>NC_044034.1:312229991-313468325 GCF_901765095.1 Microcaecilia unicolor | reverse complement strand
CGCTTTTTCAAGGATGCGGGCAGGGACCAAACGGATGCAGCCATGGCCAGCGTGGCTGCTGACATCCCAGCCGGTGTTAGCAATGAGCAGTTCCAACGATACGTAGCTGTCGATTGCAGTATACAGACAGCCGGTGACAGCACGGATGTCGAGCTCTGCGCCTGCAAGCAGGCAACGGCCACCGATGAAGCAAGCGATCAGATGAGCAGCGAGGCACTGATCCAACAACCTCCTGCCACTTTCGCTACAGCACTGGAGGGTCTCAGCACCATTAGGGCCTACCTGGAGAACACTGGGTGTCAGAGCTATGAACGATTTTACCGTCTGGCAGACTTAATCTACGAAACCCAAAGACACCGTAGTGTGCAGAGGACTATCACTGACTATTTTAAGAAAGCCAAATACCAGAGACTGTATTGAGTGTACATTTAATAAACAGTAATGTTCATATGTTTATCAGATGTCAAGCTTCTTTGGCTCACAACGGTTAAGCGCACGCTCCTGTTAACTGCATCTATTTCTTCGGTCCCAGGCCCTTGCACTTAAGCGGATTGCACTGTATTTATAAATGATTTAGATGACACAAAGTTATTCAAAGTTGTTAACTCACGACAGGATTGTGAAAAATTACAAGAGGACCTTACGAGACTGGGCAGCTAAATGGCAGATGACGTTTAATGTGAGCAAGTGCAAGGTGATGCATGTGGGAAAAAAGAACCCGAATTATAGCTACGTCATGCAAGGTTCCACGTTAGGAGTTACGGACCAAGAAAGGGATCTGGGTGTCGTCGTCGATAACACACTGAAACCTTCTGCTCAGTGAGCTGCTGCGGCTAGGAAAGTGAATAGAATGTTGGGTATTATTAGGAAAGGTATGGAAAACAGGTATGAGGATGTTATAATGCCGTTGTATTGCTCCATGGTGCAACCGCACCTTGAGTATTGTGTTCAATTCTGGTCGCCGCATCTCAAGAAAGATATAGTAGAATTGGAAAAGGTGCAGCGAAGGGCGACTAAAATGATAGCGGGGATGGGACGACTTCCCTATGAAGAAAGACTAAGGAGGCTAGGGCTATTCAGCTTGGAGAAGAGACGGCTGAGGGGAGACATGATAGAGGTATATAAAATAATGAGTGGAGTGGAACAGGTGGATGTGAAGCGTCTGTTCACCCTTTCCAAAAATACTAGGACTAGGGGGCATGCGATGAAACTACAGTGTAGTACATTTAAAACAAATCGGAGAAAAGTTTTCTTCACCCAATGTGTAATTGAACTCTGGAATTCATTGCCGGAAAATGTGGTGAAGGCGGTTAGCTTAGCAGAGTTTAAAAAGGGGTTGGACGGTTTCCTAAAGGACAAGTCCATAAACCGCTACTAAACGGACTTGGAAAAATCCAAAATTCCAGGAATAACATGTATAGAATGTTTGTACGTTTGGGAAGCTTGCCAGGTGCCCTTGGCCTGGATTGGCCGCTGCCGTGGACAAGATGCTGGGCTCGATGGACCCTTAGTCTTTTCCCAGTATGGCATTACTTATGTACTTATGTACTTATATGTCCGTCGGTTTGATGTAAATCTCTGTATGTAACTCTTGTCCTTTTTTCTGGATCCATATGTCTAAAAAAATCATCTGATGTTGGTATATATTATAATCAAATTTAATTGAGGGGTGACATTGGTTGAGTTCATCTATGAACTTTTCAAATTCCTGTGTAGTCCCATTGCACAAGACAAATATGTCATCAATGTACCGCCCCCAATAGATTATTTTGCCCCATCCTGGAGAACCATAGATGTAACGTTTTTCAAACCTTGCCATGAATAGGTTCACTATCGCGGGGGCAAATGTGGCTCCCATAACGATATCCAATACCTGCAGGTAAAGCTGTTCATCAAACACAAAAAAGTTGTTACTTAATGCCAGTTCTATCAACTGCTACAGAAACCCTGCAGGTTCCGGCCAAGGTCTTTCTCTTGAGTACAAGCTTTCTTCCAGGGCTTCGTTCTGAGGAATGGATGTATAAAGAGCCCGAACATCCAAAGTGGCTAACATTGTTGTATTTGTGATCTTTAACCCATCCAGCTGGTTCAAAAAGTGTGTAGAGTCTCCTATATAGGCTGGAATTTTTTCCACTAGGGGGCATAACAATACATCCACATATTGGCAGATATGTTCTGACAGAGAATTGCGTGCCGACACTATTGGTCTCCCAGGAGGGTTTTTAAAATTCTAATGTATATTTGGTACCGTGTACAAGATTGGTATTGTTGCTTGCCCAAAACACAGAAACTTATTTTCTTTCAGTGTTAAAAAACCTGCCTTCATCGCAGGTTTAGTCAACCTTTATAAAGCTATTAAAATGCCCATAGATGTGTCCTCTTCCAGTATTATATGTAGCCATTCCCCAAGTTGCCTGTAGATTTCTGCCATGTAATCTTCCTTTGATAGTACCACTATAGCACAGTGGAGTACCAAGAGGGTGGGGGCGGTCCGCCCCGGGTGCACGCCGCTGGGGGGGTGCCACGCGCCGGTCAGCGTCATTTGTTTCCATGCTCCCTCTGCCCCGGAACAGGAAGTAACCTGTTCCGGGGCAGAGGGAAATGGAAACCAACGATGCTGACCGGCGCGTGGCACCCCCCCAGCGGCGTGCACCCGGGGGGGGGGGGCTCTTTCACCATGGTGGAGGGGTGTCCCTTCGCCGGGGGGGGGGGGGGGTCGCTGCACTTGGGGGGGCGGGGCGCATCGGCGATCCACCCCGGGTGTCAGCGCCCCTGGGAACGCCACTGCTATAGCACCTCCTTTGTTCACACGACGAACCACTATAGATGATTCTTTGCTTAGATGTTGCAGTGCTTTCTTTTGTTCCTTTGAAAGGTTCTGCTTGCTGTTTCCTTCTATTTGTTCCATTTGTTCAATTTCTTTGAGCACCAGCTGTTGGAAAATATTGATTACCAGGTCAATTGGACCCAGAGGTATCCAAGTGCTTTTGCTGGCACAATTAGAATACAAACTACTTGCTTCTGTTTCTTTACCAAAGAAAATGTTCAGTTGTAAAATCCTTATAAATTTTTCGAAGTCTATCCTGAATTGGAGTGGGTGATGTTTTCTTGTGGGGACGAAGGACAGTCCCTTCTGGAGGACCGATTCTTCTACTTTTGTGAGTTGATAATTCGACAGATTCACTATAGTGAATCTTCCCTTCTTCTGGTTCTGGTGCTGGGGCCTCTGTACATTTGCGGCCCTCGCCCCCTCGCCCTTCTCGGTCCTCTCTATGTATCTCTTGGTCTGTACTCTCTCATGTGGGGATGCCCCTCCGATTTTGACCCCCCCCCCCCCCCCCATTTCTTCTTCCTCGCCACTGGATGAGTCTGTTGATAATGCAAATCCAACCCTTTTTGTTTGTCGATTCCCATCCTGTTGTTCCCGTTTAGGGCGTTGGCAATTATATACAAACCCCTCAGAGTAGTCTTTTTGGTCCTTCTGCAATTTCTTACATTTGGACATCTTAATTTCTTTGGTAAATTTCTCCAGATTTTTATCCAAATTCTTCCTTCGCTGTTTCAAAATCTGCCACTGTTTTCAGTTGTGTTAATCTCTCTTCTAACAGCGGTTTCTCATGTGTTAGCTTTTTTTGCACTGTTTGTATCAATAACAACATCAAATCAAATGAACATTGGTTCAAAATGTTATTCCACTGCTCAACAAATTTTTCATCCTCAGGAAACAGTTTCAGGGCTTTGGTCATTCTAAGACCCCTAGGTATTATTTCTTGTCTGCAGTAGTCCACCAATGTTGCACTATGCATTTCAAACCTTGTGTGATCTTTATAATCTGCTAACAATTGTGTCCAGGTTGCATCAGACATACTGTCTGCTCCTAATTGGTAAAGAGCTGGGGCTTGCAGAATTGCTGTCCGTTCATCTATTGTGAAACGCTCTTTTGTAATAAAAGGGCTCATTCACCTGAAGGTGAAATGCCAAGGGTGGATGCATTGAGGTCCAGTTACTTGAAGTTTAAATATTAAGGCAACCACACGCTGTGAGAACAACATTCGAGTTGCTCTTGGTATAACGTTATAGAGGTAGATTTGGAACCAAGAGACCCCATAAACAAAATAGAGCTACTGTGTAATAACCAAGTTTTAACAGTTTAAAAGTATTCACTGCATCTACTCTCTCAGCTTGGCGCTGAGATTTCTTGGCTCCCCCTGTTTACAGAGTGAACTGGTATAGACCAGACTCCCAGTTCTGCAAGGCAGAGACTCTTGCCCAGCACATCTAACTGTAAGTCATTCTCTTTTGTCTGAATTTGCATTAAAGAAGATTTTGGTTCAAGAGTTCTGCTTCTTCACAGTGATGATGTTCTATACTCTGGTTAACTGAATACTAATGTCCTGAGTAGAGACATCCTATCCAGAGATAGAGCAGAGCACAGCACAGGATTTTTACCATGCTGGCTGTTTTAGCACCCAGTAATCAGCATATCCGTACTTTTGGTTAGTTCATTCTAAAACCCACACTAACTGCTTAGAGCACTTTAGTAAATGTGTCCCTTAATGTGCCATTCTAGGCTCATTTTATAATCTTGTCAGCAGAATAACAACATCTTAGTGCCTTTCCTGGAAACTAATGGCCTGTTGAGTTACACTGACCTTTTCAGCATTCAAAATTTAGTTGTTCTATCATTATACTTTTCCTTATGAGTTAATGGAACACAACAGAAAGTCAAAATAAACTAAACATTACATATGCCAAGGTAGAACTGTAAAATACTCAGCATGAGACATCAAGTGGTATGCATGTCTATCATTTCTGTTAAAAAAAAAACAGTCCTCCAATATTCAGCCTGCAGCAGTCAGTGAATTTAGAGGTGTCGACCGCCTTGGGCTGAATCTCACCTGAATATTCAATGCTGAGCCATGTCCAGCACTTCTACTGAATATCTGGTTCTTCGATGGACCTCGAAGTTATGCAATTGCTGTTTGATATTGAGTTCTGGAACCTGCATGCCTAACTACGAAAGATAGGACTGCTTTTTATGCAGTTCTGTCTGCTTGGTTAGTTATGAGAGCTCCGGAATTGAATATTTTGCAGGCGGTCAGATCCAGTATTCAATGGTTCATGCCACTGAATACTGATGACTGACCCCTCAGTGTGATTTAAGTGGGCAGGAGTCCCTTCTGCTCCCTTAAACCAGTGTTTTCCAAGTTGGTCTGGGAGTACCCCTTTGCCAGTCAGGTTTTCAGGATATCTACAATGAATATACATGAACTTAGTTTGTATATACTGCCTCCATTATATGCAAATCACTTTTATGCATATTCATTGTGGATATGCTGAAAACCTCACTGACAAGGGGATACTACAGGACCGACTTGGGGAAACACTGCCTTAAACCATATTGACCTCAAGGTTACTAATTTTTTAGAACTTCTTCTTAGACAAGGCAAGGGAAGAGTGCTGGGTCTGAACTAAATAGAGATCTTGCAAACTCTTCTACTCAAGAAAGTAAAGTGCTGTCTTGGCTAAATCATGGTATCTGATATGTAGCCACAGTTTACGGCTGCAGAGAGGTTTGTCCTATTACTCCCTAGCTTTTGGTTGCTAGCAGAGAGGTAGAGGATGGTAGAGATTAGTCTCCTCTGCTTCTAGAGGCCTGTGGCTTGGAAAAAGGCAGTCAGTGTGTCAATGCACTACTGAGGTTTTCCATTTTGGTTTGTTTTGCTGTTGGATACAGAACACTGTTAAGAAAAGGGGGGATGAAAGAGACAATTATAAAAGACTGCTTTTCTGGCATGACATTTAAAATGAGCAGCACAGCTGCTCCTGAATAGAAACACAAAGCACTTTTGGGAGAAGCAAAACTAACTGGGATTTAAGGAAGAAGCAGAGTTCCTAAGGATAACTCTAGGACATTAGTTTGCAGCTACCAACCTAAAGAAAATGATATGGTAGTAGGAACTTCACTGGGGATTATATAGAATTGGGAACTTGGTTCTAAGTTTCCCTTCCTAAGAATAGAAAAAAAAAATTGGTTGGAAGTTTAAGAGCAAGTTGTGTTACCCTTCTGTGAGTATTGTGGGGGAAGGAGCCAATCCTCTCAGGAGATACAAGATCAGCCAACCCACCATCACCTGATAAGAAGTGAGTGATGCAGTGGCCACCAGTGTATCACAGGCTCAAAGTAGGATATGTGGAAGGGCATTTTTGATATGACTTTGGATGTTTTACGGAAAACACCAAACATCCAGTCATGAACATGGCCATTTTCAAACCAGAATAAATGTCCAACTTTTTGTTTTAAAAATGGCCATTTGCTAGATGTTATTGTGCTCAGTGCATCTATCTTTTTGGAAAAAAAATGTCCAAGGGAAAAACACATAAAAACAAGCCATTGGGATATATGGGGGTGGGAGAGGTCAGCATTCTTATTAGACTGGCTACACAGACACCACATCAGAATAGTGGAACACCCTAAGAGGCACTGCAGTGGACTTCACATAAAAGGTCCCAGGTACACATATCACCGTTACCCCCTTATATTATATAGGGAGTCCTCCAAAACCCACCAAAATCCTACTATACCCAACTGTACACCACTACAATAGCCCTTATGCCAGCAGGTGTCACCTATATATGAGTGCAGTAGGTTTATGGTGGGTTATGGAGGGCTCACACTTTCCACCACAAGTGTAACAGTTAGAGTGGAATATGGGCTAGGTCCTCTACAGTACACTGCATTGACCACTAGGCTACTCTATGACCTGTTTGCTGCTCTAATAGGATTGTCCATAACATCAGAAGCTGTCATAGAACCTAGTATGACCACTGGGGGAGTAAGAGAGGGGTGTCATGCCTTAATCTCTCCAGTGGCCATTTAGGGCAAATTTTTGTGCCCAAGTTGTGATTGAAACAGGTCTAGACCAAAACGTCTAAATTTTAGCCCTGGGCATTTTTTCTTTGTTTCATTATGGCAGCAGAACGTCCAAGTTTTGGGAAGGTCCAAATCCCCTAGTGATTTTGACGTACTGCATATCAACTGAATAGAAAACTGTCTCAAAAATAAGTACATAAGTACATAAGTAATGCCATACTGGGAAAAGACCAAGGGTCCATCGAGCCCAGCATCCTGTCCACGACAGCGGCCAATCCAGGCCAAGTGCACCTGGCAAGCTTCCCAAACGTACAAACATTCTATACATGTTATTCCTGGAATTTTGGATTTTTCCAAGTCCATTTAGTAGCGGTTTATGGACTTGTCCTTTAGGAAACCGTCCAACCCCTTTTTAAACTCTGCTAAGCTAACCGCCTTCACCACTTTCTCCGGCAACGAATTCCAGAGTTTAATTACACGTTGGGTGAAGAAAAATTTTCTCCGATTTGTTTTAAATTTACTACACTGTAGTTTCATCGCATGCCCCCTAGTCCTAGTATTTTTGGAAAGCGTGAACAGAAGCTTCACATCCACCTGTTCCACTCCACTCATTATTTTATATACCTCTATCATGTCTCCCCTCAGCCGTCTCTTCTCCAAGCTGTATAGCCCTAGCCTCCTTAGTCGTTCTTCATAGGGAAGTCGTCCCATCCCCGCTATCATTTTAGTTGCCCTTCGCTGCACCTTTTCCAATTCTACTATATCTTTCTTGAGATGTGGCGACCAGAATTGAACACAATACTCAAGGTGCGGTCGCACCATGGGGCGATACAACGCCATTATAACATCCTCACACCTGTTTTCCATACCTTTCCTAATAATACCCAACATTCTATTCGCTTTCTTAGCCGCAGCAGCACAATGAGCAGAAGGTTTCAGTGTGTTATCGACGACGACACCCAGATCCCTTTCTTGGTCCGTAACTCCTAACGTGGAACCTTGCATGACGTAGCTATAATTCGGGTTCTTTTTTCCCACATGCATCACCTTGCACTTGCTCACATTAAACATCATCTGCCATTTAGCCGCCCAGTCTCCCAGTCTCGTAAGGTCCTCTTGTAATTTTTCACAATCCTGTCGTGATTTAACGACTTTGAATAACTTTGTGTCATCAGCAAATTTAATTACCTCGCTAGTTACTCCCATCTCTAAATCATTTATAAATATATTAAAAAGCAGCGGTCCTAGCACGGACCCCTGAGGAACCCCACTAACTACCCTTCTCCATTGTGAATACTGCCCATTTAACCCCACTCTCTGTTTCCTATCCTTCAACCAGTTTTTAATCCACAATAGGACATTTCCTCCTATCCCATGACCCTCCAATTTCCTCTGTAGCCTTTCATGAGGTACCTTGTGAAACGCCTTTTGAAAATCCAGATACACAATATCAACCGACTCCCCTTTGTCCACATGTTTGTTCACTCCTTCAAAGAATTGAAGTAAATTGGTCAGGCAAGATTTCCCCACACAAAAGCCATGCTGACTTGGTCTCAGTAATCCATGTCCTCGGATGTGCTCTGTAATTTTGTTTTTAATAATAGCCTCTACCATAGGTTTTGAAAATAGCAATTTAGATGTTTTAGCAAAAAAAAAAAGTCCATCTGCTGCTTTGTGCTGCTTTTTGGATGTTTTTGTGTTTCAAAAATGAGCCTTTGTGTGCAACTTTCATTAATTGATATGAGATCAATTGATGAGGAATCAGACTGCAAAGTTTTGAAAAAGTCTTACAATTTCTTCTAAATGAACCTCCATAGCTTATCTAATGCTAAAAACACATGTTATGGAGCTAAAAATATAGGGAAAAGACTAAGGAAACAGAATAGTGGGGAATGTACTAAAACAAGATAAGAGTCGAAGAGCCTTGTACTCTAAAAAGGTCCTTTATTCAAATCCAACAGGAAACAATGATGATCACAGTTCACTCAACTACAGATTACAGTGGCGGAAATGGTAAGCCTAAACATGGCCATGTTTTGGTTATAATGCCTGCATAAGGAATCATACTATCCTTTAAAAAATGTGTCATTCAAGAGTTGTAGTAAACTTCTATTAATCGTATTCCAAACCACGAAATACAACAAAGCAGTGTGTCTGTGTGTAAATTTGAAGGATTAGTCTAAGGTTGAAGCATTAAGGATTGTATAACTCCCGACGCAGGCATTATCACCGAAACACGGCCGTGTCAAGTCTTCAAAAATGGCCATTTTTGGTCAGTCTTACCCTTTCTGCCACTGAAATCTGCAGTTGTAATCATAATTGTTTCCTGTTGGATTTTTAAAAAGAACCATTTTAGAGTACAAGGCTGTTCGTTTTTTTTATCTTGTTTTGGTACATTTCCTCACTATTCTGTTTCCTTAGTCATTTCTCTATATTTTTAGCTCCATAACATGTGTTTTTAGCATTAGATATGGAAATTTTATATACAATGGAGGTTCAATTAGAAGAAATTGTAAGATTTTTACAAAACTTTGCAGTCTGATTCCTCATCAATTGATCTCATATCAATTAATGAAAGTTGCAAATAGGGGCTCATTTTCAAAAGGCAGGCAGGCTCAGCCAAGAGTATTAGAAGCTGCTGGATGGCCCCTGCTGCACTGCTCGTTTGCAGACTGCAACTCCTGCCCTGACACAAGCTTGAAGCAGCTGCTGACTGGGCTGGCTTACTGCCCAACCCCCAGGGACACAAAGGACCATGAGTCAAGACTGGGCTGAGAAGAAGGAAAGCAAGCTGAACCGGAGATATGATAGAGGTCTAGCTGAGGGGAGATATGATAGAGGTCTATAAAATAATGAGTGGAGTTGAACAGGTAGATGTGAAGCGTCTGTTTACGCTTTCCAAAAATACTTGGACTAGGGGGCATGCGATGAAGCTACAATGTAGTAAATTTAAAATGAATCGGAGAAAAGTTTTCTTCACTCAACATGTAATTAAACTCTGGAATTTGTTGCCAGAGAATGTGGTAAAGGCGGTTAGCTTAGCGGAGTTTAAAAAAGGTTTGGCCAGCTTCCTAAAGGAAAAGTCCATAAACCATTATTAAATGGACTTGGGGAAAATCCACTATTTCTGGGATAAGCAGTATGGAATGTTTTGTACATTTTTGGGATCTTGCCGGGTATTTGTGACCTGGGTTGGCCACTGTTGGAAACAGGATGCTGGGCTTGATGGACCTTTGGTCTTTCCCAGTATGGCAATACTTACGTACTTATGTATTATAAAAGGAAAGTGAAAGCATATGGGATAGCCATTCATCAAGGATATGTATGCAATTCTTCAAGCCTATTGTCACACAGATTCTTTGACAGACCACATCTTTTTGGTGGCTCTTTGGACCTCCAGGACAGACACACTATACCCAACCCTAGATAGCCTGGGTAATAGATGTCCACAGGTAGAATTACTGTACGTTGACTTTAAATAAGCTGAAGTTAGAGAAAATACACAGAAATGTTGACAGGTCATAAGTCATTTATGAACTCCTGCCATGATATTGTACAACAAAACAGGATAATAACAATGATACATACACTGGGCTCTGCAGTATATGTATCATTCCTATATAGCTTAAAGAAATCCTGTAAAATGAATTATGATAGCATTGTAAATCAGTTGAAGGTCAGGTGACGTGAACATCTTTATAGAAGGACTCAAAAGGCATAATAGCCAGCTGAGAATGATTTCTATGTGCATTTCAGAACTAGCTATATGAACAGCACAGCGAAGCAAAGGCTTATGCTCTTGTAAATAATCTATTAAAATGTTTCCATGCGTATTGTGTTGACATTGTAATGAAGCATACTATGCCATGCTGTGTATTGTTGTTTGAATAGTTTTACTGCTGCAATTGTCTATCTTGACTTATTCTTGCAGTACACCGCCTTGAGTGAATTCCTTGAAAATGGTGATAAATAAATCCTAATAAATCAATCAATCAATCAATAAATAAATATGAGGTAGATATTTAAAGTGCACAAGAAAGAACCAGGCACACCCATTAAAGGGGGGCCGACCACAACCGGGCTGAAGGCCAGCAAAGACAGAAGTGTGGGGGAGGGTACAGGGAGGGCCTAGCTAGAGAGCAGAGGTAGTAGTGGGAGGGAAACAAGGGGTAGCAAGGGGAGGGGCAGGAAAGAAGGGGAGGAGCAAGGGAGGAGGAGAGAGGAATTTGAACTGCACAGGAAATCCTTTTGAATTTGGAAGCAGGAGAAGAGCAACCCTGGGCAGCAGCTCCTGAAATTTTTACAGGCACATGTTTTGTGTCTGCCCTGGGCAGAGCTTGTGCAGAGTACAGCCAAAGAAGCTCTTACAGCAGAGCACGATATTCCAGCAAATTGAGAACAAATTTTACGGTATGTAGACATTTAAAACTTTGTGCAAGGCATTTTAGCTTTCTCCTGCCGACCCCATTTAGCTTTTCCAGGATGGCCGGCCATCTCGGGTTAGCTGCCTATCTCATGGCATTACGCGCACTAGGCTAGAGTCCCACATACGCTGCCCATGGCGCATGGCAGATGGGTTTGCCACAGCGTGGTTGCCATTTTTGGCCGGCCATGCAGTGTTCACAATCCGCAGTGCATAGCACGGCACTGAGGCACGACTCGGAAGACCTTGTGCACAGTACTGAACCGAGGCGCAAACGATCTCAGGGAGATGAAAACACCTTTAATGGTACGTCATTTTTGCTCTTCTCCTGCCTCAACGGCACACCGCACGTTAAGATGCGGTGATGGCCGGCCACTAATACTTGGACGACAGTTACGCACTATACGGCAACGGACCTTCGAGCCCCGTTGTGGCCAGCCACGCCGTGTTATCTAATTTGAAAAATGAATGCGTTATAAGCTGTCCATGCCAATACGGCGACGGACCTTAAAACCCGTTATGGCCGTTGATTGTTCTACAGGCACACGTGTCTAGGCCCATTTCGGTTGATCCGGCAGACCTAGTGCATAGCACAGCACTGAGGCACGACTTGAAAGACCTTGTGCACAGCACTGAACCAAAACACAAACGATCTCAGGGAGACGAAAACATCTTTAATGGTATGTCATTTTTGCTCTTCTCCTGCCTCAGCGGCACACCGCATGTTAAGATGCGGTGATGGCCGGCCAATAATACTTGGCCGACAGTTACGCGCTATACGGCAACAGACCTTTGAGCCCCGTTATGGCTTGCCACGCCGTGTTATCAAATTCGATAAATTAATGCGGTATAAGCCGTCCATGCCATTATGGCGACGGACCTTAAGCCCCGTTATGGCCGGCCACACCAGATTTTCGATGTAATGTGGCAAAAATGAGTGCAGTATAAGTCGCTCATGCTGTATAAGCCGCCCAGGCCACGCAGAGCTATACAAGCCCCATCGTGGTCGGCCACGCCGTGTTATCTAATTCGGTAAAATTTAGTGCGGTATAAGTCGCCCATGTTGTATAAGCTGCCCATGTCACGCAGCACTACGGCCATGCCGTGTTTTCTACTCGGTCGACTACGCTTCATCCTAAACGTTACTTACCGGCGCCATGTCTGTATGATTGGCCTGCCATGCGATATTTGAGATGCGGGTTTTTGCAGAAACGTCCACATTGCGATCCTCGCTAGTCAGGGTCTTCTCTTGCGGGCCACTTAGGGGGAGTCCCAAATTGGCGGGACATGCGCTTCGCTACGCGTTGTAATTGCCCGCCCATACAGTCGGCCATTAACCTACAGAGGCACGTACGGCAGCGGTGAATTTCGATAGGGTGGCCATTTGCATGAGTGCCGATTGTAAAAACGGTGGCCACTTTCAATACACCGCCCATTCCGACTAGCAGTAAAATTTGGAAAAGGCAGCCAGTTTTATGGCGCTAAAATTCACTAGAATGGACATTCCAAATACAAATTTAACCGCAGCGGCCACCTTGGATACCGCACGCATGTGTCTTTGACACACGGCATAGGCTGGAACAATTGATATCATACCGTTTGGTGCCAGCATAGCGGGACACAGTACTTAGGGGCATCAGATAAACATATCGGTTACAGTATGCTACTCTCAGCTGCCGTTAGGACCAGGTCCACGGGGGGAAGGGTTGGTACAACAGTGTTAGTCCTAGAGGGCCTTGTGCACTTAGCGGCCATTTTGATTAGAGCGGCCACGTGGACTAAAGCAGCTAATTTGAAAACGGTGGCCATTTTGATAGAAGGACCACCGGTCTTACTGATTTATCTGCCGGATTTACAGGGGCCCGGCCATTTTAATTTTAGCGGCCCATTTTGCATACGGCAGCCGTTTTGACTACCAGGCCAAATTTGAATGTAACAGCTATCGCCCGTGGGGCTTTAGTCCGGCCATTTAAGGAAGGGCGCACTGCGCAGACAGCACGCAGTCGGATATGTAGCTGTGAGCAAGGAGGGTACAGTTTACACAGGCACCATAGGATGCACACAGCGATTGGGGAAGCCGGCGTCACCACAATCAGTTATTATGAGGTCATTTTGCTTTAAATTGTCTATTCTTTTAGTCTCTCCATTGCAGTAATGTCATTGTAGTGTGCAAAGGAGACATATGCACCAGCAAGGCCAGCCAAGCGGCCCACCAAAACTCCGCCAGCTAAGACGCGGAGTGCTGTGGCCCCAGACCTTAGAAGTCACAGTGGACCTACACCACAAGCACAGATGGTGCGGGGGCCTGCAAGGGAGCTAGCAGTACCGCAGACTCCACCTCCATAGTTGCGGGGCTACGGCCAGTACCGGCAAGGGGTAAGTCTAATGACAGCACCACACTCCTTCCAGCGCAGACGCATGACATAACTAGATATGCAGTACGGGACGATAAGAACGGGTAACGGAGCCCAATATGGCAGGACAGAATGCGGTTGTGGCACCGGTCGGTGCACAGGGGACCAGTCAGGATGTGGGAGTACTTAATCACAGGAACGATGCATTAGGTACCATTCTTACAATACAGGTGGATCGATATCTTCTCCCTCCTTGTGTGGGAGTTGCATGAGGAGGGTTCCGTAGGCAGGGATAGCATAACAGATAAGAAGCCAAAGATATTCGGGTCCTTCATGGACTGGTCGTAGGCTGTTCACATACTTAGGACACTCAGCTGTTCACATACTCAGGACACTCACTATAGTGAAGGAAATGGAAAGGGGCCCGGACTTGGTGTGGGATATGGAATATAATTTTAAAAGCGCATGAGATATTTAGGGGACGGGCATGGCTTAACTAAGATATTAAATTTACAAGAAAGCAGTGCAGACAATCCATTCATATCGGGTCAGCACCAGTGGTAGTCCTGTCAGGCAATGCCGTCAGGACAAAGGCAGGACGGAGGCAGCGGACATTGCACCTAGCACCCGACACGCCCGCGCGGGCAGGCATGCTGCAGGGCAAGGCAGGCTCCCCAGAGACAGGGAACAGCAATCTAGTAACACGGGACAGGGTACTGAGGGAGCTAGCGCTCCCCCCATCAAGCTTATGAGACAGGAGAAAGCAACCTATTAACTCAGGACAGGGTCCGAAGCCATCAAGCTTCAAGGTTAGCCCGTTACCCTGACAGAACGGGTGCATCACCACAGGTTTCCAATCAGGTTGCATGATTCCATATTAGAGGACAACACCACAGTGACAACACTACCCCAACAATGCATCCTCGATTCACATGCATCGACAGATAGCTGCAGGCAAGATTACCAAAGAACTATTGCTAGGCTGCATAGCGGGGCTGTTTGAGGACCCGCCCTTCAAGGCAACAACAGTGTCTCCGCTAGGCATAATACCAAAGAAGGAGCTGGGGAAAGGTAGGCCCAGTCGTAATTTGTCCCGCCACATAGGAACATCAGTAAATGACTACATTGACCATAGCAGCTGTACAGTACAATATGCATCTGTAGACAATGCCATTCAAATAATTCGGCGGCAAGGCAACTAGGCACATTGGGCTAAGGTGGACGGAGATTCGGCTTTTCGCACCTTGCCTTTACACCCACAGCCCTTTCCCTTGTTAGGTGTCAGGTTCCAGGAGAGGTTTTATTGCGATAAATGTGTCCCCATGTGTGGCCACATTTAGTGCGCATAATTCAAAGAGCTTAGCATGTTTGTGCACGGGGTAGTGGAGCAACTAGCCCCCGCTAGTTGGTAGGTCTCTGGTCCTCATCTGGAGGACTTCCTGTTCAAAGACCGGGAATCACAAGAGTGGACGGATGTGTTACAGGTCTTTATCCACTTGGCACAGAAATTGGACATCCCATTAGCCGTTGAAAAAACAGTAGACCCACGGCGAATCCTTACGTTATAGGTATTGAATTGGAACTAGATGTTCCAGACTGCCGGCTGACAAAATTGATAAGCTTGCCAGAGCGGCGAATACGAGGTGGCACTGTAAAAAAGCAAGGCTGAAGCAGGTACAGGAACTCCTGGGTCCAGTAGGCTTCGCAATAAGGGTGATTCCCAATAGCTTTAGCAACATCGGGAACAAACAAAGCGCATTTTCATCTCAGACGTACGCAGGACATCAAGCGAGATTTAGCAGGTTCTTGGCCCATGGGATTTCATTTTGGCACGATTCACCCACTCTCACGGAAGCCTTGCATTTTCTTTACAGATGTGGCAGATTTACTTCCAGGGAGCGTGGTGCGCAGCAAGCTTGGGTTTCAGCAGGGACCACGCAGGATATCATGTTTCCTGGGGGGACCTGGCATATCTCACAAGTCAATTGTAATTCCCTCAGACAATATGGCAGTAGTTGTCCGCCATGCACTTCCCACAAGTTATGTGCGCAGACAGATAGTTCCGCAGTGATTACAGCTAAACATATACCAGGCAGGGAGAATGGTTATAGTGGATGCTCTTTCTCGTTTTTAGAGCGCAGACCCGGAAATGGGACCCGATGCTGCGATAGTTAACAGATATCTCGCGGACAAGATACACAACTGCACATATAGTCAACACTTAGAAGAGAAGGGTGGTACTGATATATTCCCGGCCCCCGGCATATATGAAGGGAATTAGCAGAAACCAGGTCTCAATCATGTTCGCAGCCATCAGTTTTCTCGCCAAAGCGGTGGCGGTCCAAAATCCATCTAGGTCATTTGTTGTCACAAGACTGATGAAAGGATGGGGCAGGCCGGGAGTACCCTACCCAGGTAAAAGAAAACCTAGTACCGGCAGGGAAATGGGCCGTCTCTTTGCATCATTAGAGGAGATAAGTGACACTGAGTTTGAGGGCCGTCGAGTCAAATGCGCATTCTCATTAGCTTTGCATGGTGCTCTGCGAGTCAGTGAGTTGGTGGCTACGTACAAGCATGCCCACCATGGCATGTCCCTCTTAATACGTGACGCGGCCATTACAGCCGCGGCAACTGACCTACAAATGGATCGGAACGGACATGCCCTGTCCTGAACCTTCAAGCCGACTTAAAACAAAGACCAGCCTGCTGATTCATACACTATGTACAGTACCCACTCATTTAGGATTAGGGCAGCTATGGCAGTGGCAGCGCTAGGAGTGTCCATAGAGGCCATCAAAAGACTGGGCCGATGGCGACCTAATGTATATAAGCGCTACATCAGACCCATCTAGTGTATACAAGCGGTACATTGGACCCATTAAGGCATCCACAGCAAAGTGATAATGGTTGCTTGCACTGTGCTAACATGTCGCTTCCCATTATATTCTATTACAGGTATCCATATCCAGATTGAGCTGCAGCGGATTTGGATATGCGGTCACTCATCACTTGTATGTACATTGGGCACAGGGAAAGGCGGTGGGCGCATAGAAGGGCAGCAGTGAGACCGAACAGTGAGAGCCTGGGTTGTCAGGGCGATAGAGGAGCCAGGGTGATAGAGTAGCCATAACAGGGTATAGGTAAGGGAGGGAGGCTTCAGGCATTCATGTGTGCATTAAAAGTCATACGATCCCACATGACTCGCGAATAGATACAAGCCATAGCGTTAGGGCATGACCGCAGCCAGGAGGGGTGGGGGACCACGGCAAATGAGGTGTCGTTGCCGTGGCCTGTGGCGTTAGACTACAATGTTTACGCACAGCCAGCAATGGGTACACAGCAGCTTGACACATAACAGTTACAAGTTTGGGGTAACTACTGCTGCAGAAAGAGTTGTGTGGAAAATTATCAAGTTGATGCAAATGGTAGGCTTGCATGTGAGCAGCCTTGTTATAAGGAAACAACGTGTATACAGCTTGTCTCCTGGCTTGGGCGGCCGGGAGGCCTAGAACGTCATTTTGTAAATGTGGTAGGTGCCTCCTTCAACGGGAAACAACGTGTATACAGCTTGTCTCCTGGCTTGGGCGGCCGGGAGGCCTAGAACGTCATTTTGTAAATGTGGTAGGTGCTTCCTTCAACGGGAGACACCAAGTGACGTCGGGTGCTTGGAAAACAGCACAGGGGGCCATAGGGGCTTGGTACGGCTTGGCCTGTGGCCCAGAATATGCAACTACGTGTAGAAGCTGTGTACCCGGGTAGAAATGCAAATGCTGGCATAATGATTAGTAGAAGATGTAATGTAATTTGTTTAAGTTGTAACAATTTTGATGTTCCTGGCTGCGGCCAAAATAAATCCAATTCTATCGAAGATACGGCTTGTAGTGTGGTATTGAAGGGGGCGGGGGTTGATACGTCTGAGTGTGTGCCGAATGCCCGAGTTGAGAACCAGGCACACCCATTAAAGGGGGGCCGACCACAACCGGGCTGAAGGCCAGCAAAGACAGAAGTGTGGGGGAGGGTACAGGGAGGGCCTAGCTAGAGAGCAGAGGTAGTAGTGGGAGGGAAACAAGGGGTAGCAAGGGGAGGGGCAGGAAAGAAGGGGAGGCGCAAGGGAGGAGGAGAGAGGAATTTGAACTGCACAGGAAATCCTTTTGAATTTGGAAGCAGGAGAAGAGCAACGCCCACCCGCCCACCCACTTGAGAGGCAAGATTTGTCGCAGCGAGGCGTTAGACTACAATGTTTACGCACAGCCAGCAATGGGTACACAGCAGCTTGACACATAACAGTTACAAGTTTGGGGTAACTACTGCTGCAGAAAGAGTTGTGTGGAAAATGATCAAGTTGATGCAAATGGTAGGCTTGCATGTGAGCAGCCTTGTTATAAGGAAACAACGTGTATACAGCTTGTCTCCTGGCTTGGGCGGCCTGGAGGCCTAGAACGTCATTTTGTAAATGTGGTAGGTGCCTCCTTCAACGGGAAACAACGTGTATACAGCTTGTCTCCTGGCTTGGGCGGCCGGGAGGCCTAGAACGTCATTTTGTAAATGTGGTAGGTGCCTCCTTCAACGGGAGACACCAAGTGACGTCGGGTGCTTGGAAAACAGCACAGGGGGCCACAGGGGCTTGGTACGGCTTGGCCTGTGGCCCAGAATATGCAACTACGTGTAGAAGCTGTGTACCCGCGTAGAAATGCAAATGCTGGCATAATGATTAGTAGAAGATGTAATGTAATTTGTTTAAGTTGTAACAATTTTGATGTTCCTGGCTGTGGCCAAAATAAATCCAATTCTATCGAAGATATGGCTTGTAGTGTGGTATTGAAGGGGGCGGGGGTTGATACGTCTGAGTGTGTGCCGAATGCCCGAGTTGAGGCTTCTACCTGATTAAATAGCATTATCCAGGTTGGGACATAATCCACCTTATTCTATAACAGGCCACTTAAATCTAAGCATCATTGGCTTGCTTAAATGTATAGAATACTGCTATGTGCATGAATGTACACTTACACACAAAAAGCCAGCAGAGTGTTCAGTGCTATTCTATAATTTAAGCATGGACATTGCTTAGTTTGTAAATATAAGGGGGAGTTCACAGGGGAGGGGCATGGTGGGTCTCATATTTACACTTGCAATTTATACAATACTGTAAGTTACATGTGTTAAGTGCTGCATTTAGGCACACCCACTTATGCCAGTCATAGACCTGGTGTATGTGGGCACACTTGAATGTATATGCATTGATGACATCTTACACTTGTATTCAATAATGGTGTTTTGGCGAACAGATGCAGTTCTAGAATTGGTGCTCAGCATGTGGCTAGTTATAGGATTGCCCCCAGTATGCAGAAGCACATAACCAAATAGTGCTACTGCATATTATATCTGACCAACGCGGCACTATTCAATTAGGGTCTGATTCTATATATGGCTCTGAAAAGATATGCGCTTAGTGCTCTTCTATAAACCTCGACTAAAGTTAGGTGCAGTTTATAGAATATACATAGCGCCCATCCCCATGACTAAAATTTAGGTGCAACCATTTATACCAGCTAAAACCTGATGTAACTAACTTAGGTACGGATCTAGCATATTCTATAACAGTGTGTGTAATTTTTAGGAAGACCTACAACCTACCCATGCCCCTACAATGGCCAGGCCCTCTTTTGAGATCCACACATTAGAGTTTATGTGCATTACTTTACAGAATATACGTAGAAAGTCGCGCACATAAATTTTAAATAGTGCCAATTTGTGCCAATAATTGCTTGTTGTTAGCCAATTATTGATGTTGATTGTCTTGTTAATCAATTAAGTTGCATGTGTAATTTGGCTACACTACCAAATTTGCACATGCAATTTTAGTCACCATCCCCAGGATTCTATATAGCTCGACATACGTTGTGCGTACAAATACCAGTTGTATTCTGGATTAGCCTGCACAACTTAATCAGTTAACAAACCAATCAGCACTGATAATTACCAATTAATAGTCAATTATTATACTAATTGGCATTAATTAGACTTTACGTGCAGTGTTGTCTAAGCATGTTCTATAATGTAATGTGCGTAAATTCTAAGTCGCATAGTTGAAAAGGGGACATAGCCATGGGTGTGGAATGGGCAGGTTTCTAAAATCTATATGCGTGGTTATAGAATACACCCAGTCTGTGAGTAATTTAGATGTCAGTAATTATGCCAAGTTTTATTTGGCATAAATGCCTGTGACTAAATTTAGTCAAGTGGAAGGACACTTTCTGTTTTCTATAAACCATGCGAAAATTTAAGCTTATTTCTAAAAAGTACGCCTACATTTAACTTTTCCAGTATGGTTGCTTGCAGTTCAGAATTGAGTTCCCAGCCTAGTATCAGCACCCTCTTTTGAATCTAGTAAAAAAAAAAAAAAGATTTCTGCATATGATGCAGCATGCTACTGTTCAAAAGATGGCTTATTCCACTGATAGTTGTATCCTGCTGATCCTCAAGCTTTGAAAATGCTGTACATCTTCAGTTGCTTATATGTGACTTCATCTCTGCTTCCTTGAATTCTACTGTTGCTGGAGCTGAGACTGAGTGCAGAGTAGAAGATGAAAGATCATCTCAGCAGAGCAGTGGGGCACTCTAGGAGGCACTGCAGCGGTCTTCACATAAAAGGTCCCATGTACACATCTCACCATTACCCCCTTATATTTTATGGTAAGCCCTCCAAAACTCACCAAAAACCTACTATACCCAACTATACACCATTACGATAACCCTTATGGCTGCAGGTGTCCCCTACATGTGGGTACAGTAGGTTTTTTGTGAGTTTTGGAGGGCTCACACTTTCCACTACAAGTGTACCAGTTAGAGTGGGATGTGGGTCTAAGTCCCCTTCTCCACAGTTCACTGCACTGACCACTAGGCTACTCCAGGGACATACTTGCTGCTCTAATAGGACTGTCTATAACATCTGAAGCTGTCATATAGGCTAGCATGTACTGTTTTCTTCACATTTTGAGGGTGGGTGGGAGGGGGGTCCATATACACTGGGTAAGGGTAGGGGTCATTCCTTTATTCCTCCATTGGTCATCTGATCATTTAGGGCACTTTTTTGTGGCTTAGTTGTTATTAAAACAGGTCTAGCTCAAAACATCTTAGTTTTAATCCTGGACATTTTTGTTTTGTTCCATTATGGCATAAACATTTCTAAGTGCTAGCACCCTAATCCTGTCCCCAACATGCCCCTGTTTGATTTGGATGCACTGCAATTGAACTGTATAGATGAACGTCTGCAAAATAGGTTTCAAAAAATAGTGATTTGAATGTTTTGGCAAGCATAACTTCCAAATGCTGTTTTATGCCACCTTTTAAATGTGTATTTAAGAATTAAAATCTGCTGCAAATATATATATATATATATATATATATATATATATATATATATATATATATATATATATATATATATTCCCACAGTAAGATAGAAGGCCTGATGTACAGCACAATTCCTGTGGCAGAAGCATAACAGCAGTCATAAAGGTATGTATTTTTGGGGGGAGAGAAAGATCTTAACCAATAATATACAGGGCAGTATAATTCTCCTTTTCCCAGTTGTTTCCCCTTTTAATTCCTTATTTTGAAGTGTTTCATTGACCTCTCCCTTTGCCTTTTTTTGTAAAGGCAAAGAAAGACCAGCGCTGAGGATGATGAGGATTAAAAATAACTCATTATACAAGAACTCACATAGCCAGTGTTCATCACTGCCTATTAGAAGGTGGCTCTTGTGATGCTGTCTCTGGCATGTCAGAATAAAAATGGCATTATTCAACTATTTCCTGTCATTTTCTGTGACAACAGAGTCCATCACATAACACATCCCATAATCTGAGTGGCAGAGAAGATTTTTTTTCCTTACATTGTATTTCTGTACTAATTGAAAGGAATGAACCCCTTAGTGACAGTGTCAAAAACAAATTATGCCATTATCAGATATGCAATTTTCTGATTAATCTTTTTAGAGTTGGGTGACAAGGGGAATTGAGGTTTGTTGATTTACTCAATATGTTTTTGGAGAGGAGGTTTTCCTTAATGTAAGTGGTGGATTAGCCTAGTGGTTAGAACAGTGGGCCAAGAACCAGGGAAGTCAACATTCATATCAACTTTATTCCATTGACTTGCCTTATTACCCTGGGCAAATCTCTTAAACCTCCATTGCCTCAACTGAAACACTTAAGGCCCAATTTTCATAGGGTTACTATGTCCTCCTTTTGGACTTCTTCAGATATGTCCTGTAATTGTTTTATTATTTTTTTAACATCCTGTTTTTCTTTTATGTGCCTATGACCAACACACCTACCCACAAAATGAGAGAAATAATCTCTGGTCTATTAGTCAATCTAGACACATGAAGATTCTAAAGAGTGAGAAGGACATTGCTGATCTCTTCTCTCTTATCCTAGCCTCCTGGGACTTTAGGTGTCCAGAAGCCGTATTGTTCCATAACAAGGGCCACCTACTGGACCTTTTTTTGCTCATAGAATAATGAATCCCAGGGACATCTATATCCAATCCACTCATGCTGTGTCCCCCCCCCCCCCCCGTCCCGTCCCTAACCTAACCAGTTAAGAGATGGCCTGTTCATGGCGATAGCAGTCGGGCATCCACCCCATGGTACGATCATAGAAAATTGACATTCAACCTACACTGGAAAGAGACAACATCAAAACTGAGAACCAGAGGAAAGGTAAACACTGACTTTTTCTGGAATAGATCCCAGACTACCCACCTAAGGTTACAACCAGACACATTTGACTTCATGACTCATACTTAACAACATAGCCCCAGTGAAAACAAAAGTGAAACTCAAAAGAAGACCTGCTCCCTAGTTTAACAAGGTATCAGCAACAGCCAAAAGAAAGTGCAGAAAGCTAGGGAGGAAATGGAGAAAACACAACTCAGCAGAAAAAATCTGGTCAGCAGGAGATAACCAGGTACAAGTTTCTACCTAATTATCTCTTGCTGAATATCAGACCCTTAGTAAATAAGGACATAAGCTGTGGTAAGGGAGCATCGTTGGAGGTAAAATTTGAACGGTTATGCAACATTTACTCATGTAAAAAGCTAATTTGCATATGTAAATGTCCATATATACATAAACAGTAATTTTAGAAAATTTGTCACTTACATATATACTACATATCCATAGAATGCACAGATTTGAAAGGGCCATGCTATGAGAACAATTTGGGGTGCCATTGAAGTTATGCATGTTTTTTCCTAATTAGAAGATGCAATGCACATATACATTTTTTTTTAAATAAGAACGTTGGCATTTGCAACTGCTTCTAGATGTGCATAAATGTCGGTTAACTGATTGTTTGGACCTGGGTTTTGAAGAAGTGATTAAGGAACAGTGCTTACCTCTCGGGGGTTTGGAGATTGGATCCTTAACCTGCTCTCCTTGGATATCCAATTTTGTAAAATCTGCTACTTTTGTAAAATCTGTTGCCTATGGCAGCATTGGCATGTGGAGAGCCCTGATTGATGCTGTTCTGTATTTGATTTTGTATGCATGTGTCTGTGTGCGCGCGCATGTGTATAATGGCTGTTCCACGTTGTATGTGCCACATAAATGGACATGTTTTCACCATGGCCTTAGACATGTTTTCCAAAAGCTATTCAATGAATCTTTTGTAACACCCCTCCCCCCATATTCAAAAGCATTTAGCCAGACAGGAGAGGTTCTTGCTCTGTTAAACCCCACTTAGCAACCCGCCACACAATATTCAGTAGCACTTAACCGGTTAGTGCTGCTGAATATCGCCATGAACAGGCCATCTCTTAACTGGTTAGGTTAGGGGCAGGCCGGGGGGGGGGGGGGGCAGAGCATGAGTGGAACACCTACTTATCAGGTTGGTGGTGATTTTCAGGCCACAAATCAGCAAAAAGGCTGTCCTAACTTATGCAATGAAGTTATTCGGGTGCCAGTCTGAATATTGACCAGCCACTGGTTAACTTTCGGGTGACCACTGAGACCAGGATATTCAGTGCGGGAGCCGCTCATGCCCTGGCATTGAATATCTGAGATGAGTTCAGCCTGTGGCTGTAAGTGACTGCATGTTGAATATTGGGTGGATTGTAAATTGTGAAATTCCTGTGTTGCATGTCCCTTTTTCCATCTAGACAACCTAGACCAAATAAGGATTTTTGTGCTATTTTACTACAGGAATATTTACCATGGAATTCACTAACTCATGTTACCTCCATGCCACAGAACAATGAATCTCATGATAAATTTGTTTTGCATTGTTGTAGCTGGGAATATCGTACTGTTCCTGCCACAGCAGCACAAAGATAGTAGGCCTTAATTTCACCTACTATTTTTGAAAAGCTTGGCTTCCAATATAAAATAATTGTTCCTCCATCCCTTTCTAAGCCTAAAAAAGTGTGTCTTCCTCAATTCACCCACTCTCCAATCATCGTTGTTTAGAAAGTTTTCATATTCCCCTATACTTTTTTCTTTTGTAGAATAAGAGCCAACCCTCCCCCTCCCCCTGCCACAGACCATATCCTCACCCCATTCTTCTTTTTTTTTTTCAATGTACAGTACATAAAGCACTGCAGGCTCTTCCCAAGCCTCTTATTCCCTGACACTTGCTGGGTGACCTCTGGAGATGTTGTATGAGGTAGGAATAATTCTTAGTTGTTCCTACCCTGGCGGTTTCCTTATCCAAAACAGCACCTGTCAGGTTCATAGTGGTAATCTCACAATAGTATCATTAGGGATGAGGCTGCCAAATTATAAAAGAAAGAGAAAAGTGGATAGGATTTGATATACTGCCTTTCTGTGGTTACAATCAAAGTGGTTTATGTATTATATATAGGTACTTATTTTGTACCTGGGGTAATAAGGGGGTCTTTTACAAAGCAGTGGTAAGCCCAACACAGTCTTACCGGTGGTAGTTCTGGCACTCCAGGAATTGTTTCCCTAGTGTGGCGCTAACCTGATGGTAATCAGCATCACCACGCACTGCCTGGTTACTGCCAGGTTACTGAAGGAGCCCTTACAGCCACTTCAATGGATGGCGGTAAGTGCTCTCTGCTGCATGGCTAAGCGGTAAGAGTTATCTTACCACGTGGCCATTTTTTGCGGGGGTTGGGGCATTTTACCGGCTGCGGTAAAAATAGCCCTGGAGCATGGGAAAAAAGGCCCCTTCCACTACTGCAGGACCCTTTTCCCCGCAGTAAAAGGACCCCTAAGAGAATACTTTCTTATTTGGTTGCCTGACCCCCCCCCCCCCCCCCCCCCCCAGGCAGTGTACTGCAAGACTACATCTAGGATCTGAAGACATCATTTCGTTATGGAAAGCATTTGGCAGAAGTCACTGAGGATCAGTCCTACCCTCCACTCTGTGAGGTGGCAGGAAGATGGGCGCCAATGGAATGCTACATTATAAACATATTTGGGGTGGAGAGCTCCTATTTAAAAAAAATGCGTTGGGGTGACGTGAAAACTTTCTAATTGAGTACTGAGTGTTGGGGAAACCACATTACTATTTTAGTGGGCCAGTGGGGAAGGGGTATTTTTACATTGGTGATCCCCTTTGAGTTGCTTTCCAGGAGCACTGCTTTATGTGCTAGTGGGCCAGTTCTCCAAAGGAAAGATAATATCACCTCTTTAGATGGTGTTAATTTTCAATGCAAGCTGTTATTCATTTTGCATAATAATGAGCTGCTTTACATGCACTTTCCTGGATCGCAGCTCATTATTATTTAACATGTGTTACAGTAACAATTCCTGCATTAAGTTCAATTATTAGCATATAATATGCGTTATTACTATAAAACATCTTAGAAAATAGACCCTTTAGATTGTAAGCCCCCCTTTTTTAGAGAAGTACCTACTGCAATTGTATGTAGCCCACCTCTATCTCTGATTTTTAAAGGTATGTGATCAAATCCAAAAATACAAATCTGCCTTATTCTCAATTAATCCTTACCAACAATGCTCCATTGTGTATTCTGTTTGTCTGTTTTATCTCTTTCATTTAAGACTTGTGAAGAGATTCGCACACGGTGGTACACAGCAGATGTTCAGAGAATTTCTCCTTGTGTGCCAACCCTACCATTAGAAAAAGTCGTTTTTTCTGGAGTAGACATTCAAAGTGATTTAACTGGCCAGAAATTACTCCTGGCCAGTTAAATCACCTGTTGGGGCTAACCGCAAATTTTCAGCACCACTTAACTGGTTAGTACTGAACTGAAAACCAGCTATTTTGGGGGTTCCAGGGACGGAGCTAAACTTGGCCAGTTGTGCCAATATTCAGCATTTAAATGGCCAGGTTAACTTCATAAATAGGATAACATAAAAGTCAGTCCTATCTTTATGCTGTAAACCATAGCTGGATAAATGCTGAGTATTGCACTGAACCAGCTATGTGTTAACTGGCTCCGGAAACCCAGAAATTCAATGCTGTTACCCGGACATGGCCCGACATTGAATTTCGGGATTTAACGCCGATGGCGGTTAGCAAAGAGCTGATTGTCACCGATTGATTATTGGGCCCTCTATTTATCTGTTTGCTATCAGCTGTGCCCTTCAGCTCTTTATCAGAGTTTCCTCCTCTCACTCTCTCTCTCTTGCTTTGTGACACCGGTGTAAACCATTATGCTTTAGTGAGAACATGTTTCTGGGTTTCTACGTTAACTGGCACTTCATCAAGAAGTAATTATCTGGCATTTGCTGTTTACTTTAATTTCAAGTTCCAAATAAAACAATGATAAAACTCCATGAAAACTAATTAAAAAATTTTAAACTGCCATCAGATTTGTACTTGTCATGGAAAGTTAATTAGGGCTGCGTATGTACAGGACATATTTGCCAATAAGGCAGATTTATTAAAGCTTTCCTCCAATGTTTCACTTAAATGGGGGTTGACTAAAGATGAAGCCAATTAATTCCAGTAACACCTCCCCTCAGCACATAAAAATCCTTGACTCTCAAGTATGCTCTACATAAGGAATAAATTCAGAATAATGTTCTGGTGTAAATGGAATGCTTAAAAATCCTCATTACTAGATTTATTTTTGGATATATCAATTAACGCTGCAGTGTCTGTTGAAGTTTAATCATTTCTTACTATTGAGCAGTGGTCTTCGATAACCCTTCATGAATCTTGATTTCATTTCCTAATTACATCTTTCCAAATTATTCTTGTCTGTCTTCGTATGCCTGTGTATGACCCACATCCTACCAGTGCTCTTAGCTCATGTGTCTACTGACTCCTACTTACACATGCTTCACAGAAGACCCCTGCAGTCCCTACTCATTCTCTCTCTCTCTCTCTCTCTCTCTCTTCACCTATCTGCCTTCCTCCAATGTTATCACTGTTAACACCTTAGCTTTTGCTTTTCTTACACCCTGGAATAAATTCCTCCTTCATATCTTCATAACTCATTTAAAAACATCAATACTGGCCTACAGCATTTGCCTGATTGCAGGTCAATAAGCACGCAGAATTGTAGTAGAAGTAGTAGTGGTCGATGGAGAAACCTGGGGCCCTGTTTACAGAAGTGCACTAGCATTTTTAGCGTGTGCTAAACACTAGAGACACCCATGGGAATATATGGGTGTCTCTAGCATTTAGCGTGCACTAAAAACGCTAGTGCACCTTAGTAAACATGGCCCCTGGAATCTTTACAGCCTATAATACCAATGAAAAAAGACATTGGGGTCCAATTACTAAGCTGTAGCAAACACTGGCCTTAGCGCGTCCTTGCACGGGTTTTTCCTTCACACTAAGGCCATTTTTACCACAGCAGTAAAATGGCTGATTTTGTATTAATGGTCCTGCACTAATGTGCATTAGTACATGGCCATTTAAAAAAATTACAGCATGAGCGCTTACTGATAGGTGGTAAGGGCTCACACGGTAATCCTATACTAACCAGTTAGCACATGCTAATATAGATGCGCTGCCTGATTAGTGCAGGAATGCCCACTCTCCACACCAAGCACGACCCTCTCAAAGGCAACATTTTAGTGCTTGGTTAGTGCGCATGCATTTGGCACTTACTGCAGGACTCCTGAGTGCATCCCATGATATACCATTTTAAGCTGCATTAGGCTCATGTTATCTGGGTGATTCAATGCAGGCCCTAAGCCAGCAGCAGACTGCCGGCCTTAAGTGTTAATTTGTAGCAGGCTTCCAAAATGTGCTTTCCTATACAGTAGCAGGGAGAACATTCTGTGCCCCCGATTCATAAAGGTGACAATCAAATTAGAATAGGGGGTGCTTTATTTTAAGAAAGTAGCTTAATAGCATTGAATCTTAAGATTTTAGAGAGAAGTAACAATTGAGTTCAGGGAGAAGCCCAACGGAGTTTTGACTCCTTGCTCAGTGGGCTAAAGGAGAAAGAGCAGCAAGCATATGTGTTGTCAGTCTGGTCCACAACCGTCCTCCTGATGCATACTGGAAGAAGAGAAGCTTGTTCCTGTAAAGACTGACAAAGCAATGGTTGTAAATATAATCCACAGCTGTTCCCTGAGACAATGATTTTCAACCCAGTCCTTGGGAACCATCTGGCCAGTCGGGTTTTTAGGATGTCCACAATGAATATGCACGAGAGAGATTTACATACCATGAAAACACTGCATGCAGATCTCTCTCATGCATATTCATTGTGGACATCCTAAAAACCTGACTGGCCAGGTAGTCCCTGAGGACCAGGTTGAAAACCACTGAGGCACAGAATGCCTCACATATAAGAGGAGGGATTGGTCATCAGGGCAGTGGTGTGCTGGTAAATTTTTAACAACAGGCTTTCTCCCTGGTCCACCTCTGCGCCCACCCCCCCCCAAATTGCAGAGCTGGCTATACCCAGGGAGAGAGCTGGGGGGGGTGGGGGGGGGTAACGCATTACTCTCTCCGGGAAATTTTTTTTATTTTTAAATGCTTCCAAGTTCCAATCTAATTCAAGTTTAACGTGGGATAAAATGCCATAAATAAGTAAATAAATTGACAAAAACTCTGAACATTGAGAACCTGATTCCCATAACATGATGCCTGTTTTAGAAGCCCATTACCAGGAGAAAAAGAATCTCTGCAGGGTCATAAATAACTAACTAACTAACTAACTAACTAACTAACTAACTAAATAAATAGTTAGATAGAAACCTGATCCTTATAATATGACATCTGTTTTAATGGCCCTTTACCAGGAGAAAAAAAGATATCTGCACAAATATAATACATGCTAGGGTGTCCCTATAACCAGCCCCTCTAAATGACACACTGAATATGATTGATAACAAATTACTACTCTATCTATGAAAAGTTATTCCATTACTATACTTCCTCTGTGTACATCTGTATGCTGCCAAAGCTGGCATGTTTGAAAATATAAGAGAGATTGAATTAAAATGCTACCAACAATAAATAACGACAACCTACATGCAGCAGCTCAAGTTTGCTTGATTTTGTTTTCATTTTAACGGCGAGGACAGCCTGCACGGGAAGGGGAAACAGACTAACTTAAATAGCTTCAACTTTTTTTTTTTTTTTTACTTCATGCTGTCTTCATTCAAACCCAGCATAATCTCCCTCCTGCTTCTCCTCTGTGAATCCTACCTCTCAGCTTCCATTCCCTCTGGCCATTGTTTAAACATTACTTGTTCCTGCAGCTGTAGTGGTAACACGAGACGCTGCCTGATCCACCCAGAGCCTGTCTTTGCCAGTGAGTGTACAGCCCCGCTGATGCAACTGCCTTTGGGTGGGATCCATCCAGCAGAGAAAAGGCTCCGGGTTGGTCAGGCAGTGGTGAGGGGGGGGGGGGGGGAATGACGATCCCAAGGGACGACATGACGAGGTATGCTGGGAGCCTATGGGAGGGTGGGGGCTTGGGGAGGAGGGGGAGAGGAGGAGAAAAAAAACAGATAATTGTGTGCTTGCTGCCTGACTCCAACAACCGGCTCGTAAAAATCAATAAAATTTAACAAGGGGCTCGTGCGAGCCGGTGCGAGCCGGCTCCAGCACACCACTGCATCAGGGAGACCTGATCCTAATCTTCTGAAAGAGAGAGAGTAAGAGTGAAGCTGCTGCCAAATGAGAGTCCTTCTGGGGAAAGAACCCAGAAGTTGGAAGGAGTGTTGCTGGTAAGTGCTGATACTCTAAAGTAACAGGATATAGAAACCACTCAGTGTCTTATTAGTTTGCCAGTTCTGAAATGAAAATATGCACTGGGGAACACAAAGCAACAAAGGAATGGGAGAGTGGCAGTAATGGCTCAGTTTTCACCCCTGTCTTTTTCTGTCAGCTGCAGAGTTACTGGGATAAACATCTGTCTTGCCACTGAATTAGCATATCTGAAAGGGCCCCTTATAAATATTTGAGCCACTGAGAGAAAAGAGTGAAATACTAGGCTTAACCGTTGCCCAAAAGACCATATAAAGTGATAAAAAAGAGGCTACTGATCAACATAGATTAGGATAAAGGCACCATACTGGAGAGTAAGGATTGTTACAACTATTCATATCAGTATTGCCATACTAGAACAAATCTAAGGTCCATCAAAATTGAAATTGAAATTTATTATTTCTAGCCCACCCTTATCCAAGGCAGAGTACAGAAGAACACACACAAATCAATATCCCCTTTCCAACAGTGGCCTATCAAGGCCACACATACCTGGTGATCCCAAAACAGTACAATATGTTTTTTGCTGCTTACCTCAGGAATTCAAAGAAAACTCCTTTTAACAATTATGAATCACAATTTTAAAATGTATAATTTTTGTGTGAAGCTGAACTCATAGAAATATAGTTATAGATACAACAAGGAGTCAGTCACATCTCATTTAATCATTGCACAATAGGCTTTATTAATGTTTATAAATCAATCAAAAGTATTTTTATTCAAATAATAAACTTCAAACAACAAAACACATTAAAAAAATAGTCACAACAAATTTGTAAAAGCAAAAGCAAAATGAAATACCCAAATTAGTGAATGTACTATCTTAAAAAAAATGTCTTTGCTGGCTGTATATTAAATATTATTTTAAAGGGACCTCAAAAGAGAGAAAGGTTCCCGGTCCACAATATGGATCATATTTCACCATAGCTTCCTCAGAGAGTCCCCAAAGCAAATACAAGTGGAATCATACAAACGTGTTCCAAGGATGATGACCTGCAGAGCAGTTTCCACTTTTAAAGATAAATATAGGCAACAACAATAAAGTGTTTATACTCATCCCATTCTAAATGGGCAAAAAGACATGAAGGGGGATAATCGAACGGAAACGTCTATCTCCATGGGCGTTTATCTCCGAGAACGGGTCCGTGAAGGGGCGAACCGAACTGTATTTTCGCAAAAAATAGACGTCCATGTTTTATTCAACAATTTGTGAGGTGGGCGTTTTTGTTTTTCAGCGATAACGGAAAATGAAAGCGCCCAGCTCAAAAATGAATAACTCCAAGACATGTATTCGTGGGAGGGGCCAGGATTCGTAGTGCACTGGTCCCCCTCACATGCCAGGACACCAACCGGGCACCCTAGGGGGCACTTCTACAAAAACAAAAAAAAAAGGTAAAAGAGCTCCCAGGTGCATAGCACCCTTCCCTTGTGTGTTGAGCCCCCAAATCCCCCTCAAAACCCACTGCCCACATGTCTACACCATTACTATAGCCCTAAGGGGTGAAGGGGGGCACCTACATGTGGGTACAGTGGGTTTGGGGGGGGGCGGTTTGGAGGGCTCCCATTTACCAGCACAAGTGTAACAGGTGGGGGGGATGGGCCTGGGTCCACCTGCCTGAAGTCCACTGCACCCCCTAATAACTGCTCCAGTGACCTGCATACTGCTGCCGGGGAGGTGGGTATGACATTTGAGGGTGAAAATAAAAAGTTGTGAAATGGCATATTTTGTGGTGGGAGGGGGTTTGTGACCACTGGGGGAGTCAGGGGAGGTCATCCCTGATTCCCTCCAGTGGTCATTAGGTCATTTAGGGCACTTATTGGGGCCTTATTCGTGGAAAAACAGGGTCCAGGAAAAGTGCCCTAAATTCTCGCTACAAGCGCATATTTCTTTTCCATTATCGGGCGAAAGGCGCCCATCTCTGATTGGCCGATAACCACGCCCCAGTTCTGGCTTCACCACGCCTTCGACACGCCCCCATCAACTTTGTCCGCATCCGCGACGGAGTGCAGTTGAAAACGTCCAAATTCGGCTTTCGATTATACCGCTTTATTCGTTTTTGTGAGATAAACGTCTATCTCCCGATTTGGGTCACAATATAGGCGTTTTTCTATTTTGATTATAAGCAAGTTAGTAATGAAGTGTTTCTTAAATAGGCACTCAGCTGCCTTTCATAATAGCTTCTAGAAAAAAATACCAACATTATTAACAAAATCAGTTACAAAAAGTGACCAAAAATTATTAATAACAGCAAGGAATGGCTGGTTACCTTCCACATTTAGACAACCTGCCTCCACATATGAGATCTAGATTTAAAAATCAAAGGCTCACAGGTGATTGGTCAGAAACAAAAAGTCACATGATGTAAAAGTAATAAAATCTAAAGAAAAGCCTGTCACTCTGCTTCCCTATTTAAATCATGGGGCTCCACATTTTGCCTTATATAAATCCAATGTTGCTCTATCTGCCACAACAAATGAGAGATGTCACCCCCATGATCCAATGAAAGTGCTTCCAAAACAGCAAACTGAAGACATCGAAGAGAATGATGAAAAGTGGACTAGTGGTGAACCAAAGAAACATCGCTAACACCAGTACGAATATGGCTGAAGAGTTCAAGAATTTTAACAGGACAGCCAGATGCCCAATAAAAAACAATCTACATGGGCAAACTATGAAATATATCACTTGCAAAGAAAGACAAAATGAACAATGTAAATGATGTATCATAGTGTGAGGGAGTGAGTGGTATAGCAGCAGGTGTTCCTGAGGTTGCAGTTTAGCCACCTTACCACAGGTGGCGCTAACCTGCCATATCAGAGGCCAAGTTAGAAGGGTGGGGCTCAGGCCAGAAAGTGACTAAAAGTCCTAGAGCAGAGTGGGTCAACAAGGCACCAAGGAGAGGATTCTCTAGGAGAGAGATCTCAAGTGCAGAAATCTCCTGGAGGAAGGTTGCAAGTGAAGGAATCCTCCCTAAGATGTTGGCTGGACTGCAGTACCTGTGGGAGGAGTCCCAGAAAAGTAATGAGTGGCCCATAGCTCAGAGATTTGCACCTTGTATATGTCCAGGGATTACATGAGAAGGAACAGAAGGCTGCAAAGGTAAAAGAGTGCCTTTATTCTTTGTGAAGACCCAGGTCCCAAGTGTCCTAGTTGGAGCCAGGCCTGAATTTATGTTTGAGTAACTAGAACTGTGCTGAAGAAGGTAGAACTGCTAGAGAGAGAAGGAAGTAAATGTTATGGTGGTTGCTGCCCAGGGCTGAACTGAGTCTGTGAGAGGGGAACAGACTATATTGTTTGGATTACTTGTTCAACAATAATGCTTTACCTTTGACTTTACACTGCAATCTGCCTGTGTCTATGAGGTCCTATAGCCAACCGCAAGTCACGTTACCACACATAGGAAGTGACAAATGCTGGAACCACATCTGTCTCCCAAACCTTCCCACACTTGGTGCAATGATTACATTGGTAATGTCCTTTTTGCACACTTGAAATCCCAATGTCAAGGATTTGAAGCCAGGAAGTAGTCAATAAATTTCCCAAGTTTTTTCCTTGGGAAAAGGAAAATCTAGGAGGGTCCTAAAATACATTATATATTTGTAATACATGCCAAAACTGTTGGATAATCTTTTTGACAGCAAAGGCTCCATTAGAATATGGTAATACACTTGCATGATAATGTCTTATGAGTAATTTGCTATTTGTGCCGTCAAGTTTGACTAGTGTAGATAGAGCGAGCATATCCTTCAAGTTAGTCTCAATACAAAAATGTTTACCCTACAACAAGAGAAAATTAGAACTTAGACAGTTTACAAACTGCAAAAGTGAAGGTGTATGATCTACAGTATGTAGCAGTATGCCCTTGTGGACTATTAAATGTTGGTAAAGCCAAGCTCTAGCTGAAATTAGTTGAACATAAGAGTGCTTTGGGAAGAAGCATGTAGAACACTGTTGCAATAGGATATTGGTTTGAATTATTTAAGCCTAAATTTTCATGGAGAGGAGGAGATACTGATAGGCTGCTGTTAAGGGTGGAACAATAATTTATTTTTAGGTTTAATATTGTTAGCCCATATGGACTGAATCTGGAGACAAATTTATCTGTGTGTTTGCAATGTTTTTGTATATAATCATAAGGAGTTGGTATTTATTGAAAATGATTTGATTGGTTATAGTTTATATTTGATTTAAGGATTTGTATAAGAGTTTCTCATCATCTTATATTTATTTATACATTCATAGTTTACATTTGGTTAACGTTTCTGAATGGCTTTTTTTCATAATGGGCACGATATGTTTTTAAAAAGCTGAGCTCTTAAATGTATGCTCCTAAGTTAGGGGCCTTTTACTAAGTCACGGCAAAATCCGGGCTTAGTGCATGCTAATGTGGGAGTTTACTCTGAGATAAGCCCAGATTTACCGTGGCAGAGTATAATGGATTTTTCCAGTTTGTTTTTTGCAGGTCCACATTAGGGTTTGGGACTTGAAGGAAATAACATGGGAACATTTACTAACTGCTATTTAGGAGGTGCTAAATGATCCTGCACTAAGGGGTCCTTTTACCTAGCTGCCCTAAAAAGTGGCCAGCCCTGGTGTCAGATTGTGGGTTTTCTGCCTTCCCATATTTTTTTTTTGTAATGGCTATGTGCTAATTTCCACATTAGTATGTGGCCATTACCGTGGGCGCCCTTACCGCCACCTCTTTGGGAGGCAGTAAGGACTCCCGTGCTAATCGGATAGCGCACAGTAATGTGCCCATGCTACCTGATTAGCACAGATGTGTGTGCTGGAAAATAAAAAAAATATTTTCCAGCATGGAATTAGCATGGTGCACATGGGAACCCATGCGCTATAACTACTGCCATCCACTTTTTGGCACAGCTTAGTAAAAGGTCCCCTTTATGCTTTGAGTTCCCTGGGCACTGGTCTAAATATTGGCTGGTGCTTGGTTAACTACGGGGCCAATGGACATACCCAGATATTCAATGCTGGGAGATGCTTCTGCCCTAGCATTGAATATCTGGGGTTAGTTCAGCCTGCCGCTGGAAGCAGCTTACCACCTACTTAACACACTGGGCTGAATATAGGGCCCTTTGAGTAAAAAATGATGTACTCGGTAAGGTTATGAATATAACTCTCAAAGCGGTCCTTATAGTAATCTGCAATAAAAAGTGACTTTAGCATACCTTTAAGTGGGTCCTTCTCACACGCTAAGGCCATTTTTACCATGGCTGTAAAAATGGCTGTTTTTGTTTCTTTTTTGCATTATTGGCCATGGGCTGATGTTGCTATTAACATGCACAAACAAAAAAAGCAACACTGGGCCTTCAAGACTAGGACAACAGGAGTACTTTATTGACAGGTGACCCTTTCAATAAAGTACTCCTGTTGTCCTAGTCTTGAAGGCCCAGTGTTGCTTTTTTTTGTTTGTATATCTTGTTTGTATGCTGTATTGCCCTCTCTATTTGCTTTGCTATTAACATGCACACCATAAAAATGGAGGATGTTTCCCTACAGAGTAGAACAGAGAAGTTTAGGTTTATTAAACATCAGAATACATGCAGATGACACAGAACCGTGTTTTGACAAATAAGATACCTGCTTCAGGAGTCAATGTATCTTATATGTACTATCTGTATATCAAAATTATTATTAGTGAAGAAAGCCAAAAACAATTATTAGTGAAGAAAACCAATAAGGACATAATACCCAGAGGCTGATCGTAGTAGGTTTATTAAACACCAGAAAACATGCAGACTCAACACTCTCTGTATACCACAATTATTATTAGTGAAGAAAGCCAAAAAGGCCACTTGTCTGTAAAACAGCAGACGTAACAGTAGTCATACTCCAAAGTGCAAGAAGATGCTTTGAAGTGCGACTACTGTTCCATCTGCTGCTTTACAGACAAGTGGCCTTTTTGGCTTTCTTCACTAATAATAATTGTGGTATACAGAGAGTGTTGAGTCTGCATGTTTTCTGGTGTTTAATAAACCTACTACGATCAGCCTCTGGGTATTATGTCCTTATTGGTTGGCCTAGATCCCTTCTGTACTACCTGACCTTCACTATTAGCATGGAGCCAATTTTTTAAAATTATTGTGTGAGCACTTACTGCTTAAGTCAACAAAAATAGCCTAATGCAGGATGTGCTGAAGCATTACGCTTAAGTTGTAGCATCTGCGTGTGCTGTGCACATGGTAGTTACTTTTTTTTTTTTTGAAGGGTTGTGCTGGGAGGGGGCGAGTGAACATTCTTGCATTAACCAGTTATCACATCTACATTACCATGCGCTAACTAGTTAGCCTATGGTTAACACGGGAGCCCTTACCACTACTACTACTACTACCACCATCTAAATTACATTAATAACATCAGTGCACAACCATATATTGAAAAAAAAATGGTTTAAAAACAAGCCCTTTTGCTAGCTGCACTAAAATGGGTTTACCAAACAGGAAAGACCCAACGTAAGGGCGCTAAGCACATTTCTTAGTGCAGCTTAGTAAAAGGATCCCAAATTGTTTTTGTGCCCCTCATGGAGCCCCCTTTTAGGGTAAAACATAGCCATGTCAGGCATTGGTCTGTTGTATGCTTACTTACACAATAAATTGCTTATTGAATATTTTCTTTGGTTTGTGATCTACTGTGTTCTCTTGGCCTTGGCCTTAGTGCGCCCTTACATGGGTCTTTCCTGCATGCTTAGGCCAGTTTTACTGCAGCTGTAAAATGCCTTTTTTTCTATTATTTTCATTTCTAGTTGTGTGCTAATGTTTCCATTAGCATGCACAAAATGAAAAAGAGGGAGATTCAAGCAACTAATAATCGATACCAATCAAAATACCAGTTTGAACCTGCTATTCTGTGTGATGAATTTTCCACCCCGTCCCAATAATTTCAAACTGAAAATAGTGCAGTAGTACTTAGCAAACAGAACCTTAAACTTCCCAGTAGGGAAAGCATCACAGGCACAGAGAAATCCACTACAAAGGGAACAAGATAATATCATAGGTTCTTATGAATTATGGAAGATACTGCTGTAGCACTTACACTCAGTCACCTGTTTTGTAGGCATTAAGGGCTCCTGCATTATCTGTGCACTAACTAATTAACACATTATAATGTTAGAAACACTAACTGGTTAGTGCAGGAATGCTCACTCTCCACCCTTGACACACCCCCTCAAAAATTACAAAAAATAATTAATGGGAGTTACATTCAGGTACACTGGATATTTCTCTATCCCAGGTGGGCTTGTAGTCTAAGTTTGTACCTGAAGCAATGTAAGGTTAAGTGACTTGGCCAAGATCACAAGTAGTGAGGGAATTTGAACTGGCCACTTCTAGAGTTCAAGACTGGTGCTTTAACCACTAGGCCACTCCTCTGACTTGGAACTCATTAGCTTATCCCACTTTAGGCAATTTTTGAGGCACACAATATTCGAGGTATGGTCACACCATGGAGAGATATAAAGGCATTTCATATTCTCAGTTTTGTTTTCTATTACTTTCCTAATAATTCTTAACATTCTGAGCAGAGGGTTTTAACAACTTCACTGGCAGGAATTAGAGTGTTCAGTCTGTTAAGTTCCTTCAAATCAGGCCAGGTTGCACTGCTACTGATGTATTCTGACTGGGTCTGTGGGTATTGATCAAGAGAATCTCTTACACACTTGAGTTCCTTATAGAGAAGAATGCTTTTTTATCATCATCATTGTCATTATCAACTGCATTAGAAGTAATGCTGTCTAATTCATCACTTGCATATTTATGTCCGTTATGATCATCATGCTGTCCAATTACACAGAAAGCTTTCCCAAAGTTGGAATCATCATCTGTTGTTCTAACAAATTTTTATCTGATAGTAAACTCTGTATGAATGTCTTTGAGTACTGAAGCAAGAACAATCCAGTGGACAGTCATTCCAATGTAAAAATGTCCATGGGATGACTAGCAGTCTGTTGCACTAGAAACATATGATTGTCCACCACGAATTGCAACCAGCTTCAGCTTCATCTCTGCTTCAAAGTGACCCAACTCATCTTTGTTCTGTTTAATTAGAGACTACTAACCAGTTCAACAAATCATTGTTCTCATAGGTTGTGTTCCTTGTAAAATTTACGATGAGGTGATAATTAAGGGCCTTTTTTACAAAGCCGCACTGCCGATTCTTAGTGCGGCAAATGAGAGGAAGCCCATAAAAATAGAATGTGCCGCATTTGGCGTGCGGGAATTGCTAGCATGACTTTGTAAAAGAAGCCCTAGATTTTTTTTGTCCATTGTTATGTTACAATGGATTTGTTAGCTCTTTTTTGTTTTATAGATCCACATGGCGTGAAGGTGAGTTCCATAATGTGGTCTGTAACTATACTGAGTTTCTTGTAATGATTGTTTTTTTATTGAGTTTTCTCATGTATTTATATCTGAATTGTTCTCTGAATATTTAAATGGATCACTAAAAGAATATATTTTTTTAAAATGAATATGAGATGATCCACTGAGAAACAAAGTTTACCTTATACTATATGCCTGATGTTAAACCCCCGCATCCACCCAGGACCCTTTCAATTATAACCATTTTCAGATGCTGTAGAGGGAATAACCGTGGTCTGTGATTCAGAATTAGTGTATAAATTAGGAGAAGAAGATCCTTCTAATTTTAACATATATCTAAGAACATAAATACTGCATGAACCATCTTGATCCATAACCCACGTGGATCCCACTTCTACTTGTGCTAAGCAGCTAGTTTGGTATTACTACTATGATGGTTGGTTGTAACATGTGGGTCTGCATTAATAGGTACCACACACTAACACCCATACTAAACTGTTTAGTGCAGTTGAGAAAACTGGTCCCATAGTTGCTAAATAAAACTCATACGAAAAATAAGGCTTGTTTTATTTAGTATACATTAAATCACATTATCATATACCGGTTGCTGTGAGTTAGTAAATGAGTTTCTAAGACTTTAATTCCTTTGGGGACAGGGTAATACCTGACTGTAACTCATCTTGAGCTGCCAATGGAAAGGCATGAGCTAAATCTAAATTAAATGAAGGCATTGAAATTTAAGACCACTTATGCAATCTGTAGCAGGTGCTGATCACATATGGGTTTCTTTTTCAATTTGGAGAGTCACAGAATGCATAAATTTTGGGTATTCAGGTCCCAGAACAAACAGAATTTATGCATCTCAAATGGAGTGGGCCTCTGGCCAGGTCTAAAGTTATATGTAGAATGTTGAAATTCAGCCACTTTTCATATAATTTATACATCTAAGAGGCAGCAGCCAAATAGCAGCTATAACTTTTCAAAATTACAATTCTGGCAATAATATATTCTGCTGTAATATATTCCAAAATAATAAAATCAAGAAAAAACATATGATCACAAGAAATATAAAAGAAAAGGAGACCATTTTCTACTTAGTGCCCTGTTTACTAAGGTACGCTAGCGTTTTTAGCATGTGCTAAAGCTAGAGACACCCATAGATGAATATATGGTTGTCTCTAGCATTACGCATGCTAATTTTAGCATGTACTAAAAATGCTAGCATGCCTACAGTGTGGCTTAGTAAACAAGGCCCTTAGTATAATTGTGCAACGCCTATGTAAATAGCAGTCATAGCTTTGTGTGCATTTGTTATCTGCATATATTTATATTGGGTGAATCTCTATATAAAGGCAGTTAATAAATCCCAATACATAAATTTACATCAAAACGTTTTGGAATGACCTAGTCTAGACTTGAATGATAAATTAATGAATTATGAAAATGTGTAACTAAAAATTAAATTGATTTATTGAGTGCTAATCTGTAGGTGTTGGCTTATTGGGGCTATGCCATGCAGTATTTATTTCATTATTTTGAGGGGTAGTCCTGTAGAACATACTGAAATATATTGGAAGTAAATTTTGATCTCTTAAAGGTTGCCTGGAAACCCATGTACCATATACCATTGAAGTCAATAGAGTCGTGGAGGGGCATAATCAAAAGGGACGCCCAAGTTTTGCTGAGGATATCCTCACAAAAGATCCCAGTGGAGAGGCAGGGAAACCCGTATTATCGAAACAAGATGGATGTCCATCTTTCATTTCAATAATACGGTCAGGGACGCCCAAATCTTGACATTTAGGTCATCCTTAGAGATGGTTGTCCCTAGACTTGGTCGTTTCTGATTTTCGGCGATAATGGAAACCAAGGATGCCCATCTCAGAAACGACCAAATACAAGCCATTTGGTAATGGGAGGACCCAGCATTCATAGTGCACTGGTCCCCCTGACATGCCAGGACACCAGCCGGGCACCCTAGGGGGCACTGCAGTGGACTTCATAAATTGCTTCCATGTACATAGCTCCCTTACCTTGTGTGCTGAGCCCACCAACCCCCCCCCCCCCCCCGCCAGACCCACTACCCACAACTATACACCAGTACCATAGCCCTTATGGGTGAAGGGGGACATCTAGATGTGGGTACAGTGGGTTTCTGGTGGATTTTGGAGGGCTTACACCTACCACCACAAGTGTAACAGGTAGGGGGGAATGGGCCTGGGTCCGCCTGCCTGAAGTACACTGCACCCACTAAAACTGCTCCAGGGACCTGCATACTGCTGCAATGGACCTGAGTATGACATTTGAGGCTGGCATAGAGGCTGGCACAAAAGAGTTTTAAAGATGTATTTTGAGGGTGGGAGGCGGTTAGTGACCACTGGGGGAGTAAAAGGAGGTGATCCCCGATTCTCTCCGGTGGTCATCTGGTCATTTCGGGCACCTTTTTGTGCCTTGGTCATAAGAAAAACAGGACCAGGTAAAGTTGTCCAAATGCTCATCAGAGACGCCCTTCTTTCCATTATGGGTAGAGGACGTCCATGTGTTAGGCACACCCAAGTCCCGCCTTCGCTACGCCTCCGAAATGCCCCCGTGAACTTTGGTCATCCCCATGACGGAAAGCAGTTGGGGATGCCCAAAATCGGCTTTCAATTATACCGATTTGGGCATCCCCAACTGCTTTCGAAAGAGGAGGACGCCAATCTTTCAGCACAAATCGAAAGATGGGCATCCTTCTCTTTTGAAAATGAGCCTGATAATAATCTACCACTATAGCAAATAATCAAGATAACTATGGGGTCCTTTTACAAAGGCACACTGAAAAATGGTAGTATAGGCGTGGGTTTTGGACGTGCGCCAATCCATTTTTTATTGCACCTTTAAAAAAGGCCTTTTTTGTATTTTGCTGAAAATGGATGTGCGGCAAAATGAAAATTGTCACGTGTCCATTTTGGGTCTGAGAGCTTACTGCAAGTCATTGACCTTGCGGTAAAGACTCACATGGTAACTGAGTGGTAATGACCTAAGCGTACCAAATGCCACTTGGCACGTGTCTGTTATGTGCACCAGAAAATAAAAAATATTTTTCAGATGCACGTATTGGACACATGCCAAAAATGAAATTACTGTAAGAGCCTGGTGGTAGTCAGGTGGGAATTCCATTTTGGCGCATATTGGGTGCGCATAGACGCTTACGCGGCTTAGTAAAAGTGCCCCTATATTACTTACAGCTCATAATTGCCAGTACTGGTAATGGCTGCAGTTCCTTTGTTTTTGTACATTCCTTTAAATCACAACAGTTGCCCAAAAGTAGGCAGTCCAACATGAGAGCTGGATCAGCTTTTACATGTTTGGTTCTGTCTTCCACCCTCTCTCACTCACTCACCTTGGTTTTAACCAATTGAACTCATGTTCAACAAAACTTGTGCATCATTGATTCTGACCAGCATTTTTCTATTGCAATTACAAACTGTCTCTTTTAGCTAAAAGCTCCTGATCTACTTTTGGCAAAAGCTGACTGCAGAACAGACAAACATTTTGGTGACCTTCCAGATTCTGCAGCCAGTGAAAATGTCCACACACTCTATGGCATAATCAAACTAATCACATGTTTGGACAGAAATATTTATGAACCTGGAAATGCTGCTCATTGAACTCATGAAGGTGGTGATCATTATCTCATCTTGTGTAACAATCTGCTGAAAACCGAAGTAATTATTTATGGAATAGGAAAGGAACACAAATACACAGAATCAACATTTCAGGTTGCCAGACCCCAGATATTATTAGAGGAACATGTGAAGCTCATTTCTTTTATCTTTAAAGTAATGTGTTGTACTTTCCAATACTGAACAGAACCAAGAGAACAGATTTCCATCATTTGCCTGCTTTGAAACAAGGGAAAAACAGAAATGAAACAAATTATTTGTCTCCACTCATTTTACAGTTGCCAACACCATCAAAGAAAGCAATATAATGGAACTTGGAAACTGTGATCTGGAACCTTGAAATCATTGTCCTTGCAAGTGGAGATTAGTAATTCAAATATCTTCCCTACCTATAGTACAGAGATGAGACAATTAGGCAAAGGCTAGACTAGATGTATTGTTTGAGTAGCCCAAGTAATTCAAGGTATGTAGGTACCTTTAATGTGCATATATTGTAGTCAATTTTCAAAGGAAAACTATGCAGATAGTTTCTTTTGGAAAAGTAGCTGACATGTTTATGGCCTTCTCCTTGTGAAAGAAGCAGAAGAGGAGTAAAATATATCTGAAACTTTTGAAAAAGCAAAGCTTGTGTACTTATTTGTTCTTTGACCAAAACATACCAACAGGAACATTCCTTTCAATTATTATTATTATTATTAACATTTGTATAGCGCTACCAGACACACGCAGCGCTGAAAACCTGATACAGAGAGACAGTCCCTGCTCGATAGAGCTTATAATCTAAAAAATGCAGATTAAAGTTGGCATGTTGTCCATCCCCATTGTGAGAAGGTTAATTTTTAGGGATTCCAACTTACCTTGCTAAATATGCCTTTGAAAATTACCCTCCCCATGACTGTCACAATCCTCAATGCAATAAATAATTGCTTCTATGAAAAATAATGTAGGCAAGCAATTCAAAACTTTTACAGAATAATGAAATGTCATGGCCCAGTTAAAGTAAGCATTATTTTGTTTGGGTTTCATACCTCATTACTAACATTGTCATATCATGCTGACACTATGAAACTTTCCATTTTATAATTTTCTGCATAAACATGCAGAACCCAGATACAAGTTATAATTCTGTTTAGCATGATACACAAGCAGAGAGGCATCATTAAGCCAAGCCCAGGAGTGAGGTACATCAGTAAGTGCTGGAATCTTCATGGCTAGAGGTTCTTAAAAATACATTAGATCAGGTCTTCCCAAACCTTTTGCTGGGAGCCTACTGACAGTTATGCCTTCAAGATCTCCACAAGGAAAATAATGAGATAAATGTGCATGCCTTAGGGTCCCAGAATACATAAATTGCCTCATACATATTTACTATGGAGATACTGAAGACTTGACTGGTTATGGGATCCCCAGGAAAGATTCTGGGAAGCTATGTTTTACACAAAAATATGCTTGGGATAACGTTTGTGTGGGATAGGATGCCCAGTCATTTAAAATGATTAAAAAAAAGATTTATTTCATTGTGTGTAATGTCCTATTCAAACATAAAGTCAAGCAAAACTTTGTTGGTGTTTTTCTATGCCAATGGTGGAAAAACAGTCATCTGTGCCAGTTCAACACTGTAAAGAAGTTCATTTCTAACAGGCTGGCCCCTAACATTGAATATCTGGGTTAGATTCAGACAATGGCATCAGGAGATTTAATCTGACTGACAGCCATGCGCTGAATATTGGGGGGGGGGGGGGGGGCACATTTTCTATGCTAATTTTGTTTAAAAGAGAGAAAGAAAAAGACTCATTACTCTTGGTATACTTGTTAATAAATGTGCTATTATGTATCTGACTAAAGGCTGTAAACTTACTAAGCCAAAATATATATACAAATGGTCAAACTAAGGATCTATTTTATCAAGCCACACTACCAGTTCCTGCACAGCAATGCAAATGGAGCCCATTCAAAGTAAATGGGCTTTGTCTGCATTATTGCACTGGGAGCCGCTAACATGGCTTGATAAAAGAGACCCTAAGTATGTAACTTGACCAACTACACGAGTACTTGTTCTATATATCCTTTTGGAACTAGAGGGACATATATTCAATGGGTATCATCCCACTTAAAGATAACCAGATGAATTTGCTTGACACACCACTTGACTATGAGGTCCTAAACTTAACTGGATAGTTACTGCCATATCTATAATACCCCTGTCTCAACTTCAGCTAACCACATAATTTTTGGCCAGACATTGAGGTGCCCAAATTTTCAAAGCCAATGAATGCACATGTATTTACCGATACATACAGCTGGAGCATCTTTTTCAGAAACCCATACATCCAGAAAAGGAACAATACCACTCAGGGCTATACACATGTAAATGCTGTGTTATTGAATTTAAGTAATATATCCAAAGTTGTTTTCATAATTTAAGAAATATGATGACGTACACTCACCCAACCCATCTCTATAGTGTCCAGAATTCTCCAACACAGATCTCTTACTGTATGGCTATGTTAAGTCATATGTTGTATTAAATGAACTGTAAAGCCTTGATTCAAAATATAGGATTTATATTCATTCAACGTATTTTAACAGATCTTGAGGAGCAAATCAGAGTACAAGGGCAAATGACATACTACATTTTTAGAAACACATAGTAGTATTAGATCTCAAGGGAATTCATATCTGAGTTTGAGGATCAATCCAATATAGACCCTCTAAAAGTTAATATACACCATTGACATTCACTACATTTATGGTAACCCAAAATAACAGGTGTCTTGCAAATATTCAAGCCATTTATAAGTTAATATTTCCCCAATAGTTTTCTCTCACTGAAATGCAAAAATAGAGGTTTCAGAAAATCATTCATAAAGATAAAACATTCCAATATTACAGGGCCCTTTTACTAAGCTGTTGTAAGCACTAATGCATACTTACTGTAAGTTAAAAGGACAGGGCACACTGAAGCATCCTATAATAGTTTTGGGATCTGTGTGTGCTTCCCACATTCTAAAAAAATAGAATATAAAACATTTGAAGTTACATTAACTAAACAATATTCATCTAAAGAATAAGCATGAGGTCTTACTAGCCATACCAAAAGGGGGAATAAAGTAACAAACATGAGGAAATAATGTAACCCATGTGACTTTAAGTTATCAATATAGGGAGCCAAATGAGGAACATTTTCTAGGCAAATCACACACAATTTCTACATGCAATTTAATTGAATAACAAGCCAATTAGCACCAATTAGTGGGTGATAATCAATTATTGGCGCTAATTGGCATTTATTAAAATTTGCATGCACATTTTTAGGTGCTGGGATCTGCAATCTGAAAATGCAGCCATGAGAGGGACATGGGTAGATCAGGACTGTTTCTGAAATTTCCATACAGTGTTATAGAATAAGGGAGACCTGCACATAATTTAGGCACAAGAATTTGCACTGGATTTTACTTAAATCCTCATGCCTAAAATTGGGTGCAGATTCTGGCACCAAACAATATCATATAAATGGCATCCACCTCTGTGTGCAATTTATTTATTTATTTATTTATTTATTTATTTTTAATCATTTATTTATAATTTTTCATTTTACAAGGGTCACTTGCAAACAGTAATACAGAGGTGACTGCACATTAATACAAGATAAGAAGAAAACAATCCCAACTAGATATATGGATTATATACAATCTTTCTCTTTCTTAGACTACAAAGTGAAGAAAAATATGGAGAGTGAGATAAGACAAGGAAATTAATTAAACAGTAAACAGAAAAAAGAAAACATGGTATTAACCTGATTATCCCCAGATATTACTCATCTAATTCATTATTCCACATTGATCATCTGGTTGGCTTCTTCAAGACCAAATACGGTGTATAGTCAATTCATTTCATTGAGAACATACTTATTGTCCAGATTTTAGTTAGAAATAATACATTTGATTACATTCTCTCTCTTTTAAAAACCAGAAATTATTTAACAATACATATACTTAAGTCTCTAATTCAAATCCTACTGATTAAAGCAATCCCAGTTTTCACAGGCTTCACTCCTTTCGAAATAATAATTAAGGAAATATTTCTGAGGAAAACTTTAGGAGTCATACCTGGAACTCTGGGAAAAACAATAATCTTGACATTAATCATCCACAATAACATCCACCTTATCATTCAAAGTTTCTGGTCCATTATCATTTTCAGGATCATAACTACTTCTAGCTTGTGTAGAACTTCATTTATTATATCAATTTTTCACTCTCAAAGGGTTCAGTCAAATTGTCCATGTAACTCTCCAATAAGACTATATCTGAAACAAAGTTATTTACTACCGCCATCAGGTCCCGAAGCGCCTTCCAGATGGCATTCAATGTAACCTCCATGGAAGCCAAAAACTCCAAGGTAATTTCTCTTGAGGTGTTTAGGAGTGGTTCCGCCAATTCGGGTTCTGCTGTAAACGTCCTCCGTTTCAGCATATGCCTCTAACTTACTCCTTTGGACATGGTGGTTGAGTAATTCGGGAGTGATGGAGTTGTTTTTCCAGGTCCAAGAGCGTCGATGCTCCTTCACCAGTGCTAATCAAAGGACTCGCCAACCCTTTCATTTGTGGGCAGTTTGACGCACAGCGGTTCCGCACTTGCTGTTGGCCATCAGTGGCTGACCGCCGGTTGTTCCCTTCCTCTCAGTTAAGGAAAGTGCAATTGTGAAGAGGGAATTTACATAAAGAAGACAACATTTCAGAGGGCAGCTGGGCCGCTGAGCATATGAACTTCAGGTCACCATCTTACCACTCTCCCAGTTTGGGACACTCTTTGTCTGGTTTCTCCTCAGAGGCCTGTCTGATATGGGTAACCCTTCAGCATAGCCCTCTGAGTCATTGAAACACAGAAGCCCCTCCACCACTACAAGGTGGTGTCCCTTCGGAGGGACTGAGTGCAATTTATAGAATAGTGCTTAGCTTGAAATGTTAACAGTGCTGACTTTTTAGTGCCATATACAGCATTTTGGCCTCCATATCCCATAAAGGAAACATTTCTTAATTGATAATATAGTCTCAAAATAGATTATTTGTCCTGCTGAAAACCCAAAGAGACCAATAAAGCAGATCTTCCACTTATATCAATTTCAGACAACTCCAGGAGCCCTGAAGCATCTAAGCCCTTCTGCTGTCCAATGTCTCTGTCTCAGTTTTTGATAAAGTCAGATAGTATATTTTCTGAACAGGGGGCATATTAGTCTCTGGAAAACTTACGTCGAATGAAACTGAAAACTGAGATGTTCAGAAATCTAAGATTTAAATTCTTATTCATGTTTTCCAGATTTTCTATTTTCCTCAAAATTAATGTTTTATCTGCCACCTGTTGAGCAACTGTAGTTTTGACTTCTGTAGCCAGTTTTTCCACATTCTCGATCCTCGTAACCTGTTGCTGTAAATTAGACCATAACACCCTGGTCGAAGCATTTATTTATTTATCTATTTATGTATTTATTTATTCTTGTATCTCAATTGCTTTTCAATTTTACAAACAAATAAAAGTTTGCAGGGCAATACAGAGAAATCAATATTTAGAAAGAAAAGAATATTTCACAAATGTAACATTTTAAACTCTTCCTTAGACCACCAATTTGAGTTTCTTGGGGGGAGTGGTTTAGAAAACTTAAGGAGATTATAAACAGAAGAAAAACTTAATAGTTATAGTCCAAATTGGTGTAGTCCTGATCTTTTCCCTGTTTCTTTAATTTATAGCTGTTGCTGTTGATTCAGTTTATTACATTTGTACCCCATGCTTTCCCACTTATGGCGGGCTCAATGCGGCTTACATATACAGGTACTTATTTGTACCTGGGGCAATGGAGGGTTAAGTGACTTGCCCAGAGTCACAAGGAGCTGCCTGTGCCTGAAGTGGGAATTGAACTCAGTTCCCCAGGACCAGAGTCCACCACCCTAACCGCTAGGCCACTCCTCCAGTTGGCAAGATGGTTTTTTTGAGTCCAGAAAAATCCTTAATTGATTCGGCTCAAAAAATACATATTTGATTCCTAACATACGGACCAACTATTTACAAGGATATGCTACTGTGAAGGTTGCTCCTATTTCTCTTGCTTCTTATCTTAGAGTCAAAAATTGTTTCCTTCTTTGTTGTGTTGTTTTAGTCACATCCGGATATATCCATATTTTTTGACCACAGAATAGAGCAGAAGAATATTTAAAATATAACTTCATAATCATATTTAAGTCCTGCTCAAAAACAAAGGATACTATCAAAGTCTTTCTGGTTGATATTTCAGTCATTGATTCTTCTAGAAATGCTGTTCAATTTTGCATATCAATACCAGTTCTTTGTGACAGTATATATTCACCAGGTTAACTGATTCAGAAATTTCTCCTAGTTTCTGAATATTTGGTAAGTAATAAACTTTATTACATGGGGGAATAGCTGTTAGAGATAATTTCAGAATTTCTTGTAGATATGTTTTAAGAAAATCATAAGGCAACAATCCTGGTGACTTAGGAAAATTGAGAAATTTGAGTGTAAGACGTCGATTAAAATTCTCTAGTTGCTCTATTTTGCGGGAAGTTAACATTTTGTCTGTAACCAAAACATCCACTGTGGATTTCACATTATTAACATCTTCTTTAACCTGAAGGATTTGATTTGTAGATTCTATTTTAAAGTTATCTAACGATTCATAGTAACATAGTAGATGACGGCAGAAAAAGACCTGCATGGTCTATCCAGTCTGCCCAAGACAAACTCATATGTGTATACCTTACCTTGAATTTGTACCTGTCCTTTTCAGGGCACAGACCATATAAGTCTGCCCAGCAGTATTTCCCGCCTCCCAACCACCAGTCCCGCCTCCCATCACCGGCTCTGGTACAGACCGTATAAGTCTGCCCTCCCCTATCCTCGCCTCCCAACCACCACCCCCTCTTCCCCCAACTGCTCCACCACCCAATTTCAGCTAAGCTTCTGAGGATCCATTCCTTCTGCACAGGATTCCTCTATGCATATCCCACGCATGTTTGAACTCCGTTACCGTTTTCATCTCCACCACCTCCCGCGGGAGGGCATTCCAAGCGTCCACCACCCTCTCCGTGAAAAAATACTTCCTGACATCTTTCCTGAGTCTGCCCCCCTTCAATCTCATTTCATGTCCTCTCGTTCTACCGCCTTCCCATCTCCGGAAAAGATTCGTTTGCGGATTAATACCTTTCAAATATTTGAACGTCGGAAGTTGTTGTCAGTTTACTCACTATTGTAGACATTTCTTTAGTTGATTTAGCCACTTCTATAGTTAGTCCTTGGACCGCTTTCCAAATAGCCGCCATTGTAACCTCCTGATGAGGCTCTTGCTCCAGATTATTTCCCTCTGCGTGTCCGGGGGAGATACCGCCGAGTGGGCCCACGCTATCGACATCTCCGGTATCAGCCTGACCCACTAACTCCACTCTGGATCTCGCAGTACACGGAGGTGGGTTCAGCTCTGGTGGCGACAAGGTGATATCCGGCCCCAAGAATGGCGATGCTCCTCCGCCGTCAGTCAACGCGGGGCTCGCTATGCCGGTTTCTAAGGGTGAGCTTCTCATGTAACGGTCTAGCATTTGCTGGATTGGGGATGACGTTAGGGATATCGGCGGCAGTCCCTTTGTCGTCCCCTTTCTTTTTGTATGTGGCATTTCAAAAAAAGAAGAAAAAAGAAGGTAACAGGAATTGCCAGCAAACACCCTAGTCATTCATGCAGCAAGCTAGGATGCCATCTTGCCACACCCCCCAGAAATGTACTCCAAATTGACTTACAATTTACAGTTTGGTGAAATTACAATATTGTTTGGCAATTAGGACGTGGAGGGCCATCCATAGCTTATGCAGTTAGCTATAGAAATTCTTGATGAGGTAGGTTTTCAGTTCTTTTCTGAACTAAACATAGTTAGTGTTGCTTTTTGTTCCTTTTGGTATTGAGTTCCACAATTTGGAACCCAAGTAACTAAATCCTGCCATGTAAGTTGTTTTGTATGTTATGTTTCTGCAGCTGATTAGATGAAGGAGTAGGTAGTCCCTGGTTTCTGGGCTTGCTATTCATCAATATAAAAACAAAATTAGAGAAAACTTTATATAGGCTCTCTAGGAAATTCCACAGAGCATCCATTGCTGGTTTCACCATCAGCTTTAGTGGATCAAAACTGTCTGATCTTCTGAGGCCACAAAACCTACACACTCACCACCATGGGTTCATGGTGACTGGACTCTACCTCAATGGTAATGTTGTCTCTCTCAATGCCATAAGTTGACTCCAAAATTGCTTCTGGGAACAATTGGTTCTTCATATCCGGCAAGCTGGAGATACTCCCAGTTCTCTCCAACAGCTGGGTTGACATCTCTCATGATACTCTCAGAGGAGAGGGGTAAGTAGTCCAGAAGGGCCAAATGAGACATCATTGTCCATGTCAGACTCCTTCCTAAGTCCAACTCTGGATATGCCCAAAGCAATAGGAACAGTGAATGCTGTTATCACGGTTTGTCATGATGAAGAAGTCACAGGCTGGGCAGGAGAGTAAAGCCTCTGTTTTTCTCTATGTTTTGGCACTGGAAAGTTAAAAGGTAAGAAGAAAAAAATTAATGCCTATCAGAGTAGGATCTCTTTCTACTGTATCTTACTCAGACACCATCTTGGTCCCCCTGTGTTGGAAGACTTTTGTCATGCTGTTCTTGTGCGCTCAACTTTTTTTTAACATCCCCTGATGCAACCTTATTAGTTGAAATATGGCCATGTTGGGCATATTCTTTATTAATAAACTTTGGAACTACTTTTTGTACTACTTTGTTTCCTGGTGCTATCGGTTGCTACCATTTTGAAAGATTAGAATCTGCCTCCTTGTTTGTTTGATGTTAATATAAAAATCAGACATATTCAGCATTAGAGATCATCCCCCAGATTGTATATAGTGTGACTTAAGTTGCATGCACAAATCCAGTCATATTCTGGCTTTGTGCATATAATTTAGGTAGTCTTGTACTAAAGCTGTGCTCGAGTTATCTGCAGCAGAGTCCATTTTATTCCTATGGGCCTTGCTGCAGATAACTCGAGCTAAGCTTCAGTAAAAGATCCCCTTAATTAGTAAACAAGCCAATCAATGCCAATAATTTCCACTTAACAAGCAATTATTGACAATAATATGCATTAATTAGAATTTATGCGCAGAACTGTTTATGTGCATTCCATAACATGATGCAGATAAGTTGCATAGTTTGAAAATGAGGCATGGCCGTGGCACGGAATGGGCAGGCCATGGGCATTTCTAAAATCCATGCACATTGTTATAGAATATACCCAGTCTACACATAATTTATGCATCTGTATTTACAGCAAGTTTTACGTGGTGTAACTGCCCGTGACTAAATTTAGTCACGTGGATGGGTGATCGGCATATTGTATAAACCATATATAAATTTAGGCTTATTCTATAAAGTATGCCTATATTTAGGCATAGTTTTTAGAATATGCCTAGGGATATTTTGTTTTGGCAGCAATGTTTTAGGTGTGATATATAGAATCTAATCCCATATTCATAAATATTAAGCCAAAACAAGTGAATAAGTAAAAAAACCAACAATCCTGAATAAAACCAACCTGATCTGGACCATATTACAGCAAACTGCCTGCATCAGGGGTACACAAGTCTCACAATTATAGGAGATTTTAGTGTCTATTTAGCAACTGTATTAGGTATCTGCATAAAGATTTTGCACTCTCTGTAGGTAATACTATAACATAGACCCATGAATGTTTAGAATAATGGCATTTATGTGAGTATGTGTGCGTATACACACTTTAACAGAGCATGACGAGCTAGATTTCAGCATTGTTCCAGTGGTATGGTTTCTACGCAGCTGGCTTACTCCGGTAGTTTTAAGCATTAGCCTGTCAGAGATCTGTCTGTTCTCCCCACCCCTGTGCAATGTCCTCCAGTTGGCAAGAGGAGTCTATGAACAAGGCTTCTTACTTGCTGCTTCCTCCTTTGCTGGTTTCCTCTGCAGTCAGTATCACAGTGGAAACAGGACCATTCATGGGAGTTTTAAAATGTATATATATTATGAAGAGGAGACAGACATGCTTCTTTGCTTAGAGTCCACCAAAGAGTTAATCCTGTCCTTTGTTTCAGACTTTTAAAAAGTCCTGAAGCGGATTTTCATACCTTCTTCAGAGCTCCTTTGAAGAGGTTATGCCAAGTCTATGCAACAAAAACTTTCAAAATGGTAAGTTGGTTCATCAAATTGCTTGTTGAACCTATTTAAAAGAATTTGAAGATCTCTAAATATAGAATAAGGCAAGTTACTTTTTTCTGTTTATATTTTCATGGACTACAATTGGAAAAATGTCACTATGCCTCTTCATATACAGTAAAGGACAATTTACTATATATGTTTTCTAGTTAATTTAAAGTAATACAGGATGGAACATATTGCAACCAGAAATAAATATCTTAGCATGTCCTTGAAGTTCAAGATGGGATCAATACTTGATCTCTCTGCTGTTTTTTTTGTTTGCTTTTTTAACTACAGGGGTAGAAGGTAAAGTTCCTGATCAACAGTAACTTCAAAGAGATGAGAGATTTTCAAACAGATTGACTATCTGAGTTGGCAAGAAGAGGAAAGCAATATAAAACCACACAAACCTGAAAGCCAGGCTGAAAAATTCCCAGAGGCATTAATAGATAAAACTCACTGGGATTCTGCCAATGTTCTTTACCTTTTACACCTGTTTTATGTCCATCATGTTGTGAGCTTTCTAGAGAGATGAGAATGAATAGTTTAAATCCAAGACAGTGGCATTGTTTTCATCATTTCTTTGTGTGATTCCATAGTGTGTCACTTTTTAAAGCCATTTTCCTGAGTAAATTGGCTGGGATAAAAACTATCTTCCTATGAGGCATATTTACTAAACTGCAGTAATATGTGCTATTTTACCACAGCAAAATTTTGGTGTGCAAGATACTAACTGTGCCACTTAATCCTGCAGAATAGTGAGTCATATGGTAAATTGAATTTTGTGTCGCTGCAGCCAGGAACATTGTACATTTCTGGCCACGACAATACAAATATACTGTACACCAACTAGGGCTTCCTGTTTTGTAAAGGGCAGAGTAGGTACAGCAAAAAATACCCCCCCCCCCCCTCAGTTCTATGAGCCAACATTTCCCCTACTCCATGGGTTCCCAAACCTGGTCCTGGAGGCACCCCAGCCCAGTCAGGTTTCAAGATATCCACAATGAATATTCATGAGAGAGATTTGCATGTACTACCTCCATTGAGTGCAGATCTCTCTCATGCATATTCATTGTCGATATCCTGAAAACCTGACTGACTGGGGTGCCTCCAGGACCAGGTTTGGGAACCACTGCCCTACTCCCATCGATGTCCCCCAGCCTCTGCTGGGAGACTCCATGGTGGATAGTGGAGAGAGGAAGTAGTCTCATGCAGGGGCGTATCTGCGTGGGGCCTCAGGGGCCTGGGCCCCCGCAGATTTTGCCCTGGACCCCCCTACCGCCATCAACCCTCCCCCGCTGCCGTTCTTACTTTTGCTGGCGGGGGACCCCAACCCCCGCCAGCCGAGGTCTGCTTCCACCTGCCGCTGCCGTAAAAACTTCTTCTTCAGCCGGCGGGGGACCCCAAACCCCCGCCAGCCGCCCCGCGGTGTTTGAAATTCATCTTCGGCCTCTGTGGCCGTGCTGCTGTGATAGGTGCTGTTGAAATCCACTTCGGAGTCTGACGTCGTTGTACGTTGTACGTGCTGCGACGTCAGACTCCGAAGTGGATTTCAACAGCGCCTATCACAGCAGCACGGCCACAGAGGCCGAAGATGAATTTTAAACACCGCGGGGCGGCTGGCGGGGGTTTGGGGTCCCCCGCCGGCTGAAGAAGAAGTTTTTACGGCAGCGGCAGGTGGAAGCAGACCTCGGCTGGCGGGGGGTTGGGGTCCCCCGCCAGCAAAAGTAAGAAAGGCAGCGGGGGAGGGTTGGCTGCGGGAGGGGGGTAGAGAGAGTCATTGGTGGCGGTGGGGGCTCGGCGGTGGGGGCTCGGCGGCGGCGGGGGGGGGGGGGGGCTAAAATGTGCCCCCTCCCTCTGGCTCTGGCCCCCCCTACCGCCGGAGTCCAGATACGCCCCTGGTCTCATGGTACACTGTAATGGGCTCCTGCTGTTAAATAACAAAGTGCTCCCTTTTGTCAGGTATGAGAGCTCAGATCCCATCTCTGACTTCCTCCCCATGCTTTATAGAGACCATCTACTATTTGGATGCCCAGGCCCATAGTCTCACAAGATTCTTAGGCAAATGCTTACAATCCTCCACTGTTTAAAATGACTTTGAATAATTTTGTGTCTTCTACAAATTTTATCATCCTACTCATTATGTTAGTGGCTACATGTTTGATCTCTTTCAGGAAACTCGGGGGTAAATATTATCAAATTTGATGATTTGTTACTCTATAGTTCGTCAGTTTGATCTATTGCTTCTTCTAGATTTACAGTAATATGCTTTTGTTGTTCTGAATAATCACCATTAAAAAAAGGTTTCCTGTATGGTATGATTCCAACATCCTCCTCAGTAAACGAGGCAAATAAATTATTGTGGGGGGGGGGGGGGGGGGGGAGGTAGACACTAATGTACATTAAGGGAATAATGCACAATTTTGCCCTTTTTTCTTTAACACATACTGAACAGCAAAATTATGTATTATATTTACCATATCACACATTAGTGTGAGATACACAAAGGCTGCATAATAATGAGTTACTTAACATAAGAGTTGCACTTGTACTCATCTAGCCCAGTATCTTGTTTCCAACAGTGGCCAGTCCAAGTTACAGCTACCTGGCAGAGCCCCCCCCCCCCCTAAAAAAAAGCAAGATTCCATGATACTTAATCCCAATGATAAGCAGTGACATTCCTTAGGTCTATCTTATTAATGGTTAATGGACTTTTTTTCCAGGAATTTGTCCAAACCTTTTTAAAACCCAGTTACATTAACTGGTTTTCTACTGGGAATAAAGAAGCAGCCTAATGGTTAGTGCAGCAGATCATGATCGTGGCAACCTGGGTTCAATCCTACTGTAGATACTTGTGACCTTGGGTAAGTTACTTAACTTTCCATTTCCCTATTTACAAAAACATAGAGTATGGGTCCTCTAGGGACAGAGAAAGTACCTGCATATGACTAGTAGCACTATAGAAATGATTAATAGTTACTAATAGTACTTGCTCCAGAAATGAGCTCCACGGCTTAATTATAAGTTTCAGTGAAAAAAAATATTTCTCCTATTCTTTTAAATGTGCTACTATAAACCTTTGGGGCCCTTGTACTAAAGGGTTGGTGTACGGCAACAAGCTTGCCCCATGCCAATCTGGAACTACTTCTGGGCTACCACAGGAGCCTGGTGATAGTTCCTATCCCCAGCGCACACCATTTTATATTTTGTAGCGCCGGTGCTTACCCAGCAATAATCCAGTTACCATTGGGTTAGCGCAGGATCCATTACTGCCACCTCAATGGGTGGAGGTAATTACATCCCCCCGAAATGGCCGTGTCAAAAGGTTTGCTGAAATCTAAGTAAATTACGTCTATAGCACATCCATGATTCAATTCTCCGGTCACCCAGTCAAAGAATTCAATGAGATTCGTTTGGCATGATTTACCTTTGGCAAAACCATGTTGTCTCGGATCTTGCAACTTATTGGCTTCCAGGAAATTCACTATCCTTTCCGTCAGCATCGCTTCCATTACTTTTCCAATAACTGAAGTGAGGCTTACCGGCCTGTGGTTTCCAGTTTCTTCCCTATCACCACTTTTGTGAAGAGGGACCACATCTGCTCTTCTCCAATCCCATGGAACTTCTCCCGTCTCCAAGGATTTATTAAACAAATCTTTAAGAGGACCCGCCAGAACCTCTCTGAGCTCCCTCAATATCCTGGGGTGGATCCCGGCTGGTCCCATGGCTTTGTCCACCTTTAGATTTTCAAGTTGTTCATACACACTCTCTTCTATGAACGGTGCTATATCCACTTCATTCTCATATGTACTTTTGCCAGTCAATCGCGGTCCTTCTCCAGGATTTTCTTCTGTGAAAACAGAACAAAAGTATCTGTTTAGCAAATTTCCTTTTTCTTGATCATTATCTACTGTATATATTTGTTCACAGCATCTTTCAGTCTCATAATTCCCTTTTTAGTCTTCCTCCTTTCACTAATATACCTGAAAAAAATTTTGTCGCCCCTCTTTACATTTCTAGCCAATTGTTTTTCTGCTTGCACTTTCGCCAGACGTCTCTCTCTCTCTTGGCCTCTTTCAGTTTCATCCTGTATTCCTCTCCGTGTTCCTCTTCTTGAGTTTTTCTGTATTTAATGAACGCCAACTCTTTAGCATTTATTTTCTCAGCCACTTGCTTGGAGAACCATATCGGTTTCCCTTTTCTCTTGCTTTTATTTACTCTCCTTGCATAAAGGTTTGTGGCCATATTTATAGCTTCTTTCATCCTGGACCACTGTCCTTTCACTTCTCGTATGTCCTCCCAGTCCATCAGCTCCTTCCTCAGGTATTCCCCCATTTTACTAAAGTCAGCATGCTTGAAATGCAGGACTTTGATTTTTGAGCGACTGCCCTCCACTTCAGCTTGATGGTCACTGCTGCCCAGGTGGGCACCCACTCAGACATTTGACACACTATCCCCAGATCAAGTGTTGCTCCCTCCCTCATGGGTTCTGTCACAATTTGTCTGTGCAGAGCACTTTGAAAAGTATCCACGATCTCTCTACTTCTTTCTGATTCCGCAGATGTAACCTTCCAATCTACATCTGGCAGATTGAAATCTCCCAGCAATAGCATCTCTCTCTTCTTTCCCAACTTTTGAATATCTGTGATCAGATCTTTATCTGGTTCCTCCGATTGTGTCGGAGGTCTGTAGGCAACACCCATGTGGACAGAGGTTCTATCATCTCTTTTTAAGGTGATCCATATCGCTTCTTCCTTTCCCCAGGCCCCTGTCATTTCAGTCGCTGCTCCTTCACTTTTACGACCATCTCTATCCTTCCTAAATAGATTATAGCCTGGTGTGTTTGCATCCCATTCATGGGAACCATTGAGCCATGTCTCCATGATTGCAACAACGACTAAGTCTGCCTCCAACATCAGTGCTTGAAGTCTCATGAACTTTATTTCCTAGACTGTGAGCATTTGTGGTCATCGCTTTCCATCTACATTTCAGTGGAATTTTTATCTTCTGTTTAGTTTTTTGTTTAGTCTCACTTCCTGCTGTGTTGGTAAGAAGTGATTTGCTAAGATTGTTGTTTCCATTGCTTTCTTTCCTACTGTCGCATCTTGTCTTTAGCTTTAGCTGGGGTGACCACTTGAAGTGAACTGCCTCCATATGCCACCCCCGCCTTCTAGTTTAAATGCCTAGAAATATATTGTCTGAATTTCTCCCCAATGATTTTTTTTCCTGCCACAGTGAGATGCAGCCCATCGTTACAATATAGTCTTTTGTTTTTCCATGTATTGCCCCATCCTCCTATGCACCTAAATCCTTCTTGCACCTTTTCTAGTTCCACTACTTTTTTGCACATAGTACTCAAGATGTGGTCTCACCATGGAGAAATACAGAGACATTATGATATTCTCTGTTTTATTTTTTATTGATAATAATTGCTAAGATTTTTTTTTTTGTGTGGTTCCTGGCCTACTGAATTGCTTGTTCAGGGCTAACCAGTCATTTTCAGTAGCACTTGACCAGTTAATGCTGCCGAAAATGATCAGTTAACTCCTAATGCAAAACCAACTATTTGGGGTGTGTTCTGGGGGCAAAGACAGCACTTGGCTGGTTAGGTGCCAATATTCAGCACTTATCCAGCCAATGTTACTACATAAATAGAACTACATAAAAGTCAGTACTATCTTTATATAGGGCCCGATAGCCGGTTAAATGCTGAATATCGTACTTAAGTGGCTATGTCAGTGGTTCCCAAACCTGGTCCTGGGCAAATCTATCTCATTTATATTCATTGTGGATATCCTGAAAACCTGACTGGCGGCCTCCAGGACCAGGTTTGGGAACCACTGGGCTATGGTGTAACTAGCTCTGTAAATCCAGAAATTCAATGCTGGAGCCTAGACATGGTCTGGCATTGAAATTATGGGCATAACACCCAGTGGAGGTCAGCAAAACCCTCAGCGCCACTGGCTGAATATCGAACCCTCAGTTTTCAGAAGTCAATGGGACCCATTATTTAGACTGCAGACTGACTAACTCCCTCAGTCATTGCCGAGCTTGGATATTCAATGCTGGGCCATTTCCGGTAACCGGCATTGACTATCCGGTTTATTTTTGGCTGGTTCAAACTTAATTGGCCAGTTAAGTTTGAACCAGCCAAAGATAGGCCTGGTATTCACTCAGCCAAATATGTCTGCCAAACCCATGCTGAAAATTTGTGGATAACCAGTTATATTGCACGGCTATCCACTAGATGCTAACTGTGAATTTTCAGCAAGTCATGGCCGCCTATATCCTTCTGAAAAGTCACATAGCTAGTTATGATGCATTTAAATGACCAGCTGTCAATCCTGGCTGGTTAAATGCTTTAAAATATCAGGGGACATATTCATATATGCTGCTAAGCTGAAATCATATAAAATGGAAAGTTTCTTTCATTTTGCATTGTTTGCCATCCAAAAAAATTTTGTTTCATGTTGTTTCTGCATTTTACTGCTTGCTAAAGGGGGGGAAAAGAGTATAAAAAAGTAAATTAAATTCAAAATCTATACTTCTGTCACACAAAACAAAAGGATGACACTTTCCTTAGTTGAGCATCCCAGACAAAACTCAGTTGGAATGGAATTGATTCCTAGAATTTTTTCATTAACCCAAAAGACTTTTCACAGCATGAGATTAAGGACTCACGAGAGCATGTTAGCAGAAGCCACTAGATTTGTCAACTCTATAAAATGAGAGTATGTGAAGCTTGTGAATCATTCCTTCTTGCTATGGTGTTTAGCGACCCCTCTTTCTAAGAGACCTAATATAGCATTATGCCTATCCCCCTCATTCTATAGTAGGCATGGAGGGGCATAATCGAACGCGAACGCCCATCTCCATGGGCGTCTATCTCCGAGAACGGGTATGTGAAGGGGCGGGACAAACTGTATTTTCAAAAAAAATGGGTGTCCATCTTTTTTCCGATAATACGGTGTGTGCCAGCCAAATGCATCGGATTTTTGCGGATTTGAGCTGGGCGGTTTCGTTTTTCAGCGATAATGGAAACCAAAGGCGCCCAGCTCAAAAACGACCAAATCCAAGGCATTGGGTTGTGGGAGAGGCCAGGATTCATAGTGCACTGGTCCCCCTGACATGCCAGGACACCAACAGGGCACCCTAGGGGGCACTTGTAACAATTAAAAAAACATAGCAAACTACCTCTGAAGTCCATAGCTTCCTTCCCTTGGGTGCTGAGCCCCCCCAAATCCCCCCCAAAACCCACTCCCCACAACTCTACACCATTACCATAGCACTTATGGCTGAAGAGGGGCAACTAGTTGTGGGTACAGTGGGTTTTGGGGGTAGTTTGGAGCGCTCCCATTTACCACCACAACTGTAACAGGTAGGGGGGATGGGCCTGGGTCCACCTGGCTGAAGTCCACTGCACCCACTGCACTCCTGAGGCAGGCCTGAACGGCCAAAACACGACTCGTGTCAAGTCCAGTATTTTAAGAATAAAATCTTGCTGTGAACTTTTTTCTGAGTCCAGTAGAAGTTTGTTTGGCGTCATCCATCTTGTCACCTTCGCTGTGTTCTTTTCTTGGTTTTTCCATTGCAGAGGTCCGCTTTCTTCTGTGTTTGCCGTTCTCCAAACAGGTTGTCAGTTGACTATCCACAATATTCTCAATTATTTTAGTAAATAATGGAATGCCTACTATTGGTCTATAATTCATAGGATCTACAATAATTTGGGTAGGAATTTTAGGCAATGGTAAAGTCTATCCCTTTGATTGGTGATGCAGAGACCAAGCAATCTCTGATATGGAAAAAAAAATCATTTTTATGTTAAAGACAGTCTACCCTTATTTGAGAACATATGAACACCTGTCCTTGATTTTGATTTACCACCTCAATAATAATTAGGTAATATTAACTATAAATATATATAAATGTTACAAATAAATAAATAAAAAAATAAATAATTTTATTTAAATTGATTTTTTATCTTATTTTTATTTTTATGTTTACTTACCTTATTTTACTTTTATATTTCTGTATCCTTTTAATTTATTTGATTAATTAACCTAAGACTGTATGTAATAATGAACCTATTGTTTTGGTTTGGTAAACATTGAATATCATGTTGTTGCTTCACTGTTAGGGCATGAGCAACTGGACATCACTTTTACACCTACTTGACCCTCAGAAATATTGAAATATGTCTAGGGAGGGGAAATATAGGGCTTACCACCACACCAACATTTTATTATTGGCATAGATCAGACCTAAGAATGTTGATGTAAGTGTTGGATGGTATAGGAGTGAGGCATGGGGTCTGGCAGAGAGCTCTTTCTGTTTTCACAAGGGTGTCAAGGTTTTCATGTTGAAACTTTTTAACACTTAGTGACACTCGGTAAAGATGTGTGAAGAGGTGACATAAGGTTTATCACTAGCATACCAGTGATCTGTAACTAGGGGGTGGGGGAGTCTTCTTTTTTTTTTGGGAAAGAAGGACCCTTTTAAGAAAGAACCCAGCCACCTCCTAAAGGGAGGCTGGGCACAACCGGGCCGACGGCCAGCGACTTCAGGGAGGGGGAAGGGGGAAGGGGCGGGGAGAGGAGGGCCCAGGGAAGATGGAGGGGAACCAGGCAGACAAAGAGTTAAGGCAGGCAAAGGGGGGAGGGAGGGGAGGGGACGAAAGAGAATAAAAGGAAAGGAAGAAAGGGGAACCGGCCTCAGAAACCCCAGACGGCACGCAGTTTTTGATGTTAGGGCAGGGCATCCTTAAGCGGGATGCTCCAGGATTATACGGGTGCGGGTAATTGGCACAGGGAACCCACAGGCTGCTTGTGCGGCAACCTGGGGGGCATACTGAGCATTTGTGAGGTTCAAAACTGTGTACCCCAAGTTATTAACAGATGATAATATGTAGTTAAGTGTGTGTAACGATAATTATGTTATGACATATGTTATGTTTTGAATTGTTAAGCTAAACGTTCCTGGCTGCGGCCAAAAATAAATCCAACTTTCTTTAAGATGCTTTCAGTGTGGTGTTTTCTGGGAATGGGAGCAAGTGCCAAGTGCACGAGTTGAGGACTAGAAGCACTGGCTCATGTGTTAACAAGGTATAATTACCTTTCTGGGAATAAAGTGGCTTTACCAAGATTAACACAAGTTGTATTATTTCATTTGCAAATTAATGAGCTGCTTTGACTATATTTGTTTGTGATGAATTTCATGTTTAACATGAGTTGGACCTGAGAAGTTTGCAGTTTATTATGTAATTGGCCTATAACGTGCATTATTGTGATAAAGCAGCTTAATGCATTAGGGCACATATGTGCCTTTTGATGAGGAATAAATAATAACATAAGTATATACATGATAGCTGCCAAGTTACAAATAAATAATGACTATCTAAAAAAGTGAGCTTTTTGTGTCCAGGGAGGCAGCATGAAACCACAGTTTCATTAGAGTCATGATCCACAACAGTATTTAATAATCTAACAAATTCCAATTTAATAATATCCAAATCCCATGTTGGAAATGCCTTTACCTCTGTTTTATTGGATGAATAAGATTTTAATTTAATTTAATTTTAAGAATCATATTCCACATTTATAATTCAAATAATAAAGCTGCACAAAACGGGACCCTTTTACTAAAGCTTGGCATGTGCTACCAGAATTAGCACGTGCAAAATGCTAAGAAGCACATAGGTATAGACTTAAAGGTGGGGCTTCCAGGTGACGAGTCATAACTTGGGGGGCCTTCTGGTTGGGGGTCAGGTTGGAGTGCACTATTGGGGAGACTTATTAGTTGTGGCCACAACATGGGTTTTCTGCTGGGGCATTCAGGAGTCTATTTTTTAAAAATGTTTCTAGCCTCTTTAAGGGATGGCCAGGAAGTAAGAGACCACAGCTTGGCAGCCCTATGCTCCTGGGCAGTAAAATAATTCTAGATTTTGGATGAGGTTGTTTTACCAGCTATACCACAGCTTGCAGTGTGCACCTTATGTATACCGTAAGCTATGATATAGCTACTATGTACCCTGCACTGCTACTGTGATGAAGTTACTGAAACCTGGCCACGTTGGCAGCAGATCTGGCTTTACTACTGATGATTTTGAGCAGCATTGGAATAGCAGTTTAAATATAAATAATTGAAAGTATGATACTGCTTTACTGCAAGTTTTACATGTTAAGATATGTTTTCATATGAAAGCTAGGACCAATGAGGAAGGACAACTCTAGCACTGAGAGAAGTTAATTGTGCTTTGAGTATGCTGGTTATCTTGAGGATCCCCCCCAAACGTTTGTGAGTTGTATGTACAGTTGAGCAATACTTCTAGCTTATATCTTTGTGAATGATTAACATTATTGTGTTAAACTCTGTAATTTGAATGAGCAAACCCTGCTTTTGAATCTTGTCCTTGAGCTTGTAAGAAAAGAGATGGGAATGTTGATGAGGGCTGTACACTCAGGGTGCGAGCAAAAGGAGCACACAAATGCACGGGACTTGTACCTTGGGATCTTGCCAGATATTTGTAACCTTGATTGGCCACTGTTAGAAGCAGGATGCTGGACTTGATGGACCTTTGCTCTGTCCCAGTATGGCAATATTTATGTTCTTAGGCAATCAATTTGAGTACAACTACCACCGAGATCACTTAGAGAGTGGGAGGGGTCAGGTGTTGGGTGCTTCCACAAGAGAGGCAGTATAGAATTAGGTCCAGAGATGAGCCTGTAAGACACAGCAAACAGCAGAGACAAAAAAAGCAGCAAAGGCAAGTAATGACAGCATCATAGTCACCATGCTAATACTTGGCCTGAATTCTACCTGCCTTCCATGCCAGCTGCCTACATGAAGAGATGACCTAATACTAACAGACTGAGTTCAGTCTGCTACCAAGAAAGGAATCAAAACCTCAGGCATCTGCAGTGACTCTGACTGTGTTCGGAGTTTAACAACCCACCTTCGAACATGGAAAGGCAATATTCTAAGAAATCAGAGATTTAAGCAATAGTCCAAGTTTCCATATATTTAACAAAGATGCTGAGTTTGATGCTGGATGGTAACTTGTTGTCAATCCCAGGTCCAACGACTGCCTCTTTGAAATAAGAAGCATTTGCGTTTGCTTTAATTCATGTGAAATAGTCCCAAAAGAAAATGATAAACTAACCAGCTGCATCTGAGACAACTACATCTGGAAGATTCTTAGAATTAAGAAACACATAAAATTATTGAAACCTCCAACCCCATTCCTCCCCCATTTTTCTAGAAAAACAAATTCTAGGCAGGTCCCCACCTTTCTGTGAATAGTGATTGGCACAACCCATATTTGTACAGTCTCAGCATTATGTATCAGTCTAACTTACAAATTACAGCTTTCCCTTCAGTGCAAATGTGCTGGGATCAGCAAAAGAAACTCAATAAGACTAAAAAGTAATTTCTCTGCAAAGTTTAAATCACCCACTTGAACTCTATGAAATCAGGAGATGTCTTTCAGCCAGCACATTCTCAAAATGAAGTGTTCAGAGAAGATAATGTTTTCAACCTTTTAATGCTAGCTTGCTCCACTGCACGTCTAATTACAGACTCTCATCAACATAGTCAACTCACCAAATGGAAAGGAAGAAAACTTGCTGTACAAAGACAGACAGTGGATAACAGCTCATCAGGCTGCAGATTAGATACATTATGCTCTATAACTTGCATTGCATAGAAATATATTTATTGTGTCTTGCCAAAAATGGTTACCTTGGACGAACACAGCACTCTGAAGCATTTACTAGAAGAACTATACCCTTAAAAATAAAGGTTTTGATAGCTCCTGCTTTCTCCCTCATATGTGACCATTTATTCATTATCTCCAACGTAAATATAGTCCATTATTTTAAAATCATTCTCAAATATTTTTGAAACTGGAGAATGAATCCAAATGGAATTTATGGGTTATTTACAGCCTCATCACATTTTTCTGTAACATTTTCTTGAAATTCACCCACAATTTGGCCTTTTGTATGACTTCTCTATGACATATTTGGTCAGGTTTAGTGGCATACCATTACCATGCAATACTAATTAGGAAATGTTGATCTAGATAACACTGGGGCCCTTTTACTAAAGTTTAGGACATGAATGGACATTAGCATTAACTAAGTGCGTAGCATTTGCCATGCATTAATATCTATTAGCATACCATAAGCTCCAGTGAAAGGACCCTATTATCTTGTGGGCCAAATTACATCCCAAATGGTAATATACTCCAAAAAGGTAATTACCTTGTTCCAAGAACATGGCTAGATTATCAACTAGGAAAATAACTACATAGATTTTCTGAGATGATGACATATGGTATAATGACACTGTTTTTTTTATTCATGTCATAGTACTGAAACCAACAGTACTGATGAAGATCCTGCTGACAATCCATCTCAAGGATATTTATGCACATGCACATCATGATTACATGGGGGGTGTGCATTTATGGAGGAGCCTAATTTGAAGAACCATGTCTGAGACTGGATTTAAAAAATATGTTGATTTTTTTTCCTACAGTACTGTCCTCATTATTTCCCTCTAAATCCAATATTAACGAAACAAATTACAACAGAATTTATAAACAATAAACCAAATGGATGTGCAGTTGCAGCTCAGTTCAGAGCTTATCCAAATCCTGAATGACAAGGACACCCAAAAGAATTGACTATTTGTCACGTCAAGTCCACTTGATATGTTTTAGCTTTAGGCAAACCCGAAAGCCAACAGCAAGCTTTCCAATCCCAAACTCATATAGCCATTTTTAATTGGGATAATATCACATGCTAATGAAAATAAACACATGAATAAAACAGATGACTGCTGAAAAAGTACAAAATGTTACACTTTCTTAATCTGATGGCATAATTGCTCAGACAAGGATGGGAAAGAATGGTTAGTTTAAGTGTTTGTAGCCAGAAGCATGACCATAAGCAGGTAACACACAATGGAAAACAACCAGGCATTTCATTGCTCAAATTCCTGTTAAGGAGAAAGATCTGATTAAAGCTTGTTGACAAATGAATTTTTACAATGGGAGAAGAGGCATGGATGAGGAAGATCAAGAAGTAAGAAGATAAGTGATGGGCATATGGGAATGGAGAAGTTAGGACGACTGAAAGTGGTTGAGAGCTATTATTTTATTTCTATCACAGTGTTTAAGTCAGGGGTCTTCAAGTACTCCTGTGGGTCTCTGTTGGATTTGGGAAGTTGTTTATTCTTTTACTCCTGTACAGGAATTTATTATAACTTATGGGTGTGCTGCCTATTTCCTCCATCAAGTCCACTGTCTCACTTGCAGGGCTTTTTTTGAGGGGGTACTTGGGGGTACTGAGTACTGGCACCTTTTCCATTGTCTGCTAAAATTGACTCATGGCCCCCAAGTTTTAATGATAGAGCTCAGGCTCTGCACACCAATTCTGTCCTGTAATAGATTCTGTGACTGGTTGCAGGGGGCCTGGCTGTTATGTGGTAGGTCCCTCAGTGATCACCCCACTCCTGAAGGGTGGCCTAGCATTTGAGTACCAGCACCTTTTTTTGCATGAAAAAACATACTGATCACTTGTCTCCCTATTCTCCCTCCCTTGGTGATCCAGCATGTGTCTGTCCTCTAATTTTCCTTCCTTCCTGAGAAGCACCATTTTTGAATGTGGAGTCTGATTCATGGCCACTTGCAGTGTTTTATAATGCTGTTTCTTCCCTCCTTGACCCTGATGAAGCTAAAATTTATGGTGAAATGGGTCCCATTGGCCAAGAGATTGTTTGCTTTATGAGCAACATGATTTTTGACTGAAGGCACTTTATAGTTCAAAGCTGACTTAAAGTTGGTTAAGAAGATTGAATTTTGTTTGCTTTGGAGGTAAGAAGATTGAATTTGGTCTGTTTTGGAAGATGAACATATTTTATGCTATTATGTCATTTCAGTCAGATTTTCTGTGAACTTTGTATTTCGGACTGATTGAATTCTTTTTCTTTTTTTCTTTGAACGTTTTTCAGAATAAATGTGTGTTAAATTTTTTTTTTTACTTACACTAGTTTTGAGAGACCTCTTTTGTCTTTGACAGGCTGAGAGAAACCATGGTTCTAGTAGCGCTGACAGGGGCCTGAGAGATTCCAGTGTTGACTCCTGATCACCTTCCCTCCCTCCCTGTAAAACCAATCACAGTGCATCACACCAGGACCTGCTATAACTGCAATTATAAATAGGAAGTGTGGGGCCTTGAGCCCATTCTGGTGCAGAAGCTCAGCTATGTTATTGGGCAAGAGGGTGAACAATTTGGAAAGTGCATACTATTTCCCAATAGTGGAACCATTGTGCATGCATAAACCATTAAGCATGTGCAAATTAGTACACATGGGCTGAATTGTGCATGAGTGTGCCCTCTTTCTTAATGGTGCACATTGGGGCCCTTTTACAAAGGCGTGTAAGGGCTGAAGTGGGTGTAGCATGCATCAAATCAGCATTACTGCCTAGCTAGTGCTTATGCCTGGTGGAAATTCTGAGTTTGGTGTATGCCGAAAACCCGCAGTACAAAATAATGTTCTAATTTCTACATCGGGGGCGTTCCCAGCAGTAATCAGCAGTTGGGGTGTGCTGGAAGGCTACTGCATGGGTAACATGTGAGCCCTTATTGTTAAGTCAATGGGTGGCATTAAGGGCTCAAGCCATAAATAGACACGTGCTGGTTTTAATTTTGTTGCACATCCATTGTACGGCCCTAACCCCCCCCCCCCCTTTTCCAGATGTGGTAGAGAAGTGGTCCAGCGTGCATCCAATACATATGCCCACACTACTGTAGGCCCACTTCTTGGTGTGCCTTTGTAAAAAGGCCCCAGTTTCCAAAAGAGTGTGCACTATTATTGGAGAATACCTTTACTTCTATAACAACAACATGGGCAAAATAACCATGTAAAAAGAAAATTCCCATAAAGGACAAGGGAAATAACCAAAACCGAAGCTTTTTCCAGTTGTCCACTCCCATTATTTAATTGGTATGGTGTGAGCTTTCCAATATTTAATACTCTGACAATAGGGAAAGCAAAGTGCTACACCAGTTAATATTAAATACTTGCTTAAATCCTACTGGAGTAGAACTTGCAAAAATTATGAAAACGAAGGACTGCCTCAGTACTAAGCACTCCACCAAGGAACTAAGTCCACAACAAGAGCTACAGCAATTACAGTCATTGCCATGCCCCCTTTAAATCATACTCTGACTCAAAGTGGAGAATAAAGCTGAAGAAAACTCCACTCTATGCAAAAAAGTATACTTCAAGTATTCAATATTAAAGTCCATAAAGCAAAAACAGAGGAAGAAGATAATAATGTTTTGAACAAACAATAAGCACAACATAATTTTCAAAAAGTGAAATATCTTAAATATCTCCCAAGTTCCATCTGCTTCTCTTAATGATAATCCATAACCCAACAAAGGGATTCTTATTTCACTGAAGGCTGCATCAGGGATAATGGTAATATCATCAGACAAATATGACCATTGGACTCAGCCTTTAAATAGCTATTTAATGCACCAATGAGAGGCACCCAGGACTCATTATTTTCCCTTGCTACCCAATAGGGAGCTATTCTCTGTGTCCATTCAAATGAAATAAGTAGAGCATACACAAACTGAAATTTCAATACCAAAAACCAGAACATCCATGGAGTCGCTAATCACATGCGCTATATTGCTTCTCACAAGATTATGTCCACCAGCATTGACACCACTCTCCTGTCACTTTAATCCATGCTTACCATTGTTAAGAAATACTTTCTAGCATCAGAAAAAAAAGCATCCCATTCAATCTGGAAATTGAAGCCCCCTGGTTCAATGTTCACAACTTGAAAATCCATCTTTGTTCACACCATCACAATTTTTTCCAATTTTTTTGACTTCTTGGACTATACTTGTTTGCATAGAGTATGATTTATGTTTTTTAAAGGGGTCATGCCGATTATTGTAATTGCTGTAGCCCCTGTTGTAGACTTAGTTCCTGGGTGGAGCATTTAGCATTGAGGTATTCCTTCTTTTTTTTTTTAATAATTTTTGCAAAATTTCTAATGTTTCCCAGATTGGGACCCCGTTAGTGCTACTTCTTTTTCAATCCCTGTAGATAAAATATGGAGGGAATTTAGATCTATTCCACAGTCAAATGGATATCCTTCTTGCTGAAATAATTCACAGCTAGGAAGTCAAACACCAGAAAGGTTGAAAATCAAAGTATCTATATAAACACACAGAATATTTTATAAAAAGAATATTAGTGCTTGCTTGAAATTAGATATGTGCAAAAAGCTATATTAGATTTACCTTATTGCTCTCATACACAATTAGGGATAGGAGGCAGTGACCTATTATAAATGGAGTTAATCGAGTTAAAACGGAAATGTAGAGTTCTAGTAAGATTATGGAGTAAACAACCATCTTTTGAGAATAAATTGGAGGTCTGTGAATAAGGAATATAGAATATTGTTGAAGACAAAAAAGAAAAGTTTATTATTCTAAATGAATCAATGTCAATCCAATAAACCCAAAGTGGCTTTTTAAAATACTCACTGACCTTACCAATACAGAACCATGCATTAATTCAGTAAATATTAAAAGACCTTCCACTTCTCAACTGGCTGAATATTTCATCTCAAAAATTTGTCATTTAAAAACAATAACCAAAATTGGGACCCCCCTTAGTGTTACTTCTGTTTCGATCCCTGTAGATAAAATATGGAGGGAATTTAGATATATTCCAGGGTCAGTGATGGAAGTTTTATACAGAAGGTACTCAGCCTCTTTGTATTTTGGATACTTGCCCTCCATATGTTATGAAAACTGCTTCATGTTATTTTAAGATTACATTATTAAACTGGTTGCAATCTATTTTCGATTTAGGGAACTTTCCTTCCACTTTGGGAGAAATTATTGTTACCTCCATCATGAAGAGCAATAGGGAGTCATGTCACCTTACCTCATAGATTGGTGGCCTCTATACTTTTTTTTTGTAAGCTCATGGAAGGAGTAATGGCTCTTCAACTAATGGAATATCTTGATAGGCATAATATTTTGCATCCCACACAAACAGGATTTAGGTCAAACTTTAGCACTGAGACTGTAATTGGCTCACTTATTGATAATATCCATAAACAACTTTGTGAAGGGAAGAAAGCCTGTGTGCTACAGTTAGACCTATTTAGTTCTTTTGATTTAGTGGATCACAAGATTCTTCTTCGAATATTGTGAGATCGGAGTGTGACTAGAAAGGTTTATAATTGGTTCTCTGGATTCTTAAAATACCATACTTATAAAGTAAAGTTGGATGGTAAATTATCAGAAAGATGGAGTAATCCTACCAGTGTCCCACAGGGCTCACCACTATCTTTACTACTCTTTAATGGTTATATGTACTCAGTAGGATGTGCTTTAGGAAAACTGGGTATCTATTTTTATGGGTGCGAAGATGACATAACAGTGTTAGTTCCAATTATTTCTTGAGTTTTATCTCATTGAGCTCCTCTTCATAGCATTCTTAACACATTGGAATCATGGATGAAAATGGATAATTTTAAAAGAATTCAGAGAAAAAAATTTCTCTTGATTAGCCATTCTGCAGTGAAGAGGAAAATAATGTAAGGATTAATCAGGTTACATACCAATTTTCATCCACTATCAGAGTGTTGGGGTTTTTATTAGATGCTAGGTTATCTATTGAACCTCAGGTGAACACGCTTATTCAAAAGGCATTAAGTACAATCTCCGGAGGGTATGCAACTATTTTGAGCAGGACTACTTCATCTTATAGTTCTGTTATTTTGTTGGACTATTGTAACATCATTTATTTGGGGTCTTTTAAACAAGATTGCAGTCCATTGAGAATGCTGCTCTCCATCTGAAATACTCATTGAAAAGATATGATAGTGTTTCACTATACTTTACAAAACGCCACTGGCTTCCAGTGTACGCCAGAGTTATGTTTAAGTTTTTTCTGCCTTATTTATAACATTTTTTATGGACTAGCTCCATAATATCTTTTTGATTGCTTTATTTTCTGACAATAATCCAGGAATACCAGAACCATGGCTCTGTAAAATTGAAGCAATTAGATAATCTTTTTTTTAATTCAAACTGCTCGCCTTGATAATGAGATTCAAACTTCTCTGCTTTACACTACAAGGACTTCTTTTATAAAGCTGCACTAGTGATTCCCACGTGGCACATGAGAGGAAGCCCATAGGAACTGAATGAGCTTCCTCTCATCTGCTGCACTGAGAATCGGTAACGCGTCTTTGTAAAAGGATCCCTAAGTTATTTCTGTTTTCTCAAACAAGTTCAAACCTATTTATTTAGGAAATATGTCTTGAATTCTTCTGATTAAGGTAGCAACCTATATATCTGTTCATTCAAGATAGGAATTATATAGATATATATATATATGGGTGAATGATGTATTTCCTGGAAATGTCCAGTTTCATTATAGTGTGATCCGCATTGAACCACAAAGTATATCGCAGAATACAGAGTTGTTAATATTAATATTAATGTTAATAAAAGGCATGTGGGACTAAATGATCATTTTTCATAAGGCCAAGAAGCAAATAGGGATGTGGACTGGGACCCATATATTTTGTTTACTTACTAATGCTGAAGAAGAAGAAGAATATTTAGTGTGAAGGACCCTCTTCTTTGGAATACTGCCCCTTTAGCTCTTCAGTTGGAAACCTCTCTGCCTACTTTTAAGGCTCAGCTTAAGGCCTATCTATTTGCTATAGCCTTTGATCCTTACCATACTTCATGGACTGCCGGCCCGATTGTAGCCACATGATAGCGTTTCTCTCTGCTTTTGTCTATGGATTCTATGAAATTTTTTTCCATTCTGCTCTTTTCTTTCCTATTTATATTGTAGTTCTTTTCTATTCCTGTTATTAGTTATTGATTTCTGCATTGTGAACTGCTTTGATAGATTTTCAAATAGGCGGAGGGGTTGGGGTTGGGGTAAGGCTGGATTTGGGGGGGGAGTGACTTGCGGCCATGGGTTGGGAGGGGGCGAAGAAGAGAGGGGGGGATATGACATATCGGGTGCCTGGGGGGCCTTCAATTAAAAAAAACAACTTGAATATCTGCTGAGTTCGCATAAATTCCGCTGCCCAGCCCACCCACGTGTAGCCCCCAATATTCATTACCGGTGCCCATTCATGCCTTAGCACTGAATATTGTGGGCTAATTTAGCTGACTGAATATTAGGGGGATAGACTTGAATTAACATAATTCTACAAAAATGTGTACACAAATTGATGCTTAGAATTATATTCAGTAGATGGCGCTGGAAAAATGGCACTGAAAAAAATCCACACAGAGCATTATTCTATAAATGGCACTCTAAGTTGCACATAATTTATAGAATACAGCTTAAATTTCCACGCCACACTTTAGGTGCGAGGATTTACACCATCTAAAACCTGGTGTAAATCCCAGCATGCAAGTTAGGTGCAGATCCCTGGTATTCAATAATACTGTACACATTTTTAGTGAATGTCTGATCCACCCATGCCCCACCCATGGCCATGCCCCTTTTAAGTTCACGCTTGCAGATCTTTATAGACTAGCACATAGCAAGAAGCACACACAGATTCAAATGGTTGCTAATTGAGGCCAGTAATTGATGTTAGTACCCAATTATTGGCATAAGTTGGCTCATTAGTCAATTTAGTTGTGCGCACATATCAGAATAGCATGCAATTTTGTGTGAGTAACTTACACGCAGTTTATAGCATTCAGGGGTTAGCACCTAAATTTTTGTGCAAGTTAATTTTAATAATTGGCTGTTATTGAACTTAACAGCCAATTATTGGCTATAATTGGAGTTAATTGGTACTCATTGGCACCAATTTTGAAGTTGCAAATACAACTGCCTTAGTCGCTATTTCTGACACCTGGATGTGTAAATTCTATGGTGCGCATCTGACATAAGTTGGTGAGGGATATGCCTAGAATATGTGCACATATATACAGAATACCTGCATTTACCTGTGCACTTGGCTCATTCAGACACCCACATTTACTCCAACCTTTGAGCTGGCGTAAGTGGGGGTGTCTAAATGGGCCACATATAAATACTGGCTTAGTCACATACAGGATTATTGTTATCAATAGAAATCAAACAAAATAAAACATGGAAAGAAAATAAGATGATACCTTTTTTATTGGACATAACTTAATACATTTCTTGCATTAGCTTTCGAAGGTCGCCCTTCTCCTCAGATCGGAAATAAGCAAATGTGCTAGCTGACAGTGTATATAAGTGAAAACATTCAAGCATTACTATGACAGTCTGACAGGGTGGGAGGATGGGAGTGGGTAGGAGGTATGCATGGGGACATCAAAGCATATCATTGATAGTCTAACAGGATGGTGTGGATAGGTGAGGGGAGGGTGATCAACAGAGACATACAGCTTTATGGTTTATAATGGGCTAGGAACCCCAGATCCTTGTTAAGTCCTTTCTGTTGGGTGTTAAAATATTCAATCATTCTGACTTCAAAGGTCTTACGTTCTTGTGTGGTTTTAAAGATACCTTTCAGGATTCTCACTGTGAAGTTACTGGTACAGTGTCCTGGTCCTGTAAAGGCTTATGTTGAAAGAGAAGGACGCCCATCTTTCGACACAAATCGGGAAGATGGGCATCCTTCTCACAGGGTCGCCCAAATTGGCATAATCGAAACCGATTTTGGGTGTCCCCAACTGCTTTCCGTGGCAGGGATGACCAAAGTTCATGGGGGCGTGTCAGAGGTGTAGCGAAGGCGGGACTTGGGCATGCCTATCATATGGGCGTCCTTGACCCATAAAGGAAAAAAAGGGTGTCCCTGACAAGCATTTGGACGACTTTACCTGGTCCAGTTTTTCTTACGACCAAGGCACAAAGAGGTGCCCGAACTGACCAGATGACCACCGAAGGGAATTGGGGATGACCTCCCCTTACTCCCCAGTGGTCACTAACCCCCTTCCACCCTCAAAAAAGAACTTTAAAAATCTTTTGTGCCAGCCTCTATGCCAGCCTCAAATGTATTTATTTATTTATTTATTTATTTATTTATTTATTTATTTATTGCATTTGTATCCCACAATTTCCCACCTCTTTGCAGGCTCAATGTGGCTTACAATATATCATGAGTAGTGGAATTATATAAGAAAATAGGCATTTAGTATTACAGAAGGATCTTGGGTAACATTATAGTGATAAAACATGATAGTAGTATAACAAGCGGATATTATAAGACATGTCATACTCAGGTCCAACACAGCAGTATGCAGGTCCCTGGAGCAGTTTTAGTGGGTGCAGTGCACTTCAGGCAGGCGGACTCAGGACCCCCTACCTGTTATGTGTGTGGTGGTAAATGTGAGCCCTTCGAAACCCACTGTACCCACATGTAGGTGCCCCCTTCACCCCTTAGGGCTATGGTAGTGGTGTACAGTTGTGGGTAGTGGGTTTTGGGGGGGCTCAGCACACAAGGTAAGGGAGCTATGTTCCTGGGAACTTTTTCTGAAGTCCACTACAGTGCCCCCTAGGATGCCCAGTTGGTGTCCTGGCATGTCAGGGGGACCAGTGCACTACGAATGCTGGCTCCTCCCATGACCAAAGGGCTTGCATTTGGTCGTTTCTCAGATGGGCATCCTTAGTTTCCATTATCGCCGAAAATCAGAAACGACCAAGTCTTAGGACAACCATCTCTAGGGACGACCTAAATGTCAAGATTTGGGTGTCCCCGACCATATTATCGAATCAAAAGATGGACGCCCATCTACGGTTTTCCCGCCCCTTTCCCCTCAGGAAAACTTGGGCGCCCCTTTCAATTATGCCCCTCCATGTCATAATGGAAAGTATGCTCGTACTTTCCATTAAAGAATAGCCGCTTAACCCCTGAGTCTATAAAAGTCACTAAAAACTGTGCGTGTAAATTTGAGTTTGTGTGCAACTTGAATGCCAATAATTGGATTTTTATCAAGCAATTATTGGTGCTAATTGAAATCAATTTTAACATTTATGTGCATAAATTTAGGCACATGATCAAATTGTATGTGTGTCCTGGAAAAAGGGGTGCTGAAATGGGTAGGTCATGGGCATTTCAGTACGGAGCATGGGTGTGGATTCACATTATACTCACACTTATTGAATAAAGGGGTTCCACACGTAAATTTAGGCGGGGGCATTTGCATCACATTTTCGTTGGTGCAAATGGGCATGCCTAAATTTATACATGGCCCCTGCACTTAAGCACTGTTCTATAAACCACACCTAACTTTAGGCATGGCTTATAAATAGCACTTAAGTGGATTTTTTTCAGCAGCAATTTTGTAGGTGCAATGTTTAGATTTCATCCCTTAATGTGCACTTTCCCTGCACCTAAATGTGGGTGTCCTATACAGAATCTAACCCACTACCAGGCACATTTCCGAAAGAGAAGGGTGCCCATCTTTCGATACAAATCGGGAGATGGGCATCATTCTCCTAAGGTCGCCCAAATCGGCATAATCGAAAGCTGATTTTGGGCATCCTCAACTGCTTTCTATCGCAGGGATGGCCAAAGTTAACAGGGGAGTGTCGACACCGTAGCGAAGGCAGGACTTGGGTGTGATTAACAGATGGGCATCCTCAGCTGATAATGGAAAAAAGAAGGGCGTCCCTGATGAGCATTTGGATGACTTTACCTGGTCCTGTTTTTCTTTCGACCAAGGCACAAAAAGGTGCTCGAACTGACCAGATGACCACCTGAGAGAATCGGGGATCACCTCCCCTTACTCTCCCAATGGTAACTAACCCCTTCCCACTGTCAAAAAACATCTTTAAAAATCTTTAAACATCTTTAAAAATGCCAGCCTCTATGGCAGCCTCAAATGTCATACCCAGCTCCATGACAGCAGTATGCAGGTCCCTGGAGCAGTTTTAGTGGATGCAGTGCACTTCAGGCAGGCAGACCCAGGCCCATCCCCCTACCTGTTACATTTGTGGAGGAAACAGCGAGCTCTCCAAAACCCACCACAAACCCACTGTACCCACATCTAGGTGCCCCCTTCACCCGTAAAGGCTATGGTAGTGGTGTACTGTTGTGGGGAGTGGGGCTCAGCACCCAAAGTAAGGGAGCTTTGCACCTGTGAGCAATTTGTGAAGTGCACTGCAGTGCCCCTAAGGGTGCCCGGTTGGTGTCCGGGCACGTCAGGGGTACCAGTGCACTACGAATGCTGGCCCCTTCCATGGCTTGTATTTGGTCATTTTTGATATGGGCGTCCTCGGTTTCCATTATGGCCCAAAACCAGGGACAACCATCTTTAAGGTCGACCATCTCAACATTTAGGTCGACCATCTCTAACATCGACCTAAATGTTGATATTTGGGCGTCCCTGACCGTATTATCGAAGCAAAAGATGGACGTCCATCTTGTTTCGATAATATGGGTTTCCCCGCCGCTTCGCAGGGCTGTCCTGCATGGACTCCCTCATGAAAACTTGGGCGCCCCGTTCGATTATGCCCCTCTATGTATACTTTGGAAGAAAGACAAGAGAGAAGAGATATGATAGACACATTTAAATATCTCCATGAAATAAATGCACAGGAGGCGAGTCTTTTTTCAACTGAAACAAAACTCTGGAATAAGAGGGCATACAATTAAGGTGAAAGGGGATAGATGCCGGAGTAATCTATGAAAATACTTCTTTATTGTACAGGTGGTGGATGCATGGACCAACTTCCCAGTGGAGGTGGTGGAGATGAGGTTTATATCTGAATTCAATAAAGTGTGGGACAAGCATCTCTTAGGGAGAAAAAGAGATAGTAGATGGTATCGATGGGCAGACTGGCTAGGCCATATTGCCTTTATCTGCCATAATTTTCTGTTTCTATATTTCTCTGTTTCCTTCTTCTTTGTCTTTCTAGGTCAAATAAAACAAGCTTCTACTAGGCTATGGCACTATGAGGGTTCATTCATAAGTGTTTCCAGTTATTATATTCCCCTACCAGTTCCATCTGACTCTCATAGCTCCATTCCATGGTCAGGGATGGTGTTAGGAGGTGGCAAACAGGGCAATTGCCCTGGGCCCTCATACTACAGGGGCCCCCCAAACCTGCCTCAAGCTGAAGAAGGTATATGCTGAAGATTAGCTTTGGGGCCCCCTCCCCAGTTTCTGCCCCTGGCCCCTGAATATCTAACACCAGCTCTATCCATGGTCAGGGTCCACAAATGGTGGTTCTCTCCAGAATTCAGCTAATGAGAGTCCAAAGTCTAGTACTGGCAACTAAGGAACAACTGCATCGCCTTCTCCTTTGCTTCTGCACCATCTTGAGCCAGTTAAGAGTGGAGTCCTAGCCTAAAAGTAAAATTTATGTCTTCTGCATGCCAGGTAGCACACAACACTGATCCAGTCCCAGTGTTATTTGAAGCTGTGCTTGATTATTCAAGTAAATTCTAGTCAAATAATCAAAACTCCCTCACTAAGACAAGAATGTAATTCGAATTTATTCTAGTACACTAGACAATAGCAGAAGTTGAAAGCAAACAAGTCTGTCTATCTTACATCTCTTCTATTATATTGCCCTTGAAATTTTTGGAACAAGATTCACAAAGGTATCCTTGATGTGCCATGTACCATATGCAAAACAGTGCTTGCATCAACATTCAAGCATTGGAAAGCTGAAAAAGATAAAACAAATTTTTAATATGAAAGTTAAACATAAAATTAAGGAAAAAAGGAAAGACAATTACTTTCATCTAAAGAAGCAGTTAGCACAGTGTATATTAAGAAAACATATATTACAGCAAGTATGCAATATACACATTTGAGACAATGCTTTCCCACTCATGACAGGCTCAATGCGGCTTACATATACAGGTACTTATTTGTACATGGGGCAATGGAGGGTTAAGTGACTTGCCCAGAGTCACAAGGAGCTGCCCGTGCCTGAAGTGGGAATTGAACTCAATTCCCCAAGACCAGAGTCCACCACCCTAACCACTAGGCTACTATTCCAGCATCTTTATTGCATGAAAATCACTTGGGTCCAACACATTTACATACAATTTATTTTTAGAAAAAAAAAATCTAAATTCTAACTTTGGGCTCAATAAAATTTAAAACTAGAATACTAATGTATCATCTTACCAGTACTTATATATGCATCAAGCACTGCACAATTTCATAAAACCTTTTTTTGCTGTTGTTTTTAAAACTAGTTTTACATATATAAGAAACAACTTGTATAAAATTATCCACATATTTTACATGCTAGGAATCTGATTTGAAAAAGGAAAGGTCAACAAAATATGATCTGAAAAAAAGTCCATGCGACCCTAATGGTTGTTCACACCCACCACTACCATTGAAATGTTATTTGCAATCTCTTTGTAAACAAGAAAATACAGAGAAAATGCAGCTGCATAAATCCATTCAAGCAATGTTAAAAGAGAATTGTAACTTTGGAAGTCTCCCGATTTAAAGAGAGTTTTACTTCACACAATGGAAACCACTGTGATTGAGGCTTAAAATAAATGTTGCACGTGCTGTCATCAGCACCTGCAGAAAAATATTGCATTGAAAATTTGTTTCAAGCAAGTGCAGCCCAGCTTCCAATATTTTTAGTATCTTCAGTAATACATATGTTATGCTGCATACGAGTATAATTATTGCAATCATCATTTTGATTTCAAAAGAGCTGAAATAATCAAAGAAAAGCTTTTTTTCACTTGTACCAGAGTTCATGAGCTTGTCTCACTGTATAAATATTTGTTTTCTCTCAGAAAAGAACTCTGAGGCCCCTTTTCCTACCAGGCACTGTATTAGAAAATGCATTGCAATATTAGTTCATTTCCATTCTTTTGGAAGCCAGGAATCTTCTAATTCCACTTTTTTTTTTAAAGATTTCTTTTGTGTGTGTGCCTGAGACAGACTAAAGGAACCTTAGTGCCAAGGGAGGGACAAGACCACAGTTTGAGTAAGATCTGTGTCTGCACAGTATACAGGCATAAATGGTCAGACTGAGTAAAGTGATCCTTGTATGCTGGCAGTATCTGTTTCTTTGCTTACTGTGGTGAGAAAGCAGGATTTCAGTATGAGCCTGTATATAGCCTTAACTTCCCATGGGAAATCTGTGGAACAATAATTTCTTACAGTGGTGGAAATAAGTATTTGATCCCTTGCTGATTTTGTAAGTTTGCCCACTGACAAAGACATGAGCAGCCCATAATTGAAGGGTAGGTTATTGGTAACAGTGAGAGATAGCACATCACAAATTAAATCCGGAAAATCACATTGTGGAAAGTATATGAATTTATTTGCATTCTGCAGAGGGAAATAAGTATTTAATCCCTCTGGCAAACAAGACCTAATACTTGGTGGCAAAACCCTTGTTGGCAAGCACAGCGGTCAGACGTCTTCTGTAGTTGATGATGAGGTTTGCACACATGTCAGGAGGAATTTTGGTCCACTCCTCTTTGCAGATCATCTCTAAATCATTAAGAGTTCTGGGCTGTCGCTTGGCAACTCGCAGCTTCAGCTCCCTCCATAAGTTTTCAATGGGATTAAGGTCTGGTGACTGGCTAGGCCACTCCATGACCCTAATGTGCTTCTTCCTGAGCCACTCCTTTGTTGCCTTGGCTGTATGTTTTGGGTCATTGTCGTGCTGGAAGACCCAGCCACGACCCATTTTTAAGGCCCTGGCGGAGGGAAGGAGGTTGTCACTCAGAATTGTACGGTACATGGCCCCATCCATTCTCCCATTGATGCGGTGAAGTAGTCCTGTGCCCTTAGCAGAGAAACACCCCCAAAACATAACATTTCCACCTCCATGCTTGACAGTGGGGACGGTGTTCTTTGGGTCATAGGCAGCATTTCTCTTCCTCCAAACACGGCGAGTTGAGTTCATGCCAAAGAGCTCAATTTTTGTCTCATCTAACCACAGCACCTTCTCCCAATCACTCTCGGCATCATCCAGGTGTTCACTGGCAAACTTCAGACGGGCCGTCACATGTGCCTTCCGGAGCAGGGGGACCTTGCAGGCACTGCAGGATTGCAATCCGTTATGTCGTAATGTGTTACCAATGGTTTTCGTGGTGACAGTGGTCCCAGCTGCCTTGAGATCATTGACAAGTTCCCCCCTTGTAGTTGTAGGCTGATTTCTAACCTTCCTCATGATCAAGGATACCCCACGAGGTGAGATTTTGCGTGGAGCCCCAGATCTTTGTCGATTGACAGTCATTTTGTACTTCTTCCATTTTCTTACTATGGCACCAACAGTTGTCTCCTTCTCGCCCAGCGTCTTACTGATGGTTTTGTAGCCCATTCCAGCCTTGTGCAGGTGTATGATCTTGTCCCTGACATCCTTAGACAGCTCCTTGCTCTTGGCCATTTTGTAGAGGTTAGAGTCTGACTGATTCACTGAGTCTGTGGACAGGTGTCTTTCATACAGGTGACCATTGCCGACAGCTGTCTGTCATGCAGGTAACGAGTTGATTTGGAGCATCTACCTGGTCTGTAGGGGCCAGATCTCTTACTGGTTGGTGGGGGATCAAATACTTATTTCCCTCTGCAGAATGCAAATAAATTCATATACTTTCCACAATGTGATTTTCCGGATTTAATTTGTGATGTGCTATCTCTCACTGTTACCAATAACCTACCCTTCAATTATGGGCTGCTCATGTCTTTGTCAGTGGGCAAACTTACAAAATCAGCAAGGGATCAAATACTTATTTCCACCACTGTATATTCTTTGGTCTGAATTTAGTAGGTCCTTTATTAAAACAGAGTAAGAATTTCACTTACTGCACGTTAAGGGGTGAATTCTATATAGTACGCTGAAAAAATCGGCATAAAAAAGTACTATTCTGTAAGCTGTGTTTAAAGTTAGGTGCGGCTTATAGAATAGCACATATGCCCAGGAATTGAGCCTAACTTTAAGCGCAGCCATTTACATCAACTGAAACATGGTACAAATTTTACACCTAAATTAGGCGCATTGCCTTCTTATTTATAACAATGGGCCTCTTTTACAAACCGCACTAGTGATTCCTGGTGCGTCAATGCCAATAAAGCTCATTCACTTTGAATGGGCTTCGTTTGCATTGCCATATGGGAATTGCTAGGGTGGTTTGGTAAAAGAGGCCCTATCCTGCTTATAATCGAAATAGAAAAACGCCTATATTGTGACCCAAATCGGGAGATAGACGTTTATCTCACAAAACGAATAAAGCGGTATAATCGAAAGCCGAATTTGGACGTTTTCAACTGCACTCCGTCGCGGATGCGGACAAAGTTGATGGGGGCGTGTCGAAGGTGTGGTGAAGGCGGAACTGGGGCATGGTTATCGGGCGATCAGAGATGGGCGCCTTTTGCCGATAATGGAAAAAAAATATGCGTTTTTAGCGAGAATTTAGGGCACTTTTCCTGGACCCTGTTTTTCCACGAATAAGGCCCCAAAAAGTGCCCTAAATGACCAGATGACCACTGGAGGGAATCGGGGATGACCTCCCCTGACTCCCCCAGTGGTCACAAACCCCCTCCCACCACAAAATATGCCGTTTCACAACTTTTTATTTTCACCCTCAAATGTCATACCCACCTCCCTGGCAGCAGTATGCAGGTCACTGGAGCAGTTATTAGGGGGTGCAGTGGACTTCAGGCAGGTGGACCCAGGCCCATCCCCCCCCCCACCTGTTACACTTGTGCTGGTAAATGGGAGCCCTCCAAACCGCCCCCCAAACCCACTGTACGCACATGTATGTGCCCCCCTTCACCCCTTAGGGCTATAGTAATGGTGTAGACTTGTGGGCAGTGGGTTTTGAGGGGGATTTGGGGGGCTCAACACCCAAGGGAAGGGTGCTATGCACCTGGGAGCTGTTTTACCTTGTTTTTATTTTTGTAAAAATGCCCCCTAGGGTGCCCGGTTGGTGTCCTGGCATGTGAGGAGGACCAGTGCACTACGAATCCTGGCCCCTCCCACGAATAAATGTCTTGGAGTTATTCGTTTTTGAGCTGGGCGCTTTCGGTTTCCATTATCGCTGAAAAACAAAACGCCCAGCTCAAATAAAGATAAACGTCCATGTTTTTCGAAAATACGCTTCGTTCCGCCCCTTCACGGACCCGTTCTCGGAGATAAACGCCCATGGAGATAGACGTTTCCGTTCGATTATGCCCCTTCACGTGTGTTAATTTAGGAATGCCCACGTTCTGCCCATGACCCTTCCAATTCCCACCCTTTTGAAATTGCATGTAAATTTAGGGGTGGATCTTGTGCCTAAATTTGTGTGCGTAGATTCCAATTAAAACTAATTAATGGCAATAATTACTTGTTAATGAGCCAATTATTGGCACTAATTAGCTCATTATGCAATTAAACTGCATTCAAATTTGGTGCTGAAACAATATGGTGAAAGAAAAGGCAGTATAAGCAAATTGTGGCAAAATAGGCAGTCACCTAGAAACATTGTATCTTTGTTCTGGAACAGTATAAAACTTTTTCATTCAATATCTTGACTTTTTAATCTAAACATTCATCTAGATTCACTTCTCCTGTGGGGCAATTTCTCTAGAATCTCAGTCACTTGAGGTAGAGTAACACAGATATTAATGAACTAAACACTTTATGTAAAAGAGGATATAAATGTTACGGTTATAAATGTTTAGGATTAACAGCCCATACTGTTTTTTTTCATCATAAGCCAGCACAAATCTGCCTGGTTTTTATTTCATTTGTGCCATTTATCACATAATTTAGTAAGTTCCTTCTTTTCCACGGGGAAGTATTTAGCAACTTTATCAAGTGGTGTAGACATAAGTGTGTATTATGTACTTACAAATATAGTATATAAAAATTGTTTTAACGTACCACTCTTTGTGAAAACCTGCACCAGCAGCATAGATCCTCTAGACGCAATCCCGATTTGGACTGTCCAGGATACCCTCTATATACGGTCCCGACTTGACCTGTCCAGGATTCACTTACAAAATTGGCTCCAGCGTCCTGGAGCCCCTCAAGTATAAGAACTTAGATTCACTTATCTTCAAGTATAAAAACTTGGATGTACTCCGTTAATTGTACTTCTCCAAGTCTAAACAATTGTGACCCCAACATGATAGGCAAATTAACCCCACTAATAGAGAAAGGTAAAATTTAATATTAATTAAATGTTAATATTAAATTTTACCTTTCTCTATTAGTGGGGTTAATTTGCCTATCACGTCGGGGTCACAATTGTTTTCTGGCCCTAGATTATCAAATATCCACTATCCAATATATAGAGTGAGGAAAGACCAAGGCTGCATATGAGAAAGGTAAGCTACTTTATCTATCAAGTACAAATCACACAATATAGTTTCTCATGGGAGAACAAGCAGTACTGTTACACAAAAGTGTTAGCTGCTTCTGCCCTTCTCCAAAGTAAAGCTTGGACACTGTCACTTATATGCATTCATCTTTAGCAACAGTTCAAATACAGTTTTGTTATGATTGTGGTCATAACCCCTCTCAAACTTACCTTTTTCCTGGTGGTCAGCTTAGCTGGCTTCTGTTTCTTTTGTCTGTCCTTTCTAAGCAGCTGGCTCTCTCTCTCTGTGCTGGCAGCTTCCAGCAGCATGGGGCTAATTGTTTCACTTTACTACAGCTGTGTGGGTGGACTAAGTTAGCTCTACCTCTCTTTGGGTGTACTGGCTTCAAGTGCTTCACGGTGCTGCATTGGTGTGGGTTGGGCCTCTATGGGTTTCAGTGTGCTCTCTGGGTCAGTGTGCTGTTGCCTGGGGCTAGGGAGTGTGACATCATCAGGGAGGGCCTTGATAAGGAAGTGGTGTTCTTTCCTTCAGAGCCTTTGCAACGGTGGTGTTTGCTTTAGGTAGGGTGGTGCAGTGTGCACTTCTGACTTTGTGTCTAGTTTCCCTGCTTGCTTTTGCTAAGGTCCAGGATAGTGTTAGTGCAGTGTGCACTGGTGTCTGTGTGTTTAGCTTTCCTGCTTTTCCCTCTTGGTTTTGGAAGCACCTTGTTAGTTTTGTGTCTAGCTTGCTAGGGTAGTGCTTAGGAAGCACCTTGTTAGTTTTGTATCTAGCTTGCTAGAGTAGTGCTTAGGAAGCACCTTGATAGTTTGTGTCTAGCTTGCTAGAATAGTGCTTAGGAAGCACCTTGTTAGTTTTGTATCTAGCTTGCTAGAGTAGTGCTTAGGAAGCACCTTGATAGTTTGTGTCTAGCTTGCTAGAGTAGTGCTTAGGAAGCTTGTTAGTTTTGTGTTTAGCTTGTTAGTATAGTGCTTAGGAAGCACCTGTTCTGCGTAGGTGTGTAGCTTCCCTTGCTTTTCCCTTGTGGCTTCCCTGCACTTCTGTTAGTGTAGGGCGTAGGGGCACCCCTGTTAGTTTATTGTTAGGAATACGTCTGTTGTTTTAGGGCTTGGGAGCACTTAGGTCAGTTTAGGTTTAAGAGTACTTCTGTTTCCAGTCCTGGTCCCTGTGTCATCCGGTATCCGGTAAGTCCTGTCGGCCACTCAAACCCAAGGGCTCAACCCTTGGGGGGGGGGGGGGGGGTAGTGGCCAAGCGCAGGTGAAGCTGTACGGACCAGTCCTGTGTGCTCCAGTCCAGTGTGTTCCAGTCTGGTGTGTGTTCCAGTCTGGTGCGCTCCAGTCCAGTGTGTGCCGGTCCGGTGTGTGTTCCAGTCCTGTGTCCTCCAGTCCGGGGGATTGCAGTCCAGTGTTCCAGTCCTGTGTCCTCCAGTCCGGGGAATTCCAGTCCGTGTGTTCCAGCTTGCTGGGCAGTGCCTGCAGTCCCTGCCGGTGCCGGTGTGTTTGCCCAGCATTGGTTGGTGGGTTTTGCCTGCTGCTGTCGCTCCTCGTCAGCAGCCCAAGGGCTCATGTTTGCTCTAGAGCCTGGCCCCGCGGGCTCTGAACCTGAGAACCTGACACGTTTATAGTATAAAAAACTGATTAGCACTTCTCGGAAAGCCTAGTCAGCCTCCCACAGGAATTATCTTGTTCCTGTTTCCAGCCACCTGTTTCCCCTATGTCATTAAATTATATTGTCCTGTTTCTGCACCCTTGTCCTTCTCTTTTTGTCTGCATGCAAGGGTGTCTGCACATATCATGAGCTCTTGAGTCACACAGACGTCACTGAGGCCTGGGCCTATTGATAACTCAGGCCTGATCCAAGGTTCATGGCTATGCCAATATTGTATATTTCTACAATATTCATGATGTCTGAGGGTACAAAGGGATGGATAAAGTCAGGTGTACGAAGGAGGGTGATAATGCTAGGGATGTGCAGTGGAGGACTTTTCTCCTTCTGTTTCTGCTTAGGGTTAATTGAATTCCTATCCCCTGCTCCTACCTTATAATTGTGATAATTTGGCATATTTTCAAAGCACTTAGACTTATGTTTGAAAATGAGCCCTTTTATAACCTAGTTTACTTACTAATTTATCAATCCATCACTTTCTATCTTTTTATCTTTTATATTTCACTGTAAACCACTTAGATTTTTTTTTTTTGTGGTATATTAAAGTTGAACCTTTCTGTTGACAGAAACACACACACATACACACACACACACACACACACACACACACACACACATATATATATATATATATATATATATATATATATATATATATATATATATATATATATATATATAAATAAGTAATCAATCAATTTCATGGAAATCCTGGCAGAAATTGGAATATGAATCTTGCAGCAAGCTGTTGCAAGTGAGCATTTTAAAAACTTTGTAAGCTTACAGGAGTACTTTAATTTGCTGCCTAAACATTTCTTTTCATATTTGCAACTTATACATTCTCTTTGGAAGTATTTGAGTACTTTAGCAGGATTGAAGTTGGAATCCTGTTTAAGGAATTATTGACTTCTAGTTTTATCTATTGCCTGTTAGTCAAAAGAGGTTGTTGGGAACAGAAAAGTGTTCAGAATTTGACATTGGGGCATAGCTGACCTAAGAACAGTGGGATATTACTGTGACATAATGCTTATTCAGCTTCAGTCACTCAATCTTTTTTTTTTTTAGCTAACAGCTTTTTGAGCACCATTTAAGAGTTTTCATGTAAATAATTTGCTTCATCCTAATTGTTGGTCCTACAATGGGGGGAAGGAACATTTTCCCATATGTTATTTTATTGTAATATGTTGACATCATATTGGGTAGAAATTTGGCATTGTACTGTATACAAAATATTTCCAAGCTGGAGATTCTACTAACATATATTTTTTTTGTTACATTTGTACCCTGCGTTTTCCCCACTCATGGCAGGCTTAATGCAGTAGGCAATGGAGGGTTAAGTGACCTGCCCAGAGTCACAAGGAGCTGCCTATGCAGGGAATTGAACTCAGTTCCTCAGGACCAAAGTCCACCACCCTAACCACTAGGCCACTCCAGATCTCTTTAAATTCCTTGTATGCAACATGAAGATCTAGCTAAATTGTTTAATATCTTTATTACTTTAACTCTGAAGTTGATTGCTAATGATTGGAAGAATGCCACTGAGCTATCTGCACATATCTGGTCATGTCTGTCAAACTTGTAAGTAGGAGAGAGTGGAGAATGGCCAAGATACAACACACTTTGAGCTCATCAACACAATGTCAATATGGACACTGATGTAACTAATAATAGATAGTTTTATGAGATCCTTACAAATAATTGTCATATTGATTCACTTATATAGTAAGTATCACAACCTGCAAAGAAAGGCAGAACTGCCACAATGAATTGCAAGAGTCAATAATCAGGAAAGGTTCTATCTGTTAAATCGGCCAACTCTGCCCTTGATATTCAGTGGCACTTAAGTGGTTATTGCCACTGAATGTCAGTACACACTACTGTCTAATGTGGAGTAGGGTCAGAGCCAGGATTTACCTGGTTAGTGGCAATTTCAGTCTGCTAACTGGGTAAAAACCCTAATAAAGATAGGACAGCAAAAAGACTCTTCTAACTTAGGGGTCCTTTTACTAACCCATGTTAAAAAGTGTCTTGCACTGTTATCAGCTTGTGGGTTTTCTGTGAGCTGTAGCCACTTTTAACATGGTGGTAAAATGGCTGCCTTTCCATATTTTTTTGTAATGGCTACGCACTAATTTCTCATTACTATGGGACCCCTTACACCACCTATTTAGTAGGTGGTAAGGGCTTCCATGCTACTCCTGCGCTAATCAGGCAGTATGCAGTAAGATACCCGCATTACCTGATTAGTGCAGGGCATGCCTGCTGTCTGTCCCCAGACACATCTCCCATGCCAAACAATAACGCAGGAGTAGTGTACACTGATGACCAAACTACCACTGGATGCCTCAGCGAGTCCCGCGGCAGTGCTCTAGTGCCTACCACGGCTTAGTAAAAGGGCCTCTTAATCTGGGAAATTATTGGGGCATTTGGCTAGAACCCAGATAACTTGCGATGGCCACCTATGACTGGATAAGGCCCAGCATTGAATATTGGGGTCAGATGAAACCCATGGTGGTCAGCACCTCTAAATGTACTAATTGCTGTGGACTGAATATTTAGGAGACAGTATTTAAGAGGCTAATTACTGAGCAAGTTTTAGACTATGAGAAGATCAGTTTGGGTTGAAGTACATATAACCAGTACATCTTGCAAGTGCCCCTTTAGAAGACATTCATTAATTAGACTGAATAGTGATGCACTGTTGTGTAAATGTTTTTGGTTCATCTGGGTGCTAAGACATTTTTGTGTGTGCAAAATTGAAAACATTCCCAATAACATATGTACAATTGATTCGTGCATGTTAAAAAAGGTCTAGATCACATTAAAAAAAATCTTTAAAGTGAATGTAAGAAATGGCACTCAAAAAACACAAAACATGCTAAACAAACTGAAAATATATAAGTCAAGCTCATCCCTAACACCGAAACCCTGTAAACTGATTGTTCTCTCCCTTCAGTCTTTGTTATAACTAATAAAGTGGTGACTTATGAAAACCTTTCAAATATTAACTTCCCCTGGAGTACTTCTATTGCATACTCTGTATCTGGTTCAGTCTATTAGTGCTATCAGTACCATTTTTTGCAGTTTGTATTCTATGGTTTATCTCCTGTAACAATCATAGGCCCTATGAGACCATTTCTTTCTCCTGCTTCTGAATGTTCGTAGGCTCGGAAAGCCCCATTTGTAAATTTATTACACTAGATCACTGTAACTCAGGAGGACAGCTTATCAGCAGCCTACGTGATAGGTTTGCCTTTTATATGTTTAAGATATTACCAGAAACCTTTCCTACTGAGTAAATTCTGGGAATGAAAACCAATTAACAGTGTGAAGCTGGAAAATAAAGATTTCAGCATGCATAAGAAAACTTTTAAAGGTGACAACAAGATCTTTCAACATTGGAACCCCATACCATATAACTTCAAATCTCCCTCTGGGTGCATAAATTTAAATCAAAGGCTTAAAAATGGTTAGCGCAGGAGCTTCCCAAGTGAAACAATTAAGTTTTCACCACCATCTGTCTCACTAGCTACTACCTTGGCAACATAAAACAAAATTTACAACCAAATAGGAAATCAGGTATGGTAATGAATAGTTGCATTGGTGTCCATATTAAATCAGAACATGGGGGGATAATGAAACATATAAATATAGAAAATGATGGGAGATAAAAGACCATGCGGTCATCAAGTCTGTCTGTCCATACTGTCTACTATCCTTTCTTCTTCCACAGAGATCCTGTTTGCTTGTCCCACTCTTTCTTGAATTCAGACACAGTCTGTGTCTCCACCATCTCCACCTGGAGGTGGCATATAATTTGATCTATTTTAAAAAATGTAATGGCGTATAATTTGACCTTTTGATAAAATTTACCATATATAAGCTTTTAATATTGTTATATTAACAGAATTGTATTAAGTTAAACTGTATCTGCTGTACACTGCCTTGGATGAAACACTTTAAAAAGGCAGTTAAATCTCAATAAATAAATAAATAAATACATTTGCACAAATAAATGTGCAGTTTTTCAATCAGTACCGATTAGGGGTGGACAATTAGGGACCCTTTTACCAAGTCGTGCCTAAAAGTGGCCTGCGCTGGTGTGGGCACATGTTTTGGACACAGGCTGGTCCATTTCCTCAGCGCGCCTGGAAAAAAAGGCATTTTTTTAATGTGCTGGAAAATGGAGGTGCAGCAAAATGAAAACCAGCGCGTGTCCATTTTTGGCTTGAGACTTTGCTACCACCCATTGACTTAGGGGTAAGGTCTCACGCGCTAACCGAGTGGTAAGCGTTCAATGAGCGTCAATTGCCGATTACCGCCAAGGTAAGCACCACACGGTAGAAAATAGAAAATATTATCTACTGCATGTTTTAGGCATGCGCCAAAAATGGAATTACCGCCTGGGGCACACGGTAGCTGGGCATTAGTGCCAATTTGACGTATGTTGGACATACGTAGGTACCTAAGCACCTTTGTAAAAGGGCCTCTCAGTGCACTATTAATTCGATAGATTTTTTAAAAACTAGGATTACATGGTTTAATCTCTCCATTGTCCAGCATTGCTTTCTCTCCCCCCCCCCCCCCCCCCCCCCCCCCCCCCCGCCTATCCTATTTCACCTTGCCAAAATGCAGCAGAGGGAAGGCATCCTTGTCAATTACAGGTAGTATGTGAGAACTGCTGTCGGAGACCCTATGAAAAGCAGATCAATGTTATGATAAATACAGAGGGGGGAAGAGATGCTAAACCTGTGTGCTGGGGGGGAGGGGTTGACAGCAGCAGGAGAGGAGAGAAATGAGTCTGTCAGGGTAACAGATTTAGCAGCAGAAGGGGAAACACTTGGGTGTATGTACAGAGGAAAGATGCAGCAGGAAAGGAGAAAGGTAGGTACCTGTATTGGGGGAAATGTTAATGTATTGTGGGAAGGAAATGTGTGTATACAACTTTTCAATATATTCAGCAGGTTTAAAACATTTCTATATAGTCTACACAGTGTAAATTTACTAGTACAAAGACATCAAGCCCAGAGGTGTGATTAATCATGTGATTAAAATTTATAATACCTCAATTAAGTTTGATTAAAATTTTGAATCATTTCCCACCCGTACTACACACTAAGACTAGTACAAAGACATCCAGCCCAGAGGTACAATTAATCATGTGATACAATTGATTTTGAATCATTTTCCACCTATAGTACACACTAAGAGTGGCATTTTCAAAGTCTGATGTAGGACATTTTGCTGAAAACATCCAAAGAGGGGTCATTTTACTAAGTTGTGGGAAAAAGGACCCTGTGCTGGCATTGGGGGCCATGGACCCTTTTTCCCGCACACCAGGACCCTTTTTGCTGCAGCCAGTAAAACCAGAAAAAATGGCCATGTGGTGAAATAACTCTCACCGTGTAGCCATGCGGCAGGAATCCCTTACCCCCACCCATTGAGGTGATAATAAGGGCTCAGGCACTAATACGGTGGTAGCTGGGCAGCGCGTGGTGATGCCCAATTACTGCTGGGTTATCACCACACTAGCCATTTCTTCCCCCCTCCCCCCCTTTACTGAGCAGGGCTTACTGCTTGCTCTTTCGGGACTACCGCCAGCCCAATGCGACCACCTGCAGTTGTCTCACCCCGAGCAGGGCTTACCATCCGCTCTTTCCAGACTACCACTGGTGGTCGCATTAGGCCGGCGGTAGTCCCGAAAGAGCAAGCAGTAAGCCTTGCTCTGTAAAAGGGCCCTTAAGTGACAACATATCGATTTTTGAACGGGAAAAAAACATTTTTTTGTTTCAAAAATCACTGTTATCTAGATGTTTGTGCTCAGTGAGTCTATCTTTTGGTACCATTTTTGAAAAAATAGTCATAGGTTAAAATGCACAAAAACAAGCCACTGGGATGTCTGGGGGCCAGGATTCTTAGTAAACTGGCCACACAGACATCACAGCAGAGCAGTGGGACAGCCTTGGGAGCACTGCAGTGGACTTTACATAGAAGGTCTCAGGTACACATCTCACTGTACCCCCCCTTATATTATATGGTGAGTCCTCCAGGAATAGCAAAAAATATATTATACCCAACTGTACACCACCACCACAATAGCCCATAAACCTGCAGGTGTCACCTATATGTAGGTACAGTAAGTATTTTGTGGGTTTTGGAGGGCTTACACTTTCCACCACATGGGTACCAATTAGAGTAGGATATGGGCCTGGCTCTCCTTCTCTACAGTCCACTGCACTGACCACTAGGCTACTACAGGGACCTGCTTGTTGTTCTAAGAGGAATGGCCATTATATATGAAGCTGTCAAACAGCTTGGTATGTACTGTCACTTTCACCTCTTAGGAGAGTGGAAGCGGATCAGTGCCCACTGGGGAATTAAAGGGGGGCCATGCTTTTGTCCCTCCAGTGGTCATGTGGTCAGTTTGGGCATCTTTATGGCACTCAGGGGCAGAGGGGTAGCTAGGGGGCACCAGGGGAGTGGCAACTGCCCCAAACAGACTTCTGCTGGCACCTATTTTTTAAGCTATCCGTGGCATTTAAAACAGTATCATATGTGTAAAATAATTTAAGAACATAAGAGTAGCCATTGGGCGAACCAGTGGTCCATCTAGCCAGTATCCTGTTTGCCAAACAGTGGCCAAGCCAGGTCACAAGTACCTGGCAGTAACCCAATTTATTAATCTCATCTATCCAGAATAGTTAATGAGATGGAGTGTGTCCAGAGGGCAGCTACTAAAATGGTCTGTGCTCTTCGTCATAATGCATATGGGGACAGACTTAAAGATCTCAATATGTATTCTTTGGAAGAAAGGAGGGAGAGGGGAGATATGATAGAGACATTTAAATGCACATGCAGCATAAATGCATAAGGAGCAAGTCTCAATTGAAAGGAAATTCTGGAATGAGGGGGCATAGGATGAAGATGAAAGTGTATAGATTCAGAAATAACCTGAGGAAATGCTTCTTCATGGAAAGGGTAGTGAATTCAATGAACGGCCTCCTGGTGGAAGAGATAGAGACGAAAACAGTGTCTGAATTCAAGAAAACTTGGGACAAATACTTAGGATCTCTAAGGGAGTGATAGGGAGAGTAGGTGGCATGGATGGGCAGATTGGATAGCCATATGGTGTTTATCTGCCTACATTTTTCTATATTTCTATGTAATCCGACACGCAGTATCCATTTTCAAGACTTTTACTCAACTTGACAATTCTATTCTTGCCATTGCACATGCAGGAATAATTGTCCTGCAGATTGAACAAGTGAAGCCCAAGCATTTGTATACAATACACTGCATAAATATTTCTCTTGTGTTAAAGAGGGTAAGTAACAAGACAAAGCAGTTCTTTCTGTTGCCAAAAAAGATCAGTGAGTGACCCTTTTATCTTGAATGTCATCCACTAACACACCTACATTTTCAGAAAAATGTTTCAGTGTCATTAACCTTTTCAAATAGCAGTCATGAAAGCACACTATTTGCCGACATAGCTTAATCTCGCAAAGCAATATGACTATGAAGTTTTCCCACCTACTGTACCAATTATTTTGGCAGAAAGTCAAACTTTGCGCCTTTTTCTTCAATAGGCAATGTGCTGGAAAAACACGATAACAGAGACAAGTAGCACTTCAATTTTAGAATAATGTACCTGAGCAGTTTTATAGGTGTCACCTCTCCCATCTTTGTTTCTGAAATTGAGTTAATCAAGTTTTGATTTTTTTGAGGGAAGGATGATTAGCCAACACTCGCCTCATGCAGGAGCTTAATAATATATATTTTTTCCATTTCAGTTTCATTTGATAGTCCTCTGTATCTGTCATCTCATCTTTTAATCCTGCCAGAATTCTGCAAGACTGTGCAGTGCAGAATTTGCTAGTTACGCAGAATTTACTTTTTATGCAGAGTCTTTACTGTGGTCCCTGTTCCTGCAGTGCAGTACAGTATAGTGGGAACGGGGACCGCAGTAAATGTAGGCTGGCCATACCATCCCCTGACCCTCAGTGGGCCCTCCCTGGGCCTACCTTAACATGCCTTGATTTTCTAGTGGCCTCTACAGGGGCAGGAAAGTACCTCACTCTTTCCTTCCCTGTTCCTGCAGTGCAGTACAGTATAGTGGGAATGGGGACTGAAGTAAAGGCCGGCTGGCCATCCCATCCCCTGAGCCTCAGTGGGCCCTCCCTGAGCCTAACTTAACATGCCATGATTTTCTGGTGGCCTCTTCGGGGCAGGAAAGAACCTTACTCTTCCCTTCCCACTGCTGCTGCTCTTGCCGGTACCACCGCTTCTTCAAAATAATCGCCGAGACTTCAAGCGGCAATCTTGTGAGGTGGCTGAAGGAAGTCTTGGTGGTCATTTTAAAGAAGCGATGGTGCTGTCAAGAGCAGTGGCAGTGGGCAGGAAAGAGTAGGGTTCTTTCCTGCCCCAAAAGAGGTACTCTCGATGTGCGCCTCTGCAGATCCTATGCTGGACTGCTGAGTGCGGAAGTAGGGGGCAGGAAAAAGATGATTTGTATTTGTGTACAAGGAGGGAGGGAGGAGGGGGCTGTAAGGTAGGTGAAGTGGGGGAGGGGAGGGGAGGGAGGGCTGGAAAAAATAAATATGGATGAAATATGTACAGGGAGGGGGAATGTAAGATGGGTGAAGCGTGGATGTTGGGGGGAGGGAGGGTTGGAAAAAAATTATGGATGGTATCTGCACAGGGGGGGACTGTAAGATGGATGAAATGTGGGTGCAGGGAGAGGGGGCTGGGAACAAAGGTGGATGACTGTGGGTGAAAATATTGTTGAAAGAAACTTGCACAATTTTGCAAAATTTCAAATTTGTTTTGCACAGATTTGTGAATTTTTGGGGTGCAGAATTCTGGCAGGAGTAATCCTTATTGTCCACAAGTAAAGTAACAAGCTGTTTCTGTCAAAACACAAGCATTTTTTTTGTTACATTTGTACTCTGCGCTTTCCCACTCATGGCAGGCTCAATGTGGCAATGGAGGGTTAAATGACTTGCCCAGAGTCACAAGGAACTGCCTGTGCCTGAAGTGGGAATTGAATTCAGTTCCTCAGAACCAAAGTCCACCACCCTAACCACTAGGCCACTCCTCCAGTCCGATAAGTACACAACATACTTGCTTTGCAGAACTCTCAGGCTCCAGCCACTTTGGAAACCATCCTCTTAGACCATAACAACTCTCTAATTCAGGAATTTACAAATGAAATGAGAACATTCCAAGTTAAACTACAAGGGCACGCTTATAATACCGAGCTATTTGACAGCATTTCCTCGCTTGGGTTTTCCAGTCTTGTTAATTAAGCCAGTACAGAAGCATGTGAGATACTGCTGATGGAGCTGGAATTGCCACAACACAGACCTTCCGCACATCTCTCCTTAAAAGCCACGAAATAGCTGAAAGTAAAGATATGTCTTTTCACACCATCCTTCAGTCTTCTAAATTTTGTTTGCATAAGTTGGTAACTCAAAATGCATGCATCATTTACCACTGTTTTTAAGCTTTTTAAGCAAAATTCACTTTTATGGTATCAGATGTCTTTCTGATAGCTCCCTCTTATACAACCTTAGATGTGCACAGTGCTATAACATTCATAAGATTTGAGTATATCTTATACTGTAGAGTGCAATTTTCAAAAATTATTCATCTGTTTAAATAGCAATATATATAGAATATTACTTCTTCTCTACCTCAAGGTGTAGGGTTCCTGCATTGATAGAACTTTCACTCATATTCAGAGGAAACATTCTCAGGGTGATATTAGTGTGGGAATTGCTACAGTGTACATACTTCTGCATTTTCAAAACTGTTGAAAATGTACCCACAAAAAAAATCTGTGCAAGGACCTGTGGGTACTTTTTGGGGCAATTTTCAAAGTGAAGGATGCTATGAAAATTGGTGACAATAACAACATATAACAACAATCTATGGACTGCAGTAATGTTGGAAATTTGAAAATTACTGTCTTAGGGGCCCTTTTACTAAAGCATATCACGTGCTAATGGATATTAGCACACACTAAGTAGCCCTCTGGAATTCCTTTCTGAAGAGTCTGTGCTGAGAACCATCTTACCTAAGATTTTGTGCAAACTTGAAAAGTCATCTATTCTAAAATGCTTATAGGTCAATGGCCAGACGCTGAGAATGTTTATTTGTATTTATTTCATGTTATGTTAATTTTAGTTTTGATTTTTTAAAATCCTTCTTCCTTTTTTTCTGTTGCCAGTTCTATTCTCTTAATTTTGGTGTTCCTTCTTATTTTAGCCTGTATACTACGTTGTGTGTTCATCTGTTGTGTGATACAGAAAATACTCAATAAGTATAAACCTATTCTGTGCACTTAATGATGTTATCTGAATAGTGAATATAGTGGTGAGTGGTGACTACCATTGGCTCTATAGATAGTGGTACTGCTATTTGCATAGTTATGCAATTTGTTAAGACAGCCTTTTGCTGATCTAAATTTAAGCATATAGCTATGTCGATAACAGCTAAGCATTGTCAACACTCCATAGAGTTCAGTGGAATGCCCATGCTCTTCTTTTGCTTCACCCTTGCTCTGCCCCATCATTGTCCAGATAGGAAGCATTTGGGTACTTCCATTTAGGAACCCCAGGGGTCTTTTTACTAAGCTGCAGCAAAAGGGGGCCTGCGCTGGCATCAGCATGTGGTTTTGATGTGTGCTGAGGCCCCCTTTTACCACAGCCGGTAAAAGGCTATTTTTTTTTTTTTTTTTTTTTTTTAAGAAATGGCCATGCAGCCATTTCAGGGGGAAGCACTTACCACCCCTCACTGAGGTGGTGAAAAGGGCTCTTGCACTAAACCAGTAGTAACTGAGCAGTGTGCCGCACTGCCCGATTATCACCGGGTAAATACCGCTGCTACAAAAATAAGCATACTTTATAGTGCCAGAAGTGGTGCACACCGGAGGTGGGAACTACCACTGGGCTGCTACGGTAGCCCGGAGGTACTTCTGGTTTAGTGAGCAGTAAGTCCGTGTTGGGCTTAGTAAAAGACCCCCCTCCCAAAGATGTGCAATAAAAGCTTATTCTATACCAGTTCCTAGACACTTAGGTTCCATTTTAGAATACTAATGTAACAAGCTCGCAGTTACACCAGTCATAGACCTGACAGGACTACAGGTGTGCAAATACAGCAAGATGGCCATATCTAAATATTCTCTAAGTCACATATCTAATTGAGAGCCCTACCCATATTCCTCCTATACTCTATTTATACACCCCATTGTGTATATACACTATCCACTGGATTCTATAAATGGCACCCAAATTTGTGCACAGTCCTGAGCAGTGGCATAGCCAGACAACCAATTTTGGATGGGCCTGAACCCAAAGTGGGTGGGCACAATATTTTCTCTGCCCTGCCCTACTGCAAAATATAAATACATTAGCTAATAAGGATCCTCAAGCTCTGTCAGCTGAAGACTTTCTCTGAAGGTGGCCAGAACTCCCTTTTACCAAACTTGGCAGGCAGCAGCAACATCCATAAGCCACTGATGCCAGCACCCTATGTGTGCTTAGCTGTCGGTGACTCAAGCATGCTGTCACCGACTGCAGAGCTTGGTAGAAGGAAGTTCTGGCCGTCTCTGGAGGAAGTCCTCAGCTTGGGAGGCTTGGGATCCCTACCAGCTATACAGCAAGGGTCAGAACTGGTGTTAGACATGCTAGGGCCCCCTCCCTGATCCCCTCTCCTCCCTGCCTGCCCTCCGATTTCCCAACCTGCCATTACTGTCACACCAACAGACCCTCACCAAATACAGAACAAGAGATCACGTATCAGAAATAAAAATATTTAAACAAAAATTGAACTCGGAACCCCAAAAAGTTAAACTTAGCATGTACTTCAACACTGGAGAAATAAAACAGAAATGCATTTCCTTTCTCCTGAACACGATACAAACACATTTGCTATGTAGATTTCCCAAAGCCAACATATTCCATTTAAAACATTCAAAATACATTGCTTTTTTCTACCTTTGTGGTCTGGACATTGTCTTTTTCCATCATGTTGGTTGCAGTTTCTTTTCTGCTTTCCTGCCTGTCATCTTCTAATTCTCTTTCGAGCGGCTGCTGTCCATTTGTCTTCTTTTACCTTCACTACACCTGCTTCTGACATATTGACTTCTTATTTTTAGCTCTTTCCTCTCTTTTTTCTTCTTTCTGCCTTGCTGTCAACTCAAATTTCACCCTCTCACTGTTCGCCTCCTTTTTAGTTTACAGCTACCTATCAGATTTTCATCTTTTTCTCTCACCCACTAGCTTTTCCATTTCCCCATCTCACTCCTTCCTCAGCCCTCCATTCCCTTTCATTACCATATTTCTATCCTCTGTAATCACTATCTTTTTATTTATTTCCTTGCCACCCTCTTCCTCTCCCTCCTGGCCTCTTCCACATGGTTCCGCCATCTTCCTTTCCTCCACCCTTCTAGCCCAGCATCTGCTCCCTCTTTCTCCCCACCCCACTCTTGCAGCCTTACATCTCTCTGCCCCTTCGCTCTTCCCTCCTGCCCTCTCCCCCATGTTCCAACATTTCTCCCTCTCTCTTCCCTCACTCCCACTGTCCGGCACCTCTCTATCACCCTTCTGCTCCTGAATCTAACATCTCCTCCTTTCTCCCCTCTCCAGCTCCTGTGTTTCTCTCTCCCTCTCATTCACCGCCAGGTCCAATATATCTCCCTCTCTCCCACTTTCTACCATTTCTCCCTCTCTTGTGCCATGGGTCCAACACTTCTCTTCCCCCTCCCCCCATGCAGCATTTTCTCTCTTCCTCCCTTCCACTGCCATGCCCAACATTTCTGCCTCTCCCCTTCCCTTGTGCCCCATCCAGCATCTCTTCCTGCCCTCCACCATCATATCCAATTTTTCACCATCTATCTTCTCCTCCTCACCACCCCCTGTCCAAGTCCAACATTTGCCATTTCTCCTTCCCCACTACCCCCCTATGTCCAACATTTCTCCCTCTCTTGTCCCTTTCCCCTCCCAATGCAAGATTTTTTCCTTTCTTACCCCTCTCTACCCTATGTCCCACAATTCTCTCTTTCTCTCTTGCCCCTCTCCACCTCACGCCCCCCTTCCAGCATCTATCTTAAGAAGACCTTCCCCCAACTCTCCATCTCTTCAATGGGGCACAGCACCACCCTTAGCAGGCTGAGGTCTGATCCTGCTTCTGCCTCCCTCTCTCCCACAGCGCTTCTCAAACGCTGCCTACCTACCGCTGCCACAATCTAGTATCTTCCTCCCATCTCAGCACTGCAGCAGCGGAGCAGTGGTAGCGATTCATGCTGCCTCCTGCTTCATTCTCTAACCCGGAAGCGTCTCCTCTGCCGCGCGCCTGCGTCCTATTGATGTTAATTGGCACTAATTTGGAGTTCCACACAGATCTGGCTGCACATAATTCTATAATGATCCACATCCAAATCCAACCCAAAAGGAGGCATTGCCATGGGAGAGGCATGGAAGGGTCAGGGGCATTTCATTGAATTATGCACAGCATTATAAAATCTGGGGGAGGCACATGCAAGTTGTGCACCAGGATTTACACCAAGTTTCAGTTGGCATAAATCCTTGCACCCCAAGTTGGGTGCAGGAATCCCTGATAAGCAATATTATTTATTTATTTATTTATTTATTGTTTGTTTGTTCAATTTGTACCAAAGTAACAAAAAAACTCTGGGAGCAACTCCGCTAAATTATGTGAAATAACAGCCAACAAGCATAGCGGGTAAAAATAATGAATTGTGAGATAAACTTATCAATAATGGAGGGAAAGAAGACCTCAGACCAGTGACACTTATTGATCAGTAAGATCACAGCATTACAGTCACTTCCATGTAATCACTGGTCTTCTACCAGCCTCCTCCCTAAATGTTTAATTTGTGCGCTCAAACATATATATAAATGCTGTATATCCAAAAAACAAAACCACAGCTACTTAGCTTTATTGTTGCAAACTTAAGGGCCTCCCCAATGGTCCTGTTTCACCAACTGGAGCTTCATCAGGGAGAGAAAGCCCTGCAACATCCAACTGTGGAGAAAACCTGGAAACAAGCACAAAAGAAAACATCCATTCAGTCAAAAATCTCACACACTCATATCTCCAGACCCCAAGAAAGCAATGTATGTAATAAAACCATATATCTTTGTATTATTTTACTTCTTCAGGCAACGTCAATAATTGGTTAGGGAAGATATATGGTTTTATTACATATATTGCTTTCTTGGGGTCTGGAGATATGAGTGTGTGAGATTTTTGACTGAATGGATGTTTTCTTTTGTGCTTGTTTCCAGGTTTTCTCCACAGTTGGATGTTGCAGGGCTTTCTCTCCCTGATGAAGCCCCAGTTGGCGAAACGGGACCGTTGGGGAGGCCCTTAAGTTTGCAACAATAAAGCTAAGTAGCTGTGGTTTTGTTTTTTGGATATACAGCATTTATATATATGTTTGAGCGCACAAATTAAACATTTAGGGAGGAGGCTGGTAGAAGACCAGTGATTACATGGAAGTGACTGTAATGCTGTGATCTTACTGATCAATAAGTGTCACTGGTCTGAGGTCTTCTTTCCCTCCATTATTGATAAGTTTATCTCACAATTCATTATTTTTACCCGCTATGCTTGTTGGCTGTTGTTCAATTTGTACCCCATATTTTCCCACTTATTTGCAGGCTCAATGTGGCTTATATAGTACTGGAGAGGTGTATGTGGTCTCCGGAGTAAACAAATTCAAGGTTATGATTGTGATAAGAAAGGTTCATGTGGGAGGACCACATGAAGGAATCGTGTATCGGTATCGTTGTTTAGTGAACATTACAAGCTTTAGTGTTGTTGTGTCATGTAGATCAGGAATTTAAGTTGGCTCAGGCGGGTATGCCTTTTTAAACAGGTGAGTTTTTAGTGTTTTTCTGAAGTGTAGGTGGTCGTACGTGGTTTTCACGCCTTTTGGTAGCGCGTCTCACAGTTGCGTGGTGATGTAGGAAAAGCTGGATGCGTACATTGTTTTGTATTTTAGTCCTTTGCAGCTAGGGTAGTGCAGATTTAGGTATGTTCATGATGTTGTGGAAATGTTTCTGGTGGGTAGCCTGATCAAGTCTGTCATATATCCCGGTGCTTCTCCGTAGATGATTTTATGAACCATAGTGCACATTTTGAAGGCGATACGTTCTTTGATAGGGAGCCAGTGTAATTTTTCACGGAGGGGTGTTGCGCTTTCATATAGCGTTTTTCCAAAGATAAGTCTTGCGGCCGTGTTTTGAGCGGTTTGAAGTTTCCTCAAGATTTGTTCTTTGCATCCCGCATAGATTCCATTGCAGTAGTCTACCTGGCTTAGTACCATTGATTGAATCAGGTTATGAAATATTTCCCTCACTCACCCTGGAGCGTCCTATATAAAAAGCGCTGAGTGCTGATTTTTCTCAGTGACTATTTATTGGCAACATTTGCTAAATCTGGCCCTATGTAAATAACACACACCATGGAGGCAAGCACAGTCAAAGTGGAAGGAATCTTAATAATCTTTATTCGAGTAGATTAAAATACTGCCCAACACAGCCATGTTTTTCCCTGAATGGGCTGCTTCAGGGGCTTAACTTTTACTGTAAAATACAACAAAAAATGTCTTACTAGCAAGTTACATAACTTAATATATAAGTCTATGAATAAAAAAAAAAATCATAAACAACTCTAAGAACAAATAAATAAATAGCCAATATTTAAATTAATAAATAATTAAAATTGTCATATATATAACAATATAAACTTTAAAGAAACAAATGAAAAACATACAAATTATGCAGACCCTCATTCTATACATATACTCTCTGATTCTATAAAGGTTGCCAAAAATTGTGCATGCAAATTTATGCATGTTCACGATTTATGCGTGCAATTTAATAGAATAATGAGCCAGTTAGTACTAATTATTGGCTTTTTAACAAGCAATTGTTGGCACTAATTAGATTTAATTGGGATCAACACATATAAAGTTAGATATGGGATCTGCGCCTAAAATTTACATGCAGTCCAAAAAAAGGGGATGCAGAAATAGGAGATTTATGGGCGTTTTGAGGCAGAACGAGGGTGTGGTTTTGAGTTACACATACAATTATAGAATAATGGTGCTCTGCACATAAATTTAGGCATGGGCATTTGCACCACAGTTTTATTGGTGCAAATGGCCACACCTAAATTTACACACAACTCTCCCTTTAAGCGTGTATTCTATAAATCACACCAAATTTAGATGCAGCTTATAGAATACCGTTTAAGCAGGTATTGATCAGTGCTGATATTTTAAGTGCCATATATAGAATCTAGGATAGAAAGTGTATGGGAACCAGGTAAGACTGTGTTGCATTCCCTTGTGGTGTCAGTAAAATACATCACCAAAAAGCATTGCTGAAGATAGTAAAAAAGGAATACAGTGAGAAAGTTTAGCTCAAAATGATGGTACTACTACTACTACTATTTAGCATTTATATAGCGCTACAAGGCGTACGCAGCGCTGCACAAACATAGAAGAAAGACAGTCCCTGCTCAAAGAGCTTACAATTTAACCAAGGCAATATTCCTGAAGTGTTCTGCCAGGACCGCCTAACTCCAAAGGGGGATTCCTCCATGGGCATCATAAGCTGTCGGTGAAACTACTGCATTTAAGCATTTGCTTGGTAACATGACCTTTACTGACATGCTCTGAAACAGTGAGGCATAAAACTACTTCAAGAATAGAATTAAAAATAATAATAATAAAAGTGAAACAAATGTCATAAACAGCTAGTGAACCACTGAAAATTGTCTAAAATATATGTTTAAAAAGTAATTTAAACCAACATTAAAACCAGCAATTCAAGATGGCGGCCACAACAAAAATCGGTCATAAAACCCTAGGAAAATTTTGCTTTTGATGACAAAACATATCCTCATGAAGGGCACAACTTCCTCTTTCACAACTCAAAATGTTTTTTTTTTAAAGTCTGGAGACATGAAAAAATTGCTAAAACAAGATTCCTTCCACTTTGACCGTGTCTGCCTCCATAATTTCCTTCCTTCAGGACTTAGCAGACCATTTACCAACTTGTTTTTTGGAATCACACACACCGTTACAGACTAGTGCTTAGGCACTCTGCTGGCACTTTCATGAGTAAGTGTATACTTATGGCCATAAATGTTAGTATTCTATACATTTATTTGCAGGAGACATAGAAATGTGGGTGCCTAGATATAGAATTGCCCAAACAAGACCAAATTCTATAAATAGTGCTGAAAAACTGATGCAAAAAAAAATGCCTGAATAACTTCTGGGTAGCAGCCTGAGGGATTCCTGGTGGCCATGACCATCCTCCCTCCCTCTCACTCTTCCCTCCTCCCTCAAAAACAAGGACTCTTCAGTCATGCTCCTACTCCTTCACCCCTGTAGGTCCCCCAGGCCTACCTTGTTAGTCCTGTTGGTCTAAGGCAGATTTATCTAAGTTTAGTCCTTGTGGGCTGCAAGCAGACCAGGTTTTCAGGATATCCCTAATGAATATGCCTGAAAGAGATCTGCATACAATGGACCATGGACATATTCATTACGGATATCCTGAAAACCTGGGCTGCTTGCAGCCTTTGAGAACTGAACTTGAACAAGCCAGTCTATGGGGTCTTAAGGGCAAGGGTGACATCTACTCCTGCCCATTGTGTCTCCAGTCTCAAAATATTCAATGTCAGAACCTGGATTTGGCCTGACATTGAATATCGGGGCCTAATACTGCCTGTGGCAGTCAGAATTTAAAAATAAACACTATCTGCCACCAGCTGAATAATGAATGGGTAGCTTTCATGGGTTTTTATTTCTTTTTTTTGTCTTTCATTTTATTTAGGCAATTAACTAGATTTATTGAAAATACTTTTTTATTGGTCTTATAACAGTTAATAAAGAAAGTTACTCTTAAGCGCCATGCTTTGGTGAATTACCTCCACAATTTACTCTAGAGAAACCATGGTTCCCATGCTGAAAATAAACTTAGGGGCCCTTTTACTAAAGGGTTGCCACATGTCAACCCAGAACTACCACTGGCCCAGCACGGGTGCCAGTGGTAGTTCCATCCCCAATGCTCACTATTTCCAGCGTTAGCATAAATATTGAAAAAAACATTTCTGCATGTTGGCAGTAATTAGGTAGTATCAATGGGTGGTGGTAAGTGCTCCCCTCTAAAATGGGCATGCAACAAGTTCGAACTTATCACACAGCCATTTCATTAATCTGCTGCAGTAAAAGAGGCCCTGGCGTGCATCACTAATGGCAGCTGCCACTAGTGCAGGGACCCTTTTACTGCAGCTTATTAAAAGAGTCCCTTAGTTTTCTTTCAAAGTGCTTTTTAATACTTTCTGGAGCAGCCAATCAAGCATCCCCAAGTTATATCACATGTTTTGGCATCACATTCATGGGATACATCACTAATAGTTGCTGCAAATGAATTGGATGTGCACTGTATAAACACGTATGACAGAAAGTGCATCCAAAAGCAGGCAAGTTATGAATGTGCCACTTAAAAGGCTCTCAAAATGTAAGGTAATACCACTGGACATGAAATGTAGGGTAGGGTGGATGCGTGATATTTTCCAGCCATTTTTTCTAATTGGAAGCAATAAAATAGAAAGTTTTCTTAAGTCTGAGACTTAAAATGCCCCCATTTGATTATTAAAGATGATTAATGTTTGAATAGAAGATGTTAATAAAAGCGTTCTTCAGCCTTTGCGTAGGTTTTCAAAGCAACTAGAGCCAGTGCTATTGTTTCAGAGATATGCGTGGGATCTTAATTAGGAATCAGAGACATGGTAATGATTGGTAGCATATTATCTTATTCTCATATGATTCCTAGACAATGGTTCTTTTAGAATATCATGCCTCAGTACTTCTCTCTTCCAGGTGGCCTTTTGTAATGGAAAAAAAACCATTGATTATTTTTTTAACATTCAGCATGCAACAGAATCAAATCTTCTCATTGCAAACTATGCACTATCACTTGGGCTCTGCAAAAATAAAGTAACCCTATCATTCAACAGAATCCAAACATGATTCATAATTACATTTTTGTTTTAAACTTTATTTGATTTAAAATAACTTCAAAACATCATCTTACTGTAGAGTCAGAATGAGCAAAAAAAAAAAAAAAATCAATTTGAATAAAAAAAAATCTAGCCCCCCCCTCCCCCTTTGCTCAGTTGTAAGGAGACACACTGAATGGAGTTCATCACCAAGCAAGTGGAAATGTTCACTTCTTAGCTTTTGGATGGTACTTTTGGAATCAGAAAACAATACAATATAAACAAACAACAGAAGCAATAGCAAAAAAGCAATAGTCTCAGATCTTAAACAGATTTTCCAACCTTTTTTTTTCTTTTGGAAAACAATTACAGTTCTGATAATTTTGTAGGTTTGGATTTAGCTCATGACCTTTTTCAGTAATAGTTCAAGGTGAGTTACATAGGTATTTTCCTGTCTCTGGAGGGCTTACAGTCTAAGGACTCCGGCACAGCAGTTGGTGCAGGGCACAAACTTGGCAGAGTTAGACAAACACCCTCCTCCTTCAAATGCTAGCCAATCAGGAGTACCCGTTTAGGTACCAGACACAGCTCCTTGACCAATCATTGCTGAGTTGAGTGCAGGGGTGTAGCTACAGGGGGTCTTGGAGTCCCAGGATCCACTCCCCCTTTTTGTTTCAGCCCCCCCCCCCCAATCTAGTGGCCAATCAGGTTCCTAATTTTTAGCCATCTGTTTGTTGCTGATGATGATCTTGAGAGCATCATATGTGGCAGCTGCTATGCTCTACCTATCTCTGTCTGCCTCCCAGCTCTGCCTGAGGTCAGCTCAATTGTTCCCAGACCCAGAGAGTGATGCCTGCCCCTGCGGCCTGCACTCACATACTCATGCCATCCTGCTGCCTAACACCACGTGACCTGGCCTGTGAGCACCTCAATGTGCATCTGCCGTGATTCACAAAGAACCATCTTGGAGGGAGCCTGTGCTGCGAAAAAACTTAGCTGTCCATCTCGCTGTGCCAATCTCAGATCCACCCCAGTCCAGAATTGGCAGCTGCAGCAGCATTTTTGCCATTCACTTGTTGATGAGTGGCATTTAAGTCTTGCTGCAGGCAGGTGCTGAATGCTTTGGCTGAAGCCTCCCCCATGGCCCGAAGGCACTGCTAGTGCTCTTCTCCATTCAGGTTAAAAAACAAAAATATGATCAATGCTGGGCTTCAGGGGGCAGGGGATTGAGAAAGGCAGGGGTTGATGTCAAACTGTGGGGGAAGGGAAGGGTAGAGTTGATGCTGGGCTGTGGAGTGGGGGACTGCATTGGTGGATGATTGTGTGTGAGAGGCACAGGATGGCACACAGGCTGTCAAGTTTTGGATGGTATTTTGTGGGGTTCCGTTGGCAGTGTGCCTTCACAGTGGGAATGTGCATGAGACCAGTGGTGTGCTGGAGCCGGCTTGCAAGAGCCGGTTGTTAAATTTTTAAAGCTCTTGTGAGCCGGTTGTTCTGGCAGGCTAGCCGGCTCCCAGGGGTGGCGCAACCCGGTGGTAAACGAGATAAGCATGGCAGGAGGGTGCCACAAGCCATGCTACTAACCTCACATCTTGCCGCCATGGGGGGTTTAAATCTTTGATTTACCTCCGTCACAGCAGCTGCAGTGAAAGCCCTGCCCGTCTCTAGTTTTCCCTTCGTTCCCGTCAGTGTCCCGCCTTCTACTGATGTCATTTCCTCTTTCCGTGAGGGCGGGACACTGACAGGAAACGAAGGGAAGGCTAGAGACGGGCAGGGCTTTCACTGATGCGGCCGCTGCAACGGAGGTAAATAAAAGAGTTAAACCAGGGATGGGGGAGAAGAGGGCGGGCAGGTGGACATGGGAGCAGGAGGGCAGGGGAAAGATGAGCATCGTTTTTCAGAGTTGGCAAGACTGTCTGTTCTCCTGATTCCTGGTCTGTATGCTAATTTGGGTTGTGTCATTTTGGGTATACTTCAGAGATGTTTTTTTTTCCTGGTAAAGGGCTTCTAAAACAGACATCATGTTATGAGATTCAATTCAATATGTATCTGGAAGAACCCCAATAACTTACTTAGTCAAACAGTTACTCACTACTATAACTCAGAATTATCCATAAATAAATGAAATAAATGATAGCCTGAACATCATGAACTCCTGGGCAAACTCATTCCAACTGAAACTGAACACCGAAAAAACACACTGCTTTATCCTCTCTTCTCAACATAACAACTTCAAACCCACAACCTTAAACACCCCAGGACACACACTCCCTATTTCAGATAGCCTAAAAATACTCGGAGTAACTATCGACAGCAACCTCACTCTCGAGAGCCAAGTAAAAACCGTAATACAGAAAATGTTCTACTCAATGTGGAAACTCAAACGAATAAAACCTTTCTTCCCGAGGTATACCTTTCGTAAACTAATACAATCAATGGTCCTAAACCATGAAGATTACTACAACGGAATCTATGTGGGATGCAAAGAACAACTCACAAAAAAGCTCCAGACCGCCCAAAATACCGCAGCCAGCCTGATATATGGTAAAACACGATTCGAAAGCGCTAAACCTCTTTGAGAAAAGATGCACTGGCCCCTACTCAAAGAATGGATCATCTTCAAAATCTGCACTTTAGTCCACAAAATCATTTACGGCATAGTCCCAGGATACATGACAGACCTCTTTGATCTACCAACTAGAAACAGACTCAGATCAGCACGATCATACCTAAACCTACATTACCCAAACTGTAAAGGGCTAAAATACAAAACAACTCACACATCTAGCTTCTCCTACATAAGCGCACAACTATGGAATGGACTCCCACATGCAGTGAAAACAATACATGACCACCTAAACTTCAGGAAATCATTGAAAACCCACCTCTTCAAAAAAGCTTATCCCACCGATCCAACCTAAACCCCCATACCCAGCAACACAACATAATCTATGATTGTACTGGACAATTTAATATCCTCAACCCCATGACGCCTGATAAACTTCTACCTGTGACCATAACACAACCATGTATTTGTTATCAACCGTAATGGCAATCGCCTTTATGATACTTTGCAAGCCACATTGAGCTTGCAAATAGGTGGGAAAATGTGGGGTATAAATGTAAAAAAAAAATTAAATAAATAAATACATAAAAACAAACATAAACTCATCACAACTCTTCTCACAAAGTGATAATGTGTATATTAATTAATGTGCTCAGTCTGTACCCATTCCAACCATTTGTGAAGAAGGAGATAAGGGAACAGAGAGGAGGAGTACCGGCGGAGGAGAAGATAAGCCCCAGAGGAGGGGACAACCCAGATTCTTAGTTCATGGAGTTCCACATGTCAGGAGAAAGCATAGATCATTTTCCCCAGAGGGCTGGAGGCAGTGGTGTGCTGGAGCAGGCTCTCACAGGCTCGCAAGAGCTGGTTGTTAAGTTTTTAAGAATTTTGGGAGCCGGTTGTTAAAGTAGGGCCCTCCATGGCTACTTTAACAACTGACTTCCAAAATGTGGGCTTGGGCCCCCTGCTGAATTATCTTTTACTTTGCTGGTGGGGATGCTGAGCCCTGCCAGCCAAGTAAATAGACTACTGCTGCTCCCCGCTCCTTGTTTCCAGCATGCTGCTCAGAGCAAGACGTTGGGAGTGGTGGCAGTCTATTTATTGCCTGCCAGCAAAGGTATGCCTAGCGTGCCCGAATGAAGGGAGGGAGGAGAGAGAGGTAAGTGTTGCTCCTCCCCCCCCCCCCCCCCTCCCGGCCATCCCTGGCTCTTTCAACTGCAGAGCTGGCTACGTCCGGAGAAAGAACCTGTTGTTAAAAATTTACCAGCACACCCCTGGCTGGAGGCAGGGTAAAAACTACAATTCCCAGCAGCCTTTGAGGAAGTCTTACAACAGAATCAAATCCCAGCAGCCCCCAGTGGAACCCAAGGGAAAGGCAGCTAAAGGTGAAACCCAAGACAAGAGGGGAGGCCAGGAATGTAGGGGAAGCCTTTAAGCAGAGCTAATCAGGGGGAGGAGGAGGAGGATCAGCTAGGGAATGGGTGGGGCGAGGAGCCCATGGAATGGAAGGGGGAAGAAAAGATGGAAGAAGTGAGGCAAGAGGAGCCAATGGAGATTGCAGCTCTGGCAAGAACCAAAAGTAAAAGGTTCAGACAGCAGGTAACCGCTTGGTGCAGGGTCTTGGTAAACAAGGGAAGGCAAGCTATCGTGGAGGAGCCAGGGAACGATAGGGTCATGTGGGAGGAAGTCGGGAGATAGAGCTGGCCAGAGGAGAGAGGGGCCCGAGGGAGCTCTCTGCCTCTGAATTGCTGATGGGTTTTCTAAACTGCTTGTTTGAACTGCCTGTTTGGAAGTGCTTGTTTTATTTGAACTGCTTGTGTTTTTTTTGTAGAACATTTTTTGCTTTTGGGATTACTTATTTTGAATTGCATCATTGGGACTGCTGAGATTCATGTCCTGTTGGTTTATGAACTGCATTTTTGAAGCTGTGGAGATTCCTGAACTGCTTTGTTTTTGGAACTGCATTATTAAAAACTACTTTTTCTAAACTGTTTTGTTTTGGGGATTGCATTCTTGAAACCGCTGGGATAATTTCCCTAGTGAATATATCGGGAGCTGTGCTGAAATAGTACTGCTGATGTACCTCAGATCAGAGGGTACACCTGGAGGATTACAGGAAGTTGTACCTAAGTGGAATATCATATAAAAAAAACTTGGGCTGGAGGCCAGAGTTTTCCTGAGAGGAGCGGAGGGATCCTTCACACATTATATCCTCCAAAGGAATATGTGGCAGTGTCACAGATGGAACCATCATAGCACATTAGATGTTCCGCCTCCTTAAATCGTGTATGTATATACAACAATATGTACATACAACAAAGCCGTCCACGGCTTCTCTAATAATGGTAAGTTCAGAATCATTGTATTGAACCAAGTATGTTCATGTATACTATATTTTATATAATAAATTCAAGATCATATGTGCTCATTAGTACCCATATTCAACAGCATTCAGTATACATTGCAATATAAGTATATTGCCATATATACTGAATGCAGGACATTTGGAATACATTTTATAGGAATGCTTATGGTAACTTTATTAAAAATCCAACTTTTCTATTATTCTCTATGGAGAAATTAACTTTCAAAATGGAGATTGTTGAAAGTACGGTTAGATTCCATGCTTCAAACAATTCTGTGATCTGAAACCTGATTGGCTAGTGTAGGCTGTTGATGCAATCAGGGGCATAGCCAGACCTCGGCGGGAGGGGGGTCCAGAGCCTGAGGTGGGGGGGGGTTACAGTTTAGCCCGCCTCCCCCAGCCATGGACCCCCCACCACTTTCGATCCCCCCTCCCGCTTCCGCTGTCGCCGACCCTCACCCACCACCACCGCTGCCTGGTACCTTTGCTGGCGTGGGTCCCCAACCCCCACCAGTCGAAGTCTTCTTAAGCGCTGGTCTCCGGCGCCTTCGCTGATCTGTTTCTGTGAGTCCTGACTCCTGACGTCCTGTGTGCATGTCCTGCACGTTACGTGTAAGCAGGACATCAGGAGTCAGGACTCACAGAAACAGATCAGCGAAGGCATCGGAGACCGGCACTGAAGAAGACTTCAGCATTTGGGGGTTGGGAACCCCTGCCAGCAAAGGTACCAGGGAGCGGCGGCGGTGGGAGGGGGGATCGAAAGTAGCAGGGAGGATCGGCGGCAGGGGGGCGGTCGAACGTAGAGGGGGCCAGGGCTAAATCTGAGGGGGCCCATGCCCCCGTAGCCCCACCTAGCTACGCCCCTGGATGCAGTCAGAATCATCATCTCCCTTAGCAATAGTTTGCCTGGCAGCTGGCAGAGGGGCTGAAGACACAGAAGAGTGAGAATGTGTGTGAGAATTTTGAGTCAAAAAGTGATTGAGAGTTAGTTTTCCCCTAAATGCTTAAGTACTGAGTTAAGGTTTAAAAAAGAAGTTGAAGTGATTGATATGTGTGTATGTGTTTTTGTTTTTTTTTGTATAAAAAACAACAACAACCCTAAAACCCTATTTCCTTTGATCTGTATGCTATATGAAAATATTGTGGTTTAGATTAATAGGGAGAAAATGACTGTGTGACTGTTTGAAACTGTTTACTTTGAACAGATTAGCCCAGTCAAGATCTGAGTGGGTCTGGCTTTCAAGACCTAAGGTTTGACTTGAAGCATAATAACTTAAATTGCATGAATGGTATGCAAGTGTGACAGTGTGTGAGCTTGCATCATTTTGGAGAGACCCAGCTGCTGTGGGCAGTGTGACTGCAGTGCTCCAAGAAGAGTGCCCTTCTTTAGACAGGGTATACCGTAAGAGGTATAGGAAAGTTATTTAGGGCTGCAAAATTATTATTTGTTTCCTAACTAGAAAGCCCTAGTTATCTCATTATACCAGCTAGGTTTTTGCTTCACATATGATGGTCCTCAAAAGATTTTCCAAATAGATTGGTATAGAGAGTTTGAGAATGAGGTTGTTTGGATATTTATAAGTGTTTTATTAAGGCAATCCAAGACAAGTATGAAATTTTATAAAATAGGTTCCTAGAACTATCACCAGTAGTGTACAAATATTTTTGCACAAATTGACACCTTTTCAGAGACAGGTGCAAATACATCTATATTTTTATGTATTTTTTTTTAGTATAGCATATAGCTCAACTCTACTCCACTTCTCTCAAACTATACCCCCAGGAATGTCTATGTGTATATTGCTTAAAAGTAGAAAGTATGTTACTGTGTGGCTGCTATTTAAAGTGCTCTTTTACTCCTGCAGGTAAAAGAGGTTTTTTTTAAGGCGCAGTAAATGGTCATGTGGTAATTAAACATTTACTGCTGGAGCCCTTACCACCTCCTATTTAGATGGCAGTGGGGGCACTGGCTGTAGCCAGTGGTAATTGGGCAGTACATGGTGCTGCCTGATTACTGCTGGGCATGCCCACTCCCCACCCGCCAGTGCTAGAAAATAGAAAATATTTTTTAGTGCCAGAAATTGCACATGGCAGGTCCAGATCTACCGCTGGGCTCTGGGGTGAGCCTGATGGTAGGGCCAATTTGCTGCGCAAAATCCAGGTGGTAGCCTTACTGCCGGGTGGTAAAAGCTCATTTAAAACATGCTTTGCAAATAGAAAAAGAGGGTCATTTTCAAACAGAATACCTACGTTAGAAGTCCCCAAAAAAACCACCTTATTTAAAAAGGTAACATAGGTGCATTTGTGTCATTATAAAAAAAAGTTCCCAGAACCAACCCCAATAATATGCAAATGCCCAGGCAGAAATTTACACCTATACCAAAAAGGTGTGAGAATGTGTCAAATGCTTTCAGCTATATCCAAAGAATAAATCAAAGTTCTGTACTGATTGGCCAAGGTAAATTACGTTTTAAAAAATGTCTTTATAGGACAATTTTCATATTGTCACCGTAGCTGCAACATTGATGGGCACTCTTTACTCCCAGACTTCACACCAATTTTCAAAATGCACGCATGCTCGTATTTTCACACTGCAAAAATTCCAAAGGAAAAACACTCACAAACAACTGTGTCTGCTTTTTTTTGTGTGCATTAATCCCTGCCCTATTCTCATTTCAGAAATGTCTCTGCTGAATGTAGGTAAATGTATATTTAGTTGAGAAAGACTGAACATGCTTGCTTGTGAAAGAGAGACTAGAGACCCAAGAACATCGGTGACTTGAGTAGGAGAAAATTTCAGTAGCTTTCTTGCTAGTATTAACATATATAATTCTGTTTTTCAGGCCTTATCGGTTCTGGAAAGAGTGCAACTAAAAACCTAGAAATTGTTATTATCATCTTCCTCCACAGCTCACAGTGAATGGAAAGCAAAAGGACTTAAGGCCATGCATAGTCAAAAAGGCTATTATTCCCTGTTATTACATTATCCACTTCTCCAATGGAAATAAAGCAGAATAGATTTTTAGAGTTATAAAGGGACAGAGGGAGACATTACAGGGAGGCCTGGGGTAATATCCATTTAAAATAGCATTTCATTTATTAAGAAGTCATATTAGACAGCCAGCCCAATTGCTCGGAGGCAGTGTTATGTGCTGATTTCTAGAAAATCCAGATTTGAACTGGAGTTGGGGATGCTTTGGAGGATGCATTCACATCCCCTAGGGCAAAGGAATCATAACAGTCTACTCAACAGCAACACCTACTGGCCAGTCTCTGAAGGAACTGAAGATTGTGGCTCAGCTAGAGGTTAAGAAGGAAATACCCAGGTAGTTGCAAATAATAGAACCATAATTCAAGCTGAAGGACAAGTCTGACTGGGCAGGAAGCCCAAAGGAACCAGGAGAAAGAAAGAAATAAAGGAATAAAGGTGGAGTAATACTTGACGCTTTAGGCTCATAGACATTTCATTTGCTTGTCTGGTCACAGCAATTGTACACAGAGGCAATTTTCAAGAAATTGGCCTGCCTAAAAACGGTATTCCACTATCTGACTAAAAGAATGTGTAGGATTCCTCAATGTGCATTCTTTAGTTGAATAATAATAAAAAAGCATTCCAGGGGAGGGGGCTTAGGTTTGAGAAGTAAAACCGCATGTGCATGAAATTTCAACAACTATAGGAGTGACTCTATGAAGTGGGTGCTAACAATTATGCACCAATTTTGCATGAAAATGTTTAGAATAATGGCATATATGTATATATGCCTGCATATCACGTAAATGTCAAAAATCCACCTATGTACATATCTTACATAGCATGTATTTAACAGATAGGTGTACACACAGGTGGAGAGGAGATATGATAAAATAATGAGTGGGGTGGAACTGGCAGATTTGAATCACTTGTTTACTCTTTCCAAACGTATTACAGTAGGACTAGAGGGCACTCAATGAAGCTACAAAGTAATAAATTTAAAACGAATTGGAGAAAATATTTCTTCACTCAATGTGTAATTAAACTCCGGAATTCGTTGCCAGACAATGTAGTAAAAGCAGATAGCGGAGATGGGAAGGCAGCAGAACTAGAGGGCATGAAATGAGATTGAAGGGGGGCAGACTAAAAAAAAAAATGTCAGGAAGTATTTTTTCAAGGAGAGAGTGGTGGATGTTTGGAATGCCCTCACGCGGGAGGTGGTGGAGAGGAAAACAGTAACGGAATTCAAACATGCGTGGGATAAACATAAATGAATCCTGTTCAGAAGAAATGGATCCTTAGGAGCTTAGCCGAGATTGGGTGGCTGAACTGGTGGTGGGAGGTGGGGCTGGTGGTTGGGAGGCGGGGATAGTGTTGGCCAGACTTATACGGTCTGTGCCAGAGCCGGTGTTGGGAGGCGGGGCTGGTGGTTGGGAGGGGGGGGGGGGATAGTGCTGGGCAGACTTGTACGGTCTGTGCCCTGAAAATGACAGTTACAAATCAAGGTAAGATATACATAAAACCTAGCACATATGAGTTTGTCTTGTTGGGCAGACTGGATGGACTGTGCAGGTCTTTTTCTGCCGTCATCTACTATGTTACTATGTTACTATGTTTGGTAGCTTCCTAAAAGAAAATTCTATAAGCCATTATTAAAATTAACTTGGGGGAAAATCCATTGCTTATTTCTAAGATAAACAGCATAAAATGTTTTGTACTGTTTTGGGATCTTGCCAGGTGCTTGTAACCTGGAATGGCCACTGTTGGAAACAGGATGCTGGGCTTGGTGGATCTTTGGTCTGTCTCAGTATGGCAATAATTATGTTCTTATGAGCTTGGAAACATCAATAATTGAGCACTAACAACCAATTATTGATGATTGACAGTCATAAATATTTGCATATGCATCTCACTGTACACTATTTTATAAAGCATGTTGCTTAACTTTAATTGCATGCATCTGAAAGGGAGATGTGGCCAGGGGTGTGTGAGGGGCATTCCAAAAAGTTGTGCATAGATTTACAGACTTCACCTGAAGAGTGCCAAAGCTGAGCACTGGTATTTACACCTGCTTTTAGCAGGTAAAAATACAGCACCCAAAAGTTAAGCTCAGGATCCATGCTGAACTCTATTCTGTAAAGGGCACCCTCTCTTTCTAGAATAATGCTTAGTGCTCAAGTTTCTTGGTGTTGAACATTTTGTGCCATTTATTGAATTCCCTACTTTGTGATTAAAATGCCAAAGTTATATGTTTTACTGCTGCAAATACTTTTGATGGGCCTTCAGTCTGTCCCAGTATGGCAATACTTATGTTCTTATGAGTTTAGGTGGATTGTGGGTGGGACTCACATTTATGTGCATAACTTATAGAATACTGTCAGGCTTATTTTCAAAAGAGAAGGGTGCCCATCTTCTGAAACAAATCAGGAGATGGGTTTCCTTCTCCCAGGGTCGCCCAAATCGGCATAATCGAAAGCCGATTTTGGGCGTCCTCAACTTCTTTCCGTCGCAGGGACGACCAAAGTTCACGGGGGGGGGGGGGGGGGGGGGGGGGCGTGTCGGAAGCATAGCAAAAGCGGGACTGTGGCGTGCTTAAGAGATGGGCATCCTCGGCCAATAATGGAAAAAAGAAGGGCGTCCCTGATGAGCATTTGGTTGACTTTACTTGGTCCATTTTTTTTTCACGACCAAGCCTCAAAAAGGTGCCCAAACTGACCAGATGACTTCCAGAGGAAATTGGGGATGATCTCCCCTTACTCCCCCAGTGGTCACCAACCCCCTCCCACCATAAAAAACAATTAATATTTTTTTTTGCCAACCTCTATGCCAGTCTCAAATGTCATACCCAGCTCCACGACAGCAGTATGCAGTGGGTACTGCAGTGCACTTCAGGCAGGCGGACCCAGGCCCATCCCCCCCTACCTGTTACACTTGTGGTGGTAAATGTGAGTCCTTCAAAACCCACCCGAAACCCACTGTACCCACATATAGGTGCACCCCTTCACCCCTTAGGGCTATGGTAGTGGTGTACAGTTGTGGGGAGTGGGTTTTGGGGGGCTCAGCACCAAAGGTAAGGGAGCTATGCACCTAGGAGCAATTTCTGAAGTCCACTGCAGTGCCCCCTAGGGTGCCCGGTTGGTGTCCTGGCATGTGAGGGGGACCAGTGCACTATGAATGCTGGCTCCTCCCATGACTAAATGCCTTGGATTTGGTTGTTTTTCAGATGAGCGTCCTCGATTTCCATTATGGCCGAATACCGGGGACGACCATCTCTAAGGTCGACCATCTCAACATTTAGGTCAACCATCTCTAAGGTCGACCTAAATGTTGAGATTTGGGCTTCCCCGACCATATTATCGAAACAAAAGATGGACGCCCATCTTGATTCGATAATACAGGTTTCCCCTCCCCTTCACTGGGACGTCCTTAGAAATGGGGGCCCTTAGAGATGGCCATCCCCATTTGATTATGCCCCTCTTTTGGACCTTTATCCCTCTCCTCCTGTTGGCCTGGTAAGCATGAGGAGACAAAAGTAGGTTTTTTGGGAATTGCCAATACAGACATTCCAGTGGGTTGAAAGAACCTAGAAGAAGTAGATTAGATAAAGGAGCTGGTTTTGTGCTTAAGAAGAGTATTTTGCAAGTTTCAGCAGCCGAAGCATCTAGAAATTAGACTATACCAGTCTGCCTGAACAAGAAAATAGGCTATTTCAGAGAATAGAAGGGAATTCATGTCTTAATGGAAGAAAAAGACCCAAGCTTTAAGAGAAAAGATATTCACTGAGTTTTCGAGGCATAAATGTTTTGGGGGTTTGCCAGTTACTGGTGGGATATGATTGAGGTCTACAAAATCTGGAGTAGTATAGAAAACTAAGTAAATTGGGTTCTTTTTCTCATTCCAAAAGTACAAAGACTAGGGGCCTCTCAAGGAAGTTACATGGAAATACTTTTAAAACAAACAGGAGGAAATATATTTTTAGTTGATGAATAGATAAACTCTGTAACTCTTTGCCGGACGATGTGGTAACTGTGGTTAGAGTATATAGGTTTAAAAAAGCTTTGGACAAGTTCCTGGAGGAAAAGTCCATAGTGTGCTATTGAGACAGACATGGGGAAGCAACTATTGCCAAGATTTGGGTTTCTGCCAGGTACTTGTGACCTGGCTTGACCACTGTTGGAAACAGGATACTGGGCTAGATAGACCATTGGTCTGGCCTAGTATGGCTATTCATATGTTCTTATATTAAGCTACAAGTTTTTTTACATGTTTATCTTGATTCCTCAGTGCATAACTAAACTCCGGAATCTGTTGTCAGAAGTGGTAAAAGCTATCTATGTAGCTAGGTAGAAAAAGGGTTGGTACATGTTCATAGACAAGAAGTCCATACACTGCTATACATAACTTGGGGGGGGGGGGGAATTCTATAAACAGCATTCAAAAATCGGTGCCATAAAAAATCAGCGCTAAGTGTATTCTATAAATGGCACTCTGGATTGATCACCCTTTACGGAATAGTGCTTAGATCCAGTTCTTGCTTCCAAAGTTGTGTGCCAGTATTTATGGCAGCTGAAACCTGGTCTAAATGCTGGTGTTACAATGTTCCAGTGCTGACAGCTACAACATTGCAGTAATCAGATAAGTGGTCGTGTTTAGTTGTAATTTTTGTATTGTTGTGATTGTGGCTTTAAGTTGATATTGTTCACTGGTTCAAGTTGTTGAAATAAAAACATGCATATTTTGCACATAGGCGACAGTTGAAGCACAAGGGAGAATGTTGATCAAGTGATAAACAATTTGTACCTATAGGCACAGGTCTTAAATAGCTGGGCCTATAAGAGACACTATGCTATGGGACACAGTTATCTGATGTTCTTCCTTGCTTGGCTTCTTGTTTTTATTGAATTTGGCTTGGCTATCAGAGAGGTCCAGATGATCCTTATTTTCTCCTAGGTGCCCAACTTATAGCATTTGGGCAAAGAAATGGTCGGTTCTATAAAACCATGTGCAATGTCCCAGCCTCTTTCCTGGCCATGCCCCATTTTGAGTTGCGCACTAGGGGATTTAGGTACCCGGTTTTATAAAATAGCACACAGACAGTTGCATGTGCAAATTCCAATTATTGCCAACTGACTGCAAAAATTGGTTGTTAACATAAATTAATTGCTAGTTAATGGCTCATTATAGAATTCCTTTTCATGTGTATCTTTGATCTGTGCCAAAAGTTCAGCACCCAAATTTGCCATTTATAGAATCCTGGGGGAATGTACACTTGGATAATCATTATGGAATCTTTCTACTACTGGGATCCTGCCAGGCAGGGGTGTGCTGGTAAATTGTTAACAGGGGGCTCTCTCTTGCCAGCAAAATAAAAGAGAATTCAGGAGGGGCCCAAGCCCACATTTTGGGATCCATTTGTTAAAGTAGCCATGGAGAACCGGCTCCCAAAATTCTTAAAAACTTAACAAACGGCTCTCGAGAGCCTGTGAGAGCCTGCTCCAGCACACCACTGCTGCCAGGTAACTTGTGACTTGGATTGCCACTGTTGGAAACAGCATACTGGTTTTGATGGATCTTTGGCCTGACCTAGAATGGATGTTCTTATGTTCCTATGTTCTGTGATGTGACCAGTTTTGTCCATTTTTGGATTACCATCCAGACATTATTATGCAAATTTAATTCAGCTAAAACTCAGACTGGAATCAACTTTATTTTGTTGAATAAATAAGCACACAGAAAAAAAAGTGTTGACTGAACATAGGGTCCTGGAATTGAAAGAATCCCCTTCACCCTATCCCACACAAGCCCAATGGTTAAACAAACAAACAAAAACCTTCCCCTTCATCTAAATAGCCTGCTGAATTAAAAAGTAAAATACATTATGGCAGAGGTCTTACTGATAAGATAGCATCTTCTAATATATAAAATTAATAAATAAATGAATAACTCAGTTCCTGAGTAGTCAACCTCTTTCTTTTTACTTTGTTTTTTTTTTTCACTGTGAGATCCATTTTCTCTATGACACTCCTCAAAAAGTGAAGTCACCTGTCAATACCTCAGTCATCATGAATCAGAAGCATCATTCATTCCTGGTATTATCTATTTCCTGGCTTGAGTGTTGCATTCTTTTTTTTTTTTAGTTATTTCTGAAAAACAAGTACTAAATTATTCTCACATCTGTATTTCTTTCCCACTTCATAAATGAAGTATAAATATTTGATCAACTTAATGAAATTATTGAAAGCTTAGGACAAAATAGAAATGGAGCTGGTTTATTACAAAACAATCAAATCCTCCTCCCCCACCCCTAAATAAAAAGATTAAGAGAAAGTAACATCTTCTGAGTATTATGTGGTATTTTGAAGGAACAAACAGGACTAAGAGAGATTCCTTTTTATCTACCTTGTATTCATAAAATAGTATCAAAAGAGGTTTTTAATTTGCGAAGGCATATCTTAGTTGTACCCATTCCACCGGAATCTATATATTGCGCCAAGATATCTGTGCAATTATCAGCACTAAGTGGCATTAATTAAGATTTACATGTACAACTCTCTAAGAGTATTCTGTAACATGGTGCGCTTAAATTCTAAGGGCCCTGTTTACTGAGGCACATTAGCATTTTAATGTGCCTACAATTAGTGCACACACTAATCATGTAGGCACCTATGCAGGGGTGTGCTGGTAAATTGTTAACAGGGGGCTCTCTCTTGCCAGCAAAGTAAAAGAGAATTCAGGAGGGGCCCAAGCCCACATTTTGGGATCCATTTGTTCAAATAGCCATGGAGAACCGGCTCCCAAAATTCTTAAAAACTTAACAAACGGCTCTCGAGAGCCTGTGAGAGCCTGCTCCAGCACACCACTGCCTAAAGGGATACTGTAGGTGCTTACACGGTTAACATGCGTACATGGTTAACATGCGTTAAAGATGCTAATACACCTATAATGTGGCTTAGTAAACATAGCCCTAAGTCATATAGTTGAAAGGGGGTATTGTCATGGGCATGGCATGGGTGTTTCTAAAAGCTATGCACATTATTAAAGAATACACCCGCTCTTCCTTGGAGATCTGCGCCAAAATTGTATAACAATTCGCATAACTTAACAAGATTAACAAGCTAATGAGTGTTGATAACAGCATTTAACAAGCAATAATGAGCACTAATTGGCACTTATTAGAATTTAGGTGCACAAGTCACTTAGGGGCCCTTTTATTTATTTATTTTATTTATTTATTGCATTTGTACCCCACATTATCCCACCTTTTTGCAGGCTCAATGTGGCTTACAGGGTGTTAATATGAAAAAGTTATTACATAATCTTAGATACAGTCGGTAATAATCTGGAGGTAGAAGAGGAATAAGTTAGAAGGTGTTAGGTGTTAAGTACGGTCGTGTGAGGGGTGTTTTAAAGCATTTGGGTGGTGTAAGGAGTGATTTGTTTCATTAAGGATTATTTTTGTAGGCCTTGTTGAAGAGATGTGTCTTCATAGATTTGCGAAAGCTGGTTAAGTTGTCTGTGGTTTTCAGGGCCATGGGTAGTGCTTTGTGTGCTTTTGTACACAAAGGTAGTAGCATATGCCTGTTTGTATTTAATTTCTTTACAGCTGGGGAAGTTCAAATGGAGGAATTTGTGGGCTGATCTTCTGGCATTTCTGGGTGGTAAGTCTATTAGGTTTAACATGTAGAGTGGGGCGTCTGCGTGAATGATTTTGTGTGCAGAGCAGCGGGCTTACTGTTCGCTCTTCTGGGTCTACCGCTGGCCCAATGCAGCTGCCGGAGGTAGTCCTGCCCCAAGCATGCAGGGGGAAAAGAAAACCCCTGGAAATGGCTTGTGTGGCGATAACCCCGCAGTAATCGGGCATCACTGTGCGTTGCCCGGTTACTGCCAAATTAGCATGAGAGCCCTTATCGCCAACTCAGTGGGTGAAAGTAAGGGCTCCCTGCTGCATGGTCACATGGTAAGAATTCTCTTACCACATGGCCATGTGTGCTGGGAGGATTTTTACCCACTGCGGTAAAAAGGACCCTGGCATGAGGGAAAAATGGCCCCACCCACTAGCGCAGGGCCCTTTTTCCCGCAGCTTGGTAAAAGGACCTCTAAACGTATTCTGTAATGATGTGCACCAAACTTCTAATACACGTAGGCAAAAAGGGGTGTGGTTATGAATGGAGAAATGGGGGTTTCTTGGGTATACTGAAATTTACATGGGATTTTTGCCAAGTTGTTGGCATAAATCCCAACAATTACACCAACAAAAAGTTGTTTTTGTTGGTGTAAATGGATGCACGAAGATTCAGGCACTAAAATATCAACTAAGTGTATTCTAGAATCAGTGCCTAAATTTAGGTAACAGTTATAGAATACGTCTAGTCGGCACTGACTTCAGCGCTGATTTTTTAGGTGTCATATGTAGAATCTCCCCCTCTGTGCCTGATTTAGGGGCCAGGATTTACACCAAGAAAACATGGCCTAAATGGACACGACCAAATTTGGTTGCATGAACAGGCACTTGGCAAATTCTATATACCACACAAAGTAGAGGAGTGTGGTAGCCGTGTTAGTCCACTCTTAAGGTTATCAATAGAAATCAAACAAAATAAAGCATGGAAAAGAAAATAAGATGATACCTTTTTTATTGACAACACTTAATACATTACTTGATTAGCTTTCGAAGGTTGCCCTTCTTCGTCAGATCGGAAATAAGCAAATGTGCTAGCTGACAGTGTATATAAGTGAAAACATTCAAGCATTACTATGACAGTCTGACAGGGTGGGAGGATGGGGGTGGGTAGGAGGTATGCTTGGGGACATCAAAGCATATCATTGATATTCTAACAGGATGGGTGTGGATAGGTGAGGGGTGGGGTGATCAACAGAGAAATACAGCTTTTATGGTTTATAATGGGCTAGGAACCCCAGATCCTTGTTAAGTCCTTTCTGTTGGGTGTTAAAATATTCAATCATTCTGACTTCAAAGGTCTTACGTTCTTGTATGGTTTTAAAGTTACCTTTCAGGATTCTCACTGTGAAGTCACTGGTACAGTGTCCTGGTCCTGTAAAATGCTGACCAACAGGGGTGGGAGCCCTACTGGCACCAGTATTGTTCATATGATGTTTATGTAAATTGAATCTTGTCTTAAGCATCTGGCCTGTTTCTCCAATATAGCATCCTTCGTTACATTTTTTACACTGAATGATATATACCACATTGGAAGATGAGCAAGTGAAAGATTCCTTTATGTTGAACGTCTTTCCTTTGTGGATGACTGTGGGGTCCTGTGAAATATTTTGGCATAGTTTGCAACTGGATAAATTACAGGGAAGTGTGCCCTTCTGTTTCTTTTCAGTCTGTGATGGAAGTTTACTTCTGATTAGCTTGTGTTTTAGGTTGGGTGGCTGTCGGAAGGCCAGTACTGGTGGGGATTTGAATATCGCTTTCAGTAATTCATCCTCCTGGAGTATAGGTTGTAGATCTCGTATGATTTTCCTCAGTTTTTCCAGCTCTGGATTGTATGTCACTACAAGGGGATTCTATCTGTGGATTTTTTCTCCTTGTACTGTAGCAGATTCTCCCTGGGTGTTTTGAGGGAGGAGGCAATATTCTTGGAGATTATTTTGGGGTTGTAGCCTTTCTGTTTGAAGGATGCAGTCAGGCTTTTAAGGTGTCTGTCTCTGTCCAATGGGTCAGAGCAGATACGGTGGTATCTTGTGGCTTGGCTGTAAATGATGGATCTTTTTGTATGTGAAGGATGGAAGCTGGAGTTGTGGAGGTAGCTGCATCTGTCTATTCTATAAAATTTAGGCATTCTTTAGAGAATAGGCCTAGGCATAGATTTTTCCCATGTGGATTTTTCAGGTGCCATATAAAGAATCTAGTCCATTATTTCTGTGGGTATAAACGTAGAGACCAAGTTATTCACATTTCTTGGAAAGGAAACATTTGGTGGATCCTCAACAGTTGCCAATCAAAACCACCAACATTTCATCATGAAACTTTCAGCAATCATTGAAGGAAGCCAATAAACTGAAATACTAAAGTTGTAAAAAGAAAAAAATCTTCCAGAAAGGACATAGCTGGCGAGATCACCTTGGGTGAAAATTGTTCTAATCAGAGCAGCTGCTGTAAATCTAAACCACTAGGAGCATATGCAATAAAGTTTAACAGGCATGTTAAGCTATTTACATGCTCCCAAATAGGCTGAGAATGCACCTTATGATGATTCCGCAACATCAGTGGCATACCAAGGGGGGGCGGTGGGGGCGGTCCACCCCGGGTGCACGCCACTGGGGTTACTTCCTGTTCTGGCTGGGGCAGAGGGAGCTGCAGCGAAGTTAGCGAAGGCAGCAAACTCAGCTGACAGGCGCGTGCCGCAGCACCCCCCCCCCCCAGCGGCATGCACCCGGGGGGGTGTCATTTCACCGGGGGGGGGGGGGGGGCGCTGCTCCTCGGGGGGTGGGGCGCAACAGCGATCCGCTCCTGGTGACATGCAGGCTAGGATCGCCACTGCTCAACATTTCAACATATAAGCACTAAAACTAGAGTTTTAAATGTGGGTAAATGAGAAAACATCATATGCAAATTAGGAGTGCATAGGGAATTCATTTCTTTTACTCATTCCAATGGTGGGGGATTTTTTGCTTTTTCTTTATGAGGCGGTTTTACTAAGCTGCACTAAAAAGTGGCCAGCACTATCCCCAGCGTAGGTCTTTCCCACGCGCTGAGGCCACTTTTAGCAGAGTGGTAAAATGTCCCCATTTTCCATTTTTCCTAAGAATGGCCATGCACTGATTTCCCAATTAGTACATGAGCTTGTACCGACTCCTATTTTCTAGGTGGTAAGAGTTTATGCACTAATCGTGTGCTAATTTGTTAGGGCACAGCAATGTAGCTGCCCTAAAAGATTAACGCAGTACATGCCTACTCTCTGTCCCCAACAGTATCGATTTTTACCCTGTGGTAAGCACACTTAAATGCTTATTTCAGCTTAGCAAAAGGGCCTCTAAAATTCGGTTTGAGTGCATGATATGCTCTAATAATATATATACGAAAATATTTTCATGCATGTTATAAGTAATATCTCAATTTGTTATGTCCCAAACACTCACAATTAAAGTATGCGTTTGCAAACAAGACTGTAGCACTACCATCACACACCGCACTCCTGCATAGGAAAAAAAAAATGACCGTGGCGTCTGACGCAGTGTTAGACTTTAAATAACACACAGCTGATCAGAACCTGCAATCCTGATTGAGCCACGTCTAACACCGCATCAGACGCCGCGGCCATTTTTTTCCTATGCAGGAGTGCGGTGTGAGATGGTAGTGCTACAGTCTTGTTTGCAAGTGCAGGGATGCTTGGTTTTATATATGGATATATAAGTATGCATCTGATATGTTTTTTCCCCCCCAGCCAACCTCTTCCCTGAGGAAGGATTTCGAGACCTGGCCATGTTGGCGGAGGTTTGTTCCTTGTGAAAAATCACTACCAAAGTTGTGTTAATACATGTGCATCTCCTTTTTGATTGTACCATGGATTGTAGAACATAAATGTCTAAAGTTATAAGGAATATACTCATTTATGATTTCACTAAGAAGACAAAAAAAGTCAAAAAAATATAATAATATGGGTAGATCTATGACGATTTGCGCAGCACCATGAGTATAAAGGGGCACTGTTCCCGTATGGTGTATGTTGCAAGATACTCTGATGATCCCCGTCAAAAATTGATATACAAACGTTATTAGGACTGTAGCTCTGGAAATGTTGAATGCTGACTGTGGATGAAGCATTGTTGTATAATGCATACTTTAATTGCGAGTGTTTGGGACATAACAAATTGAGATTTTACATTTAGTCCCCACACTAGAACTATAAGGAGGGGCATAATCGAACAGAAACGCCTATCTCCATGGGCATTTATCTCCGAGAACGGGTCCGTGAAGGGGCGGACCCAAGCGTATTTTCGAAAAAATTAAACGTCCATGTTTTATTCGCCAAGTTATGAGCTGGGCGTTTTTGCTTTTCAGCGATAATGGACAATGAAATCGCCCAGCTCAAAAATGAATAAATCCAAGGCATTTGTTCGTGGGAGGGGCCAGGAGTCGTAGTGCACTGGTCCCCCTAACATGCCAGGACACCAACCAGGCACCCTAGGGGGCACTTTTACAAAAACAGAACAAAAGGTAAAAGAGCTCCCAGGTGCATAGCACCCTTCCCTTGTGTGTAGAGCCCCCCAAATCCCCCTCAAAACCCACTGCCCACAAGTCTACACCATTACTATAGCCCTAAGGAGTGAAGGGGGGCACCTACATGTGGGTACAGTGGGTTCGGGGGGGGGGGGGTTGGACGACTAAGCATTAAGCAGCACAATTGTAACAGGTAGGGGGGGATGGGCCTGGGTCCACCTGCCTGAAGTCCACTGCACCCCCTAACAACTGCTCCAGGGACCTGCATACTGCTGCCAGGGAGGTGGGTATGACATTTGAGGGTCAAAATAAAAAGTTGTGAAACATCATTTTTTGAGGTGGGAGGGGGTTTATGACCACTGGGGGAGTCAGGGGAGGTCATCCCCGATTCCCTCCAGTGGTCATCTGGTCATTTAGGGCACTTTTTGGGGCCTTATTCGTGAAAAAACAGGGTCCAGGAAAAGTGCCCTAAATTCTAGCTAAAAACGCATACTTTTGTCCCATTATCTGTGAAATGCGCCCATCTCTGTTCGGCAGATAACCACGCCCCAGTTCCGCCTTCGCCACACCTCTGACACGCCCCCATCAACTTTGTCCGCATCCGCGACGGAGTGCAGTTGAAAACGCCCAAAAATCGGCTTTCGATTATACCGCTTTATTCGTTTTTGTGAGATAAACGTCCATCTCCCGATTTAGGTCGGAACTTGGGCGTTTTTCTCGTTCGATTATAAGCTGGAAGGTCTCCTAAATTAGATTGTTATTAATAATATGCACTAAAATTGGAACCCAAGCTTTAAATTTTAAAAAAGACCATCAGGGCTCTCCATCTTCCTTTTTTTTAGACCTCCCTCTTCCCTGCCACTTATTCTGTGTTATCAAAAAGAGGATCTGAGATCTCAGATCTGCCGGTGATCTGAGATAGTAGGAAAAATCAATGTACTTTAGTCAAGTTGCTCATATTCATTTCCCTATTACTCCATCCTGTAATTCAACTGGTATTTTATTATTGCTTCATTATGGGCAATACCCTCTATTTCTTACATTTACCCTGTGCCCACTTACTAGCTGTTCAAGCTGTACTCATGCATTATGCATGTATTAGTCTGCTGCCCATTCCAGTTTCTTATGAGGATCAGGTCAAGCTATTTAAAGTAGGGAGAGCTTTATAAATTCTAAATACTTCCTCAGGCATAATATAAAAAGGGAACAAATATCAAATTCAACACTCTAATCAGTAGCGTTACTTTGTAAAATGAGCCCATAACAACATCCAGTTTTTCAATTGTGTACTTGCTTTTTGTTTTTAAAGAAAACAGCTTGTTCTTCAGGGGTTTTTTTTTTTTTAAATATTTGGAGAACAGGGAAGTAAATTGAAGCTGGAGCTGACTGAAATGATCAGGTGTGTTTCCCACTCCTTTGGTTCTATGGCATATTCTATAATTGAACCCTGGAGGAATAAGCTCTTGCAGCTGATTTCGGGCTCTCATACATAACGGTCTATAGTCTTTCTTGGCGTGTTTTCTATGCAGCAACACTTTTTGACAGCAAACTCTAGGGTGGATACTCCAGAGAGAAGATGTGTGTAGGTGTGCATGAGTGTGCATGTGGAGGGATGAGAGGATGCTGTTAAATTTGACTCGGAATTCCCAAAATTACCTTTCCTAGTCAATTTCTAACGAAACCTTTATGGATGAGTATACTGGAGGATCTTGGACTTTTATCTCAAATAGTGATTCATAACACTAAATTTGCTTTTGAATCCACTTTAAAAATACTGGTAATAATCTTAGATCTTGTGTTAATTATGGATAAACTTCTGCTGTAACATCTAAAGCACTGCTGAAGCTAAGCTTACTTAGATGGATCTAATATTATTTTCATAAAGAACAATTTCAAATATTGATTAAATCTTTTTTTTCTTAAGCTAGTTGGATTACTGTTATGTCTTGTAATAAGGTTTGTCCATGAAATTACATAGTAGACTTCAATTATTGCAAAAATACAGTGGCAGGAGTGCTCTGCGGCTTTAAAAAATATGATAGAATCACACCTGTATTATATGATCTTCACTGGCTGTCTTTGTTGCTTTACTTTTAAATTTTTATATGGTTTGGCACCATTATATATGGCATCATTAATTGCTCTGCCTCCTAGGAAAATGATTTTATGTCCTTACCATCGCTATTTTCTTGAAATTAGAAGTATCATATCTAAAAAAAATATTATGTTTATGTTTATTAAATACTGCCTAGTTTCATCAGATCATGGCAGTTTACAAATAAGAAACAATAAAAATAAATTTTAAAAGAAAAGAACTCCATGAAACAGATCTACATTTGTAACAAGATCATAAATAACAAAACAAAAAAACACACACATACATTGCAGACTCATCAATAAATCTTAACCTCTACCTCTTCATAAACATCAAAAGCCTGACAACAGGAGAAATGTTTAAACATGATTTTAAATTTTCTTAAGTTTGCTTCTGCTCATAGGTATTTTGGGGCCCTTTTACAAAGCTGCGGTAAAAGGAGCCATGTGCTAGCCATTTTTGCCACATGCCAGGGCCCCTTTTACTGCAGTGGATGAAAAGGACAATAAAAGAAATGACTATGCGGTAAGTTTGCACTCGCCACATGGCCATTTTGGGGGTGGAGCACTTACCACCACCCATGGAGGTGGCGGTAAGAGCTCCCATGCTAACCCAGCAGTAACCGGGAAAGCGCCGATTACCACCGGTTAACCCCTGTGCTATTAAATCAGATCTGATTTTCTATAGCACCAGAAATGGTGTACGCTGTGGATGGAACTTGAGTTGGACTGGCAGTAGTTCTGGGTTGCCACCTGGAAAGCCCTTTACTGCATGGCAACCCTTTAGTCCATTCTATAATTTTGATACTACACAAAAGAATGCCTTTTTCATGTTGTCTCCCATTGGGCTCTTCATACATGAGATACCACCATTATAAAATCTTTCAATGACCTAACAGGTCCTTTCACTAAGCCGCAGTAGGCACTAGTGTGTGCCTATTACATAGCAAAAAGCACTGCCATGGAACGTGCTAAGGCATCTTGTGGTCATGTGGCAATCTGCGTACAGTAAAAAATAGTTTTTAGTTTTTAGCATGGGATGGGTGTCCATGGGCAGAGAGTAGGTGTGCTCTGCATTAGATGGATCTAGAGTAGGTGTGCCCTGCATTATTCAGGTAATGCAGGCACATTGCCGTGTGCTGCCCAATTAATGTAGGGTTAGTGTGGGAGCCTCAGCACCTAGAAAATTGGTGGCAGTAAGGACTCACATGGTAATGGCCACAAGCTAACTGAGAAAATGGAAACAAAATGGAAATGTGGCCATTTTAAAGTGGCCACTGCACTTGGGAAACACACGCTAACAGCAGCACTGGCCATTTTCTAGCATGGCTTAATAAAAGGGTCCCTAACAGGCTTATTTTCGAAAGAGAAGGACGCCCATCTTTCGACACAAATCGCAAGATGGGCATCCTTCTCACAGGGTCGCCCAAATCAGTATAATGGAAAGCCGATTTTGGGCATCCCCAACTGCTTTCTGTCACAGGGATGACCAAAGTTCCTGAGGGCATGTTGGAGCTGTAGCAAAGGCAGGACTTGGGCTGCTTAACACATGGGCATCCTCGACCCATAATGGAAAAAAAAGGGTGTCCCTGACGAACACTTGGACATCTTTACATGGTCCTTTTTTTCTTATGACCAAGCCACAAAAAGGTGCCTGAACTGACCAGATGACCACTGAAGGGCATCGGAGATGATCTCCCTTTACTCCCCCAGTGGTCACTAACACCCTCCCACCCTCAAAAATTATTTTTAAAATATTTTTTGCCCGCCTCCAATATCATACCCAGCTCCATGACAGCAGTATGCAGGTCCCTGGAGCAGTTTTAGTGGGTGCAGTGCACTTCAGGAAGGTGGACCCAGGCCCATCCCCCCACCTGTTACACTTGTGGTGGTAAATGTGAGCCCTTCAAAACCCACCAGAAACCCACTGTACCCACATCTAGGTGCCCACCTTCACGCATAAGGGCTATGCTATGGTAGTGGTGTACAGTGGTGGGTAGTGGGTTTGGGGGGGGGGGGTTGGGGGGCTCAGCACACAAGGTAAGGGAGCTATGTACCTGGGAGCTTTTTCTGAAGTCCACTGCAGTGCCCCCTAGTGTGCCCGGTTGGTGTCCTGGCATGTGAGGGGGACCAGTGCAATATGAATGTTGGCTCCTTCCATGATCAAATGCCTTGGATTTGGTTATTTTTGAGATGGGCCTCCTTGGTTTCAAAAATCACCAAAAACCGGTTATGACCATTTCTAAGGTTTACCATCTCAACATTTAGATCAACCATCTCTAAGGGCGACCTAAGTGTTGAGATGTGTGCGTCTCCGACCGTATTATCGAAACAAAAGATGGACGCCCATCTTATTTCGATAATAGAGGTTTCCCCGCCCCTTCACGGGGCCGTCCTGTGAAGGCGCCCTCATGAAAACTTGGGCACCCCGTTCGATTATGCCCCTCAATGTGTAATGTAATAAACAATTGATTTTATTTCTTGTAATATTGTAGCAAATGGCTATTTAAGTCCTTTGTAATCTGCTTTTAACTGATGTGGGAAAGAAGAAACTATAAGTATTCACCCACCTACATGATAGACAGTTTCCAATTTATTTTCCCATGTAAACAGCTTGTTCAAGATTTTTTGGAGGGGGAGGGTGGTGGCATGGGAACTCTAACCACTAGGCTCCTCCAGTCTATTTGCTACTGATTTTCTCTGCATAGTCACATGATGCTCATCCAATAAACTGTGTTGCTCAAATTTTTTTTTCTGAATATTATATAATGCAATCCAGAGGCAGGCATGGATTCATTATTGAATTAAATCTGCACTACCCTGCTATCCACTATTTGGAAACATTTGGTTTTGCCTAAAAAAAACAAACATAGGGACCCTTTTACTAAGCTGCGTAAGTTTCTATGCATGCCCAACGTGCGTCAAAATGGAGTTACCACCAGACTACTGCGTGGCTGTTGTGATAATTTCATTTTGGTGTGTCCGATACGTGCATCTGAAAAATGTTTTTTTTTAATTTTTGGGAGTGCATAATGGACGCGTGCCAAGTGGCATTTGACCCGTGTAGGTCATTACCACCCAGTTACCGCATGAATGTTTACTGCCAGGTCAATGGCTGGTGGTAAGGTCTCAGACCCAAAATGGACACGCGGCAATTTCCATTTTGCCGCACATCCATTTTCGGGAAAAAAGAGGCCTCTTTTACAGGCACACTAAAAGATGGATTGGTGCACACCCAAAACCCGCGCTTACACTACTGCAAGCCATTTTTCAGTGCACCTTTGTAAAAGGACCCCTTAGCTGGGAGAACAATACAGAACTCTCAGATAAAGGAATAAAATATAAACAAAATTAAAATGCAGTGAAAAGGGGAGAAAGGGGAGCAATAAGAATATTTGTGAAGGTCAGTTAGAGCACATTAATTCAATATTCTACCTTGATTTACTGTTAATAAATGCAGTACACAAAATTAAAGTCTACTGGGCAGAATTTACTTTTGAAAAGGTTAATTTCCTAAAAATAACAGATGGGATAGCATGGTAAGGAACATTTCTAGCCTGCAAGGGACAAGGTAAAGAAAATTCAAAGGTCATTGGTTTGTATGCTAATCAACAATTAATATGACTGGGAGAGTAGTGCAGCATGCAAACCGTCAGTCTACTTTTCGTTTTAATAGTTTGAAAGAATTAGCTATTCAACACAAGGCAGTGGTACTTAAAAATCAACAAGCTCTGACTGACTTCATTCATTGGTTCAGTCTGTGTGAAAATGTGTCTGCTTAATCACCTCAGTCTAACAATTATTTTTAATTAGAAAGTCCCCTTTGGGGATTTTGTTTCACATGTGGGAATATTTTACTGGTAGCATTTAAAAAAAATTCTGATAAGGTGAAAATAAAATAAAATAATAATTATCTGTGGCTTCTTTCCAGTAGTTAAACTTCCTGGTGCATTTTTTACGTGTGCTAGGAATGTCAATAGGATATGGCCAAAACAAGTCAAAGCCTCGGTGTCTGCAGAGACTGAAATATATTCAGAATTGTGGATCCCTGTCCTCTGTATGCAGAATGCACTGCAACTGACCATCTGGCCAATCTTTTACTACAGAGACAAGCAGCGAATTTGTAAAGGCAGCAATGGCAGGAACTTGTGCTGCTGGACAGCACCAATCTCTTCCTGGAAAATCATGCATTTATGAGGTTTTCTTTATGTTGCTTTAAAGTAACTAAGGGGTCCTTTTACAAAGGCATGCTTGCATTTTTAGCTCACACTAATGATTAGTGCGTGCTAAATGCTAGTGATGCCGATCGGATTATATATGAGTGTGTCTAGCATTTAGCAAATGTGTATTTTAAGCGCATGCTAAAAATGTTAGCGTGCCTTTGTAAAAGGACCCCATATCTCTCCCATATTCTGTATATGGTGACTAAATTTGCACATGCAAATCAGTACAGATTGTCAATTTGTGCATGCAAATTGATTAATGAACCAATCAGCACTAATAATTGGCTACTAACAACCAATTACTGGTGTTAATTGATCTTAATTGGGATTTACATATGAATTGTATTCAATAACAATGTGTATGGAAATCCTATAGCATGTTCGGGGGCATTTCGAGGACATTACCAGAATTTACGCACATTATTACAGAATAGACCTGATCGGTGCCTAACTCAGGCATAAGCATTTACACTTGCTTTTAGCAGGTGTAACTGCTGGCACCTTAAGTTACGCCATTTATGTGTATAGCCGCTATTCTATAAATAGTGCATATCCTTTATAGAATAGAATTGAGTGCTTACATTTTGGACACCAATTTCTTGGTGTCATTTATAGAATCTAGTCCTGTATGTATTGTGGGGGGGGGGGGGGGGAGGAGAGGAAGGGATACATATTTAAAGCTTTTTCTATGTTTAAAGCCTGTTTTATTTTATTTATTTATTTATTTATTTTATTTGTTACATTTATATCCCACATTTTCCCACCTATCTGTAGGCTCAATGTGGCTTACATAGTACCAGAGAGGCATTACAGATTCCGGTTTAAACAAATACAAAGTGATGTTGTGGTAAGATAAAGTTCATGTGGCACAGCTACACTAGGGAATCGTGCAACGGAAGAGTTGTGTTATGTCCATTACGTTCTTTAGTTTTGTTGTGTTGCAGAGATCAGGCATTTGTGTTGGATCTGTATACCTTTTTAAACAGGTTAGTTTTTAGTTTTTAGTTTTTTTTTAGTTTTTACATGCAAAGGAAAAAAAAGACATTTTATAAAAACTGTGGGGCCCTTTTACTAAGCTGTGTAGGCACCTATGCGTGCCCAACATGTGCTAGTTCAGAACTACTGCCTGGCTACCACATTGCCTGGGTGGTAATTTCAGTTTTTACGCAAACCCACTATGCGTGCCAGAAAATTTCTGGCAAGTGGCGCTAACTGGGCAGTAATCAGTCATTGTACGCTCACTGATTACCGCCTGGTTAACGAGTGAGACCTTACCTCTAAGTCTATGGGTGGTGGTAAGGTCTCAGTTCCAAAATGGATGTGCACCTATTTTCATTTTGCTGCATGTCTATTTTCAGCCCAAAATAAAAAAAGGCCTTTTTTGAAGGTACGCTGAAAAATGAACCTGAGCACATCCAGTACACACGTCTACAACAGCACAGGCCACTTTTTGGCGCACCATAGTAAAAAGACCCCTGTGTGACCACATATGTGCATAAAATGTATGGGCAGAAAAAAAGTGCACTTTTACACAATGTCTGTGTAGGTTCCTCGCAGGAAATGGAATTGCACTGCATGTGTGTATTTTCTAAAATACACAGATACAGGCTATAAAGGCACATAGGTACCTTTTCTGTCTTTATAAAATAGACACCTTTATGACTTCTCATATAGGTACACTCTTAAAATTATATTTAAATGCACTGGATTATGGTGAAAAGGGCATAGTCAAGGCTGTCAAAAGCAGCGAGTTTGTTTATGGCTGACATCTGTTTATATGTCAATTGGAACTAAGAAACTGATCACATCTTCTGAGCCTAGACATTTATTAATTCATTTATTTATTGGAATTTATTAACCATCTTTATGAAGAGGTTCACCCAAGGTGGTGTACAGCAGGTACAGTTTAACATAAAACTTACAATTTTGTTAACAGCATAACAATAGTAAACTGAGCAGCTATAAACATAAATATAATAAATGAGATAAACTTGAAAACAACAAAAATATGCACATTTAACAGCTCTGAAATTCAAATAATAGAGATATAACATGATGTCAGCATAATACTAATGAAACACCTGGGGGGGGGGGGGGGGGTTGTTTACTAAAGCCTAGCTACAGTTATCTGCAGCAGGGCCCAGAGGAATAATATGGGCCTTGCTGCAGATAACTCGAGCTAAAACTTTAGTAAACAGGGGGGCTAATAAGAATACATTAGAACATTCAAATAACATAGACACCCTTTTACTAAGGCATGTAGGCACCTATGTGCATACAATGCACGTCAAATTGGCACTACCGCCCGGCTAATGCATGCCCTGGGCGGTAATTCCATTTTTGGCGTTTGCCCAAAACACGCGGTAGAAGATATTTTCTACCTTAGTAAAAGGGCCCCATGGATAAGATGCTAATGTTTTTCTACAATACATTTTACCATGTAGCTGAGGGGCCAGGTGCAGATATATAAATGTGGACAAGATGGGCGGTACAGAGTCAGCTGGGATAAACTCAAGGTGAGTTATTTGTACAGTTATATAAGATATAAGGAACTGGTTTAAGTTGCAGTGTATAGCTAGCTAGTAAAGGTACAGAATGACTGTATAGTCAGTCACCATACGCTAGATTCTATATATGGCACCTGACAATTCCACCTGGAAAAAAATATATATCTAGGCATATTCTCTAAAATATTCCTAAATTTTATAGAATAGGCTTAAATTTCTACACGGTATATAGAATTATGCTGAGCGCCTCTCCATGTGAGCAAAGTTAGTCACGGTCATTTATGCCACAACATGGCATAAATCCTGATGTCTAAATTAGGCCCCTGTCCACACCCCCTTTTCAACCATGTGACTTAGAATTTACGTGTACCATGTAATAGAATATGCTTAGCGAGTTGTGCATGTAATTCATATTTAATGTCAATTAGTGCTGATAATTGCTTAGCATCCAATTAACAGCGCTGATTAGCTAGTTAAACAAGTACGTTATGTGCATTGTTATAGAATACACTTTGATTTCTGTGTGGAAATTGAGGCACCATATATAGAATCCCAGGGCATATGTATTAAAGACTTAGGAGATGAGCAAGGCTTTCACTGCTTCCTGAAGTAGAGGTAGTCTCAAAATTCCAAAGTGGGGAGCTACTCCTGAGAAGGTTCGCTGGCAGGTATCACGACATACAATTTCTTTTGATGAGGGTACAGATAGTGATGCTTCTTGAGAGGGTCAGGTGTATAAAAGGCTAACTTATTCTATAAGCACTCTGACCCATTTTGTCTGAGGACCTTGAAAATCAAACAGAGAATTTTAAACTTAGCCCTGTAAGTTACTGGTAGCCGGTATAGTTTTTGCAGAAAAGGTGTGATGTCGTCACACCATTTGCAGCTTTCTATGAGTCATGCTGCAGCATTCTGAATTAGGTGGAGCTGATGCAAACTCTTTTTGGTTTGACCAGTTTACAGGGCACTAAAGTATTTGTTGTCCTGGTCTCTTGAGTCATTGGCTCACTTCCCACTTTCCTTCACATTCATTCACTAATGGCAACATTAGCACATGGTCATTAATGGGAAAATAGAATACTGGTGGTGAGTATGGGACCTCAGTAAAATGTCCTTACCATGTAGGACAGGGAAACAACTTCATATGGGCACGCTAAGGTCTATTTCTACTGCATATTTATAAAAGGACCCCTTACTGGGTTGCCATATTGAGTCAAATTTGAACATGTTCTTATACCTCTATTAGCTTTGTACTTATTCTTAAGTTGTAAATTACCATATAAAATCAAACATCCTATTCTTATAGCCCCAATTCATGCACTTAAATATGTAAACACTGCCTTACCCTATACAATGGAAATAAATGGGATATCAGTCACTATTGTTAAACTCACATTTTAAAATTGCTAATGCTTCTATGTATTAGTCTCAATGGTTTCACAAAGGTACTAAAACTTTAGATAAAGTACTTCAAATGATGGTGCCCTTTATTTTCAAATGCTAACAGAAAAGTATAATGTCCTTCAATCTGAACATTATCAGTGGCTTCAATTAAAGCAACCCCTGATGAAGGTTAGGAAAATACTGATAGCAAGTAATGGTTCCCATGGAGGGGCATAATTGAACGAAAACGCCTATCTCCATGGGCGTTTATCTCCAAGAACGGGTCCGTGAAGGGGCGGACCGAACCGTATTTTCGAAAAAAATAGACGCCCATGTTTTATTCAACAATGTGTGAGCTGGGCGTTTTTGTTTTTCAGCGATAATGGAAAATGAAAGCGCCCAGCTCAAAAACGAATAAATCCAAGGCATTTGTTCGTGGGAGGGGCCAGGATTCGTAGTGCACTGGTCCCCCTCACATGCCAGGACACCAACCAGGCACCCTAGGGGGCACTTTTACAAAAACAAAAAAACAGGTAAAAGAGCTCCCAGGTGCATAGCACCCTTCCCTTGTGTGTTGAGCCCCCCAAATCCCCCTCAAAACCCACTGCCCACAAGTCTACACCATTACTATAGCCCTAAGGGGTGAAGGGGGGCACCTACATGTGGGTACAGTGGGTTTGGGGGGGTTGGACGACTAATAAGCATTAAGCAGCACAATTGTAACAGGTAGGGGGGATGGGCCTGGGTCCACCTGCCTGAAGTCCACTGCACCCCCTAAGAACTGCTCCAGGGACCTGCATACTGCTGTCAGGGAGCTGGGTATGACATTTGAGGGTGAAAATAAAAAGTTGAGAAACTTCATTTTTTGTGCTGGGAGGGGGTTAGTGACCACTGGGGGAGTCAGGGGAGGTCATCCCCGATTCCCTCCAGTGGTCATCTGGTCATTTAGGGCACTTTTTGGGGCCTTATTCGTGAAAAAACAGGGTCCAGGAAAAGTGTCCTAAATTCTAGCTAAAAACGCATACTTTTTTCCCATTATCGGTGAAATGCGCCCATCTCTGTTCGGCAGATAACCACGCCCCAGTTCCGCCTTCGCCACACCTCTGACACGCCCCCATCAACTTTGTCAGCATCCGCGACGGATTGCAGTTGAAAACGTCCAAAAATCGGCTTTCGATTATACCGCTTTATTCGTTTTTGTGAGATAAACGTCCATCTCCCGATTTAGGTCGGAACTTGGGCGTTTTTCTCATTCGATTATAAGCAGGATAGTCTTCTTAACTATCTAACAACATTAGTGGAAGAAAAATGTATGGCTTCCAAAATGTAAGATATTCATCACTCTATATGTCATCCTCTCAGGGACCTTCAAGCTATATAGGAAAAATACATTAGATCATCTTTTTCTCAAGAAGTATGGGACTTGTTTTGATCCACAACTTCTAAACTATCCATATACATGAGAATTTTATAAATGGCGCTCATCATTAGGCTGGATTTTCAGCACAGAAAAGCATTCTAATGAATGCAAGGTACTAGAAACAGGAAGAAACAGCAGATCTGCATGAAAACACACTTACGCACCCATTTATAGAATAGTGCTGAAGAGGCTGATATTCAGACCATGGGAGGGAGAGTACAGCTAACTCCTGTGGTTGGCAGTCAGTCCGGATATTCAATGCCAGTGTCACACTCGTGAGTTCTTGTGCCCGTCAGGAGCACAGAGGCGAAGACTCAAACCTGCGCTCTGTTAGGCAGCTGAGCAATCCTGTGGCTTCACCTGTGGTGACCGTAGTTCCCCGAGGGTTGAGCCCCCAGGTGCAGGCAGCCGACAGGACTTCCGGATACAGGTAGGGGTCAGACGGCCACAGATAACAGGCAGGGAGCAGGTAGGTACAGGTAGTCGTAGATCAGGCACCAAACAGAGGGTAGTCAGGAACCTAGCGGGAACCAGGTTAGTCAATGAACAGGATGCAAACAGGATTCAAGCAGGTAGCAGATCAGGCGGCCAACAGGAGGTAGTCAGGACTCAGGTAGGGGTCAAGTCAGGCAGCAGGCAAAGGTCAGGTCAGGCAGCAGGCAAGGAGTAATCCGGTGTCCAGGCAAAGGTCAGGTCAGGCAGCAGGCAAGGTGTAACCAGTGTTCAGGCAAAGGTCAGGTCAGGCAGCAGGCAAGGCATAATCTGGTGTTCAGGCAAAGGTCAGGCAGCAGGCAAGGCGTAATCCGGTGTCCAGGCAAAGGTCAGGTCAGGCAGCAGGCAAGGCGTAATCCGGTGTTCAGGCAAAGGTCAGTTCAGGCAGCAAGCAAAGCATAGTCAGGATCCCAGCCGAGGTCAGATCAGGTCAGGCAGCAAGCATCAGATAACGTCACATAGGGGCTCAATCCGATCTACCAAAGTAAAAGCCGAAGCACTGCGGGCAGGGGTAGGCGCTCCTAAATAGCCCTCACCATCAGGAGCAACAGGAGTCAGCTGAGGAGAGAGGCTCAGGATTGGCTGGCAGCGGAAGAGGGATGGAGCCGCAGTGTGAGAGCCCAATCCCGGCTGCCGGAGGCGGAGCAAGACCTCTCGTGCTCCCGGGTTCCACACCCAGAAGAGAAGAGGTCCCTCAGGAATGCTGGCACACAAAAATGGCCGGCCTTCTGAATTGCTGAAGGACAAGGGCAGCCCCGACAGTGGAGGATCCACCGGAGTAGGGCGAGGGACATTGAAGCATCGGCCATATTGGCCGCAGAGCCGGGGAACGGATCGGCCACGAGGGGAGCCCAACAGGTGAGCAACGCGACAGCCAGGCCATTTCTGGCGACTGGCATTGAATATTCAGTTTATATTTAGCCGGTTTAAAATTAACCGGCTAGGTCGATATTCAAAGATAGCTAGTTACCTTTAAACTGGCTAAAGATACACCAGCTATTTAAGCGGCCCAATGTGGCTGCTTACAATAGCCAGATATGAATTAAATGAGCTAGCCAGCTATATCGAGCAATATAGCCGGTTATCTCCTAGGCGCTAACCAGGAATATTCAACAGGGGATAACCGGCTATCCCCCACTAAATATTGCTGGAGAGCTGGTTAAGAGGGTATTTTACTAAGCTTACCACTTGCTAAACTGGAAGTACCACTGGGCTACTGCAGCAGCTCGGTGGTAGTTCCCACCACCAGCGCGTGCCATTTCCATCGCTACAAAAATACCCGGTGGTAATCAGACAGTGCCATTTGCTGCCCAGTTACCACCGGGTTAGTGTAGGAGCCCTTACCAGCACTTCAATGGTTGATTTAAGATGATGGCTACCTCTGAAAACTGCATCAAGATAATAATTTCTTATTTTTCTATATTTTTGTTGTAGTACAATCAAATGTGATGATATATTGTATGCAGGGAGTTAATCATTCCTTCCAAGTTTTTGTATTCATTCTTTGTTTATTTTCTGTACTGTATATTTTCAAAATTTCAATAAAGATTGAACTAAAAAAAAAAGATGAACTGTTGTGCCTGTCTCTAAATGGCAAATAATTATTACTACGAAATTTATGCAAGTAACAACAAAAAAGGCATAAATTCTATATACGCAAGATCTGTTAGACAAAATACTTTCAAAGCAGTTTGTTCCTATAGTAATATCTTGCAGAATGAAAAAAAATGTGAATTCATTTATTAGAACAAGACATGTTCAGTTATTATTACCTTTATTAATAAGAATTATACAGTCATCTCATAAGCACTCTGCATAGAGTTTACATTTTACCTTTTTATCACTTATGCCCGTTAGGAAAACTGTGAAAGCTGACATTTCCAACAAGACAATGTGAGCTATAAAACATAATTTCATTAAGTTGGCCACTTCAGAAATGATTGTTAATTAGGATGGCAAAAAATATTTCTTAGAATTGCAAGCACAGGCAAAAAGAGTTGGATGGAGAGAAATAAATATAGCTTCATAAACATTCTGAATTACATATTGCTAAATTAAAATCACAGGACATATCCAGCTATAACTATATGAAAAGCTTTCACAACTAAAGAATATCATCTAGCTGAGGCTCAGAAAGAAGTGAGGCTGAAGTCCACAATTAGGGGTCAGAAACATGAACTATTAATACTGAAGTATCCCTCTCCCCATCTCCCTTTCTAACCTCTTTTCCCTTTCAACCTTCCCCCTTCCCCCTTCCCCCCTACTAGAACTGGAATCGGGCAAAACAGCAGCCTTGGCAGTAGGAGAGAGAGTCCTTACTCCTTCCAATGACATGGTCTGGGCCCTCCAAGAAGATAGGGTCTGGTTATTTCTAGCACAGGATTGAAATCAACAGCATCACACATATGTATCACCCCTCTTCCCCAAGTCTAGAACCCCTGGTGACTACTCATTTCACCTATTCCCCATTGATGGTCTTGCTTCTTATTGTCTTCTCACTTTTTCCCATCTTCATCTTTCTTCCTTTCTCTACCCTCTCTCATACTCCTCATGAATCCTGTCCCTTACTTTCCCTTTCCCTTTCCTCTTGCCCTCTTCCTTTTCTTCCTCACTCCTGTTTCTTCTTAACTCTTCTCTCTCTCTCTCTCCTCATACCTTCCCCCTCTATTCCCAGGGCCTTAGACCTTTTTCCTTTCTCCTCTCCCCCTTTTCTAACTCCAGTACTCTTCAGTATGTATGGGGTATAAATGCTATTATGTAATATAATGTAATATAATAGTGTTAGAATTTGGCTGGAGCAAAAAAGTGCTGAGGACAGGTGGTAGAAAAGAAGGCAGACCTCATCTCCTTCCTAGATGAGGTCTGCCTTCTTTTCTACCACCTGTCCTCAGCACTTTTTTGCTCCAGCCAAATTCTAACACTATTATATTACATTATATTACATAATAGCATTTATACCCCATACATACCATTTCTAGTTCAGTAAGCCTCACAAGATAAGCAGAGATGGGTAGTAGCGCCATTTGTTTAGAAGACTCATAATAGCACTCTGAAGGCCTTTTTCAAACCATCCAACTGTATTACTGACTGGAAAGATTTAATATTACAGATAATGAAATCCATTTATTGAAGAAAGACCCCTGAGGCAGGCCACAGGCCAAAACAGAGTACTGTGTTGTGTCTTTGATCAATAAATCTTCTCCTCTTCATTTCTGGAGTCCATGGTCAATTTCCCACTTTCCTCTTTTATCTGCTTCTTTGTGTGGGATCTCACAGTTCTCTGCCCAGGTGGATTTCTGCATGAACTTCTCACTCATCTTACAACATGTTTACTTTGAAAATAGCATATGCTAAAACTCTGTACTGTATACTGAACCCCTTTATCATACACAATTTTCACAACAGTATGTTAGTATGCATGTAGCCAACAATGAAAGTAAAATGTCAGATAGACACATCAGGCCTGATATTCAGTGCTATTTAACCAGGTAGGAAATGTTCCTACCTGGTAAAGTAGTGTAAACCAGCTCACACCTGGATTTTCAGCAGCACATACCAGGATAGTGTTGCTGAAAATACAGGCAGACTACCACAGTATTATCCAGTTAGTGCCAGGACAGGAACAAACAGGACTGGAACTGTAGCTAAAGGCAGGTAGGGCTGGAACTAGCAGGACTGGGACCAAATCTGAAGGGACTGGAACTGAAGCTGAAGACAGACAGGACTGGAACAAGCAGGGCTGGATCTGTAACTGAAGACAGGCAGGACTGGAACAAGCAGAACAGGAACACCGGAGCAAGGCTGGAATGCTGGAACACCAGAATAAGAACAGAATGATCTCTGGAACACAACTGGGAAGCAGGGAAAAGGCAGTCCACAGCAGCCACAGGGAAGTCACTGGAAGGAGAGGTGAGTGTAGACCCGGGGCACAGCTACAACCGTGACACACAGACAATGATATAGAATACATTTGGATTTTGGCATGAAACACTAAGTGCAATACATAGAATCCTGGGGTAAATTGTACTCCATAACCTTTCATCTGCTTCTAATATGCTAATTCTTTCACCTATTCTGTGCCTACCTTCTCAATCCCATGCATATATATGATGTTATTCTGTGACAAATTTGCAGTAAAACCTGTAAGTCCCATCAATGAGACATAACAGTGTCAGGGCATCCTCCATGTAGCTGAGCTTCACAATACATTGTATAACACAAAAAATGCAATACACAAAAACATTGTGGGGCATGCTGAAAATGGCCTGCAGTAGTGTAGACAAGTGTTTTGGGTGTTTTTCAACAAACCTATAAAAAATGCCTTTTTTAAAATTTTTGCCGAGAATGGACGTGCGGCAAAATGAAAATTGCTGCACGTCCATTTTGGGTCTGAGACCTTACTTCCAGCCATTGACCTAGCGGTAAAGTCTCACACGGTAACTGGGCGGTAATAGTCTATGCATGTAGAATGACGTATACTGTCCGATTACTGCCCGCATGCCAGAAAATAAAAAATCTTTTGGGCACGCCTAGCGAATTCGCGTCAAAAATAAAATTACCACAAGGGCCAAGCGGTAGCTGGGCGGTAACTCAAAATTGATGCGAGTTGGGCATGCATAGGCTGGCCTCCCACTTAGTCACCTCTCCCCCCTCCAGTCGGTTCAAAACTCTGCTGCCCATCTCGTCTTCCGCCAGGGTCGCTTTACTCATACTACTCCTCTCCTCAAGACCCTTCACTGGCTCCCTATCCGTTTTCGCATCCTGTTCAAACTTCTTCTACTAACCTATAAATGTACTCACTCTGCTGCTCCCCAGTATCTCTCCACACTCATCCTTCCCTACACCCCTTCCCGTGCAATCCGCTCCATGGATAAATCCTTCTTATCTGTTCCCTTCTCCACTACTGCCAACTCCAGACTTCGCGCCTTCTGTCTCGCTGCACCCTACGCCTGGAATAAACTTCCTGAGCCCCTACGTCTTGCCCCATCCTTGGCCACCTTTAAATCTAGACTGAAAGCCCACCTCTTTAACATTGCTTTTGACTCGTAACCACTTGTAACCACTCACCTCCACCTACCCCCCTCTCTTCCTTCCCGTTCACATTAATTGATTTGATTTGCTTATTTTATTTTATTTTTTTGTCTATTAGATTGTAAGCTCTTTGAGCAGGGACTGTCTTTCTTCTTTGTTTGTGCAGCGCTGCGTACGCCTTGTAGCGCTATAGAAATGCTAGATAGTAGTAGTAGTAGTAGTAGTAGTAGGCACCTACGTGGCTTAGTAAAAGGGCCCTGTAGTTCTAACCCACCCCGTTATGATTTTAACTTTGTACAACACTCAGTATGCTCCAGGGCGGCATATAAAAATTAAATAAAACTCAAAACTTGAGGTTTCGCAGACTGTGTGAGCCACATGGTCTGTTTCTGACATCTAATTCTTTGTTAAAAGAGTAGGAAACAACACAAAACAGTCAACATATTTTGTTGGTGTTTTTCTGTCATTTTAAAATGACAGCATAGCCTTTCAACAATTATAATAATGATAAGAACAAATTATTTATATAATATAAGTGACTTACTAGCAAGGCATGATGTGGAGGACAGTACTTTTATAATACACTGCTGTAAGGTCATTAGTTGACCAGATTAATAACCTGGGCCTGTATATGTCCTTCAATCTCCCCTAAGAAGAGTACACAAAAGATAAACGTAGTGAACTGCTGAATGGAATAGAACCTTGTCCAAGATGACCTCATCCTAACCTTTCCACCTATATGCTCATTGTCCATTATAGTATAGTCATGTTTCATGTTGAATGGTTTATAACATTTTTCTGTCACCACTTTCCCCAGGGACATACAGAAATGGCACATGAGGGAATAAGAAAAAGCTTTTTAATTACAAGAGTATGAAGAGAAAATAAATCATGAATAAAATCATTGGCTGCTTGACATAAATACATAAATGCAAAACATTGTTACAATAATTAGGAAATACAATAAATAGGTAATAATAATAATAATAATAATAATAATTGTGAGCATAAAATAACATAAGAAATATAAATCACAAAATAAACTATATAAAGAAATAAAAATTGGACCTCAATTCAGACATGAGGGGGAGGGGGAGGGGAGAAGTGTTCATACATTGTACCTGTATGAAGAGATTCACCCAAGTTAGTGTACAACTTATCAAAACTGCAAGGATAAAGTGAGATTCTGAAGGCTGCTGCAGATGCTTTCAGCAGTAACAGATTAATAAACATATGGTAGGCTCAGAGCTTTGCAGGAAAAGATCAATAATGAATGAAAATATTCAAAAACTAATAAAATACAGAAAACTTTGGGGCTTTTTACAGAGCTGTGGTAAGCACTAACGCATGAATCTAGAAAAAAATGGCTTCCTGTCATTGTCTTTTCATACTGGATTTCTAAGGGATGATTTTATAAGAGGACATCTATGTGCAAATAGCAAAAAGGCACCCATTTTTAAAAGGCAATGTGGAGGGGAATAATCGAACGGCGCCGGCGAAATACATGGCCGGCGATGTATTTTGGCGGTGCCGCAAACAGCTGGCCAGACTTGTATTTTCAAAAAAGATGGCCAGCCATCTTTTGTTTTGATAATACGGTTCCGGCCAGCCAAATGCCTTGGATTTGGCCGGGGTTTGAGATGGCCGGCTTCGTGTTTTAGCGATAATGGAAAGTTATGTTGGCCATCTCAAACCTCGGCCAAATTCAAGGCATTTGGCCATTGGATGAGCCAGCATTTTTAGTGCACTGGCCCCCCTGACATGGCAGGACATCAACCGGGCTCTCTAGGGGTCACTGTGGTGGACTTCAGAAAAGCTCCCACGTGCATAGCTCCCTTACTTCGGGAGCTGAGCCCCCCAACCCCCCCCAACCCACTACCCACTAAAACTGCTCCAGGGACCTGCATATAGCCTCTAGGACTTATTGCTGCTGTATAACTTTGGCACACCAGTTCACACCTGAAGACTAATCTCTCTGAAAAAGTCCTTTCTTGAAATAAGCAAGTTTACTCACAGTTAACTGCAGATCAGAAGTTGTGCCCCACTGGCAAAGAGTCCCCTGGTACTAAGATTAGCAGTAGGTCAGAGCTGGCACAATGGTGTACAATGCCCTGTTTCAGCACCATTCAAGGTAAGAACTATGTTCTCTGACGTGGGTAACACAGGAAAGGGATCTAAAACTGTCTTACAAAAATGGCCACTACCGCATGGACTGCAACAGGAAACAAAACAGGGTACACTCTGACCCAGTTAGCAGGGGCAAAAGCACCATGGGAGTAGAGCCCACTACCCTACACCCACCACAATGCATTGCTGATGTGATTCTGCAGTGCACCTAACAGAAAAGGTGTCACACTCACCCGAGAGCCAAATCACAACCAGGGAAAGGCTGTCAGAGGATAGAACACATTCTGCTGTCATGGAGGTGGGTATGGCATTTGAGGCTGGCATACAGGCTGGCAAAAAAGGTTTTTAGTTTTATTTTTTTAGTATGAGAGGGGTTGGTGACCACCGGGGGAGTATGGGGAGGTCATCCCCCATTCCCTCCAGTGGTCATCTGGTGAGTTGGGGCACCTTTTTGAGGCTTGGTTGTGAAAATAAAAGGACCAAGTAAACCCGGCAAAATACTGCTTAATGCCATTTTTTCCATTATCGGCGAAAGTCGGCTATCTGGTAGCCACGTCCATACCCGCACAAGTCCCGCCTTCGCTTCACCGTCGACATGCCCCTTTGAACTTTCGCCGGTGAGGCGACGGGAAAGTGGCGATGCTGTCAAAAAAAGCAGCTTTCGATTATACCAATTTCGCCGCTTTTCCGAGATCGCCGGCCATCTCCCAATTTGTGTTGGGAAATGGTCGGCGATCACTTTCGATTATGAGCTGGATAGACATCCATACACCTTTATAAAATAACCACTCAATATCAAGCCTGACAGTTTACAAATGTAAATAAAGACATTTGCATCTTTTCTGAAGCTGGCATAAATGCATGTACATACTCAACATGTGAACCCATGTATGCGTATCACAATTTTGTCTCTACTGTACCCAAACTATACTCATTGGAACTCTTATGTGCAACATGTATATAAAACCCTATTATCTTATAAGCATGCATATGTATTATGGCAAGTACAGTAGACATGAGGGACTGTCATCACTATACCTTTCTCAGGAGGAAGGAAATACTACTTCACAGAAAGGGTGGTGAATTGTTGGAACAAGTTCCTGGTGGAGCTGCTGAAGATGAAGACTGTATCTCAATTCAAGAAAGCTTGGAATAAGTACACAAGGTCTCTAAGGGAGAGGAAGGGATAGTAGATGGTATGGATGGCCAGACTGGATAAGCCATATAGGGGACCTTTTATTAAGGTACGCTGAAAAATGGCCTGTGGTAGTGTAGGCCTGGGTTTTGGGAGCGCACAGAAACATTTTTCCGCACACCCACAAAAAATACCTTTTTAAAATTTTTGCCGAAATCGGACACACGGCAAAATGAAAATTGCCGTGCATCCATTTCGGGTCTGAGTCCTTACCACCAGCCATTGACCTAGCGGTAAAGTCTCACACGGTAACCGGGCTTTAATGACCTACACGTGCCAAATGCACTTTGCACGCGTCCGATACACATGGCTGAAAATAAAAACTATTTTCCAGATGCGCGTATCGGACATGTGCCAAAAATGAAATTACTGCAAGATCCACATGGTAGCCGGGCGGTAACTCCATTTTGGCACGTAGACGCTTACACAGCTTAGTAAAAGGGTCCCGTGGTCTATATCTGCTTTCATTTTTCGATGATTCTCTGTTTCTTGAGCAGATCGTTTCTGTCAGAATCATCATAGCCCTAAAGCTGAGAAAAGTCCCTAGGGCTAGGGACTCCTGTAGGCTTAATAGGGATAGATAATGATTCAGCAGTTTGCCCAGTAGCAGGGGAGGGAGACCTAGCCAATGAATTTACCTAGGATCATATAACATATGGAGCCCAAAGGTTTTGAAAAGGAGCAGACTTCCCTCTTCTGAATCAGTACATTTTGAGGAACAGCGCAAGTTTATGAAGATAGAGCCTGTAGAGGAAAAGGTCCACCCTCCCCCTTTCATAAAGACTAGGACAAGATAGAATTTAAAGACAGATAATAAAAAGAACTCTGCTTTTTCATGCAGACTTTGGCCTTAAAAGGTAGGCTTATGTTACGATGGTAGTGGATGCAAGGAACAGCCTCTCAGAGTTGGTGGCTGAATTTAAGAAGAACTAAGATCATTGAGAGAAAAAGGGATTGTAGAACTGAGCAGCTTTTTTTGGCACTTTCCTGACATTAATGTAGCTCCTTTCTCCCTGCCCCCCCCCTTATGATTTTAACTTTGTACAATGCTCAGATAGTATGCTCCAGGGCGGTATATCAAGAGTAAATAAAACTTGAAACTTGAAGATGTGTAGACTGTGTGGGCGATATGGTCTGTTTCTGATATCTTATTCTATGTTAATAGAGTAGGAAACAACACAAAACAATCAACACATTTTGTTGGTGTTTTTCTGTCATTTTAAAATGACAGCACAGCCTTGCAATAATTATAATAATGATAAAAACAAATTATTTATATACTGTTCCACCCAAGCGTTTGGAATCATTTACAAAAGAATAGGAAAGCATTGATATAGGTTTTTTTTTTAAATCTAACCAATAAAACAATTAAACATTCAGGAGCCCTTTTACAAAGCATTGGCAATTCTAACGTGGGCTTACGGCACGCTAACCCGAAACTACTACGGGTCCAACACAGCCGCCAATAGTGTTCGCGGCTTGAGCGTGTGCCATTTCCAGTGTGCCAGAAATTTTTAAAAATTTTATAGCGTGATGCTAACCTGGCTGTAATCAGGAATTTCAGCAAGCTGCCCGGTTACTGCCGGGTTACTACGGGAGCCCTTACTGCCACCTCAATGGGCGGCAGTAAGTGCTCCCTCCGAATGGTCAAACAGTAAGAGTAATCTTACCACATGGTCATTTTTTAGGGGTTTTTTATCCACTGCAGTAAAAAGGGCTCTGGCAGGCAAGAAAAGTGGCCCCCAAAGCTATCGCAGGGTCCTTTTTCCTGCAGCTTAGTAAAATTTCCTCTTAGTTTTCAACAATTTTTTGAATTAAAAAAGGTTTTGAGTAATTTCCTGAACTATAGCAAATCATATTCTAGATGCATATTAAGAGGTAAAGCATTCCAAGAAAGAGGGGCAACTTCTGAAAATAGTTGCTTACTAATAGATGTTTTTTCATGACAACTACAAGATAAAAAAAAGTTACCTCCTAGGGTTTTTTGCTGTTTGTGTTCCACTTTTATGAGATTATCTTTAAATACAGTGAAGTTACAAACTTTTTAGTGTGACCACCCAGCGATTTTTGCACATTCAAAAATGTTTGCACTGTAAAACTACCATTATTTGAAAAAAAAAAAAAAAAAGGGTATCAGCTTACTGTTAATGATGTCACAGTGATGTAGACCTTTGTAAACAATAATTTGTATGTGATAATACCCCCTCCCCCCATCAGTAACCAAAACAGCTGTGTCTGGGCAAGTAGGAAGAAAGCTGTTATCAAGCAGCTCGTCTCTTGGTCCAGTGCAAAAATTTTGTGCAGCATATAATGGTCTCAGCTGGCATGTGTTTCGGTGGCAAAGGACGACTGCATTTTTTGGACAAGAAAGCTAAAATTGACTGTGCATATTACATTGGCCTTCTTCTTCCTAATCTTGTCAAGGACTGCAATCAACTGCTACCCATCAGATTCATCTTCCAGCAAGACGGTGTGCCAGCACACATCGTGCAGGACTGGGTCCAGGCCAAGTGTCCAGATTTTATTACAAAGGACCAGTGGCCTTCAAAATTTCCAGTCCTAAACACCTTGGACTACCATGTCCGGGGAGCAACGTTGGAGGTCTATCACAAGCTCCACCCAAAGCCACAATCAATCGCTGAACTCAAGGAAGCTCTGCAGATTATCTGGGTCAGCCTGCCACAGGGACCAACTGACAACACTGTTAACTTCCCAAAGCTACTGAAGGCCTGTGATAAAGTTGGGGATGGACAATTTGACCATTCATAATGACTGTGAAATTCTGACACGTTAATTGTATTGTTTGAAAGACATTACTTTACGATGTTTTACCTCAAATTTTTTTAAGGCGTGAAAATCGCTAGGTAGTAGCCCTAAAATGTCAGTAACATCAACATAGCTTAAGATAATTAAATCTATAATTAAATCTAAGATAATTGATAGTATACATAATTATGATGACCAAATAAGTATGTAAAATTTCTTATTGAAATTCAACATGGTTGCTGAGAAAACTGAAAAAAACTGTAGGGTGTTACTTTTTTTGCTTCACCCTGTACATGCAAGAGGTAAAAGAATTTGGTTTATTAAGAATGCTTCCAAGGACCTGCCCCCTTGATTATTATGAGGTTTTATACTTGGGGGTTGTTTACTAAAGCTTAGCTTGAGTTATCTGCAGCAAGGCCTATAGGAATAAAATGGGCCCTGCTGCAGATAACTCAAGCTAAGCTTTAGTAAACAATCCCCAAGTATAAAACCTCATAATAATCAATATATACATGAAGGATGATTCTCAGGCTCATTTTCGAAAAAGAAGGACGCCCATCTTTCAACACAAATCGGAAGATGGGCGTCCTCACCGGGTTGCCCAAATTGGTATAATCGAAAGCCGATTTTGGCGTCCCCAACTGCTTTCCATCGTGGTGACGACCAAAGTTCACGGGGGCATGTCAGAGGCATAGCGAAGGTGGTACTTGAGCATGCCTAACACATGCACGTCCTCAACCCACAATGGAAAAAAAAGGGCGTCCCTGAAGAGCACTTGGACGACTTTATCTGGTCCTGTTTTTCTTACGACCAAGGCACAAAAAGGTGCCAGAACTGACCAGATGACCAACCGGAGAGAATCGGGGATGACCTCCCTTACTCCCCCAGTGGTCACTAACCCCCTCCCACCCTCAAAAAAAAATCTTTAAAAATATTTTGTGCCAGCCTTTATGCCAGCCTCAAATGTCATACTCAGGTCCATCACAGCAGTATGCAGGTCCCTGGAGCAGTTTTAGTGGGTGCAGTGCACTTCAGGCAGACGGACCCAGGCCCATCCTCTCTACCTGTTACACTTGTGGTGGTAAATGTGAGCACTTCAAAACCCACCACAAATCCACTGTACCTACATCTAGGTGCCCCTCTTCACCCGTAAGGGCTATGATAGTGGTGTACAGTTGGGGGTAGTGGGTTTTGGGGGGCTCAGCACACAAGGTAAGGGAGCTATGTACATGGGAGCAATTTGTGAAGTCTACTGCAGTGCCCCCTAGGTTGCCCGGTTGGTGTTCTGGCATGTCAGGGGGACTAGTTCACTATAAATGCTGGCTCCTCCCATGACCAAAGGGCTTGCATTTGGTCGTTTCTGAGACGGGTGTCCTTGGTTTCCATCATTGCCGAACATCAGAAATGACCAAGTCTAGGGACGACCATCTCTAAGGATGACCTAAATTTCAAGATTTGGGCGTCCCCGAAAGTATTATCGAAATGAAAGATGGACATTTTGCGAGGACGTCCTCAGCAAAACTTAGACATCCCTTTCGATTATGTCCCTCTTTATAACCTAAATGTTCACATGTGAATGTTACATATATAAATTTTAAAGTACTAGAATTTGCACACCTATGTGCATGCTTAAGTACATAGATACTAGTATGGTACCTAAAAGCTATTCTGCAAATACCTGCTCGCTTAACTTGCATGCCACATATTTGCAAGGGAGCATACACAGGAGTGGGACATGTGTGTGTGGGGGGGTGGGATTCTCACTTACATATATGCAAGTTGTGCACATCCCTGTGAGTACCTAGGTATTAGACCTATTGAGGGGCATAATCGAACGGCGTTGGCCATCTCTATGGGCGGCCATCTCTGGGGCCTGCAGAGCCAACCGTATTTTCGAAAAAGATGGCTGGCCATCTTTTTCTTCGCTAATATGGTTGGGTCTGGCCAAATGTCAGAGTTCGCCGGGTTTGAGATGGCCGGCATCAGGTTTCGGCCATAATGGAAAATAATGCCGGCGATCTCAAACTGGCCAAATTCAAGGCATTTGGTGGTGGGAGGAGCCAGCATTTGTAGTGCACTGGCCCCCTTTACATGCCAGGACACCAACCGGGCACCCTAGGGGGCACTTCTAAAAATAAAAAAAAATAAAAATAGCTCCCAGATGCATAGCTCCCTTCCCTTGGTTGTTTAGCCCCCCAAATCCCCCCAAAACCCACTCCCCACAACTCTACACCATTACCACAGCCCTAAGGGGTGAAGGGGGCACCTATATATGGGTACAGTGGGTTTTGGGTGGGTTTTGGAGGGCTCCCATTTACCACCACAAGTGTAACAGGTAGGGGGGGATGGACCTGGGTCCACATGTCTGAAGTGCACTGCACCCACTAAAAACTGCTCCAGTGACTTGCATACTGTTATCAGGGAGCTGGGTATGACATTTGAGGCTGGCATACAGGCTGGCAAAAAAGTGTTTTTTTTTGGGTGGGAGGGGGTTGGTGACCACTGGGGGAGTAAGGGGAGGTCATCCCCAATTCCCTCCAGTACTCATTTGGTCAGTTGGGGCTCCCTTTTGAAGCTTGGTCGTGAAAAAAAGGGGACCAAGTAAAGCCAGCGAAATGCTCTACAAGCCTGGTTTTTGTTTCCATTATCAGGCGAAACCGGCTATCTCGTGTGTACGTCCCCGTCGCACCCCCATCCTGCCTTCACTACCCTACCGACACGCCCACTTGATGTTTCGCCGGCTCTGCGACGGAAAGCAGTTGAACCCGGCCAAAATCGGCTTTCGATTATACCGATTTGGCCGGGTTCAGGAGATGGATGACCATCTCCCGATTTGTGTCGGGAGATGGCCGGCGATCACTTTCGAAAATGAGCTGGATTGATAACCAACTGTTCTAAATTGGGACCCCAGCTCCTAGACAAACCAAACACAGAGAAGGTGACAAAAAAATTGAATACCAGACATTGTCCAAAATAAGAAAGCTTTATTCAAAACTTCCAGGACTCGACACAAGTCGTGTTTCAGTCCACAATGGCCTGGCTAAGGAATCTTCTCTTGGATGTATGAACTTTTTAGCTAACCTTGTGATAATAATGTTGTATACCACATGTGCAAAACTAAATGATTAATGGACTGTAGCATCATGTGGCTTAAAATGAATCTGTGCCTCAAAAGGCAGCCAATGCAACTTTACCAGCAGAGGAGTCACTCTTTCGTATCCATGGGCGATCTCCGTGCTCTGGAGCCAGTGTAATTTATGCTCTTAAATTTATGCTTCTAAATTATGAGCATAATTTATGCTCCAAAGTAGATGCTTGTAATTTAGGGGCACAACATTTATAGAATAAGGCCATATCATACAACATAACTGCTTAGGCGCAAATATTCAGCACCTAACTAGCTATGTTGAGGAGCCAAAATAGGCCACTTAAATAGCAGGCCTATCTTTGACCACTAAAATGTTAACTGGTTAGAGCTGAATTAAGCTTTTAGCAGCCAAAATAAACCCAGATATTCAATGCCAGTTGCTGGATAAAGCCCAATATTGAATATCCAGGTTTAATGCTGGCAGCGGACAACAAACGCGCTGCCTGCCACCGGCTGAATATCGGGCCTTAGATATGTTCCTCTATAGAATAGTCCCCCACTGCATGCTGTGAGGGTGGCTAATTGAAGGCACCCAGTTATTGAATTGCACCCCATTTTTTTACATGATTCTTTTTTGCTGTGGAATATATACTTTTCCAGAGGCTGCAGGAAATGTATTCTTCAAGTAAAAGATTCGCAATTGTGAAATTGTGCAAACAGACTGACTTTTATTTAAGCTTTATTTTAAAATAGAGCTTTAAATCAAAACTTTTGTTTCCAACATAAAGACAGTCATCCATTGGGTGCATTCAATAATCATTTGCCTTGACCATACTATACAGAAGGGTCTCTGGTATTTGAAATACTTTTTTTTTGTTTAACAGCTTGGAATTTTCTTTCTAAAACAAAGTCTATTGCAATGACCTCAATTTTCTAACAGTGTCTTTCTTATTACGTACTTTTAACTTTCAGTTTATATCAAATCTAGCCATTCTTTCCAAGCTCACTGGAATGTTCATGGTTCAGCTACAAATGCATTTTCATGTCTGTAGCATTTCTGACAGCCTCAATCTGATCCATGCATTTGGGAGGCATATAGCAATTATAGTTTTACAGTGTTGTTGAGAGAATGAAACATATACTATGGCCAAATAGTTACAGAAACTAAAGACAGAGGCAGACTTTTTTTGTATAGTCTTTCTTGGCCAATGTTTCAGCTTTCGAGTGGCAGCTCCAGCAAGATGTAGGATTTTGAAGGGGAATAATGGTGGTGAGTGAACTTGCACGCCTAGTGGCACTAAAGAAATAGTTACTATGGCTAAAATAATTCAGCAAAAATTACCCACTTTAACACCTGGGGGTCCTTTTACCAAGCTGTGGTAAGTACTAACGTGTGCTTACCACAGCTTAAAAAGGCACGCTGGATACGCAGGGATTCTGAAGCATCTGCAGCAAAATCCCGATGTGCACATGCTACCCATGCGCTAAAAAATGAATTTTATTGTTTGACCGAGAGGACGTGTCAGGGGGTGGAGAATGGGCATACCTGGGATGGAAAGTGGGTGTGATTAGCGCATGAGCCCTTGCTACCTACAAAATGTTTGGCAGTAAGGGCCCAAGTGCTAGTGGTCACGCACTAATGGCAAGACTAATGCATGGTCATTAATGCCAAAAATAGAAAATCAGCCATTTTCCATTCACAGAAAAAAGTGGCCTTAGTGTGCAGGAAAGGTTTGTGCAAAGGTAAACTAAGGCCATTTTTGGTGGCAGCTTTATAAAAAGCCCCTTGGTCTTTTCTTGTCTTTTGTGCAGTATTCCTGTAAACTACATCTGGTACCAGGTACTATTAAATATTTTTAAAGGAAATATAATATGCATTTGTTTTTGTTGTTTTTTTTTTAATTTTGTTTTTGATGAACTGTAATATTCACTCTTTTTTTCTGGTTCCATATGACCCTCATAGGCTAAGAGACATCCAATAGTGAATTATGTAAATTAGAACAATTTTGTTAGTTTTTGCATTTTTTTCTAAGCATGTTCCCAGTTTTAGCGTGCTTTTTACACATTGTTTTTTTTCTTTTAGACGGGGTGTTAAAATTATTACAAATCATTGCAATTTTTGTGGGTACTAATTTAGGGGTCCTTTTAAAAGGCACACTGAAAAATGGCTTGCAGTAGTGTAGGTGTGGGTTTTGGGCGCGTGTCAATCCATTTTTTCAGTGCGCCTGAGTCCGCTAATACTGAAGGAAAAAGCCTAAAAGAGATCCAAATCCTATGGATTTATAAAGCTGGCAGGATCAAACAAACACTGATTGTGTTTAGTTGCCTAGGCACTGAGAGTCAGATGTGCTGTGAAAGTGTAAAAGCCCCGTTTTAGGACCCTGAAGCAGCAAGGCGAAACGCTGGCCACCGTCGGCCTGGGGGCAAGCTGACACTGAGCAACACAAGCACTAGAATGTGCCTATTAAGATAAGTGGTTTATAAGTTATTCCAAGGTGTTAAAATTGCAAAAATAAGGGTTAAGTGACTAAGCTAAAGTGAAGGTTTTTTTGCCAATGATGAATTGAAAGGATGCTTGTTTGATCCTGTCAGCTTTATAAATCCATAGGATTTGGAGCTTTTTGAGGCTTTTCCCTTCACTATTAGCGGACTCATAGATTTGTTCACCTACAGCTCCTCATTATTATTATTGTTTCAAATTGTGGAATTTAACTATATTATTTTTGCGGACATGTACATTTGCACCACATTTCAGTTGGTGTAAATGGCTGCGCCTAAAGTTAGGTCTGATTCCTGGGCGTAAGCACTATTCTATAAACCGTACCTAACATTCGGGTCCTTTTACTAAGCTGCATTAAAAGGAGACCTGCACTAGCATCAGCGCATGTTTTTGATGTGCACTGAGGCCCCCACTTACCACAGGGCCATTTTGGTGGGGAGCTCTTACCAACATCCATTGAGATGGCGGTAACCGGGCAGCATTACAAGTGGTTAAGTTCCGGTGCTACAAAAATAGGACATATTTTTGTAGCAACAGAAATGGCACATGCAAGGGGTAAGAATTACCACCAGGCTCCTGCAGTAGCCCGGTGGTAGCTCAGGATTGGTATGTGGTAAGCCCATGGTGGGCTTACCGCTGCTTCGTAAAATGGCCCCTTTAAGCGCAGCTTATAGAATTGCGCTTTTTCCAGCACTGACATTTTAGTGCCATATATAGAATCTAGCCCTAAGTGGTCAATTCTATAACATTGCTCTTATAAATAGGTGCCCAAAGGGGCCTATGTGGCACCTATTTTAAGGAAAGTAGGGGGAACCTTTACCAAGATGTGGGAAAAGGGGCTCTGAGGTAACGGTAGGGCCATTTTTCCTGGGCACCAGAGCCCTTTTTCCCACAGCTGGTAAAAAGCTCCAAAAAATGGCCATAAGGTAAGATTACTCTTACCATGTGACCATATGGCAGGGAGCACTTATAGTCACTCATCGAGGTGTCGGTAAGGACTCCTATGGTAACCCAGCGGTAACCGATTACTGCCGGGTTAGCACCACAGTACAAATTTTTCGTTGTGCTGAGAATGGCGCACACTCGAGGTGCAGCTACCGATGGAGGCCACATTAGGCTGGTGGTAGTTCCAGGTTGCTGCATGGCAACCATTTAGTAAAAGGGCTCCTTGGTGCCTACTTTCCTTTATAGAATAATAGCACAAGCACTTATACCAGCTAGAGTTGGTTTAAGTACTCAATCCTAAATGTCAGAGATATGCATGTAAGTTATAGTAGTCTATGTTATAAATGTGGGAGTCCCGCCCTAAACTTCACCTAGATTCTACTTATGTCTACACCTACATGTAAAATGCATGCTATAAAAGATATGTGCATATTTACAGAATATTACAAATGTCTTCATATTTTAGCATAAAGTAGAAAAATGTAGCTTTGGCAGCAGGAGTGTTACCAACGGGGACCCATTCACCTCCCAGGCTTCATCAGGGGAACCTTGCGCTGTGACAATACTTCTGTGTACAAAATAAAACATAGTCAGAAACAAGCCTTTTCTTAGAAACTGGAGAAAAACCTTCAAATTTTAGTGCTATTTACAGAATAGCATTTTGGCAGACTTTTGGCATTTATGCGTATATGTGCACAAACAAATGAATATGCCATTATTCTAAACACCACCTGTGTAACAGGTGCATAAATCATTATAGAATTACTCCATGCATGTAGCGTAGCTGAAAACGTGCCTAATCTAGGCATACTATCTGGGTACACAGTGGGCATCACCAAAGGGTCCTTTTATCAAGCTGCAGGAAAAAGGGCCCTGTGCTAGCGGCCGTTTTTCCCGTGTGCCAGGCCCTTTTTACCGCAGTGGGTAAAAAGACCCCAGGCATATATGGCACACATGGCATTGGGCCGGCAGTAGTCCCGAAAGAGCCAGTGGTAAATCCGTGTTGGGCTTATTGTCGCTGTGTAAAAGTACTCCTGAATGACTTACCATAAGAACGTAACATAAGAACATAAGCGTTGCCATACTGGGACAGACCGAAGGTCCAACAAGCCTAGCATTTTGTTTCCAATAATGGTCCAAATCAGTAGAATACATTTTATGCTGCTTATCCTAAAAATAAGCAATGGATTATCCCCAGGCCATCTTAATAATGGCTTATGGACTTTTCTTTTAGGAAGTTAGCCAAAACTTTTTTAAACCCCGCTAAGCTAACTGCTTTTACCACATTCACTGGCAATGAATTCCAGGATTTAATAACATGTTGAGTGAAGAAATATTTTCTCTGATTTGTTTTAAATGTAAAGAATTGATTCACGTCTACCCGTTCCAAGTATTTTATAGACCTCTATCATATCTCCCCTCAGCAATCTTTTCTCTAAGCTGAAGAACCCTAGCAGCTTTAGCCTTTCCTCAAAGAGAAGTCATCCCATCCCCTTTATCATTTTCATTGCCCTTCTCTGTACCTTTTCTAATTCCACTATATCTGATTGGGTCCGGGACACAAAATAAGGACTGGGTGTTATGGATCCTGAAGTTCCACCTCAGTGATGTTCCTTATTTTTCCAAGAAGCCTCTTGTGGTTCTGAGACTTTGAACAACTAGCCTGCTTGACATTCCTTCAAACTATAATGGCCATGCTGGAAATATCCTATTAAATTTTTATTTGATGCAGCATGAAATAAAGAGATGCATAAAGAAGTTGAGCATAGACTCAAATTATGTAAATTTCATAAGAAATTTTTAAAAAATTTGAAGGTGAAAGCCTGCACAGAATTGGGCAGCTTGATGATATCTTCCAAAAGCTGAGGCAAAAGGATTGTTATACCTATCTATTCCTATCTATATCTGAATGGTGCTTTATCTTTCTTCCAAAGATTCATCAAAAAATTGTTGACCAAAACTGTTTGAAGATACATCTGTAGTGCAAATGCACGATGTGCACTGCTTTTTGAAATACTGCAATATACAGGGAATGCAGCTCATTTGGGGGCCTTTTTACAAATCAGCACTAAAAAGAGGCCTTAGCGTGCTCTTAAGTGGCTCTTTCTTGTGCACTAAGACCATTTTGAGTGCAGCAGTAAAATGGCTGATTTTTTTATTTTTATTTTAATGACCACATGCTAATGTTGTGTAGCAACATAGCTATGTGAAATGATTACTGCAGGCATTCCCACACTCCGCACCAGACAAGCCCCTTCCTTGGTAAAAATAATTTTTTACTACATAGCCTGCAGGAATCTATAGCCTGCGTGCCTAGCATTCTGTGCAGAAATCTAAATGAGTTCCATAACAACACACTTAATTGGCTTAACAAACTAATCAGCACTGATAACAGCACCTAAAAAGCAATAATAAGCACTAATTGGCAGTAATTAGAGTTTACGCGTACAACTCGCAAAACATACTCTGTTATACACTGCACCTAAATTCCAATGTGCACAGTTCAAAAGGGGCATAGTCATGGGTGGGGAAATGGGCATTTCATGGGCATTCCAAAATTTATGCACGCAGTTATAGAATACGACCCAGTGCGTATAAATCTAGGCATAGGGATTTACACCGAATTTTCGTTGGTGCAGTTTTAGGTGCTAGGATATCAACTAAGCATATACCGCATCTAAATACAAGCACCCCCTTATAGAATACACGTAGGTGAAATTATTTTCCGAATGGTTTTTCTAGGCTCCATATATAGAATCTGGCCCAGTTTGTACACTAATTTGAAAATTACCACAGGACACCTGAGCGTGCCCTGTGGTTAGCCCTTTTAAGCTGTAGTAAATACATGCAAGTGCTTACCGCAGCTTGGTAAAAGAACCCTTAGGAAATGTAGAATACCCCCAAACCAACAGTAGTGATATTTTGGTAGTCAAATGAGTAACAATGAGAAAACGGGGAGCCAGGAAAGTTTCTAGGCTACAATTTATGGAACATTTGCATGGTAAAATGTGTGAGGAATATAAGGACCAGCTGAAACTTTGCAAATGTAACTGTAGATGAGTACCAACAGATTAGGTGCCAGATGGATTTAATATGCAGTTCTAAATCAACATTATTATTACTTTGCATAATTAAAACACATCCCATTTTTTGGGCTCACGAGGAAAGTTAAGCCTGCTTAAAATTCCTTCATGTCTGTTTTCATAGTAAACGGCAATCAGCTCTTCCCCTTGCTAATTGTTATGCATATTGCAACATTTATTTGACTGCAATGTCAGACGCTATAAACATGGGATATGTTGTGTTCTCCTGCTCATGCCAGACTGAAGGAAAATAGTATTCAATAACATGTATTTCTTAAGTACAAAAACAAACAAAAAAACATATCATTTATTTCTTTACAAGTTTCATACTTGGCTGTTTACATTTGAAAAATGCATATAAATCTGAAATTTAAGGGCCCTTTTACTAGAGTGTGTTAAGATTTTCAGTTAACCTGTTTAACATGGGATGTTCCTACATGTTAACCGCAAATCTAGGGGCCCTTTTACTAAGCAGCAGTAGGGCTAACGCGCAGGTAGCACTCGTCAAATCGGCTTTACTGCCAGGATAGCGTGGGTACCTGGCAGTAATTCTGAAGTTGGTGTACGCTGTTTCCTGTGGTATAAAATAATTTACTATTTTCTAGCATGGGGGGCATTTCCGGCAGTAATCAGCAGTGCAGCCACATTGGCACTCATAATTACTGCATGAGTCCATGGATGGTGGTAAGGGATCAGGCAGTAAAAAGCAACATGCTACTTTTCATTTTAGCACATGGCCATTTACTGCCCAGCTTCATTTAAAAAAAAAAGGTCCAGCACACGCCAATTTCATGCGTCCAAACTACCGCAAGCCACATTTTACCACAGCTTAGTAAAAGAGCTCCTTCATGCAGCAGTTTTTAACATTTCTATTTTGCATGTCATGTGCTAAAGTTGTTATTAGCTCATGCTGCCTGCCTAGAATTAATGCAGGAGCACTTGTTGCCTCTTATTTAGAAGGTGCTAAGTGCCTGATTCTATATATGGCACCTGAAATTAACATGCGCTAGGCAATTACGCCTAAGTGTATTCTAAATACCACATGCAAATTTATGCATGGTATTTAGAATCCACTTAGGTGTAGTTAATGTGACTGAATTTACACACATCTATTTACACCAATGTAGGGAAAGGGAAATGGGACTTGATATGCCACCTTTCTGTGGTATTTTGCAACTACATTCAAAGCGGTTTACATATATACAGGTGCTTATTTTGTACCTGGGGCAATGGAGAGTTAGGTGACTTGCCCACAGTCACAAGGAGCTGCAGTGGGAATTGAACCCAATTCTCCAGGATCAAAGTCCGCTGCACTAACCACTAGGCTACTCCTCCAATAGATCTGTGTGCACTGGCCCATACTTTATAACAACGCATGTAGATTTTGGAATGCCCATTTTCACGTCTCTAACCACGTTCTTTTTCACCTGTGCATGTTAGAATATAGGTGCAGTACAATACAGAATACGTTTAGCTATGTGCACGCATAAATTCTAAATTTTGCCAATTAGTGCTCGATATTGCTTGTTAAGAGCTGTTAACAAAGCTTAACAGCTTGTTAAAGCAATTAATCTATGTAAATTAAGCTAGTATTGCAGCATAGCACTTTGTCATCTTGCTGGCATTTGTACGGGCACATGTTCAAATACTCGCGTAAGTGCTAGTACTCTAAAGATTTATGCCACAAAAGCTTACCGCTGCTTAGTAAAAGGGTCCCTTATTGAATTGCCCCATGAATCAATTGAATGCATTAACCTGTTAATTAACGTGCATTAAAATGATTAGCATGTGTTAACAAGTTTTAATGCTTGCTAATAAGCTTGTATCACAACAAATTAGTGAAATGAATTGAAAAAATATATATATGAAAATTGGAGAAAAAGGCCAATCAAACAATTTTGCCCTGCACACATCCCTACTGGGTTATGCCATTGATTTCTCCACCATGGAGGTGACTGAGTGCATGTTTTAGTAGTACTGTATGACAAGCATGTTATGGATTCTGTTTGGATGAATATTACTTATATCCAATGTATGATTATATATATTTCTTTATATATAATGTCAAAAGGTTGCTTTTTTTTTTCTATAAACTGTACATTTGGACTCTGTTCAAGTAATTGCAACTAATATTGTCAAGGGATTCCTTTTTATCCAGAAGGTAGTAAACTGCTTTTTGATGTGAAATTTACAGTCTTCTGTGAGTAGAGGCTTTATACTGAGGGGCCCTTTTACTAAGCTGTGGTACAAAGTGGCCTTAGTGTGCACTTAAGTTGATCTTTTCCACACACTAAGGTCATTTTTACCACAGCAGGAAAATGCCTAATTTTCAGGTTTTTACACTAATGGTCACTTGCTAATTTTCCCATTAGAGTATGGCACTAGTGCATGAGCCCCTACTGCCACCTATTTTGAAGGCAGCAGGGACTCATGAGGTAAACCTATACTAATCAGGTAGCGCGGCAACTTGCATAGACGTGGCCACTCTCCACCCCCCTCCCCATACATGCCTCTTTAAAAAAAAGTCTCTTACTGACCTATAAGTGCATTCACTCTGCCGCTCCCCAGTACCTCTCCACTCTTGTCTCTCCCTATGCCCCCCCTTGGATACTCCACTCTGTAGATAAATCTATCTTGTCTGTCCCCTTCTCCTCTACTGCTAATTTCAGACTCCATTCCTTTTATCTCGCTGCACCTCACGCCTGGAATAGACTTCCCGAGCCTGTACGTCTAGCCCCGTCTTTGGCCGTTTTCAAGAATGTTGTGTTGAGTGAGATTGCAATCTAATTGCTTTGGTCTTTATTTAATCTTCCTTGCTGACCCTCATTCCCTTGTACTATTTTGATTGTGATTCCCTTTAATTTTGTTATTTCATTGAAAACCACTTCGGCATTCATTGAAAGTCTGTATTTATTTATTATTTATTTTTGTTACATTTGTACTCCGCGCTTTCCTACTCATGGCAGGCTCAATGCGGCTTACATAGGGCAATGGAGGGTTAAGTGACTTGCCCAGAGTCACAAGGAGCTGCCTGTGCCTGAAGTGGGAATCAAACTCAGTTCCCCAGGACCAAAGTCCACCACCCTAACCACTAGGCCACTCCTCCACTAGTAAACATAAATAAACACACAGATCATTTCAGCAGATCATCACACAATTATTTTTCTGCATGACTCTGATACTGAGGCAGTCCTGTGCTACCACAGATGTCTGATCATGAGCAATACAGCAGCGCCACAGTTTCCTAACATGACTGAGCCAAAGCATGTATATAGAATAAATAATTCAAAAGGTTTAGGTTTTGACAGCACCCCCCCCCCCCCCCCCCCCCCCTAAAAAGCAAGTTCTCTTTGGCTTCATTTCCTTAAGCTGCCAAATAATTATTTCTGCTTTTTTAGTTTCTTTTTTGTTTGTTTGTTTTATAATTATATAGTAGTAGTCACAACATCAGTTAGGCCCATGTCATGAACCACAACCATTCAGTTATGCTGGGCTTTTATTGGCTGCATATTTCTTTCAGAGAAAGGTTAATACTGGGACATTATTTGCTGTCTATATTGCCTCTCTGTCCCCTACAGCACCATACTTCTAATCAATGTGACAGTGGCAAATATTTTATGGTTCTGAACTTGACTGACATCTAATTTAGATAAATATGGATTTTCCACAATGATCTTCCATGGACTGCACACTCCTAATTTAATAGTAGACCATAGTGTAGTTTAATTCATACAGAGCTCAAGGCTGAAAAATGTCTGGGTCTACACAAAAAAGATATTCAGACCAGTTTGGGGCACACTTGACAGACTGCCCAGCTAAAACGTACTCCTGTCATGTTAATAAAGAGGGCCGTTATAACACTCCATAATATAAAAAATAAAATCAGTTTGATCCAGTTGCAGACCAACCATGCATTTATTTCAATTAGAGTCCAAATTATATATTTCATTCATTTCATATGGATCTATTAAAGTCATCAGGGAAAGCAAGTGGGGTTATCCATCTGTTTTCAATGAAGCCTGCTAAAAGCATACTGGCAGGCTTCTATAGAACACTGTCTCAAAATCCCAAACTCACCAGTATATTAAATAAATACTAATACAAAGAACCAGAGAAATAGAGTCAAAACTCTCTCTTGTCAACTAAGAAAATGTTTTCTTTTTCTCTACCTTATTACCTCTTATGAAACTGGCTAACAGTACAATACAGAGCCAAATTTAAAACTATCAGTTTGACCTCCAAGGCCCGTAAAGGAAATGACACAGAGTATTTGAAGAACAGGATCTCCTTCTACACACATTCAAGATCACTAAGGTCCTCCCAAGGAGTTTCCTTAAGCACACCCTCTCCAAAGGGCATCACACGATGTGATACCTGCAAGCAAGCCTTCTCCGCATTAACCTCCATGCTCTGGAATGCACTCCCTGAAAGGCTTTGCTTAACACAAGTCTATCTCTACTTCAGGAAGCAGGTGAAAGCTTGCCTCTTCAACCAGGCCTTTAACAGAAGAAGTAAATGACACCAGCTGCACATACTAAAGCAGGACATGTTTATCCACTCCTACTCTAGCCATGATAATGTTCAAACACCTTTCTGACCTCATTTGCAACTCTGGGTCACCTTCTCTACAGTGCCCTAATCCCTTAGGGGGTCTTTTACTAGAGTTTAGCTCGAATTATCTACAGTAGGGCCCATAGGAATAAAATGGGCCCTGCTACAGATAACTCGAGCTAAACTTTAGTAAAAGACCCCCTTATTTTCTTACTCCTGTTACCCCATCCTATCTATCTATCTATCTATCTATCTATCTATCTATCTATCTATCTATCTATCTATCTATCTATCTATCTATTCCATCTTTGCTTACACCCTATGCTGTCTATTAAAATGTTTTATTGTGTATTGCGTTGGCATTATAATTTAGCATACTATCAGGCTCATTTTCGAACGAGATGGACATCCATCATTCGACATAAATCGGAAGATGGACGCCATCTCCCAGAGATGTCCAAATTGGTATAATCGAAACCCGATTTTAGACGTCTCCAACTGCAGTCCGTCGCAAGGACGTCCAAATTTCAAGGGGGCGTGTCGGAGGCGTTGTGAAGGTGGTACTTGGGCATGCCTAACACTTGGACATCTTTGAGCCATAATCGAAAAAAGCAGGGACGTTTTCACCCAGACGTGTTTTTTTAACGAATAAGGCAGAAAAAGGTGCCTGAAATGACCAGATGAATTGAAAGAAAAAAATGGGAGGTTGACCACGGATGCCAAAGACTGGAGAGATGAATACTTGAAATCAAATGTTTATTTGGACTCGACACAAACGTGTTTCAGCCGCTAGGCCTGCATCAGGAGTCTGTATGAAGAGAAACCATCTGTTATAAAGTGCAGGATTATCCGTTTATATGTAGTAATTGTCCGATCTTTTGTTATAACAGGTTGAAATGATGGTCTTTAAAAAGACCCTTGGTTGAGAAGATGTGCTTGCCAGTGAAGTAGGTTTTGAGCGCAAGTTTTTGTCGAGTCTTTTTACCAAATAAACATTTGAGTTCAAGCATTCATCTCTCCAGTCTTTGACATCCGTGGTTAACCTTCCAATTTTTTCTATCAATTCCTGTGTTTTTCCGTGGGGAGATTCAAGTTCTCCGCTTCAGGTGGATTCTCTTCAAAATGACCAGATGACCACCGGAGGGAATCGGGGATGACCTCCCCTTACTCCCCCAGTGCTCAGTAACCCCCTCCCTCCCTCAAAAACATCTTTAAAAATATTTTGTGCCAGCCTCTATGCCAGCCTCAGATGTCATACTCAGGTCCATGACAGTGAATGCAGGTCCCTGGAGCAGTTTTAGTGGGTTCAGTGTACTTCAGACAGGTGGACCCAGGCCCATACCCCCCTACCTGTTACATTTTTGGAGGAAACATCGTCCTCCAAAACCCACCACAAACCCACTGTATGTACCCATACCTAGGTGCTCCCCTTCACCCGTAAGGGCTATGGTAGTGGTGTACAGTTGTGGGTAGTGGGGTTTGGGGGGCTCAGCACACACAGTAAGGGAGCTATGTACCTGGTAGCAATTTATTAAGTCCACTGCAGTGCCCCCTAGGGTACCCGGTTGGTGTCCTGGCATGTCAGAAGACCAGTGCACTACAAATGCTGGCTCCTCCCACATCCAAATGGCTTGCATTTGGACGTTTTTGACACAGACGTCTTTGGTTTTGAAAATCGCCAAGTCAAAGACATCCATGTCTAAGGACGTCCAAATCCTTGGTATTTTCAAAACAAAAGATGGATGTTCATCTTTTTTCGAAAATACGGTTTTCCCCGCCCCGTATTTGGATGTTTTACAAAGACGTCCAAATCCCAACTTGGATGTTTCTTTCGAAAATGCCCCTCCTCATCATACTTTGTATTATTATTTGAATATTTTTACTGCTGTAATTGTCTATTGCTTATATTTGACTTATTCTTGCTGTACGTCACCTTCAGTGAATTCCTTCAGAAAGGCGGTAAATAAATCCTAATAAATAAATACATAATATGTTGCACAGTGTGCCCTTACAATGAACAGGGAAACCTCAGACATAAAACTCATCCATGCAGCATACAAGAACTTTTGGAATTGCTATAGAGGGTGGACAAATTTCTCATTCACTGGGTTCCCATGCGTGCTTAGTCACCCCTGTGACTCTACTGACAATGTAACAATATAGCAACAATTTTGTATGTCATAATCACCTAAACCTATTAAAAATATTTTACTGACACTATATAACAAATCTTGCTGCTTATGCACACTGTGAAACATCCAACTTTCAAAATAACATATATAGCGCTTAAATTAGTATGGAGTAAATCTTTAAAGAACAAGCACTAATCTAATTGCTATCGGGTGTAGACTCTCCTACCCAGTAGCGCAACAACACAGTGCCCTTCAGAGTGCAATACAGCAGCATGCAGCTTCCCTTATAAGCAGTGGGGCACCCTTGGGAGCACTGCAGTGGACTTTACATAAAAGGTCCTAGGTACACATCCCACCATTAACCCCTTATATTGTATGGTGAGACCTTCAAAACCCATGAAAAACTTTCTTTACCCAACTGTACACCATTACAATAGCCCTTATATCTGCAGATGTCACCTATAAGTAGGTACAGTATGTTTTTTTCTGGGGGGGGGGGGGGGCTTACACTTTCCACCATAATTGTAATAGAGTGGATTATGGGCCTGAGTCACCTTCTCTACAGTACTGTACTGAATACTAGGGTAGTCCAAGATCTTGCTTGCTGCTCTAACAGGACTGGCCTTAACATCTGAAGCTGTCATAGAGGCTGGTATGTACTGTTTCATTTACAGCTTTGCACGGTGGGAGGGGGGGGGGTCAGTGACCACTGAAGGAGTAAGAGGGTGTCATTCCTTTATTCCTGCAGTGGTCATCTGGTCATTTAGGGCACTGTTTTGTGGCTTATCCTATATAATAAAAAAGCACCTCCAACATTCTGAAGCTGACTCTGTGGCACTGTGGCAGTGTAGGGTTCGTAAGTCTGTAGTTCAACGTTTCATTGGCTCTCACTGTCAACGAAGAACCAATCAGACAGAACGGAACTTGGAGGAGGGAAGTGGAGTGGATTGAATCTCTAACAAACAATCATATACAGGGAGGTACGAACATCAGTGGAGGCAAGTGCACAGAACGGAAGGGAAGACAAACATTTAATCACTTTGTCACTCACACACATACACACTCACACAGACATCAAACACACACATATACACACACACTCAATCACTCTGTGTATCTCTCTCTTACACTGTCTGTAAAACACACTGTCACTCTCAGTCTCTCACATGGGCAACTGTATGTTCCATTATCACGAGTAAGGAGCTCTTCTGATGTGATTGTTAAACTGATTGAAGGGCCTGAACAAGGAAACCTTTACCACATTGTAACACAGTTTACACAAAAAATATTGTATATAAAGAAACCTTGCACATGTAAACAACAATTATATTCAGAATACAACCGTGGAAACATTAATGGCAGGAAATCATTACACTGCTAGCGCCCGTTAAGAAACAGGCTTTTTTTACTAGTTCATTAATAACATAGGTCTAGACCAAAACGTCCAACTTACAGCCCTGGATGTTTTTTTTGTTTTGTTCCATTATAGCAGAAAAACACCCAAGTGTTAGGAATACCCAGATCCTGCCCTTAACACGCCCTGACATGCCCTCTTGTGATTTGAATGCACTTCTGGTGGACTTCATAGAAAAAGGTCAAAAAATTGGTTTTAAAAATACTGATTTGAACATTTTTGTGAGAAAAATGTCCTAATGCAGATTTATACCATTTTTTGGATGTTTTTCTCTTTTGAAAATGAGCCTCACAATAATGTGATTTCCTATGTATGAAACATAACGGGAATGTGACTTATTTAATATAGATTCTACTTTAAGCCAAGTGGGGGGGATTGTTGGAGTAAATTAGAATGCATCAATGATATCCCTTAGATAGAATAAATTGAGGAAGTTCATGCCTCCTCTGTCTTTAGGGAGTTTGAGTGTTCTAGCAGAAATCTGAGGAGGTTTGAAGTTCCAAAAGAATTGCAAGAGAATCCTATCTATAGTTTGAAAAAAAAAAAAAAGAGTCAGGAAGGAGAATAAGTAACATCCAGAGTAAATACTTTAATCTAGAAGTTAAAGTTATTTTTATAGAGTTGAGTCTGCCCCACCAACTGAGGTGTAAAGAGGACTATTTGGATATAGTGAATTTTAAGGATTGAAGTAGTAATTCTGTATTTTTGGTAATGGTTTCTTGGATGGAGCGGCATAGATACATTGCAAAATATATAATTTATGATACCTGGGTTCTAAAAGAAAAAGGTTCTAAATCAGTCAGATACACATCTTCATGATAGGAGAGGCACTCATTTTTTCCCAATTGATTTTATATCCTGATATTAAGAAAAAGCTATTAATTAGTGATAGTAACTGAGGAATGGATTTAATGTCAGTATATATATATATATATATATATATATATATATATATATATATATATATATATATATATATATATATATATATATATATATAAGGAGGTCATCTGCATTAAAGGTAGATTCTACATGGATATCAGTGCCAATTAAGTGTTTTCTATAAGACGTGCCTAGATTTATGTGCAGTACATAGAATACATTTAGGTGATATCTCAGCGCCTAAAACAACGCGCAGCCATTTACACCAATAAAAATGTGGCGTAAATCCCAGCATGTAGATTTACATGCACTGGGCCATATTCTATAACTATGCATGTAAATTTCAGAACACCCATGAAATGCCAATTTCCCCACCCATAATCATGTCCATTTTTGCCTGCGCGTGATAGAAGTTCATCGCACTTAATGACAGAATACGCTTAGGGAGTTGTGCAGTGCAGATAAATTCTAATTATTGTTAAGTACTGTTATCAGTGCTCATTAGCTTATTAAGCTTCTTAAGTTATGTGCGTTGTTATAGAATTTGCTTGGATTTCATGTGGATCTCTAGGCGCGCTATATAGAATCTGGGGATAGTGGCAATTTTATGGAGTTATTCCCTAATAAGATGCCTTTAATGTTGGAGTTAGCATGCAGTGCTATAGCCAGGGGTTCAACTGCAAGATTAAATAGTAACAGTGATAGGGGACATCCCTGTCGTGTTCCCCAAGATACAGAGAAATATTGAGACACCTTGTTTGATTCAATAATTGAATCATTTGGATATATTGGGACCTAAGTCAAAGTGGTGAAGAGTGGAAAAAGGTACCTCCATTCTACTCTATTAAAGAGAAAGTGTAACTAATTTATCTGGAAGACAATTGGCTAATGGGAATATATTGCAAAATAAATGGACATTATCGCTAATGGCCTTGTTTGACATAAATCCACATTGGTCAGGATGAATTATATTTGGCATAACATAGGATATCCTTTGAGCAATGAGTTTAGCATATATTTTACCATCTAAATTAATCAAGGATATTGGATGATAATTAGAAACTAGAGTAAGGTCTTTCTGAGGATGGACTACAATCTGAGCCTCTGTGAATGAACTGTTAGCCGAGTTCCTCTCAATTATATTTGAATGAATTGGAGTAAAAGAGGGGATAAGTGTTTAGAGAAAATTTTATAGTATTCAACGAGCAGACCATCGGGTCCAGGAGTTTTCATTGGAATAGGTTTAACGGCTTATTCTATTTGTTTCAAAGTAACGAGGACCTCTAGATACTTTTTCTTAGTCAAAATTAAGGGCTCCTCTAACTAAGCAATGGTAAGCCCAATGTGGGCTTACCATTTGCTACACAGGAAGTACCACCGGGCTACAGAAGCAGCCCAGTAGTATTTCCCACCCCTAGCACGGCATCATTTCCTGGAGTGTACCTGTTACTACTGGGTTAACGTGGGAGCCCTTACCGCCACCTCAATTGGCGGTGGTAAGGGCTTCCCATGAAATGGCCGTGTGGCAAGTTCTTTAATTGCCACCTGGCCATTTACTGCAGGAATTCAAGACTTCCCTTTTATCAGCTGCAGTAAAAGGGGGCCTCGGCGCACGTGTAAAATACGTGCTACCAGCGCTGGCCCCCTTTTGCCACAGCTTGGTAAAAAGGGCCCTAAGTGAGGAATGGGAAAGCTTTAAGAAAATCCTCATTATTAGTATCTGAAACTTTTAACTCTAAAGTATTTCCCCATTCTTTGTGGCTATGGAGTTGGTGGAAAGATTCTTCTTGATGGATGTTATTTTAGACTTCTGCAATTTGCCCCTTGATAGCAAGTTAGAAGCCAACCCATAATCATGTTACTAAAAAAGCATAACTGGTGCTGAATAACTTTCTTGTTCTGTTTTTGACCTTTATGGTGGCCAAGGTCATTTAGGTTCCTTCAGTTCACAATACAGTTTGTACAACATCCATGCATGCATGAGCCAACAACATTGTAATTTTGAGACCCTGTACACTAAGTGGCTGTGTAAGTTAAGTATTCCTTATGAATAATAAATATTACCATAGCTTTTAATGCCAGGCTCATTCTGTTGTAAGGAGGAAGCTACAGTACATCTGCTCAATTAGGCAGCAGCCGTTTGCCAAGAAATAGCTGTTTACTGCATATATTTATACAGAAAGAAATGGCATTTTTACTTCTAATCAATCTAATAATCTCTATCTTATCATATACTTATACACTTTTATTAAACCACCCCAACAATTTACATGGACATTTTCAAAAATAACATAGATCAAAATTTCTAGTACTCTTTATCCTAGAAGGAAAGGTGCCATGACTTACATGAATAGCCATCCAGAGGTCAGAGTGACTGGCTAGGAACCCACCGGAACAAAAGCTATGCCTCCTGCAACCAGCCACAATCCATGAAAAGGCATCATTGCAAATATTATGCCAATCTCTAGAACATCTACACAAGTCTTACTAGAAAAGAAAGTAAGACTGATTGCTGCAAATCCATACACAAAGAAAATACACACTCAAAATACCTCACTTCAGCCAAATAAATAGAACATAGCCCCACTAAGGAGGCCTTTTACTAATGATTAGCTCATGTTATCTGTCACTGGACCCATTTTATTCCAATGGGATCTGCTGCAGCTGCCATGTGCTAATCTTTAGTAAAACATCCCCTATGTACTGAATAAATGACTACAAATTAAAAATAGAAATGTGCAGACACAAGCTGAAATGGAAACCCCAAGAAGTCAGACTCTGAATGCAGTACAATTTTAAAGAAAATAATTTTCTCCTATACTGTGCAAAATACAGTTATATTAGAGATGTTGCACATTCAGAGCCCAAAGCTTGCATATTTGAATCACTAAAGCAATTGGCAGCAGGTTGGCATGGGAACTGTGGTGATAGGTAGGGGACAGAGCCCATGGAAACAGGGCGGGGACAGAGCCTGTGGGGATGTGGCATGGACAGCAACAGAGCCTATGGGGCAGGGTGCAGATGGGACAAGGATAGGGACACAACCCGTGGGGACAGGAAGGGGACAGGGCTAGAACCCAAGAGGATGGGGACAAACTTTACACCTTTAATATACACCTTTAATATCTGTTCACTTTTTTGCAACCCTGTAGATCTTTCATATTACTCCTATATATAACCCTTTATTTTCTCTTCTTCCCCTTTATATCATTTTTCCTCTTCTTTATGCTTATGTTCACTAGGGTCAAATTCAGTTCACAGACATTCAATCTAGATAAACATATTGTAGCTCTAATAGATACAAATTATTGTTCGTGTACTCTATAGTGTTATGTTGCTCTACTAGATTACTAGGACTTTGATCTCCGTTGATGTGCCAATTGCGTACCCCATCTTTTCATTTTCTTTGTGTCCTTCTGAAGTGTTTAATAATAATATTAATAATAATAGCAGGAAGCATGTGGAAATATGTGGCTACAGAGCGTCCCCTTATCGGTGGTCAGCAGATGTCGCACAAGCCAGCCGTTAGACAAAGAGGATGTGTTGCTTTCCTGTAACCTTAGTGTCCACTGCCTCCAATGATAAACTGGCATGAATGATCTTTCCCCAAGTCAATGAAGCTTATTGTAGCACAAGTTGTGCAACATACAACTCCATTGGATAATCAGCCTTGTGAGGAAGTAGCTGGGCTCCCATCTTATTTGATCTTAAGCAAAAGGGCCTTAGCCTCCACCACCGTCGATCAAGTAGTGACTGCTCCAATGTGGGTTACCCATAGGACTGACGGATAAAGCAAAGCAAAGCAAATCAGACCCATAGGGCAAAAGCTTCCTCTGTGCCGCCACTTTCATTGAGTAGTCTTGAAAACATAGCAGCCATCTTTTCTCATAGGTTATAGTTTTTTCTGATCTTGCCGCTTACATCATTGCTTGTTTATGGGCAAAATTCAGGAGCTTCAAAATAACCACCCGTGGTTTAGACAGCTCAGACTGATTAGATCCCACTATGTGAGTCCTTTCTATCCTTAGTGGCTTGTAGCAGTCAGGAAGGTATAATTCCCGCTTCAACCAGAGCTCTAGAAACCCTATAACCTCATTATACGCCAGTGATTCAGGGAAGCCTACCAGTCTCAGATTATTCCTCCAAGACCGGTTTTCAAGGTCCTCCATTTTGTCCTCCTAAGCGGTCTGCCTCTGAGTCAGCTGGGTCTGTGCGTCTTCCACTATCTCATGTCCTCCACCATGCTTGCTTGTCTGGGTTTGAAATCCTGCTTGATCCTGTTCTAGCTCCTCTAGCTGAGCCTGCACTTTCTCTAATCAGGCCTTAATCGGGGTCAGGTGCCTCTCTAGCATTTCCTCGAGGACAGAGGTCATCTCTGTAGTTACCTCTGCAACCCAACCGAGGATACTGTTTGTTCCACGGGGCTAGCAGGCACTGCCATCTTGTCCTCGGCCACCCTGTGTGATGCTGCTCTCTTGACAGGAATTTGGAGGTCATAACGAGATGCTAAACCAATGGTTCATAAGTTAAGCAATTCCTCTGCCCTTCTGAGTTCTCAACAGTGTTGAGGGAACAATGCATTTCTTAAAAAAACAGGCAATAAGACACAGGGTGTCCGGAGAAGCGCTACTCAGCAGCCTCCCGTGAGCATGGCATCACATGATCCCCCAGCCAGTGTGGTTAAAAGATTAAGTGAAATAGGATATTAGAACCAAAAGAATATCCTTCAAAAAATGAAAAAGGATCAAAATGAAGAAAATAAAAAGCAACATAAGCACTGCCAAGCTAAATGCAAAGCATTAATAAAGAAAGCTAAAATAGAATATGAAGAAAATTTTGCCACAGAGACGAAAACTCATACTAACACTTTTTTAAGATATATCAGAAGGAGGAAGCCTGTGAGGGAATCTGTGTGACCATTAGGTCAGGAAGGAGCAAGAGGAGCACTAAGGGAGGACAAAGCCACAACGGAGAGATTGAATGAATTCTTTGCTTCAGTCTTTACGGAAGAAGATGTAAAAGATCTACCTGTACTGGAAATGGTTTTCAGGGGTGATGATGCAGAGGAACTGAAAGAAATCTCGGTGAACTTGGAAGATGTACTGAGCCAAATTGACATGTTAAACAGTGATAAATCACCTAGCCAGATGGTATACTCCACATGAAATTTCTGATCTGCTGCTATTGATCTGTAATCTGTCATTCAAGTCTTACATAGTACCTGAAGACTGGAGGGTGGCTAATATGATGCCAATTTTTTAAAAGGGTTCCAGGGGTGATCCAGGAAATAGTGGGAACTATGATAAAGAATAAAATTGCAGAACACGTAGAAAATATGGTTTAATTGGACAGAGTCAGCATGGATTCAGACAAGAGATGTCTTGCCTCACCAATTTGTTTCATTTTTTGAAGGCATGAATAAACATGTTGATAAAGGTGAACTGGTTGATGTAGTGTATCTAGATTTTCAGAAAGCTTTTGACAAAGTACCTCATGAGAGACTCCTAAGAAAATTTAGGAATCATGGGGTAGGAGTCAATATCGTTCTGTGGATTAAGAATTGGTTGTTGGACAGAAAACATAGGGTAAGGTTAAATGGCCATTTTTCTCATTGGAGGAGGTTGAATAGTGGTGTTCTGCGGGGATCTGTACTGGGACTGGTGCTATTTAACATATTTATAAATGATATAGAAAGCAGAGTGACGAGTGAGGTGATTACATTTGCAGATGATACAAAACTATTCAAAGCTGTCAAAATGCATGCAGATTGTGAAAAATTGCAGGACAACCTTAGGAAACTGGAAGGTTGGGCATCCAAATGGCAGATAAAACTTAATGCAGACAAATGCAAAGTGATGCACATTGGGAAGAATAATCAGAATTATAGTTATCTGATGCTAGGGTCCACTTTAGGAGTCAGTACGCAAGAAAAGGACCTAGGTGTCATTGCAGTCAATACCCTGAAATCTTGTGCAGCGGTGGCCAAAAAAGCAAACAGGATGCTAGGAATTATTAGGAAGGGGATGCAAAATAAGACCAAAAATAGTATAATGTCTCTGTATTGCTCTCCTTGAATATTGTGTTCAATTCTGGTCACCGCATCTCAAAAAAGACATAGCGGAATTAGAAAAAGTTCAAAGAAGAGTGACCAACATGATAAAGGGGCTGGAACTGTTCCCATATGAGGAAAGGCTAAAGGGGTTAATGTTCTTCAGCTTGGAAAAGAGCAGTTGAGGGGGAATATGATTGAGGTCTACAAAAGTTTGAGTGGTGTGGAGCAGGTGGAGGTAAATCAATTTTTCACTCATTCAAAAAGTATAGAGACCAGGGGAAACTCAATTAAATTTTAGGAAATACTTTAAAAACAAATAGGAGAAAATATTTTTTCACTCAAAAAATAGTTAAGCTCTGGAACTCATTGCCAGATGATGGAATAGCAGTTAGCGTATCTGGGTTTTAAAAAGGTTTGGACAAGTTCCTGGAGGAAATGTCCATAGTCTGTTATTGAGATGGACATGGGGGAAGCCACTACTTGCCCAGGGACTGATAGCATGGAATGGTGCTACTAATTGGGTTTTTCCCAGGTACTTGTGACCTTGATTGGCCACTGCTGGAAGTAGGATATTTGGCTAGATGGATCAATGATCTGACCCAGTATGACTATTCTTATGTTCTTAAGTGAGATTATTCAACTAACACACAAAGCTCTAACAACCTTTTTTGCAGAGGTCATGGCTACAATAAATACCAGACCCCTAGTACCAGTGTCTTCAGATCCAGAGTTGCCAGCTATGCTTCTGAGGCAAATGACTAATATCATTCCTACTCTACCAGGAGAGTTCAAAGATAGCAACATCTATATGTATCAATGGAAGCAGATTGAAAACCTCACAGACATCTTTTAGAAATGTTGGAAGAGAGAATACCTTCCAACCCTGCAGTATAAAAATAAGTGGCAGGATAACCAGCTTAACCTATAAGAAGGAGACTTCATGTTGCTGAAGGACAGCCAAGCGCAGCAAAACAGTTGGCCTTTGTGGCTCATCACTAAAACCTTTCTGAGTGAAGATGGGAAAGTCTGCAAGCTTTAAATCAAGACCATGAAACAAGGGACTGTGAAGACCTTCATCCAACCAGTCAATGAAGTGATACTTCTCTTACCTCATGAAGAAATGTGAACTCCATGGACCGTTGTCCACTCCTGAGAATCAGAGCCTTTTTCTCTTTTTTATGTTGATTGAATTGTCTGTCTCTCATTTCAGCTCCTGAGAGACTGGAAGAGAGAAGTCATCTGAATGACAGAGAACTTGAGACAAACAAAAAGTTGTCAACCTTCAAGATTCAGCTTTATTTATGGACTTTGCATACTTATAATGTTGATATTTTGGAAAATTAAATAGTGGTATTTACTGATACCAGGCAGGGAATGTACAGACCCCCATTTGCATGGAGGCAGGTAATAGGGTTGTGTAATAGGACTACAAGTCCCTGCAGTCTTGTAACTCCCCTGTAATAGGTTCTTTCACAGCACACATCCAGCTTCCTGTGTCTTATGGGACTCTATCTATTGGCTTGCCTTGTTCTCTAAGCATATGGGGAAGTAGCCCCCCCCCCCCTTCTCTCTCTGTTGGGTCTGTAAAAGTTAGTTTGTAGCATGTTTTCTCTGTGAACTAAAGCTGCCTATGTTGTGTTCTTGCTGCATGACCCATTCAAGCCATTTTGAGTCTATCAAGATTTCAACAGTCTAAAAATATAAACAGCATTACTACTTAGCCTGTTGCTGAAATCTGCCAGACTGTTTTGCAGAGAGAGAGAGAGAGAGAGAGAGAGAGAGAGAGAGAGAGAGCTAGTTGAGAACAGACTCCTAGTTTGCAAGGCAAAAACTCTTGGCCACACCTGAACTGTAAGTTATTTTTCCTAGTTTAATTACTGCATTAAAGAAGATTTTGGTTCAAGAATTCTGAATCTTCTTATAGAGATGTTCTATACTATGGCTTAAACTGACTGTCAAGCCTAGTATAAAAATACTTTGAAAGTCAGAATATGATACATATCAACTTAAATCTGTTTCCATGATACAACCTTGAGTGGCCCTTTTACAAAGTGGCCCTTTTACTCATCTACCTGGACAACATTCTATCTCAATTTATTTTAGAATATGCAAGAAGCATTATTCAGAAAAATATTACTGATACCTTTCTTCTTGCGTCATCAATGTAATTAAAAGGGGCACTGTAAGGGAGTCTAAAGAAAATTACCATCCCCCTTAACAGCACTCAGTCACAGTCACAGACCCACATTAAAAGGCAGGCCACAGAGCAAGGAGATAATGCCTCAGTGGGAGCAGAGCAGGGAGAGCATGGCCAAGGTAGGATAAAAACTCTCAACATAGATCAGTCAGGGAGGAGAGAAGTCCTGCAGAAGCTCTTCGCGGGTAAGCCAAGATTAGCTTGGAACCCTACTAAAATTGTGACTTTTAAAATGAAGGCCAAAGCCTGGCCAATTGTGCTGCCTTTTGGAAAGACAGAACTGTAACACTGGGATTCCAGGCCTGAAGCAAGCTCTGAGTTGCCTTTTGAAGGACAGGTCAGTGCATGCCATGGCCCTGCAGGAGCTAACCATGGCAGAGAACGTTTTGAACAAAAGAACTACTTTTTTTTATTGTGTTTATGTCCTCCTGACCTGTGAGAGGAACAGGTCATCCATTTTTCTGTTCTCAAATAAATTGGTTTATTTCATTTTTAAACTTTTCTGTGGCTGTGTTATTCAAGGCTCAGGCCCACTCTCACTCACGCTACTACAGGCACAAACTCATCACAGACATTAGTGTTCTGCTCTCTAAAGGTCACCCATTTATTGGATAACTCTTATGCCACTAAGAATGTAACATATCTGCTTATTTCTATATTTCAGTGTATTTCACATGAGATTGCAATTAATGAATCTGTATACTTTTATGGGGAAACATTGCCAGCGAGTATGTAGTTAGTCGATAGCAAGCAGTGTTGATAGATACTTTGCATGGATAATAGACAGATAGATGTATATACCCTGCAATAAATGTGTAAATGACAGATGTCAAATGAATGCTAGAATTATTATTGATGCTGAAATTTTTCACAATAAATTGGATATATAAATTAATGAATGGAATCTAGTTTTCTCTTGATGAAGAGCTTTTCAAACTGAATTGCTCTCTTCTTTATCAGTGCTGTTAATCAACAAAGGATATAGCACAACATTTTTTTCAGGAAAACAAATGGAAGAACATGCTTCCACAGCAGATCTCTTAACATATGAATGCCTCCAAATGATTCTCTGTCCCTATTGTGAACATGAGCACTACATTTAAATAATAGTCGCAGAGCCCTTTCTTATTAAGCTAGCATAGAGCAGGGACACCTATCTAATTGGAGTGGTTAAATAACATTGTAAAACAAAAAAAAAGCAGAGTAGGTTAAATCATTTGTCCCAGTACTGGGTTGAATTAGCATAGATTTAATGCCAGAACTAATTTTATGCAATTGTGAGATCAGTGGTTTTATGCACCTGGCAGCCGGACAGAGATCTTCTTCTTCTGACAGCACTGAATAAACCCCTATAATCCATTTCCTTTAGCTTTTGCGGCCATCTATGCTTCAGTTTCATGAAAGGACACAGGAATTAGGATTCTAAGGAGCTCAAAAGGACTCAAGCACTGTGGAGAATGAGATGCTATCTCACCAAGGTTGTGGCACAGAATAATTAAAAGACTTGGGTTTGAAGGAAAGACTTTACATTTCTATTTCTATATTTCTTATCTACTGTATGCCAATCTGTTGTTTCTGGGTATTATGGTTGAAGCTGAACTAAAATTGATTCTTTGCATTGAAATGATGTATGCTGTGATGAGAAGAATACATACAGTTGATATAGATATAGATGTATGCATATGTTGGATTCTAAGTTTTATGAAAAGTTTTGAAACGTTATATTTGTCATTAGGCACAACCGATATCATGTGCCTTAAATACAGATCGATTTGCACTAGCATAAAAGATCACTATTGTGTTATTGAAAGAAAAATCATTAAGGGGATGATTGTCAAAACTGTGTGCGGGTAATTGTCAAAATTGTATGCCTTGGGTCAAGGTCCACAGGTACTTTTTTTTTCTGCGGCTTTGAATCAGTTTTCATATGTGCTGTGGGTATCAACTACATACAGACTTTTGTCCTCTCTCACCCTAAACATCTCTCTCTTCCTGGGATTGCTGCCTCTAAGGGTGGGGGAGTTAACAAGATGTGATAAATGGTGAGTTTTACTGCATCTTAATTTACCATGGGAGTCACCAATATGCTGTATCTCAGTAGTGAAGGTTGCTGTCTCCTGTGGTAAAAGAATAACACTGCTTGTAGAGAAGAGGTCGTTACTTTTTAAAAGTACTTAAATAAAAAGTAAAAGTACTGGCTTCAAATGTAGTAAAGTAGAAAGTCTTATTAAAAAAAAACTCTAGTAAAATAAATAAAGTATTGCCTCTTAAATCTACTTTTTTATTACAAAGTAAAAAATATTTTTAACAAGTTGAACATGTAATTATTTTAGTCCTTTGATTTTTTTTTAATCAAATGCTGAGTTAAGGCCCAACAGTAGCTGAGTTCAAAATGGTCATTAGTCATTTTACCTCTGTTGGACTAAATAACTGTTCAGCAACACTTAACAAACCTTCACATGCAAAAATAGCTGGTAAAGCACTGTTTAGTTTAGAAAATATGTCTTTGAAAACAAAATATTCAACAAGGTCTGCCACAGAATTTACATTGTTCATGTAGGCAAAAAAAAGGCAACTCTATCTACAGCTAGCAGGCAGCAGTGTACCAGTGGATCAGGCGACCCTCAGGGGGAGGAATGCTGGCTTTGGCCTAACCCCTGGTAAGCCTTTCCTCAGCTGAGAGGTGCCCACCTCTACCACCGGCTGCCTTTCAGGTGCTGTGGAGACTTGCAGCTCATCTGCATATCATTACAGCCTTCTCCGGGGTGACACCCAGGTCCACCCCGATCCACTCAGGGCCTCCGCTCTAGGTGCCCAGTGCTCCCTCCAGGTGCTGTGGAGGACTTGCAGCCCTTCTGCATTTCCTCACAGCTGTGTCCGGGTTGACTCCAGTTCCACCCCAATCTTCCCAGGGCGCGCGGGGCTTTTTTCTCTTTGTATCTAATCTTTTTCCAGTTGCTAAAGTACCTTAATCGTTTATGGCCCCTATTCACATTCTCTTCTTAGCTCTGTCCCTTCCTAATCTTTTCCCTCACCCCCTACCTCTCTCCACTACAGGAACTCACTTCCCATCCATTGACTTCATCACCTCACCTTCTCTCCTACCCTCTTCCTCCCTCTTGGCTTTTAATCTCCATCTCTTTCTTCCCTCCATTTTGCCTTCCCCATTCCACCTAAATACCTCTGCCTTCGACGCCTTCATGGCCACACCTCTCCTACTCTCCTCCGCTCTCTTTTACTCCTTCTCTTACTCTCAGCTGGTGACATCAATCCCAATCCTGGCCCTCCTCACCAACTATTATCCAAACTCTACAGATCTCACCGTGACCTCTCTAACCTCATCTCTATTCCTCTACTCCCCTCCTCTTCTCTGCCCTTCTCTTGCGCCCTATGGAATGCCCGCTCTATCTGTAACAAACTCCCCTATATCCAGGACCTCTTTATCTCACGTCACCTCCATCTGCTCGCCATAACAGAAACCTGGCTCTGCCCTGATGACTCTGCTTCAGTCGCAGCCCTGTGCCATGGCGGTTATCTATTTTCACATACTCCTCGCCCTGCTGGCCGTGGGGGCAGTGTTGGACTACTTCTCTCTCCCTCCTCCAGATTTCAACCCCTTCTTCCACCTCAATCTCACTGTTTTTCCTCCTTTGAAGTCCACTCTATCCGCCTTTTCTCTCCTCTGCCTCTTCGAATAGCGGTCATTTATCGTCCCCCTGGTAAGTCCCTTTCATCCTTTCTCAGTGACTTTGACGCCTGGCTTGCCTTCTTCCATGATCCTTCCTCCCCCTCTCTCATCCTTGGTGACTTTAATATTCCTGCTAATGATCCTTCCAACTCTTCTATTTCCAAGTTACTCGCTTTAACGTCGTCCTTTAATCTCCAACTATGCTCCACCTCCCCCACTCATCAAAATGGTCACTGTCTTGATCTCATCTTCTCCTCCAACTGTTCACCTTCTAGTTTCCTTGCCTCTGATCATCCCTCCTCTGATCACCATCTTATAACTTTCACACTTAAATCTCCCCCCTCCCAGTTCCGTCCTATCATATCTAATTTATCTAGGAATCTTCATGATATTGACCCTTCATCTCTATCCTCCCATGTTTCAAACCTCCTCTCTACTGTGGCACCATCCACGTCTGTCAACGAGGCTGTTTCTTCTTACAACAATACTCTATCCTCTGCCTTAGACACTCTTGCACCTTTGATGATCCGCCCTGTAAGGCGTACAAAACCCCAACCTTGGCTGACTTCTAATATCCGCTACCTACGTTCCTGTACCCGCTCCGCCGAACGCCTCTGGCGGAAATCTCGGGCCCTTGCTGATTTTTTACACTTTAAGTTCATGCTGACCTCCTTCCAATCTGCTCTTTTACGTGCCAAACAGGATTATTATATCCAACTGACCAACTCTCTTGGCTCTAATCCTCGACTTCTCTTCACCACATTGAACTCTCTCCTCAAGGTGCCCCCTCCCCCAACTCCCCCTTCATTATCTCCTCAGACCCTTGCTGAATTCTTTCACAACAAGGTTCAAAAGATAAACCTTGCTTTCTCTACCTCACCACCTCTCCCTCCACTAGTCCGTCCCCCTCTCTCTCCTTCCCCTCATTCCCTTTCCTCCTTTCCTGAAGTTACTATTGAGGAAACTACACTTCTCCTTTCTTCCTCAAAATGTACCACCTGTTCCTCTGATTCCATTCCCACCCACCTTCTTAATGCCATCTCTCCTACTCTTATTCCTTTTATCTGTCACATTCTCAACCTCTCACTTTCCACTGCAACTGTCCCTGCTGCCTTTAAACATGCTGTGGTCACACCTCTCCTTAAGAAGCCTTCACTTGACCCTACTTGTCCCTCTAATTACGACCCATCTCCCTCCTTCCTTTTCTCTCCAAATTACTTGAGCGTGCTGTTCACCACCGCTGCCTCGATTTTCTCTCCTCACATGCTATTCTTGACCCATTACAATCTGGTTTTCGCCCTCTCCACTCAACTAAAACTGCGCTTACTAAAGTCTCCAATGACCTATTACTGGCTAAATCCAGAGGTCAATATTCCATCCTCATTCTTCTTGATCTTTCCGCTGCTTTTGACACTGTCGATCACAGCATAATTCTCGATACCCTGTCCTCACTTGGATTCCAGGGCTCTGTCCTTTCCTGGTTCTCTTCCTACCTCTCCCTCCGCACCTTTAGTGTTCACTCTGGTGGATCCTCTTCTACTTCTATCCCTCTGCCTGTCGGCGTACCTCAGGGTTCTGTTCTTGGTCCCCTCCTCTTTTCTATCTACACTTCTTCCCTTGGTTCATTAATCTCATCCCATGGCTTTTCCTACCATCTCTATGCTGATGACTCCCAAATCTACCTTTCTACCCCTGATATCTCACCTTGCATCCAAACCAAAGTTTCAGCGTGCTTGTCTGACATTGCTGTCTGGATGTCTCAACGCCACCTGAAATTAAATATGACCAAAACCGAGCTTCTCATTTTCCCCCCCAAACCCACCTCCCCGCTCCCCCCATTTTCTATTTCTGTTGATGGCTCTCTCATTCTCCCTGTCTCCTCAGCTCGAAACCTTGGGGTCATCTTTGACTCTTCTCTCTCCTTCTCTGCTCATATCCAGCAGACCGCCAAGACCTGTCGTTTCTTTCTTTACAACATCCGTAAAATCCGCCCCTTTCTTTCCGAGCACTCTACCAAAACCCTCATCCACACCCTTGTCACCTCTCATTTAGACTACTGCAATCTGCTTCTTGCTGGCCTCCCACTTAGTCACCTCTCCCCTCTCCAGTCGGTTCAAAACTCTGCTGCCCATCTCATCTTCCGCCAGGGTCGCTTTACTCATACTACCCCTCTCCTCAAGACCCTTCACTGGCTCCCTATCCATTTTCGCATCCTGTTCAAACTTCTTCTACTAACCTATAAATGTATTCACTCTGCTGCTCCCCAGTATCTCTCCACACTCGTCCTTCCCTACACCCCTTCCCGTGCAATCCGCTCCATGGATAAATCCTTCTTATCTGTTCCCTTCTCCACTACTGCCAACTCCAGACTTCGCGCCTTCTGTCTCGCTGCACCCTACGCCTGAAATAAACTTCCTGAGCCCCTACGTCTTGCCCCATCCTTGGCCACCTTTAAATCTAGACTGAAAGCCCACCTCTTTAACATTGCTTTTGACTCGTAACCACTTGTAACCACTCGCCTTCACCTACCCCCCTCTCTTCCTTCCCGTTCACATTAATTGATTTGATTTGCTTACTTTATTTATTTTTTGTCTATTAGATTGTAAGCTCTTTGAGCAGGGACTGTCTTTCTTCTATGTTTGTGCAGCGCTGCGTATGCCTTGTAGCGCTATAGAAATGCTAAATAGTAGTAGTAGTAGTACCTTTTGCTCATCAAGATCTTGATACGCATTCATCATTTTGAGTGTTACTTGGATGGATTATGCGGGGATGGTGCACCTTAGATATGCTCTGTCCTCATAGTGAATCTCATCTAGGCCTTTGTGTGATTCAAGTAAGCATAAAGCAGAGTGTCTGCACCCATGAGGCTGGAGAAGGAGTGTGTATTAACGGCTGGAGGAGATTGGCTATTCTGGAGTGAAATTCTCATGTCAAGGAGCAAAGGACGCGACAGGGTTATTATCATCAGTTCTGGCTCCACTTGGTGACTTACCACTGCTATGAGCTGCAATATTTTCACTCATTTAGATTTAAGGTAATAAATATTTCTGTTTAAAAAAGACTTTCCCCAAAAAATACTTTGTTACAAAGTACAAAAATATAGCTTCAGAGTAATGATTTACAAATGAAAAGTGAAAGTATTGTAAATTCAGTATATGTGAAAGTAGTGAAAAGGTTAACAAAGTGCTTTAATGAAGAAACTGTACTTCATTACTACCCATCCTGGACTGCTTGTGAGCCACCTCATAAGCATTGTTGTTATTCCATCTGGGAGTTAATTCAGTTACACCTAGAGGGTTAAATTTAGAAATTGAATGGGTGACTTTACTTTGAATCTGAGTCCTGGTGGGAGGAGCTTTGATCACGTAGAGAGTTAATATGCATTATTTAAACAGAAAAACGCCACCACCATGTTTATTGGAGTTTAACATTCACAGTCCGGTAAACATGGCATTAAGATGCAAATGATAAGGGAATAATTCTGTAACTTGTAAGGGTTATAATTGATATGAGTTAGGACAAATTTAACATTGTTCTCCTTTGTTCATTTCATAGGGGGATTTTCCTTGAAAAAGCTTGGTGTAGCGAAACTTGTTTGGTGTAGCATGTCAGATTATGAACCCCTGACCAGCATATAATCATCTTTTGAAGATGTTTTTTTTTCTATAAGATGCTATAAGAAGATAATAAGATAAATTATCCTTTAAGTTATTATTAATATGGAGTGATTATAAGATAGCTAACATTTCCACTTTGGTCTGCCAATGAGCAGATGAGTGCTGTCAAATCTCATTGAAAAGTTTATATCAATGAGTTGCACCGCTGAGGTGACCACTAGTAAGTTTCTCTATATGAGATTTTCTGGTGGTTGATTATACTTATTGTACTATTACATTCTACTGGACTTTACAAACAGCTCATTGAGTTTTCTAGTGCTATCCAGTAATAACACAGTTAGAGATAAGAGCAGCAATGGATCATCAGAAATTCTAGTCTGAAAAGAGAAACAAGGAGAATGAGATACGCCTCTCATTGTGCCTGCCACCAAAGGTGAGGCCAAGAAAATGAGATAGAAACTGCAGTGGAGTAGCAAGGGCGGGGTGGTGGGGGCGGTCCGCCCCGGGTGTCAGCAGGTGCCTTAAAATTTTTTTTTGAAGCACCGGAGTAGCAGGCAGCGCCTCGCGTCTGCCCTGCTAGTAAAAATCTCCTCAACATCGTCATCGGGTCTTCCCACATTGAGTCCCGCCCTCCTCTGAGGTAACTTCCTATTACCGCAAGGGCGGGCCGGACTCAATGTGGGAAGGCCCAATGACGACGTCAAGGAGATTTTTACTAGCAGGGCAGACACGAGGCGCTGCCTGCCACTCCGGCGCTTTGAAAAATTTTTTTAAAGGCAGGACAAGGTAGGAGCAGGAGAATGGAGCTGGTAGGTGTGTTGGGTCGGGTCAGGTCGGGTGGGAGGGGGGACTGAGATGGGAGAAGGGGATTGGGGAGGGGTGGGGTGGGGGAGCTCAGAGGGGTGCTCAAAGGAGAGAAGGGGATTGGGGAGGGTGGGGGAGCCCAGATGGGTGCTCAGAGGGAAGAAGGGGATTGGGGAGGGTGGGGGAGCCAGATGAGTGCTCAGAGGGGAGAAGGGGATTGGGGAGGGTGGGGGAGCCAGATGGGTGCTCAGAGGGGAGAAGAGGATTGGGGAGGGTGGGGGAGCCCAGAGGGGAGAAGGGGATTGGGGAGGGTGGGTGAGCTCAGAGGGGTGCTCAGAGGGGAGAAGAGGACTGGGGAAGGGAGTGCTCAGATGGGAGAAGGGGTCTGAAGCTGGAACTGGGGTCTGACAAGGGGGCAGGAGGGAAAATAGGTCCATGCCTGGGGCAGGTGGGAGAATTGTTCTGGGGATGAAAATGGGGGATGCAAGGCATGTGGTGGATGAAGGGGGCTGGAACTGGGGGCTGAAAAGGAGGGTAGTTGGGATAAGGGGGCTAGTACTGGAACTGGGGGCTGAAAGGGACAGGGGCTGAAACTGTGGGGACTAGGGGCTTTAAAGGGGACAGGGAGAACTGGCTGGGGCTGAAGCTCGGGACTGGTGAGAGAAAAGGGCTGGGGTTGAAACTAGGGGCTGAAAAGGGGACAGGGAGAAGTGGCTGGGGGCTGAAGCTCAGGACTGATGGGAGAAAAGGGCTGGGGTCTGGTGGGATAGTGGGGCTGAAAAGGGGGCAGGTGGGAGATATGGGCTGGGGCTGGAACTAGGGGCAGGTGGAATAAGGGGGATGGAACTGGGAGCTGAAAAGAGGGAGCAGAGAGAGAGGGGACAGACCCTGGATGGAATGGGGGAGCGTGAGGGAGGGCAGACCCTAGATGGATGGGATAGGGAGGGCAGATGGATTGAAGGGGCAGAGAGAAAGGGCAGATGGTGGGTGGAAGGGGGAGAGAGAAAGAGGGCAGACTGGGGCAAATGGTGGATGGAAGGGGCAGAGATAGAGGGCAGATGTGGATGGAAGGGAGAGAGAGAGAGAGGGCAGATGTTGATGGAAGGGGGAGTGAGAAATGGCAGACTCGGGCAGAAGTAGATGGAAGGCAGAGAGAGGGCAGACAGTGGATGGAAGGGGCAGAGAGAGAGGGCAGACACTGGATGGCAGAGAGAGAGCGAAGACAGATGCTGGATGGAAGGAAGTCAGTGAAAAGAAGATGAAGAAAGCAGAAACCATAGACAACAAACTGTAAATATAAATTTTTAATTTTTTTGCTTTGGGATATAGTATCGTAGCTGTGTTAATAAATGTTTATAAATAGAACATGTAAATAAGGTAATCTTTTTATTGGACTAATTTTAATACATTTTGACTTAACTTTCAGAGAACAAAACCCCCTTCCTCAGGTCAGGATAGGATACTGTAACAGCACTATACTGTATTGACCCAAGAAAGGAGATTTTGGCCTCTGGAAGCTAAATGTATTAGTCCAATAAAATGGTATTATTTTATTTTCTGTATTTGTTTTATTTCTATTTGTTAATTTGTAAAGTGGTGATTGGTATTTGTTAGTTTTTTTTCAAATTTATATCTGCTGTCTTTATATTTTGCACAGTACTAGGGGACATTTTCTGTTTCTGTGGTGTTGCATTGTATGCAGAGTCTGGCATTGGGGGTTCAGTTTAATTTTTGTCTAAATAGAAAGTTTATGATTATTTATTCTATAGTGGATTAGGGTGTATCTGTGTTTGTGAAAAAGACATGGCTTTCAATTGGCATTGACTGTGCAGGATCGATGATCTGTACTATTCTGTCTGGTTTCGTTTTACAATAGGTGAATTGCTGTTCTAGTGCTCACTGTAGTGTTTAAGATGCTTTCCTTTTCCTTGTGTGACTCATAGAAATGACTGCTTATGGTATGGTAGAATTGCTGTATAGGTCCTGAGTGTTTTGTATTCTCGGTATGCCTTGTACTGGATTTGGGGGGGGGGGGGTTAAAAAATGATCGGCCCCGGGTGTCAACTACCCTAGCTAACCCACTGAGAAACTGTATTACAATCTTTTTTATTTCACCATCTGGAGGATGGTGGGAGACAGCACTTGAAACTGGGGTTCTACTGCAATGCCCTACACTGACAGCTACTACTTTTGAAGTGGCCCAGGAAGAGTTGCAACAGCAGTAGAAGCAAGAGGAGCATGCTAAACACACAAGTGGAGTAATGAACAGGAAATGAGACGCTGGATCCCAGGAAGGGGAAGAAGAGATGCTGGACACAAGAGGGATAGAGAGGGGAGATGCTGCCTATGTTTGGGAGTAGGAAGAAGGGATGCTGGACTATAGTGGGCAGGGGAGTGGTAGAGCCTTAAGATGCCTCTGAGGGTAGGGGAGGGGACAAATGGCTGAAGGTTCACGTGGAGGGGCATAATCGAACGTCGCCGGCGATCTATTTTTGTGGTGGCGCAACAGCTGGCCGGAACCGTATTATCGAAAAAGATGGCTGGCCATCTTATTTTTTTATAATACAGTTTAGCCTGGCCAAATGCCAGAGTTCGTCGGGTTTGAGATCGCCGGTTTTGTTTTTCAGCGATAATGGTAAAAAATGCCGGCCATCTCAAACCTGGCGAAATCCAAGGCATTTGGTCGTGGGAAGAGCCAGCATTTGTAATGCACTGGTCCCCCTCAAATGCGAGGGCACCCTAGGGGCACTTCTAAAAATGTTTCAAAAATACAAAAAAAGCTGCCAGGTGCATAGCTCCCTTACCTTGGGTGCTGAACCCCCCAAACCCACTCCCCACACCTCTACTCCATTACCATAGCCCTTATGGGTGAAGGGGGGACTTACATGTGGTTACAGTGGGTGTTGGGGGGGGGTGGAGGGCTCAACAAGTAGCACACAAGTGTAACAAGTAGGGGGGGATGAACCTGGGTCTGCCTGCCTGAAGTGCACTGCACCCATTAAAAACTGCTCCAGGGACTTGCATACTGCTGTCAGGGACCTGGGTATGACATTTGAGACTGGCATACAAGCTGGCAAAAAAGTGCTTTATTTTTATTTTTTTCGTGTGGGAGGAGGTTGGTGACCACTGGGGGCCTACGGGGAGATCATCCCCCATTCCCTCCAGTGGTCATCTGGTCAGTTGGGGCACCTTTTTGAGGCTTGGTCGTGAAAATAAAAGAACCAAGTAAAGCTGGTGAAATATTGCTTAACGCCGCTTTTTTTTCCATTATCCGCGAAAGCTGGCCATCTGGTAGCCATGGCCACCCGTGTCCCGCCTTCGCTTCGCCGGCAACACGCCCCTTTGAACTTTCGCCGGCGAGGTGACGGGAAAAGCGGTGATGCTGTTAAAAAGCAGCTGTCAATTATACCGATTTCACCGCTTTTGAGAGAGCACCGGCCATCTCCCGATTTATGTCGGAAGATGGCCGGCGATCACTTTCGAAAATAAGCAGGATAGGGAATCAGATACCCTTGGGCAGGCCCTGAACATAGGAAATGATCAGCCTGATATTCAAAAGCACTTAACAAGATATCAGTATATGCTACCCGAGTAAATCATGCTGACCAGGGCCAATCAGCAATTTTTTGCACCAGGTGGTCCAGCTGTGGAGCAAAACCATAGTGCAAACATATCTTGATAGAAATGATATTCAATGCCATTATCTACATAAGAAATGGAACAACTTAGTATAGAAAAATTGCTTTAGCAAATTGTCCTATGTAGAGAGCACAGCTGAATCTTACTGCTATCAATATAATGCCAACGTGTGATTAGAATTAAATTATTCTATGTTAAATAAAATTGAAAACTTTCTTCATTCATATTGATTGAGGATCTGTTGAACTGGGGCTGATGATAAGTAATGGACTTATATGAAGGGAGTGGGATGGATAACTGTGCACCAGTGGATTGGGATGTGGTAATGAGGGTTTGTGCTCTTTGTTTTTATAAATGGTTTTTAAAGTTGTAAACCATTTTGAATGACCTGTGATAGCTAAAGTGATATATAAAACTTTGAAATAAATAAATAAATAAATACTGACCACTGCATACCAATAAGAGTGAATGTTCATTAAAAAATAACATTAGAATTATACCCCACCCCCTTCTGTTTACAAGGCTGCTGGTGCAGTAATACCAATGCAGCCCATTCACTTTGGATGGGCTGTGTCTGCATTGCCGCACAGCTTTGTAAACAGGGGTATAGTCTTTAAAGATCAAAGACCATTCAAACGTTTTAGGCATTATACTAGACTCAAAGTTGACATATGAAGAACAAAATTCTTAGCGGGGAATTTTTTTCAGACTCAGACAATCACAGGCACTCAGATCCTCTTTACATCAAAATAATTTCAGGGTAATAGTTTAAGTAATACTTTTGCCCCAGTTAAATTATTGCAATTCCTTGTATAATAATGTTTCAGTCAGGTTGCAGAAACGTTTGCATCTGCTGCAGAATTTGGCAGCTAGATTGATTTTTGGTTTGAGCAGATTTGAAAGTGTTTCTTCTATTTTCAGAAAACTTTATTGGCTGGCAGTCCAATAACGTATCCAGTTTAAAATTATTTGTCTGATATACAAATCTATTTATGGGCTGAATTCAGATAGTATTGGAGAACTGCTTATACTATCCTCTCAGGTGCAAAATCTTTGTTTTTCTAGGACCTTTCTTTTGGGTTATCCCACAGTAAAAAAAAAAAAAAGTGCTTTAAGTCCATTTTTGAAAGCTCTTTCCCTTTTCAGGGCGTAAGAGTCTGGAATACACTGCCTGTCAAAATTAAACAAGTGCCATTGTATCTTCTCTTTTGGAAATTTCTGAAGACTTATCTGTATGATAATTAATTAGATTGCTGGCTGTTTGATATATTGCATAAATTAGATGTATATCCCTCTTTTGTACAGATCATCTTTGGAATGTAAACCATTGTGAATCCTTATGGAAAGATATGTGGTATAAACGACACAAAGGGCCCCTTTTACTAAGCCGCGTAGGTGACTTTGCGCACCCAATGTGTGCCAGATTGGAGTTACCACCCATTTACTGTTTGGCCCTTGTGGTAATTTCAATTTTTGACAGAGGACCGCTACACACATCTGAAAAATATTTTTTATTTTCTGGCGCGCATAGCGGATGCACAACAAGTGGTATCTGATGCGCGTAGTTCATTACTGCACAAATTCTTTACCGCTAGGTCTAAGGCTGGTGGTAAGGTCTCAGACCCAAAATGGACATGTGGCAATTTTGATTTTGCCGCACGTCCATTTTCGGCAGAAAAGGAGGCATTTTTTACAGGCATACTAAAAAATGGATCTGCGCACGCCCAAAACCCGTGTCTACACTACCGCAAGCCATTTTTCAGTGCGCCTTTATGAAAGGACCCCAAATAGAATAGAACAGAATAATGGGGAGAAATGGTTATAAACACAATGGACAGAAATAGCCAGATATGACAAAATAGTTGTGCTTAGGATACTATCATCGATTATAAAGTAAACCCAATTTAGACCAAAAAAGAAGAACTTAAGATATCAGAAATCTGTGCACAGAGTTTCTACTACAACATTTCAACTTCTACAGTAAGTAAGATTAGCAAGGAAAGATAGCTTTGGAACCATTCCAAGACAGGCTTAGCTATTGAATCCTGCATTTTAAGAGCTATTAAGATGTTAGACAGATGATAATAGAGTCTCTTCCCAGTGGTATGGCTCGCGCTGTGGCTTCTGTCTGTCACTCTTGTGCATGGTGTCTATCAGAAACAGTTTGAGGAGATTAGGCAGCCTGGCTGTTTTATCCAGGTAAAACCTGTCTGGCACATATTGAAAGGAGGACACCTAATGCTCTTAATCCTCAGAAAAGGCATTCCAGTTGTTAGGGGAGGGAAGGAAGGAAATATAATTTCTGATGTTGTCTAAGCACCTTTTTAAGGATAGAAACAATGTTTCATAAAATAATATGCATCTCTTATAATGTAATTGTGCACAATTATTTCCAGATCTGACAAGGCTGCCTTTTCCTCCTTTTAAAATGTCACTTTTCTGAGACACACAATGATCCTCAAATGTCTTATGTAATTTTTCTCTTTCAAAAGCAGACTTTTAAGCAACCTTTCCCTTGCTGGTTCTTTTCTACCAAAACTTTATTTCTCTTATTTCTTTGGCATTTCTTTGGCATAATCAGGGCAATTGACTTCCTAACAGAAAGCCAGAAGCTGCAGAACATGCAAAAGAGAAAAAAAATAACCTGTTTACTATAATATGGTAAAGTTTTGCACTTACTACATGCCCAGGGGGCAAGTCTATAACTATAAACCTCTATTTAGGTGCTCTGAGGGTGGGCGGTAGAAGTATTTTCTATAATGAAGATTTGGTTAGCGCAATATTCATATCAGGTAAAGTTAAACAGGAAAAGGTGGTCCTATCTTTAGTCAGTTAGTGGTCTGAGTATCACCATTAACTGGATAGCACTACCTGTCAGCGCTGATTCCCGGATATTTTGTGCCAGCTAGAATTCAGATACTGGTGCTGAATATCCAATGTTTTTTACTTACAGTGGTCAACATTTTGAAAAATGTTGACTATCAGCCCCTAAGAGTTATTTTACAACAATGGAATTGGAAGAAAAAAGGCCTACAACCAGAGAAAACATGATGAGCGTGGTGTAGAACAGTAAGAAACATAGAAGCAGATAATGACAGCACATAAAAATTCCAAGGTCATTCTAATATGTGTTGTTTACTTTCTGGCACATGCCGTAGACCCCTGCCTTCCTATTGGCTATGAACCCTGTGTATTTTTCCATTCTTTGTTAAACCTTGCTACTGTTATTCATCCATCACTCTCTAAGGAAGGTTATGGCAAAATGGATAGAACACTTGCTTTCTCCTTCAAATCCCATCAGTGGAGCATCTGTTTTGCTCAATTCTCCGCCCCCCCCCCCCCAACACACCCTTAACATTAGCCAAGGCTCTGATCAAGGGACTAAGTGGCAAAGTGTTTAGAGCACTTGTCTTGTTCTTCTGGAGAGCAGCCATTGCAATGTCACTGTTGTAGTACAATATTGTACAGGGATGCTTAAGGATTAAGGTCTGATGACAAAGTTTGTAATGAAATGTTCTCTCAAAATATCTAGATGAATGATGGGTGGGTTACAATGGTACTGAATTAAGACTTTAAATATGCCATAGGTTTTGTGGAGTTTTTTTTGTTTTAAGAATAATGGGAATATGAGTCATTTGTAGGTACACCTCAGTTGGTTTTCCAGTCTATAGTTTGCTGGGACACATGCATAATTTTTAATAGGGGAGGAAATGAACTACAAAACTCAAATACAGAACTTGAGGACACTACTTAGTATACTCACATCCTTGCAGACCAGGGCCATTGTATGCCACCATCAGCCTCTCCCAGCGTCTTCTGTATTGGAGATAGGATCTTCTGTGGTCTTGGCTAGGAAGGCTGCATCTTGGCCAAAATTTGGTATCCTTCTCTTTCTTCCTGGCATCTTCACAAATGTCCCCACGGATCTGACGTTGTGATGTCACAGTGTCAATGTACGTTGATGTCGTGCATCAGTTCTCGGCGTATTCTATATACCACATGGAAATCGGAGGGTGCGACTGATTTAGTCACATTCTACATGGAGTACCTTTAACCACGTGTACAGTTCCGGGGCAGGCGTATTCTATATAGAGTGCCTTGTGCTTATATAATACACTTGCGTGAATTTCTATAGCACGTGGTATTTTTAGGTGCCATATATAGAATTAGGTCCTAAATATTACCTTCTTTAAAAAAACAACAAACTGCGTAGAACATGGCTGCTCGCCTTATGTGCAGATCGCTGTTTTACGCTAAATCATCTCCTCTTCTATTTGGTTTACATTCAGGCATATTTTCAAAGCACTTTGGGAGGCTAAGTTCCATAGGTTTTTATGGAACTTTGGGAGGCTAAGTGCTTTGAAAATGAGCTTGATTGGCTCCCAATAAAAGAAAGAATATCATTTAAATTATGTGTATTTGTTTACCAAATTCTATATGGTATGTCACCATCCTATATGAATGATCTAATTGACTTACCACTGCATAATGCTTCCATAACCTCTAGAGACTACCTTATCCTACACTTCTCTAGTTGTAAGAATGTAATCTATAAAACCATTCATACTGTTTTTTCATACTAAAATACCAAAACCTGGAACTCCTTACTCAAACAGCTCAGACACACAAATAATTACATGTTGTTTCGTAGACTCTTGAAAATCCAATTATTCAGTTCAATTTTCAGTAAAGAACTAATCTGCAACTAACAATGGTATGATCCTATTTAGCACATTCTATCATCTACTGCAAGCTCCTGTTGTACAGTTACTGAATCCTTGATTGATTGTTCCTTAACTAATTGTCTATGTTCCTCACACTATATTACTCTGTTCTTAGAATTAATAACTTTGAGTTCCTTATATGTATTAACTCTCATTACCGAGTCTTCTATATTTGATAACACAACCTAACTGTCTAATGAATTTCATGGTTGATAATATTTCCAAAACTTGTAATATCTTTCAATTGATGTTTGTTATGTAAGCCACATTGAACCTGAACTTATCTCTGGATAATGCAGGATAAAAATGTCACAATAAATGAATAAATTACCATTGTAAATGAGAACTGAATCCATACTTTTTGGACTACCCAAACTATGACCAAACAATGCTGTGTCCTGGCCATCTACATGTGCAAATAGAGGAGATCTGAAATTTCCATATACACATATGCAGTCTGTGGGCCCTGTTTACTAAGTGCACTAGCGTTTTTAGCACATGCTAACTCTAAAGATACCCATAGGAATAAATGGGTGTCTCTAGTGTTAGTGAGCACTTTTTTTTAGCATGCGCTAAAAACACTAGTGTGCCTACAGCGCAGCTTAGTAAACAGGAGCCTATGTGTGTAAAACCTACTGTTTACATCTGCACATGCTTCTAAAATGACCTCTTAAAACTGGCAGGTAACTGTCATTAGCATATGGGCTTTAACACTTAGCACATAAATCCCTAGAAGTCTTCCAGAACTATGCATTATTAATATCATATATCATTGTTAGTATGAATCCCTAAATCTATCTAGATACATTTGATGTTAATTTTAGGCATGCTTAGCTCAAGCAAAAGCACCCATAGGGGAGGGTTCATCTATCTTTTATTTGTCTCTACAAATGTATACAGAGGTTTGTTGTTCCTGTGCAAAAAAAAAAAAACAAACGTGCATGTAAAAATAGATGCAGGAATAACTACTGTAGTGGTGGAAAAGTTAGACCCTGAGGGGAATAATCGAACGGCGCTGGTGAAATAGATTGCCGGCGATCTATTTTGGCGGCGCCGCAAACAGCTGGCTGAACCATATTATCTACTACTACTACTACTACTACTACTTGACATTTCTAAAGCGCTACTAGGGTTACGCAGCGCTGTACAATTTAACATAGAAGGACAGTCCCTGCTCACAGGAGCTTACAATCTAAAGGACAAATGTACAGTCAGTCAAATAGGGGCAGTCTAGATTTCCTGAAAGGTATAAAGGTTAGGTGCCAAAAGCAACATTGAAGAGGTGGGCTTTGAGCAAAGAATTGAAGATGGGTAGGGAGGGGGCTTGGGGTAAGGGCTCAGGAAGTTTATTCCAAGCATAGGGTGAGGCGAGGCAGAATGAGTGGAGCCTGGAGTTGGCGGTGGTGGCGGTGGTGGAGAAGGGTACTGAGAGGAGGGATTTGTCCTGTGAGCGGAGGTTACGGGCAGGAACGTAAGGGGAAATGAGGGTAGAGAGGTAATGAGGGGCTGCAGACTGAGTGCATTTGTAGGTAAGAAGCAGAAGCTTGAACTGTATGCGGTATCTGATTGGAAGCCAGTGAAGTGACCTGAGGAGAGGGGTGATATGAGTATATCGGTTCAGACGGAATATAAGACGTGCAGCAGAGTTCTGAACGGATTGAAGGGGGGATAGATGGCTAAGTTGGAGGCCAGTGAGGAGTAGGTTGCAGTAGTCAAGGCGAGAGGTAATGAGAGCGTGGATGAGAGTACGGGTGGTGTGCTCTGAGGAAAGGGCAAATGTTGCTGATGTTAAAGAGAAAGAAGCGACAGGTCTTGGCTATCTGCTGGATATGCGCAGAGAAGGAGAGGGAGGAGTCGAAGATGACTCCGAGGTTGCGGGGCAGATGAGACGGGGAGGATGAGGGTGTTATCAAACTGAGACAGAGAGTGGAGAAGTGGGTTTGGGTGGAAAGACGATAAGCTCGGTCTTGGACATGTTCAGTTTCAGGTGGCAGTTGGACATCCATGCAGCAATGTCAGATAAGCAGGCTGATACCTGGCCTGGGTCTCCGCGGTGATGTCTGGTTGTGGGAGAGATACAGCTGGGTGTCATCAGCATAAAGATGATACTGGAAACCATGAGATGAGATCAGTGAGCCCAGGGAAGAGGTGTAGATTGAAAAAAGAAGGGGGCCCAGGACAGATCCCTGTGGAACTCCAACAGAGAGCGGGGGTGGAGGAGATCATGAGCGTATACTCTGAAGGTGCAGTGGAAGAGATAGGAGGAGAACCAGGAGAGGACAGAACCCTGGAACCCAAATGAGGACAGTGTGGCAAGAAGTAAATCATGATTGACAGTGTCAAAAGTGGCGGATAGATCAAGGAGGATGAGGATGAAGTAGTGGCCTCTGGATTTGGCAAGGAACAGGCCATTACATACTTTAGAGAGTGCCATTTCTGTCGAGTGTAGAGGGAGAAAACCGGAAGTGGATCGAGGATGGCATGAGAGGAGAGAAAATCAAGGCAGCGGCTGTGAACAGCACGCTCAAGTATTTTGGAGAGGAAGGGTAGGAGGGAGATGGGGCGGTAGTTGGAGGGACAGGTAGGGTCAAGTGATGTTTTTTGAGGAGAGGTGTGACTACGGCGTGCTTAAAAGTGTCAGGGACAGTTGCAGTGGAGAGAGAGAGGTTGAGGATATGACAGATGGAAGGGGTGACAGTATGAGCGATGGTGTTAAGTAAGTTGGTGGGGATGGGATCAGAGGAACAAGTGGTGCATTTCGAGGAGGAAAGACAGCAGGTGGTTTCCTCCTCGGTGATATGAGGAAAGGAGGAGAAAGAAGCCTGGGTTGGTTGGTTGAGGGAGAGGGTTGAAGGGTGAAGAGGAAGAGGTGGCTTGGAAGTGAACTCAAGGTTGATCTTTTGCACCTTGTCACGGAAGTAGTCAGCCAGTGATTGAGGTGAGAGTGAGGGGGTGGGTGGGAGCAGAGGGCACTTTGAGGAGGGAGTTAAGGGTGGCGAAGAGACGACAAGGGTTGGCGCTGAGAGAATTGGTCAATTGGGTGTAATAGTCCTGTTTGGCAAGGAATAGGGAGGACTGGAAGGAGGATAGCATGAATTTGTAATGAAGGAAATCTGAATGGGTATGAGATTTCCTCCACAGGCGTTCAGCAGATCGGGCCAGCCATCTTTCTTTCGATAATACAGTTTGGACCAGCCAAATGCCAGAGTTCGCCGGGTTTGAGATGGCCACTTTTGTTTTCAGCGATAATGGAAAAAAATGCCGGCGATCTCAAACCCGGCAAAATCCAAGGCATTTGTTGTGGGAGGAGCCAGCATTTGTAGTGCACTGGTCCCTCTCACATGTCAGGACATCAACCGGCACCCTAGGGGGCACTTCTAAAAATTAAAAAAATATATACAAATATCTCCCGGTGCATAGCTCCCTTACCTTGGGTGCTGAGCCCCCAAATCCTCCCCCAAAACCACTCCCCACAACTCTATACCAACTACCATAGTCCTTATGGGTGAAGGGGGGCACCTACATGTGGGTACAGTGGGTGTTGGGGGGGGGGGTTGGAGGGCTCAACACTTACCACCACAAGTGTAACAGATAGGGGGGGATGGGCCTGGGTCCGCCTGCATGAAGTCCACCTGCAACAACAAAAACTGTTCCAGGGACCTGCATATTGCTGTCAGAGAGCTGGGTATAACATTTGAGGCTGGCATACAGGCTGGGAAAAAAGGTTTTTATTTTATTTTTTTAGTGTGGGGGGGTTGGTGACCACTGGGGGAGTACGGGGAGGTCATCCCCATTCCCTCTGGTGGTCATCTGGTCAGTTGGGGCATCTTTTTGAGGCTTGGTCGTGAAAATAAAAGGACCAAATAAACCCAGCGAAATACTCATTTACGCCACTTTTTTTTCCATTATCCACGAAAGCCGGCCATCTGGTAGCCACGCCCATGCCTGCCCATGTCCCGCCTTTGCTACGCCACTGACACACCCTCTTGAACCTTCGCCGGTTCGGCGACGGGAAAGCGGTGATGGTGTCAAAAATGCAGCTTTCGATTATACCGGTTTCGCCGCTTTTGAGAGATCGCCGGCCATCTCCCGATTTATGTCGCAAGATCGCCGGCAATCACTTTCGAAAATAAGCACGCCTATCATCAGGAGAATTTTGCATTGTGGCCACAGTGACCCAAAATTACCGCTAGAGAAAGATGAGGGCCCAAGCCATGGCACATAGAATGCAGTGTGCTGAAAGGGACTCAGCCCCTGTTATCAGAAAAAGCTTGGTACCATAGAGGCAGCAAAATATTTGCAGTCTGCTGGTGGAGAGAGAATACAAGAGGAAGGGGCATGGAAAAGAGAGAAGAATATCAAGAAAGTGGGAGGCTGAAGAAGTGAGTCAAGAAGGCAGAAGAGAGTGCATGGATGGAGGGGGATATGATTATCATATGACAAGATGCAGACACACCCTATATTCCCGACAGTCACACCACACATATTTAGCCACACAGCATACACTCACCCCCATCCCTTGCATACCCTACCTTCTCACACTTTCTACATACTCATACATCCCAAACTCACACAACCCAGACACTCCAAATATGTTACACACATCCAGATACACACATCACCACTACACCCCACAACCCCATTCCCATGCCACATAACATCCCAGTTCCCTATAGACATCCCAAGAAATACGTTCTCAACACACACACAAATGTATACACAGTACCACCCATTTACACAGCTAGACAGAGCCTATGGCCCAACTGATACATCATGACTGTTCCCATACAGTCAACAACATAGATATGTTGGTAAGTTTATTGAAAGGAGGAACAAGCCATCATGTCACACGTCGTATGAGTGTACTTTTTAACTTGTTTGTAGTGGCTTGTAATGAAGTATAAATTAGTCTTTGTCTATCTTTAATGTTCTATGAACATTAACTATGTATTTTGATATAACATTCTTTGCTATGCAGCTGCTGCATTTGAAATAGTTCTAATAAAATCTGAAACCTGTTGGTAGATATTAGAAAGAATGTGGGTCCTATTCAAAAATGACTTTTTCCCTTTCCGTGCCTAGAAAAATAAATTAATGAATAAGAACCTATGTGTTTGAAACAAACAATTGGTGTAGAGGCTTTTTTTTTTTCAAATTGGTGTATATGACTATCTCCATAAAGTATAATTTTATTTACCTTGCATCACTGCTCCTGGTTTAATTAAGCATTAACCTCAAAGTAGAAGAATGTTTGTGCAGTAATGAACAGTCATTGAACTCATAAAGGACTTCACTGCCTGGAGCATAGGGATCTGCATGGCTAAGTAAAAATGCTTTACCACTAAGGGGTAATTGCTAGTTTATGGCACTGCTTTTTTAAAAAATAACTTTGCAGGTACACTTCTCAGGGCCTATACAGTATTTTGTCTGAGTAATCAGCAATGACCTTCCAATTCACAGAAAAGAGAGTCTGAATAGATATTTGAGGAAATAATTAATGCACAACGTGTGTGTACCAAACTATAAGACATAGGCAAGAACAGACTTTGTTATATTTAACTGTAGACCTCCATATAATGCAATAACATAGTTCAATATTATATGGGATCACTTATTCTGAGGTCAAGGGTTGGATACCATTTTTGTTCTTGCTATTATATTTTAGATACCATATAGAGGGAAATTCTATAAATGGTGCCTAAAGTTAGACGCTAACCCCAGGATTCTATATATTGTGTCTTAATTTCTGCATTGAAATCGAAGCATATTCTATAACAATGCATGTAACTTAATTGGTTAACTAGCTAATCAGCACTGTCAATTGGATGCTAACAAGTAACTATCAGCACTAATTGGCATTAACGAAGATTTAAGTGTACAACTTGCTAGAGTGGTCCTTTTACCAAGCGGCGGGAAAGGGCCCTGTGCTAGTGGCAGGGGCCATTTTTCCTGCACACCAGGGCCCTTTTTACTGCAGCAGGTAAAAAGCCCCCAGACAAACATGGCCATGTGGTAAGAGAACCTTTACCCTGTGGCCATGCTGTTACAAGAAATAATATTTAATTTGGGGAAATTACTCAGAGCATTTGCTGTATTTATAATTTTTATAAAAAATGAGCCAAAAAGGTAAAAAAATTAGATAAAAATATTGTTTCTTGGAAGTTTTGTACTTAAGAGTAATTTGCATTTAGTTTGATTGGACGGTTTTCAGAAAGCAAGTGTTATAGCCATATTACATAGTAACTAAGGAGTTATACATTTACACTTATTGGCAAATATTTATTTAATCAACAAAAAGAAGTAGATATTGAGCCCATTGCTCAATGCATAACTTTAAATGGGTAAGATATCTATGAAGAGGAGGCTGCAGAGCAGTGGTGTACTGGAGTGAGCTCTCATGGGCTCATGAGAACCATTTGTTAACTTTATAAGAAATTTGGAAGCTGGTTGTTAAAGTAGACGCCGCATGGCTACTTTACCATCTGGCTTCCAAAATGTGTGCTCGGTCCCCTTTTGACTTCTTGCATGTGCAAGAAGTCCCAGCATGCTGCTCAGAGCCAGAAATGGCTCTGCATCCCTGCCAGAAAAGGCATGCTTAGCATGTCTGCACAAGGGAGGAGGAGGAAGAGAGAGAAAGAAAGAGAGAGAGGCATGGATTGCCGCCTTAGTCCATCCCACCCCTCAAAAACAATTGCATGGCTGGCTACACCCAGAGAAAGAGAGACCATTGTTAAAAAGTTGCCAGCGCACACCCCTGCTGCAGAGCTAGGGGATGTGATATTGGGGTACAAGAAGGATCATGGGAAACGTGGTGGATGACTGAAATGCCCTCCCAGAGGTTGCCAATGCAATAATGTGCACAAAGTGGCAATTATAACCCTGATTGAAGGCATGGGAGAATAGGGGTTAGCCTTTAGGAAGTGATAGTTACAACTCTGAACAAAGGCATGTGTGGTAACTTGCATGGGGCAGCTGATATAATTGAAATTACCCTGCTAGTTAGACAAGATTGATCATTTAACCTTTATTTTTCATCATCTGTTATGTTAACATATAAAGATATACATATTTCCAGCTAGTTTATCTAGGTGAATAAGTTGAAAATACATATATAACTTTAAATGGATTTCTTATCAGTTTATAGTTATACCTGCTACTTAGTCATTCAGATTTGAAAGGAAAAAATATTGTTTCAGCAGCTGAATTGTGCCTCTGAACTTATAAAATGTAGGCCTGGCCTGGAGTGCCCTTAACTCCTCCTCTATCAAAACAACTTATGCTATTTAGCAACTTAAGGGGCTCTTTTACTAGAGTGTGCTGAAAGCAGGGCTTGATGCATTCTAATGCAGGACTTTCCCACACTCTAATGCAGATTTAATGCCGCATTTTTTTAGAACTTTAATTTTTATTTAATTATTTATTACAGGTCATGTGCTAATATTGTCAATGGAACATGGGACCTGCAAAACATTAACATGGGAGCACTTATCAAACGCTTTATCTGGTTAGCATGCGCTAATAATGAGCTAGTTGGATAATGCAGGAATGCCCACTCTCCATCAACAACACACCCCTTCTTTAAAAACAGTTAACACATGCTTCATATGCAAAATCAGGCAAACTACTGCAAAATCCTTTAAAGCCTTGCGGAAGCCTGTTTTCTAGTTCTAACACCGCTTTAACGGGTTATCGCCCTTTAGTAAAATGGCCCTTAAGGGCCAGATTCTATATATGGTGCCTAAAGTATCCACACGGTAAACAGTTCCGACTAAGCATATTCTATAAGCTGCGCCTTAATGTAAGCACAGTATATAGAGTACACTTAGTTGATATTCTAATGCCTAAAAGTACACACTTCCATTTATACCAATGAAGATGTTGCACAAATCCCTGCACATAATTTAACACGCACTGAGCCATATTCTGTATCTACATGCACAAATGTTGGAACGCTTACAAAATGCCCATTTCTCCGCTCATAACCATGCTCCTTTTTGCCTGCACTTGTTAGAATTTAGGCACAGTGTGTAATAGAATACTCTTAGGGATTTATGCATGTAAATTCTAATTATTTCCAATTAGTGCTCATTATTGCTTGTTAAGACCTGTTATCAATGCTGATTTGCTTTTAAAGTCAATTAAGTTACATACATACTTATAGAATGCACTTGGATTTTGGTATGGAACTCTAGATGCGCTATATAGAATCCAATAAAAGTTAGCTGTTTTTCAACCATTATTTGTTTTAAAAAAAGTCCCTTACATGTTCGGTACCCACTATCGACTGCCTTGGTCACTTAAAATCTCCTTCGCATACAGTATTTTATAGTGTTGCATAATAAAGAGGTTGTAAAAGTTAATTTATATAATAAAATCTCCATGTGCAATAGGATAGTATCATCCTCAGGTAAATATAACTGAAGGTGTTAAAGACATTGGATAGGTCACTGATGTAGTAGAGGAAACGAATGGGTCCCTGGATAGGCACTTGCAGCAAATCTCTGCTAATTGCCTTTGTACCAGCAACAGTAACATTAAGGAAGACGAGTTCAAATCAATCTGTTAGATCTGAATTTGGCAGTTGTATTCAATGAACATTCACAGGCTACAAAAAATATCACAGTCATTACTACCAAATGCTTTCTAAGCTGAAAGTCAGGGATATTTGGAACAGAAGTTGCCTTTCTCATTACTGTTCTAAAACTAATCTGCCAGTTCAAACACCATTGTGTGTTTGTAGGAACAAGAGCTAACCTTGGGCTAATCTCTACTACTACTACTACTACTTAACATTTCTAGAGCACTACTAGGGTTACGTAGCGCTGTACAATTTAACAAAGAAGTACAATCCCTGCTCAATGGAGCTTACAATCTAAAGGACGAAATGTCAAGTTGGGGGAATCTAGATTTCCTGAATAGAGATATGGTGGTTAGGTGCTGAAGGCGACATTGAAGAGGTGGGCTTTGAGCAAGGATTTGAAGATGGGCAGGGAGGAGGCCTTGCGAATGGGCTCAGGGAGTTTGTTCCAAGCATGGGGTGAGGCGAGGCAGAAAAGGCGGAGCCTGGAGTTGGCGGTGGTGGAGAAGGGTACTGAAAGGAGGGATTTGTCTTGAGAGCGGAGGTTACGGGTAGGAACATAGGGGGAGATGAGGGTAGAGAGGTAGGGAGGAGCTGCAGATCGAGTGCATTTGTAGGTTAGTAGGAGAAGCTTGAACTGTATGTGGTACCTAATAGGAAGCCAGTGCAGTGACTTGAGGAGAGGGGTGATATGAGTATATCGGTCGAGGCAGAAGATAAGACATGCAGCAGAGTTCTGAACGGACTGAAGGGGGGATAGATGGCTAAGTGGGAGGCCAGTGAGGAGTAGGTTGCAGTAGTCAAGGCGAGAGGTACTGAGAGAGTGGATGAGAGTTTGGGTGGTGTGCTTGGAGAGGAAAGGGTGAATTTTGCTAATGTTATAGAGGAAGAAGCGACAGGTCTTGGCTATCTGCTGGATATGCGCAGAGAAGGAGAGGGAGGAGTCGAAGATGACTCCGAGGTTGCGGGCAGATGAGACGGGGAGGATGAGGGTGTTATCAACTGAGACAGAGAGTGGAGAAGTGGGTTTGGGTGGGAAGATAATAAGCTCGGTCTTGGCCATGTTCAGTTTCAGGTGGCGGTTGGACATCCAGGCAGCAATGTCGGATAAGCAGGCCGATACTTTGGCCTGGGTTTCCGCAGTGATGTCTGGTGTGGAGAGATAAAGCTGGGTGTCGTCGGCATAAAGATGAAATTGGAAACCGTGACATGAGATCAGGGAGCCCAGGGAAGAAGTGTAGATTGAAAAAAGAAGGGGACCAAGGACAGATCCCTGAGGAACTTCAACAGAGAGCGGGATGGGTGTGGAGGAAGAACCATGAGAATGTACTCTGAAGATACGGTGGGTGTCGAGTGTAGGGGGCGAAAGCCGGATTGAAGCGGATCGAGGATGGCATGAGAGGAGAGAAAATCAAGGCAACGGCTATGAACGGTGCATTCAAGTATCTTGGAGAGGAAGGGTAGGAGGGAAATTGGGTGGTAGTTGGAGGGACAGGTAGGGTCAAGTGATGGTTTTTTGAGGAGTGGTGTTACTACAGCATGCTTGAAGGTGTCAGGGACAGTTGCAGTGGAGAGAGAGAGAGGTTGAGGATATGACAGATGGGGGGGTGACAGTAGGAGGTGTTGAGTAAGTTGGTGGGGATGGGGTCAGAGGAACAGGTGGTGCATTTCGAGGAGGAGAGAAGATGGGCGGTTTCCTCTTTGGTGATATCAGGAAAAGAGGAGAAGGAGGCCTGGGTTGGTTGGTTGAGGGAGTGGGTTAGAGGGCGAAGAGGAGGGGATGGTTTGGTGGTGAATTCGAGGTTGATCTTCTGCACCTTGTTGCGGAAGTAATCAGCCAGTGATCAAGGACAGAGTGAGGGGGGTGGGAGCAGAGGGCACTTTGAGGAGGGAGTTAAGGGTGGCAAAGAGATGACGAGGGTTAGAGCTGAGGGAATTGGTCAACTGGGTGTAATAGTCCTGTTTGGTGAGGAATAGGGAGGACTGGAAGGAGGATAGCATGAATTTGTAATGAATGAAATCAGTATGGGTGCGAGATTTCCTCCAGAGGCGTTCAGCCGATCGGGCGCAGGAGCGAAGGTATCGGGTGCAAGGGGTCAGCCAGGGCTGGAGATTAGTACGCCTTGTGGGAGGGGAGATGGATGGTGCAAGGGTGTCCAGTGCAGAGGAGAGAGTGGCATTGTAAGTGGACAGCCTTGTCGACAGACTCAGAGGACATAATGGAAGGGAGGAGATTAGAGATACTAGAGGATAAGGTGGGAGGGTCGACAGGCTGGAGATTCCTGGAAGTAGTGGTTAGTGTTGGGCGGGACTGAGGGGGAGAGTGACAGTGTGAAGGTGATCAGGTGATGGTCAGAGAGAGGAAGAGCTGAGGCGCAGAAATTGGAGGGTGAGCAGGTAGAGGAGAGGACGAGGTCAAGACAGTGGCCAGATTAGTGAGTAGGGGTGGTGGAGCTCAGTTGGAGGTTGAAGGAGGAGGTTAGAGTGAGGAACTGAGAAGCATAAGGGTTGGATGGGTCATCAGTATGTATGTTAAAGTCTCCATAAAGGTGATTGATAAATCCCAATAAATAAATTAATAAATGAAAGAATGTGTGTTTCAAGTCAATCAAAAGTGTTATTTTGACAGGCAATGAAGCAATTTTTCAAATATGATCTTAGGGGTCCTTTTACGAAGGTGCACTAATGGATCTGAAAAGCTCTAATGAATGCGTTAAGTGCCATGAAGCCCATAGGTATGCAATCGTCTGTGCGGCATTTAGTGCCACTAAGGGCCAGATTCTATATAAGGTGATGAATAAATCCACACCGTAAACATTTCCACCTAAACGTATTCTATAAGCAGTGCCTAGATTTAGGCGGAGTATATAGAATACGCTTAGTTGATATCACAAAGCCTAAAAGTAGGTACATCCATTTACATAAATGAAATTGTAGCATAATTCCCTGTGCATGTAAATTTCAGAATGCCCATATCCCCGCCCATAACCACACCCTTTTTGAACTGCGGACATTAGGATTTAAACGTAGTATGTTACTGATTATGCTTAGTGAGTTGTGTGCATAAATTCTAATTATTTATTATTGATGGTTAAGTACTGTTATCAACGCTGATTAGCTTGTTAAGCCAATTAAGTTGTGTGCGTTGTTATGGAATACGCTTAGATTTGAGCACAGAATGCTAGCGCGCTATGTAGAATCTGGCAGTAAATCCGCTAGCACATCTTAGTAAAAGGACCCCTTAATGTGTTAAAATAAATAAATGGGTCAATTCTCAGAGGGGCTTATTAGGTTGATATTCAGTGCTAATATTAGTCATTTTAACACTATCTGCCATGGCTATAATAAATGCAGATGTTCAGCACTGGTATCTTGCCCAGCTGAATATCTGTTGCTAAATATATGAATTTAGTGGTGACTGGCGATACCATCCAGATAGTTAGCCGGAGAACATTAAGACAATTTTTTGCTGTCCTAACTTTGTGCCCTGTTTACTAAGGCATATTAGCATTTTTAATGTACCTAAAATTAGTGTGTGTGCTGTGTGGGCACCTATAGGGATATTGTAGGCGCATACACGGTTAACATGTGTATATGGTTAATGTGCATTAAAAACACTAACACGCCTATAACGTAGCTTAGTAAACAGAGTCCTTTATCTAGATACTAATCCAGTTAGAAGACTGACCATCACTGCTAGCTGGATAACTTCTGACTCTGTCTTCATTCCATCCCAACACTATCCAGACAGTGTCGAGGCAGTCTTTTATGATATTCAGCAGCACTCTCAGATAGTAAAAGTGAATATCAGCAGATATCCATAGCTAAATGAAATATCCAAATAATTGTGGGAGTTATCTGGATATTTCTGTTTAATATTGGGCCCTAGAGGGAATTCTATAAAGATCAGCATACCTTATCTTGTTGGGCAAACTGGATTTATTTATTATATTTTATCCCACATTATCCCAAACAAGTTTGAGTTCAATGTGGCTTACAATGAACAGTATTGGATACATAACCAAGAATAATGCATAAGAAAATAATTTGTTGTAAGAATCCAATTTTACAATACAGTATCATAAACATTCTGGGATAGCTTTGATGTTTAACATTTAGAAAATCCATTATGAATGAGAAATTGTACATGAAGCAAAGAGAAAGTTAATGGTAAATAGAGTAATAAGCAATTCAGGTAATAATTAATTGTTTGAGATATGGTTGTTCTTTGTGAGGGTTTGTTTCAATAGGAACGCTTTGAGGATTTTGCAAAATCTAGTATATTTCTGTATATTTCTTATTTTGGGTGGCAAGGAGTTTCACCATTTGGTTCCTAGGTAAGTGAAGTCTGCAGAGTGGACAGTTTTGTAGATCACTTTTTTTGCAATTAGTGTTTCTTTGAGGTAAGTTTATTAATGGTACCATATAGTCTGGAGCTGTGCCATTTAGTATTTGAAAAGTAAAGGTACATAATTTGAAGCTGATTCTTGCTTTGATGGGAAGTCAGTGATTAATAAAAGTAATGCACTTTTAAAATGAGAGACGATGGATGGCCCATAGCTTCAGGTTCTCTGATAGCTGGCCTGAAATATACATTTTCCTCACTCATTGTATATTTATCGTCCCCCCTCCCCCCCACACACACACACACTCTTTCCTATCTATTATTGTAGTTCCACCCCCTTTCATTTTATTTATTATCATTTATAAACTGCTCTTAGTAAAAACCACATACACAATATAAAAGGAATACAATAAACTCAACAAACACACAAATCAAATAATATATACAAGTTCATCACTCCTCACCGTAATGAAAGCAGATTGCAACTTTTTTTCAAAAAATGCACCTTCAACAGTGTTTTTTTTTTAGTCCAAAGTTCTTCTGACTCCTAAGAAAACCAGGGAATTTGGTCCATTCTGTAGGGCCTGCCACAGAAAAAATTCCCTTCCTAATACATTCCAAATTGAAAAATCCCCTTCTCCCCCCCCCCCCCCCCCCCCAACCCGTCCTCCTGCTTCTACTACCAGTATCTACTTAACTTTGTTATCTTTCTTTCTTTCCTTCTGGATGTTATGTATCTGCTCAGATACTGAATACTGGGTGGGAGGAGTAGAAGTCTTCAATAAACTTGGAAAACCTGGACTGTACAGGTCTTTATCTGCCATAATCTACTATGTCACAATGTGAATTGCCTAAGGTTAGACAGCATATACATGTGTGTAAATTCCAGTACTTAGTCATTAATGTGCAAAAGTAAATTACAATTTTCTGGCCATTCTGCAAGTACATACATACAGTTTATTTGATAATGTGTAATCTGGAAGTGGATGCTCACATGGGCAGACTCCAGGATGAGCATGGGTGGCGTATGGATAGGGCATGGCACACTCATATGGGAAACATACAGAATACTATGAGTTACTTGCATATCTCCTGAACCTAGATCTAAGCAATTACATTAGCTCTATGGCTGGCATAAGTGCTCGCATCTAGACATATATCTGCATATATGTCCAGTTATGCTAGTATTGGGTTAATATTGGGCAGGTCCTGAGTTAACTCGGGTCTGTTCTGGGTCAATCAAGGTAATTTGGGCTTGAATTGGGACCTGTTTCCAGTCCAGAATGATCCAGGAGGCTAATGGGATCCAAGTCACGGCAGGCATGTCTGATTGCACCACCATGCAGGTAGGAAGTGTGAGACGAGTCAGGCAAGAGGCAGCAGGAAAGTGGCTGGCTTTCGGTCCTGGCCTGCCAGAGCATTTGCGCATGCATCATTTTTTGTGCATGCTCAATTATGTTCTGGAGCTCCTAAAGGCCAGGGCCTACATTTTTTAATGTATCTGTTTGGGTGCTGCGAGAGATCGCAGGCAGCCACCGGAAACAGAGAGGTTCAGTGGCGGGGGAAGCCTAGTGATTGTCTGTGGAGCCAGGTAAGGAGTCCCTGGGCTTCCTTATGTTTACTTTACTTTTTTTGGGGGGGGGGGGGGTTCTTAGGCTCAGACCCCGAGTCTATAAATAGTTTTAGGGGATCCTTAAAAGGTGGACTGAGGTAGTTTTGGACCTGGTCAGGTACCTTTGTAGTTTAAAATTGTAATTTTATGAGTGGACTGAAGATTAAGCCAGGGGACACCTGTCAAGGAGATCTGTTGGTTGGGAACATAAAAAACATAAAAGGGAGTCTTATTGTAATTTTTGGTATAGACTTCAGGGGGTTTGAGATGTTTTCTGAGTGAATTTATATGAAAAAAGTGTGACCATAATTTAAAAAATGGTAAAAAAGGTATATGGATAATCCCAGTCTAATATAGGCTTAAAAGTGGTTGTGAGTGAAATACTTGGGAGTCCTTTTACTAAGCTGAAGTAAGCACTAATGTGTGCTTACCGCAGCTTAAAATCCACTTCAACAGGGTGGACTGAGGTGTCCAGTGGTAGTTTTGTGTTTGGTGTGCGCTAACCACATGCTAAAAATAGAAAATATTTTTTGTGCTGGGGCGTTTTGGGGGTTGGAGAATAGGCATGTCCAGCACTAATTGGCTAGCACAGCTGCATCATTGCATGTGGTTAGTATGTAAATAGGTGGCAGTAAGGGCTCCCGCACTAATGGCCATGTCCTGATTGGAAAATTAGTATGTGGCCATTACTGGGGGAAATAAAAAAATACAACCTTTTTACTGCCACGCTAAAAGTGGCCTCAGTGCACAAGAGACCCACACACTAGTCATACCATAGGCCACTTTCTAACGCATCTTAATAAAAAGGACCCTTGAAATTTTCAATGAGAAAATTGTGAAATTCTTTATTTGTAATGAACGTCTACGGGAAACAAAAACACACACTGAAAGGCGATGATCTGCATGCAAGCAAAGTAGCAAAACACAAAGCAGACCAGCAGGTGTAAAAGTAGATATTTTATTAAAACAAGCAGCCGACGCGACTATATTTCACCTAAAATGGCTGTAGCAGGGATAAGACTGTTGATCCAGACATAAAAATTAAAAACATTTTTAAAAAATACAATCATATCAAAAGTAATTTCAATAAAGCATACAGGTAAAAATAAATAAAATATAAAATTCAAATAATATGATAATGTAGTCATAAAATAAAACATAAATAAAACAAACCTCGGCTATGTGGCATGCAAAAGAACAAGTCACATCAATAAGTGTGCAGATTGTGCATGAATTGACTATAATAGCTGGAGGTGCAAAAAGGCAAGCTAGTGTGAAACCAGCAATTGACATGCAAGCACATGCACTGAATACAGATGTGGTGAATCATGTGAAATTCTCTGTCATGTTTATATAAACAAGCAAAAGTAGCATCAAAAAGGACACATGCCTAAAGGGGAAGTAGAACATTCTCCCAATAGCAAATTTCTATCCAAAACAGCCTACACATTAAAAGGTGTAAGAAAAAAAATACTTTAGAAAGCTTAAATAACTTTATATTTAGCAGTTTGTTGGCTTAAAAAATATTCACAAACACAGCATTTTTTCTTCAGAGCAGCAGCACTTCTACCCCACAGGCAAAAATGAAGAATATGCCATGCTGTGTAATAGTACTAGCTTATATGTCTCCTGCTGAGGTGAAAGGACACAATAGTAAAATTCTTTAAAGCTTACAAACCAATATTAATTAATCACAAAAATATGGATTCTCAAAAGAATTATGAAAAGTACCTTATATAAACCTATAATGTCAATTAAGATCTAAAATATTGAAATACATCAATCTTTTTTAGAACTTCAATTCTTAAAACTGATTATAAAACTAGATACAGCTACAGCTGACCTGACCTGCATCATCTACTGGAAAAAAATGTCTTCAACATTGTAAAACGTTTTAAAACCTTATGCATTTCAACTGCCATCTCGGATGCGTTCAAATTGCTCCAAAAAGATTTTTAAAAATGTAAAAAAATCAATGATGAGGAATGACCTCACAAATAAATAAATATATAAATAAATACAGGCATAATGCACTACAATCATAAATAATAACCACATAAAATATATTTCTAAAACATCAATAAATGAGGGTAAACAGCCATATATATATATATATATATATATATATATATATATATACTGTATATATATATATATATATATATATATATATATATATATATATATATATATTGAAACCAATATATTCTAGCACAGAAATCACATAGGTAAATAAATATGTGGTCAATACTTCAAAAATAGTGTTCCATTTGCCCTCGGATTATATATAATGTGCTTAACATTCTGAGCTGAAATCCAAGTGTATTCTATAATAACACCTGTAACTTGATTGGCTTAACAAGGCAATTAACACTGTTACTACTTAGCAAGCAATAATGAGCACTAATTTGGTAATAATTAGAATTTACACACACAACTAATCGTATTATGTAATGCACTGCACCTAAGGTTTAATGCACACAGACAAAAAGGGGGTGTTTATGGGTGGGAAATCGGCATTTCATAGGCATTCCAAAATTTACATACATTGTTATAGAATATGGCCCTCTGCACCTAAATCTACAAGCTAGGATTTAAGCCACGTTTTCATTGGTATAAATGGATGCATGTAGTTTTAGGCACTAGGATATCGATTAAGCATATTCTATATCTCATGCCTAAATCTAGGTGCCGCTTATAGAATACGCTTAGGCAGAAATGTTTTCCGTGAGGATTTTTTAAGTGCCATATGTAGAATATGGCCCTTGGTGACTACAAATATACTGAAAGATCTGATTCCTGATCCAAGTCTTTTGGTGCAACAAGATTGGTTGAGAACATAAAAGGGAATCTTATTGTAATTTTTCGGAACATGGCAAAATGTATATGAACTTTGTTCTGCCTGCAATAACAGTCTATCAATATCTCCACCTCTCCAGTGTAGATTTATTTTATGTAATATAATGAACCTTAATCATCAAATTTATGTTGCTTAGCTTGCATATGCTCCACAAGTGGTACATTTCTTTTTATAGCATTTCTGTGTTCAATAATGCGTTTGTTCAAAGCTCTCATAGTTTTACCAACTATAGCAACTTGCAGGGACAAATGGCTGCATAAATAACTTGTTCAGTCTTATAATTGGAATAATGTCTCAATTTGTAATTGTCACTAGAAACTGGATGCACAATAAACTTGGTTTTGAGATTGACGTGACAAACAGAGCAATTGTGACAGGGGAAATGTCCCCAATGTCTTTTTTCTAAGGTATGGGAAGCACTGATGATGCAAGAATATCTTTTAAATTTATATCCCCCATGTTTGACAAAGCCACACAGAAATGCCGAAACAGCCCATTCAAAAGTGAATGGGCTATGCCGGCATTAGCGCACCGGTAGCGACTAGTGTGGGTTTGTAAACAGGGGGTATATCTTTTGAATGCTACCAATATATCTTATCAGCAAAGTGAGGACTGGACTAAACAATAGGCCAATATTTTCTGTGTATATGAAAGATGTCGTGAGCTAGGTAGTCATAAAATAAGGTACAGATTACTTTATCCTAAATTTTTTCAGGTCAAACGGTCAAAAGAGAATTCCTTTCTTGTTCCCCTGCTCTAATAAGACCTTCCCTATTGTGTTTGACTGGGTAACCTCTGTCATAAAATTTGGCAGTCATCACTCCAACCTGGTATTCTGCAGCTTGTCACTCAGAGCATATTCTTTTAATTCTCAGAAACTGACTACAGGGTAGATGACACTTGAGTGCCATATTATGATGACTCTCATAGTTATGTACTGTACATATATTTGATCTTAATATCTAAAAAGGAAACCTCATCCTTGCTATAGTTTAATTTAAACTTCAAATTGAGATCCCTGGTATTCAATCATGTGTGAATGCTAAAGTGCATCATGCCCGCCACTCTAAATCATCAGAATATCATGACTGTACCTACTCCACAAAGGTATATTTTTCTTGTATGAATTATCAATCAGGAATTGTTTTTCAATATTTGCAACATACAGATTAGCTATAGCTGTACTGTTAATCTTTTTATAAAAACAGCCTTCAAATAGAAATAACTTTCTTTTAATGCTAATGTTGCCAATTCTACTGTTCTCAAGTCTGTATGTTAATGTATTGCATTGTATTAGCAGATTTATATTCTTTAATACAAAACTTCTAGGTGGATTACAATCAGTAAGAGCTTCTCATAAAAGGATTTACAAATCAAAAGAGTGAAAATTTTCTAATACAATATCATTAGTATCTAACAAACTAAAAATATAATTACATTCTGCATTAAAATTTAATCCAACCTTTGCCTTGAAAACAGATAAGTTTTAAGACCTATTCTGAATAAAATATATAGTCTTTTTGCTCAATGCTTCACTAATAATCTCTAATGCTTCTGTCTGAGGAATGTTAGTGTAGTGACTCACTTGTTTAAAGTCACTAGAAAATTCTCCTTATCTGTCAGTACAGTATTTTGCAAAATGCTAATAATATGAGTGGACATATATGTGTTTGTGGAGGAAAAAGCATCTGAATTTCCGGTTCAGAACATATTAGAATCTGCTTTTGCGGGATGGAATCTTCATCGGCTTAAAAAACCTCCCTGACACCATTTAAGATGTACCTTGTGATTCGCTATGTATATATGCAAATAATAATATTAAATGGTGAAATGGGACCCCATCAGAGGGAGTAGAATGGAGTGGAACCATACTGCAATGCCACGACACTAAGATAAGTGTTTGATATTATGCGATTTGCATATATACATAGCAAATCACAAGGTACATCTTAAATGGTGTCAGGGAGGTTTTTTAAGCCGATGAAGATTCCATCCAGCAAAAGCAGATTCTAATATGTTCTGAACCGGGAATTCAGAAGCTTTTTCCTCCACAAACACATATATGGCCATTCTTTAGACTACAATGTTTACGCACAGCCAGCAATGGATACACAGAAGCTTGACACATAACAGTTACAAGTTTGGGGTAATTACTGCTGCAGAAAGAGTTGTGTGGAAAGTTATCAAGTTGATGCAAATGGTAGGCTTGCATGTGAGCAGCCTTGTTATAAGGAAACAACGTGTATACAGCTTGTCTCCTGGCTTCGATGGCCGGGAGACCTGGAACGTCATTTTGTAAATGTGGTAGGTGCCTCCTTCAACGAGAGACACCAAGTGACATCGGGTGCTTGGAAAACAGCACAGGGGGCCACAGGGGCTTGGTACGGCTTGGACTGTGGCCCAGAATATGCAACTACATGTAGAAGCTGTGTACCCGGATAGAAATGCAAATGCTAGCATAATGATTATTAGAAGATGTATTGTAATTTGTTTAAGTTGTAACAATTTTGATGTTCCTGGCTGCGGCCAAAATAAATCCAATTCTATCGAAGATACGGCTTGTAGTGTGGTATTGAAGGGGACAGGGGTTGATACGTCTGAGTGTGTGCCGAGTTGAGAACCAGGCACACCCGTTAAAGGGGGGCAGACCACAACCGGGCTGAAGGCCAGCGAAGACAGAAGTGTGGGGGAGGGTACAGGGAGGGCCAGCTAGAGAGCAGAGGTAGTAGTGGGAGGGAAACAAGGAGTAGCAAGGTGAGGGGGCAGAAAAGAAGGGGAGGAGCAAAGGAGGAGGAGAGAGGAATTCGAACTGCACAGGAAGTCCTTTTGAATTTGGAGGCAGGAGAAGGAAGGAAGGGGTCCCCAGAAGCTTAGCCGGTGGTGGGAGGCAGGGCTGGTGGTTGGGAGGTGGGGATAGTGCTGGGCAGACTTATACGGTCTGTGCCAGAGCCGGTGGTGGGAGGCGGGGCTGGTGGTTGGGAGGCGGGGATAGTGCTGGGCAGACTTATACGGTCTGTGCCCTGAAAAAGACAGGTGCAAATCAAGGTAAGGTATACACAAAAAATGGCACATGTGAGTTTATCTTGTTGGGCAGACTGGGTGGATCGTGCAGGTCTTTTTCTGCCGTCATTTACTATGTTACCATGTTAAATAACATCTACGTCGAATATTGTGGCTGAGTCCAACTGATTGCATAATAATATGAGTGGAAACGTGTGAAATGGGATCTGGGAATCAGTGGTCTGAGGAATGTGTCAACAAATTTGGATAATGGAACCAAATGCCGAAACAATGGGTCTTCCAGATGGGTTGACTAATGATTTATGAACCATTGGTAGTATATATATTACAGGGATTCTTGGAAAGGGAACTTGCAAAACTTTTACTCTCATTTTGTCAAATATCCTGCCTGTCTGCCAGTCTCTAAAAGCAAATCTATTTTTTTTAAAGGCATTAGTTGGATCATTCTGCAGTGGTGTGTAAAAATTAACATCCTGAACGTATTAATCTTTCCAACATAATCTTTTTTATTCAAAACAACAATGGCACCCCCTTTATCTGCTTGTTTGATGACAATACTAGTGTCATCGTTCAATGGTTCAATTGCTGTCTTTTCCTTAGTTAAATTGAAAAAAAGGCTGTTAATTTTTATCCTTCGATAGTTCAATTTCTTTCGAAACCATCCTCTCAAAAGTATGAATCATTGGATTAATGTGACCCAGAGTATTCCAAGTGCTGTCTTTCCTAACAGCAGGAGTATCAATGCTAGGGATGTTTTTATTTAAAAAATAATCAATAATTTTCAATTTACGAGTTAATTTAAATAAGTCAACCCAAGAATTCAGCGCATTATGTTTTGGAGTGGGCATAAAGGACATGTATGTAAGCTTTACAAAAATGTTTTATTGTGACCTTTCACCTCAGCAGGAGATATATAAGCTAGTACTATTCCATAGCATGGCAAATTCTTCATTTCTGCCTGTGGAGTAGAAGTGCTGTGGCTCTAAAGAAAAAGTACTGTATTTGTGAGTATTTTTAAAGACAACAATCTGCTGATGTTTTTTTTAACATTGTTAAAAGTTAATTATGTTTTCTAAATTTAAAATGTTTGAAAGGTTTGGGATCCAAGATGGCTGCTGCCCGGAACAGTATGTAGGCAGCACGGGTCTTGCTCTTGAGTTTTGCCTATATTTTCTTACTGAAAACTTTTACATTTTAAGATGGCCCCAAAATTCAGAGGGAAGGCTAGAAGCTGCCCATCTGAGCCTCGTAAGCCCCCTGGCATGAACCACTAGCACAGCAGGCTTTGGTTGAACAGCTGAAGCTGGAATGCTCGTTAAGCCTGGATGCATGGAGCCAGATCCCACCTCCAGCCTTCAGCAGAGGGAGTGTGTTTGATGCAATGCTGATTGCCGAGGAGCAGTTCTGTGGAGCATCACTTCGTGGGGATTCCATTCACATGTGTAGCCGGTTGGTTTCAGTGACCTCCCTGGGATTATTGTCTGCTGGAGTTGCTGGTAAGAGTGGGGAAGTTAATGCCCATTGATGCGAGCCAGAGGCTTGAACTGGGTTTACCATCTGTTGAGTCTGGGAAGCAAGCTCAACCTTCTAGTGGTTCTGCTCTGAGTAATAGCCCTAAAGCCATGCTGGCTAAACCCCCAGTGGTGGCTTTGAATGTTATTTGGTCCATTTTAGTTCAGTTGGAACTTGCTGCGATTCAGAATAAATTAGAATTAGACAATGCCCAGCAAGAGGAGAAAGTTGGAATACTATCTGGGAATGTGGAGAATATGGAACAAACTTTGAAACAGCATGGTGATTTAATCACTACTTTTGTACGAGATAGACTGTCTTTGCAATGTAAGACTGAGATCGTGGAGAACAAGTTGAGATTTCTCAACTTGAGATTTGTGAATATTCCCAAAGTGTCACTTCAACTATCTAGAGACTCTATTCTCCTATTGCTAAATGTTATTTCTTGAAGGTTAGATGGAGAGAAGGGGGCACTGAAAGAATTAACATCTCTGATGATTGTCTTGATGTGTCAGCCATCCTTGAGAGATCTGGTGATGAAGAGACTAAGGGGTCCTTTTACTAAGCCGCAATAAAAAGTGGCCTGTTGTGGTGTAGGTGCGGGTTTTGGGCGCGAGCAGAATTATTTTTCAGCGCGCCTGTAAAAAAGGCCTCTTTTTTTTCCCGAAAATGGAAGTGCGGCAAAATCAAAATTGCCATGCGTCCATTTTGGGTCACTGACCTTACCACCAGCCATAGACCTAGCAGTAAAGAATTTTTGTGGTAAGGACCTACATGCGTCAGTTGCCCCTTGGCGCACATCCGAAAATAAAAATAATTTTTCAGACGCAAGTAGTGGACACGCTTCAAAAATGAAATTACCACAAGAGCCACACGGTAGTTGGGTGGTAAGTCCATTCTGGCGTGCGTTGGGTGTGCATAGGCGCCTACACAACTTAGTAAAAGGGGCCCTAATAGAGCTACTTTATTGGTAGCGTTTAGTTTTGAGCAATATAAGGATAGAATGTTTACTTTCTACTGTCATAACCATACTGCTTTATTTCTTGTTGAGAAATTGTGGGGTTTTCCTGTTTTAAGTAAGACTACAAAATATAGAAGGAAGAAATTCCTGGTTGCTGCCCAAGATGCACATAACCTTGGAATACCTTGTAAATGTATTGTGACTTGTGAGGCATATGTATATATATTTTTTCTTTGATCCCCTACAATTTCAGAGTTTATAGAAAATAAAAAGAGATCTATCCTTGCTTGAGGGAATGCTAGGACGTCATGATGGGCCTATCATGGATAGTAACCAGTTGTTTGATTTTTGGCTTTATTCAGGTTAGAGAACCAGGCTTTTTCAAAGTTGTACTAGATGAAACCTTTCCTTAATGCAATCTTCTATTTTCCTTTCTTGGATCCTTCATCTTTTTGATTTCATTTCTGTGTGGAAATGTATATTTTGAGTACTTTGATATATTGGTCAACTTTGAGATTGCCTGATGGTTTCCTTGTTATTCAAATTGTTTTGATTGGATGTAAATTGAAAATGTTTAATAAATATAGAGATATTCATAAAGTTAAAAAAGTTTTCTTACACCTTTTAATTTGTTGGCTGCTTTGGATAGAAATTTACTATTAAGAGAATGTTTATTCTAGTTCCCCTTTAGGTGTGTGTCCTTTTTTATTCGGCTTTTGCTTGGTTATATAGACATGACTGAGGATTTCACATGATTCACCACGTCTGTATTCAGAGCATGTGCTTGCATTTTAATCGTTGGTTTCACACTAGCTTGCCTTTTTTGCACCTCTAGCTATTATAGTCAATTTATGCACAATCTGTACACATATTAATGTGGCTTGTTCTTTTGCATGCCATATAGCTGACGTTTGTTTTATTTATGTTATATTTTATGACTGCATTATCATATTATTTGAATTTTATGTTTTATTTATTTTTATCTGTATGTTTTATTGAAATTACTGTTAATATGATTTATTATTTATATGTATGTGTTTAACTAATTTATGTTCTGGATCAACAGCCTTACCCCTGATGCAGTTAGATGATTGTTTTAATAAAGTGTCTACTTTTTCACCTGCTGTTCTGCTCTGTGTTTTGCTGTGCCTATGAGAAACAGGCAGTTAAAATGGAAACCAACTTGCAAACTAGAACTTCCATGCATGCAAAAATGTAAGTATTCTTAGTGCATGTATTTGATTGGTTGAGTGATTGGCAGGAAAAATGACATTGCAATTGACATCAATGGAGTCAGTCTCCTTGGAAACAGGGACAGTTTCAGACAGAGGAGAAAGGTTGAAACGTTGATGCTGACTGGACATGCTAGTGTGGTGCTCCTCCAAGAAAAGTAATTTAGGGCCCCTTTTACTAAACCACGCTAATGATTCCTGACACTGCAAATGTGACACAGCCCATTCAGGGGTCCTTTTACAAAGGTGCGCTGAAAAATGGCCTGCGGTAGTGTAAATGCATGTTTTGGGTGTGCACAGAATTATTTTTTAGTGCACCTACAAAAAATGCCTTTTTTTAAACTGTTGCCAGAAATGGACGCGTAGCAAAATTAAAATTGGCCTGCGTCCATTTTGGGTCTGAGACCTTACCGCCAGCCAATGACCTAGTGGTAAAGTTTCATGCGGTAACCAGGCAGTAATGACCTACGCACATCAAATGCCACTTGGCACATGTCCAATACGCGAATCCAAACATAAAAAATTATTTTTTGGGAAGTGCATATCGGATGTGCACTAAAAATGAAATTACTGCAAGAGCCACATGGTAGCCAGGCGGTAACTCCATTTTGGCTTGTGTCGGGTACGCGTAGACATGCGCCTTAATAAAAGGGCCCCTCAATTTGAATGGGCTTTACCGCATTTGCCGTGCAGGAATCGCTGGCACAGTTTAGTAAAAGGGGCCCTTAGTGTGAAATTGAATGTTGTAGGTTCTTGAGAGTGAAAGACTGGTGAGTTTATAGAGCTAGGAACTGTGTAATGAAAGACTCTGATGAGGATTTCTGAAAAGTGTGATTAATAATCCTGTTTAGCTGTTAGTAAAATACCTGTTAAAGTTGATCTGGCAGATTGCAATGTAAGGGGGTCTCCTCACCCCTGAGCTGACCCTACTCTACGATGTACCAGATCTTCAAGATTTGCTATCACGGGGCTGAGTTCTACCTCAGGTAAGGTGCTCTGTCATGGGATACACTTCCTCAGGAAAAAAAGAACCTCATCTTTCTCTCTCAAAGGAAGAAAGATGAAAAATAACCTGATTAATGATGTTTAATTTATTGGATCCCTGCAGAGAAAAGATGGTACACTCTGGATGGAAATTTTTTAACATTTTATTATATAAAAGAAATGTTTGAAAAAGAAATAGTATCAGAAGGTTTAAAGTAAATTCAACTTAATACGAACATTTTCAAAGTACTTCAGAATAGCATACCATTCTAGTAAACTCCATTCAGCTGAATTTTTACATTAGAAATCTGCTTATTTCCACCTTAACAGTTCACAACCAAAAATCTTCACCATTTAACTACCTTAGGTTTCATAAGGACCAGACTCAAGTTTTTTATGTATGTTAAGGTCAAAAGTAGATACAGCTTAAAATATGTATGTCTCTCATATGTGCCTGGTATAAGAGGTTTGCCTCCCTAGCCGTAAGCAGACCTGACAAGCCTCGCTGGGGCAGTGGAACACATACTTGCATGCAGCATAGTCAGCACAGGAATAGAATTAGATACTGCAGCCTGTGGGACCTGTCACTACCTTACTGACAGCCAGCCCGGGACTCCCATTGTTCCCCCTCCCCCCACTCTGGCTCACACACAAGTACTGCCCGCTGCTGCTGCAGACAGCAGTCTCCGCTCTAGCAATTACAGCAGGGCTGACTTGGGATTGGGCCTTCCCCCTTTCCCGCTGCCTCTGGTGTAACTTCCTGCTTCCACGAGGGTGGGACGCATCACAGGAAGGTCGAATTCCCAAGGCAGGCCTGCTATGATCGCTAGAGTGCAGACTGCAGACCATGGCAGAAAGACATCAAGGGCTCAAGGCAAGTAGTTCCACATGAAATAACAATTGAATATCACTAAAACAGTTTTAAAAAATGATTATAGCTGGTAGAAACAGCAATTATAAACTCTATATTTTTGCACTCATTTTCTCCCCTGAAATCTAAATAAATAAATATACTGTATACAATGCAGATGGCCAAATGGATATCCTGTTTCCTGATAGTTTCTTTGTAACTGTTGTAATCTGCCTTAGGAAGCCTTGTATTATAAAGATGGACTATATTTTAAAATTAAATAGAAGTAAAATTAAACTCTCCTTTCATTGGGGCATATGTGATCACATCGTCATCTGTGGGTTGATCATAAGCCAATGGCAAGATTTCCTTGAAGCACTTGTTTACAACAATCAAAGGAGAAAGTAGATGCACTCTATGAAAGTTTAAAAATCTCAGGGTTCTGATTCTGGTAGAATTATTCCTATTCTTTAACTATGCAGTCCAAATGTACCTCCAATCTCTTCAGCCTCAGCTGCTTGTACTGACAGAAACTAAAAGTCATCTCTCCCAAATTCACCTACAACCTTCTAAAATCTTAAAAAGTGCTTCCTAAGAAAATTTAACTGATTGCTCAGCCATATCTTCCAGGTCAGTTCAGTTTCCCTATCCATCGGTAGGCTGACAATGACATGGCAGGGATGGGACTTCCAGAACAAAGCCTCGGACTTTCTCATTTTCTCTATAGCTCTCTTGCCAGCTTCCCTCACTGTTCCATGCCACACTCTGGTCCCATCTTTGAAGTCAGTGCAGTTTTCCAATCTACTCCATGGGGAGGCTTGAATTTAAAAATCAGTGTGCTGATAATTTCACATCAGGGGTGAGACTACCAGAGCCAATCCTCAAGCTTTATCGCTCTATGTTGGGCTCTCCTGCCAGCTTCCCTCACTTGCCCCATGCAGCATTCTGGTCCCAACTTTGAGGTAAGTGCAGTTCCCTTCTCCATTCCATTTAAGTGTCAGTGGGTTGCTGCTGTAACAGCAGGGGTGAGATTTACAAACAGAATCTCCAGGCATTCTCTCTCTCTATCTAGGTATATCCTGCCATCTCACTTCACTGTTCCACACCTCACTCTGGTCCCAACTTTGAGGCCATCACATTTCTCTTTTTTGTTTTTTTCAGTTGTTTTAGTTGCTCATTTGTTTACTTAACAAAAACAACAAAATATATAACAAATGAAATAAAATAATGAAAAACAATTGCTCAACATACATATCTATTATATCATCTACCACACTGGATAAATTAAAAGGACAGAATACTGACCTAAAAAGATAAAAATCTTTAGGAGGAGGATAAATTTAGATAATGGTCCATTGTTATTCCAAGGAAATCGTTAATCTTTGTGTGATGGTGCTATTTAGATAGCATATCTGTGTTCTTTGACATCTTGCTTTCTGATTGGGTAAGTATCCACCAGTGTTATAATATAGCATATGCTGGAACGTCATTAGCCTAGGTTATTCAGACACTGCCAAACATCTGCATCTATAATCTTCTTGTTTCGTTCAAAACATTTATTGCTTTGGCAGTTATGCCTCTTTATGAAAATCTAATTAACTATGTTTAGAGAATTCAATGGATGCAATTTTCATGAAATGTGATTATATTTTTAACTAATAGGTATGCACTCTTAACATTACTATTTGACCTTTCTAATAAGCTATGAAGGCTAGGTAATAGATATTTATACCTGAATGATCTTTGAAGAATGAGCAACACTGACCTTTCAAAGGTATTTCTGCTTAGATGTGAGATATATTTAGCAGGGCAAAATTTTAATTCTCATTCAGAGGTCTTTGATTTAGTTAGGCAACTGGCCATTACATGGGTAATATGCATTAGGGATATAATGTGACTTAGATTTGCCCCTGGCAATTTGACATCTCCAATTTCTTCAGCCTAGTACTGTGGCACTTCCAGCATTGATTGGAAGTGGAAGAACTGGGATAAAAGTAATTAAACAGGGTCAGATCATTATGTGAGTGCAGGTCCCTATTGTTATTTATTTATTTATTACATTTGTATCCAGAGTAAAAACATTTGTTAGAAGAGGGGAAAGACCTCAGAAGGGTGACAAACAGCAAGACTGTTGAGTTTTCCAAAAGGGTCACCGTACTTTCTTTAATCATTGGTCTTAACACCCACCTCCTCCATTTATATGCATATATTTTTTTCTCCTGCCACTGTCCCCCTCCCTCACTGATGCTCCTGCATCTTGCTCTCTCCTGTCTGCCACACACCTGCCCGCCACACAATACAGCCTTTTCTCTGCTGCCACTGTGCTCTCTGGCATCTCATCCCACCCTCACCCTCGCCGCATGTGACCCTCCAAACTTGCTTTGTACACAAGGCAGCATTCACTACACGCTGCTCCGCTCTTCTCTGTAACCAAAGCCCTCTCTCTCTAGCATCTGACTCGTAAAGCAGGAAACAGGAAGTTTCATCAGAGAAGGTGGGATGCTAGAGAGGGAGGGCTCTGGTTACAGAGAGGAGTGGAGCAACGTGTGCTTAATGCCGCCGTTTGTACAAGGCAAGTTCGAAGGGTGGCGGGCGGAATGAGATGCTAGAGAGTGGGGTGGCATGAGAGAAAAGACTGGCAGTGTACAGTAGCTGGTAGGAGAGAACAAGATGCAGGAGCATCAGGGAGGGAGAGGGGCAGCAGTAGGAGAGAGCAGCATGATGCGATAATCACATTAAAATTATTAGTTTAAGTTAAAAATTTGAATGTGTTAATTGTATTTAAACGTGTTAAATGAACATCCCTATACTGCATGCATCTTAAGTGACCACCCCTGACCCACCTATGCCCCTCCCATGGCCATGCATACAAATTTTCACATTTGCTAAAAGAATTGCAAAATCAATTGTATAGAATAGCACTTAGCAGAGGTATGCGCAAATCCAAATTGTTGCCAATTAATGTCAATAATTGATTGTTAGCACCTAATTATTGGTGCTAATTGGATCATTACTCAATTACATTGCACACACAAATTGGAGCGCCATTTATAGAATGCAGGGGTTAGTGTATGATAATGTAGATGTTCTAACTTTTAGTGCAGGAACACCAACTCTTCACTCATGACACTCCAGCTCTTGGGTCTTAGTCTGCTAATCCTGCCATTAGGATACATCTCAAAAATGTTCTGAAAATATGGGTTCTAAGCACCACGCAAAATTTTGGAGTCAGCACTTATATTCAGCAACCAGGTTTAGCGCATAAATAAGACCGCATAAAAGTCTGTCCTCTTTTTATGCACTAGACCATGGCAGCTTTAAGGGCTGAATATTGACTTAAATGGCTCTGTTTTAGCCAGCTTAAAAATAACCGGATATTCAAAGCTGAAGCCTCCACAAGTCCCAGCTTTAAATATTTAGGAATAACTCCATTGGCAGCAATCAAAATGCTCACCGCTACTGGCTGAATATTGATCCCTAACTTTATAGTATAGTGCCTAAGTGCAGTTATGCACGTAACCACAAATTAGTGCCAATTAGCTTCAATGAATTCCACGTAAAGTCTGTTATCAGAGAATAAGCAGGCCGGTTGTATTCTCACAGCTGGATAGCATCATCTGACGGAATCCAGTGCAGACATAGACTAGCGAAATGAATGTAGAAATTTGTAGCAGTGTCCCACCACACGTTGTTGGTGCCTTCCCACGTGAGTGAAGTAGGGTAGGTTGGCTCTTTCCAAAAACCGAAGTAGACGTATGTGTAGTTTAAAGTCTTTATTGAGAAACCATCAAGTGACTCGACACAGCTGCTGTGTTTCAACGCCTAAGCGTCTGCTTCAGGAGTCTTGTGATGTTTCTAAGGTGATATGCCAAGGTAAAACTGTTGTAAAGAAAAACAAAGCTCAAAAAGCAAAAAGTTGTGTTCCAGGAATCAATAGTGATACTTCTGAAGGCTGCCTCAGCAGTCTGAATGAAGTGTCCCTCAGTCTTTGTTTTTCTGTGGAGGAAGGGGGGTGCCTCATTATGTTCTCCTCTCAGTGTGTTTTTTCTCTGCTTTATCAGTACCTTCCCATGTGGATATTTTTGTCCATTTTGCAATTATTAAATCCTTTCTGTTTATTTTATTCTGTTACCCTTTACGTTTTTTGGTATTTTTGGCTCTTTAAGTTCCTTTCTTTAGTTCCTTTCTTTTTCATGAGTTGCTAGGCCCATTTAGGACAGAGCACCAACCTAAATTTGAATGCTGTCCCTTTTTACAGTTCACAACTGAGGAGTTAAATTTGACCATGATTCTTCTCTTGATGTCCAAGAAGACCCCCAGTGGCTTCAAAAGGTACACCCAGTACAACTGGATGATTTCCATGACAGACCCGCACTCTTGATGCATCAGGTGCCTTCAGCCTGACCATGAGCTCTTGTTCTCTCACCTTTGTCAATGTCTTCCTTCGATGAGCAGTTATAAGCCATGATCAGGGAGGAGCTAGCATATATACTGAAATTGCCATCTGCTCAGGCATTGAGGGCACTTGCAGGAACTGCAGATCAGCCCCAGATTCTTCCCGATGCTCCATCCATGCCTGTGGAGATATCCTTGGTGCTGGTGCCTCGAATGGTGTTGACGTCAACATTGACATATGCAGAACTGCTCTTGACATTAGAGGAGAAAGCTTTCCTGGAGTCTGAGGGTAGGTCTGTACCTCAATGCTCTTAGGAGCATGGATGTGGTTCTACTGAGTTGAGGCAGGCACAGACTCACTCATTCTGGTCTGAGTAAGGTGGAACTTGAAAGTGATGCCTCATTACTTCTCAGAGGAGAAGTCTATGGGCTACCTTCTGAACCCTCCACACCTCAAGAAAGACATAAATGTCCACCTAAGGGTCTCTGTTTTACTGGTTTTCTCAAGGAGATGGCTTTGAAACAATTTTTTGTGGGACAAGGTGGAGGAGGTTGCTGACCTCATAAATAAACATTGTAATACCATCAGACCCTGTTTCTTCAACTTCCAGCTAAACCCTCTTCATCTAGGAGGTTTTTGAGTGGGCCTAGGTGGTGATGCTACTACTCTCAAGAGTGTAGTTTTCTGCTACCTTCTTACTCTGCCCAGAACCCCATGGCCCAGCATTCTTGGCCTCACCAGCCTGATCTCAGAAGTCCCAGCCAGCTCCAAAGTAAAGCAAGGGACGAGCTTTTCACTGGCTCCAGGACCGCATAGCCACACTCAAAGTAACCAGCCTATGCAGCCTACTGTTGGGGAGGAAGCTGCATTTTTCCAACACAGGTAACCCCCTTGTAACCTTCGACTGGTGGATTCTTCAAATAGTCCATTTCGGTTACGCCATACATTGGCATCAAAGACCACCAAATTACTCACCGAGAGCATAGTTAATCAGCTCTTGGTACTTGTAGAGGAAATCTTCACCCTTCTACAGGCCAATGCAGTTGAACCCATTACACCTAAGGGCTCTGAACAAATTTCTTGTCAAAGAAACGTTTAGAATAATTTCCATGGGCACCATTCTCCCCATGATTCAGGAAGAAGATTGGCTACGCTTTCTGGACTTAAAGGATACCTATACACATATTTTGATACTTCCCAGTCACAGAAAGTATCTCAGATTCCGAATAGGGAAGCACCATTACCAGTATCACGTTCTGCCATTTGACCTCAAGTCAACTCCCAGGGTATTCACAAAGTGTCTAGTAGTAGTTGCAGTGTATTTGCGCAGATTAAGAGTATATGTATTTCCCTATCTGGATGATTGGCTGGTCAAGAGCACATTGAAGAAGGAAGCAACAAAGTCAATGCACCTAACTATTTGTGTGTTGAAGTTACTAGGATTCGTCATAAAGTACCCCAAGTCCCACCTTCTCCTGGTTCAGTGTTTGGAGTGCATAGGAGTCCTGCTCCATACATTTCAGGCTCAGGTTTTTCTTCCAAAAGTGATAACAGAGACCTTGACAACTTTCACCTCGCAGGTCTGAAACAGAAAGCAGGTCACAGCTCAGCAAATGTTGAGATTAATGGACCACATGGCCTCAACAATGCATGTCACTCCCTTGGTATGTCTCCATTTGAAAGAGGTTCAGGTGGCTGGGAATCTAGTGGATGTAATCCATATTCCTCCAGTGTGGACAATTTGGACAAACTTGATTTTGGGACTACTATTCCAAATTCCATCTCATCAGAAAGTGTTAACAATGGATTTATCCAACCTGGTATTGGGATCTCATGTAGATGGGCTTCACAGTCAAGGGTCTTGGTCTGCTCAGGAAATGAGTTACCATATCAATTTCCTTGGAAGGCTCTAAAGGCTTTCAGAGATCATCTACAGAACCAAATTATTCTCATTGAAACAGACAACCAGGTAATAATGTTTTATGTAAACAAGCGGGAAGGAGGGGGGGAGGCAGTGGGGATGTGGCAGTGGGCCCTCTTTAATGAAATGATCCTCCAGCCACATACCTAGTAGAAAAAGACAACTGCTTGATGGGCAGACTGAGCAGGGTTTTGCAACCACATGAGTTGTCTTTCAACATGGGCATAGCCTACATGATCTTCTGGAAGTGGGGATCATCTCAGTCAATCTTTTTGCCACTCATTTCAACAATAAGGTTCTCCAGTTCTGTTTCAAGCTCATATCACATGGCAGACTATCATTGGATGCCTTTCTCCTACATTGAGAGGAGGGTCTTCTGTATGCATAGCCTCCAATACCTCTCATAGAGAAGACTTTGTTGAAACTCAAGCAAGACCAAGGAACTATTATCATAATTGTCCCTTACTAGCTGAGACAGATCTGGTTTCATCTTCTTCTGACATTGTCTTTCAAAGATCCATTGAGATTGAAATGTTTTCCAACCCCCATCATGCAGAACAAAGAATCCCTTCTGCATCCAAACTCCCAATCCCTGGCTCACACGGCTTAGATGTTGAGAGCATAGAATTTGAATTCTTAGATTTTCCTGAAGGTGTTTCTTGCATCTTGCTTGCTTCCAGGACAGACTCTACTAAGAGGTGTTTCTTAAGTGGAGGAGGTTTTCTGTCTGGTGTGAGGGCAAGACCTTAGATCCTCTCACTTGCCCAACACACAAAAAAACTGCTTGAATACCTCCTGCATCTCTGAGTCTGGTTTGAAAACCAACTCTGTAAAGGTGCAACTTGGTGCAATTAGTGCTTGTCATCTCCGTGTAGGAGGTAAACCCTTCTCTGTATAGCCTATAGTTGTTCACTTTATGAGAGGTTTGCTATTGAAACCCCCCCCCCCCCCCCCCATCAAACCTCCAGCTATGTCATTGGATCTCAACGTTGTCCTTTCCCAGTTGATGAAAGCTCCTTTTAAGCCACTTCATTCTGATTTCAAACTGCCAGCAAGTATTAGAAATCTTTCTTTTGCCAAGTTTCTGAGCTCCTTCCTTCCCCCACCCCATCCATCTCAGCTCACCTGGCTTTTTTCTGCAACCATTTTAAAAGCACAGGTGTGTTTTCTGTGGAGAGCTGTGTTGCTGGTCTCTGGCTGGGAGAAACTCAGATAAGACTTGTGCTGGCTATATTTGTGACTTTTCTACCCTAGAACTGTGGTTTTTTTTTGTACATCTCTACCTACTATCCTTGTCTTCCCCTTGTCCCAATCAGCTTTGTAGAAAAGAGGCTTAATACAGGCCTAAGATAGGTTTTACAGTAAACACATTCCACAAGTTTAGGTTTATACCCACCCACCCCAAGACTGACACTTCCTAAATCCCTATTCTAACTATACTACTTATCACAACTTAACTCCACCCGAATTACAACTGTCTCAAATTGCTGAGGAGTAAAGTTAATCTTGTACACTGTCAAGCCCCATCATAAAATACCTACTCTTACCCATTCAACAAATCAAGATGACTTTTATTCTCTGTAATAACTGTGGAGCTTTAGTTTCAAGGCCAATCATCTGGAAACTTAAGGCTTGTCCTATCTGTAATCAGCTCGCTAGTTTAAAACAAGAGCTCAGTAAATTAAAGCAGGAATTAGATGCACTTAAAGCAACTTCTAAGACTGCACAAAATCAAACCAAATTCACACCACTGCCTCAAAGGATAAACCACCTAAGAATAGAGGGTTCACAGTAGACTCAGGTAGACTTTGTCATGTGACACAGAGGCATACACCCTCACAAGTGTTACCCCTACAGAATTCTTTTGCTCCATTAGAGCTTTGTGAGGTTCCTAAAAATAGAACTGAGCCAGAAGAAGCAGCAAAAACAAAAGAAATTAAGGTGGAACAAAAAGATATGGAGGGACCCAAAGACAAAAAACACACCAAAATATCAAATGTTGAAACACATACCAGGAAAAGGAAATGGAAAGTGATGACCACAAATGCTCGCAGTTTTGGCAACAAAGTTCATGACCTTCAAGCCCTGATGTTGGAGGCAGACTTAGACGTTGTTGCAATCACAGAGACATGGCTCAATGGTTCCCATGAATGGGATGCAAACATACCAGGCTATAATCTATTTAGGAAGGATAGAGAGGGTCGTAAAGGTGGAGGAGTAGCTCTATATGTGAGAAATGATATCACAGCAACTGAAATGACAGGGACCTGGGGTAAGGAAGAAGCGATATGGATCACCTTAAAAAGAGATGATAGAACCTTACGTTCCCGCCCGTAACCTCCGTTCACAGGATAAATCCCTCCTCTCAGTACCCTTCTCCACCACCGCCAACTCCAGGCTCCGCTCATTCTGCCTCGCCTCACCCTATGCTTGGAACAACCTTCCTGAACCCTTACGCCAAGCCCCCTCCCTGCCCGTCTTCAAGTCTTTGCTTAAAGCCCACCTCTTCAATGCTGCGTTCGGCACCTAACCCTTACCGTTCAGTGAATTCAGACTGCCCCAATTTGACTGCCCCTATCGGACCGACCGTTCAATTGTCTATTAGATTGTAAGCTCTTTGAGCAGGGACTGTCTCTCTTTGTTAAATTGTACAGCGATGCATAACCCTAGTAGCGCTCTAGAAATGTTAAGTAGTAGTAGTAGTAGTAGAACCTCTGTCCACGTGGGTGTTGTCTACAGACCTCCAACACAATTGGAAGAATTAGATAGAGACCTGATCGCAGATATTCAAATGTTGGGAAAGAAGAGAGAGGTGCTGCTGCTGGGAGATTTCAATCTGCCGGATGTAGATTGGAAGGTTCCATCTGCGGAATCGGAAAGAAGTAGAGAGATTGTGGATGCTTTCCAAAGTGCTCTGCTCAGACAAATGGTCATGGAACCCACGAAGAAGGGAGCAACGCTGGATCTGGTGCTCACAAATGCAGATAGCATGTCAAATGTCCGAGTGGGTGCCCACCTGGGCGGCAGTGACCATCAAATGGTTTGGTTTGATATGACGGCTGAAGAGGAGGGTGGCCACTCAAAACTCAAAGTCCTGGATTTCAAGCATGCTGACTTTAGTAAAATGGGGGAATACCTAAGGAAGGAGCTGATGGGTTGGGAGGACGTATGAGAAGTGGAGGGACAGTGGTTCAGGCTGAAAAAAGCTATAAATCGGGCCACAAACCTTTATGTAAGGAAAGTAAATAAAAGCAAGAGAAAAAGGAAACTGCTCCAAGCAAGTGGCTGAGAAAATAAAGGCTAAAGAGTTTGCGTTCCAGAAATACAAAAAAACTCAAGACGAGGAACACGAGGAGGAATACCGGAGGAAACTGAAAGAAGCCAAGAGAGAGGTACGTCTGGCGAAAGCACAAGCGGAAGAACAAATGGCTAGAAAGGTAAGGAGGGGTGACAAAAATTTCTTCAGGTATATTAGTGAAAGGAGAATGACTAAAAAGGGAATTGTGAGACTAAAAGATACTGCAAACCGCTATGTAGACAATGATGAAGAAAAGGCAAATTTGCTAAATGGATACTTTTGTTCTGTTTTTACTGAAGAAAATCCGGGAGAAGGACTACGATGGACTGGCAAAAGTTCAGTTGAGAATGGAGTGGATATAGCACCGTTCACGGAAGAGAGTGTGTATCAACAGCTAGAAAAACTAAAGGTGGACAAAGCCATGGGACCGGATGGGATCCACCCCAGTATATTGAGGGAGCTCAGAGAGGTTCTGGCGGGTCCTCTTAAAGATTTGTTTAATAAATCCTTAGAAATGGGAGAGGTTCTGAGGGATTGGAGAACGGCGGAGGTGGTCCCTCTTCACAAAAGTGGTGATAGGGAAGAAGCTGGAAACTACAGGCCGGTAAGCCTCACTTCGATTATTGGAAAAGTAATGGAAGCGATGCTGAAGGAAAGGACAGTGAATTTCCTGGAAGAAAATGAGTTGCAAGATCCGAGACAACATGGTTTTACCAAAGGGAAATCGTGCCAAATGAATCTCATTGAATTCTTTGATTGGGTGACCGGAGAATTGAACCGTGGATGTGCTATAGACATAATCTACTTAGATTTCAGCAAAGCTTTTGACACGATTCCCCACAGGAGGCTCTTAAATAAACTGGATGGGCTGAAGATAGGACCCAAAGTGGTGAACTGGATTAGGAACTGGTTGACGGACAGGTGCCAGAGGGTGGTGGTGAATGGAATTCGCTCGGAGGAGGGAAATGTGAGTAGTGGAGTGCCTCAGGGATTGGTGCTGGGGCCGATTCTGTTCAATATATTTGTGAGTGACATTGTCGAAGGGTTAGAAGATAAAGTTTGCCTATTTGCGGATGATACTAAGATTTGTAACACAGTGGACACCCCAGAGGGAGTGGAAAACATGAAAAAGGATCTGAAAAAGCTAGAAGAATGGTCTAAGGTTTGGCAATTAAAATTCAATGCGAAGAAATGCAAAGTGATGCACTTTGGGAGTAGAAATCCAAGAGAGGCATATGTGTTAGGCGGTGAGAGTCTGCTAGGTACGGATGGGGAGAGGGATCTTGGGGTCATAGTATCTGAGGATCTGAAGGCGATGAAACAGTGTGACAAGGCGGTGGCCGTAGCTAGAAGGTTACTAGGCTATATATAGAGAGAGGTGTGACCAGCAGAAGAAAAGAGGTGTTGATGCCCCTGTACAAGTCGTTGGTGAGGCCCCACCTGGAGTATTGTGTTCAGTTTTGGAGGCCGTATCTTGCTAAGGATGTAAAAAGAATTGAAGCGGTGCAAAGAAAAGCTACGAGGATGGTATGGGATTTGCGTTACAAGACGTATGAGGAGAGACTTGCAGACCTGAACATGTATACCCTGGAGGAAAGGAGAAACAGGGGTGATATGATACAGACGCTCAAATATTTGAAAGGTATTAATCCGCAAACAAACCTTTTCCGGAGATGGGAAGGCGGTAGAACGAGAGGGCATGAAATGAGATTGAAGGGGATCAGACTCAAGAAGAATGTCAGGAAGTATTTTTTTCACGGAGAGGGTGGTGGATGCTTGGAATGCCCTCCCGCGGGAAGTGGTGGAGATGAAAACGGTAACGGAATTCAAACATGTGTGGGATAAACATAAAGGAATCCTGTGCAGAAGGAAGGGATCCTCAGGAGCTTAGCCTAGAATGGGTGGCAGAGCTGGTGGTTGGGAGGCGGGGCTAGTGCTGGGCAGACTTATACGGTCTGTGCCAGGGCTGGTGGTTGGGCGGCGGGGATAGTGCTGGGCAGACTTATACGGTCTGTGCCAGAGCCGGTGGTGGGAGGCAGGGATAGTGCTGGGCAGACTTATACGGTCTGTGCCAGAACTGGTGGTGGGAGGCAGGGATAGTGCTGGGCAGACTTATAGGGTCTGTGCCAGAGCTGGTGGTTGGGAGGCGGGGATAGGGCTGGCCAGACTTATACGGTCTGTGCACTGAAGAGGACAGTACAAATAAAAAAGTAGCACATATGAATTTATCTTCTTGGGCAGACTGGATGGACCGTGCAGGTCTTTTTCTGCCATCATCTACTATGTTTAAGCCACTTCATTCCTGTCATCTGAAGTATTTGACCTGGAAAGTTGTGTTTTTGGTGGTCGTTACTTCAACTCACAGACTTATTGAGCTTCAGGCCTTAATAGCTAATCCACCTTACACTAAGTTTGATCATAATAGAATAGTTCTTCACACGCACCCTAAGTTCCTTCCTAAGGTGGTGTCAAAGTTCCATCTTGATCAGTCAATCATTCTGTCAACAATTTTCCCAAACCACATATCTTAGATTGCAAGTGAACCTTTGCCTTCTATTTTGGAGCAGACTAAAGCCCATAGACAATAATCAGCGAACATTTCATTGTAAATGACAGCCCATTCCTACAATCCAGCAGGACATTATTTTGAAATAGCAACTTTGCAGTGCTTCCCCTCTTATTTTCTAAACTACCAGTGTCCTTTTCTTCTGTGTAATACTTCTTGGGCTCCCCTCATCCACTTAATTAAAGGACCTCAACACATATATATGAAAAATGAAAGGATATTCAGGCAAATTCCATTTCAGGGACAGTGACACTGTTTTTGTACATCTCCAGATTTTCACAAAGGAAAGACTATAGCATATTTTGTGTGTAATGGATTTGATATACCATAAGAGCATAAGAATAGCCATACTGGGTCAGACCATTGGTCCATCTAGCCCAGTATCCTGCTTCTAACAGTGGCTAATCTAGGTCACAAGTACCTGGCAAAAATCCAATTAGTAGCAGCATCCATGCTACCAATCTCAGGGCAAGCAGTGGCTTCCCCCATATCCATCCCAGTAACAGACTATGGACCCAGATATGCTAAATGCTGTTACCATATCCTCCAGCAATAAGTTCCAGAGTTTAACTATTCTTTGAATTAAAAAAATATTTCCTCTTATTTATCCATGCTACTCCACTCAGGAATTTATAGATCTCAATCATATCCTCCCTCAGCTGTCTCTTTTTCATGCAGAAGAGGTCTAACCTCTTTAGCATTTCCTCATATGGGAGGAGTTCCATCCCCTTTATCATTTTGGTTTACATGTATTACATGCAGGTGCTTTCTCTGTCCCTAGTGGGCTCACACTGTGTGTTTTTGTACCTGGGGCAGTGGAGGGTTAAGTGACTTACCTGGGTAACAAAGAGCAGCAGTTGGAATTCTCAGCCTACTGTAATAACCATTACACTGCTCCTCTCAGGACTGGTCTTAGGCAGGGGCGATTGCACAGGGCCTCATGCTCCCAGGTGTCCCATGCCACACCGCGTCAGCCTTGGCATGTCCCTCTCTATTTCATCCCACCTGAAATCCAGCGTCTCTCCCTCCCTCCTGGATACGCTAAATTGTTTCATCCCCTTCCCCAATGCCGGCTGAAATTAAGACATGCTGCTGTGGCTGGTATCAAAGCCTTCCCTCTGCTGGTCCTGCCTTGGTCCTACCCTTGCGGAAACAGAAAGCTACTTCAACCAGAAGGTGCCGAGGCGGGACTGGCAGAGGAAAGGCTCTGATGCTAGCCACAGCCGCGTGTCTTAGTCGCAGCCAGCATTGGAGAAGGGGATGAAGCAATTTTAGCAAATCTGGAAGGGAGGGAGGGCGAAACACTGGATTTTAGGTGAGGAGAAGCAAGGACCTGTTGGGGGAAGAGGAGAAGGGAGAGATATGTTGTAACCGTTGAAGAAGGGAGAACTGCTAGTAGGAGGTGGATGTGTGCTGCACTGGGAAGGGGGTTGGAGGGAGATGGACATGCGCTGGGCTGGAGGAGGGACTGGAGGGAGATAGAAGTGTGCTAGATCAGGAGGAGAAGGCATTGCAGGGAGATGGAGATGTGCTGGACCAGAAGGAAGGGGGGAATTGTGGGGAGATGGAGATGTGTTGGGCCAGGTGGGAGATGGAGATGTGCTGGACCATGGGGGGAGGGGCATTAGAGGGAGATGTAGATGTGCTGGGCCAGGTGGGAGATGGAGATGTGCTGGGCCAGGAGGGAGTTGGAGGGAGATGGAGATATGTTGGACAGGTGAGGATGGGGTTCGGGGGTGGAGTGGTATTTGGACCTGCTGGAAAGGGGAGCACAAGAAGGTAGAGAGAGACCAGACTGGGGGAAGGAAGAGAAAGAGACCAGATTGGGAGGGGGGCTGAGAAGTGGAACAGAAGAGGAGAGGTGCTGGACCGAGAGAATGAATTATGTCAGATCATGAGGGGGGCAGGGGATAGAGAGAGAGAGAGAGAGAGATATGCTGGACCTGTGGGGTATGGGAGGAAAGGGACAGACTGGGCATGGAATAAGAATAAGGGATACAGAGACACAGAGCAATGCTGGAAAAGGGTGGATAGGGATGCTAAGAAGGCAGAATGCAGATGCTGAACAGGAACACAGAGGAGAGATGCTGCACAGGACAGATGGGATGCAGAGGGAAGATGGATGGCAAACATGGAGAGAGAAGAAATGTGAAATGGACAGGAGATCCAGGAAAAGCAGAAGAGACATGGATAAAATCAAATGTAAAAATAAAATGCTCAGACTGCAAAGGTAGAAAAAAATATTTATTTTAATTTATCGGTTGGAACATGTCAGCTTTGGAAAATATGCATCTCTCTGATATTTTAGCATACAAATAATTCCTCCAAAATTTCTAATTTAGTAAGGTCAAGACAGAGAAACTTAGATCTTTTCACCTTTCCAAAAAATCATAATTTATTTACCTTGCTGGTTCTCTGATACCCTTTCTCCTTCCTCATCCTCTACCACCCTTTTTAGAGCTTCAGTCTCTCCGGTTACAAGTTTTCGATATTAAGGGATAATTCTCGACTTGTCCCTTTCTTTTCTATCTCAGATCTCACATCTGTCTAAAGTTAGTTTCCTTATCTTCTGCCAACTTTGGACTATTTGCCACCTTTTTGACCACAATAATTTTCACGCTCTTGTCCGCTCATTTTTCACATATCTTCCAGACTATTTAATATTATATACGCTGGCATACCTTGAGTGGGAAAGCGCGGGGTACAAATGTAACAAAAAAAAAATACCACCTTGAAGAAATTACAAACTTTTCAAAACACAGCCATAAGATCATACTACTTCTTAACTGAAACAACACCATCGATTACTTGTCGAACTATGTATCATTTACAAAGCAGCAATATTAACCTTTAAAGCCTTTAGACTGGGTACTCCCAATTACCTATCCTGTCTCAAGATTCCTTATTCACCTGCTAGGGTTTTTCATTAGTTGAATGATCATTGTCTTGATTTCCTGGGTCCAAGATTTGCATACTTTGAGTCGACCAGATGTTGTGCTTTCTTCTTTCTTGCACCTCACACCTGGAACTGTCTTCCCCTTTCACTCCATGGAAATCTCTCACTTAAGAATTTTAAGGCTGAGTTAAAGACCTGGCTGTTTAAACAGGTTATTGGAGAGAAAAATAGACCGTGGCCACAAGCTACTCCCTCCCCTCTCCTTGACTCTCCTTTTCCTTTCTACTTTCTTTGTGTGTCTGATTATTTTACTATTGCTTATGAAGTTCCTTTCCTTTTTCTAATTATTGTAGTCTGTACATCACTTTACTCTGCTAGCAAGTCCAAACAAACTATAACTATTATAAACTTGAATACTATAATTATGTGAGCTATATTTGACAAATATATGAGTAAATGCATGCATTGTACATTCCCTTAAGGTTATTTGAAATTGAATTTTTAAAGAAAGTAAAACATTTATCGTTTCTGACACTAGAGCTGAGGCAACAACTAATATAAGCACTAAATAGGTAAAGTCAAAGGTAGTCATGAGAACAGAGTTTCATTTAATAATATCCATTAAAAATATGCCTCATATATGGATTAAACAGCAACAGGCTGACGCATAGCATATGCTCACATTAATAGTATTGCATTTTTTAAACATTTTCACACCCTACAAATTAATCAAATCTGTGCTGTATGTTTGAGGTCATTTATTCTCCTGTTCAAGTTCATATTTCAAGAGTCCTAAGCTGACATGAAAATCTGTTAACAAGTAAACTGTTTTCCATAAACATGGAGAATGGTATTCAAGAGAGCGCAGTGTAACACCCTTGTAGCATGCTTGGCTTTTAAAATATATCCTTTTACCAAACTGTGGTAAAAAGTGGCCATTAACACTTGAACTCCTATCTATGTTTTAAGTAATAAGAGCTGATGCTCTAACCATGCACTAATCAGTTAATGAGCAGCAATGTAGCTGTGCTAACCGATTATTAGCACAGAATACAGGCACTCTCCACCCCCAGACCCGCGTGTGGGTAGTTCGCTGATCCCAAAACTACCACAGGATGCCTGAGTGCTCCTATGGGAAGGCTTTTTTGCTGCAGTAAGCATGTGTTAGTGCCTACCACAGCTTAGTAAAAGGGCCCCGTAGCATTTTTCTATCCCAGCAATGGGCAATGCAAATTAATGACAAATCCAATTGACTATGGCAGGGGACATTCCTATAATTGGGCACCCTCTTTTAGGCTTCCCAATGCCGCACAATGTGAGCTTCTTCTATACATGGCATCTGGGCACTCAGATGCTGTTATAGAATCCTAGCGTGACCTAGCATTGGCACACCTAACATTTTATATGCCTGCAATTATACCAGACATAGACCTCATGTAACTGCAGATGCCTAAATGTGACAAGGGTGCATATAACTCTCTGTATTCTGTAAGTTGTGTGCATAAGAGGCAGCCCTGTCCATACCCTTCCAATCCTCTGCCCATATGAATACCCCTTTGCAGTTACATTCTATGACATTTATAAAGTGCCCTTATAGAATACAGATATGTTGATTTGCTGTACGAAAGTGCCAGCTTTCCATACATTTATGCATGCAAATGACATGTAACTCTAAGCTCCAGGTTATAGAATCGCCCACAATATATATGGGAGTCAATAAAAATAAAATATCATCATCAATATACTTCCTGGTACATATTTAAACAATGTAACTACTAAACCGGAAACACTATTCTTTTTTAAGTACCCCAAAAATATGCAGATGTCATGTGCTCAGCAACTTGTATGCAATATGTACTGTTTTAACGTCTGTGGATGTTGCCAGACAGTGCATTGCAATGACATAGGACATGCTCTACAACTTACATATGGTCCATATCCCACACTGACTGTGTTAACTGTGGATTACGAGGAAAAATTTGAAGATGCTAAGTGATTTGCCAAACTTTAAGTACATAAGTAATGCCACACTGGGAAAAGACCAAGGGTCCATCGAGCCCAGCATCCTATCCATGACAGTGGCCAATCCAGGCCAAGGGACCTGGCAAGCTTCCCAAATGTACAAACATTCTATACATGTTATTCCTGGAGTTGTGGATTTTTCTCAAGTCCATTTAGTAGCGTTTTGTGGACTTACTACTACTACTACTTAACATTTCTAGAGCGCTACTAGGGTTACACAGCGCTGAATAGAGCAACAAAGAAGGACAGTCCCTGCTCAAAGGAGCTTACAATCTAAAGGACGAAATGTCAAGTTGGGGTAGTCTAGATTTCCTGAGTAGAGGTATAGTGGTTAGGTGCCGAAGGCGACATTGAAGAGGTGGGCTTTGAGCAAGGATTTGAAGATGGGCAGGGAGGGGGCCTGGCGTATGGGCTCAGGGAGTTTATTCCATACATGGGGTGAGGTGAGGCAGAAAGGGTGGAGCCTGGAGTTGGCGGTGGTGGAGAAGGAGTTGGCAGTAGTGGAGAAGGGTACTGAGTGGAGGGATTTGTCCTGAGAGCGGAGGTTACGGGTAGGAACGTAAGGAGAGATGAGGGTAGAGAGGTAAGGAGGGGCTGCAGATCGAGTGCATTTGTAGGTTAGTAGGAGAAGCTTGAACTGCATGCGGTATCTGATCGGAAGCCAGTGAAGTGACTTGAGGAGAGGGGTGATATGAGTATATTGGTCCAGGCGGAAGATAAGACGTGCAGCAGAGTTCTGAATGGACTGAAGGGGGATAGATGGCTAAGTGGGAGGCCAGTGATGAGTAGGTTGCAGTAGTCAAGACGAGAGGTAATGAGAGAGTGGATGAGAGTTCGGGTGGTGTGCTCAGAGAGGAAAGGGCAAATTTTGCTAATGTTATAGAGGAAGAAGCAACAGGTTTTGGCTATCTGCTGGATATGCGCAGAGAAGGAGAGGGAGGAGTCGAAGATGACTCCGAGGTTGCGGGCAGATGAGACAGGGAGGATGAGGGTGTTATCAACTGAGATAGAGAGTGGAGGGAGAGGAGAAATGGGTTTGGGTGGAAAGACAATAAGCTCGGTCTTGGCCATGTTCGGTTTCAGGTGGCGGTTGTACATCCAGGCAGCAATGTCAGATAAGCAGGCCAATACTTTGGCCTGGGTCTCCGCAGTGATGTCTTGTGTGGAGAGATAAAGCTGGGTGTCATCAGCATAGAGATGATATTGGAAACCATGAGATGAGATCAGGGAGCCCAGGGAAGAGGTGTAGATTGAAAAAAGAAGGGGTCCAAGGACAGATCCCTGAGGAACTCCAACAGAGAGCAGGATGGGGGTGGAGGAAGATCCATGGGAATGTACTCTGAAGGTACGGTGGGAGAGATAGGAGGAGAACCAGGAGAGGACAGAGCCCTGGAACCCAAATGAGGACAGTGTGGCAAGAAGTAAATTGTGACTGACAGTGTCAAAAGCGGCATGTCTTATATTCCGCCAGAACCTATATATTCATATCACCTCTCTCCTCAAGTCACTTCACTGGCTTCCAATCAGATACCACATACAATTCAAGCTTCTACTCCTTACCTACAAATGCACCCGGTCTGCAGCTCCTCACTACCTCTCTACCCTCATCTCCCCCTATGTTCCCGCCCGTAACCTCTGCTCACAGGACAAATCCCTCCTTTCAGTACCCTTCTCCACCACTGCCAACTCCAGGCTCCGCTCATTCTGCCTTGCCTCACCCTAAGCCTGGAACAATCTTCCTCAACCCCTATGCCAAGCCCCCTCCCTACCCATCTTCAAATCTCTGCTTAAAACTCACCTCTTCAATGCTGCCTTCGGCACCTAACCTTTCGAGAAATTTAGTATGCCCTATCAGATTGACTCTACACTTGTCTTTTAGATTGTGCACTTGTCTCTAGATTGTACACCTGTCTTTTAGATTGTATACTTGTCTTTAGATTGTACACCTGTCTTTTAGATTGTAAGCTCCTTGAGCAGGGACTGTCCTTCCTTGTTAAATTGTACAGCGCTGCGTAACCCTAGTAGCGCTTTAGAAATGTTAAGTAGTAGTAGTAGTAGTAGATAGGTCGAGGAGGATGAGGATGGAGTAGTGACCTTTGGATTTGGCAAGGAACAGGTCATTGCAGACTTTAGATAGTGCCGTTTCTGTTGAGTGTAGGGGGTGAAAGCCGGATTGAAGCAGATCGAGGATGGAATGAGAGGAGAGAAAGTCAAGGCAGCGGCTGTGAACGGCGCGTTCAAGTATCTTGGAGAGGAAGGGTAGGAGGGAAATGGGGCGGTAGTTGGAGAGACAGGTAGGGTCAAGTGATGGTTTTTTGAGGAGTGGTGTGACTACAGCATGCTTGAAGGTGTCAGGGACAGTTGCAGTGGAGAGAGAGAGGTTGAGGAAATGACAGATGGGGGGTGACAGTAGAAGAGATGGTGTTAAGTAAGTTGGTGGGGATGGGGTCAGAGGAGCAGGTGGTGCATTTTGAGGAGGAAAGAAGATGGGCGGTTTCCTCTTCTGTGATATCAGGAAAAGAGGAGAAGGAGGCCTGGAGATTCCTGGAGGTAGTGGTTAGTGTTGGGCGGGACTGAGGGGGAGAGTGACGAAGTGTGAAGGTGATCAGGTGATGGTTAGAGAGAGGAAGAGCTGAGGCGCAGAAATTGGAGGGTGAGCAGGTAGAGGAGAGGACAAGGTCAAGACAGTGGACAGATTGGTGAGTAGGGGTGGTGGAGCTCAGTTGGAGGTTGAAGGAGGAGGTTAGAGTGAGGAACTGAGAAGCATAAGGGTCGGATGGGTCATCAGTGTGTATGTTAAAGTCTCCATAAAGGTGATTGATAAATCCCAATAAATAAATTAATAAATGAAAGAATGTGTGTTTCAAGTCAATCAAAAGTGTTATTTTGACAGGCAATGTAGCAATTTTTCAAATATGATCTTAGGGGTCCTTTTACGAAGGTGCACTAATGGATCTGAAACGCTCTAATGAATGCATTAAGTGCCATGCAGCCCATAGGTATACAATCGGCTGTGCGGCATTTAGTGCCACTAAGGGCCAGATTCTATATAAGATGATGAATAAATCCACACCGTAAACATTTCCGCCTAAATGTATTTCATAAGCAGTGCCTAGATTTAGGCGCAGTATTTAGTGGAGGAGTGGCCTAGTGGTTAGGGTGGTGGACTTTGGTCCTGGGGAACTGAGGAACTGAGTTCAATTCCTGGCACAGGCAGCTCCTTGTGACTCTTGGCAAGTCACTTAACCCTCCATTGCCTGCCGCATTGAGCCTGCCATGAGTGGGAAAGCGCGGGGTACAAATGTAACAAAAATAAAAAATTTTTAAAAAAAGTATATAGAATACGCTTAGTTGATATCACAGAGCCTAAAAGTAGGTACATCCATTTACACCAATGAAATTGTAGCATAATTCCCTGTGCATGTAAATTTCAGAATGCCCATGAGGATATGACAGATGGGGGGGGGGGGGGTGACAGTAGGAGAGATGGTGTTAAGTAAGTTGGTGGGGATGGAGTCAGAGGAGCAGGTGGTGCATTTCGAGGAGGAAAGAAGATGGGCAGTTTCCTCTTCGGTGATGTCAGGAAAAGAGGAGAAGGAGGCCTGGGTTGGTTGGTTGAGGGAGTGGGTTAAAGGGTGAAGAGGAGGAGATGGCTTGGTGGTGAATTCAAGGTTGATCTTCTGCACTTTGTCCTTTAGGAAACTGTCTAACCCCTTTTTAAACTCTGCCAAGCTAACCACCTTCACCACGTTCTCCGGCAATGAATTCCAGAGTTTAATTACGCGTTGGGTGAAGAAAATTTTTCTCTGATTTGTTTTAAATTTACTACACTGTAGTTTCATCGCATGCCCCCTAATCCTAGTATTTTTGGAAAGCGTGAACAGACGCTTCACATCCACCTGTTCCATTCCACTCATTATTTTATATATCTCTATCATGTCTCCCCTCAGCTGCCTCTTCTCCAAGCTGAAAAGCCCTAGCCTCCTTAGTCTTTCTTCATAAAGAAGTCGTCCCATCCCCGCTATCATTTTAGTCGCCCTTCGCTGCACCTTTTCCAGTTCTACTATATATTTTTTGAGATGCGGTGACCAGAATTGAACACAATACTCAAGGTGCGGTCGCACCATGGAGCAATACAACGGCATTATAATATCCTCACACCTGTTTTCCATACCTTTCCTTATAATATCCAACATTCTATTTGCTTTCCGAGCCGCAGCAGCACACTGAACAGAAGGTTTCAGTATATTATTGAGACGACACCCAGATCCCTTTCTTGGTCCGTAACTCCTAACTTGGAACCTTGCATGACGTAGCTATAATTTGGGTTCTTTTTTCCCACATGCATCACCTTGCACTTGCTCACATTAAACGTCATCTGCCATCTAGCTGCCCAGTCTCCCAGTCTCGTAAGGTCCTTCTGTAATTTTTCAGAATCCTGTCGCGAGTTAACGACTTTGAATAACTTTGTGTCATCAGCAAATTTAATTACCTCGCTAGTTACTCCCATCTCTAAATCATTTATAATTATAATTAAAAAGCAGCGGTCCTACCACAGACCCCTGAGGAACCCCACTAACTACCCTTCTCCATTGTAAATACATCCCATTTAACCCCACTCTCTGTTTCCTATCCTTCAACCAGTTTTTAATCCACAAAAGGACGTTTCCTCCTATCCCATGACCCTCCAATTTCCTCCGTAACCTTTCATGAGGTACCTTCTCAAACGCCTTTTGAAAATCCAGATACACAATATCAACTGGCTCCCCTTTGTTTACATGTTTGTTTACTCCTTCAAAGAATTGAAGTAAATTGGTCAGGCAAGATTTCCCCACACAAAAGCCGTGCTGACTCGGTCTCAGTAATCCATGCCCTTGGATGTGCTCTGTAATTTTGTTTTTAACTCTACCATTTTCCCCGGCACAGACGTCAGACTCACAGGTCTATAATTTCCCGGATCTCCCCTGGAACCTTTTTTAAAAATGGGTGTTACATTGTCCACCCTCCAATCTTCCAGTACCACGCTCGATTTTAAGGATAAATTGCATATCACTAGCAGTAGCTCCGCAAGCTCATTTTTCAGTTCTATCAGTACTCTAGGATGAATACCATCCGGTCCAGGAGATTTGCTACTCTTCAGTTTGCTGAACTGCCCCATTACGTCCTCCAGGTTTACCGTGAAGTCAGTAAGTTTTTCCGACTTGTCCGCTTGAAATATCATTTCCGACACTGGTATCCCACCCAAATCTTCCTCAGTGAAGACCAAAGCAAAAAATTCATTCAATCTCTCCACTACGTCTTTGTCTTCCTTGATCGCCCCTTTTACCCCTCGGTCATCCAGCAGCCCAACCGATTCTTTTGCCGGCTTCCTGCTTTTATTATACCGAAAAATTTGTTTACTATGTTTTTTTGCCTCTAATGCTATCTTTTGCCCCCGAGAATAAGCAGTACAAGGTCCACTTCGAAACACTTCATGTAACTGAAGAATATGCCAGCGATTATAGTTACTGCAAGTAATTGCTGGAGCTTTATCTGAATGAGATAGTACACAGATCTGTTTGTCTACAGCACTACTTCTGGCATTTAGGCATGGGCAATGGTGGGCTGGTAAATGTTTAACAACAGGCTCTCTCCCCGGTCCACCTCTGTGCCCCTCGTCCACCTCTGCGCCCCCCCCCCAAAAAAAAAAAATTGCAGAGCTGGCTATAGTCGGGGAGAGAGCCTGGGGGGGGGGGGGCAATGCATTACTCCAGGTAAAAAAAAAAATAAATGATCCCAGGTTCCAATCTAATTCATGTTTAATGTGGGATAAAATGCCATAAATAAGTAAATAAATAAATAAATAAATATAAACTTTTAATGTTGAGCACCTGATTCTCAGTGGACATATTCCAAACACTATAATGAAACTAAAATGATTTTTTCTACCTTTGCTGGCCCAGTATCTGATTTCTGCTGCTATCTGTCCTCTTAACTCCGTTTTCAGGGCTTCCTTTCCATTTATTATTTTACTTTCCGCCTTCCTTCTTCATTTCTTGCCCTACATCCGTAAGTAAAAGCTGGGTCCTCCGCAGACTTGACTGTCCAGTGGATCCAGCTTCTGCCTATTTTCTTCATCTATGTGCAGTTTTTCTCCTCTCTTCCTTTTCCCTCATCTCATCTCCTTCCTCACTCTTCCATCCCCTCCATCCATATCCAGCATTTCTTCTCTCTCCCTTCCCTCTCTCCTCCATCCATGTACAGCAACCCTCCTCTCCCCTGCCCTCCCCTCCATACACCCCATGTCCAGCAACCCTCCTCTCCTCTCCCCTGCCCTCCATCCACCCATGTCCAGCAACCCTCCTCTCCCCCTGCCCTCCCCTCCATCCACCCTTGTCCACCAACCCTCCTCTCCCCCTGCCCTCCCCTCCATCCACCCATGTCCAGCAACTCTCCTCTCCTCTCCCCTCCATCCACCCATATCCAGCAACCTTCCTCTCCCCCTGCCCTCCCCTCCATCCACCCTTGTCCACCAACCCTCCTCTCCCCCTGCCCTCCCCTCCATCCACCCATGTCCAGCAACTCTCCTCTCCTCTCCCCTCCATCTACCCATATCCAGCAACTCTCTTCTCTCCCCTGCCCCTCTCTATCCATCCATACCCAGCGATTCTCTTCTCTCCCCTGCCCCCCTCCAGCCACCCATACCTAGTGATTCTCTTCTTTCCCCTGCCCCCCTCCAGCCACCCATAGCCAGTGATTCTCTTCTTTCCTCTGCCCCCCTCCAGCCACCCATACCCAGCGATTCTCCTCTCTCCCCGGATTACCTCCGTTGAAGCGGCCGCGTTATTGAAAGCCTTGCCCGTCTCTAGCCTTCCCTTCGAGTTCGTTCCTTCAGAGTCCCGCCCTCATGGAAAGAGGAAATGACGTCAGAAGGCGGGACTCTGAGGGAACAAACTCACAAAGGGAAGGCTAGACTCGGGCAGGGCTTTCAATGATGTGGCCGCTTCAACGGAGGTAATCAGGGGAGAGAGGAGAATCGCTGGGTGACGCAGGCAAATGAAGGCAGTGGTGGGAGGTGAGGTAAATGGGGTAAGCATGGCTTGTGGCACCCTCCTGCCAAGCTTACTTCGTTTACCAGAGCTGGCTCACCGTGCTGAACAACCGGCTCGCAAGATCTTTAAAAAATTAACTACCGGCTTTTGCGAGCCGGTGCGAGCCGGCTCCAGCACACCACTGGCTAGTTTAGTAAAAGGGCCCCTAAATATCTGAACAATTCAGCAAATGGAAAACATCAGGCAGAATAGCCACTATTTCTGTCATGCAAAAAGGAAAAAAAGAGATACATACAGAAGCATTTTTTGAGAACGCAGATATATTTGCAGTGTTCCTATGTAAGACAAAAACATTACAAGATCAGCTCTGATAAAAATGATTGCCCTGCTATAGTGCTAGGATCTGGTGAACCTGGTTATTGTGATACATCATTAATGGAAGGCCCTGGTGAAGCAGAGCCTTGTGGTGCAACATTATAGTGACAGACCCCACTGATCTTGATCACCATGTGGGCAATTGTGTAACTGGGTGTCTCCTATCAGGCTTTCAGAGGGCAGGTGGTAAGAGCCTTTTCTATAAAGGAAATTAGGTGTCTAGGTGCCATTGTAGAATACTAGCACAACTGGCTATCAACCCACTTAAAATTGAGGTGCTCCCAATTACAACCATAGAGACGATGTAAGTATGGGTGCCTAATTAAAGCATGTAGCTAACAGTGTTATGTAAGTTATTTGTGTAAGTAGGAACCCCATCTATGTTCTGCTCATTCTCTGCTCCCTTGCAAATACATGTTATTTTAGTTAAGCCAGTATTTGCAGAAACTCTCTTAGGTTTAGATTGTAAGCTCCTTTGAGCAGGGACTGTCCTTCGCTGTTAAACTGTACAGCGCTGCATAACCCTAGTAGCACTCTAGAAATGTTAAGTAGTAGTAGTAGGTGTTATACAAGCATTTATGTTCTTAAGTTCTCACATACATAGGTAAATGTGAGTGCCTAGGTTAGAGACCTGCCCATTTCTAAGCACACACACTACTGCAGAAGGTAATTTACATAGACAGGCAGCACCTTGTGGTTAAATGATTTTCTCATGGTCGTAAAAAGAGCTATAGTAATAAATCAAAGTAGCTTGTATAGTTCTTTTTTTGTCCTGAATTTGCTAAATGACAGCCTACAGGATTACAGCAACATCATAGAATGTAATGTTTTTCGGAATCAAAGAACTATGTTTTCATCATTAACCAACATACTTTTAGATCACAAATGAGCTCATATCCCCTTGCCTGAGGTCCTAATTTACACAAAACCCCATTTGTATAACAAAAAAAATCACCCGCAAAGGCAGAATTGTAATACAAAAGGCACATCAAATACACAGTTGGTTTTTGAGATAAGGCATCAGCTGTTACTTGAAATATTTAACCAAAGCGTTCAGGTTAAAATACATTAAAAGTTCTCTCTGTAGTTTCTCAGTAATATTTTTATCTGCTTGTGCAATAATATGCATAATTAACAGGCCATCTTTCTATTAAAAAGTGATTAGTGCAAACTGTTGAGTAAGCAGCTACAGTATGCAGGGATATACAATAATTGTGCACAGACCTTGTTATTTATTATATGTAGGTAGGTAGGAGGTATTGGTCACATTTCTCTGAAATAATGTGTTCTTTAGGAATGTTTTGTATGTAACATAGGATCATAAGAAAAGGCATGTTGACTCCTAACTCACTTGCCCTATCATTTTATCCTCACCTCTTTATTCCCTTACCCTTAATTGTTCTGTCTGTTTACCTGTCTTATCTAAATTGTAAGCTCTTTGAGCAGGGACTGTCTTTTTGTGTATGGTGTACAGCGCTGTGTATGCCTTGTAGCACTATAGAAATGATAAGTAGTAGTAGTAAGTCCATCAAACTCAGCTGGTCTGGGATGCAAGTCAAGTCAAGCTGTTAGTGTTCTAGCACCAGTAGTTTGGTCCCTTACTTGGAAGGGTAGTTTCATAGCTGCTGTGGCAGCCATCACAAGGGCATTTAAACTGAATGCAACTGGGGATGAGCAGGAGTAATGTGGAGGGACATAATCAAAAGGGACGCCCAAGTTTTGCTGAGGTGGAGGGACGGGGAAACCCATATTATCAAAACAAGATGGACGTCCATCTTTCATTTCGATAATACGGTGCGGAGATGCCCACATCTTGACATTCAGGTCATCCTTAGAGATGGTCGTCCCTAGACTTGGTCATTTCTGATTTTTGGTGATAATGGAAACCAAGGACACCCATCTCAGAAACGACCAAATGCAAGCCCTTTGGTCATGGGAGGAGCCAGTATTCGTAGTGCACTGGTCCCCCTGACATGCCAGGACACCAACCGGGCACTCTACGGGGCACTGCAGTGGACTTCACAAATTGCTCCGAGGAACATAGCTCCCTTACCTTGTGTGCTGAGCCCCCCAACCCCCCCCCAAAACCCACTACCCACCACTGTACACCACTACCATACACCTTACGGGTGAAGTGGGGCACCTAGATGTGGGTACAGTGGGTTTTGGAGGGCTCTCATTTACCACCACAAGTGTAACAGGTAGGGGGGGATGGGCCTAGGTCCACCTGCCTGAAGTGCACTGCAGTACCCACTAAAACTGCTCCAAGGACCTGCATACTGCTGTGATGGACCTGAGTATGACATTTGTGGGTGGCACGAAATATTTTTAAAGATTTTTTTTTAGAGTGGGAGGGGGTTAGTGACCACTGGGGGAGTAAAGGGAGGTCATCCCCGATTCTCTCCGGTGGTCATCTGGTCAGTTCAGGCAACTTTTTGTGGCTTGGTCGTAAAGTCATCTGAGTGCTCGTCAGGGACGCCCTTTTTTCCATTATGGGTCAAGGACGCCTATGTGTTAGGCATGCCCAAGTCCCGCCTTCGCTATGCCTCCAACACGCCCCCGTGAACTTTGGTCATCCACGTGACGGAAAGCAGTTGGGGATGCCTAAAATCGGCTTTTGATTATGCCAATTTGGGCAACCCTGTGAGAAGGATGCCCATCTTCCGATTTGTGTTGAAAGATGGGCGTCCTTCTCTTTCGAAAATAAGCCTGATAGTAACATAGTAGATGAAGGCAGATAAAGACCTGTTCGGTCCATCCAGTCTGCCAACAAGATAAACTCATATGTGCTACTTTATATGTATACCTGACCTTGATTTATCCTTTTGAAATTAACAAAATATGAGGGAAAATTTACTAAGTACTATTCTTCAAAAATTATGTATATACCCCTTAAATAATAAGAATAGTGAAATTATACATCCATTATCTCAAATTTCTATTTATTGCTATAGTGCTTCCATCCTGCTTTTATTTAAATAATAGCAAGATGGAAGCACTATAGCAATAATTAGAAATATGAGATAATAATGAATGCATAATTTCACTATTCTTATTATTTAAGGGGTATATACTTGATTTATCCTTGCTATTTTCGGGGCATAGACTATTAGATTGTAAGCTCTTTGAGCAGGGACTGTCTTTCTTCTATGTTTGTGCAGCGCTGCGTATGCCTTGTAGCGCTATAGAAATGCTAAATAGTAGTAGTAGTAGAAGTCTGCCCAGTACTTTCCCCACCTCTCAACCACCGGTGCTGCCACACAATATCCGCTAAGCTTCTGAGGATCCATTCCTTCTGAACAGGATTCCTTTATGTTTATCCCATGCATTTTTGAATCCCATTACCGTTTTCATCTCCACCACCTCCCGCGGGTGGGCATTCCAAGTATCCACCACTCTCTCTGTGAAAAAATACTTTCTGACATTTTTTTTGAGTCTGCCCCCCTTCAACCTCATTTCATGTTCTCTAGTTCTACCGCCTTCCCATCTCCAGAAAATAACTGTATCATATCACCCCTGTTTCTCCTTTCTTCCAGGGTATACATGTTCAGGTCAGCAAGTCTCTCCTTATATGTCTTGTAATGCAAATCCCATACCATTTGTAAAGCTTTTCTTTGCACCGCCTCAATTATGAAGCCACAGATACTCTACAGACCCCAAAATGTAAATTTATTGCCCAGCCATCATTTTCAGAGGTAAACACTGGCTCTCCAAAGTCCATCTAGCTAATAACATTTTATTGAGATTTCTTCTGGGAATTTGTCCAATCTTCTGAGTTCCAACTAAGCTGGTTGCCTTGACCACATCCTAAAGCAACAGATCCACAACTTAGTTATACACTACATTAAAAAAAATAGTGTATAAGCGTGCATAGGAAGTTACTGCCTCCCATTAGCAACACTCCCCCATGCACAAAAGTCCACGGAAACAACCGCTCGCTATTTCCACCTCAGTAAAAGTTACCGAGGTAAAAATAGTGAGCAATTCTCAAAGGAAATGCATGCAAATGAGCTGCTTGCAAAAGCAATGAGCAGCTCAGTAGGGGATAAGCCAGTGCATGTCTACAGCAGACATAAGTACTCTTTCAGAAGTTCCGAGGTTAGTGATAGGCAAAATAAAAATATAAAAAGCAAATTTTATCAACTAATCTCCATAGTCTTTTACACTTAGTTTTGAAAACTTTGTACCACAGCATTAACAGAATCTAGCAGGCAGGATCTAAGGAATAGGTTATGTTAAGTTATCCCTTGCCTATGAAGCTAAAAGGACCCTCAATATCCTTTTAATAAAAAACGCTGTATGGCTTCCCTTTGTCCGTGCTCCAGGCCTGCCCTCATTCATGTTACCACATATTTATTTATTTTATTTATTATGCCTTTTCTCCCCAGTATTTTCCCAAGAAAGCTCGTTTAATGTGGCTTACATAACCAATTAAGAAGAAGCATTATAAGACAATTAATATTAATACAAGAATACAACTATTTAAAAAAATCATATTAGCTGAACACAGATCTAAAGAAGTGGGTTTTAAGTTAACTTCTGAATGACATATAATCAACAGAGTGTCTGATATATTTGGGTAATGAGTTCCAGAGTTTGGTACTTTGGTAAGAAAAATTAGCATGATGGATAGTTTTGTAGGTTAAGTTTTTACAACTTGGGAAATTTGTATTAGGTTTTGAAAATAAACTCCAAAAATACAGTACAATATTGTAAATTCAGCAAACTTAAAGTACAACTTCCCTTTACCCCAGTCTAAACCTCCTCCCTTCATCAACCCCCTGCCTTACCCCCCCCCCCCCCAACTAATCTATCCAACTTTAACCATTCTTCACCAGATTTATCAAATTGACCCCTTAGTTTATTTCCCCCATTAGTTTCAATCTCAATGTTCAATCTTTGATTGAAGGACTCTCCTGTGATTTGCAACACCTCTTCTTATTTTGCGGTAGAGCTGCAGATCTACCACAAGGCTAACTGCATCTTCCCCTGAGTGAGGACAATTTCAAGCACTTGATTAAAGTGGGTAGAACATGTTTTACATATATATCTGAATCTGAAAATTTTTTTCATTGTTGGGGCACCCCTCCCTTACTAATCTTTCCTAGAGATGGACTGTTGTTTGCAATTTGATAAACAGCAAGCAGTTTTATTAAAGATTAGCACATATTATCTGCAACAGAGACCATAGGAATAAAACTTATCTTGTGGCAGATACCATGAGCTAATCTTTAGTAAAATAACCCCATACTGAGTGTGCACAAGCGCCCTCATTCTTTAATTTTAGCACCTAACTGTTAGCATCATTTGTGTGCTAAAATTATAGAATGCTAGCATGTTCAGGGGTAAGTGCACATATGTGTGTACTATGTGGGGCTCAGTGCTATTCTGTAACTGACACCGGCAATGGTACTAAGCCACTTAGACTACTGTAATGGAATTTATGCAGGATGCAAAGAACAAATTCTAAAGAAGCTTCAGACAGCCCAAAACACAGCAGCCAGACTTATATTTGGAAAAACGCGATTTGAAAGCGCAAAACCTCTCCGAGAAAAACTACACTGGCTCCCAATCAAAGAATGTATTGCCTTCAAAATCTGCACCATGGTCCACAAAATTATTTACGGTGAAGCCCCGGGACCTTATTGACCCATCAACCAGAAACACATCTAAATCAACACAAACATAGCTAAATCTGCATTACCCAAGCTGCAAAGGTCTTAAATACAAATCTACTTACGCATCCAGCTTTTCCTACATAAGCACACAACTGTGGAACGCACTAACAACCGTGAAAACAACATACGACCACCTAAACATCCGTAAATTACTAAAGACTTACCTGTTTGAGAAGACAAACCCTACCGATCCAACCTAGATGCCTGATCTCGGCAACACAGCAAAAGTAAAGCAAGTAATGGCCATAACACAACTCTTCCGCTGACTGTTCCACATGACCTTCTTATTACCACAACATCACTTTGTATTTGTTCACACCGGAATCTGCAAACGCACCTCCGGTACTATGTAAGCCACATTGAGCCTGCAAATAGGTGGGAAAATGTGAGATACAATTGTGACAAATAAAAATAAATAAACTTGCTTACTGTCTATATGCAAGGGGGCATACACAAGGGAGGAACATGGATGAGACATAGGCAGGCTAATTGTGTACTACGGTACCACATTTAGCTGCTTAAATTTACACCTGCTGTTGACATGGCCTAACTGGGTGCAATTAATTGTACATGCATAGAACATGATTTACACTAATATTCTATAATATCATCTTGGTGCCCAGCTGCTATTATAGAATTTGCACTCAGTGTGCTGAATCTAGGCACCTAAATTTGGCACACAGCTATAGACTCCCCCCCCCCCCCCCCCATGGCACATACGTTTCTTAAAGAGTACACACTGTGGGGGGAATTCTATAAATGATGCTCAAAAATCAGTGCTGGAAAAATTGGCATTAAGCACGATTCTAAAATGGGGGTGCTTTCTTTATAGAATCACGCTTAGTGTTGATTCCTGTGCCTATCTTTTGGCACCAGACTTATGCCTGCTAAAATACAGTGTAAATGCTGGCACCCAAGTTAGGCATGCCAAGGCAGTATTCTGTAAGAACAAGTGTAATTTTTTGGAATGCCCCTGACACACCCATGCCCCTCCCATGGCCACACCCCTTTTGAGTTACATGCTATTAGAGTTAGGCAACATACCTTATAAAACTACATGTCCAGAGGCATGCACAAATTTTAATGGGTGCCAATTAGCATCAATAATTGGTTGTTAGGAACATTAGGTCACCTACTATATTATTGCTCATTGTTATCTGTTTACTGGACACAAATCTAGAAAACTATATCCAAGTTTCTATTAATATCTGAACCGTTTGCCTATAGAAAATTAATCCTTGGCGATGTTGGTCTACATTCACCCATCAATCCATATGCAGCTAAACTACTACGTATTTTACTCAAAATTGCAGTCAAAATGATATGTCAGTGTTGGAAAGACTTCTTCAAGTTAACTTATAACATGTGGTGGAATAATGTTTGCTTAGCAGCTAAATATGAACATGTAGCTGCGGACAAATCCAGAGCACTCTCTACCTATAGGGAAGTTTGGTCACCATTTCAAAAATACAACAGACGTTGAATAAAGTAGTCGACTGTATTCTAACACTTATCCCTTGCATTACTGAAGTATGCCAGTACTTAACTCTGTCAAAATCAACCCCACATAGCTATTTTTATTTATTTTTTTGCTTGATCACCACCATATAACTGAGTATTTTGTTGTTTAATCATTATTTCGTTGTTATTATGTTATTAATATGTGATTCTCTTCTCTAAAAAAAATTAAAAACTTATTTGAACAAAAACAATTGGTTGTTAGTGAATTATTGACATTAACTGACTCATTAGTCAATTAATTTGTGCGCCCATCTCGGAAGCATGCCCACATTTTGATACACTAACCTAAGCACCATATATAGAATTCAGAGGTAAGTACAAAGAGAATATACTCTTCTTAAACAGTGTGCTCTCTTTCCCAAGAGTGCACACATACACACACAGGCATGATGGTTCAACCATGCACGCACTATCAGGAAAAGAATGTGTATTCCTTAAGAATAGTGTGCCCTCTTTCAAATAGTGCACACTCTTTTAAAAAAATGCACCCTGTATATACATACACACAGAGTGTATGCCAATGCTTCTACAGCCAGTACATTCATTTACAGTGCTATACATTTCTTGCGGTGGAGTCAAATAATGAAAAACTCCTGTGTCAGCAGAGCTGGAAGCTATCTTCAAAAGGAAATTGCATTCAATCATTCCTAACTGATAGCAGAGTGCATGACCGGCATGTCCATGCAGTCACCAGCAATAACCCTGAAAGTGGCACCTCTGGAAAAAGAAATAGGAGGGGAGGCAGGGACTAGTTCAACGTTAAATTCATGAATTCAGTCAATTCTCCAACAATAAAAGCTAGAATAGATTTCTGACTTATCATGTTTGCTCCTTCTATCACATGGCATGAGCTGCCACACTAAGTAAATACTATGGACTGTTATTTAGTTGCTGTAAATGGCATTGCTAGCTGATGATAAGTGAATGGGTTATGATTGTATAGTTGGAAGGCTATTTCCAAGACACCCAGAAAGATTTATTTATATCTAGCCATTTTATATTCCACTTTTTCTTATGATAAGTCAGAAGGCAAATTCCAATAAAAAAATGTTGCAGAATACATAACATATATGAAAGACAATTTTCAATAGACATTTAGAAGTGTACATAGCTATTTGCCTCAGTAAGAGTTTTGTTGATGACTGAAAGGCATATATGTTTATTTGTATTTTCATGGAGGTTTCTCCATGGATAAGGTTAGGCCAGGAGAGGCAACAATGCACAGAGTTTTTCATTTTCAAAAATACACATGCTGTGTTTGCTGGAAAAAGCACACAAGGAATGGCAGGCGTAAATCCTGGCAGATATTTTATCCAAGGGCCATTTTCAAAGGGAAAATGAGCTTATATTTTCCTTTTCAGAACTAGTATAAAAATGCATGGCTAAAAATATTGGTGGGATTTGCACTACCTGCACAGTTTTTGAAACTGCCCTCAAAGTGGCATATTTTATAAAGACTGTTCAGTGTGTAAACATATATTCACACATAAATTAGGTACACTGAAAAATTATGCCTATTTTTAGTGGATCTGCCAGCGGGTATTCCTAGGAGGGTATATTGGATAGAGTTGCAATGTATGTGCATATTTTATCATGTATGTGTGGAAATGCAAATCTCCTCATTCTATAACTTTAGCACCTAAAATTAGGCACCAAGGACTAGATTCAAAAAATTGAGCTGACAAATCAGTGCTGAAAAATTTAAGCACTGAGCACTATTCTGGAAAGAATCTGCACCATTTATTGAATAGCGCTAACTGTGGGATTCTATATATTGCACCTTAATTTACACATGGAAATCGAAGTGTATTCTTTAACAATACACGTAACTTAATTGTTTAACTAGCTAATCAGTGCTGTTAATTGGATGTTAACAAGCATCAACACCAATTGACATTAAGATTTGCGCACACAACTCACTAAGGGGGTCTTTTACTATGGCACACTAGCGTTTTTAGAGTGCACTAAAAATAGGTGCACGCTAAACGCTAGAGACGCCGATGTATCTCTAGCATTTAGTGCGTGCCTATTTTTAGCGTGCACTAAAAACGCTAGTGCGCCTTAGCAAATGACCCCCTCAGCATATTCTGTAACATGGTACGTGTAAATTCTAAGTCACACAGGGGGCCTGTTTATAATGCGCACTGAGGGCCCCTTTTACAGCAGCGTGAAAAAGGTAGGTCTTTCTTTTTTTTAAAGAAATGACCGTGAAGCAAGTGAAGCACTTGCCATGTGGCCATTTTGGGGAGAGCCCTTACCGCCACCTATTGGGCTCCAGTGCTAACCCAGCAGTAACCGGGCAGCGCGCGGCACTGCCCAATTACCGCTGGGTACATACCGGCACTACAAAAATAAATATATTTTGTAGTGCTGGATATGATGACACTCTGGGGGTGGAAAGTACCACTGGACTGCTGCAGTAGCCCGATAGTACTTCCTTTTTAGAGAGCAGTAAGCCCACGTTGGACTTAGCATCACTTTGTAAAAGGGGCCCCAAGTGCTGTTAAAAACTCTGATTGGCTTGTTAAACCAATTAAGTTAAACAGATTGTTCTAGAATACTCTTGGATTTCAGTGCGGAATGCTAGGTGCAATATATAGAATCTGGCGGATAGTGAGCACTCTACACCATGTCAAAGGTTGATGCGCTGGTGCCTAAAGCTGGCAGTTGCACATGTAAATGATAGTATTCTGTAATTTATGCATGGAAATGCAAGCCATGATCCTGACCTGCCCATGGACACACCCCTTTTGGCTGCATGCTATAGCATTTAGGTGCATTGTTCATAGTTCAAGTGCAGTTCCACTTATAGCTACAAATTAGAGCCAATTAGAACCAAGCAGTGAATAAATTAGTAGATGAATGGAACCAGCCTCTAAGCCCTGTGATGGAGGAGTTAACTCTTTGGAAAGTTAGGAGGGATAAATGTAAACTTTGAAGGCCCTGGGCTAATGTAAAAATCTTGGATAATAGGAAACAGAATAGAGATGATATAATGGACAGGAGAGCTTGGAAGAAACTGGAAAATAAATATGGAAAGGTGCTTATTGAAGCTAAGAAGAATTTTTATGCCAAGAGTATTGTGAGTATAGAAAATAGTCTATGAAATATTTGTGTGTGCATAGACTGTGTGATACAAATTTCATTTCCGTGTTCATAAACTGTTTACTGAGATTGAAGCAGACAAGCTTAGAGGAAGTGACTGGTTGAGAGTAAAACTGTGACCTTTGCTAAAAGGAGTTAATTCTGATCTATGTCAGTTTTCTTGTGGAAAGGGAAGAAAGTTATATTTCTCTGCTTTTTTTAGAGGGAGGGGTTTGTATACTGTGCATGACTGGAATAATTTAAGTAGCACCTATACAGAATATTTTATTGTTTATTGATTGATGTGAATCCTGGCAGAAATACATAACAGAGAAAATTATTTTGGAAAGTAGGACTCTGCCAGAAAGGAAGTTTCAGGAAAACTGTATGGAAGTACATTAAGCACAGATCTGTTTTAATTATTATTGGAGCTCAGAAAAGTTCTTCAGTAGAACTGCAGATTGCAAATTTTGAGTTGTGCCTTAGAGGGACACAGCTGGACCAAGTAAAGTCGGCCAAGTGCTTGTCAGGGACACCCTTCTCTTTTCCATTATTGGCAGAGGACGCCCATGTGTTAAGCATGCCCCAGTCCAGCCTTCGCTGTGCTTCCAACACACCCCCAGGAACTTTGGTCGTCCCCCCGACGGAAAGCAGTTGAGGGCACCCAAAATTGGCTTTCGATTATGCTGATTTGGGCGACCCTGGGAGAAGGACGCCCATCTCCCGATTTGTGTCGAAAAATGGGCACCCTTCTCTTTCGAAAATAAGCCTGAAAGTATATTTCTCATATCTGATAACCTTCAGTTGTGTTAATGACCATCTATTCAAAAGGGATCTAACTGCTTATTGAAGCTTGACCTTCTTCAGGGCTTCTGAAAGAAAAAAGTATTCTGTGAGTGTTCCACGAGCCCTGAAGAAGGTCACGAAACCTTGGCCATGTTTGGCTGTGGAATAGAGTTGCTGTAAAGAAGATCTAATACTTTGATATGAGCTAAAAGCTAAGTTTTGGCTCATTTTTTGATTTGAAATAAAAGCATTACTGAAAGAGTTCAGTGAGGGTTTTTTTTAGCTGATGATGATGGTGTAAACTCCGTGAAGTGTTTGGCTTTTAGCCTTAAAGGAGTCAGTTGAGGCTTTTTCCTTCATTTTTATGTGATGCTAATTAACTGTTGAATATATTACAGAAAATTTAAAAAAAGAAAGAAAAAAATAAATATAAGAATTTACTGATATCTACTCACTTGGAGAGGATTTTGACTGAGATATATATCTGGTAATGTTACCCTTAGCACACAACCATGAAAAAATAATTGCATGAGTGCACTTACCACCACCCATTTTGTAGCCAGTAAGGGCGTATGTGTTATTCATGTGCTAACCAGTAAGCATGCAGTAATATAGCTGCACTAAGTTATCAGCACAGAAATCCCGACTCTCTGCTCCCCCCAGACATACCCTCTCAAAAACAACAAAATTATTTTTTAGCATGCAGGATGCCTTACTGCAGGATGCCGGAGTGCATCCCATAATACAACATTTTATGCTGCATTATGTTTATCCCCCCCATTTACAAAGTCACACAGCACTGCAGACACAGCCCATTCAAAGTGAATGGGCTATGACACATTACCGCATTGGCAGCCGCTAGCACAGTGTTGCAAACAGGGGGATAAGAACTTGATAACCCACCAAAATTCCAAAAGATGGGTCTAGGCAGTTTACAATTCTAAAATAAAAATGAAAATCAGAAAGGAATGCCAAAATCAGGACAGAGTAATCATTCACACAACAAACACTACCATAGCTACAACTAAAACTAACATAAGAATTAAGATTATAAACAAAAACAGTGTTAAAATCACCGTAAGAAGAGTGAAAAGCAGGTTCAACTGGATCCTGGCAATTTGTGGCCAAATGCCAACTCAAAACAAAATTAGCTTTAAGAAGCAATTTAAACTTAACAAAAGAGAGCTCCATTCAGAGGTCAGGAAACAAAATTATTCTAGAGAGAAGGTGCTAAGAAAAAAATAGGCTGATCAACGTGTGGATATGCAGTAATGCCCTAGGCAGCTTAGTAAAAGGGCCCTTAAGTCCTCTGGGAATAGAGAAATACCTACAATATACAAATGTAACTTGCCATGAGCTTCCAGTGTAAAGGTATGAGCTAAATTAGAGAAAAAAATGGAGCCACTGAAGAACTTAGGGGTATGTTTACTAAGGCGCATTAGCATTTTTAATGTGCCTATATATTTAAGGCATGTTAAACGGTAATGCGCCAATACATTCCTGTAAGCATGTTAGCGTTTCACACGCATTAGCATTTAACATGCATTTAAAATGTTAACGCGCCTTTAGCGCCTTTGTAAACACAGGCATTGGTTTGTTTTGTGTCATTACTGCTGTGAAACAACTCAAAATAGTAGAACAATTTCTTGTATTGATTGTTCTAAAACTGGAGCACCTTTAGTAATGCATTGTAAGCTGAGAAATCATGTGTTCACAGCTCTGAAATGTTTTGTGATTGAACATGTCAAACAGTGAGGTGATCAAGATCGGTGGTTGAGGCAGAGAGAACAGAAGTGGATTCAGAGGTTGCAATCTCTAGAACAGAAAGGATGAAACTCAGCTACTGAATGGACACGTTTTTGTGAAGTTTTTGATCCCTTTGCAGTTTCCGTAGATATCGATTTTTGTAACAACAGCTGAATGGAAGATTTCAGCAAAACTCCAGCATCAAGCAGTTAATTGGCAGATTTTGAAGTTGGTGTCCTGGTTTTAAGTGGCCGCCATTTATGTAGGCAGAAATCCAATTTGTCTTTTACATTGAATAAACATTTGATAAGATTACATTTGAAAAAAGCTATTATTATATTACCTTGGAAATCTATGAAATATTGTATTGCTGAGCATGTTTACTATCCCAAGATTTATTTCTATCTATATCTATGTATGTAAATATGTATCTATCTATATCTATATGTATATCTATATTTAGCTATTTACAATTTAGTTGTTTGAATGCCTTGATTCAACTCTGTGATTTAATGAAGATTTCAGTGAAAGATTTTGAAACATGTTGTGTTCTTTGTTCAAATAACCCTCTTTACCTCTTTGTAAATCTTTCACGAGAAATCTGCTGTTTAATTTATTTGGCATGTATTAGCATACAATTAGTACAAGGAACTTAAAGTGTGGCTAGCAAAAAAAAAATTACACTGAATGAATACCGATTCAAATTAGATACTCATCATAGATTTATGGTTACAGAATTAATCTCATTACCAAATGGCAACAGATGCAAATTAACAGTGCTTGTTCTCAGGATTGTAGTAAGACCCACAAGGAGCCAAATGAATAGGACCTCAACCTGTTTGCCTTTCTAAAGATGAGACAATGAATTCCTTAATCAGCGGTATGCCATAGGAGCAAAGATGTCTGCAAATAAAGACCATTTGGTCCGTCCAGACTATCATTTGTGCCTACCTATTGTGTTGCAAACTGTTCTGCAGTTTCTGACGATATCCAGGCACCATGCATGGAAATGAAACCTGGTCTGCCAGTGTCCTCCAAACTGGACTAAGTAATAAATATTGATCCCGTTCATGTTAAAGAAAAGAAAATAGATTGGGTTAGAAAATTAACCAGCTGTGAAGGAGAAGCTTAGAGCAGACAAGACATGTTGTGCTTGTGGCAAATAAAGAAATCTAGAGAGATGCTAAGCAGTGTAGTGTATTTAAAAGTCCAGGTGTGTGAGAAGTGGTGCCTATTGTACAAAGGTGTTTAGCTAGCAGGAGTCACCAACATAGTAGTAAGGTGAAGAGGAGGAATGTAGGCAGACAGACTCAAAAACTGGTACATAAGAACTTAAGAACATGAGTAGCCATACTGGGCGAGACCAGTGGTCCGTCAAGCCCAGTATCCCGTTTTCCAAACAGTGGCCAAGCCAGGTCACAAGTACCTGGCAGAAATCCAAATCATGGCACTTCATAGTACAAAACCCAGGGCAAGCAGTAGCTTCCCATGTCTGTCTCAATAGCAGACTATGGACTTTTCCTCCAGAATTTGTCCAAACCTTTTTTAAACCCAGATACTGTTGGAATGTATTGTATTTTTACATGCATTGCCTGTCACCTATTATTTCTCTGTGATTACTCTGTGACCTCTGATGTGAATTACTTAGAGAGGTCACACAGCTATGCAACTTCCTGTGGGGGTTAGATGCAGCAGATGCAGCACATGGAGCACATGGAGCTCATGATCTCTCCTAACCTGAGAGGATCTATGGTGGTGTGAGCATCCATTACCATCTAAGCACATGGAAGGAGCTGATAATACAAATGTATAGTAATATGTATATATAAGCCTGTCTGATTATAATCTAACTACAAACTGTGAGTAAACAGATGTTTTGTTACTTTAACTTTAAAGTGACTCAGCAGTGAATTATTCAGGGGTGAATGAGAGAGAGATGAAGAAAGAAATTAACATTTCTAAAGCTGAAGCTGTGTGTACTAAAATCTGCTAATTATTTACTACAAATAATCCAACAAAAGGGTTATGGGCCCAGGGCTCAGGAATTGAAAAAGAAGAGAAATATTACCAGGCAGAAAAAAAGGCCACATTTTTCTCTTAAGTTTTAAAGGAAAGATTCAGTCTGTCTCTCTCTCCCCCCACACAGCAGACAGAAGGCTAAGAAAATGGCTGAGGGAAGAAATTCACCATTTTTCTATTCTCTCAAGGTGCCTAGATTAACTGAGTTTAATTATCAGCAGTGGGAACTAAGATTCATATGTCTCCTTCGAGCAAAAGGATTAAATATATGCTTAGACCAAGACAGAACAGATGAAAATATGGCTGAATGGGACAATGCAAACTATTATGTGAAATGCATGCTTTTGGAAGCTCTCTCAGAGAAACAAGCCATATTAGTGGAGGGAAAAGATACACCAAAGGACATTTTATATAAACTGAGAACTATGTATGCAACTACATATGCAAAGCAGCAACCAATTTGGCTGGCAGAGTTGAATGAAACCAAATTAAGGGATAAAAGTAAATGTAATGATCACATTATGCATCTTATGTCTTCATTTCAAAAGTTAGAACTTTCTGGAATTCCCATGTGTGATGCATTGAAAAGAGCATTTCTTTTTACCTCACTATCAAAGAAGTTTGATGTTTTTAGGTCTGTAAATGAGGCCATTGAAGGGCAATCCTTTGAACAGGCAACATCAAAACTAAGGCAGGAATGCATAATAAATGATTCTGAGGAGATGTGTTCTCAAAGCAAGTCAGAGAGAAATGAAACAAATTTCTTGGCAAAGAACAGAGGAAGGCGGAGCTATGGGAAAACTCCACCCAAGGGCAAGCTGATTTGCTACTCATGTGGAAAGGAGGGACATGTATCTAAATGGTGTAAGGAAACACAAAACACTCCCTCTAGCTCACCTAAGCCAATGGAACTAAAGAATTTTCAAACCAGGAAATGTATGAAGGACAAAGATAAACACAAGGGTTTTCTAATGGCAGAAAAATCTTTGACTATGGTAAATAATAATTCAAATGAAAGTACTTGGATTTTGGATTCAGGGAGCACATGCCATTTAACCAATTGTAAGGATTTCTTTCAGGAAATGTGTCCAGAGGAAGGTATTCTTAAAACTGCAAACGCAGGGACTGCTAAGATCCAAGCAAAAGGTATTGGATTCTTAAAATGCAAAGTGTCTAATGAAGTTAAAGAAATTCCTGTAAGTGATGTCTTGTATATTCCCCAAGCAGTTTGCAATATGCTTAGTGTATCTACATTAGATAAGAAGGGATTTGCGATTCATTTTGAAAACAGTAAGTGCACAATCTCTAAAAATGATGAAGTGTATGCTGAAGCTTTTATGCATAATGATATTTATAAACTGAGCATTTCAGGTGAAGCCTCACATCTGGCGCAAGTAAGGAAGAATGATGGTAAATGTAGTCTGGAAATCTGGCACCGCCGCCTGGGACATCGTGATTCTAAGGTGATCCAGGATCTTTACAGTAAGCAACTGGCCACCGGCATTCAGATAAGTGCAGATGCTGGTAAAATTGAGAAATGCATAGACTGTGTTACTCAAAAAGGTGTGAGACCCTCATTTCCTGCATACACAGGAAATAGGAGTAATAAAGTGCTGGACTTAATACACAGTGACTTATGTGGACCGTTTAATATCCCATCATTGGGAAATAACAGATTTGTGCTAATATTCTTGGATGATTTCTCTAGATATTGTGTGGCCTATTTGCTGAAAGAAAAAAGTCAAGTCACAGACATGCTGAAGAAATACGTAGCCATGGTGAGCAATAAATTTGAAAGAAAACCAAAGGTTCTTCAGACCGACAATGGTGGTGAGTTCACTTCACAAAGCATGCGCACATTTCTAGAACAAGAAGGCATTCAGCATATCACAACAGTAGCTTATACACCAGAGCAAAATTCTGTTGCAGAGAGAAAATTTAGGTCACTTGTGGAAATGACCAGATGTATGCTGTCAGATAGCAATCTCCCTAAAAGACTATGGGGGGAAGCCATTCTCACAGCAGTGTACCTACAAAACAGAATGCCAACTAAAGGCGCTGAGCGCACACCACATGAGACATGGCATGGTAGGAAGCCAAACCTGTCACACATAAGAACATTTGGAAGTACAGCATATGCTCATGTACCAAAGCAAAGAAGGCATAAGCTGGATTCCACAACAGAAAGGGGCATTTTAGTTGGCTATGCTCCAGGACACAAAGGATATAGAATTTTGAATCTGAAAACTGGCATTGTTGGCATAAGACATGTTACATATTTTGATGAAAACAAAAGGGTTGATAAAGGCTGGATTATCCCAGATGAGCCTTATCATCCAGAATATGAAACTAGAACCATAATAGACATGCCAGTGTATATAAATGCCATACCAAGGCAGATGTCTGAAAGCAACTCACCTGTATCTAACAAGGAACAGGCAGAGGAAGCAGACACAGAAAGGATCATTGAAGAAGACAGTACAGTTGGAGAAGGGGAATCAATTGGAGAAGGACTCTCAGATTTAGAGGATGCGGAAAGGTCAGACCAACCTGTTGTCAGACGCTCATCCAGGGAAAACAAAGGTGTTCCACCCCCAAGACTGTCTTACCTAACAAAGTCAGCAGAAGCTCAAGAGCCCTTAACATGGGATGAGATTGAGAAAATGCCAGCAGAAGAAGCTGCTGAATGGCGTAAAGCTGCACAAGAAGAAATTGATGCATTGGATAAAAATAATACTTGGATTCTTACAAAATTACCTCCTGGCAAGAAAGCTATAGGATGCAAATGGGTATTCAAGTTAAAAAGGAATGCACAAGGAAAAGTGGAAAGGTATAAAGCCAGATTAGTGGCAAAGGGATATCTTCAAAAATATGGAGAAGATTTTGATGAAGTGTTTGCACCTGTAGTGAAACACACGACAATCAGAACACTTCTGAGCATTGCAGTCTCAAAAGGCATGCAAGTCAACCACATTGATGTGAAAACAGCGTTTCTTCACGGAGATATAACTGAAGACTTGTACATGGAACAGCCAACAGGTTTCATAAATACAAAACAAAGACAGCTAGTGTGTAAATTAAACAAAGGTCTTTATGGATTAAAGCAAAGTGCAGAATGTTGGAATGATAAATTGCATGAAATATTGACAAATTTAGGATTTAAGCAAGGTGAAGCAGATAAATGTTTGTACACTAGGTGCACAAATGGACAATATGCATACATTTTAGCTTTTGTTGATGATCTGCTCATTGCAAGCAAAAGTGAGCAAGAGTACAAGGACATTGTAAAGTGTTTAAACCACAATGTTGAGATAAAAGAACTTGGTAATGTGTCATACTATCTTGGTATAGAAATTGAGAAACAAAATGATGGTTCTTATCTTCTAAGCCAGAAGCAGAAAATAAATGAGCTTATTGAAAGTTTAGGTATGCAAGATGCCCAAGTTGTAAGCACTCCCATGATCACTGATTTTCTGAAGGATGAAACAGTAAGAGAACCTTTACCAGATAACATCCAATATAGATCAGCCATAGGTAAGCTTTTATATCTAGCTACCACATACAGGGCTGATATAGCAAATGCAGTAGGAATTTTGAGCAGAAGGGTCAGCTCACCTACCAAATCAGATTGGACTGCAGTTAAAAGGATGGTAAGGTATTTAAAGGGTACCATTGATTGTAAATTAAAGATTTCAGCCAATAGTAATCCAAAACTAATATGTTACTGTGATTCAGATTGGGCAGGGGATCATTCTGATTATAAATCCACAAGTGGATATGTGTTTATGTATGGAAATGTACACATTTCATGGGCCAGTCATAAACAAAGTATTGTGAGTTTGTCTTCTACAGAAGCTGAATACGTGGCCGTATCGGAAGCGTGCAGAGAACTGATGTGGATTGAAAAACTTTTGCTGGATTTCGGAATAGCTGAACAGAGACCAATCCAGATAATGGAAGATAATCAGAGCTGCATCCGACTGTCACAGAATGACAAGGTTCAGTCACGCACCAAGCACATCGCAACGAAATACCACAACGTGCGAGAGTTGGCGAAAGAAGGGGTCATCAGTCTACACTATTGTCACACCAGTGAGATGACAGCTGACATCATGACCAAACCGTTACCCAGAGAACATTTTGAGGATCTGCGTATAAAGCTTGGACTTTGTATGAATAAATAATTGCATGACAGTTATGCATGAGAAGGGGTTTGTTGGAATGTATTGTATTTTTACATGCATTGCCTGTCACCTATTATTTCTCTGTGATTACTCTGTGACCTCTGATGTGAATTACTTAGAGAGGTCACACAGCTATGCAACTTCCTGTGGGGGTTAGATGCAGCAGATGCAGCACATGGAGCACATGGAGCTCATGATCTCTCCTAACCTGAGAGGATCTATGGTGGTGTGAGCATCCATTACCATCTAAGCACATGGAAGGAGCTGATAATACAAATGTATAGTAATATGTATATATAAGCCTGTCTGATTATAATCTAACTACAAACTGTGAGTAAACAGATGTTTTGTTACTTCAACTTTAAAGTGACTCAGCAGTGAATTATTCAGGGGTGAATGAGAGAGAGATGAAGAAAGAAATTAACATTTCTAAAGCTGAAGCTGTGTGTACTAAAATCTGCTAATTATTTACTACAAATAATCCAACAGATACGTTAACCGCTGTTACCACATCCTCCGGCAAAGAGTTCCAGAGCTTAACTGTTCGTTGAGTGAAAAAATATTTCCTCCTATTTCCATGTAAATTCCTTGAGTGTTCCCTAGTCTTTGTACTTTTGGAAAGAGTAAAAAATTGATTTACTTCTACTCATTTTACATCACTCAAGATTTTGTAGACCTCAATCATATCTCCTCTCATCCATCTCTTTTCCAAGCTGAAGAGCCCTAACCCTTTAAGCCTTTCCTCAGACGAGAGGAGTTCCATCCCATTTATCATTTTGAAGGCTCTTCTTTGAACCTTTTCTAATTCCGCTATACCTTTTTTGAGATACAGCGACCAGAACTGAACACAATACTCAAAGTGCAGTTGCACCATGGAGCGATACAAAGGCATTATAGTATTTTCAGTCTTATTCACCATCCCTATCCTAATAATTCCTAGCATCCTGTTTGCTTTTTAGGTCAAAGCCGCACACTGAGCAGAATATTTCAGCGTATTATCTACAATGACACTCAGGTGGACCCTAGCATCAGTTAACTATGATTCGAATTATTCTTTCCAATCTGCATCACCTTGCATTTGTCCACATTAAATTTCATCTGGCATTTGGTAGATGAGATGGAGGAGAGTGGACTCTTTTCCCTCCTGTATGTTTTTTGTTTCTCCACACCAGACTGTTTTTTTCCTTCTTTACACTGCTGCCGAATAGTAAAATTCTGCATTCTGATATCATAAGAAGTTCTAGGCTTTCTGCACAGCATAGCCCATGGCTGTGCACACAATTGCCCTTCACACAGCTCAGTGCCCAGTGCAGAAAAGACTAGTCCATGCATTGAAACTGTGCACAAAAATATGTGTGCATACTAGTGCCTGGCTATTTAAGCTCTATTGTGGCAATTATCATTGTAGGTGTCCTTATGCTGGATGGTGAGAGCTTATGTATTATGGAATCTGGGAACCCAGAATACTAGTGTAATTTGGCATCAGTGTGCCTTAGATCTGGTTAACTGCAGGCGCTTGATTGTTGCAAGGGTATGTGTAACTTACAGTATACATTTGTAAATGGGAACCTGCCCATGCCCCTCCCTGTGTGGTTCTACTTTGCATTTGTTAACTATAGCACTTAGGGGGTCTTTTAATAAGCCGCAGTAGCATTTTTAGCTCACGGTAGAAATCAGCTGACAATAAACGCCAAGACTCCCATAAGAATATAATGGGCATCTCAGCATTTACCACCAGCTGACCTCTACCACAAACTAAAAATGTTACCATGGCTTAGTAAAAGACCCCCTTAGGGCACTAATGTGTATGTGCTATTTTTTTTTCAAGAATAAATGGGAGCAAATGGGTTTCTACTCACAAGTACATAGTTATAGAATTGTCTTTCATGCTAACAAAAGCATTAGCTTTTACTCCTTGATGCAGAAAAATGCACAGAAACCTGGCAAGCTAAGGGGTTCTTTTAATAAGTTGTGCTAAGAAATGGGGTTAACGTACCTTTATATGGGGCTTTCACGTTCACTAGGCCCATTTTTATCATAGCCAGCAAAAAGGAAATTTTTGTACTATTTTAATTTCTTGGCATGCATTAATGTTTGCATTAGCATGCATCCAGTAAAAAAAAATACCATGGAAGCACTCACTGGCTCCTATTTAGGTGACATTAAGGGCTCCTGTGTTATGGACACACTAACCAGTTAGTGCAGTGGTAATTTGCATGCACTAGCTAATTAGTGCATTCATGCCCATTCTCTGCCACTGATATGCCCCCCCCCCCCTCAAAAAAAATCACAAAAAATAATTACAATATGATTAACCTTGGTTCTATATCAGGCTTATTTTTGAAAGAGAAGGGCGCCCATCTTTCGACACAATTTGGGAGATGGGCGTCCTTCTCCCAGGGTCGCCCAAATCGGCATAATTGAAAGCCGATTTTGGGCATCCTCAACTGCTTTCCGTTGCAGGGACGACCAAAGTTCACGGGGGCGTGTCGGAAGCATAGCGAAGGTGGGACTGGGGCGTGCTTAACACATGAGCATCCTCGACCGATAATTGTCACTTGGGTGACTTTACTTGGTCAAGTTTTTCAAAAAGGTGCCCGAACAGACCAGATGACCACCAGAGGGAATTGGGGATGACATCTCCTTACTCCCCCAGTGGTCACTAACCCCCTCCCACCCTAAAAAAAAACTTATGTTTTTTTTGACCCGAAGAAAATGCAGGAGTTTATAATAGCTAAAGAAACGGGAGGTGGTGGTCTACCTTTGGATACTCCAACAGGTTAACAATGCTGTAAATCGTTAAGCGGTGATTTGTGTTCCTCCATCTCTATAGTATTTGTTATAAGTTCTTCAACTTTTTTTCTCTTGTATCTTGCCCCATTAATGTGGATGAAATTAGAAGTTCAATTTCCTTCCCTTATTTAAGGGTTAATAATTTTTTTATTTTATTTTACCTATATTTCAATGCATTTATATAATGTGAATGTATATTATGAAACATAAATAAACAATAAAAAAATATATATTTTTTGACAGCCTCTATGCCAGCCTCAAATGTCATACCCAGCTCCCTGACAGCAGTATGCAGGTCCCTGGAGCAGTTTTAGTGGGTGCAGTGCACTTCAGGCAGGCGGACCCAGGCCCATCCCCCCCTACCTGTTACACTTGTGGTGGTAAATGTGAGCCCTTCAAAACCCACCAGAAACCCACTGTACCCACATGTAGGTGCCCCCCTTCACTCCTTAGGACTATGGTAGTGTTGTACAGTTGTGGGTAGTGGGTTTTGGGGGGGGGGGTTGGGGGGCTCAGCACCCAAGATAAGGGAGCTATGCACCTGGGAGCAATTTATGAAGTCCACTGCAGTGCCCCCTAGGGTGCCTGGTTGGTGTCTTGGCATGTCAAGGGGACCAATGCACTATGAATGCTGGCTCCGCCCATGACCAAATGGCTTGCATTTGGTCATTTCTGAGAAGGGTGTCCTTGGTTTCCATTATCGCCGAAAATCGGGGATGACCATCTCTAAGGATGATCATCTCTAAGGTCGACCTTAATTTCGTGATTTGGGCATCCCTGATCGTATTATCAAAATGAAAGATGGACGCCCATCTTGTTTCAATAATATGGGTTTCCCCGCCCCTTCACCAGGACTTCCTGCGAGGCTGTCCTCAGGAAAACTTGGGCGCCCCTTTCAATTATGCCCCTCTATATGGTGCCCAAATTTGGGTATGTTCCTGAGATGTATGTACAACTAAATTGGCCAACGAGCTGTTAACCATCAATAACTGGATGTTAACCAATTATTTACATTAACTGACGCTGATTAGGAATTGAATGTGCATCTGACTGCATGCTATTCTATAATGCTGGGCACTTAAATTCCATAGCACATAACTCAAAGGGGGCATGACCATGAAAGGGTATGGGTGGGTCAGAGGTATTCCAAAAAGTTCAGTTCAGTGTTATAGATTAATGGGTCTCTGCGCCCAACTTGGGTGCTGGGATTTGCATCAAGTTTTAGCAGGTGTAAGTCTGGTGCCCAGATTTGGGCACCAGGAATCAGTGCTGAGTGCTATTCTGTAAAGGATGAAAACTGAATTTGAATTCAAGCAACTTGGGACAAGTACACAGGATCTCTAAGGAAGAGGAAGGGATAGTAAATGGGCAGACTGGATAGACCATATGGCCTTTGTCTGCCTTCATTTTTCTCTGTTTCTATATGACATTATTCTGTACATTTATGTGCGAAATGCAAACTTTAAAAATATAAAGGCCTGATTTATAGAATGACACTTTTTGAGTTCAAAAACAGGTGTTTACAAAGTTGCCCAGATTATACACAGGAAAAGTTATATACTATCCACCTATAAGTACATGCTTTAATCCAGAATTAACATAGGTGTTACTGTGTATATAGTTGGGGGTTGGATTTATACATACATGTGTATGGTATAAAACAAACTTCACAGCCAGAATAAATGTGGATGCCTACTTCCACAAGATTGTTTTATAAAGGCTGATAATGATATGCACATATGTTGCCTTTGTAAATTAAGTGTATCTTATGTACACTTCTGCCACATAAAGTAATCATCCTGTTATGAAACTTCCCTCACAAAGTACGCTTCATTTGTATCTATAAAAGGAACTTGAGCTTGAACATTATATAATGAGACAAAAAAACTAGCCAGAATAACTGTTTGCAGTTCCACAGTAAGACAGAAAATCAGTTGAGATGGACACGTTAAGCTGCTTTAATATTGTTTTCCACCATATTTGGTTATTCACCTATAATGCCTTTGAAACTCAGCTAGAAATGAATTTCAGCCTCATTTTAGCGGAATTTTAATTATGATCGTATTTTACTGTGGTAAGTCATTTGATTGCTTCATGAAATCTGACATATTAGAAATTGCCTTATGGAAAGAGGAGTAATGAGGTCACGTAGCTTCGGGCTATAATTATTGTCTCATAAATATTAAGGATGATAATCCATGTGGTTAGTTTTTTAATTTGAAATGGATATGATGTGGGACTAGTTTTACCTGGGAATTGCTGTCAAAAGAGCCAGAGATGCCAAACAAGAAGGACGTTTATACTGCATTCAAGTACAAAGCTCCAGTGAATCTACCACTGGTTCTACACCCTGCCCATTCATATGAGCAACTGATATAAACTGAGCTCATTTGGACTGCAAGTCACCTGGTAGCAAGGGGGGGGGGGGGGTAATTTTATAACTATGCAATGTATAAAATGTGAGCTGTTTGGGGAACTTTTCAAAGCAAAACTACATGCATATTTCTCATTTTGCGAATTACCCCAGGGAATTCATGCACTTACACTTGCTCACATATTTTCAGAGCTAAGTTTGTAGACAAAAAACGAAGTAGAACTGAAGGCGAGGCCAAGACCAGACGTGAACTTACTCCTACACACACAATACTTCTTTTATGGAGAAAAAGGAAGCTGGTATGTATGAAAAAAATCATATATTTAATAGGAAAGAAAGAAAAAAATATCACCAAAGTTGCAACATTATTAACAAAATCTTGGACAAATCAGTGTTTTTCTCAACATTTATACATTTGATACCACAATCTCAACCATAAGAGGTCAGTGACAGCTGTTTGGAGATGCTAAAGTGGGGTGGCGAAAGGGTGAGGTTATAGGATGGGGCTAGAGTGGAGTATGGAGCAAGGCAGGATGGAACAGAGCAAGTTAAAATCCTGGGGGGTGGGGGTCCCCCCCCCCCCCCCACAATCTCTATTACTGGTGGTAATATGTACACTGAATACACTCCAGGAATTATCTGGCAAAAATAACAAAAGCACCAAAATAATACCATTTTGAGACATCCATTTGCTTTGAAAATGATCATAGTGTACAAATGTGACACAAAAAATATCCATCTATAATAAGTGTATTATTGTCTTTGTGCAGGTGTTAACTTTATGTTTTTCCCTTACTATAGTTATATACAAGGAGGAAACAGAGAGATTTAAATTAAGCTCCAGAACTCCAAATCTACACTATAATTACTTGAAAAACAAAGCCGTGGACGATCACTTTCTGGTTATTTTTTGATAATGCAAATTAGATATTACCTCAGAAAAATGGGAAAAAATTATTTCTATAGAAATGCTTCTTTTATATTTTAAAGCCCATTTTCATGTAGAATGAGGACTATATATATTACAAGATGATTACTGTCATAATTCACCATTAGAAATGTGTGAACTGTTCAAGGTCAAGTCAAACTCAGGCAACTGATTTTATCCCATTTGGATAAAACTTTTTTTGATATTTTAATGTCATATAGATCACTTTGTTGCTCTGCTGTACACCTTCCCTACTTAAATTCAGCAATATTGCTGGTTTGATTATTTGTTTTTTATGCATTGAAGAAATATGCACTATGACTTTATTTCCTGACCATTCGCTGGAGGTGGTGGGTTTCTCAATTGCCTTTACCACTCTTTCCTCCACTCAAGCATTTGGTACCACGGTGCTATCTTTGTAGATTTGACTTTATTCTTAATTCTGGTTTACTTATATGACATGGAGGGGTATTTTCAATATGTCTAAGTCCAACTTTGAACACGTCACTAAAAACGTCCAAATATCGAGGAGTAAAAATGGCCATTTTCAAAACAGAAAAACATCATCTTTTTTTTTTAATGACTATTTGCTAGATGTTTTGTGCTATGTGCATTTATCTTTTTGGTCCATTTTCATAAAAAAAGGTCCAAGTGAATAATGCCCCAAATCAAGCCATTGGGATGTAGGAGGAGCCAGCATTCTTAATAGACTGGTCACAAAGACATCCCAGGGGAGCAATGGGGCACCCTAAAGGGCAGTGCATTGGTCTTCAAATAAATGCTCCCAGGTACACATCTCATTATTACTCCCTTATCTTGTCTGCTGAGCCCCTCAAAACCTACCCCAAACCCACTATCCCCAACTGTACATCACTACAATAGCCTTTATGGGTGAAGGGGGCACCTATGTGTGGCTACAGTGGGTTTCTAGTAAGTCTTGGAGGGCTCACAGTTTCCACCACAAATATAACAGATAGGGGGAGGTATGGGCCTGGGTCTACCTGTCTGGAGTGTATTGCATCTGAGGCTGGCATAGAGGCTGGTAATGCTTTTAAACACGTTTTAGGGGAGTAAGGGGAGGTCATCCCTGATTCCCTCCAGTAGTCATTTAGGGCACCTTTTTGTGCCTTATTTGTTATAAAAACAAGTCTAGCTCAAAACGTCTTAGTTTTAGTCCTGTACAGTTTTGTTTTGTTCTATTATGGCTGAAAAGCATTCAAGTGTTAGGAACACCCAGATCCCCACCCTTAACATGCCCCTGACACGCCCCTTTATGATTTGAACACACTTCTGACGGACTACATAGAAAAAGTCTAAAAATTGGTTTTGAAAATACAAATTTGGATGTTTTTGTGAGAAACATCTTTAGTGGACTGTTCAGTTATACATATTGGTGAGTAAAGCATGAACTGGTCAGTCACTGGGAGGAAGACAGAATCTAGCAGGACTATGGCCTTTTCAATACAAGAAGAAGTACCGTAGAGTACTAATGAGATCTACTTACCAGGATATGTCAGGATCCCCTTTGACTTTCTGGAATATACTGAAAGTTTGATGTGAAAAAGACATGAAACAGAAAAGTTATTGGGGGATGGATTCATTCATGCAATCAATAGGGAGTTAAAAATACACGCAAAAACATTGCTATCGCTACCAGTCATGTATTTCAAAATAAGACAAAAGACTTGAAACAGACAGACATATCCTTCTATTTGGCTTTTGGAATGTACTTCTCTCTCATGCAAAAGATATAACGCTCATATTTTCTTGTCATGTGGGGGTTAATTTTATAAGCGTGCCTATTTTACAAAGGTACCATACATCTTGATTTATGAGCTGCTGTTGATTTCCCAAATGGGTCTTCATCTTGTGACCACTATGGATTCAAAACGATGCCTGCTAGTTGGTGATCCCTGACCTAAGAGCACTAATTCTCTGTTTAGTCCTCAAAGACTTTCTCCATAGATCAGTTTTCAGAAAATTAGAAAGAATATGTATGAATTATTGCTGTATACACTACCTTTTTGTATGTAAATAGGGGGTAAAACCGTTGAGTTTACCTGGGGAAACTCAGGTAAGGGTATGGGTGTGTGTGTGGGGGGATTCTTTGGGGTGGACGGCTTGATTGTGGGGGAAGCGGTCTGGATCGAGGAAGGTCATGTGCCCCCCAATAAGTGGAAGGAGGCTTTTGATGCAGGGACTGGATGAGGGGGCACCTCAATGTCATGGTAGAAAGCATCAGGCTGAGGATTGGTGGTCCAATGCTCCTGGGTGGTGCTCCTGGTTGGTAAAATAACCCCAGCTAAAAGGTAGTTCAACTTGTACATTTGTAGTGATATGTGGACATAATGATGGCTAGTGGGCCAGTCAGATGCAGACGTCTGAGCAGTGCCTCCTGAATCCTTGCTCTGCCCCTTCATGTAGGCAATTTGTGCTGTCAGACTGCACCATATAATACAAGGGTGCTCAATGTCAGTCCTCGAGGTCCACAACCCAGTCATCTTTTCATGATTTCCACAATGAATATGCATGAGATCTATTGGCATGCACTACCTCCATTGTATGTAAATAGATCCCAGGCATATTCCTTGGGGAACTGCATTGCTAATAGGTATCATGCATATTCATTGGGGAAATCCTGAAACTCTGACTGGGTTGTGAACTTCAAGAACCAACATTGAGCACTCCTGACTTAATATATATGCAGTGATTGCATATAGGGACTTTTGTTTGGGTAGGGGAGATGGAATGTGCCCATGTGAGTGCAGCTGGTCATATGTGCCTTATCTCCATGTGACATCCTTTTTCCCTCTCCCAGTCCCAATCCTGTTGTGCTCTGAGTATGTGCTGGTGATATGTCTTTGCCCCATCTGCCAATCAAACCCATGTGTGCCTATTTTTTACATAGATTCAGAAACTGAATCTATTTTTTACATAGATTCAGTTTCAGACACATATATTTCTTTTACATATCCTAATTAGTGTTCTCCTTGAACTCCACCCCTCTGTCACTTACCTCTTGTGAAGGACCCAGCAGATCTAGAGTGAAGAATTCAGAACGTAGGTGCCGGAAAGGCAAATATCTACAGGAGTAGTGGAGGGACTACAACTCCCAGCTTCCCCGGAGTAGGTCAACTGATGCCTGGGGAGGGGCTAGACCGCACTACAAGCCCCATGATCCTATGAGGGAGTCACGTGGCCAATTCAAGGAGGGTAAGCCAGACTTCAGGTCCCAGAGTTCCTGGGGGAAGGGCCAGGACCTTGTCAGGCAGGCTAATGTTAAGGATTGGCAGCTGCCTGGGATTAACAATTTAGAAGAAGCCGAGTACATGGAGTTTTTACCCGCGGAGGAAGAGAGAGAGATTCAAAGGGTGGATGCAGAGGCTGGGGAGGAACCCATGGACATTTCAGCCCTGGTAAAGGTAAAAGGAGAGAAGCATAAGGGCTTCTTAACATCTTTGGTGGATATTTTAAGTCAAAGGTGGAGAAGGGCACCCTAAAGGGAGGAACCTTGGAAGTGTGGATGCCTGAACCTGCCAGGGGCTTGCTGCAAGTATTTGAATCTGTTTGAAAGGATAATAGAAGCTGGACTTTGTACTCAAGCCAGACCAAGTGGATGGATACCAGGTGTTCAAGGGCTGGTATGTGAAAGGGCGGGAGTCCCCTTAACCTCAGGACATTTGCTGAGGTGAGGGCATCAAAAGCTTGAGTTAAAAGACTATACTAGATAAATGAACTTTATTCAAGTGAAGGAGTTTTCCTTAAACGACTGTGCTTAGGGAATGGACTTTATTAAGGTTCAGGAGGATATACTGGGCTGCTGAAGGAGCTTTATCCAAGCACAGGGGTTTCCTTAAAGGACTGTATTGATGTCTGTGGGAGACAAACGCCTAAGGACTTGAGTGCCAGAGATAAGAGGGCTTTGTCTGACACCTTTTATAGAATGGAGGCTCTACCTTGAGCCCTATATGAACTGAGTTGTTAAATGCTATGACGCCTGAGGAAAGGCCTATCTTGAAAATAAGAGAGTTTTGCGTTCATTTACTATTATGGTTTCAAGTTATTATTAAAAATCCCTGCATAAAGCCGAGGAGGAGTCATGTCCTTGGATTGGCAAGTTGGCAGACTACCTGGACTCATGGCGGATGGTGACACTCTCTAGGGAATGATGCCTGCTAGCTAATTCTACAAGTGGAATTATTACTTTCAATGCTAGATACAGAGAACATTTGTGTTCCTGTCCCAGGAACAGCCTAGCTGAGAGGAGGATGTCTGCAACGTCAAAATTGATCTTTTGGGTGAAAGAATTTTGCAAGTGACCCTGTACCTGTTACATCAATGTGTACACTACTTACATGTACATGCAAACATGTGACAGGGCATGCTGATCACTGGATACCCCACCACCTATTCTTTAAAGGGTGCACCTGCTTCTATGCCCTTTATAGAACAGATGTGTACATTTTGACACTGCCGTTTGGGTACACCCCAATAAAGGGACTGCCCTTTATAGAACTGTCCTTTTTGTATGTGTGTACATTTACATCTGTTTTTGATTAGATGTAATTGTTTGTGAGTTTACTTTAGTTTATTAATCACTTAATATACTTCCTTTCTCAAAAACATTGTTCAAAGGGGACAAGTGTAGAACACGATGCCTCAAGATAGGTGCACTGATGCTGCACATGGCGTGTTTATGTTTATTTAAAACTTGATATACCGCCTATAAATAGAAAAAGATCAAAGCAGTTAATAATATAAAATGAAATCATGAAAAAATAATGCCATTATAAATAGAAAAGTAAACAATCATCCAAGCAAAAAAGAGATAAAAGGAAGAATGTTTTTTAAAATATGTCCACCAAGATGATGTTATAGAATACTAGTATAAACCTGAATTAGCATGCCTACATTTAGGTGTGAATTATTAAGCCAGGTCAATGGCAGGCATAAATGGGTGCACTTAAATACGCAGTGCAATGTGCATAACTTATAAGGCCCTGTTGACTAAGGTGCGCTAGTGTTTTTTAGCATGCACTAAAATTTAGCATGCATTAACACTAGAGATACCCATATAATCCTATGGGTGTCTCTAGCATTAGTGTGCGCTAATTTTTATCATGTGCTAAAAACGGTAGCACACCTACAGTGTGGTTTAGTAAATAGAGCCCACAGTATTTTAGGAGTTATCCCCCAAATTCTCTAAATGGTGTACAAAACTGCATGCTATCCTGATATGCATGTGCAACTAAATTGGCTAATGAGCGAAGTAGCACCAATAATAGGGTGCTAATAATCAATTATTGGTATTAATTGACAATATTTTAGATTTGCGCACATCTTGCCAAGTGCTATTCTACAAAGATACATGTGCAAGTCTTATAGTGTGCAACTCAAAAGGGGGCATGGCTATGGGAGAGGCATGGGTGGGTCAGGAGCGTTCACTAAAAATGCACACAGTATTACTGAAAACTGGGGATCTGTGCCTTATTTATGCATCTGGATTTATACCAGGTTACAATTGGTATAAATCCTCGCACCCAAATTTTGATGTGGAAATCTGTTCTAAGCACTATTCTATAAACGGCATGCAACTCGGAGATCTGTTTATAGAGTAATGTTCCAGATGGATTTGTTGGAACCATTTTTTAGCACCATTTACCAAATCTAGGGCCCCTTTTACTAAGCAGCAGTAAACCCAATGCAGGCTTACCATTCGGTAAACAGGAAGTACTATTGAGCTACTGCAGCAGCCCAGCAGTACATCCCACCCCTAGAGGGGCATAATCGAACGCAAACGCCTATCTCCATGGGCGTCTATGTCCAAAAATGGGTACATGAAGAGGAGGGACACACCGTATTTTTTAAAAAAAATGGACGTCTTTGTTTTGTTTCGAAAATACGGTTTGTACGGACCAAATGCCATGGATTTGTTCGTTTCTGAGCTGGGCGTTTTTTTTTTTAGCGATAATGGAAACTAAAACCAGCCAGCTCAAAAACGTCCTAATCCGAGCCATTTGGTAATGGGAGGGGCCAGGATTCGTAGTACACTGGCCCCCCTGACATGCCAGGACACCAAGTGGGCACCCTAGAGGTCAGTGCGGTTCAGTGCGGTGGACTTCAGAAACAGCTCCCACATGCATAGCTCCCTTACCACGGGTGCTGAGCCCCGAACCCCCCTCCCCCAAAACCCACTACCCACAAATGTACAACACTACCATAGCTCTTAGGGGTGAAGGGGGCACCTACATGTGGGTACAGTGGGTTTTAGAGGCCTCCCATTTACCAGCACAAGTGTTACAGGTAGGGGGGATGGGCCTGGTTCCGCCTGCCTGGAGTGCACTGCGGTACCTACTAAAAGTGCTCCAGGCCTCTAGGACTTGTTGCTGCTGTAGAACCTTGGCACACCAGTTGACACCTGAAGACTATTGTCTCCGAAAACGTCCTTTATTGGAATAAGCACGTTTACTCACAGTTAACTGCAGATCAGAGGTTGTGCCCCACTGGCAAAGAGTCTCCCTGGTACTGAGATTAGCAGTAGGTCAGAGCTGGCAGAATGCTGTACAATGTCCACTTTCAGTAACATGGGTAACACATGAAAGGGAGCTAAAACTGGCTTACAAAAACGGCCACTACCTTATGGACTATCGGAAACAAAACAGGGCACACTCTGACCCAGTAAGCAGAGGGAAATGCACCATGGGAGTAGAGCCTACCAACTACCAACATCGTGAGCATTTAACACAAGCTAGTGGAATCACGGAGCCCAATACCCTACACCCACCACAATGCATTGCTGATGTGACTCTGCAGGCTGGCAAAAAAAGTTTGTAAAGTGCCATTTGGGTCGAAATATGGGCGTCTTTCTCTTTCAAAAATAAGCTGGCTAGTGTTCAATCATATCCAGCGCTACAAAAATATATTTATTTTTGTAGCGTCAGATTGTACCCAGTGGTAATCTGCCAGTGCCCACGCTGCCCAGTTACCGCAAGGTTAATGCGGGAGCCCTTACTGCCACCTCAATGGATGGCAGTAAGGGATCCTTCCCAAAATGGCCACGCAGCAAGTGCAGGAAAGAAAGACTTCTGGACCTCAGCACATGTGAAAAACACCTTTTGCCACAGCTTGGTAAAAAGGGCCCCTATCCTATGTATGTAAGTTGGAGACACGCCCATTCCTCTCCCATGCACTGTCCATGTGTATGCCCTCTTACAGTTATGTGCTGAGGCACTTTCATGCTACCTTATAGAACAGTGCATAGTGCAATTTTGTGGGTACGTGGCAATTTTCTCAGTACTTAACACAAGCAAGTCCTGCATTACTGCAGGTGGCCGATTATAGAATTGACTGAAAGTTGTTTACATAATACATTGAAAAGTAATAATATAAAATAGACTATAAAGGGGCACCTTTTTGCTCTTTCAATCCAAAAGACCAATCAAAATAACCCTCCATCTGTCTTTATAAAACAGTCTACAAATAGATGTTTTCTTAATCTCTGAATCTAGGTGACCTGTTCTAAAATTATCCTCATAAATGTATATTTCCATGCATAGTCAATGAGGATATTCTCAGTTCCAGACTGGACAGAAACTTCTAAAGGGCTAAGGGGTCCCACCGCACGCCAATTCTAGAGCTAGAAAATATTTTTTAAATTTTCTAGCATTGGGGGTATGTCCAGTGGTAATCGTGCAGCGCCGTGCAGTGCCCGGTTACCACTGGGCTACTGACAGAGCCCCTACTGCCTCCTAAATAGGTGGCAGTAAGGGCTGCCCCAGGAAATGGCTGCACGGCAAGTGTTTAACTTACCACATGGACATTTCCTTCCTTAAAAGAAAAAAAGCCTTTTACTAGCAGCGGTAAAATGGGTCCTCGGCACACGGCAAAAACACACAATAATGCCACCGTAGGGCCCCTTTTACCACCATTTGGTAAAAGGGGCCCAAAGTTGAGAACCATAGCAAGTCCAACTTTTACATGCCTAGACTGCACAACTGCTGCTTGGCATTGTGAATTCATTCCCAATTCATTATAAAGTAACTAGTAAAAAAGGTCCATTTCTGGAGCAAATGAAACGGGCGCTAGCAAGGTTTTCCTCCCCATCACCCCGCTTCCTCCCTCCCTACCCACCCGTTCGTCATTCTGAAGCCACTGACGCCATTGCTCCGCACCTCGTGAACGCACCTTCATCACCTTCTTGGTTCTGAAGCCACTGATGCCATTGCTTCGCCCTCGCTGCGTGACGCCATTGCTCCGCCCTCAACGTCATCACGTTTGACGTGAGGGCGGGGTCCAGAGACTTGGTGCTTTCGGTGGCTTCACCACCACGAACCCTTCATGAAGGAAGTGACGTCAGTGTCCTCAGAACGTTGAGGGTGAGTTTTATTATATAGGATATGCCCTGGTAGTGCTACTGTTTTCTGTTAGCAAGCATTGACTTGTTTAGAGCTAGTAGTTCTATAGCTAATTTCAGTGGCGTTCCAAGGGGGGCTGACACCCGGGGTGGAACGCCAATGCGCCCCGCCCCCCCGGGTGCAGTGCAACCCCCCCCCCCCCCCGGTGAAAGGACAACCCCCGGCGAAAGAACCCCCGGGTGCACGCCGCTGGTGGGGGGTGCTGCGCGCCTGTCTGCTTCGTTCGTTTCCATGCTCCCTCTGCCCCGGAACAGGAAATAATCTGTTCCGCGGCAGAGGGAGCACAGAACAAACGTAGTGGACAGGCGCGCGGCACCCCCCCCAGCGGCGTGCACCCGGGGGTTCTTTCGCCGGGGTTGTCCTTTCACCGGGGGAGTTGCACTGCACCTGGGGGGCGGGGCGCATCAGCGTTCCACCCCGGGTGTCAGCCCCCACCGCCCCCCCCCCCCCTTGGTACGCCACTGGCTAATTTCCTCCTGAACAACTGTCATTATTATAGAAACTACTTATAATAGGTAACAGCAGATAGACTAAGGACTGAAGTGGTCTTAAGAGCTGGTAGAAAGGTGATTTAAGAGCAATAACAGATATGGTGGGGGGGGGGGGGATGGTTCAGACTAGATATACTGCGTTAGATACCAGCCATATCAATCTTATTTACAATAGATACATTGTGCATTATTGTTGCATGACATGTTTTGTTGGCATCTTTTTTCCAAATATCAAAATGATTTTACGTTTTGTTGACTGCTTTGTTCTAAAGAGCAAAATGATTTTGTCAGTTTACCTACTGAATTAGGTCAGAGTTTTTTAAACCTCTGTTTCTGCACTTTCCCCTTCCTACTTGTCATTCTGGGCAAGTTATTTCATTTATTTTAAGCTTTTTTTTATGTAGTGTTTTCCCTCAAATTATTTCACAAGGAAGCTCTAGGAACGATTCATACCTTCAGAAATCAATATTTATGGAGTAAACAGGCCCTAGAGCCATAACTATGCATTTGCTTCCCCATAATGGCATCATAAAATATGAGACGTGTATAAATATGGAGCATATTAATAAAACTATGTGGTGCTCTGAGAAAATTGGGCTTTTTTTTCTTCTGTCCTCAAGTACTAATGAGACTATACCTGCTGAGAATTAGAGAGTTCACACAATGTTTTCTAACGTATGACATTCACAGACCACATGGACACAGCATGATATCTGAAATGTTTGTAAAGGGAAACAGAGTTACAACCTATCAGCAAAATAAAAGCAACCACCCATCAACCTAACCCAAAGTTGAAGACAACATTTAATCTAGTGGATGTATACCTTTGCATGACTTGGGAATTCAGTGATCATAAAACTTTGTATGGTACAATTACAGAAAGGCTTACTTATTCCTTCCACTGCTCAACATCCCTTCCTGCCCCCCCCCCCCCCAATTTTCTAGACTTTCAACAACAAAATTGAAATTCTGTTCAGTTTGAGGAATTTGGAAATTTATTCTACATAGGTGAAGAGTATTTTCATAACAGGATCCTAATTTTATAAATGCAGAATCATACAAAGTCTCCCACAAACTATGAGAAATGGACCCTCAGATCAGTAGTAATGCCAAATCATATTGGCTGTATTCATTTGTTCTCCAAAACTGCCACTAAACAGTTCCCTTCAACCATTAAGCATTGTAAACACATGTGTGAATGTTTGTCTGCATGTGCAAACCACTGGGGTATATACATTTTACAAAATTCAATCAATTGATGCCAAGATAACACACATTATCAAAAATAAAATACATAGTAGATGACGGCAGAAAAAGACCTGCACAGTCCATCCAGTCTGCTGAGGTGGAAGGAGGTGTTTCAGAGAGCTCTGCAGACTTCCAGTGGGAGGAGAGTGAGGCCTAACTCCCTCCCCAAGGATGTGGAGGGCCTCTGGGGAGCGTTCCCCAGGACAGGCCCAGGCCATGGGGCCTCTTGGGCTCAGGGACCAGAGGGTCAGGAAAAGCGGTCTCCTCCCTTGCAGTGCCGCAGGGAGGAGGGAAAGGAGCCCTGTGGATAGAAGAGGGCCAGACTCCAAGGGAGGAAGCCGGACTGGTACCCCCCTCACGGCCGCACGACGTCCAGCAGGTGAGGGGGGGAGAGAGCTGGCGGAGACCCTAGAGAAGAGCTGGTCTGAGAAGGAAAGAGTGGTAATGGAGATCTGTCAAGAGGCCCTGCCGGAGGTGGAGGAGGAAGGCAGTGAGGATAGTGACGATCTAGAGGAGGAAGAGCTTGTGGACTACTGCCAGGATCCAGAGGACCTGGCCAGTGGCATAATTAAAATGGTGAAGAGAATTAAAAGTACGGAGAAGGAGGTGGTGGACCTGGGGAAGTGTTCGGGCCGGGAGGGGAGGGTTGGCTCGGTGGGCGGGGGAGGGGGTCAGGGGCATTGGGAGGGGAACAAGTATTTAGGGGAACCTGCTCTCACTGTCTCTAGCGAACGTGTTGAAGGGGACAATGGCAGGTTTTTTGCTGCAGGGGAAATGGTACAGAAGGACACTGTGAAGGCAGGGGATGTGCAAAGTCTGCTGATAGAAGGGAGAGAAGGGAGGGAGGCTGAGAGGGGAGGCAAGAGAGAGAGGGGGGGTACGGCGCAGCAGGAGCAGGGGGGTCTCAGTGCAGGAGATGGAGGAGGGGGACGGTGGGGGGGTGCTCCATCCTTTGCGGCGGTAGTAGGTGGGAGGGGCGGGCGCAGGGGGAATGGGGGGGCAGGAAGCATTGGGGAAGGATGGGGGGGAGGGTGGGGGGGCCAGGTTCCCAAAAGGAGGAATGTGATTCAGTTAAGGTGGGTGGGGGAGGGGGGGATGCCAAGCAGGGATGAGGCCCTGAAGTTGGTCCTGGGTTTAGGATTTCTCCCAGAGGACCTCTATGCCTGTATCCACCCGGTGAATATCCCAGAGTATGATGTTAGTTTTCTGACCCAGCGAGGCATGGAGGTCTTCTGGGAGAAATACGAGGGGGTAAGGGGGAAAGGGGATTGGAGAAACTTTAGGGCCGTACCGATCAGCAGACCTGACCTGGTGCAGGTAACCCTGCTGGTCCGAAATGAATCCATTTCAGGGGCGGACCTGGCCTTCTGGCTACAGCGGTACGCAGAATTGCGTACCCCCTTGTCCAAACTCCCTGACCCCAGTAGGGTGTGGGCGGGAGGATGGTGTGCGCAGGTTAGGCTGAAGCAGGCAGGACACGTGACCCAGCACATTCCCTCCGCGGCGTTCATTGGCAGGGATCGGATCCTCTGCTTTTACAAGGGGCAGCCGCGGCAATGTCACAAGTGCGGGTCATTCAGACATTTTAGTATGTCGTGCCCAGTACGGCAGTGTGGGAAGTGCGGGTCTAAGGAGCATCCTACGGAGTCTTGTGCATCTATCCGGTGTAATTTGTGTGGGGGTCTGGGGCATGCATTCAGAGCTTGCCCTTGGGCCTCCCATAACGGGGGAGAGGAGGACATGGGAGGGGGCGGTCCAGTTCAGAGGGAGAGGGGGGGAGTGAATGTAGGGCGAGATCAGGTTCCCGGGGTGGGGGGGAAAGGAGCTGCGGAGGGACAGGGAGTGGGAGGTGGGAAGGGTTGGGGGAAGGGCGGAAGCGGCAGGACGGGGCAGATGAGGGTTGGACGCGGGTGTCAAAAAAACAACGGAAGGTGACGGGGGTACGGGAGGAAGGGGGAGGGGAGGCAGGAATGGGGATAGAAGTAGAGAACAGATTTAGGGGATTGGAAGATGAGGGAGGGGGTGACGAACTGGCAGGAGAGGAAGGAGAGGATGGGATGAGCCGGCAGGATGGGTTGGACAGCATGGCAGACGCTGGAAAGGGAACAGCGGGTAAAAGGAAGAAGAAGAAGAGGGAGAAGGTTTTGAGGGACGAAGAGGAGGAAATGGTAGTGGAGGAGGTCGGGGAGGTGGGGGGCAGATTGGGGGGGGCTGAAGGGAGGGTGGGGGAGAAAAGGAGGGTAGGACAGGAGGCAGGGATGAAGGCAAGAGAGGAGAGGGAGGATGGGCTGGAGGCAGGATTGATGGAGGGGGTCGAAAAAGGGGCAGAAGGGGCGGGAGAGGAGGCAGGGGGGGGAGAGTCAGTGGACAACTCCCAAGGAGGGAGGGAGGTGGGCGAAGAAAAGAGGAAGAAGGGGAGGAAGAAAGTAAGGAATGGGGGGGGGGCTTTTTGAGCTAGGGGTCCGGGACTGGGCGGACGAGGAAGGGGAGGGTGAAGGGGAAGGGATCCCTGGAGGTAGTATGGAGCAGAGGGAAGGTAGCCAGGAGGGCGGGGGGTATGGAACGGCACAATGATGGCTGGACTGCTGTTAACATTCGCCACACTTAATGTGGCTAGTGTCGCCTCCCAGAGGGCGAGATGCTTGGCGTTCGATGGCCTCTCTGCCGTGGCGGCGGACTGTTTTCTTCTGCAGGAGACCAGGCTGCGAACGCTGGAGGAGGTTCGGCGGGCAAAGCAGGCCTGGAGATGGGGGCCCTCTATTTGGGGTCTGGCAGGGGAACGGTATGGGGGGATAGGCATCCTCTTCAAAACATTTAAAGTAGAGATCCAGAGGGTTGTGGAGCTGGGAATTGGGAGGTGTCTGGTGTTAGATATGAGATTGCGGGGGGTGGCTTTGCGGGTGATTAACATCTACGGGCCGCAAAGCAAACGGGGAAGGGCAGCACTGTTTGGGAAAATTCGGCCGTACCTTTACACCTCACGGCAGCTAGTTTGGGGGGGGGGATTTTAACACAGTCCTGAGGAAGGAGGATAGGGGGGGGAGGGCGGCGCAAGTAGGTTACGATGGGGTACGGCTAGCAGGGATCATGAAGGGAGCGGGATTGGTGGACGCGCACATAGAGTTTGGTGGTGGGACGCAGGGTTTCACTTTTGCCCGGGGCACTTGTAGAAGTAGAATCGACCGGTTTTTAGTTCGGGGAGGGGCGTGTGGGAAGGCACCAAGGGTGGTAGAGGTTGATTTCTCAGACCACAAGATGGTGCTGGTCGAGCTGGGGGGAGGGGGGATTCACGGATTGGGGAAAGGATTGTGGCGTTTAAATCAGAGATGGTTGAGGGAGGGGGTGTTGTACCAGGAGTATCTGGAGTTTCTGGCAGACCAGGTATCCATTCAGGGTGTCTTCCCTTCCCTAGGAGACTGGTGGGAAGTTTTGAAACACCGCACCAGGGGGTTCTTTCTCCGTCAGGCGAGGAGGCAGGGGAGGGAGGTCACCCGGCTAGGAACTGCTCTGAGGAAGCGAAGGGACAATTTGATTTCCAGGGGAGGGAAGAGGGAGGACATTGAGGCCTTGCAGCAGGAGGTGGAACGGGTACAATACAATCGGTACTCTTCCCTCGTCTATGAGCGGGACTTCGGGAAGCTGCTCAGCCCGAACCCTTATGACTGCTGTAAGGAAAGAAAGGAGAGGAGGGTGGTAGAGGGGTTAAGGGATGAGGGGGGGACGCTCCAGCAGTCTAGGGAAGGTATCTTGCAGGTGGTGGGGACCCACTTTGGGCGGGTCTTTTTCGACCAACAGTTGGGGGAGGAGGCCATGGCGAGGTACATTGAGGAAACCCCAGGGGTGGGTAAGGGGGGGCCTCATCTTCGGGCCTTGCTGCGGCCGTGGACGCTGCGGGAGGTACAGGAGGCCATTGGGGCCTTGCGGCGCAGGACGGCGCCGGGGCCAGACGGACTCCCGGCAGAGTTCTACCAGCGGTTTAGGGATCAGTTGGCGCCAGTCTTGTTGGCAATCTGGGAGGCGGCACGAACAGGGGGATCCTTGCCTGAGTCGATGGGGGCATCAGCTTTGGTCCTCCTTAGCAAAGGCAAGGACCCCCAGGATGTGGCAAATTGGCGGCCGATTGCACTTCTGAACACCGACCGGAAGATCTTCGCTCACATGCTCCTTGCCCGCATGAAGAAGATCTCCGGGGAAGTGCTGGCAGCCCCGCAGGGGTGTGGGGTCCCGGGAAGGGGGGTGCTAGAGGCAGTGGCCTGGGTGAGGGAGGGTCTGGAACGTAGTCGGGTGGGAGAGGGCAGGCTGGTCGTGGCCTTGGACCAGGACAAGGCTTTCGACCGAGTGCAGTGGGGTTTTTTATGGAAGGTCCTAGACCACTATGGATTCCCGGGGGAATGGATCGCGCAACTTCAGTTATTGTATGCGGGGGCGCGATTCTTTCCCCTGGTGAATGGATGGAGGGGGGTGGAGGTGGGGATCTCGGCGGGGGTGCGGCAGGGGTGCCCGTTGAGCCCCCTGCTGTACGCTTTCGCCATTGATCCCCTGGTGAGGAGGCTGGAAGGGGGGGGGGGAGGACGGGCTCAGAGGAGTGGAGGTAGGCAAAGGGAATGTGTTGCGAGTCATCGCCTATGCGGACGATATCACCGTCTGGGTGGCGGATCGCAGGGAGGGGAGGAGGCTGCAGGAGATCCTTGCAGCATACTCCCAGGCTTCGGGGTCTCGGGTAAACCTGGGCAAGAGCACCAGCTTGTGGGTGGGGCCAGAGGGACGGCGGTTTAATTTAGGTGGAGGGTTCCCGGATGGGATAGAGAAAATGAGGGTTTTGGGAGTGTATTTTGGGGGAGGGGATTACGGGCGGGAAAATTGGGAACAAAGGATAGCGGAGGCGAGGGAGAAGGTGGACCGCTGGAAGGGGTGGCGGATGCCCATGGAGGACCGGGTCCGGTTGCTGTAGAGCCAGGTGGTCCCCATGTTCCTGTTCCTGAGCTACATCTGTCTCCTGCCGGAACGCTGTTTCACGGCAATTTACAGCGTGTTCTTTCAACTCCTGTGGGGGAACAGGATGAACCCAGTTCGACGTAATTTCACTTACCGGTCACGGGAGGAAGGGGGGGTGGGAATGGTAAACCCAGTCTTGCTATTCTCCTCCCTCTTCATCCAGTTTAACCTGGGGCGGGCGGGGGGTCTGAATGCCCCAGGATGGGTACACAGTGTTGTCCAGTGGTGGGAGGGATTCTGGGGTCCTTGGTTGGGGGGAGGTAGGGTGGGACGGTTGCGGAAAGGGTTCCCGGAGGGGGTAGGCTACTATAAATCTTTGGTAAAGCTGGTTCGGCTGTGGGACATTACATGGGAGGAAGTTAGGGCAGGGCAGAGGGAGATCTGGGTGGAGCGGGTTCGCTCCCAACGCTTCTCCTCTCCCCTGGCTCTTAGGGATGCTCCAGAGCCCGTGCTGAGGCAGGGCCTGCGTTTTATTTCATCCAAACGCATCCCACACAAGTACAGGGACATTGCTTGGCTGTCCCTACATGGCAGGTTGTATGTTAGGGCAAACCTTCGGTGTAGGAACCAGCAGGACCGAGACTGCCCGAGGGGGGAGTGTGCTGGCCGGCTGGAGACCATGGACCACTTCCTGAAGGAGTGTCCATTCTCCGTAGCGGTTTGCCGGAGAGTGGCTGCCTTGCTGGCCATCCCCAGCTTCACGTCCTACACCTATGCGGACTGGGTGTATGGGAGGCAGGGGGAGACGGGGCGGCTAGAGCCAGGTACCGCCTTTCTAATCTCAGTTATCATCAGATACTGCCTATGGATGGCTCGCTGCGGGGTGTCCCTGGGCCAGGAGTGCAGGTCTGCTGAGCAGGTCTCCTGGGACGTTGTCCGAGCTGTCCAGGAAGTGGCCCGATGGGAACGGGTGGAGGTGGGGGTAAAGACCTTTGGGGTTTGGTGGAAGCATGTACGCTTGAAGATGAGTTGAATGTTTGGGGGGGGTTGGGGGGGGACGGTTTTTTGTGTAAAATTTGCATTTTTGTATAAAAGTATAGAGGGGCTGGCTTTATAACTGCACAGTGTAATGTATTGAAATTTGATTTTCCGCTTTCATTTAATAAAGGAATTCTCCAGTCTGCCCAACAGGATAAACTCATATGTGCTACTTTCTGTGTATACCTTAACTTGATTTGTATCTGCCATTTTCAGGGCACAGACCGTAGAAGTCTGCCCAGCACTAGCCCCACCTCCCAACCACTTGCCCCACCTCCCACCATCGGCTCTGCTACCCAATCTCCGCTAAGCTTCTGAGGATCCATTCCTACTGAACAGAATTCCTTTATGTTTATCCCACGCATTTTTGAATTCCGTTACCGTTTTCATCTCCACCACCTCCCGCGGGAGAGCACTCCAAGTATCCAACACTCTCTCCGTGAAAAAAATACTTCCTGACATTTTTCTTGAGTCTGCCCCCCTTCAATCTCATTTCATGTCCTCAAGTTCTACCGCCTTCCCATCTCCAGAAAAGGTTCGTCTGCGGATTAATACCTTTCAAATATTTGAACGTCTATATCATATCACCCCCCCTATTTCTCCTTTCCTTCAGGGTATACATGTTCAGATCAGCAAGTCTCTCCTCATACGTCTTGTAACGCAAATTCCATACCATTCTTGTAGCTTTTCTTTGCACCGCTTCAATTCTTTTTACATCCTTAGCAAGATACGGCCTTCAAAACTGAACACAATACTCCAGGTGGGGCCTCACCAACGACTTATACAGGGGTATTAAAACCTCTTTTCTTCTGCTGGTCACACCTCGCTCTATACAGCCTAGCAACCTTCTAGCTATGCCCACCTCCTTGTTACACTGCTTCATCGACTTCAGATCCTCAGATACTATCACCCCAAGTTCCCTCTGGTACTTGTAGATTTTAAATGAGAATGCAAATTTTGTTAATTACTATTGTAATTTCCTGGGTAAGTCCAGCTTCTTGTGAATTGTGATTCACTTAGAACTGTAAGGTGTCAGCGGAATACAAGTTACATTGTTAATGTTAATGCTACTTTAGGAATACAATCGGAGTGCAGGAGCAACAAAGGGAAGACAGTTGCTATTTCTGCTTGTATAGAGACAGTTTACCACCTGCCCTCACTTATTTTTAGATAGTTTAAAGTTATTAGTTGGAATATGAAGTTTTAAATTTGTTACAGTTTGGCGGGTTTGGAGAACGTGAGCCCATATGAGTTCTGTCCAAATGAGTATGGCGACAGGAATTTGAGCATGATGAGTAAAGTTCTCTTGTGCTACCACTGAGAATTGGTTTAAGTGATATGTAACCATATCTTTGGGGGGGCTTAGATCCAAAAAGCCTGGTGACACTGCAGAGGTTTCTGCATGACCAAGAATGAGATTTCAGTTAGATTAGGATGTAACAGTCTAGTCAGTTAGGTTGATTTGGATTTATGTAATTACTATTTATGGCTTGATTGGGTAAATTAAATTTGTTTGTACAATATTCCTGATATTCTGTATTATTATCAAGTAAGTTAATAAAGCTGAAGCCCTGTTATGCCATAAAATGATGGTTTATTTTGGTTGTTTTTGGGTGGAGGGTGACTGTGAATGCCACACATTCTACTCATTAGAATTGTGTAGACCCACCCCCCATTTCTCTTATTGTAATTCAAAAATACAATATTCTTCCCTTAAACTGAGTCTATCCAATCTATTGCCACCTCTACTGGAGATTGGCATGGGTTCTAAAATTAACCAGCACAACTGTTGAAGCATATGACCCACTTGAATACAGTGTGGAACCATGGGGGCAGTTATGGATTGACCAGTCAATATTCAGTTGATAGAGGTCAGTGTTTTTTTTAAAACTCTGATCATTGCTGGCTAAATTAGCTTCAGATATTCACTGTTGGTGCGGGTGCAGGCAAAGGCACTGAGTATCTGGGCCTGACCAGGCTACCAGTGGCCACAAAAAACTTATGTAGGCCCTGGTCAATATTCAGCTGAGACCCACATAAGATAAGGGTCCCCGCTGAATATCAGCTGGGACCTGCATATTTTTCATCCACATGGATCTTCTGACAAGCGCAAATAAACATATAAATGACAAAAATTGACATACAAGATGTTGAGACCTCAATTAGTACTATTTTAATGTAATAGGGTTTATCCATACAATACATTCAATAGCAAACAAACAAAAGTGGGAGGAGCCACAGGAACAATGGCCCTCCATTTCCACCATAATAAAACTGGATTCAGAAAAACACATGGACCGAATTCCCTCTGTTGAATCAATGCACAGGCCAGCTTGAATCAGCATGTGAAGTTGCAATATATGCCAATGTTGGCAAATTATACATGCAACTTTATAAGCCAGCACTGAATATCCAAAGCATATACATCTTTATCTATCTGCTGATACGGTTGATCATTTAATAATAATTCAGGGTTAGCAAAAAGAGCTCTCAAATAAGCTCTCTTAAAGACAAGTTTTGAATATCCTTAGGCTCTAAACTTCTGTATCAGAATTTCTTACTGCGTTTTATATTTTTCAGTTATGGATCGTATACACCTGATACTCAAAAACTGACCAATAGTAGAGTAGTTCTCGATCATCCATGATCATGAATGTTATACCAAAGAAAGTTAGTATGCTCCACAGATGTCCTAAAACCAATAATCACAGGATGGCTATCCATTTTGGATCAAATTATATAAATATGAAAAAAAAAAAAACCTGCTAAGCACTATTCTATAAAAAGCACTGGAAGTTAGGGACCATTTATAGAATACACACCCTGAGATTCTATTTATCATGCCTTTTCATGCAGAAATTGAAATGTATTCTATAATAATGCACATAATTAGTTAACAAGCTAATCAGTGCTGATCATTGTTAACAAGCAATTATCAGCACCAATTGTCATTAATTAGAATTTACATGCATGATTTGCGAAGTGAATTCTGTAATGTGGTATGCGTAAATTCTAAGTTGCATAGTTGAAAAGTGGGAGTGGTTATGGGAGTAGAATGGGTGGGTCATGGGTGTTTCTAAAATCTATGCATTTTGTTATAGAATACACCCGCTCTGCGCCTAATTTAGGTGTTGGGATTTACACCAGGTTTTAATTGATGTAATTAACCATGACTAAATTTAGTTATACAGAACAAAACTCAGTGTATTCTATAATATATGCCTAAAAAGTGTACTTTATAGAATGCGTTTTGATTTCCATGTGGAAATTGAGGTGCAATACATAGAATCTAGCCCTTAGCGCCAACCTATAGATGTCAGGATTTATACCAAGTAAACCCTGGTGTAAATCCTTGCATCTAAATTAGGCACAAATCCGTTTTATTTTATAGCATCATGTATAAATTATAGGAACACCCCTAAACTGTTCATGACCCTCCCATGGCTATGATCCCTTTTCAGATCCATGCGTAAAATTTATGTATGGATCTGTGCAACTAATTATATGCATGTAAATATCAATTAAGGCCATTTAGTGTCAATAATTGATTATTAGTACCCAATTATCTGTGCTAATTGGCTTGTTATTCAACTAAACTGTGTGCACAAATTAGGTGCATGCCTAAATTTGCGTGCACAATTTTAAGTGTCATTTATAGAATTTTGGGGATTATGTACACATACATCTTCAAAAGCTATATTCTCCAAACTACAGTCCATTGAAAATCTCAGATATGAATTCAAATTGTTTAGCTACTCTTTAATTGTAGCCTCCAAAGAGGGACATGTTGATGTAATTGAAATTCTGCAATGAGGGAAATGCTGCTGAGAAGAATGTCACTGAGAATTAGGAATGGTGCTTAGTATTTTTCATGGAGAGTTGATAATGAACGCTACTCCTTGAGTTAGTACTTACAAAACCTGGTACCATGTAACACTGCACAATGTTCTTGTCCCAGGTAAAATAACAGCATTTTTTTGTTTCTATTTGCTGCAATTTTATAAATTTAAACAGTGAGGACTTTGAAGTATTATTGTTGAGAGATGAGTGATAGCTTTGCCTTCATTCATTGTCATTCTATAAATTCAAACTTTATATGGCTGTTGGAGTTGAAGAAAGGTCTTGTTTATATACTTTATTTTTGATTATGTATGACATCTTGACACCGAGTCAATGCATTTTGTAGAATTTATGTCACATTGGATTGCACATGCTGACAAATATTTATTCACACATGTTTATAGCACATGGGGAACAAACTCTTTCAAAAAGCACAAAGAATAGGGGACACATAATGAAGTTCAAGGGAAATACTTTTAAAACAAATAGAAGGAAGTATTTTTTCACTCAATGAATAGTTAAGCTTTGGAACTCATTGCAGGAGGATGTGGTAACAGCAGTTAATATATTTGGACAAGTTTCTGAAGGAAAACTCCTAGGCTGCTATTGAGATAGACATGGGGAAGCCACTGCTTGTCCTGGGATTGATAGCATGGAATGTTGGTACTCTTTGTGTCTTTTGCCAGGTACTTGTGACCTGGATTGGTCACTGTTGGACGTAGGATACTGGGTTAAATGGACCATTGGTCTGAGCCAGTAACACCCTGAGGACTCATGTTGGAGTCTATTCTATAATGACACCCGGGTGCCCTTGTTTCTTTGTAATGTAACCCTTAAGGGGTTAAAAATAGAAAAGTTACCGGGAGTGGCAATCCGGGGAGGAGAGGAAAGCGTTCTGGCAGTGGCGCGGTTTTTTTAGGTGCGGGGGCTGGGCGGCAATTCTGTTTGCGTCGAGATTGCAGCAGGAGCAGCAATGTTTGAATGCTGCGGGTTTTAAGGGGAAGCAGCGATAGTTGGCTGGCTGAGGTTCCGGTGTTTGCAGCCGGCATTTCTGTGTGGGCCGGAGTCGCTGTAGGTTTGGTGGCATTGGAATGCCGCTTAATGAGAGAAGAGAGGCGATCTGGGGAAGTGGAACAGTGACAGAGTCTAAAGCGCTGGCATCAGCAGTTCAGCAGAGCAAGAACAGCAGCTCTAGTGCAGAGGGGAAGCCCGGGAAAGCCCTAAGGCCCTGATTGGTCCCAATTTTAAAGGAGCCGGCTCATTTTAATGAGCAGAACCGGTTCCTGCAGAGGAGAAGAGCCCGGCGTGGGATAGAGTGAAGTCTGAGAAGTGCTCCAGTGCACTTTTCTGGCATTTTTAAAAAATTGTATCTACTTTGGAAGGACGTGTGATTAGCTGGCACGTGCTGAGGAGCTGCCACGAGGAGGGAAAGAAGCAGTGACAGCATGAGCCAGATGCTGGCTCATGACAGAGACGTGCAGCGGGCACTTGCAAAGGGAAAACTGAAAATAAAGCACTTCAGGACTCTAAGAAGGTATGGAAAATATATTTAAATTTTATTTAAATGCTGAATAATGTTAGAAGGTAATGGTTTATTGTAAAATTTGTGTTTTCAAGCTGTTTAGTGGATTTTATGTTAGTGCAGGGGCTTGTGCTGGGCTCGTTTCATGTTATGACATAGTAAATGTTCTAAACTGTGTGTTGAGGCAGTTGGGAGGTAGGTTTGATGCTGAATAGACCTGTTTTAATGGTCTCTGGTCAGCTGTGAGGAAAAATCCGTTTTAAAATGGATTAAGTGAATTTTAGGAATTTATTGTGTGTTGAGAAGTGTGACTGAATTAATTAATTAATTTTAAAAGCCTCTCACGTATTTTAAGGCTTATAGAGTTATGACTGAGAGCTGTATGGAAAAGCTGCTGTTTTAATAATAAAATAATTCAAGATATCAAACAATATTATTAATAGTTTGAGAAGCTGGAGTGGCTTGTTCAACTAAAAATATGTCACACTGAGAAATTTTGACTAATGTGTCATCTGTTGTGCACATTTAATTCTGTTATTCTAAAGTGGGTTCTGTGAGAAACTATTTATTGGAAAACCTCTGCAGAACCTCGGAATAAATTACTTTGAAAAGAAAAAGTAACTAAATTGATTTAAAAATACAGTGGACTTTAGAACAGCTGTGGGCTGTTCTGTTGGAGAAGACTTTAAAGTCTCTGAGTTTGTATAACAATCTCAGTAGTTCTGTAAGTGAAAGAGTCCTACTGAGATTTCTAAAAACTCTTTTGAAAATTATTTGTGGGAGGGATAGCATAGGGTTAAATAATTACACATTTTTTTTTACTGGGGAAAGCTAGATAGGGAAGTAATTCTAGAGTTATCTAATAGGATCACTTTAATAAATGAATTAGGGTTTAGATTTTAGTTTTTAGAGTTCAGAGTAGTAGGTACCCAGGACCTGGTTCCTGTTGTCATCACATATAAGGTACCCAACGATAAAAGAAAGGTGAAGACCTGAAAATATACAAAAAAGCTGGAAGAAATAGCTAAGTTATCTAATTCAACTATACAAGTGTAGAGAGAACTGACACACAAGAGACTAAAGAGAGAAAAACAAAAACATATATTTAATACTTACCTGCTCGTTTGATAAAGAACCTAAAAAGTAAATAAACGCAAAGAATCAATTCTTACAAATTAGAGGAATTTTTAAATAAACTATTAATGTTCAATGCATGTTTAAATATAAACTTTTGCTTAGTTCAAAATTGATACTTATCTGATAGGTTTCTGTTGTGTTCAGAACTGCAATGGTCTGGTAGTCTGTAAAGAAACAAAGACATTGTCAAACATAGTAGAAATTTGATGTTAAATTAATTTAAGTGCACTCATAGAATAAAGGGAATCCATACCTAATGTATGCACAGAAATTTACACCAAGGTTTCATTGGTGTAAATGGTTATGATTAAATGTAGTTGCAGTTCCCTGCGCTAAGTGCTATTCTAGAAATTATGCCTATGAGCACCGTTTATAGAACAGCGCTGAACACTATTTTATCTAGTAGCACTATAGAAATAGGTCGTAGTAGAAGTAGTATTCTGTAAGTTATATGCATAAGGAGGAGCCTCACCTATGCCCCACCTACATATATTCCATTCCTCTTGATCCCTGCCTAACAAAGATTGTAAAACGAGCGAGCACAGGCCTCATTGAAGGGGCCACTAAAATTGTTAACTCCTCTTTTATAGAAGGGCAGCTGCCAACAACACTAAAAAGAGCTGTGGTGTGCCCCATACTGAAAAAGAGCTCATTGGACCAGGACAAACTGGAAAACTAACATTCCTTTTCTGGCACAACTTATAGAACGGACAGTCTACAGTCAATGACTGGCTAATTGTAAGTAATTGGCTAGACCCATGTCAATCTGGCTTCAGACCTGGGTACTGAACAGGGACAGTACTTGAGTCCATTCTTGATGATCTACACAGAAACAGTGACAGGGGATCTGCCTCGATACTAGTGTTGCTCAATTTCTTGGCAGCCTTCGATACCATGGATCCTAATATCATGCTTATAAGACTGGCAGAAACAGGTATCAGTGGCACAGTATTTACTTGTTTCAAATCCTATCTGTCAGATAGACAACAATCAGTTCTGTTCAGCTACCTTGGGCAATGGACTGTGGGGTGCTACAGGGATCTATACTGTCTCCCATTTTATTTAATATTTACCTCAAGCCTCTGTCTGAGCTACTTTGTTCAATGGAAACAAAATTCTACATCTATACTGATGATGTGCAACTACTCATACCCATTGAACTAGATCTACCCACAGCTCTGAGTACACTGACTACCGGCCTAACTGCAACTCAGGGTTGATCAAACAACAACCAACTTTGCCTGAACCCAAATAAAACAGAGATTCTTTGAGTACCAAACACAAGTGGACAAATACCCAACTTCAAAATACCTTTTGGGAAGTATGAACTCACTCTAAAATCACAGGTCAGGAATTTTGGGATTCTGCTAGACTCATCACTCACTCTGGTCCCACAAATTCAATCAACTTTCAAAAATTGTCTTTATCACCTATGGCAGCTACAAAATCTCTCTCCATATATTGGAAAGATGAGTCTGACCACAGTGGTCCATGCCATGATAACATCATGACTAGTCTACAGTAATACCCTGTACACTGGCCAAACCAAAAAGAGTTTATATCAGCTCCAACTAATTCAGAATGCTGCAGCACATCACATTACACCCTTCCTGCAAAAGCTACACTGGCTACCAGTACCTTACAGGGCTAAATTTAAAACTCTATGTTTGATTTTCAAGGTCCTCAGACAAAATGGGCCAGAGTAGTTAAAGAATAAGTTAGCCCTTTACACACCTTTACGACCTCTAAGGTCCTCTCAAAGATCATCACTATATGTACCTTTGTCAAAACAAATTGTACGATGTGATACCTGCCAGCGAGCCTTCTCAGGAGTAGTCCCCATGCGCTGGAATTTACTCCCAGAGGGGCAACATATAACTTGAGACTACCTCTACTTTAGGAAGCAGGTGAAAGCCTGCCTCTTCTCCCACGCCTTTAATACATAGGGTGACTGACTATACACTCATTCTGCACCTGGACTAGCTTGCTACACTCACTGTAACTTAGATCAGTTCTTCATCTCTTGCTTAACTACACAACAAACTTGCCTTGAGTTTAACTAACCATCAAATTATCCCAACTGACTCTGTACCACGCATCTTGTTCCCATCATATATCTGCTCTTGATTCCTCAGCTATATGGTAAGCTGTATTGTAGAAATTGAATGTTCTAATGCAAGCTTATTAGGCAAATCACTAGTATTATGCTACCATTGCATTATATCTCTGGTATTTGAATTCCAGTAAATGTGTATATTTTTAGTTCTATTATTAGATTTCAATCTACTTTTTTCAAGCTTACCTCCTTTATTGTATTTATGTTTATTCTTGGTTATTTTGGGAGAAAATCCGCCAGAAAAGCGGAGAACTCAAACGCCCCACGGTAAAGACAATATTGCAGAAAAAGTGGGAGAGCGACCAAGGATACCAGAAACTGGAGGATGTTCGATAATAAACAGTTTTATTGATAATTTGAAGTCTTCAAATTATCAATAAAACTGTTTATTATCGAACATCCTCCAGTTTCTGGTATCCTTGGTCGCTCTCCCACTTTTTCTGCAATATTCTTGGTTATTTTACCATTGCTATACTATTAACAAAATTATACATTTTATGTTAAACTGTATCTGCTATACACCGCCTTGGGTGAATCTCTTCATAAAGGCGGGTAATAAATCCCAATAAATAAATGACATAAATACATAAATATATACCCCCTTACATTTACACTTATGCACATCATTACAGAATAGCATTTAAACATCCTGCTGGCATTTTTGCAGGTAAGTGTATATTTATATGCATATTTCATAGTATTCTATGCATTTATGCATGCAAAGGGTGCATAAATAGTAGTGCCTAGATTATAGAATTGCCCTCAACAGGTTTCTTAAATTTACACACCAATGCACATGTAAATTTATAGAATACTGCCATCCAAGTGGGTAAATGTACAGTATATAATGGAGATACTGTAATTAGTAAGACAAGGGCACCAGAGGTTAGAGGCAGTTGGAGATCTACAGGTGGTCTGTTTCGTTTGAGTGCTCTGAGCCACATGCTCATTGTCAGAGCCTTATCATTTGGACATATTTGTTTGTACATTTAAATATTTGGTGCAATCTTATTAGCTCTGATTGTACAAGAATCCTTGATGTAGGCATTCTCCAAATCATGGCCATGTTGGATGAAAATTTAGTAAAGGTCATTTTCACGGTACAGTTTTATTTATTTATTTATTGCATTTGTATCCCACATTTTCCCATCTCTTTGCAGGCTCAATGTGGCTTACAATACATCATGGATAATGGAAGTAAGAAGAGATTTGTTTTCAGAAGTTGGTCAGTTCATAGATCACTTTTAGGTTGCATGGCAACGCGTTCCAGAATTGTGTGCTCATATAGGAAAAGGTTGACACGTGCATTAATTTGTATTTTAGACCTTTACAGTTGGGAAAATGGAGATTAAGGAATGTGCGAGATGATTTTTTAGCATTCCTGGGTGGTAGGTCTATCAGGTCTGACATGTAGGCTGGGGCATCACCATGGATGATTTTGTGAACTAGGGTACATACTTTAAACGTGATGCGTTCTTTGAGTGGGAGCCAGTGTAGCTTCTCTCGTAGGGGTTTAGCACTTTCGTATTTTGGTTTTCCGAATATGAGTCTGGCTGCCGTGTTCTGGGCTGTTTGGAGTTTTTTGAGTATATCCTCTTTGCAGCCTGCGTAGAGTGAGTTGCAGTAATATAGATGACTGAGTACTAATGACTGTACCAGATTACGGAAGACGGTCCTTGGGAAGAATGGTCTTACTCTTTTTAATTTCCACATTGACTGGAACATCTTTTTGGTTGTGTTTTTCGCGTGATTTTCAAGTGTTAGATTCCGATCGATGGTAACTCCAAGGATTTTTAGTGTTTCCGAGATTGGTAGGTTTAGTTTTGGTGTATTGATGGTGGTAAATTTGTTCGTATTGTGTTGAGAGGTGAGTATTAGGCATAGAGTTTTTTCTGCATTAAGTTTTAACTGAAATGCATCTGCCCAGGAGTGCATGATATGTAGACTTTGGTTGATTTTGTTGGAAATTTCTTTTAAGTCTTGTTTGAATGGGATGTAGATCGTTACATCATCAGCGTATATGTATGGGTTGAGGTTTTGGTTTGATAGTAGCTTGGCCAAGGGTATCATCATTAGGTTGAATATGGTCGGTGAAAGGGGGGATCCCTGTGGGACTCCCCATTCAGGTGTTCATGTGGCTGATGTAATCAAATTTGATGTCACTTGATATGAGTGAGTGGTAAGGAATCCCTTAAACCAATTAAAAATGTCGCCTCCGATACCGAAGTATTCAAGGATATGTAGTAGAATTCCATGATCAACCATGTCGAAGGCGCTTGACATATCAAATTGTAGAAGTAGTATGTTCTTGCCGGTTGCAATCATTTGTTTGAATTTAGTCATGAGCGTAACTAGTACTGTTTCAGTACTGTGATTAGAACGAAATCCTGACTGGGAGTCATGTAGTATTGAGAACTTGTTTAGATAGTCTGTGAGTTGTTTGATCACTATCCCTTCTGTTATTTTGGTTATTAAGGGAATGGATGCTACTGGTCTGTAGTTGGTTAGTTCACTCGCATTTTTCTTTGCATCTTTGGGTATAGGGGTGAGTAGAATGTTTCCTTTCTCCTTTGGGAAGAGTCCATTTTGTAGCATAAAATTCACATGTATCGTTAGGTCTGTTATAAATTATTGAGGGGCCAATTTCATGAGGTTATTTGGGCATATATCTAGTTTGCAATGAGATCTGGCGAATCTTTTAAGCGTTTGGACGATGAGATCTTCCGGTAGCATCTCAAATTCAGTCCAAATCCTATCTGCTGGGTATACTCCAGGGTTTGGGTCTAGACAGTCTAGGAGAGTAGTGTATTCGATGGGGCTGACAGGTATTTTAAGTCGTAGTTGTAAGATTTTTTCTTTAAAGTATTTCGTGAGGTTGTCAGCTCCTGGTGTGTCTTTGCTGTTGTTCGTGATTGGTGTGGTGTTTAGTAGTTTATTCACGAGTTGGAAGAGTTTGTGTGTGTCCTTGTAGTTTGGTCCAATTTCTGTTTTGTAGTATAGTCTTTTGGTTTGTTTTATGGTGTATTTATATTTTCTTCAGAATTGCTTCCAAGCAGTGTGGGATCGTCTTTCTTTTTATTCCATGCACGTTCTAGTTTCCTAACTTGTGTTTTGAGTTTTTTTCAGTTCCTCGTTGAACCACGGTATTGAGTTCTTTCTGTGCGAGGTTCTAGTTTGGGTTGGGGCAATGTTGTCTAATATTGTTCTGCATCTATCGTCCCAATCTAGGAGGAATTGGGTTGAGTCTGCTTTTGTTGTCCATCCGATATAGTAGATCTGTTGCCAGAATATTACTGGGTCTATTTTTCCTCTCGTGGTGTAAGTTTTTTGTTCTTGTTTTTTAGTTGTGGTTTTCGTTCACCATTGGAGAGAGATGCATGCTTTGTAGTGGTCTGACCACGGTGTGGGTATCCATTTTGTATCTGCTAGTATAAGGTTCAAGTCTGGGTCGAATTTATGAGTGATGATGTCTAGTGTGTGTCCTTTAGTGTGTGTTGGTTGTACGTTTGGTAGGTGAAGATCCCATAGTTGTAGGAATTCTTTGCATTCTTGGGTGCTTGTAGAGGCATGAGGTGTGTTTGGGAGTCTTGCCAGTTGCCTGGAGGCCTGTAAAGTAGGATTGCGTTAAGGTGTTCCTGCAAGTTTGGGTGATTGATTCTTACCGAGGCAATTTCGAGTTGAGGTAGGATGGATTCAGCTGTGGTTGTGATGGTGAACTCAGATTTGTATATTATGGCTATACCACCTCCTCTTTCCCGTTTCTTGTCCAATGGGTAATTTTGTATCCTGGTGGGCATAATTCTAGGATTATGGGATCTTTAAGGTCGTGGATCCAGGTTTCAGTTATGAATAGGAGGTCAAGATTGTCTGTGGTGATCCAGTCTGTTATAATCTCTGTTTTGTTTATTGCTGACCTGGCGTTTACGTATCCCAGTTGGATTGGATGGTAGGTTGCGGACCGGGACACAGATGTGTTAATTTTTATTAGTTGCCTGTTGTCTTGGTTTTTGGTTTTGTTGTTTTCTTTCTTCCCTTTCTGTTGGTTATTTCCGTATGTATTTGTTTTTCCTTTTAGTTGGTTGTTATCCTTTTCATCTGGTAGGTAGTAGATGGGTTGTCTGTAGGATTTATGTATTGTGGGTAGATTGTTGTTTAAGTTGGAAGTGGTCCATGCGTGGTAGATTAGAGGGAGGAAGTAAATTATCATGAGTAATTTTTTGGTGTTCATGTTGGCTATGGTTCGTGGTGTTTGGTTGTGCTTGAAGGTGTTAATGAATGAACTTTTGTGCGGGTAGTAAGCAGTGTTGCGTCTAAAGTATATTCAAAGGATGTTTAGAAGTTAGAGGTTGGAGAGCACGTCAGACATCATTATAATAATATTCATTACAGTATTGCTATAGTGCATCAATATAGAGAGTGTTACCATAAACAATATGGTAGTAAGCAGTACTGTATAGGCAGTGCAACATAAGCATTACAGTATGAGCAGTGCAGTATGAGCAGTATAGTATAAGCAGTACAGTCTGCCAGTACAGTGTAAGCAGTGCTACTTAAACATTAGGCAATACAGTATATGCGGTATAGTATAAGCAGTACAGTAAAGCAGTGCAGTATGCAGTAAACAGTAAACACAATGCAATATAAGCATTACAGTATACGCAGTACAGTATAATTAGTGCAACTTACCCAGTATGCAGTACAGTATACGCAGTATAGTATAAGCAGTATAGCTTAGACAGTAAGCAGTGCAGTATGCACAGTGCAGCATAAACAGTAATTTAGTGCAAAGTTAAAGTTCTTTGATGCAATTCCTGTCACATTCCTTTTACTTCCTGGCTGTCTCCACTTTCTTCTCTTTTTTTTTTTTTTTTTTTGGGGGGGGGGAAATGTTCACACCAACAGTTTGGCATACTGATACAGGTTTACACTATTATTCCATGTCACACTGGCACACACAAGTGCCCTTATACAATAGGCTTACTGCCCACATTATTATGGCTCCTAAATGGAAGTGGCCTGTTATACATTTGCCTCCTTAAAGGCAGAAGGGAACTGATGATTGTCAATTTTTTTTGTTACATTTGTACCCCGCACTTTCCCACTCATGGCAGGCTCAATGCGGCTTACATATTGTATACAGGTACTTATTTGTACCTGGGGCAAAGGAGGGTTAAGTGACTTGCCCAGAGTCATAAGGAGCTGCCTGTGCCTGAATTGGGAATCAAACTCAGTTCCCAAGGACCAAAGTCCACCACCCTAACCACTACGCCAGTCCTCCACTCAATTTCCGAGCACAAATGAATTGATCCAATAAAATGTGGCATTAGCTTCTGGTCTGAGGCTCCATTTCTCATAGTTTGTGAGAGTTGATTTTCTCTTCTCTATTTTGTTGTATATTAGTTGAAGTAATTTTATAAAGGTAACATATTTTATAAAGGTAACATATCCACCACATAGAGATGCCTATGCATAGAAATAAATTTGTGCATCTATATCCTAGGGTTATTTTACAATGCCTACTTGAATGTATAAAACACTGTTCTACATACATAAATTATTTATAAAATTACCCCCAAATGATGCCACTGAAACAGATCATGAGAAAAATGATCTGCAAGCATTCACCCCAGCAACATGTACCAGCTGTTCCTCTGCCATTCACAGCAGACATTCAGAGAATGCCGTATTCAGTGGAGGCATCAGAAGAAATCGTAGAAAGCATTCCGATTTCTCTGAGTTTTATATGAGAAAGTAAAAAAAAAATGTCAATAAAGCATTTAGATCACTTTGTACTTAGAAAACACTAGGGAACACTTCCATTACTGAAATGACTGGTTCTGGCATCATTTTAAGATGCTCTTCACTTTCCTTTTCCCAAGTGTCATGTCTGTGGCTAGTCAAAACATCTCAGACTAGGATACTGATTAATCCTGTTTAGGCATAAAATTATGTAGCAATATATTTTGATATCCCCTTACTATAGAACACTAAGCATAGCATATCCGTGACTAAGAAATGTATACTCTCAATTATTACTGGGGATCCGAGAATTTTTTCAAAGATGTTGAATACATGAGTCAACAATCACACAAAGAAGAAGCTGCAGGTTTGTCAAATGAGTTAGACAAAAACATTTCTTTTTAGCAATTGGCAGTTCCTTCCTGCTAATTTGAGCTTCTAGTTTAAAGTGGAACTAGGGCTGGGATCTAGTGAAACGAGGTTTCACTCAGAATTACCTGAGGATAATTTTACAAGTCTGATGACTGCAGTGAGAATTCTTAATCTCATTAATGCAACTTCTAGAACACTATAATCATAGGCCTTAAATACAATCATTAGATATTGCTGTTGTGTAATGATAGTGATGCCCTCTCCCTAAATGACCTGGACAGTCAAATACCTGAGCTTGGGTTTGAACCCAGGTCCATCTATTAACATGGAACATAGAAAATGAAGGCAGTCTGCCCATCCATGCCATCTACTATTCCTTCCTCAACCTTAGACATCCTATGCACTTGTCGTAAGCTTCCTTGAATTCAGATATAATCATCTCCACCCACTCCACTAAGAGGCCATGAACTCATCACCCTATCCATGAAGAAATATTTCCTCAGGTTACTTCTGAGTCTATCCCCTTTCATCATCCTATCCCCCTCATTCCAGAGCTTCCTTTTGATCAAAAGAGACTCACCTCCTGTGTACAGATGCCATGTAGGTATTTAAACATCTCTATCACATCTCCCTGCTCCTGTCTTTCTTCCAAAGTATACATATTGAGATCTTTACCCACAAACATTATGATGAAGACCACTGGCCATTTTAATAGCCACCCTCTGAATCAATTTCATCCTGTTTATATTTTTTTGAAGGTGTGGTCTCCAGAATTGTGCACAAGAGATCTCATCAGAGTCTTATATAGGGACATCATCCCCTCCTTTTTCCTACTGGCCATTCCTCTCCCTATGCACCTAATACACAGCATGGCCACTGAGCTACCATCCCATCCCTAGATAGATTGGAGTGGCTGAGTAGCCTGATGGTAAGAACAACAGACTGAGAATTAGGGGAGACTGGTTCAAGTCCCTCTGCAGTTTCTTGTGATCTTGGGCAAGTCACCTAACCTTCCATTGTCTCACTGACAGAAAATAACCTACATTACCTGAATATACACTGCTTCAATAGCTATTTGGTAAATACAAGTGTATTTTAGATAGCATGTATCTTACAGGTGGGCATGTATTTTAGATAGCATACACTTCTGTATAATTGCACATGTAACTTAGATATCATGGGGCTGATATTCAGAATGTGAGAGGCAGCCTGGCTAACTTCTGTGGTCCGTGATGGGACCAGATTTTCAATGCCGGGGCATTTCTGATGACCAGCATTGAATATCCAGTTTATTTTTCACCAGTTTAAACTTAACAGGCCAAGCCAATAGTCAGCACTGGTCAGTTAAGGTTATAGCAGACAAAGATAGGCCTGCTATTTTGGTAGCCTGATTTGGCCACCAAACTTAGCTGGCATTAACCACAAATATTCAGCTGGAGATAATCAGCTATCTCCTGCTGAATATTCAAGAATAGCCGATTAAGTGCTATTTAACCGTTCCTGGCTGGTTAAATAGTGCTTAATATAGGAAGGCATGTAATTTTCATGAACAGCTTCCATGTGAAGTGTGGGCAGGGTGCACATTTACCCACATAACTTATAGAATATTATAAGTTATGTATGTATCATCAGTTTTTAGGTACATACACTTAAGCTAGCTCCATGGCTGGCATAAGGGCTCGAGTATGTGCATATATTTACTTGGCTACACTAAGTGCTACTTTACAGACTAGGTGCACAGTTATAGTATTACCCCTTATGTGCTCATAGTTATGCACCAATTATATGCATAACTCATTAGAATAATGGCATACGTGGAGGTGCATAATCGAACGCCTATCTCCATGGGCGTCCATGTCCGAAAACGGGTACGTGAAGACGCAGGACAGACCATATTTTCGAAAAAATGGACGTTTTTCAGCTGGGCATTTGTTTTTTTAGCGATAATAGAAACTAAAAATGCCCAGCTCAAAAACGTCCTAATCCAAGCCATTTGGTCGTGGGAGGGGCCATGATTCGTAGTACACTCGCCCCCCTGACATGCCAGGACACCAACTGGGCACACTAGAGGTCAGTGCAGTGGACTTCAGACAATGCTCCCACATGCATAGCTCCCTTACCACGTGTGCTGAGCACCCAACCCCCTCCCCCAAAACCCACTACCCACAAATGTACAACACTACCATAGCTCTTAGGGGTGAAGGGGGCACCTACATGTGGGTACAGTGGGTTTTGGAGGCCTCCCATTTACCAGCACAAGTGTTACAGGTAAAGGGGGGATGGGCCTGGGTCCACCTGGCTGAAGTGCACTGCGGTACCCACTAGAAGTGCTCCAGGGACCTGAATACACGCAGGCCTCTAGGACTTGTTGCTGCTATATAACATTGGCACACCAGTTGACACCTGAAGACTAATCTCTCCGAAAACGTCCTTTGTTGGAATAAGAACACTTACTCACAGTTAACTGCAGATCAGAGGTTGTACCCCACTGGCAACGAGTCTCCCTGGTACTGAGATGAGCAGTAGGTCCGAGCTGGCAGAATGGTGTACAATGCCCTCTTTCAGCCACATTCAAGGTAAGAACTAAGTTCTGTAACGTGGCTAACACATGAAAGGGATCTAAAACTGGCTTACAAAAATGGCCACTACCTCATGTACTACCGGAAACGAAACAGGGCACACTCTGACCCAGTAAGCAGGGGGAAAAGCACCATGGGAGTAGAGCCTACCAACTACCAACATCGTGAGCATTTGCCACAAGCTAGTGGAATCATGGAGCCAAATACCCTACACCCACCACAATGCATTGCTGATGTCACACTCACCCGAGAGCCACATCAGAACCAGTGAAAGGCTGTCACAGGATAGAACACATTCTGTTGTCATGGAGGTGGGTACGGCATTTGAGGCTGGCATACAGGTTGGAAAAAAAGTTTTTAAAGAGGGGTTTTTTTTGGTGGGAGGGGGTTAGTGACCATTGGGGGAGTCTGGGGAGGTCATCCTCAATTCCCTCCAGTGGTCATCTGCTCAGTTGGGGCACTTTTTTGAGACCTGTTTGTGAAAAAAAAGGGTCCAAAAAAAGTGACCCAAAATCGCGGTAAAAATGCCTTTTTTTTCGATTATCAGCTAAAGACGCCATCTCTCCTTGGCCGATAACCACGCCCCAGTTCCACCTTCACCACGCCTCCAACACGCCCCCGTCAACATTACCCGTTTCTGCGACGGATTGCAGTTAGAAACGCCCAAAATCAGCTTTCGATTATACCGATTTGGGCGCCCATGGGAGAAAGACGCCCATCAGGTATATTAGTGAAAGGAGAATGACTAAAAAGGGAATTGTGAGACTAAAAGATACTGCAAACCGCTATGTGGAAAATGATGAAGAAAAGCAAATTTGCTAAATAGATACTTTTGTTCTGTTTTCACAGAAGAAAATCCTGGAGAAGGACCGCGATGGACTGGAAATAGTACAAATGAGATTGAAGTGGATAGAGCACCGTTCATGGAAGAAAGTGTGTATCAACAACTTGAAAAGCTAAAGGTGGACAAAGCCATGGGACCGGACGGGATCCACCTCAGGATATTGAGGGAGCTCAGAGAGGTTTTGGCGGGTCCTCTTAAAGATTTGTTTAATATATCCTTGCAGACGGGAAAGGTTCCGAGGGATTGGAGAACGGCGGAGGTGGTCCCTCTTCACAAAAGTGGTGAAGCTGGAAACTACAGGCCGGTAAGCCTCACTTCGGTTATTGGAAAAGTAATGGAAGTGATGCTGAAGGAAAGGATAGTGAATTTCCTGGAAGCCAATAAGTTGAAAGGTCCGAGACAACATGGTTTTAGGAAAGGGAAATCGTGCCAAACGAATCTCATTGAGTTCTTTGATTGGGTGACAGGAGAATTGAATCAGGGACGAGCTATGGACGTAATCTACTTAGATTTCAGCAAAGTTTTTGACACGGTTCCCCACAGGAGGCTCTTAAATAAACTGGATGGGCTGAAGATAGGACCTGAAGTGGTGAACTGGATTAGGAACTGGTTGACGGACAGACGCCAGAGGGTGGTGGTGAATGGAATTCGCTCAGAGGAGGGAAAGGTGAGTAGTGGAGTGCCTCAGGGATCGGTGCTGGGGCCGATTCTGTTCAATATATTTGTGAGTGACATTGCCGAAGGGTTAGAAGGTAAAGTTTGCCTTTTTGCGGATGATACTAAGATCTGTAACAGAGTGGACACCCGGGAGGGAGTGGAAAACATGAAAAAGGATCTGAGGAAGCTAGAAGAATGGTCTAAGGTTTGGCAATTAAAATTCAATGTGGAGAAATGCAAAGTGATGCACTTAGGGAATAGAAATCCACGGGAGACGTATGTGTTAGGCGGGGAGAGTCTGATAGGTACGGGCGGAGAGAGGGATCTTGGGGTGATAGTCTCTGAGGATTTGAAGGCGATGAAACAGTGTGACAAGGCAGTGGCCGTAGCTAGAAGGTTGTTAGGCTGTATAGAGAGAGGTGTGACCAGCAGAAAAAAGGGGGTGTTGATGCCCCTGTATAAGTCGTTGGTGAGGCCCCACCTGGAGTATTGTGTTCAGTTTTGGAGGCCGTATCTTGTTAAGGATGTAAAAAGAATTGAAGCGGTGCAAAGAAAAGCTACGAGAATGGTATGGGATTTGTGTTACAAGACGTATGAGGAGAGACTTGCTGAACTAAACATGTATACTCTGGAGGAAAGGAGAAACAGGGGTGATATGATACAGACGTTCAAATATTTGAAAGGTATTAATCCGCAAATGAACCTTTTCCGGAGATGGGAAGATGGTAGAACGAGAGAACATGAAATGAGATTGAAGGGGGGCAGACTCAAGAAAAATGTCAGGAAGTATTTTTTCACGGAGAGAGTAGTGGATGCTTGGAATGCCCTCCCGCGGGAGGATATGGAAATGAAAACGGTAACGGAATTCAAACATGCGTGGGATAAGCATAAAGGAATCCTGTGCCGAAGGAATGGATCCTCGGGAGCTTAGTCAAGATCGGGAGGCGGGGCTGATGGTTGGAAGGCGGGGATAGTTCTGGGCAGACTTATACGGTCTGTGCCCTGAAGAGCACAGGTACAAATCAAAGTAGGGTATACACAAAAAGTAGCAAATATGAGTTATCTTGTTGGGCAGACGAGATGGACCATGCAGGTCTTTTTCTGCTGTCATCTACTATGTTACTATCTCCCGATTTGGGTCGCAATATAGGCATTTTTCTCTTTCGATTATAAGCAGGATAGGCATACATGTACATATATGCACACATATGCCAAAATTCTATTTAAATGCTATTCTGGAACTTAAGAATAACCATCTAGCCCAGTATCCTGCTTCCAACAGAGGCCAAGCCAGGTCACAAGTACCTGGAAGAAACCCAAATAGTGGTAACATTCCATGCTACCAATCACAGGACAAGCAGTGGCTTCTCCGTGACTATCTCAATAGCAGACTATGGACTTTTGCTCCAGGAACTTGTCCAAACCTTTTTGAAACCCAGCTATGTTAACTGCTGTTATTACATCCTGCTGCAAAGAGTTTCAGCGCTTATTCGTTGAGTGAAAATATATTTCCTCCTATTTGGAAATTTGCACATAATTTACGTAACATGTATTTTACAGGCAGGTACACACATAGATGGACTGAGAGCAGAGCATTGGCAGGATTCACACTTAAAGCAAATAACTATGAGGTTATATGGATATCACATATGTTGCTTTATAGAATGGGCTCCTACTAGGACTCAGTTGCAGAATTGTCCCCTAAGTGCAGGATCATATGCCCAGGTTTGGTCAAATGTTATGTAGAACTTTAAAAATCCCCTGTGTGTGATGCCTGAGCATGCATATGTTGTTACACATTTTTGAATATCTACCTCCCACCTACACATGCTGCACTGATTGCCATTCAAAAACCTGGCAAACACCATTAGTAACTAAATGACAGGAGAAAAGCTTGGTGTCATAAAAGAGGGCTTTTAGGGTAATCAAATAAATGCCCTAACAGCCTCATTCATAAAAGTTGAATGGTCAGATAAGGTGTAAAAAAAACCTTTAAACCTGCACTTTAATTACTAGATTAAAAGTTCATTTTAGCTTCTGCCTAAAGAAAGGCCTAAGCCAATTTATTATTCCTGTCCTCAGAAAGAAAATGCCGGCTCTCATTTCTCTTTGTCTTTTTAGACCTTTTTAGCTGATAGTATATCACAAGAAGTGGATGATTGGATGCTTCAGTATATGTGAAAGATGTAGGTGTACAGAATCCATGGAAGAGAAGGAACACCAGAATCCCACAACATGGCACAAAAGGAAGAAGGAATTGGGAAAAGGATTATGGCTCTAAAGAACTTAAATTTTTTTATATATTGGTTGTTCATCTCTCCTCTTTGATTTGTGCCTCTTTTTATGTTGACTCAGTGCTGGTCTTAGCAAATGTGGACCCCTGTGCAGACTGGTTTGGTGGAGCCCTTCACCCATCCCCACCCGCACCCCCACATACCCCCACCCCCATTGACAGAAGAAGAAAACCCAGAAAAAACATGCAAACAAAGGAAAGCTGTTAATCACCAAGGTACATTCTTCTGACATTGCCAAATGCCAACTATCACCAACCTGCGCTGTGCTGCCTGCAAGCATCGTGCCCCAACAAGAACAGAGCCGAACTGACTAATCCACACTTACTCTCCTCTGAGGCCTGATCCACTGATGCTGGAACTTCCCTGTGCCGTGGCCTACCCTTGAGGAAGAAGGAAGTTATGTCAGGAGGGGGTGGTTTGAATTGTGCAATCAAATGGATGTCTTTGTAATGATTAGTTTGTGCATTGTGAGCAGTGATGTCTTGGGAACAGGTGATAGGAGACGTTGTTGCCATTATCTTTTTCAGTCTTTTGATGAAATGTACAGATACTGAAAGTGAAATGAATGGATGATGAAAAGTTTGAATTCCTGACTTCTTGATGAAGTATATCGAAGCATGATCTTGTCAAAGGGGGAATTCTTTTGCGATAAATTATTTTGAAAACTTTTTGACTTAAGTCTCAGCTGAAGAGTGATGGGTGAAAGTTCTATTTATTGAATGAGTAAATTAAAGCACTTCAAACACAAGCACTATTACACTTGTAAGGACTAAGGATGATATTGTGCCAGAAGGTGGCAGCTAAGAAAGCAAATAGAATGTTAGGTATTATTAGGAAAGGAATGGAAAACAAAAATGAAGACGTTATAATGGCTTTGTATCGCTCCATGGTATGACTGCCCCTCAAATATTGTGTGCAATTCTGGTCTCCGTATCTCAAAAAAGATATGGTGGAATTAGAAAAGGTACAGAGAAAGGATACAAAAATTATAAATGGGATGGGACTTCCCTATGAGGAAAGGCTGAAGCGGCTATCCGCCTTATTTTCGAAAGAGAAAGACGCCCATATTTCGACCCAAATCGGGAGATGGGCGTCTTTCTCCCATGGGCGAACAAATTGGTATAATCGAACGCCCATTTTGGGCGTCTTCAACTGCACTCCGTCACGGAAATGGCCAAAGTTGACGGGGGCGTGTCAGAGGCGTAGTGGAGGCGGGACTGGGGCATGTTTATCTGCCGAGGAGAGATGGGCGTCCTTGGCCGATAATCGAAAAAAGAAAGGTGTTTTTAGCGCGAATTAGGATCACTTTTTTTGGACCCTTTTTTTCCACAAACAAGTCACAAAAAGTGCCCTAAATGACCAGATGACCACTGGAGGGAATCGGGGATGACCACCCCTGACTCCCCCAGTGGTCACTAACCCCCTCCCACCCAAAAAAAAACAACTTTAAAAACTTTTTTTTCCAGCCTGTATGCCAGCCTTAAATGTCATACTCAGCTCCATTACAGCAGTATGCAGGTCCCTGGAGCAGTTGTTAGTGGGTGCAGTGGACTTCAGCCAGGCCCATCCCCCCTACCTGTTACACTTGTGGTGGTAATTGGAAGTCCTCCAAACCGCCCCCAAAACCCACTGTACCCACATCTAGGTGCCCCCCTTCAGCCATATGTGCTATGGTAATGGTGTAGAGTTGTGGGCAGTGGGTTTTGGGGGGGGGGGGGATTTGAGGGGCTCAGCACCCAAGGAAAGGAAGCTAGGACTTCAGAGGTAGTTAACCTTTTTTTAATTGTTACAAGTGCCCCCTAGGTTGCCCGGTTGGTGTCCTGGCATGTGAGGGGGACCAGTGCACTATGAATCCTGGCCCCTCCCATGACCCAATGCCTTGGATTTGTTCATTTTTGAGCTGGACGCCTTCAGTTTCTATTATTGCTGAAAAACGAAACCGCCCATCTCAAATCCACACAAATCCAATGCATTTGGCTGGCACAAACCGTATTATCGGAAAAAAGATGGACGCCCATTTTTTCTGAAAATACGGTTTTTCCCGCCCCTTCAAGTACCTGTTCTCGGAGATAGACGCCCATGAAGATGGGCGTTCGCGTTCATTTATGCCCCTCTATGGCTCTTCAGCTGGGAGAAAAGAAGGCTGAGGGGGTATATGATAGAGGTCTATAAAATAATGAGTGGAGTAGAATGGGTAGACGTGAATTACTTGTTTATTCTTTCCAAAAATACTAGAACTAGGGAGCACGCAATGAAGCTACAAAGTAGTAAGTTTAAAACAAATCAGATAAAATATTTCTTCACTCATTGTGTAATTAAATTCTGGAATTTGTTGCCAGAGATTGTAGTAAATGCAGTTAGCTTAGTGGGGTTTAAAAAAGGTTTGGATATATTCCTAACAGAAAAGCCCATAAGCCATTATTAAAATGGACTTGGGGAAAATCCACTGCTTATTTCTAGGATAAGCAGCATAAAATGTATTGTACTGTTTTGGGATCTTGCCAGGTACTTGTAACTTGGATTAGCCACTGTTGGAAACAGGATGTTGGGCTTGATGGATCTTTGGTCTGTCCCAGAATGGTAAAACTTATATTCTTATGAGCTTGGAAACATCAATAATTGGTTGCTAACAATTATTGATAATTGGCAGTCTTAAAAATGTACATATGCATCTCAATGCACACTGTTCTATAAAAAAGGGTGTGTGACAAGGGGTGTGTGGGTGTGTGTGTGTGGGGCATTCAAAAAAGTTGTGCATAGATTTACAGACTTTGCCTGAAGAGTGCCTAAGTTGAGCACTGGCATTTACTCCTGCTTTTAGCAGGCAAAAGTTCAACACCCATAGGTTAAGCACAGGATCCATGCTGAACTGTATTCTGTAAAGGGCACCCTCCCTTTCTAGAATAGCGCTTAGTGTTCAAGTTTCTTGGTGCTGTATCTTTAGTGCCATTTATTGAATTCCCCCTTTGTGCTTAAAATGCCAAAGTTATATGTTTTTCTGCTGCAAATAGTTTTTTAAACATTATTGCTACAAAGTACTTAAGTGCTTTAGAATATCAGTCTGAAGATATTCTTCCTAAGATTCTAATTTGTTCAGACCTAGAGGACTCATTGTATTGTATTTTATTATACATAAATATACCCTAATCTTAAATGTGTTGGTCTTTGCCTTTTTAAGATTCAAATATATAGATAAGGATTTGCTTAAATATTTCTTTGTGAAACCTATAACTTTAAATTGTAAACCTAATTTATGGTGTTTTACTTCCCTCAATCTCATGACTAGCTTTCAAATGTTACAGAATTTTGCATAATCCTCTCTTTCTGCATGTTGCTATTCAAGTTCTTGAGTGTGTTGGCACATCTTGAATAGCATATATCTGTAGTAGTCAAGGGGCACTTGTATCGCTCTGTGGCTTATTGTCTGCTCATCCCCTCATTACTTGTAATTTGCTTTCATGAAAATTAATCACCAAGGTCATGCAGAATACCATTACTTTTACTATTATAATCATCATTTCATAGCTAGTTCTCCTTAAAGTAATTCAATAATTGTCAAAAGGATTGATGATCAATGAAGAAAGTCAAAATTCTTAAGAAGAATGAATAGAACTGTAGGGAATGTTGTAACCAAAAGCATAACAAAACAAAAGCGTAGTTTCTTTCTTATGACGATTGAAAGGTTCTCTATCAGTAGTGAAATGCTTCCATTTAGTCTGGAAAATTTGCAAGAATTGTATGTCAGTTTGCCCTCGGTTTATCCCAAATGATTCTCATTCAAGATTGGGACTTAGTTCTAAACTCACACTCAAAATGTCTTAGTTTAGGATATCCTATGTGTTCTGTGTATCTGTGAGTGTGGGTATTTTTTTTTTGGGGGGGGGGGGTAGCCTCTAGGGACCAAAGCATAGCCTGTGCTTTCTTTGTTACTATGCTAAAAAAATAATACAGATTTCTGAATACATATTGTCAGCACCTCAAGAACAACTTTTGAATTTGGGATTTATCCCGATGTCAAGCTACGACCCTTTTGCTACTCAGATAACTTTATACAAATTCTTTAGGAAATTACATTTTAAAAGTTTTTTTTTTTACTCATCCTCCAGTTCCAGATATTTTGATTGTTAAAACCAGATCCACCTGGATACCACTTGAGAATTTGAATCCATCAATTTTGGCATTCCAAAAATGCATATTGCATGACTTGGACAATCTTGGGCAATCTTGAAAAACAACATGAGCATGAATTTATCAATCAGAACATTTCCAGCCATTTACGTGAAGCTCTTGTGTCACTACAGAACCAAAAAGAAATGTTGGTGCTCCATGCCGACAAAGGAGGAGCAGTAGCACCACGGGCTAAGCAAAAATATCTGCTGGAATGCCATAGACAACTTCTAGATGGCCCTACCTATAGGAAGCTTCCTTCTGATCCTACTCCTGAGTTGCTTTCTATTATAAAAGAACTGGTGTTGGAAGCTAATACTACTTCTATGTTGACCTCTAGGGAAGTTAAATTTTTAATTACAGAACATCCCAGTACCCCTAGAATATATTTCTCACCTAAAGTCCATAAAAATATTCAAGATCCCTCAGTCCGCCCAATTGTAGTCATGAGAAATTCAATATTAGAACCATTATCAAAATTCTTGGATCATTTTCTGAAACCTGGAGAATCTTGGATAGTGTACAGCTAGGGTGGGAGGGTGGGGACGTTGAGCAACTATTAAATTATAAGGGGCAACATTGGATTTTTACTCTTAAAATGCTTCATCCTTTAGGGTTAAACTTGGATCTGGACTGGTGGTCATTGATTTGATTGGTTTAGAATCCTTCGGTATATATCCAATCAGAGAGCTTGATTTGACAGTCAGCTGAGTGTGATTTAAACGTGAGCGTCTTACAAAGATGCTGTAGCCATTTTCTTCCTGCATGAGAATAGCTTGTGTTTAACTGCACTGTGAGTTTTTGACGATTTTTAAGACTTTAAAATCATAATGGGGGTTGACATTGAGATTTGGTTTGTTCAAACAGGCAGTTTTTCATGATTGTTTATTTTTAGTGAACCTCTTCCCTGACGAAGAATTCAAAACTTGGCCATGTCGGCGGAGGTTCCCTCTTCATTGAAAGTTGTTGCCAGTTAAATCACATGACATCGATATTTTATTACCATATTGCAGAAATTTACAAAAAATGACAAACACTATTTATGTGAAATAGAGGCTACAAAAAGATAAAAATTGTGGATCGATGAGGATTTGCACTTCACTGTTTGCTGAAAGTTTTTCAGTGGTGTTGATTGCAGGATATTCTGATGATCCCCCCCAAAATAAAAAAAAAAAACAGGTTTAGCATCAATTGATACCTACACACTCATGAAAATATGTAGTGCCTGGGACTGTGCATACATTATATATATACTAGTAAAAAAAAGGCCCGTTTCGAAAAAAAAAAATGAAACGGGCGCTAGCATGTGTTTTTTTTTTCTTTTTCTGTTTGATATTAAGGGATATAAATTTTTTTAGGGATCCCTTGCAGGCAGGCAGGAGGAGGAGTATATATGGGTTGGTTTGAGTGTGGAATGTGGGTGGTGTTCTGTAGGGGGGGAGGGGGTTGTGGGAGTCTCTTTGTGTCTGTAAGAGAGAGATGTTGGTTTTTACTGTTTCAGTTTCTGTATTAAGGGGGTTGGGGGAGGAAGTATGTGTGTATGAGTGTGAAAGCAAGATGCTGTCTGTCCATGGCAGTGTGTGGCATTTTGGGGGGTGGGGAGTTTGGTTGTATGTATGTGTGTTAGTGAGTGATGCTGATTGTCCATATTAGATGTGTTTGGTTTTTTTTTTGTGGCTGGTAGGGGGTGATTGTCTGTGTGTGAGTGTGAGACAGTAATCTGAATTCAGCAGGGCAGTCTGATGTGCTATTTGTAGGCACTTGTATTTTTGATGAGACTGGAGGAATCCATTGCAGGCAGGCAGGAGGTGGAGTAGATATGGGTTTGTTTTGAGTGTGGAATGTGGGTGGCGTTCTGTAGGGGGGGCTGAGGGCGCATGTGTCTGGAAGTCTCCATTGTAGGCTCTGAATTCAGCACGGCACTCAGGTGGGCTGTTTGTATGTGCTTAAAGTTTTCATTAAACCGGAGTGATGTTTGTTTTTTTTCGGGGGGGGGGGGGTTGTGCACCGGAGGGTTCCGTTTGGGTGCTTTTTGTTTGGGGGGGGTGGATTGGTTAGAGTGTGGAATGTGGGTGGCGTTCTGTAGGGGGGGCAGGGCTGAGGGCGCATGTGTCTGGAGGTCTCCGTTGTAGGCACTGAATTCTGCACGGCACTCAGGTTGGCTTTTTGTATGTAATTAAAGTTTTCATTAATCCGGAGGGATCCTTTTGGCTGTTGTTTGTTGGGGGGGGGGAGTTGTGCGCCGGAGGGATGCTTTTGTCTGCTTTTTGTTTGTGTGTGTGTGTGGGGGGAGGGGGGGTTAAGCGCGGTTAGTATGCACGGGTGGTTGTAGTGATTCAACGGGTCAGCGATCCCTTGTTTGTCAGCTGGTTTTCATAGGTCCTTGGTGCGTCTGTCGTCATGTTTCGTTGCATGGCAACGGGTTGACTATCCCATTCGTTCAGTGTCAGTGCTCCGCCCTCGACGTCATCACGTTTGACGCGTGGGCGGGGCAGACACTCATGGCTAGAAAGTGGTCTCTGCCGCCTCACTTTTAGAATGTTGGGAAAGTGAGGCTTCATTAGAACGTTGGAGGTGCGTTTTATTTATATATATGGGAGAAGATGTGATGTGTGTGTGTGTGTGTGTGACATGGGTATGGAAACATCATCTTGTTAGCGCGTCCTCGTTAACGCACGCTAATGGGAAAATATCTCAGTTAACGCTGGATCACTTAACACCTTCTACATAGGAGTCACCAACTGCTCCCACGTTAAAACCTTGCAGTTAATGTGCACTAATGGCTACATTAGCACACAACCTGCATTATACATTCCCCCCCAAAATAGTGTTAGATTTGTAGTTAACGTGCTGAAATTCATGTTAACTGCAATTCCTAATGCCCTTTAGTAAACATACCCCATATTTTGGCCAGAACATGGACAGAGTTGCAAGTGCACACATTTTATAAAATATATACCTACATTCAAACTTCTCATATATATTTACAGCTGCTTCCAAGCAGGTGTAAATGTACATGGGAACATTTTAGGTATGATTATGTAGGCTGTATGAGGCTATTTTATAAGCATAATTAGACACTTATGGGGCTCATTTTTAATAGAGAAATGCATCCAAAAAATGATATAAATCTGGATTTGGACATTTTTCTCACAAAAATATTCAAATAGGTATTTTCAAAACCAATTTTTAGACATTTTCTATGAAGTCCATCAGAAGTCCAGTCAAATCACAAGGGGGCATGTCAAGGGCATTTAAGAGTGGGATTTGGGTATTCCTAACACTTGGACATTTTTCTGCCATAATGGAACAAAACAAAAACATCCAGGGCTGTAAATTGGAAGTCTTGGTCTAGACCTGTTTTATTAACGAATAAGCCACAAAAAAGTGTATTAAATGACCAGATGACCACTGCAGGAATACAGGAACAACACCCCCTGACTCCATCCCACCCTGCAAAGATGTAAATGAAACAGTACCTACCAGCCTCTATGACAGTTTCAGATGTTATGGCCAGTCCTATTAGAGCAGCAAGCAGGTCCCTGAGATAGCCTAGTGGTTGGTGTAATGTACTGCAGACAAGGTGACCCAGGCTCATAATCCATTCTAATTATTATACTTGTGGTGGAAAGTGTCAGCCCTCCAACCCCCCCCCCCCCCCCAAAAAAAAAAAAAAAAAACTACTGTACCCACATATATGTGACACCTGCAGCTATAAGGGCTATTGTAGTGGTGTATAGTTGGATACAGTAGGTTTTTTGTGGGTTTTGAAAGGCTCACAATACAATATAAGGGGGCAATGGTGAGATGGGTACCTAGGACCTTTTATGTGAAGTCCACTGCAGTGCCCCCTAGGGTACCTCACTGCTCTGCTGGGATGCCTGTGTGGTCAGTATACTAGGAAAGCTGGATCCTCCTACGACACAATGGCTTGATTTTGTGTGTTGTTCACTTGAATTTTTAAGTAATGGTCCAAAAAGCACAACAACATCTAGGTAATGGTCATTTTCAAAGAAAAAAGATAGACATTTTCACGATTTGAATTTTGTACGTTTTCAGCAAGACGTCCAAAGTTGGATTTAGATGTCATATCGAAAATGCCCCTCTTTGTGTCCTTATAAAATAGCCTCTAAAAGGCACCTACTTGCACTTCCAACTTAGATAGCCTCTTTTAAAATTACTTGCACAGTCTTCAAATGCTGCCAGGAATATTTCCTGTTTTGAGAACATTATCTTGGAGGTCAAAAGTATTGCCAAAACCGAACAAACTAATCAGTGCCTTAAGCTGGTGCTTTGAGAAGATCAAATGATAGATGGGAAAGATGCACAACAGCCATCTGTTTCTGATGCCTTTGACACAGACTTTTGACTCCATCTTAGGTAGCAGGCTCAATTAAATTACAGATTTCAACAAACAGCAGGCAGAAAAAAAAAAGGAATATGCTACTGTAACACAAAAATGAATGAACGTCATAGAGATATTCAATTATTTGGCTGAACATCTTATAGCTGTTGAACCCTCTTAAATGTTTTTGGTTATGTTCATGACAGTAATGAATGGATAGCTCCAATGTGAAGTATATAAGCATGGTTGCACACACTGATGTACCATATGGCCAAACACAGTCTCTGCCAGTCAGACAATTTCAAGTGACTGGCTATACTCTAAGCATGTCTGTTGAGGCCTCTTATTATTTGAGCAAAGATGGGATGCATACAGTTAAATGTCTTGATGGAAGTATTTTGTAAAACTGCTATCCTGCAAAACAAACAGTTAAATTATTCTTTAAAACACCAAAAAGCGTTTGAATTTACATTACAAAAAGTCATCAGACAATTACAGTTGCTAGTAGTTTTTGTGGCTGGGAGTGTGAAAAACACAGTCAGAAAGTGTTCCTTTAGCAATCCTCTTGGCTGAGAATATGGGAATCTCTTTATGAGTGGTTCATTACTCCTGATTTGATAAGTTTGCCTGAAATTCTTTATGTGTTCCAGCTTGGTCTGACAATCTTGCCTTCAAAGAAAATTCCTGCTTTCAGCAAAATCTACTTTGGATCTGTAGGAGTGTCAGAGAAATTCTTCAAACTGGTGGTTTCCTTTTGGGATTTGGTCAATCTGCTTCAGACCTTCTCACGACCCTCTGGAGAAAAGAAAATTGTTTGCTGGGGGAAATTATACATTTCCATTGACATCTGAGCAGGTTGAAATCTCATTCAGCTTTCAATAGTTGTACATTTTTCTCTGGCTTTCCTAATCTAATCTAACATTTTCTAATCTGCCCTCTTTTTTGCCAATTCTCTATAAGGACTTAAAGCTGATTACAAATAAAAAAGACTGGAACAACATCCAGGATCAACAGAATTAAATCATTAAAACATAGTTATACATAAATCAACGTTATCGCCAGTTTAGATTGCCGGTGATCTATTTCGCCGGCGACGTTTGATTATTCCCCTCCACGTGAACTAAATGCTCAGGACAAGAACTTTCAAATATATTATAACTGAGCAAGCTAATTTGAACATAATTCCTGCTTCTACCATCATCCAATATAAATGAATCAAAAAACAAAACACTCTATTATATTTTAGAAACCCATTACATTAAGACAGTGGACAGCTAACCTTGGCAGGGGAGCATCCAGGAAGGGAGTAGAAAGGAGGGGTGGGGGGGGGGGGAAGGAGAGGAGAAAGTTGGTTAGTTATGTTAATAAATGGGATAAGATGGTAGGTGTTAGGTTAGCATGGGATAGGTAGAGAAGGTTGTTGGCGGCAGGAGAGAGGGGAGAAAGAGCTGTGGATAGGAACAGGATTGGTGGTGAGGATTGAGGGAGGGGCTAGGGTAAGGTAGGTTTAGCATGTTTTTGGCAGGCATTGTGTTGTTGGGTAGTAGGTATAGTTAGAGAAGGGTGTTGGCATTTGAGAGTGCAGTGTGAGGAGAATTTGTTCCCTCCCCCCATCCTGGTGGTGGGGGTTTAGTGACATGTGTAGTGTTATGATGCATTTTGGTTGTGTTATATCTATTTGGGGTGATGCTGTGTAGAATGGGGAGGGAGTAGACTTAGGTATAGGAGGTGGGGAGCAGGGGTCACAGCCGTGTGGTGGTTGAACAGTTGTCCAGGCAGTCAATAGGAAAGGGTGGGTTGGAAGGAGAGAGTAATATAAATGGGATTGGAAGGAGAGAGTAATATAAATGAAATGTAGGCTTGGGAAAGATGGCAGGCATGGGTAAGACATTACCTAGAGCCAAGGCATGGACTTGGCATGACCTCAAGTCTTGCTCTCAGAATTTTCTGATAAATAAATTGGCTCATGTGGATAAGAGACTAGGTTGACACCGACTAGCCTTAAGACTGGGGGATGGGGGGTCTAGGCCACTCTGGTGGGAGATAAGAAATTATGTATTAATGTTGAAATTATTGGACTGGTTATTTTAAAGTATTATTATTAAAGCTGTAGCCAATTTCTGCCATAACATGTGTTGGTTTATGATTATTTATTGTAAAGATGAGAGTGACTGGATGCAGTACGAGTGCCAAGGTTAATGTGAATGAAATATCAGCTTTGAAACTGCATTTTATAATATCTGAAGCTTAAACCTAAATTGTTTTGAAATACTAGAGCATAAACTGTTGCAATAGTCCAATTGTTCTTCATTTTTTAAAATGAGTGTATAGTTCAAAACTGAAGTAATCCAAAAAAGACACAACACAGTTTTAACAATCCAATTAAATTGAGGCTTTACTGTGAGCATAGAGTCTATAAAAGTCCTAGTACTTTAATTATTTTTTTTAGCTTTTAAAATGGTTCCAGCTGAGCTGACAACATGGTAATTTCTGGTTTTAGAATTATTCAACCAAAATAGAATTATTTTTTCCTTATTTAATTTCAACCCATGACGCATGAGTTTTCAACAATCTGCTCAGAATCGTTAATCTTAGAACTTGTAACAATTTTGATCTCTCTCCTTTCTCTTCACATGTTTCTTAATTTTCTTCATTGTCTATCCCATACAAATTCCATAATCCAGTTAAGCGCCCTACAAACAATTATGAATTCCCTAAGCTTAACTAATTTCAAATCGCGATCCACAGTATCACGTGCTGTATTTAGGTAAAATTGTAGGAGTGTTACTTCTGTACCCCTGGATAACAGTTCCTTAACATCTGAGACCAAATTATTCAGTAAAGATTCAATAATATGTGAATTAAATCTCTTTGACAAGATATACAACAAAGATCAACACATGTAATTATATAATCGTTGACTTATCCAGAAATGTTTTATACTACCTTTTGCTTTAATACCATCATCTAACCCAAAACTCTCTGTTAATAATAAATGTATGTTCCCTTCCATTTCCCACATCCATGATGAATTGTAAGCCACATAGAGCCCGCAAAGAGGTGGGATAATGTGGGATACAAATGCAATAAATAAATAAATAAATAACTGAGACTGATCTAAACAGTCACATATGTGTTAATTGTATAGCAACAATTGGTTTTGATAGCTTGGCCAATAAGGGTTTGCTGGCAATGGGTCTAAAGTTAGAAGGCATGCTCAGTTAATGTGGAAGGGCATCTTCAATATGACATCTAAATCCAACTTTAGACAAGCAAGTTATGTCACAGATTAATGAGCCTTCATCATGTGGCTGGCTCAGGGCAGCTGATAGCAACTCTCACATTAACTGTCCAAGATAACAGCCAGCTAGCTATTATGCTTATGGGAGAAGTTCTTATACCTTTCTACTGGTTTGGTGTCATGCTGACTAGAATAACAAAGTCTGATGTTTTCCACTGTTGTGTCTTTGGGGGGACCAAATAACTGATTTCTTCAGCGCATGAAGTCCCCTAGCTCTGTAAACAGGGTTATTATTGAAAGTTACTTTGCCTTACTCAGGCCTTGATGTGTCAGCAATGTGCCTGGGGTTTGCAAACAAACCACTGCATAGGAACTGACACTGGCCTAAGCCGTTTACAAGAAAGTCAGGGTCATGATGCCACATAGTGCCATATGTAGGTCCTGTTTTGTCTGTACAGAAGGAATACCCTAGGAATTGAACCATGGTCCTCTCCATGGCAGAGTATAGCACTTACCAATGAACCAGTACAAGATAAAAACAAACAGCACCTATACCATCAAGCATAAATATGTCTGTACATCTACTAAAATTATTGTTCCTCAAGAAAATTACAATATTTACAGCAAGCATTAGTAAAAAGGAGATGGCAGAGTCTAGGCAGAAAGCATTTACTTATTATGCCCCAAGGCTGTGGAATGAAATCCCATTGGAAATGAATGTGAATAACAATAACCTAGTTAGTACTCAGAAAAGAAACAAACTTATGCTGCAGTCCAGCATAGGTCTCATCTGTAGGCTGCCTTTGGATAATGTTTTCAATCTCCTAACTTTATTGGGCCATTTGGTGCCATTTGTTTACTTACACTAGTATGTGTTTTTATTAAGACGGTTTACAGGTAGGATTAGTAAACTGTGATAAAATAACAGGCCATATTTCAATGTAAAAATGTGCATTGTTTTGGTAATTAGCGTATGAGTTATCAAATGAAGGGGATGTGGAAACAATGCCTCTCATGTGCTGCACTAAAATAATGCATATTGTCTTACTTTAGCCTGCTCTTCATTTTTTTTTGTTGCAACTGTCTCTGTACTTCTCTCATGCATGCTGATTTAAGACAACTGATGCGATTATTTATCATAAGTGCTATTAGTTGGTTTGTGGATACTAACAAGCATGGTTATTCCTTGAGACAGAAGACAAGAGCTGTTTCTAGTACTGACATCTGTTTGGAGTGCCTTATTTTCAACATGATTTAATTGTTTACCATTCTCTCTTGTCTTTTGCTCCCATTTGTGAGTGCCCTGCTTGGGAAAATGTATTACTATGGGGCCCTTTTACTAAGGTGCGCTGAAAAATGGGCTGCGCTAGTGTAGGTGCATGTTTTGGGCACTAGCAGATCCATTTTTCAGTGTGCCTGTAAAAAAAAGGCCTTTTATTATTATTTTTTACGAAAATGGACATGCGGCAAAATAAAAATTGCAGTATGTCCATTTTGGGTCTTAGACCTTACCACCAGCCTTTAACTTAGCAGTAAGGTCTTAAGCAGTAACTGTGCGGTAATCGTCTGCGTGCATAGAATGACGATTACCGCCCAGTTTCTGCTGTGCACCAAAAAAATAAAAATTATTTTCTGGTGTGCATAGCGGACATACGTCAAAAATGAAATTACCATAAGGGCCACGCAATAGCCGGGCAGTAACTCAAAATTGACGTGCGTTGGGCATGTGTAGGTTCCTATGTGGCTTAGTAAAAGGGCCCCTATTTTCCCTGTGGTCTATGTTTTTTTTCTCTCATCATTTAGAGGTTGGCAGAGTGTGAGGAGGTAAGCGAGTAGAAAGTGGAAAAAGTGAGACTAGCTGCGACAAGAATGTGAGTAGGGCAAGTGGTAGGAGGGTAAATGTGGTCAAGAAAGACAGACAAGAGGGGAGGAAGGAGTAGAGGAGTAGCCTAGTGATTACAGCAGTGTCTGACAACCATGGAGACCTGTTCTAATTCCACTGTAGCTCCTTGTAATAGTGTGCAAGTTGCTAAGGACTAGATTCAAAAAATGCGCGGAGAGCGCTATTCTACAAACAGTGCTCTAAGTTGGACGCCTTTTTGCTGAAGATGATGCCGCTAAGCTTTCACTGAAATTGCGTCTTTTCACAATGCTTACAGCAGCATGTCTGTTGCTAATCTTTTCTGTTCAATTTTTTTACTGTGGTTTGCAGCTGTTAAATGCCAGTTGGAGCCTTGACAGGGCCCCTGATGAAGGCAGTTGTGCCGAAACACAGCCTGTGTTGGGATTTGATTGTCAAGTGCATCCTGTATACTGTATTTTAAGCCTGTATTATAAACACCATTTTTAGTCATTAAGAATAAACTGAGCCTGTTTGGTCATCCTGGGACCTTGTCTTAGTGCCGTTCACTCTTTGTTTGACAGAAGTGTAAATTTGGTCAGGAAAGACAGACAAGAGGAGAGGAAGGAGTAGAGAAGTAGCCTAGTGGTTAGAGCAGTGGCTAACAACCAGGGAAGCCTGTTCTAATTCCACTGTAGCGTCTTGTGATAGTGTGAAAGTCACTAAGGACTAAATTCAGTAAATGGTGACCAAGTTTGTGTGCTGAAAAAAATGCACACAGAGAGCTATTCTACAAATAGTGCTCCAAGTTGGGTGCAATTTATAGAATACCATGTAACACCGAAATCCACACCCAACATTGGGCAAGAGGATTTACACCAACTGGAACCTGGTGTAAATCCTTGCACATAAATTAGGCACTTATCCCTGAATTCTATAATACAGTGCATATCTTTAGTGAATGTCCCTGACTCTTACTCACCCATGTCCCTCCCATGGCTAGTATAGCACAAGGCAAGATGTGCATTCAAATTCAAATTGCTACCAATTAACACCAATAATTATTATTGGCGCTAATTGGCTCATTTTTCAATTAAATTGCATGTGCATACTCTTTTCTGATTGTATGTACATGTGCAATCCAGGTCATAAATACCTGGGATCTTGCCAGGTATTTGTGACCTGGATTGGTCACTGTTGGAAACAGGATGCTGGGCTTGATGGATCTTTGGTCTGTCCCAGTATGGCAATACTTATGTACTTATGTACACTATTGGGAAAGAGTATACAATCTTTCTGAAAGAGTGTGTACTCTTTACAAATAGGGTGTAATCTTTGTGAATAATGCTCACTCTTTTCTCTCAGAAGAGTACATGCTTTTTTTCAGAAGAGTACACACTGTTTCCAAAGGAAAGTGGGCCTTTCCAAAAGCATGCATAGTCTTAAAGACATTGTTCCCATAATGAAAAAAAAAATGAAAAACCCTGAACATTCCTGAAAATGGCACAGGAAACAACATGACACAAACATTTTCTAGCATTACAGACCAGTATCTTTTATGAGTGTTCTTTCTGAGTCTAGATAGTTGGGTTTTTTTTTAATATTTATTAACACAAGTTGAACACAGGGTGTTTCTACTTGCTCTAACGGCTCTGCCGTGATCCCAACCCAACCTGACACTTACTGCTAGGAGTCTGGTAGATATCATCCTCCATTAATCCACCGCTGTTGTGCACACCTCCTTAGGGTGCATGCGTGCGCATACTAGCCCGCCTGTTATTAGGCCAGCAGCAGGACGATGAAGGGAATGTCAGAGTGATGTCAGGGTCCTGGACACATTTAAGGGAGCCCAGCCCCACCTCAAGTGCCTTCATAACTAGTTTCCTGGTTTCTGCCAAGTCCATTGGTTTTCTGGTCCCTGCCAAGTCTGCTTGCCTTCTGGTTCCTGCTTGCCAAGTCACCTTGAGGGGCATAATTGAACGTCGCCAGCGAAATAGTTCACCGGCGATCTATTTTGGCGGCTGCATAACAGCTGGCCGGAACCGTATTATCGAAAAAGATGGCCAGCCATCTTTTTTTTCGATAATACGGTTTAGCCTGGCAAAATGCCAGAGTTCGCCGGGTTTCAGATCGCCGGTTTTGTTTTTCAGCGATAATGGAAAAAAATGCCGGCCATCTCAAACCCGGCAAAATCCAAGGCATTTGGTCATGGGAGGAGCCAGCATTTGTAGTGCACTGGTCCCCCTGATGTGTTAGGACACCAACCGGGCACCCTAGGGGGCACTTCTAAAAATGTTTTAAAAATACACAAATAGCTCCCAGGTGCATAGCTCCTTTACCTTGGGTGCTGAGCCCCCCCAAGTCCCCCCAAACCCACTCCCCACAACTCTACACCATTACCATAGCCCTTATGGGTGAAGGGGAGCACCTAGATATGGGTACAGTGGGTTTTGGATGAGTTTGGAGGGCTCAACACTTAGCACCACAAGTGTAACAGGTAGGGGGGGGATGGACCTGGGTCTGCCTGCCTGAAGTGCACTGCACTCATTAAAAACTGTTCCAGGGACCTGCATACTGCTGTCAGGGAACTAGGTATGACATTTGAGGCTGGCATACAGGCTGGCAAAAAATGTTTTTATTTTAATTTTTTTAGTGTGGGAGGGAGTTGGTGACCACTGGGGGAGTACGGGGAGGTCATCCCCCATTCCCTCCGGTGGTCATCTGGTCAGTTGGGGCACCTTTTTGAGGTTTGGTCATGAAAATAAAAGGACCAAGTAAACCCGGCGAAATACTGCTTAACGCTGCTTTTTTTTCCCCATTATCCGCGAAAGCCAGCCATCTGGTAGCCACGCCCATGCCCGGCCATGTCCCGCTTTCGCTACGCCGCCGACATGCCCCCTTGAACTTTCGCTGGCGTGGTGACGGGAAAGCAGCGATGGTGTCAAAAAAGCCGCTTTCGATTATACTGATTTCTCTGCTTTTGAGAGATCACCGGCCATCTCCCGATTTATGTCAGAAGATCACCGGCGATCACTTTCGAAAATAAGCCTGCTTGTCTCCTGGTTTCTGTCTTGTATTCTCTCCACCACCTTCAGAGGTGACCTGTCTGCCATGGTCGGGTACCCGGCTATTGTCCCAGGGCTCACCACCCAGGATCATAAGACTCCCTCAGCACTCTTGAAAAAGTTCATATTATGTTAGATAATGGGGCCTGTGGCTCAGGTGGATCACTTGACTTGTTGGCTGCATTTGACTTAGTAGATCATCAATTCCTTTAGACCAGGCAAGTATTAAAGGCTATGTTGCAACCTGGTTTACTTCCTTTTTCCCAGATTAGTCTTTTCAGGCATCCACTTCATCCTCTATGATACCTTGTTGGTTTTTTAAACTGCTCCTAATAACTCTTGTCTTATCCCTTCGTATTATTCCCTTCATGCTGTGCCTACTCAGCTGCATACACAGTGATTAGTGCTCAATCCTGATAAAATTATTATTTGCTGGATTTCTGATCATCCCTCCAATCCTTCAGTAGTTCCTACTCTATTTAGTCTTCTAGTATACATTGTGGACGCCTTTCAACTATTTGGGAGTAAAAATTGATTACCTCATGGATTTCCAATGTTGGAAAAAAAGTTGTTTTTTTTTCTTATGGCAACTTTTCTCTTTCTGTAGCTATTTTGATGACTCAACATTTCACATATACAGCCCCATCTTAGAATGGTTGTAAAAACAATGAATTGAGAAATGCAGTTCCATGTGTCTCAAGTTTTACCAGTATTTTAGAACAGAATCTGCCTACATAGAGCCTGTTCTAAAATAGAAGAGAAATGGGCATTTATGTACTAGGTGCAAGTAGCAAAAACATACATTTTAGAAAACTAAATGCATAAAAATCAATGGATTCTAAGCCAGACCATACCCTCTTACTATTTGCATAAACTTGGGTTTGGTACATGCATATCCTGGCTTTGTAAAATAGGGACTTTCATGTTTATGCAAGATACACATTTAAGTACATAAGTATTGCCATACTGGGACAGACCAAAGGTCCATCAAGTCCAGCATCCTGTTTCCAACAGTGGCCAATCCAGGTTACAAGTACCGGGCAAGATTCCCAAATTGTACAATACATTTTATGCTGCTTATCCTAAAAATACCTCTCGTTACTTAGTAGAATTGTTACACGTATGCAATCAACATAGCATTTTTGAAAGTAGGGGAGGCTCATAAGTCGCTGGGGTTTAAATTGCAATTCTTGTATACCTCTATTTTGCGACAGATGTAATCATCGACTCACCCTACCAGCCTCCTAAGTTACTATTTTTTATATAAATTTTATCTTTTTCTTCTATCAATGCCTAATGTGCGGCTATACTTGATGTTGCATCAGGAGCTTCACAGTGAAAGTCTGACAATATGACAAGGCTGTAAATGTGCTCAAAAAACAACTCAACTTAGCTTTTGTTTTGAAGTGCGGAACTCCCTAAAAATAAGCAGTGGATTTTCCCCAACTCCATTTTAATAATGGCTTATGGACTTATCTTTTAGGAAGCTATCCAAACCTTTTTAAAACCTAACTGCTTTTACTACATCCTCTGGCAAAAAATTCCACAGTTTAATTACATGTTGAGTGAAGAAATATTTTCTCTGATTCATTTTAAATTTACTACTTTGGAAAGAGTAAGCAAGTGATTCACGTCTACCCATTCCACTCCACTCATCATTTTATAGACTTCTAACATATCTTCCCTCAGTCATCTTTTCTCTAAGCTAAGGAGCCCTAGCTGCTTTAGCCTTTCCTCATAGGGAAGTCATCCCATCCCCTTTATCATTTTCATTTCCTTTCTCTGTACCTTTCTAATTCCACTATATGTTTTTGAAATCTGGTGACCAGAATTGAACACAATATTCAAGGTGCAGTCGCACCTTGCAGCAATACAAAGGCATTATAACGTCCTCATTTTTGTTTTCCATTCCTTTCTTAACTTTCTATTTGCTTTGCCACCGCACACTGAGCAGAGGGTTTCAACGTATCATCAACTATGACACCTAGATCCCTTTCCTGGTTGGTGACTCCTAATGTGGAACCTTGCATTACATAGTTATAGTTCAAATTCTTCTTTTCCACATGCATCACTTTGCACTTACTCACATTAAACGCCATCTACTATATACCCAGTCTCCCAGTCTCGTAAAGTCCTCTTGTAATTTTTCACAATTGTCTTGTGATGAAACAACTTTGAATAACTTTGTGTCATCAGCAAATTTAATTACCTCACTAGTTACTTCCATCTCTAGATCATTTATGAATATGTTTAAAAACAGTGATCCCAGCACAGACCCCTGGGGAACCCCACTTTCTACCCTTCTCCATTGAGAACACTGCCCATTTAACCATACTCACTGTTTTCTATATTTTAACCAGTTTTTAATTCACAATAGAGCACTAGTGCCTATCCCGTGACTCTTCAGTTTCCTCTGGAGTCTTTCATGAGGTACTTTGTCAAATGCCTTTTGAAAATCCAGATACATAATTTTATTTTTTTAGTTACATTTGTACCACGCGCTTTCCCACTCATGGCAGGCTCAATACGGCAGGCAATGGAGGGTTAAGTGACTTGCCCAGAGTCACAAGGAGCTGGCTGTGCCGGGAATTGAACTCAGTTCCTCAGTTCCCCAGGACCAAAGTCCACCACCCTAACCACTAGGCCACTCCTCCACTATCAACCAGCTCACCTTTATCCACATGTTTGTTCAACTCTTCAAAGAATTGTAATAGATTGTTGGTAATCATTAATCCATGCTTTTGAATATGCTCTGTAATTTTGTTCTTTATAATAGTCTCTTATCATTTTGCCCAGCACCAACATCAGGCTCACCGGTCTATAATTTCCTGGATCACCTCTGGAACCTTTTTTAGAAATTGGATTTATATTGGCCACCCTCCAATCTTCTGTATGTTTGTGCATCTATCAAAAGCAAATGAGATCCTTTACGTTATACACTTTTTTATTTCACAGCTGGATTATTGTAATGTTGTCTATGTAGTTATTTCCCAGCGAAACTTGAATCCCTTCAAAATACAGCAGTTTGTATTTTGTACCAGGCCTGAACATTTGACCAGATCATCCCTCTTCTGTTGCAGCAGTATTGACTCTTGTTTCCTTTGCTTATAGTTCATGATGGTACTCCTCTCTATCTTTTTTCCTTGACTATCCTCTATCTTCCCATGTGCCTTCTTGAGTCATACATTGATCATCATCTCGTATTTCCCACTCTGGCATGTGCTTGTCTGGTGTTTACTAGTTATGGTGTTGTGAGAAAACACTGGGTTTGTAAGCCTGTAAATTATTTCTTGAAATGTATTTCTCTAGTTTGGCCAGCAGGTGGTACACGTTTTATGTTTAAATCTGTTACAGAGAAACGCCTGCTCCTTCTTTAGTTTAACATAAAGAGGAAGTAACCTGCAGTGATATGGCCAGCCACTTAAAAAAATGTTGTTCTGTGCTCTGATTGGCCTAGGAGCTCAAATTCAGTCTGGAAACACTGGATTTTTGTCTAGTCTGTTTGGAAGTAGAGAAAAACCTCTTATAACCTGTAAGCAGTTATATTCTGTAACCTGTAAGCAGCTATATTTCCTGTACTTCCCAGGCACTATGCAGGTAGTGATAAAATGTTTAAATAGTTTTATAATTGATCCTTAATCAGTTACCTGTTATTTCCCATCTCTTTTTATAGGTCACTATTCAATATTGTTTATGACAATAAACCTTTTAGTTTTTGACTCTGCTTGCCTGGACTGACTAAGAATCCTGGTGGTTTGTGTCTAGGGTCTGTGTGTGCTTTCTAGGAACCATGGGATGACTGGGAGTGTGGCCCCAGTAACCTAGAAATCACCAAGGATAACTTGAGAGCAGGAGACTACAACAGAGGCGGTTGGGACCCAGTCAGTGGGAGGAGGGTACTAGTGTAGAGCACATGCCTAGTTGCAGGTGAACCTGAGCTGTGCTGGGATAGGCCCTCTAAGTGACCACAGGATTAGCCCCAGGTGAGTGGCTAGGCATTTCATGACGTGTAGTTTTTTAAATTTGGATTTTATTCACACCTTTTTCAGTAGTAGCTCAAGGTGAGTTACATTCAAGTCAATGAGATATTTCCCAGTCCCTGGAAGGCTTACAATCTAGTTTTGTACCTTTGGAAGCAGAGGGTTAAGTGACTTGCCCAAGGTAACAAGGAGCAGCAATGGAATGTGAACTGGCCACCCTAGATGTCAAGCCCACTGCTGTAACCACTAAGCTACTCCTCCACCTGTTCTATAAAATGACCTTCCCTTGCCTTGTGAAATGAGTTGTCATAAAAAAATAGACTCACTTTTTTTCCAATTAGCTTTTGGGGACCAGGGTCTGGAACCCTCTGAACTGATTGTACAGTTACTTTCCTAGCACAGAATTGACTTCCTTTTCTTACATCCTTATATTTTTTCTCAGCATGTAAACTGCATTTACCTGCATGCAAGATAAGGTAGAATACTAAATACACAGTAATGGGAAAGGGAAATGGGACTTGATAAACCACCTTTCTGAGGTCTTTGCAACTACATTCAAAGCGGTTTACATATAATTAGGTACTTATTTTGTACCAGGGGCAATGGAGGGTTAAGTGACTTGCCCAGAGTCACAAGGAACTGTAGGGTGAGATAAATAATACCTAGGGCAACAGGTACCCACAGATTACTTATACCAAGATTCCCTGATGCATAAGTCTGCCTAACAGACTCACTAGCTCTGTCTAGGGTGAGATACAGGAATCTTGCTTCTGGCACCTCTCCAGGTGTTGGTGTGTAGAGTGAAAAAGAAAGACCCAGCTGATATATATATATATATATATATATATATATATATATATATATATATATATATTAGCTTTATTATGGATAAGAAAATAGAAATACTCTGCGCTAGCTTATGCAATAAAAATATCCATTACTGATATGAGCACTACCAAAATATATTGTCTATACTACACTCTGATTATCCTGAGACTAAGTACGGTAATGATTAGAACAGTACAAATGATAACCTAATAATCCTTATGAAACTTATCACATCTTATGCAAAATACACATTAGCAGCTGTCCCTGACCAAGAGCTGACATAAACCAGTCGTACTTAGATAAAACCACTGCCTAACCCCAGACCAGGAAATATATCACTGTGATCTTACCACGCTGTCCTGATGACGGCTTCAGATAAGACCGGAGCAGAATCTCCCCAGACGCTATTTTAGCTGTCTGTGTCTTATGTAGGGCAGGTCTTTATCAGCAACGAAGTAGGTCCCCGTCTCTCCTTTGGTTATCAGAGCCAATATCTCTGCCACAGGTATTTGCACCAGGATGCAGGTCACGAGGTTGGTATCATACAACCTTGCTGGATTTCTCAGGTCCTCTTACCAGTTGCCCCTCTTCCAAGGGTCTCTGACTCACTAACTTACTTCTGTTCCCGCTTTCCCCGTACCTCTCGGTCAGGTGACGGTAGGAACCAATCATGATCTTGTCCAGTTCAGTACATGGCAAGAAGAGTTCTTTGTTTTGTGACCTTGGAGAATGGTAACTTCTGGAGCCATGTCTGCCTCCCTACTCCGTTCTCAGGGTGATAGAAGGGGGTGGTTAGAACACAGACTGTCCTTGGCTTTAGCAAGCCTGTCAGTGATTTTCCATAAGCTGAAGCTGGATCTTGCTGACACAGAGATGTTGCAGCAGCCATCTTATTATACCAAGATGTCATAGGCTTGTATAGGCCAAGACCAGCTTAGGCTAGATCACAGGGAAATACCCCTACAGAACTGCAGTAGGAATTGAACTCAGTTCCCCAGGATCAAAGTCCACTGCACTAACCATTAGGCTACTCCTCCACTCCATACTGACAAACAAATTAAGCTATAGTGCCTTTTGCTGGAGGATATGGTCAAGACATCCAACATATCATGATTCTAAAGAGGTCTGAACAATTTTCTGGAGGAAAAGTCCATAACGAATATTAGTTACATAGACTTGGGAGAGTCATTGTCATCCCTGGAAATGAACTATGAAAAATAGATTTTCTTTTCGGATCTGATAACTACTGGTGAATCAAACTGACCATTTTTACAGATATGATACTGGGCTCAATGAATCTTGGTCTGACTCTGCATTGCTTTTCTTAGGGCCCCTTTTACTAAGCCGCATAAGCGTCTATGTGCACCGAACGTGTGCCACAATGGACTTACCACCCGACTACCATGCGGCCTTTGCAGTGATTTCATTTTCGGCGCTCATCCAATACATGCATCTGAAAAATAGTTTTTATTTTCTGACGTGCATAGCGGACACAAGCAAAGTGGCATCTGACGCACGTAGGTCATTACCGCCCAAATTCTTTACTGCTAGGTCTATGGCTGACGATAAGGTCAGAGACCCAAAACGGACGGGCGGCAATTTTGATGTTGCTGCACATCCATTTTCAGCAAAATAAATAAGAGGCCTTTTTTACAGGAGCACTGAAAAATGATTCTGTGCAAGCCCAAAACCCGTGCCTACACTACCGCAAACTATTTTTCAGCGCACCTTAATAAAAGGACCTCTTATATTCTTGGGTTCTCAACTTGCATTTCTATAACATCATGTAGCACTCGGATATCCTTTGGAAATCCAGTCCTTTTTTATAATACTGGGTGTGCCTGGGTGTTTGTCCCAGTCTTTAGATCATATTTGACTTACAAGCACTATTTTAACTGTTTTGAATTGATAATCACCTACTATTTTATTTCCATGCAGGGTTAAAAAGTCCATTACCTTATATAAACAAGTGTATTATAGGTTTGAATAAAAATATATATATTAATCCACAAACACGCACAGACTAATTAAAGAAGAAGGAGAAGTTAATTTAAAAATTGCTTTACAATTCATCATCTCAATGAAGCAACTCCAGCAAGTAAAGTGATATCACTGTATGAAAGATTGTGATAAATCAGGTAGTATTGCCACAATTATTTTTTCAATTAATGTCTCTTCTGTATGAGGATGAGCAGCACTCCCAATCTGACAATGCAATGCATTCTTGCAAATAAAATAAAACTCACTAGTGTTAATATTCAAACCCGCAGAAGCTGCATAAACTAAGTGGATAAATGGGGTCAATATTCATCAACGTAGTCTAAGTTAAGCATTTCAAGTTATACCTGGTATTTATACTGCCCACATTTACATGCCCTTTGCATGCATAAATGTAAAGAATACTAGCAATTATGCTCCTAAGTGCACACTTACCTTCAAAAGTGCCAGCTGTGTGCCTAAGCATTATTCTATAATAGTGCCCACTGAGTGGGAGAATTCTATAAATGGCACCCAGACTTAGGCACTGGGAAAATCTTGCATTAAACTAGTATTCTGGGCGGGACCAAGATGGCTGCAGTGATGACACTGGATGTTTTGTTCTTGCCTAGCCTTTTACCTTTTGGTCAATTACCTGTTGGATTTATTTTTTTTCAATGCCCAAATAGAAAGGAAAGCAGGCAGCTTCTGCCTGGCTATAATACTGTATCAGAAATTAGAGAATCAGGAAAACTTTGCTAGACATTTAAATTTGAGACTATTGAACTTTCCAAAGATATTGACAGCTACTCCTAAAGAATTATTTTATAGATTCTTAAAAGAAAGTCCACCTTTTCATGGATCCAGAAAAAAGCATAAAGAGATCTCAAGAATGGAACAAGTGTGCTTTAATGGTGACCTGACATGGGCTATTTTTGGTGTAACAACCCCCTGCCTCAGGAGTCAGTTCTACAATAAAAACAGATGTTATAATGAAACAATTTAAACATGTACTACATGAACCATACTTTGACATCAAGCAAATAAATGCACTAATTAAACTAAAAAATATGAATGAGTGATGAATAATGAAAAGGGACAATAAAATAGTGCCAAATCTGGTGTATAAGATAATAATAACTGAATAAATCTACAGATTAAGTCATGTTGCACTGAAGAATAAAAATAGTGCACAGGTTAAAAAAACCTGATATTGCTTAAATATCAGTGTAGCGATGTATGTCTAAAGGTTAAAAAATAGTGATATGACGTTAACTATTAGCGTGATGAGGTGCATCAAAAAAATGAAAAGGTAATTTAAAAAAAGTTGATTACTCACCAAGCTACACAAAGTGTATGAATATTCAAATCAAAATGCATAGTAGTAGACTGCTCTAAATTAAACATTAAGGGTAAAATTCTATACATGGAGCCTGAAAAATCAAAGCTGAAAAACCACATGCTTAGTGCGATTCTACAAACTGCACCTAAAGTTAAGCATACTTTACAGAATATGCACATATGCCATTCTTGCAATTAAAATTTAGACCACCTAAAACCAGGCCTAAATACCTGCATGTAACTGGTTACCGCCGGGTTAGCACTGGAGCCCTTATTGCCAACTCAATGGGTGGTGGTAAGGGATCCCTACCGCATGGCCAACCGGTGAGAGTTATCTCACCATGTGGGTATTTTTGGGGGGGTTTTAATGGCTGCGGGAAAAACATCCTCCGATTACTAGCACAGGGCCCTTTCCCCCATAGCTTAGTAAAAGGACCCCATAGTAAAGTATATCAGGTGCCAGGTGCTGTATGAAGTGTGTGTCTTTGTATGTGTTTGTGTATCTGTACATGTGTACTTTTGTCTCATTGTATGAGTCTGTGTATGTGTGTCTATGCATTTGCGCATATGTGTATCTTTTAATCATGGGATTAAAAAAAAGTTAGTTTCATGATTAATCATAGTATACTCCCTTCCAACATGTGACATCTATCACTTCCAAACTTCCACTTCCCATTTCCAAGATATATCTCTCTCTCTGCCTCCTATTTTCCAGTACCTCTTCTTCCCTACCCCCCCAATTCAAACATTTCTCCCTCTCTTCTTTCCTGCCTCCTTTTGTCCACCATCACTCTCTCGATCTCCACTGTTTTTGAGTCCCACATGTCTCCCTAAATCCATTCTTTTCCATGCTCTCTCTCTCACAAACCCCTTCCTCCTAGTCTACCTCAACTTGCCTGCTAGAAATCACCAGGCGGCAGCAGCAATTCACATTCTCTGTCTGCTGCTGGCCCTGGAGTCTTCTCTCTACTGCGTCCTGCCCTTAATTTTATTTTGTATGTGCAAAAATTTATACGCTGCACAATCTGCAATCCTTGATGGCTAACAATAAAACATATATAATAGAATAAAATAGAGATCTTAAAATAATACAAAATATACAAACAAACTAGGACTGGCCTAGTTGCAAGGGTGGTGGACTTTGGTCCTGGGGAAATGAGGAACTGAGTTCTATTCCCACTTCAGGCACAGGCAGCTTCTTGTGACTCTGGGCAAGTCACTTAACCCTCCATTGCCCCATGTAAGCCGCATTGAGCCTGCCATGAGTGGGAACGCACGGGGTACAAATGTAACAAAAATAAAAAAAAATACACAAAATGTACATCTTTTTCATTATTATTATTGACATTTATACCCCAGTTTCAAGTTCAATGTGGGTTACCAGCTTACAGGAGTCAATAGAAAATATAAAAGAAGAAATCATAGCCCTACACAAATCAGTGAAGGGAAGAATCAGAATACAAAAAAAAAAAAATAATAATAATATTAACAACTTCACCAAATACTCACTAAGCAGGAAAATTAATCTAACATCAAGTAGTCTCTGAGTTTACACCAAAAGCTCTCTGAAAAAATACAGGCATACTAGCATTTTTAGGATGAGCTAAAAATAAGCATGCACTAAACTTTAGAGACACCCATGTATTTCTATGGGTGTCGTTAGCGTTTAGTATGCACTGATCATTAGCACACACTAAAAATGCTAGTGCGCCTTTCAAAAAGGACTGCACAGTCCTTAAATGTTTCTTAATCAATCCCAGGTTCCTAATAGTTGGCCCCTTTTACTAAGCCATGTAGGCGCCTACGCATGCCGAATGTGCACCAAATTGGAGTTACTGCCCGGTTACTGCATGGTCCTTGCGGTAATTTCAATTTTGGCTTGCATCCGCTATGTGCGTCTGAAAAATATTTTTTATTTTCTGGCATGCATAACAGACGCGTGCCAGTGGCATTTGACGTTCTTAGGTCATTACCGCCCAGATTTTTTACTGCTAGGTCTATGGCTGGCAGTAAGATCTCAGACCCAAAATGGATGCTAGGCAATTTTTATTTTTCCACACGTCCATTTTCGGCAAAATTTTTAAAAAAGAGTCCTTTTTTACAGGCGCAGTGAAAAATGGATCAGCATGCGCCCAAAACGTGCACCTACACTACTGCAAGTCATTTTCCAGTGTGCCTTTGTGAAAGGACCCCAGAGTGTAGAGAGTGGCAGAGAGTTTCACCTTTTAGTGCCAGCAGTATAAAAAATTGCATCCCTATATTCATCTAACTGGGATAGATGAAAGGAGGGTGCAACCACTAAATTTGCATCAGCTGATTGTAGAATCCTGGTTGGTTGGTACAAATGCAAGGTTGAGAAGATTACATTTGGTACAGTGTTACATGAACCTTTGGAAAAAAAACAACAACAATAAGAACTTATATTGAATTTAAAATTATGTGGGTAACCAGTGTATGTATGCTACAGAAGTAGAAATATGATCAAATCTCAATAGGCTTGTTTAAGACACATACTGCAATGCCAATTGCAAAGATATTAAAGTTTTCTTGGAGGAACAACAGTAACCGGATAACCTGCTGGAAAAATCATTCATGTTTTCGCCATGTTCAATTTTAAGTGATTAGCCTTCATCCATGTATTAAATTTTTTAAAGTACGAGAACAACTCAATACTCTCACCAACAGATTTTTCAATTCTAAAAAAAGAATTGTATATTGCCTGCGTAAATTCAATAACTAGCCCCCATGTTTACTTAGCTGCGCTAATGCCGACACAACCCATTCACTTTGAATGGGCTGTGTCAGCATTGCTGCGCAGCTTAGTAAACAGAAGGGGTCGGTAACTTCCTGTTTTCTCAGGGGCAGGACACAGTAGAGAGGAGATTCCAGGGCTGGCGGTGGACAGGTAATGTGATTTGCTGCTACTGCCTGGTAATCTCCAGCAGCAAGTTAAGGGACGCTGGGGGAAGAAGCATTAAAAACATTGAATGTTTTAAAAGATTTTGTTTGTGTTAAAATTTTAATGCGTTAATTGAATTAATAATGCGTTTCATGCCCACCTCTAGTATCTTTTGGTGTGTCTGGAAAATATGTGCATGTGTTTGTTTGTTTGTTTGTTTATTTATTTGTTTATTTGTGTGTCTGTGTCTGTGTGTTTATGTGTACAGAACAGACAGTTTCTCCCCAATATGTGCTATTGCTTGGGGGAAGTATGCCTAAAAATTACAGTTCTAACTTTATCCAGGGAGCTAGCTAGATAATGGTCGTGGCATTTCCTGTTCTGCACAGATATTCAGCACTGCTCACTATCCAGATAATGTCTCTGAATATCCATAAATCATTTTAAAAAACAAGGTCAGCATTTAAAAAAATGCTCACTATAGTGTTAAAATATTGATTCTTAAGTTTTTCCAAGAATACTGCCATTTTTAATAAGAAGACTGTGTGAAGGGGTGTTTTAAAAAATTACTCAACTGGAGGGAAGGGGTGTTAATGAGATAGCTGGCTACTATAGATTTATGTCCATGATAAGTCTTCAGAAAGAGTACATGCTACTGGAAATGACTGAACTGGAACCGATTTCCCTCATTTTAGCTCCCAGGCAATTAATTCACCATGGGGCTCATTTTCAAAAGAGAAGAAAAAAAATCCCCCAAATGGCATAAAGTGGCATTTGGACATTTCTATCCAAATAATTGGCCAAATTGCAATTTTCAAAAATCAGATTTGAGATGTTTTTCTCTGCACTGCATCCAAATCACAAGGGGATGTAGCTGCAATGGGAGAAGACATGGAGGGGCATAATGGAACAGAAACGCCTATCTCCATGGGCGTTAATCTCCGAGAACGGGTCCGTGAAGGGGCGGGGCGGATCGTATTTTTTAAAAGAAAAAGACGCCCATGTTTTATTCGTCAAGGTGTGAGCTGGGCGATTTTGCTTTTCAGCGATAATGGAAAATGAAATCGCCCAGCTCAAAAACGAATAAATCCAAGGCATTTGTTCGTGGGAGGGGCCAGGATTCATAGTGCACTGGTCCCCCTCACATGGCAGGACACCAACCGGGCACCCTAGGGGGCACTTTTACAAAAAACAAATAAAAGGTAAAAGAGCTCCCAGGTGCATAGCACCCTTCCCTTGGGTGTTGAGCCCCCCAAATCCCCCTCAAAACCCACTGCCCACAAGTCTACATCATTACTATAGCCCTAAGAGGTGAAGGGGGGCACCTACATGTGGGTACAGTGGGTTTGGGGAGGGTTGGACGACTAATAGCATTAAGCAGCACAATTGTAACAGGTAGGGGGGGGGATGGGCCTGGGTCCACCTGCCTGACGTCCACTGCACCCCCTAACAACTGCTCCAGGGACCTGCATACTGCTGCTTGGGAGGAGGGTATGACATTTGAGGGTGAAAGTAAAAAGTTGTGAAACATCATTTGTTGTGGTGGGAGGGGGTTAGTGACCACTGGGGGAGTCAGGGGAGGTCATCCCCGACTCCCTCTGGGGGTCATCTGGTAATTTAGGGCACTTTTGGGGGCCTTATTCGTAAAAAAACAGGGTCCAGGAAAAGTGTTCTAAATTCTAGCTCAAAACTGTTCCATTATCGGCGAAGGGCGCCCATCTCTGTTCGCCCGATAACCACGCCCCAGTTCCTCCTTCGACACGCCTTCGACACGCCCCCGTCCACTTTGTCCGCATCCGCGACGGAGTGCAGTTGAAAGCGACCCAAATTCGGCTTTTGATTATACCGCGTTATTCGTTTTTGTGAGATAAACGCCCATCTCCCGATTTAGGTCGGAACTTGGGCGTTATTCTCGTTCGATTATAAGCAGGATGGGGGTAAGCTGGCAAGATGTGTAGATTGGCTGCCACTAGGAGGAAAGAGAGATAGGAAACCTTGTGTGCAGGAGCTCATCATTAGTCTAATGCTCAACTCAGCTGATATGGGTGTGGGGAAGCTAATGGAAGGAGAATGATTGGTTGTGGTAGCTGAAGCCAGGGATTGATTAGGCAGGTGGGAAGGAGTCTCAGCAGTTCCGTTCAGGAGAGAGAAGCAGAAGGAGAGAAGCAGTTGCAGGCTGAAAACCCTTGGGCAGAGAGGTCCCTAAAGTATTTGCAGGCTGAAAACCCTTGGGCAGGGAGGTCCCTAAAGTACTGAAGCAGGCTGAAATTCCTTGGGTAGAGGGAGTCCCTAAAGTATTGAACTCTCCTGAAGGTAAAGAGGATAGAAGGTAGAAACTGCTGCTTGGTGACTGAACTGTGATGATGAACTGAAAGAACTGTTTGTCTTGGGAATTGAACTACTGTTTATTGTGCACTGGATAAAGATCCAAGACTGGAACTGACTGTAAGCCTGTATTGAGTCCTGGTATGTGCTAATAGCCTGTTGCTTAAAAGGGACTATTGGCCACACACTTTCAGGTGGCTTATATATGCTTAAGATTAAAGGTGAATGCTGCTGTTGGAACTGTGTACTAGAAACCTGCAGGGAATAAAAGTCCTTAAGATTGAAGTTACTGGTGGACATCTATTTCTTCATTGTACCGGGAGCCTGTGGCTGGAGGAGATTGTTCTATCCTTGGCTGCACAAGAAAGGTACCTGGTTACAGTATGCGTGTTAACCATGTACATGCCTATAATATCCCTATAGGTGCCTACATGGTTAGCATGTGCACTATTTGTAGGCACGCTAAAAACACTAACATACCTTAGTAAACAGGGCCCTAAGTGACAAAAAGAAGCCCTAAATGACCACTGGAGAAATTAAGGCATGAACCTCCTTTACTGCCCCCCCCCCTCCAGTGATCACTGACCCCTTACCACTCCCAAAGATGTGAAAGAAACAGTACATAGCAGCCTATGACAGCTTCAGATGTTATGGCCAGTCCTATTAGAGCAGCAAGCAGGTCCAAGGATCCCAGGAGTAGCCTAGTGGTCAGTGCAGTGGACTGTAGAGAAGGGAACCCAGGCCAAAATCCTACTCTACCTGGTACACTTACGGTGGAACACGTGAGCCCTCCAAAACTCACCAGAAACTGACTGTACACGACTACAATAGCCCTTATGTTTGACATCTGCAGACATAACGGCTATTGCAGTAGCATACAGTAGGTTTTCTGTGGGTTTTGGAAGGCTCACAATACAAGGGAGTAATGGTGAGATGTGAACCTGGGATCTTTTATGTGAAGTCCAGTGCAGTGCCCCCCATTACTCTGCGGGGATGTCTGTAAGGCCAGTCTACGTAGAATGCTGGCCTCTCATACATCCCAATTTCTTGTTTTTGTGTTTTTTTCCATTGGACATTTTTTTTAATAGTCCTAAAAGACAGATGCACTGAGCAGAAAAAGATCTAGCAAATTGCCATTTTCGAAACAAAAAGTTGGATGTTTTTCTGGTTTGAAAATGGCCATGTTCACTACTGGATTTTTGGATGTTTTCCACAAAATGTCCAAAATCGGATTTAGACATCTCAAAAATGACCCATCACGTCTTATAGCTAAGGAGTCGGGGTTTCTTGGGTCCTGCAGAATTCAAGGGCTTTACTGTTTTATGAGTAGAGGAGTGTGGTAGCCGTGTTAGTCCACTCTTAAGGTTATCAATAGAAATCAAACAAAATAAAACATAGAAAAGAAAATAAGATGATACCTTTTTTATTGGACATAACTTAATACATTTCTTAATACATTACCTTCGAAAGCTAACCAAGAAATGTATTAAGTTATGTCCAATAAAAAAGGTATCATCTTATTTTCATTTCCATGTTTTATTTTGTTTGATTTCTATTGATAACCTGTTTTATGAGGAAAGCCTATCATTGAGGAAAGCCTATCATTAAGAATATCTGCTGTAGAAAGAGTGTATCCTGAGTCCCTCAGTCTGAACAGTATAAAGGATACTGTGCTTTTAAACCTCTAAGCTAACAGTCTAAACTGATGTATCCAACTTTTGCTTCCCCTTATAGACACTTTGATATTTTGTGATTCTTTCTCAGTTATACCTATTCTAGGTCTTCCTCCAACATCATTCCATGACCTCATATGTTTGCGCTTACTTTTGGGCTACTGGCATCAATCTATTTATTTCATTTCAGAATTTTATATACCTTTTAGATTTCTCATCACTTTTGTTTGCTTTACTGTTGTTTTTTCCATCACACAGGTCAACTAATCTTTCCCCATAATCCATGCCCCTGAAGCCCTCAATTATTTTGTAGGTCTACTATACCACCTTTCAACCCAAAAGGGTCCTTTCTTTAATACAGTGACCCAATTATCACATAGGTTTTCAAATGTGACCTCACAAGTGCTTCTTTATACAGCAAAGAATAAATTCAGCTGATTTATCCTTTACAGAGAGCACACTCTCAAAACTTAGCTTCCATTTGTACTGTTGCAATTCACAATAATAACTTAACAATGCAGTTACTAACAAACTAGAGATACAGGGTGGCAGTTTCTAAATTGTAGTGAAATATTGCATTTTACTGCAGCAAATTCTTTTGCACGAGTCACTAGCACGTGGTACCTTAGTACCACTGGTTAGTAACTCAGGGGCCCTTTTATTAAGTCACTGCCAAAAGTGTCCTGCGCTGGTGTAGGCGCATACTTTGGATGCGTGCCTGGACAAAAGAGGATTTTTTTAATGTGCCAGAAAATGGACAGGCGGCAAAATGAAAACCAGCACGCATCCATTTTTGGCCTGAGAACATAATGCCACCCATTGACTTAGCGATAAGGTCTCATGCGCTAACAGGGTGGTAAGTGTCTAGAGCATGCCAACTGCTGATTACTGCCAGGTAAGGGTTCTGCGGTAGAAAATAGAAAATATTTTCTACCATGTGTTTTGGGTGTGTACCAAAAATGGAATTACTACCCGGGGCATGCAGTAGTCGGGTGGTAGTGCCCACTTGATGTGCATTGGACGCGTGAAGGCACCTACGCGCCTTAGTAAAAGGGCCCCTCAGATGGTAAATTTTAATTTGCATTGCTGCAGCCAGGAACATCACATGCTCTTGACAGTAGTAATGCAAAGACAGCACATATTAAGTCAGGTGTGCTGTTAGAGGCCAGTGGTAGATTCAATTAACACCCCTCCCCCCTCCACACACCTCAACAGCCCTGATCACAACTCCCTACCCTCTGACCTCATTAAAAGTCTCCTTCTCTCAGGTCTGATAGCTCCTTAATCAAAGGTCCCCACCTTCATCCCACTAATTTCCCTGGCACCTACTAGGGGCTTCCCTGGTGTTTAGTGGATAGGCAGGAGTAATCCCCTAGTGTTTCTATTCCATTGGCTACTGGGTTCAAAATGGTGCCACTTGTCTCCCAGTGGCAGTCTAACAGTACTCCTGATAAGAACATAAGAAGAACCATGCTGGATCAGACTAAGGGCTGCATATTACTCCTACATAAGTATTGCCATACTGGGAAAGACCTGTATGACTTTCATTGGTTATCCATCTTCTGGAGCATGCACTTTTGGTACTGGTATTCAAAGCATACATGGGGCAATTCTATAAGTAGGTGCCTCAATTTAGGCTCCCCATAATGTCAAGCTAGGTGACTACACGTTTCATTATAGAATATTCACATAGCCCACTATCAGAATGCCTAATAGTTCAACACTTGCACTTAGGCTATCCATAAAGCTGGTGTAAGAGAGGGCACCAAAAGCAGTAATGTAGTTACAGGGGGACTGGGTGGGCTGGGCTTACCCACTCTGGGCTCAGTCCACCACCCTAAAAAACTGGAACATGTGCAGGGCGGGCAAGCATAGGGGTGTTTCTGGCCGCTGAAGGAGGACCTCTTCAGCTGGTGGGGCTTAGGGATCCCACCAGCTCTGGTATTTAGGATTTGAGTTTGGGGTCATTGTGTGTGTATTGTGGGGGGGGGGGGGGGGACACGGAGAGCAGGGCAGGGGCCAAGAACAGGAACAAAGCAAAATGTTGTGTCCACCCATTTGGACTTAGGCTCCTCCTTCCATAAAGTGAATATCTAGCCATTCCAATGGCCTAAAGGTGACAGGGATACACGTAACTTACAGTATTCTTCAATTTACGGGCCTAAGTCCTGACTGCCCCACCTATACTCCATGCTTATGTATGACTCCCCTTGCAAATACACACAATGTAAATTAAGCAGGTATTTACAGAAAAGCACTTAGGCAGGATATTGACATTTATATGCATATATGCATCTAAATGCCATTAATGGATATGCCTTTATTTTAAATATTTATGGCCTCTTTTACAAAGCCGCACTACCGATTTTCAGTGTGGCAAATGAGAGGAAGCCCATTCAATTCCTACAGGCTTCCTCTCATTTGCTGTGTGGGACTCGCAAGCACGGCTTTGTAAAAGAAGCCCTTACATTCTTAACATGTGTTCATATGTGAATACCTACTGTATTGCTAATCAAGAAATGTATTAAGTTATGTCCAATAAAAAAGGTATCATCTTATTTTCTTTTCCATGTTTTATTTTGTTTGATTTCTATTGATAACCTTTAAGAGTGGACTAACACGGCTACCACACCTCTCTACTGTATTTTAAAATTGCTCTTTATGTAATGAAGCATCATTTGGTGCTAATTAATTCATCCTCCTTATCTGCCATTATCACAGGGGTCCTATTCATTGGATATGCCTTCATTGAGGTAGGCCTACTTGTGTGAGACTAGAGATTAACATTTTTTTTGTAGCTGAGCCCTAATTCTGGAATGCTTTACAAACTGAATTGTGGTCTATTATATAGCTTCTGATTTTCAAAAAAAAAAAAGTTACAAAGGCACATTTATTTCAGAAAGCATACTCAGGTGTTGAATGGTGTGTCTAAGTTGATAGTCTATCTATTCTTTGATTATGTATATACTAGATATAGTTTATATTTTATGCATGTTTTTGATATGGGTTGTTTTTATAGTAATTTGATTTTATTGGGAGGGGGGATTACTAACATGGGCTACTGTTAAGATGGGTTATTACCCTTTCTCCCAAATTACACTATCATATCCTGTCTACCCTCGTTTATCCTAGTCATATATTATCTACAGTGGTGGAAATAAGTATTTGATCCCTTGCTGATTTTGTAAGTTTGCCCACTGACAAAGACATGAGCAGCCCATAATTGAAGGGTAGGTTATTGGTAACAGTGAGAGACAGCACATCACAAATTAAATCCGGAAAATCACATTGTGGAAAGTATATGAATTTATTTGCATTCTGCAGAGGGAAATAAGTATTTAATCCCTCTGGCAAACAAGACCTAATACTTGGTGGCAAAACCCTTGTTGGCAAGCACAGCGGTCAGACGTCTTCTGTAGTTGATGATGAGGTTTGCACACATGTCAGGAGGAATTTTGGTCCACTCCTCTTTGCAGATCATCTCTAAATCATTAAGAGTTCTGGGCTGTCGCTTGGCAACTCGCAGCTTCAGCTCCCTCCATAAGTTTTCAATGGGATTAAGGTCTGGTGACTGGCTAGGCCACTCCATGACCCTAATATGCTTCTTCCTGAGCCACTCCTTTGTTGCCTTGGCTGTATGTTTTGGGTCATTGTCGTGCTGGAAGACCCAGCCACGACCCATTTTTAAGGCCCTGGCGGAGGGAAGGAGGTTGTCACTCAGAATTGTACGGTACATGGCCCCATCCATTCTCCCATTGATGCGGTGAAGTAGTCCTGTGCCCTTAGCAGAGAAACACCCCCAAAACATAACATTTCCACCTCCATGCTTGACAGTGGGGACGGTGTTCTTTGGGTCATAGGCAGCATTTCTCTTCCTCCAAACACGGCGAGTTGAGTTCATGCCAAAGAGCTCAATTTTTGTCTCATCTGACCACAGCACCTTCTCCCAATCACTCTCGGCATCATCCAGGTGTTCACTGGCAAACTTCAGACGGGCCGTCACATGTGCCTTCCGGAGCAGGGGGACCTTGCGGGCACTGCAGGATTGCAATCCGTTATGTCGTAATGTGTTACCAATGGTTTTCGTGGTGACAGTGGTCCCAGCTGCCTTGAGATCATTGACAAGTTCCCCCCTTGTAGTTGTAGGCTGATTTCTAACCTTCCTCATGATCAAGGATACCCCACGAGGTGAGATTTTGCGTGGAGCCCCAGATCTTTGTCGATTGACAGTCATTTTGTACTTCTTCCATTTTCTTACTATGGCACCAACAGTTGTCTCCTTCTCGCCCAGCATCTTACTGATGGTTTTGTAGCCCATTCCAGCCTTGTGCAGGTGTATGATCTTGTCCCTGACATCCTTAGACAGCTCCTTGCTCTTGGCCATTTTGTAGAGGTTAGAGTCTGACTGATTCACTGAGTCTGTGGACAGGTGTCTTTCATACAGGTGACCATTGCCGACAGCTGTCTGTCATGCAGGTAACGAGTTGATTTGGAGCATCTACCTGGTCTGTAGGGGCCAGATCTCTTACTGGTTGGTGGGGGATCAAATACTTATTTCCCTCTGCAGAATGCAAATAAATTCATATACTTTCCACAATGTGATTTTCCGGATTTAATTTGTGATGTGCTATCTCTCACTGTTACCAATAACCTACCCTTCAATTATGGGCTGCTCATGTCTTTGTCAGTGGGCAAACTTACAAAATCAGCAAGGGATCAAATACTTATTTCCACCACTGTAGCTCAACTTATCATACACTACTAAGCCCAACTTTACATTGTTTTACTACTGTTTTATTAAAATTCTATTAACTTTGTATTTCAAATTACTATGTAAGCCACATTGAGCCTGCATTATGTGGGAAAGCACGGGGTACAAATGTAATAATAATAATAATAATGAGTCCTGCTATTTTAATACAGGGTCTCATTGCATAACATGGGACCCTGTACTAAAACACTATGACTGTAGCAAAATATGTTTACACATTATGACACATCACTTTTCATCTTCTTGTCACATTTCCTTGGCCACAGTTTTACTACTTTTATGTAAACCCTCCAATGGTTTCACGTTTTTATTTTACTATTTGCTTGGTCAATGTTTTCAACACTTTCACCTTTTTTAAGACTATGACTTTATATGGATCATAGTCCATTTTCACCAGTGTTTTTCATTATACTATAATCTTTGTTTTGCACACTATTTTTGACACTATAGTTTTTGATATTCTTTTCATTTACCAGTCACTTTTTTGACACACTTTTTATGATATGGTGGACTCTCATTCTGTTTATGTGTTTTCATTATTATACATACATAGAGGGGCATAATCGAACGCGAACACTCATCTCCATGGGCATCTATGTCTGAGAACGGGTACGTGAAGGGGCGGGACAGACCGTAATTTCGAAAAAAAAATGGCCGCCCATCTTTTTTTTCGATAACACGGTTTGTGCCCGGCAAATGCATCAGAGTTGTGCGGATTTGAGCTGGGTGGTTTCATTTTTCAGCGATAATGGAAACCGAAGGCGCCCAGCTCAAAAACGAACAAATTCAAGGCATTTGGTCATGGGAGGGGCCAGGATTCGTAGTGCACTGGTCCCCCTCACATGCCAGGACACCAACCGGGCACCCTAGGGACACATAACAATTTTAAAAAAAGGTCAAATACCTCCCAAGTCCATAGCTCTGTTCCTTTGGGTGCTCAGCCCCTCAAATCCCCCCCAAAACCCACTGTCCACAACTCTACTCCATTACCATAGCCCTTATGGCTGAAGGGGTGCACATACATGTGGGTACCGTGGGTTTTGGGGACGGTTTGGAGGGCTCCCATTTACCTCCACAAGTGTAATAGGTAGGGGGGGATGGGCCTGGGTCCACCTGCCTGAAGTCCACTGCACCCACTAACAACTACTCCAGGGACCTGCATACTGCTGTGATGGAGCTGGGTATGGCATTTGAGGCTGGCATACAGGCTGGAAAACAAAGTTTTTAAAGTTGTTTTTTTTTTGGTGGGAGGGGGTTAGTGACCACTGGGGGAGTCAGGGGTGGTCATCCCCGATTCCCTCTGGTGGTCATCTGGTCATTTAGGGCACTTTTTTGGGACCTGTTCGTGAAAAAAAAAGGGTCCAAAAAGTGACCTAAATTCGCGCTAAAAACGCCTTTCTTTTTTCGATTATCGGCCAAAGGCGCCCATCTCTCCTTGGCCGATAAACACACCCCAGTCCCGCCTTCACCATTCCTCCAACACGCCCCCATCAACTTTGTTCCTTCCCGTGATGGAGTGCAGTTGAAGACGCCCAAAATTGGCTTTCGATTATACCGATTTGGGCGCCTTTGTGAGATGGGCACCTATCTCCTGATTTGGATCGAAATCTGGGCGCCCATCACTTTCGAAAATAAGGCTGATAGTGTCCTTTTTTATTATATTAATGTCTTCAAGAAGTTGTATGAGAATGATTCCAGTAGCATATTTACTATCTCCCTCCCTGCCCGTCTTCAAGTCTTTGCTTAAAGCCCACCTCTTCAATACTGCATTCGGCACCTAACCCTTACCGTTCAGTGAATCCAGACTGCCCCAATTTTGACTGCCCCTATTGGACTGACCATTCACTTGTCTATTAGATTGTAAGCTCTTTGAGAAGGGACTGTCTCTCTTTGTTAAATTGTACAGCGCTGCGTAACCCTTGTAGCGCTCTAGAAATGTTAAGTAGTAGTAGTAGTAGTATCTGATGATGTTGTGAGATCAGGTATGCATTGTTGTTGTATTTATTTACCATTTCATGATTTTAATATGTACATTTTTTGCTCTTCTTATTACTGAATGTTCATTTGTATTTTGACTTATGTTGATGATATACTTTTTATTTGCATTAAATATATACTTTTTCTTACATCATGTATATGTATCCTTACTGACTTTGACTTTATATACACATTGTTTTTGTTCATACATTGTTTTTATGTATTTTATTTTTATTTATGTATGACATATATTTTGTTTTTAGACTCCTGATGAAGGCTTTGTAGCCAAAAAACTAATTTGTGTTGAGTCTTTTTTTCAACGCAATGAAGTACTACTGTTCATCACCACGACCGTTTTTGAAACTCTTTTTTGTCACCTTTGCTGTTGTACCTTTTCAATTTGCGTTTTGCAAAGGTTGTTTCTTCTTTTTGTTTGCGGTAAAATAACCCATCTTAATGGTAGCCCATATTGATAACTCTCACCCTTTATTGCTCAGTTATATAAAAATGAAAACAAATAATAAAGTAAAATATAAATTATTATTGTAATCCTCCTAGATTTTAGATTGTGCAGAATGTTAATCAAAATGAATAAATAAGACTGATCCATTGAGCCTGAAATCCTGCCTCTGACAGTGACCAGTCTGTGTGATCACAAGTACGGAATTAGCAATGGATCTCTCAAGTCTACCTAACTTTAGGTCTTTTTACTAAGGTGTGCTAATGATTAGCGCTAAATGATAAGATGCCCATTATATTCCTATGGCCATCTTATTGTTTAGCATGCACTAAGAGTTAGTACGCACTAAATCTGTTAAGAGCACCTTAGTAAAAAGACCCCATAATCTTTTGTGAACTTTTCTTCCATTAACTTGTCTAAACCTCTCGAGCTCTGCTAATGTATGTTGGTTGCCCAGATTGTATCCTTGTGCATCAGTTTCTACAGATTAATCAGGTGTTGCATTAAAAAAAAGTGTTCTATGATTTGTTTTCAATCTGTTGGTCATTAGTTTCAGGGGATGTCTTTTTGTGATGCTTGACAGTTTTACCATTTCCTATTTACCATTCTAGCCTACTTCTTATTTTATAAGCTTCCATTACATTTTCTCTCAGTTGTCTTTTCTTCAAGCTGAGTCCTAACTTGTTTAGTCTTTTTTTCCTAAGGGGTGTATTCTACCTCCTTTATCACTTTTTTTCATTCTTACATGAACCTTATTTTTGCACTGTATCATTTTTGAAAGTAGAGTGACTAAAACTGCATACAGTACTCAAGAAGATAGGGGTTAGACTGCCAAATAAGAGTACGCAGGGGATCAAGATTGGGGGGGGGGGGGGGGGTTGCTGAAATGGCTATTGAGGCTGTAAGGGGAGTGGGGGCCTGGATCAGGGATATTGGGGGTCACATAGCAGTCAGGAAAAGTAGGAAGAAGAACGGATGCAACTTTTATTTTGCTTAAATATTATTGGAGAGTCAATTTTGTATTAATTAAGTTAATTAAGGCTTTTAATTTTGGAACACCACACAGGTGTTTGGATTGTTTGTTATATAGAAGTGCTATACCTTATGCCTTGCCAGGTTTTTACTGTAGCTCATTGGAATGGGAACCTGGACCCCTGTGAACCCTCTATTTATGGGGAGTACTAGAAGAGGGATTACATAAACGGAGACAATTTGGGCACTTCTGCTTAAAATAGTGAGATGTCTGAGCAAATCTATATTTTGTTTAACAGCCTGTGGTGTACTGCATTACATAAACATTGCAGTCTCGAACCTTGTGGTAAACCAAATCACTGGGGTGCTATTTATGGGCTATAAGGTCACTGAGAGTTTGCTGATTCAAGCTATTATGATGTCAGAACTGTCCTTTTGAACTATTAGCATGCCACTTAGGCATTCTTTTATGGATTCCCTCTTTGACTATGGTTTGTCTTTGGTATTAGTAGTTGGTTGTTGACATGAGGTATTGAACTATGCTTTGTCCAAAAGTGCTAAGTAAATGCAATTACAATTTTAGATAAGTTGCTAGTAATGCATCATTTATTGTAGCTGCATTGCTCACAATTGTTAATACAATTTAACACAATTATCTTCATTTGCCAATAGCACCAATAATATGCCTTTTAGAAAGGAGCAGATCATTTATTGGCAAAGAAATTGCATTTAGCCAACAGAAGAACCAGTAACAAATTCTGTTCTGCAGAGGACTGCATTTGTCAAGAGATACAGTGCTTGTTATTTCTAGATGCAAAGTGCTCCATAATGGATCTCATGGGAAAACACCTTTGTTTTTAAATGATGGGTTAGATATTTGTACCTAGATCACTCTTAAACATGAGATAAGCAAGAGAATTCTATAGAATGGGGAAGGAGTTGGTAAGAAATAAAATGTGTGGTATTTTTCAAGATAGTCTGGTGTGGAAGCAATTTTCGTATTTCTGATTGATCACATAAACACCACATAATTGTAGGCTGCTCCTGAAGACTGATAAAGATAGTAGATAAATATTTAAAACAGTCTTTAAAATTCAGGGTTCTTCTTTTGTATTTAAGAAGGTAGTTTTCCACTGTGTCTGTTTATCAATACACCCAAAATTCTATATATGGGGCCAGATTTTATATATGGTGCCTAAAAAATCTGCATGGTAAACACTTCCACCTAAGCGTATTCTATAAGCAGTGCCTAGATTTAGGCGCAGTATATAGAATACGCTTAGTTGATATCCTAGTGTCTAAAACTATGTGTGTACATTTACACCAATGAAAACGTGGCGTAAATTCCTGCATGTTGATTTACACGCACTGGGACATAGTCGATAACTACACGCATAAATTTTGGAATGCCCACAAAATGGCCATTTCCCTGCCCATAGCCATACCCCTTTTGAACTGCATGCATTAGGATTTAGGTGCAGTTAATTACAGAATACACTTTGCAAGTTGTGCATGTAAATTCTAATTATTGCCAATTTGTGGTCATTATTGCTTGTTAAGTGCTGTTATCAACATTGATTAGCTTGTTAAGCCAATTAAATTACGTGCGTTTTTATAGAATATGCCTAGATTTTGTCGTGGATCTCTAGGCATGGTATAAAGAATCCAGCAGATGGTGACTTACTTTGCACGTACAAATCATCATGCGTTACTGATTGATACACACAACTTAATCGTTTAAGTAGCCAATCAGTGCATTAATTAGCTTAATTGGGATTTACCTGTGGATTATATTCTATGATTGATGGCATAATTGACGGCACCTTAATCTAGGTGCCACTTATGTGCTTAACCGCTATTCTATAAAGGACACAGATCCTTTATAGAATAGTGTTCAGCACTTAAATTTTTTCAGTGGCTGATTTTTTGAAGCCATTTATAGAATCTAGTCCACCACGTATTATTTGAATAAGATATTCATTTTGTTTCTTCAACATAATTTCCAACAGCTTCTTGCCGATTCCTTTACTCCTAGGAGAATACTATCTTTATTATTACTGAAATATTCCAGAATTCTCACTCCATTCCCAAATGAACTTTATGACTGGATGCCCCAGGTTATAAGTTCTGATACAAAGTTTACTTACTGTTTCTGAACTGTGTAGAACCTGGAGTTTGTGTAGTTTATTCCAAAGGCGACCCTGGCAGAATCTTCAGACATGCTGATGGTAAGGCCCTCCTGATATTTTCATTTTACCTGGTGCAAATTTCTCACCTCAGTTCACAGAAGACTCCAGTGTTTCTGACACACCAGCTTCTCTCCCTTTTAAAATGTGGAACAGAACCTTCAATCCACAGGGAAAAAAACACATTTGCTCACTCTTGGGAAAGATCTAGCAATTTTAGGAGTGTGCAAGCAAATACATTTCATTTTGCTTAGTCTCCTGTGTCATTTGCGTTATTTTTCATGTTTTATTTTGCTTTTTTAAAACTTATCCTTTTATAAATACAATCTAGTATACATTGTTCATAAACCTGAAAAGATTAGAAATATAATTTTACAAAAATCAAAATATACTACCCACAATAACATATTATTAAGTCCACAAGTTTTAGGGGCAGGAATAGTACAGAAAAAAACTAAATTTAAGGAAAATAACTAAATATCAAAGGAGCTGAAATAAACTACAATAGTCCACAGCCAGACACATAATTCCCCAGGGTTTACTTCAGAGCTAACCACAAAGCCAATTTCTTCACTGGCCACAATAAATCCAACTATCTGTTTAGGCTCAAAAAACAGGAAATACAACATTTCACAAGGGATTTCAAAATGCATGATGCTCCCAAAGCCAGGACTCTTGTCCTAAGGGCCAAGAATTTTTTCCTATGCTTCTGTGTAGATTGAGACAAATCAGGAAATACATGCACATTTGAACCCAAAAACTATTCATTTATATGCTGAAAATATAATTTCAAAATATAGTCTCTATCATGTTCCAAAGCGAAAGTCATGAGTAAAGTTGTGTTAGATGTCACCACCTCCAGAAAACTTTCCAAAAAAGCTCTTAATTTGAGCTCGAGGAGGGTCTCCTTTTGCTCCAACTGGAGTTGAGCTTTCTGGTTTTCCTCCAAGAGTCACATATTGGGTTCTCACTAGAGGTGGAATATTCTTGACAGGGATAAGTAATACCACAAGGAAGTATGTACGCACTATCTTAACTGGAGAAACAATCGGGGACCTGGGAAAATTTTAAAATCTCAGGTTGTTCTTTCTCGAATGGTTTTCCATCCTCTCCAGCTTCAGGGTAAATAAAGATCTTTCTTTCATTAAAGTCAATTCTACCCATTTTAACTCATTTATCTGTTCAGCTTGTTTCACGAACTGCTCCCCATGAGAAACTAACAATATGTTCTTCCACCTTGGATACAACAGTCCCAAAATCAGTTTTAAACACTGTAAATGCCACTTTAAGATTGGAGTCTATAGCCCTGATGGATTGCCACAGGGAATCCAAGGTTACTGTGGCCAGTTGCAAAATATCCACAAGCAGAGGTTTTTTTTAAACCTTCAGAAGGTTCGTCCTCTATGAGTTTGCGGTATAAATTTTCCTGCATTCAAGCTTACTTCCAAAGGTTCCTGCTTGGCTGCCCCTCCACTAATGAGGCTATCTCTTACCTCATGGGATCGAGACCACACCATCCTCTATTGCCAAACCCCTTCCAGGCTGCAAGGAAGATGGCCTTGAATTCGGGCTCAGAGTTACCCAGTGAGTGCTAAAAAGTCTGCCAATTCAGTGTACGGTCCTCCCAAAGTGGGCTATGTAGTTATAGCTCAAAGTTCCATGCCCCTTCAATGGCGGACTGTACCATGTACCTTGGGGCCCCAGAAGTTGAAAGGTGAGTCTTCTAGGCACCTTTCCTTTTCCCATTACCACACAAAGTGTCTAGTAGGCACACATACTGGAGAGTGCAGTGCTTCAAGCGTCTGCTCTGGACGCCATCTTGCCCCTTTATTTTGTTTTTATAAATTTTTGTTCCAAGGCAGTTTTGGCTGTGGCTGCTGTCCCAAACAAAGCAACAAACAAACAAACAAAAAAACAGCTTGGAGCAAAACATCTAACCTCACTGATCCAAAACTGAAACCCTAAAGCACTCCTCTAAGAGCATCATCCAACCAGTTATCTCCTGCTGAGTATCCCCATACATTAAATTTTCTGTAACAGAGGGAGAAAAGCCACTGATGTGACATTGGGGCCCTTTTACTAAAATACGGTAAGCTTTGCAATTTCTGCGAGGTAGTAGACCAAACTATAGCTCAGTAAGTGCAAAATTAGTGTGATAAATGCAGGGGGTGAGCCCAGCATCTCTGCATTTAGTGCAACCACCGTACAGGCTCCGCATTACATGCCATGGCAGATATGGCAGGTACTCATACTATCTGCTACAGCATGTGATAGGAGGAGGCTGAGGAAGAAAAATAAATATATAAAGATAAAAGGCTTCCCAATATCTGATTCCCAGCCACATCCACTAGGTTTGATCCCTCTCACAACATAATTATCTATCTCCAGACCACCCTTCTGATACCTACAGCCTGTCCACAACAATTAAACCCTGCCTTTTTTGATCCATACCCCCCATCCATGGACCATCCTTGGGACTCACCCAAGAGGGGGTCATTTAATGGCTACCAGTGATGGCAGATGGCCACTCTGGTTGGTGCCTCCTTCAAAATGGCAGTTCTGCACCCTAGCAGCAGCCTCACTGTCACAATTGTGACTATTTTCCATGTCTGTGCTCACTTTGCCCCCTAGTGGCCAGACCCTGTGGCTGCTATAGGCTGTTTTCTTGCTGTTTCCCAAGCATGTTTCAGAAGTCATTCCAGTCTGGTTCGGACCTTCCTGCTTGCCAAACCCTTACCTGTGACCTCACTTGTAATTGCCTTTATTATGCACCTGGCCCTTTCAGCTGGGACTTTGCAACGCCAAAGGTCGAGGTTAGTTGGTGTGCTCTTAGGAGCAGTTCTGCCTTGCTTTGTATCTTGTCTGGGTGCCTGTAGGCACTTCTGTCTTGTTTCCAACCCTGTCTGTTTTTGTGCCTTGTATCCTGTGTGAGAATCCTGAACCCTAATCCTGTTTTAGTCAAACTTGCTTCTGTATCTATACCCTGTTTGAGACTCCTGAATCCAGAAGTCCTGAACCCTGTAGTCAAGCTTGTTTAAAATCCTGTTGGTCCAGTCTGTCTGCAAGCTCAGTCCAGTAAGTCCTGCTGGCCGCCTGCACCTGGGGGCTCAACCCCTGGGGAACGGTGGTCAAGCGAAGGTGAAGACCGGTTGTTCTGTCCTGCTTATCCCCTGCTTGCCTACTGCTTTAGTTTCAGTCCTGTGGTTCCAGTTCGGTTGTTTCAGCTTTGCCTGTCTACAGCTTCTCCTGCCTTGCTTGTTTACCCAGTCCTGGTTGGGGGTCTTGCCTGGTCCAAGGGCTCACATGGTTCCAGTGTCCGAGAGCCTGAGACCGTGACACTCACAAGACTAGAGCTAGAGGACATGTCACTTAAGCCTCCATTGCCCCAGGTATAAATAAGGAGCTGTATATACTATGTAAACCGCTTTGAATGTAGTTGTAAAAAACCATAGAAAGGCGGTATATCAAATCCTATTTCCCCCATTCCCCTTTCCATATTGGGAATTTTCCTCCTAATAAAGAAAGGATGCCCCCGAGTGGTAGAGTTGTAAGACTATCACTAGGGGAAAGAGGTGATATTTTGAAGGACAGCACTGATCCCCGCATCACTGGGAACCATTAAATGACCCCTCCCCATGGTAAGACCTGTGGTTTGGTGGTTGTTGGTGGATATAGATCTGGAGCTGGGCTTTATTTTGGGGGGCAGGCCATGGACATTGGGGCAAGGTTTTGAATGTCAGGGTGACCCAGAGACAGTTATATTGGAGGGGTTTGGGAGGATCAGGCATGAAGGGGGGCAGCAGAAATTGATATCATGGGTGAGAGCTGTCAGGGAGGTTCTCTATACGGGACTAGCCTTTCTTTCTTTCTTTTTCATCTTTGGCCATCTCCTGCCTTAACATGCCTATTTGACTGTCAGGAATGGAAATTTGATGGAAAATCCCCTTGCAATTTTAATGGATTGTCTATGAAGCGTATGGATGATTATCCAGACCATGATAAGCATAATTTTTATGAGAGGTTTTAAAAGTGATTAACCATGCGGACCAGTTTTATGTTGGCTCCCTGAAGATGAACTGATTTGTATTGAAGCCAGTTAATGAAATACATTTGAAAATATTCTAAAATTAAGTACATTTTATTAATGGAACACATCAAAGGGTGGCACTTGTGATGGCATTTTTCAAAAACCTATGATAGATATCATAGAGCACAGACACTACAGTTAACCACAGTATCTCTGTTTTGTTATGAGGTCTTTTTTTCAACCCCTTTCTTGTGTGCTTCTGGTTTGGGCTGCTCTCAATGCAAACCAGATCAGCAGAGGTTTTGCTTGGTGTTACAGTATTTGAAATCACCCATTATTATGGTGTTGCCAAATGCGTTGGCTTCCCTTATTTCTGATAACATTTCATCATCTGTCTGTTCATTCTAGCCAGGCATATGTTAATATACCCCCAACAGTATTCTCTTTCCCTTCACCCTTTGCAATCTGTTTTCTGAAGACTATTGTTTCTCTTTGATTCAATGAGCTCTTTAAAATAATGTACAGGGGACAATTCTATAAATGGTACCTAAAGTTAGGCACTAATTCCTCACCTAACTTTTGGCATGGAAACATATTCTAGTGGATGCAAGGTGCTGAAATGGGGCTGAAATGGCAGATCAGCATGGAAACACAATTACGTGTGCAGTTATAGGATAGCACCTAAATGTATCCACATGCAACTGCAAATAGAACTTTCCCATGGGAGGGGCATATGTGGGTCAGGGCATTCTGGAAAATTGTGTGCAGTATTATAGAATATTGTGGATATGCACCCAACTTGTGAGTCAGGATTTACACCTGGTTTCAATTGGTGTAAATCCTTGTGCACACTACTTCCCTCAGTACAAAAATATTTTTCTATTTTCTACTATGGGATGCGTTCATAACAGCACAGCCACATTGGCGTGCATTGCCTGATTACTGGCAGTAAGGGATCAGGCAGTAAATAATCATGTGCTACTTTTAATTTTAATGCATGAGTAATCACTGCCTCCATTAAAAAAAAAAAAAAAACTTTTCCCCAGCCACTGTAAAAAATGACCCAGCACATGCCAATTTCATGCATCCACACTCCCACAGGCCACATTTTACCACTACTTAGTAAAAGGACCCCAAATAGGGGGTCCTTTTTTTGCTTTATAGAATACTAGCTTAATTGTGAAAATATGTTCCTGTATTTTAGGCACAAGCACCTACACCATCCATACAGAGAGTGTAAATGCTCACACCTAAATGTGGAAGATATCCATGTAACTTATAGTATTCTATATGTTATGTGCTTAAATATGTGTCCCATCCAGACTCAATTCACGTAAATGCCTAGTTATAGAATAACGCATAAGCCACTTACACAGCATTTTTGTGCATATATGCAAACATGTGGGCAAACCCCAATATTTTATAACTTATAGGCATATGTGGTACCTAAATATAGGCACCCTCTTTTTAGGATTGTCCTCAGTGCCACCCATCCTCCAATTTGATCTACAGGTACTCTATTATGGTGATACAATTTGTACTCTAGCATCACAGTGTCTCATTGATTATTTTCCTTCCACCAGGTCTCTGAAATGCCTATTATATCTACCTCTTTGTTTAGTGCTATACATTCTAACTCTCTCATCTTATTATTAGGCTTCTAGCATTTGTATACTGACATTTCAAAGGGTGCTTTTCTTTGTATCTACAACCTGCTTAGCAGTTGACAGTGTTAATTTGCAGTCTTTAATCTCTGTCTGCTCTATCCTTGAATGCACCTGTTTTTTTCCCTTTATTGCAACCTCTCTGTTGGAATGCTCTAACATGCTTCATTACTCCAAATCATGTACTCCTGAGTGACAGTTGGCTTTTTCCACAGGTTCTAGTTTACAAGTTGCTTGTTTAGATGGCCCTGAAAGGGTGGTGGATGACCAAAACACTGCTAGTACAGTTAAATGGTAATATAAAAGAGACTATTAAAACCAAAAGTATATTCTTCAAAAAGTTAAAAGTAGATTAAAATAAACAAAATAGGTGAATACATAAACAACAGCAAATTAAAAATGAAGCTTTAATAAATCAGGCCAATAAAGTATTTGAAAAGATGCTTTACACAAAGGCAAAAAATAATGAGGACTTTTTCAAGTACATTAGAAGCAAAAAGCCTGCCAGGGAGTCAGATGGGTCATTGAATGATTGTGGGGGTAAACTAGATACTCAGAAATGTCAGGACCATAGCAGAAAAAAAATTATCTGCTTCAATTTTTAATGAAGAGAATGCCTGGGAAATACCCACACCAGAAACGCTCTTTAATGGAGATAAGTCAGAATATAGGCAGACGAACTGAAGGATATCACACAAACTTTGATAATGTAATTGAGCAACTTGACAAACTAAAGAGTAACAAATCAACAAGACCAATTAATAAACACTCCAGAGTTCTGTGGAAAAAAAAATCCATCAGAAATGAAATTGCAGTCCTATTATCACCGATTTGTAATCTATCATTTACAGCAATTGTGCTGGCTAATGATAGGAGGCTCTGCCGAGTAATCGCCTTGCTGGCTATGCCAATGATACTCAATAGTACTTAAAATGACAGTCACTGAATATCAATATGACTGTCTCAGCACTATCTAGTTATTCAGAGGAAGAACTTACCTGGTTAGTGGCCATTTTAAGTCTGCGAACCAGCTAAGTGCCTGTGTAAAATTAGGACAAAAAAAAGGCTGCCCTAGCTTTATTCCGTTAGTTATCCGGAAACCGGTCCGATTGTTGGGCAGCACCTGGATAACGGTTGATGGCCTTAAATAACCCAGATATTCAATGCCAATGCCAGTGTCTGAGCCAACTTTTGCATTGGAAGTGCTCTCCTCTACATCGATGCTCCTTCCATCAGCGCCCCCTGGCATTGGTGTTCCTTCAAATCAACACCCCCTGTATCTCCCTTCCAGCCAGCCTACCCACATTGGATCCCAACCAGTAATCTTACCCCCTCCCCACAAATGCCCGCATCACTAGCCATCCAGACAACTCAGCCCCTGTCCTACAGCTCGCTTGCATACCGCAGGATCAGCAAATACTGCCACGATGGAAATGCACCTACAAGGCAAGATAATTAAGAAAACCTTCTAATTACTTACTCAAGATTACATTGGTGTCTGAACAAATCAATATGGGAGATTTTACATTGGCTGGCTTTCTGTCTTGCTGGACACTCAGTAAAATTAGCCAGGCAGTGCCCACATGCCCACATACAAAAGGTCCTGATGACACAGTCCATTCAAAGTGAAATGGCTGTGTCAGCATTACTGCGTAGCTTTGTAAAAAGGGGGGTTGAAGGGGGGAAGTAAATTGGCAGCCCTAGTCACAGGTATGATTACCTTTTAGTTGTTGAGAGGTTTTATGTGTGCATTTAGTGGAAAGAGCTCCTAAATCTCAGGGATTGAGTCTGATTGCTGGATACTAGAGTAGCAACCTTGGAAGAGCTGAGGCATATAAGAAGATTGTTAGTAACAGTAAAGAAGTCCCAGCCTCTATGCTGTCTTGGAGAAGAAAGGTTACTTGGTAGGAGAGCATCATCTTGGATAGCCAGGATCTGCCCTCTGGATGATGTAATATTCTCTGAGGATGTGTCTCTAGGGGTAAGTTTAAATCTTAGTCATCGTTCTTACAATGCTAGGTTTGAGTAATCTTTCCAATCATTAAATCTAAAAGCCGTGTGAAAATGAAAGTTCTTTGTTTGAAACAAGCAACCAGTCATGGTTAAAATGAGACAAAATGCAAGTTTAAAATACAGTTCTTAACTTGCATTTTTATAGCAGTTTTTGTACATTAATTTTCCAATTGTTTTCCCTTATAATAAAATATATGGTAAATATTTTTCAGAAAAACATTTTCTCAATGCTTTCCCTGTCGAAGCACAGCCCTTGAAAAAGACCACAAGCGAAACGGATGGGGCCACCGTCGGGCAACAGATAAGTGCACGACTTTATCTTTGTAAAGCTGCTTTAGAGCACTTCATGAGAATCAGTGAAGGTTTTTATGAACCAAAGAAAATTTGAAGTTAGCATTGATATTGTCAATATATTTAAAAACATTTTCTTGTAAAAAGAGCAAAATTGTTAAAATCTATTTGGAAATAAATTAAAAGTTAAACTAATTCTTTCCAAGCAAGGTTTTTATGACCAGTGATGAACATCACGCCCCCAGTTAAAGCCGCTGAAAACTGAAAGTAAATGGTCGGGCTTTTTGAGATCTTTTCCTTGCTTTTTAGAAATATTTTGTTAAAATCAAACATTATATTTCCATATAAATTTTATTGGCTTCCTCTTTATATGTTCGGTGATCAAAAAGTTGAAGCCACTTAGGTTAGACATTTTCCCATGCACCCGTCATTCCGTGAACACTCAAAACAAAGTAAACGAACCTATGAGCTGCTACATCCATATTCAGGGGCATTTTCGAAAGAGAAGGGCGCCCATCTTCTAACACAAATCGGGAGATGGGCGTCCTTCTCTCAGGGTCGCTCAAATTGGCATAATCGAAAGTCGATTTTGGGCGTCCTCAACTGCAGTCCATTACGTGGACGAACAAAGTTCACGGGGGCATGTCGGAAGCATAGCGAAGGCGGGACTGGGGCATGCTGAAGAGATGGGCGTCCTCAGCCGATAATGGAAAAGAGAAAGACGTCCATGACAAGCATTTGGTCGACTTGGTATATTGTTTTTCAAGACCAAACCTCAAAAATGTGCCCAAACTGACCAGATGACCACCGGAGGGAATCGGGGATGACCTCCCCTTACTCCCCCAGTGGTCACCAATCCCCTCCCACCCTAAAAAAATTTTTAAAACATTTTTGCCAGCCTCTATGCCAGCCTCAAATGTCATACCCAGCTCCTTGACAGCAGTATGCAGGTCCCTGGAGCAGTTTTAGTGGGTGCAGTACACTTCAGGTAGGCGGACCCAGGCCCATCCCCCCTACCTGTTACACTTGTGCTGGTAAATGTGAGCCCTTCAAACCCCACCCGAAACCCACTGTACCCATGTGTAGGTGACCCCATTCACCCCTTAGGCCTATGGTAGTGGTGTTCACAAATCCACAATTCTGGGAATAACATGTATAGAATGTTTGTACGTTTGGGAAGCTTGCCAGGTGCCCTTGGCCTGGATTGGCTGCTGTCGTGGACAGGATGCTGGGCTCGATGGACCCTTGATCTTTTCCCAGTGTGGCATTACTTATGTACTTATGTACAGTTGTGGGGAGCGGGGGTTTTTTTTTTTTTGGGGGGGGGGGGGGCTCAGCACCCAAGGGAAGGGAGCTATGTACCTGGGAGCAATATGTGAAGTCCACTGCAGTGCCCCCTAGGGTGCCCGGTTGGTGTCCTGGCATGTCAAGGGGACCAGTGCACTACGAATGCTGCTTGAATAGCTCTTAGAGCACTATATTGGCATTTTCTAGTACTGTACCCACCTCTATACCTTTGAGTAATTTCATCCTAGAGTTCTTTCAGCAGTTTTGACATGATTAGACTTTTGCTTTAAACTTACTTTGTACAATGGAAGACGTTTGATTCTTCATCTAAAAGTATTTGAATCAACTCAACTATTGTGAATGGACACTGGTAAGCTCTATTAACTTCTAGAGACAATTTGGGTTTGCATCAACAAAGGGTATGAAAGCTTGTGCCATAAAGGGTATAGGGATTTACATGTAGATAATGCCTTTTCCAGCTTCTGCACAGGGATTATTCTCTGTAATGCCCCTCAGATTATTCTCACTGTTTTACATTGGCTCAGTGCCTCTCTGGCCCCCCGAAGGCACTCTTCCAGCCTTGTGCCCTGATCTTTGCTCCCAGGCTAGCAAACGCAGAGGGGGAATGGTATCACCCTGTATTTCTGCTGGAGTTGGAACCCTCCCACTGACCAAATCCTGGGCTGGGGTCAAACAGTTACAATTCACCTACTATGCCTTTAAAGCAAGCCAGGAGCTCTCCATAGCGTCTTGACATTCCTCTAATGTCCTTATCAGCTTTTAGATGCAGCAGGTCCAAGGCAAGCTTTTGTCTGTAGCTTCACTGGCTGGACAAATTCATATCTCTGTTCCCTCTCTCCTTTCTTCTTGGGAGTGGCTGTCTCTCTCCCTTTCTCTCTGCAGACTGCCCTTTTTGTTGCCCTCTTCCCTTCCAGTAGCTTCTGAGCCCCTCCTACCTTGATCCCAGGAGCTCACTCTATCCTGCTTTCCTATTTGCTGCATCAGTCCAAGCATACGATTCCCAGCCTGCCCCAGGATCTTCCCATCCAACATGGGCTCTGAGCATGATGTATGTCTGTGCTTGCCCTTCCCCCACTTCCTATTGCTAGCAAGCATGGAGGATTTCTGTAGTCTGCTGGGAGGTTAGTCTCTTTCTCTTCCTCCTCATAGCTTTGACAAACTGTCCCATGAAGAACATCTGAGGCTTGCCCCTCCCTCCTCTGGCAAAACAGACCCCACTCCACAGCCTTTCCACCTTTACCAAGCTTTCGGGAAGAGCTGGTTATACATTTATTTAGGGCTTCTCACATGCTTAGTTCAGTGGCTTCACTACGGCTTTCTCTTGGTCCTGGACAGACTCCTAGGGGACTTTAGGAGATATGTTGGTCCCCTGCTCTTCTGTACAACCCCACCCCCTTTAGTCACCAGTGACTTTCTTAAGTGTCAAATTGCTGGAAGTGTAGAGTATGTTGTGTAGAACAATGAAACGCCTGCTTCAATGTTTTTTTTTTAAATTGTGTTTTCTTAGCAGAATGTAAAAAATGTACAATGGCATGAAGACGTTTTCAAGGCATTGTGTAATTCCTCCTGATCAGGAGATATGCCCAGGTGATTCAACTAGACCTTCAGTATCACTCTTGCACCAGAGAGAATTACTAAAGTACCAGCCAGGATCACCTGCATTATTTCCCATTAAAGAGCCTGAACATATCACCTACAGGAGATGCTGGAATGCTAGTAGACAGGATACTGTTGTCTGAGCTCCTTCACAATGGCCTAAATGAGTCATTTCTTACCACAATTTTGCTTTCTCTCTGTCTTTTCCCTTCTTTATCACCTGCTATTTAATTACTCTTATTGCACCTTCAGTCTAGTTTATTATGATTGATTGTTTTGCTTGGATCCCATCATGCTTTGATGCATTCCAATTCTGTATATAAAGAAGACTATTTATAATACCAAATGGATAGTTTCTAAGGAATGTTCTTCTAGAAAGTCAACAAACTTCTGAATAGTGTATTTAGGCTTTTCACTTGAAATCAAATCAATTTGTTTCAGGCAGTTGTAGTAGCAGAATATCCTCCCATTGTCATCACAATCTACTTTCACACTATAATCTGGTACAATATAACAATAATCTAAAGTTGGGTGCCAGGGAAAGGTCACTGTCATGGAGATTTGGAAGACTGACCAATGGGGGGAGGGGGACAGCTAAGTCATGACCTCTAAAATCATCATCAATTCCAGATGTAAAGAAAGAAAGAAACGAGTCCATTATATGAAGTACTTACATTACTTCTGATACAGAAATACTACAATTTTGACCTAACTCTGATCTATTTTCAGTTATTTATTGGGATAGCAGTTAAAATTGTTGACCTCAATTCAATTTCAAATGCAGATGAGCAGAGACGTTAGAGAAGAAAATAATAAATTAAAGATAGATTGCCCATTTAGTCTACAGTTTCATGATCAGAATATAGTCCACAGAATTATAAGTATTCTTAATTCATGAGGGCAGAAAACGTAAGTATTGTGGTATAAATATAGATATTAGACCCAACTAAACTATAGTTTCATATGAGGACATGTCTAGCCACTAAATTCTATGGTTCATATAGATTTTTAAGGTCAACTTTGAAACAGCCTGTGTAGGTGTTAAGTACTTGGGTGGATTTTGTGTATCTACTTCATAAAACTGTTTGAAGGTAAACCAAACCCAGAAATTTGCATTAAATATGTGTGTTTAAACTGTTCACATACTTTACACTTGCTCTCTTGTGCCAGCTGCTAAGATGGAAAAAGTAGATTTTTTTTTTTTTAATATCATATGTATGGTTGGTAGGTAGAATAACCCCCATCTTATTTTAGCACAGGTTCCATTTCATGCAACGAGACCTAGTTACTGGTAACCTTGGTTAACAGTAAAATAAGCTGTCTTAATGGCAGCCCACTTTGATAGCTTCCCCCTTAAGGAAGATGGTTTTCAGTCAAGCCTTTGAAACTGAATTCCCTATTATTTGAAGGGTCCTGTTTACTAAGCCGTGCTAGAGGTGCGTTAGCGTTTTTAGCACAAACTAAGCATTATCAAGTGTTAATGGTGTAGACGCCCCTAATATTCCTATGGGTGTCTGCATGGTTAGCGCACGCTAACTTTTAGCATGCACTAAAGACGCTAGCGTACCTTAGTAAACAGAATCCTAAGTATGAATATGTTTTTCATTGTAGCTCTGTAGTATTTAATTCTTTTATATTACAATATTGTTTTTATTAAAGTTTCTCAGGGTGATAACAGCTAGGGGAGAAATGAAAAGACAAACAGGGGCAACCAAAATTGGTCCCGCACATGATCTGTGAGCTTTATAAATTATTATTTTTCCCCTCAGTCCTGAGCTGGGACATAATCAATGATACATTTTGATGGAAAATTGCAGCTTTGATCCTGAATCAAGAAAATCAGATTTGACCATATCACATCATCACATATTTGATTTTGGCTATGAAGTTTGTGGCTTTCTGGTGCTCTAGGGCTGAATGCAGTGCTGGAGAAGAGAGAATATTCACAAAGAATAAGTCAGGAGAGCAAGGTTACTTGTAGCTTTAAACTGCAGTGACCTTCACAATACTCTTAAGGTGATTATGGTGACCTTAGGCCACTAAACATATTGGTAGATAAGTGTTGGCCAATGTGGTTATTCACCAGCTGATCTTTTCTTTACTATCAGATTACAAAGTTTTACTTTCTGTCCCAGGGGGAAAATGAGAAGTCTTTGAAAAATACATAAAACTATTCCAGCTCAAGAAAGCTGTCTGGCAACACATAATCACACACTTGATTATCTGTTCTTAACTATTAGAGTTCTACAAAATTTTGTCTGTTGTTTAACAGAATGAGTCAATTTGGCTACTGATACTATACTTTACTCGGGATCTTACAGAGTTCTGTTGATGGGAGTCATCCTCGGTGGAAAGCTCTTTTCATATGAGGGGAGACCTGAAGCTACACAGGCAAAGCTAGTGATGATTTCTGCCCGGGTGTGTCAGGTCACTGATGTAGATTTTTGTACTTCTTTCCTTTTCTTTATTGCAGCTGGACAGAGGTGCTATGAACTCCAACCTGGTACCCCCCCCCGCCCCTTTTTTAAGGAACTTATCACTGGGCCTAGACATTCTAAGCTTCCTTCTCTCCCATTTATGAAAGATGAAGTGATAACAGGGGCCATGGGACTGAGTTTGTGTAGTGTTGCTGGTCCCAGATACCCATTCTTACTTCTCTATTGAAGTGTGTGTTTTTTTTTTTAAATATCTAACTTTAAACAAATAACTTGTTCAAAGAGGAATTCTGACAGTTAAAGAAATTCTGCAATATTTGTTTAGCTGCAGTAAAATAGCTAGCCATGGAATTTAACCATGAATTATTTACCACTGGATGTATTAAAGTGTGGTACCAGAGTACCGCAGTTTAGTATATCCTATATTGAAAATCGCTTTCTCAGTACATCCTTCTAGTGGTATATCAAATGGAACTAAACTATTAGCCCTCACCCTCAGCATTATCATTTTCTCCTCCCCAAAGTAAATAGGATATACTGTGGCATTATAACTCTATAGTATCTCCCCTCTCTCATACTTGAATGTAAAATAAACAAAAAACAAAAAGACTGCCCCTCCAAGATAGCAACAGTGAAACCTTCTGGCTTTCTCCTCCACTACTCTATGTCCTCTAACCCCCTTAAACTACTTCTATATGAAAGCTTTCATGGGGTCCTCTGAGCAGAAGTTATACTCATTTGCTCTAACCCTGCTGGTTGACTTGAAGCTGTCCGTTACCCCTCATGTGAAGGGTCAGCTAGTACCATTTTCATTCTTGGTGCTGGCAAATTAGGAGCAAGTCAGTATCATTAGTGCCTCAGATGAGCTAAAATCATGTTTAGAGTAAGAGAAGATTTGGGAGACTCTAGGAGATACCAAGGAGCTCCTCTTTTTGGATCTTGGGGAGTGAGCAGCCATTGTGTCTGCTCTCTGAGGTTTGAATGGCTTTCACTAGAAATCAGGCTGTCTTCTTTGGGCCCAAACTATGGAATGAATTTCCTCTTTATCTAGAAGAAGAAATGAATTATCTTAATGTTTAGAAAGTATGTTGAAGCATTTGATGAAAGATATGTTTTGTTTTGATGTTAATTCTTTTGTAAGAGGAATCCCATGGTAACCTGGAAACTACAGAATGAGGTAAAAGAACAGGTATCCCTCTAAAAGTTTTTTTTTTTTTGCAGTTTTCTCAGCAACCACTTTGAATTGCGATGAGAAATTTTATGTACTTAGTCATTATACATACATATTACTATTAAACAACATTTAATTATTTTAAGCTATGCTGATGTTACTGTTATTTTAACATTACTGTCTAGTGTTTATTGTGCATTTAAAAGTGTTCGAGCTAAAACACAATAAAATATAATTTTGTGTCTCTGTGAATGCTCAAAGTGTCCACCCCCAGCTTTAACACAGGCCTTCAGTCACTTCGGGAAGTTCTTAACAGCTGTGTCAATCAGTCTTGTGGCAGGCTGTCCAGGGAGAAAGTAGAGGCTGGTAAAAGGATGATCCAACACAGGAAATGGTGCTTAAATATAATTTATTTGCAGCATGAGTAGAAGGACCCAACACGGTCTGTGTTTCAGTGGCACTACCTGCCTGTCTCAGGGGTCACAATCAAACTAAAAAATACATATGTATTTCATACAAAAATATAAAATAGAAGATATGAACTAAACACATACATTTCAAAACAAAATATAAAATATGTATGTGATACAAAAAATATGAAATAGACCATAAGGAACTAAGCACATACAACTAAAAACAAAACATAAAAGGTCTAACCATAAGAATATAAACATAAAACAACTCCGTCTCCTAGTGAACCAGTGGACTGTGATGCTAAAAATCTTATCTAAATAAATGTGCATCAAGGCATGAACAGAGGCTTACATTGTGAGTACTAAAACACCTCATATGTATAAGTACAGGAACATACCTCTGGAACCAAACAAGTGTGTTTAAAATGCTGGTACATCAAACTCTTGTAAGCACAGGGAAATGTGTATTCAAACTGTTAGAAACATATGTACATAATAGGGGACACTGAAAAAGAGCGTGTAAAATGAACTCTTAAAGAAGAAGGAACCAAAAAACATAGGTATGTAGAGATAAACAAAGGGTGTACAAACTATGATAAAGATTCATATTGAGCAGAAAGTATTAAAAAAAACTTAATACAAAATAAAAAAAGCTAGTTAAAGTAAAAAAACAGGTTAACATGAAAACCGGATCTTGTGCTTGACCAGTTCGAAGGCGCCGAAACTCGTGTTTCAAAAAAAGCTGGGGTTAAACATATGAATCCTATAAAACACTTAGGCCCCTGTTTACAAAGCCATGCTAGTGGCTGGCGGTGTGGTACTGCTGACACAGCCCATTCACTTTGAATGGGCTCTGTTGGCAATGCTGTGCGGCAGCCACTAGCACGGCATTGTAAACAGGGGGGTAATACTCGTATCCATAAAAAGATATGTAAAAAGACATAAAAACAGGGCATAATGCTAATAAAAAAGCGAAAATTGAGACAAAAAATCTGTTCAGGGAAGGGAGCATAACCCGGTCAAATTTTAAAAGGCCGGCTAAGTAAACAATGTCTAAACAAAAGGCAACTGTAAAAAGAGCATAAGGCAAGGCACAGTGAGAGTCCCTGCTTGGAATGGTAACAACAAACTAGTAGAACTTAGAGGATAAGCTGGTCAAATGAAGCAGGCCGAAGGCAATCACATATAAACGGCGAGTGACCGTACTCACTCGCAAATGCGCAGTAGAGACTTCCCTGTGTCCCACCCCCACATCAATACGTGATGACGGGGGGCGGGACAGAGAGGGAAACTGCATGAAGGGGAGGGAACCGCCGCGGTCACCACCGCTACCCCCCCGAGGTCGCCGCCACTGGTACCCGCCCGGAGTCACCGCTGCCGCCACCCCTCCACCCGGCCGTCTCTTCGCTATTCAACTTACATCTCCACAGCAGGCAGATCAGCTGAGCTGCCGTTGGCCTTCCTTCCCTGCCTGTGTCCCGCACTGGCTGACGTTACATCACACGAGGGCGGGACACAAGCAGGGAAGGAAGGCCGACGGGAGCTCAGCTGATCTCTGCCTGCTGTGGAGATGTAAGTTGAATAGCAAAGAGACGGGTCGGGTGGAGGGGCGGCAAACTTGGGGGGAGGGGGGCAGCGACCCTCCAGCCCGTTTTAACGGTCTCAACGGCTAGTCACTGTATAAAATGAGAAATACCGTACCAGCAATGTAATACATTTAAATGCATGCCTTATACATATTAAAATTGCGCCGCTGTAGTGGATACATCAAACTGGGCAACTAAAACTGGATAATACCATGGTCAGTTGTGTTACTAAAACCAGCTAGAAAAACTTGTCAAAACAAAAACAAAAATGAAACTGGACAGAGTTAAAAATATGATTTAGAATACATAGATAATAAATAATAAAAATGACAAGGCACCAACGAAAGATAATAAGGGTGACATAAAATATTTTACACACCAAAGACTACAAGCACAAAAACAAGAAATAAAATATGTAACTGTAAGAACAAATCATGTTGAAAACTAAGCATCATCATACAGAAACAAGAACAGACAATGCATGCATTATGGTCACAAAAAATGTATCAGTTTTAATTCTGTATTCAAACGGTAGATAGTCCTCTGTTCTTCTCTTAGTAGTTTATCTGTATCTCCCCCTCTCCAGTACATCTTAAATGTTTTAAAAACTAGAATATTTCAAACAAAAGTAGTGTGATTTTTGTCATGCCAACGTTCAACCAGAGGAGCACTAGCCACTTGGCAGCCAATGCAACTTCTGTGTTCAGTGATTCGAGTCTTGATTGCATGTTTTGTCTTGCCAACATAAATCATTGGGCACAGACAGATAATTACATACACAGCTTGACTGGTGTTGCAGTTAGAATAATGTCTTTTTCTGCCAGTATATGGGTGACAAAAAACAGAAACTACCAGGAGATTTGGACAGATACTGCATTTTTCCGCAGAGTCTGTGCCCCAAATAAAAATCTTCAAGAGGATCACGTATATCATCTGGAAGTGTTGATGGAACGTGTTTTTCCTTAAAAGTTTCTACTGGGTGGAGCTTGTGATAGGTCTCCAACATTGTTCCCCAGACATGGTAGTCCAAGGGGTTTAGGTCTGGCGAATTTGGAGGCCACTGGTCCTTTGTAATAAAATTTGGACAGTTGGTCCTGATCCAGTCCTGTGAGATGCATGCACCATCTTGCTAGACAATGAATCTAGAGGACAGCAGTCAATTGCAGTTCTTGACAAAATTAGGAAGGAGATGGCCAGCGTAATATGCACAGTCAATTTTATCTTTGTCCATAAAGTGCAGTTGTCCCTTGTCATAAAAATACACACACCAGCTGAGACCATCACGCACTACGCAAACGTTTTGTGCCTTACCAAGAAAGAAGCAGGTTTGATGTTGGCTTTCTTCCCACTTGCCCATACTTGGTTGTTTTGGTTACTGACGGGGGAATCAGAAGTTATTCTCATCTGTGAAGAACACGCGTTTTGTGTCATGAACTTTGAGCTGGCGAAGCAGAGCCACGGCACACTCCTGTCACTTCTGTTTTATGGCATTGTTAACAACTTGTGCTAGCACACAACGAAAGGCAGTGAGATGGAGATTCTCTTTCACAAACGCCAGACAGATCTGTCTCCGATGTCAAGCTTGACAGCAAACTCATAGATGCTTAAGTATTGGCCACTTTCACCTTCCTGGGAACAAAACAGCTCATCAACATGTGTGATGTTTGTCTCTGAGTGTGCTGATTTCAGCCGACCACTGCTGGCCTTGCATTCCATCACAGAGCCCATTTGATCCACACGCTGACAAAATTTCTTCACATTGCTGATCTTCCAGTTCTTGAGATGATACAACTTTTGCTCTGAAACCTTGTTCAAGCAATGTCTCAATTCTCATTTTGTCCGCTACCTACTCTTTGTCCATGATTGCCGCCCCAATCGGAAATACTTTTAAAGAAATTATCTGTAAATTATTAACAAATACAAATTATTCAAAATCAAATCATTGTTTAATTCTGCTTCATTGTGACATCATTAACAGTAAGTGGGTATCCCATTTTTTTCCAAATAATGGTAGTTTTACAGTGCAGACATTTTTGAATGCACAAAAATCGCTAGGTGGTCATGCTAAAAAGTCTGTAACTTTGCTGTGTTTAAAGATAATCTCATTCCACTTAGCATATAAAGGGTTACTTTCTTTTGCCTTACCATGTATATGGTGGGACCTCTTATATAAAGAATGTATTGGTTTGGGACCAGGGCTGGGACCAACCATGCCAAGAGGCCATAGGAAGTTAGTTCATGTACATTACACTCTCCACACAGTTAGTAACTCTTACCTCTCTGGTAATGGTTTTCTGAACCAACATTCTTGATAAATAACCAGGATGACAACAATAGCAGAGACAGTAAGCAAACAATATTTACAAAATCTCTCTCTCTCTTTTAACCTTTCCTCCTTAAACCATTGTTATGGTAGACCTGAGGAAAGCCACTGCTTGTTCCTGAGGTTAAAAAAACATGGAATATTGCTGTTTTGTGGGACTCGACCATGCACTTTTGACCTGGACTGGCCACAAGATACTAGGCTAGATGAACCCTTGGTCTGACTCAGTGAGACAACTCTTATGTTTTGTAAGAACACGTCTCCATAATTCATTTTGCAACATTGGAGAATTACCGTATTTCCCCGAAAAAAAGACATCCTCCGAAAATAGGACCTAATAGCGATTTTGCTACATTTGTAAAAAAGGCCTCCCCCCGAAAATAAGACCTAGCAAACTTTTTTTTTGCAGCAGGGCCGCCGAGAGCCGGACAAGACCGCCCCCCGCCCTGAGGTCGCCGGGCCCCCCCTCCACCCTCCCTCTGTCACTCCGGAACTAACCTTAAACTCCTTTCACCTTCGCAACGCAAGTTCCTTCCCAGCAGCAAGCAACAGCAGGGCAGACTTCTCCTTCCTTCCATGCCCTGCCCTCGCCTGACGTTACGGTACGTCAGGCGAGGGCGGGGCATGGAAGGAAGGAGAGGTCTGCCCTGCTGCTGCTGGGAACTTGCGTTGCGAAGGTGAAAGGAGTTTAAAGTTAGTTCCGGAGCGACTGAGGGCGGGTGGAGGGGGGCCCGGCGACTTCGGGTGGGGGGGCGACCACGATCCCAGAAAAATAAGACATCCCCCCCAAAATAAGACCTAACGCATTTTGGGGAGGATAAATTAATATAAGACAGTGTCTTATATTCGGGGAAACACGGTATGTGTCAAAGAAGATTGCCACTTACAGTCTTTGGTGTTTTAGATGCTGAGATACTCAGGGCTCTTAGACTCTTATGCAATGCCAGAGATGGCTTGGTCCAGGTTAGAGATATGATGATTGCCAGGAGATCTCCAAGAAATGTGATGATCTTCATGCTGTAATTGGCTCTCGCTTCTTCAGCCCCAGGAGCCTATGCAGATGATAGGGGGTCATAGTTGCCTTGCTGGAAATGCACATCTGAGCTAAGCTTCTCCTTGACTCCTTTGTCTTACAAGTGGGTTCAGCAGGTTCTCCATTCCCACTATTCCAGTCACAGCACAGAGCTTAAGTGGCTTCTGTCATCGTTAATGCTTCTAGGATTGTCCTGACTATTGGCCCCTTTTACAAAGCGGTGGTACCTGTACCGCCGCTTTGCCACTCATCATTTTGGCACTATCGCTGGAGCCCGGCGGTAGTGCATGCCCTCAGCACATGCCATTTCTGGTGTATAAAATTATATATATATATATATATATATATATATATATATATATATATATATATATATTAGCACCAGGGGCTTATCTGGCTGTAACTGGGCAGCCCTGGGCACTGCCTGGTTAGCAAGGGAGCCCCTAACACCTCCTAAACAGGTGGTGATAAGGGCTTCCCCAGGAAATGGCCATTCAGGAAGTGGTTCACTTACCGCATGGCCATTTTCTTATTTTTTTTTTTTTAAGCCTTTTACCCACTGTGGTAAAAGTGGCCCTCGGTGCACAGCAAATCCATGTTCTGACTCTATGGCAGTACCCCATTTACCACAGCTTTGTAAAAGGGATCTTCTAATAGTAGACATAATAGAGCTTAGATGGTTAGGACCTTCAGGCTGGATGAGTCTCACCTTATATGCAGATCATTTGCCCAAAACTAATATTCTCCCCCTCATAATACTAAACATGGCTTTCTAGCAACCAATGATATAGTTAAGTATAAATATAACAGGACAATACTCGGTTGGTGGTGGTCAGCATTTTTTTTTAATGCTGACTGTCCCTGCCTAAATTAACCTCAGATACTCAGTGCTGAGCCCCACCAGTCAGATAGACTGCCACTGCTTGTTTCTGGCTCTGAGCAGCATGCTGGGACTTCTCGCACAAGGTCAGAGCATATGTGAGAAGTCCCGACCTGCTGCTTAAGAGCCAGAAAAAAGCAATGGGGAGCAGTGGCAGTCTATTTATTTGGCTGGTGGGCCTCAGCATCCCTGCCAAAGAAAAAGGGAGTTCAGGAGGGGGTCCAAGCCCACATTTTGGGAGCTGGCTGTTAAAGTATTTAACAACTGGCTCTCAAAATTCTTACAAATTTAACAAATGGCTCTTATGAGCTGGTAGAGCCCACTCCATCATACCACTGGCCAGGACCCACATAATTGTTTTATTTTATCCAGCTCTTCTGATCCCCATTCCATACCCCAGGCCTACCTAAGATCTCTGGTGGTCTAGAAGGGGCAGTGAGGGCAGAACAAACCCCATTTGTTCCTGCACCTAGCAGCTGCTGCAACAAAATGGCTTAGTAAAAGGACCCCCAAATGCTCTCCTGTATAGCTCTGCATTTAATAAGCTCAGTTTCTTTTAGGGATGGATTGTTTAGTCGGGTGTTAAAGCCCTTTATTTGCATGCTTATTGCAAAAACTTTTGTACATACTTTCTTGGGTTGCAAAGCATGACTGAAAGTCAATGTGGCAAGATGGGTATTAGAACAATGTTACAGAGCAAATCAATAACTTTAGTATAAAGCATGATAGTGTAGGTTTAAAAGTGAATGTCATCAGATTGCAAAACCACTCTTGACTTAAAAGAAAGGAATAGTGTTTGCATGTCTCTTTTAGTTACTTTCAACAGTTCTAGAATGACATGGTTATCTGATGTCAGACTACTAACTTCAAATCTAGATTAAGGTCATCTTTGTATAGCATGAATCATGACCTTTCTGGGCCATAGGAATGCTGCTGCAAAGAACTATCCATCAGAGGGGTTATCCTCAAGAAGCACCAATCATATCTGGAATAGGGGTGAAAGGAGAAGTAGCAATCTATTTGATGTTTATTTTTATTTGTAAAATATTGCATATTTATTTTATCTTTGTAAACCACTGTGATATTTTTGGATTTTTAGCACTTAGATGCCAAGTGTTACCCATTCCAAAGCTAGAGATTTACCACTGCAATGCTGGAGATGTAAGGCCAATGAACAAGGTTGCCATTTCTTAAATTAGCTCTAGCATATGTGCATTCCAAATACTGGCATATTCTAATCTGCCCTGCAATGGCAAAAGGAAGAAAGTGCCTATGTTTACTGAAGCTCTTGCTTCCTTTTGCCATTTCACGGCAGTACTTAATAAATAATTAAAAAAAAAAAAAAAAAGGTTTTCTACCTTTGTCTGTTATTTTACTTTTCTGATCGTATTGGTCCTAGTCTTTGTTTTCTGCTCTCCTTGTCCATTTGGCACTTCTTTTCTCTCCGTATCCACCATCTATCTTCTCTATGTATCCTTATCCACTTACCCAGCATCACACCTGTGCCCTTACCCCTACATTGCTGCCATGTTGAGCATTCCCCCCCCCCCCCCCCCCCCCCATACACACAGGGAAATAGTGATCATAACATGATCAAGTTTGAACTACTATCTGGGATGAATCCACAAAGGAAATCTACTGTATCTGCATTTAATTTTCATAAGGGAGACTATAAAAAAAAATGAGGAAAATGGTTAAAAAGAAGCTAAAAGGATTGGCTGCTAAGATTAGGACAATCAGGCATGGATGTTATTGAGAAATACCATCTTAGAAACGCAGACCAGATGCATTCCATATATTTGCAAAGGTGGAAAGACAAGAAAACGACAGCCAGCATGGTTAAAAGGTGAAGTAAAAGAGGCTATTACTGCCAAAAGTTTGTCCTTCAAATAATGGAAAACAGACCCAAATGAAGAAAATAAGAAGCAACATAAGCACTGGCAAGTCAGATGCAAAGCATTAATAAATAAGGCTAGAAGAGAATATGAAGAGAAACTTGCCGCTGAGGCTAAAACTCACAGTAACAACTTTTTCAAGTACATCAGAAGCAGAAAGCCTGTGAGAGAATCAGTAGGACTGTTAGATCACGGAGGAGCAAAAGGGGCACTCAGGGAGGACAAGGCCATAGCGGAGAAACTGAATGAATTTTTTCCTTCAGTCTTTACGGAAGAAGATGCAAGAGATCTGCCTGTACCAAAAATGGTTTTCATGGGTGATGATGCAGAGGAAGAGAAAAAAAGTCTTGGTGAACCTGTAGGATTAACTGAGCCAAATTGAAAGTAGTAAATCATCTGGACCAGATGGCATACATCTAAGGGTACTTATAGAACTGAAGCATGAGATTGCTGAACTGCTGTTATTGATATGTAACCTGTTAAAATCATCTGTAATACCTGAAGATTGGAGGTTGGTCAATGTGATGCCGAATTTAAAAAAGGTTCCAGAGGTGATCTGGGAAATTTCAGACCGGTAAGCCTGATGACAATGCCGGGCAAAATAGTTGAAACTATTATAACAATTAAAATTACGGAACCCGTAGACAAACATGGTTTAATGGGATAGTGTAAACCCCCTAGTCGTGGAGCAGGTAAATTTGAATAATTGAAGAAATAAATATATGAGTGTCACAGTTTTAAACAGGGTTCCCAAATAAACTCCACACAACCAAGGGATTTAGCAAGAAAAGAAATATTAAAGGTTTTATTAAAGGGTAAAATGAATAGAGGGTAAAGTAAATAGAAACACTTGTTGGTTATGTTTCTTAAATGTTGGTACCAATTTTTACAGGTTGATGGTATTAAATAAAATTAGTGCAAGATGTTAAATGCTTTGAGATAAGTTACAAAGGAAATAAAGGCAATAACAATTTTAAAACTACAATCACAGTCACCAAGAATCACAGTTATCAAAACCCCAACTTCACATCTGCAGTAACCCAAAACATCCCACACATGTACACAGCACTAATTAGTGTACTCAGATCTGATATATATAGTTTTCAATTTGTGTGCACACAATTTCGTTACCAGTATATTAAAGTCTTCGCTAGCATCGCTGCTTTCTTGCGTTGGGTACCTTAGTCTTCTCCTCGGTTGGTAAGGTCAGTTCACTGGTTCAGGAACTGCAGGGACTCCACAATACCTACTACTCTGACTCAAAAAAAGGAAAACCTTGACTTTCTGTGGAACTGGTGGACTAACTAAATTCAAAATAAAAAGATAAGCAAGGAAAATTCCTCTCTCAACCGCCCAAAACATGACCCCTTTTGTTTTGTTCTGTTATACAAAAACCCCTAATCTCACTGATGGATGGCTACACTAACTCCCCTAGAGGCAGGCACTCGCAGGACTCAAGGCTTAGGCATGGGCAACTTCCCCCAAGGCAGGCTTTTGTCGGGATCCCCGGAGGCAGACATAAAAAAAAAACACAGTGTTCACTTTTAGTCTGGCCACGCAGTGCAGGGGGATGCCCCTTTCTCTCTCTTTGTGGATGCTCAAACCAGCAAGCTTCTGGGCTAGATCCCTCCTGAGGCAGGCACTCAAAAAGCACAGTTCCTTTTCTTATCTGGGCACTCAGTGCAGTGCAAAGGGGGGGGGGGTGTCTTTCTCTCTGGAGCCTCTTCTTTACAGAACAGTCACATGGCTGGCTTTCTCCTCTGCTCTCTGGACAGACAGACACACACACACGCGGATTGCCCTGGGTGGGTTCCTCTGGGGTTCTATCCAGCTATGCACTGCTCCCAGCACGTCCCTGTGACCACTGTAACAGCAAATCTTCTGCTCAGCTCACCTCAGGCCCCCTTTCTTCTGTTCCTGTCTGCTTCAATGCCCAGCCACACTCACCATCTCTCTTTCTTCATCTGTGGGGCCCAGCCTGCAGCTGCCTCTTCTTATTTGAGCATGCCCTGCTTCTGCCCCAGCTTGCAGCACATTCTTCCCTCAGACCATGCTTGTAGCTTCCATTGTCTCTAGCCTCGATTGCCTTCTTGTTCCCAGGCAGCCTCTGCACTGTAAAACCTCTCTTTGTCCCACCTCTCTGTCCACTGGATTGGCTTGAACTTCGCGCCAATCTAAGGATCGGACTGCCTCCTGCCACCTCATTGGTCCAAATTCATGCCTTTTTGCAGATCTTGTCTCCTATTGGCTATCTCACACACTGTCCCCTCCTCTACTTCCAGTTCTCAAACAGCAAATCAGGAGCCTTGTACTGTGCTCTCAGACAGCCAATCGGGAGATTTGTAACAAGTTTCACTGTCCCCTCTGTTGGAATAATGTATTGTATTTTACATGCATTGCCTGTCACCAATTTTTTCTCTGTGATTACTCTGTGACCTCTGATGTGAATTACTTAGAGAGGTCACACCTATGCAACTTCCTGTGGGGGTTAGGCACAGCACATGGAGCTCATGATCTCTCCTAAACTGAGAGAATCTATGGTGGTGTGAGCATCCATTACCATCTAAGCACATGGAAAGAGCTGATAATCCAAATGTATAGTATTATGTATATATAAGCCTGTCTGAATATAATCTAACTACAAACTGTGAGTAAACAGATGTTTTGTTACTTCAACTTTAAAGTGACTCAGCAGTGAATTATTCTGGGGTGTATGAGAGAGATGAAGAAAAGAAATTAACATTTCTAAAGCTGAAGCTGTGTGTATAAAATCTGCTAATTATTTACTACAAATAATCCAACAAAAAGGTTATGGGCCCAGGCCCAGGAATTGAAAAGGAAGAGAAATAGTACCAGGCAGTAAAAAAGCCACATTTTTCTCTTAAGTTTTAAAAGAAAGATTCAGTCTGTCTCTCTCTCCCCCCCACACACAAAACAGAACAGCTGAAAATATGGCTGAATGGGACAATGCAAACTATTATGTGAAGTGCATGTTTTTGGAAGCTCTCTCAGAGAAACAAGCCATATTAGTGGAGGGAAAAGATACACCAAAGGACATCTTATATAAACTGAGAACTATGTATGCAACTACATATGCAAAACAGCAACCAATTTGGTTGGCAGAGTTGAATGAAACCAAATTAAGGGATAAAAGTAAGTGTAATGATCACATTATGCATCTTATGTCTTCATTTCAAAAGTTAGAACTTTCTGGAATTCCCATGTGTGATGCATTGAAAAGAGCATTTCTTTTTACCTCACTATCAAAGAAGTTTGATGTTTTTAGGTCTGTAAATGAAGCCATTGAAGGGCAATCTTTTGAACAGGCAGCATCAAAACTGAGGCAGGAATGCATAATTAATGATTCTGAGGAGATGTGTTCTCAAAGCAAGTCAGAGAGAAATGAAACAAATTTCTTGGCAAAGAACAGAGGAAGGCGGAGCTATGGGAAAACTCCACCCAAGGGCAAGCTGATTTGCTACTCATGTGGAAAGGAGGGACATGTATCTAAATGGTGTAAGGAAACACAAAACACTCCCTCTAGCTCACCTAAGCCAATGGAACAAAAGAATTTTCCAAGCAGGACATGTACAAAAGACAATGATAAACATAAGAGCTTTCTAATGGCAGAAAAATCTTTGACTATGGTAAATAATAATTCAAATGAAAGTACTTGGATTTTGGATTCGGGGAGCACATGCCATTTAACCAATTGTAAGGATTTCTTTCAGGAAATGTGTCCAGAAGAAGGTATTCTTCAAACTGCAAACACAGGGACTACTCAGATCCAAGCAAAAGGCATTGGATTCTTAAAATGCAAAGTGTCTAATGAAGTTAAAGAAATTCCTGTAAGTGATGTCTTGTATATTCCCCAAGCAGTTTGCAATATGCTTAGTGTATCTACATTAGATAAGAAGGGATTTGTGATTCATTTTGAAAACAGTAAGTGCACAATCTCTAAAAATGATGAAGTGTATGCTGAAGCTTTTATGCATAATGATATTTATAAACTGAGCATTTCAGATGAAGCCTCACATATGGCGCAAGTAAGGAAGAATGATGGTAAATGTAGTCTGGAAATCTGGCACCGCCGCCTGGGACATCGTGATTTTAAGGTGATCCAGGATCTTTACAGTAGGCAACTAGCCACAGGCATTCAGATAAGTGCAAATACTGGTAAAATGGAGAAATGCATAGACTGTGTTACTCAAAAAGGTGTGAGACCCTCATTTCCTGCATACACAGGAAATAGGAGTAATAAAGTACTGGACTTAATACACAGTGACTTATGTGGACCGTTTAATATCCCATCATTGGGAAATAACAGATTTGTGCTAATATTCTTGGATGATTTCTCTAGATATTGTGTGGCCTATTTGCTGAAAGAAAAAAGTCAAGTCACAGACATGCTGAAGAAATACGTAGCCATGGTGAGCAATAAATTTGAAAGAAAACCAAAGGTTCTTCAGACCGACAATGGTGGTGAGTTCACTTCACAAAGCATGCGCACATTTCTAGAACAAGAAGGCATTCAGCATATCACAACAGTAGCTTATACACCAGAGCAAAATTCTGTTGCAGAGAGAAAATTTAGGTCACTTGTGGAAATGACCAGATGTATGCTGTCAGATAGCAATCTCCCTAAAAGACTATGGGGGGAAGCCATTCTCACAGCAGTGTACCTACAAAACAGAATGCCAACTAAAGGCGCTGAGCGCACACCACATGAGACATGGCATGGTAGGAAGCCAAACCTGTCACACATAAGAACATTTGGAAGTACAGCATATGCTCATGTACCAAAGCAAAGAAGGCATAAGCTGGATTCCACAACAGAAAGGGGCATTTTAGTTGGCTATGCTCCAGGACACAAAGGATATAGAATTTTGAATCTGAAAACTGGCATTGTTGGCATAAGACATGTTACATATTTTGATGAAAACAAAAGGGTTGATAAAGGCTGGATTATCCCAGATGAGCCTTATCATCCAGAATATGAAACTAGAACCATAATAGACATGCCAGTGTATATAAATGCCATACCAAGGCAGATGTCTGAAAGCAACTCATCTGTATCTAACGAGGAACAGGCACAGGAAGCAGACACAGAAAGGATCATTGAAGAAGACAGTACAGTTGGAGAAGGGGAATCAATTGGAGAAGGACTCTCAGATTTAGAGGATGCGGAAAGGTCAGACCAATCTGTTGTCAGACGCTCATCCAGGGAAAACAAAGGTGTTCCACCCCCAAGACTGTCTTACCTAACAAAGTCAGCAGAAGCTCAAGAGCCCTTAACATGGGATGAGATTGAGAAAATGCCAGCAGAAGAAGCTGCTGAATGGCGTAAAGCTGCACAAGAAGAAATTGATGCATTGGATAAAAATAATACTTGGATTCTTACAAAATTACCTCCTGGCAAGAAAGCTATAGGATGCAAATGGGTATTCAAGTTAAAAAGGAATGCACAAGGAAAAGTGGAAAGGTATAAAGCCAGATTAGTCGCAAAGGGATATCTTCAAAAATATGGAGAAGATTTTGATGAAGTGTTTGCACCTGTAGTGAAACACACGACAATTAGAACACTTCTGAGCATTGCAGTCTCAAAAGGCATGCAAGTCAACCACATTGATGTGAAAACAGCATTTCTTCATGGAGATATAACTGAAGACTTGTACATGGAACAGCCAACAGGTTTCATAAATACAAAACAAAGACAGCTAGTGTGTAAATTAAACAAAGGTCTTTATGGATTAAAGCAAAGTGCAAAATGTTGGAATGACAAATTGCATGAAATATTGACAAATTTAGGATTTAAGCAAGGTGAAGCAGATAAATGCTTGTACACTAGGTGCAGAAATGGACAATATGCATACATTTTAGCTTATGTTGATGATCTGTTCATTGCAAGCGAAAGTGAGCAAGAGTACAAGGACATTGTAAAATATTTAAACCTGAATGTTGAGATAAAAGAACTTGGTAATGTGTCATACTATCTTGGTATAGAAATTGAGAAACAAAATGATGGTTCTTATCTTCTAAGCCAGAAGCAGAAAATAAATGAGCTTATTGAAAGTTTAGGTATGCAAGATGCCCAAGTTGTAAGCACTCCCATGATCACTGATTTTCTGAAGGATGAAACAGTAAGAGAACCTTTACCAGATAACATCCAATATAGATCAGCCATAGGTAAGCTTTTATATCTGACTACCACATACAGGGCTGATATAGCAAATGCAGTAGGAATTTTGAGCAGAAGGGTCAGCTCACCTACCAAATCAGATTGGACTGCAGTTAAAAGGATGGTAAGGTATTTAAAAGGTACCATTGATTGTAAATTAAAGATTTCAGCCAATAGTAATCCAAAACTAATATGTTACTGTGATTCAGATTGGGCAGGGGATCATTCTGATTATAAATCCACAAGTGGATATGTGTTTATGTATGGAAATGTACAAATTTCTTGGGCCAGTCATAAACAAAGTATTTTGAGTCTGTCTTCTACAGAAGCTGAATATGTGGCCGTATCAGAAGCATGCAGAGAACTGATGTGGATTGAAAAACTTTTGCTGGATTTTGGAATAGCTGAACAGAGACCAATCCAGTTAATGGAAGATAATCAGAGCTGCATCCGACTGTCACAGAATGACAAGGTTCAGTCACGCACCAAGCACATCGCAACGAAATACCACAACGTGCGAGAGCTGGCGAAAGAAGGGGTCATCAGTCTACACTATTGTCACACCAGTGAGATGACAGCTGACATCATGACCAAACCGTTACCCAGAGAACGTTTTGAGAATCTGCGAATAAAGCTTGGACTTTGTATGAATAAATAATTGCATGACAGTTATGCATGAGAAGGGGTTTGTTGGAATAATGTATTGTATTTTACATGCATTGCCTGTCACCAATTTTTTCTCTGTGATTACTCTGTGACCTCTGATGTGAATTACTTAGAGAGGTCACACCTATGCAACTTCCTGTGGGGGTTAGGCACAGCACATGGAGCTCATGATCTCTCCTAAACTGAGAGAATCTATGGTGGTGTGAGCATCCATTACCATCTAAGCACATGGAAAGAGCTGATAATCCAAATGTATAGTATTATGTATATATAAGCCTGTCTGAATATAATCTAACTACAAACTGTGAGTAAAAGATGTTTTGTTACTTCAACTTTAAAGTGACTCAGCAGTGAATTATTCTGGGGTGTATGAGAGAGATGAAGAAAAGAAATTAACATTTCTAAAGCTGAAGCTGTGTGTATAAAATCTGCTAATTATTTACTACAAATAATCCAACACCCTCCATACAGATTCAAACTCATGAAACTTTAAAAACACACATCTAGCAGCCATGGACATCTGAGTTCTTTGTACAACAGTGCTGGAGCATTTTAAACACTCTAAACATTTTAACTAAAGGTGCTAGCATTGTTGCTGGCTCTCAGCTTGTCCTCTGTGTCTCCCTGCTCTCTGCAAGATGCCCCCTTCCCAGGAAAGAGGGGGGGGGGGCAAGGTAAAGGCTTCTTTTCTTCTCTATATTTACAATAGAGTCATCATGGGTTCAGCCAATGGAAGTCTTGCCTCACCAATTTGTGTCATTTCTTTGAAGGTGTGAATAAACATGTGGATAAAGGTGAGCCGGTCAATGTAATGTATCTAGATTTTCAGAAAGCTTTTGATAAAGTTTCTCACGAGAGACTCCTGAGAAAATTAAAGTGTCATGGGATAGAAGGCAAGGTTCTGGTGTGGATTAGAAATTGGTCATTGGACAGAAAACAGAGGGTAGGGTTAAATGGTAATTTCTTTCAATGGAGGAGGGTGAACAGTAGAGTGCCACAGGAATCAGTACTAGGACTGTTGCTATTTAACATATTTATAAATGATCTGGAAATCGGAACGACAAGTGAGGTGATTAAATTTGCAAATGACACAAAACTGTTCAAGGTTGTTAAATCACATGCTGAATGTGACATATTGCAGGAAGACCTTAGGGAATTGGAAGACTGGACAAATGCAAGGTGATACACATTGGAAAGAATAATCTGATTCATAGTTACCTAATGCAAGGGTCCACCTTGTAAGTCAGCACTCAAGAAAAAGATCTAGGTGTAGTTGTAGATAACACACTGAAATCTGCTCAATGTGCGGCAGCAGCCAAAAGCCAAACAGGATGCTAGGAATTATTAGGAAAGGGGTGGTGAATAAGACCAAAAATACTATAAGGCCTCTGTATTGCTCTATGGTGCAACTGCACCTTGAATATTGCGTTTAGTTCTGTTTGCCATATCTCATAAAAGATAGTGCGGCATTAGAAAAGGTTCAAAGAAGAGCGACCAAAATGAAAAAGGAGGTGGAACTCCTCTCGTATGAGAAAAGGCTAAAGAGGTTAGGGCTCTTCAGCTTGGAAAAGAGACGGATGAGGTGGGATATGATTGAGGTCTACAAAATCTGGAGTAGTATAGAAAACTAAGTAAATTGGGTTCTTTTTCTCATTCCAAAAGTACAAAGACTAGGGGCCTCTCAAGGAAGTTACATGGAAATACTTTTAAAACAAACAGGAGGAAATATATTTTTAGTTGATGAATAGATAAACTCTGTAACTCTTTGCCGGACGATGTGGTAACTGTGGTTAGAGTATATAAGTTTAAAAAAGCTTTGGACAAGTTCCTGGAGGAAAAGTCCATAGTGTGCTATTGAGACAGACATGGGGAAGCAACTATTGCCAAGATTTGGGTTTCTGCCAGGTACTTGTGACCTGGCTTGTCCACTGTTGGAAACAGTGTACTGGGCTAGGTGGACCAGTATGACTTCTGTTATGTTCTTATATTCATGCTCTGTTCTTGCCCTGTCCAACATAACTCTTCTGTATACATATGCCCCCACTCCCAACATGCCAGCATCTCTCCCTCTACCTCCTGTCCCCCACTAGGCCAGCATCTCTCCCTCTGTTCGCTCCTTCTACCCCCGCCCTCTCTAGGGATCCAGCAAGTTCTCTTACTCCTGTTTTATGTCCCCTCGTGGAAGTCCAACACCACTCCATCCTTACTTCTCTCTCCTCCCTATCCTGGCATCTTTTTCTCTCCCTCTCTCTCCGCCCCCCCCCCCTCCCAAAAAAAAAAACACATCCTGGCATCTCTTTCTGTCTACACCCGTATCATAAAATATCAAAAATAAGTAACCCGCAGTTAAATATAAAGAAGTAAAAAAACATCATCATATATTTGGTAAATTAAATGTGAAAGTGCTCATAAACATACTGAGAGACCATCACCAAATGCTTGTATCACATTCTCACCGGGTTGTAATCATTGTACTTGACAGAAAAAGTCATTTCAAAATGATCAATCCACTGCCCCCCCTCCCCCCCCCCCCCAAAAAAATAAAAAAATCTTCCCTTTTAAATTCTCTAAATTGATGAATTGAAAATGATATATGTCTAAAAAGTCGTCCAATGCATTCTTCATTAAGGTTGGCAAGAATACTGTCCACTTCACAGGGTCCCTCACACCCACATACCAGGGGAGTAGCTACGGGTGGGCCTGGGTGGGCCCAGGCCCACCCAATTTCAGCCCAGGCCCGCCCAGCGCCAGCACCCATTGCTGGCCACTGCTGCTTTTCCTGTTGAGCAGCAGGGCCGGCGCTACAAAAAGAAGCGCTAACGGCGCTAAGGACGAGAAATGTTTAAAAAAAAAAAAAAAAAGCGCGGCACCGGCAGGCACTGTCTCGGCAGCCTTGAGGCATTGGCTGCTGGCTCGCAGGCTCCTCCCATCTGCCATACAAGAAAGGTAAAGAAAATTATTTTATTTTTAATTTAGGATAAAGTAATATGGTACCTGTGTTAATGAAGTTTCAGAGACCAATACGTCCTTCCTTAGGTCAGGCGAGGATACCGTAACAGCATTATACTGACCTGAGGCAGGAGGTTTTGGCCTCTGAAAGCTCACTGAAAAGGGTGTTATGCTATTAAATAAATTTTCTGAAATCTGATGCACTGAAAAGCAGCACTTTACCCTGTGTGACAAATGCATCTGATTAGCGTGACTAAATTTTGCTGGGGGAGGGGGGTAGAGAGAAAATTTTGTGCCCACCCACTTTGGGTTCAGGCCCATCCAAAATTGGTAGTCTGGCTACGCCACTGCCACATACACCATCCTGGCATCCTCTCTCTTTTGCCTCTCTCCAATATGCTCTCCCTTCATGCTCCCCAGCAGCCTGGTCTGACTTTTGTGATCTACTGAACTTACTTGAGAAAGATAGTAGCACTGAAGTTGCTTCCTGCTGACACGAGGCCTTATTTCTTCCATCCTGCGCCTCCAGAAACTGAAAGTAGCGTCGGAGGAGGGGGAGCAGCAGCAGAAAGGTCCCACGTTAGCTGGAAACAGCACTTCTTCAGCATTACTAACTTTGCAAGTTTTGGTGGACCACGGGAGCCAGGAAAGTGAGACATGCTGGACCGGGCAGTGAGAATAGAAGCAGGAAAGGGAAAGAGAGCAGCAATGTGTGAGATTAGTATAGTTATGCATGTGAGCTAGAGAAGGGTCCTGGATGCGTGTGTCACACACAAAATGCATACAACTTGGTATGTCCTGAAGCACACTCACTCCTGGCAGCCCCACTCCCATTCCCACCATTTCATTCCTGTACTGTGTAGCTGGGTCACCCATCCAGGACCCAGCCAGGCTCAACCCTGCTTAGCTGCCTCTTCCTCCACATGACTGTTGCCTTCACTCCACAGCAATCAGGCTCCTCTGAGCCTGGGCTCCAGGCCCTGCGAACTCCCAGGACTTCCTCCTCCCTCCATTCCTTTCACAGAGGCACATTCAAAGCCCAATGTTTATAGGTAAGAGCTTTTATTTTCTTGCTTCAAATCAACAAACACCCTTCACTCCAGGTTGTTTAGGCTAGCAGCCCAGAGCACAACTCAGGTTCAAAAACAGTCCATATAACTTCACTTCACTTTAGCTTAGACTACTTCACTTAGGGAACAGTACAATATCAGAGGGAAAAACCCAATAGCTTGGTAGGTTGCAGCCCAGACCTTTTTAGTATGAAACAGTTTACACAGTCTTTCTTGTACCTTCTTACAGCACGGTTACACAGCTTTATTCCCACCTGGTTCAGGCTGGGGTTTCAATTGTGCCCAGCTCTCTTTCTCTCCCACAGGCTGCACCAGTTTCCTCTTTAGTAGAGATTTCCCCCAGTGCCTTAGCCGCTCTCCTCCGGTCTTCCACCAATCTCTACAGCTAGCCACCCTCTTACAGCAGCTTTTTGGGTTTGAGCCAGGGCTCCAATCTCCATCTGTTCCTCCCCCTAGCCCTTCAGTAATCTCCATTTTATCCTCCTCTCCAACTTCCCCCACCCCCAATCTCTCCAGCTGGCCCTCATCACCTTCCTCAGAGACCATTTCTCAATCTTCTATCTCCTCCCCTAACTCTTGCACAGCCGGGTGGGGAAGCGAAGGATTCTGGGACTGGTAGTTCCTCCCCTTCTTCCTTAAGCCAGCCAACCTCTCTGCCTCCGGTAGCCCAGCTTTCTGGATGTGGGTGGTGTGCACATGAAATCTGCCCCGTTGGGATTCCCCAGCACCCTGTACCCCCTTTCTTCGTGCCTTCCCGGATCCCCTTTCACCTGCACCCTCACAACTATGAAGTTTTCCAAGACTCACGAGACAGCTATGCATTACAACATAAGCACATTTAGCCTGCAAGTTTTGAAGTGGTTTACTATGCTGGCATACAAGAGATTTACGCACTGTGGGGTGTTGCAAACCCATGTAATAGGCCATGCAACATTCTTTTTGCTTTCTTTTCTTTTTATACTGTGGCTCTACCTGGTATTTCAGAAGAGAATTTTCCCCATGTATTTTCCATTCTTTCCCTTTTAGGTTCAATGAATAAGTCAGAGCAGATAGCAGGGGTTAATTGTTACCTACACTGTCTGAAAGATGTATACAGAGGCAGGTGACCAGCTGAGACCTAGCCTTCTGCAGCCGCACATTAATCATTCATTCGCGTATTCCAAATCCTGGAAGTAAACCTTTAAATCTAGTGCTGAACAGAAACTTCACAAGAGCACATACTGTACATTTTCAGAATGTTTTTCAAGAGTCCCGTTACTAAGGAAACCAGTTCTATCCCTTTGGAATGGCTGCCTGACTTGGAGAATGAGTCTCACGCAATGCTGAGCATGTCTTGGTTTACGAGGGAGAATTTTTTAAAAAGAATCTTGTTTTTTAATTTTTTTTAAAGGTCACAGTTGTTATCTCATGGGGTAAGTCAGTTGACCTTTGTAGTCCATTTTTACAACACAGAGGTCTTCACAATTCCTGAGCTGTGCAAACAATAGATTATTTGGGGATGAGAAATCTGTGGCATTTTTTCTCTTGTTTAAAAAAAATTTAAAATAAAAATAAACCCTGACAGCCTCAGCATCACAGGGGCTATTGCCTTCTTTCTACAGTTTTAACCTCCATAGCTTCTCCTCCCACTGTGTGATTATCACTGTTCCTAGCTCCAGCTCAATTCTTTCCCCTTTCCCACTGGGTTTTATGTTAAGTAACTTCACTTGAGAGAGGCGGTAAAGAAAATGACCACAGTGAATAGAAAAAAAGGACAGGGCACAGGAATACAACAGATCAGTCTTATTGCATCTGCCCCCCCCCTATTAAATTTGACCCTTTGCACAAACTGGGCAGGCGGCACCTTGGCACTCTCCTTTGAACCCACACCATATATTGCACATATCAACACTTATGTGTGACACATTTATCAGAGAAGAGTGAAATTTATTATGGCCGCAGCATTAATCATCCTACATATGCAAAGACTTTTTACAATATCGAACATTTAAAATCATGCATGCAGCTTAGAATAATTAGCAACTAAATACATGACTTGATCTATCTAGAGCCTTTTGGGTGGGGTGTCTGGCCTTTTGAATCACATAGCTACTTCTACTTCCATTTTACTCACAAGGTAGATTTCCTGCTCCGCTTGGGGTATGTACTGTAGACATGCCTAGGCAGTACCATCACTGCTTATGATCAGGGGTTGCCATAAAAGCATCTTCCACTTCATCACCATTGATTCTCTTTCTTGATACCTTCAGTTTCCCCTTTCCGTCCAAGTCTGACGTAGGCACCACTGATCATCTGTTACTCTGGCACTGTCCCCTCTCTGTACAATAATAAATAATGCTGTGTACTCTATCAGGCTAGGACCCACTTCCACAACAGACCGAGACAGCAACTCCTCACTTGTCATGGTCTCCCCACCTACCTTCCTTCTAGCTGTGACAAATAAGGGTGTCAACTTCCTTCAGGAGAAGTCCAGTCTCCCTAATCCTACAACCTTTTGAATATATCCTGTAAACATTGCAGGCACTACTAAGCAGTAATGATGATCATGCAGAGGAGATCATAGATAACACAGCTATTAAAATTGTGGTACTGTGGGCTGTAATGCCAAAAGTACACACTAACAAAGATTGTTGCCCTGCTTTTCTTCAAATGCCAGATTTGAAATTCCCATTTCTGAGGCTGGTGGTGGTTTCCACGTCCGAAGTGGTTGATGCTGACCACCCAAAACTGCAAGCCTGATGAGGGGTGCTTTTGACTCGTAACCACTTGTAACCACTCGCCTCCACCTACTCTCCTCTCCTCCTTCCTGTACACATTAATTGATTTGATTTGCTTACTTTATTTTTTGTCTATTAGATTGTAAGCTCTTTGAGCAGGGACTGTCTTTCTTCTATGTTTGTGCAGCGCTGCGTACGCCTTGTAGCGCTATAGAAATGCTAAATAGTAGTAGTAGTAGTAGTAGTAGTAGTAGTAGTAGTAGTAGTAGTAGTGTGTTACCTCAAACACAACAGCAGATAAAAGTTGCCATGCGAAGAATAGATTGATCTGGCAGATCATGTGTGACTGAAACCATCTCCAGCATTCTGGTCTGGCAGGCCGAGCACCTGCATGAGCATCTGAAATGGAATGAGAGGAAATGTAAAGAAATGCTGAGATGTAGTGGTGCGGATTGCGAAATAAATAGGAGGAATCAAGACGGAGTGGTAGAACATAAAAGAAGGAGCAGGGGGTTGCAAAGTATGTGTACCTACTGAGTGTGCAGCCAGGTATGTGCCCTATAGGGCTGTCTATGACTAGTAGTACTATAGAAATGATAAGTAGTAGTAGTAGTAGTAGTAGTACTCTTGTTCAGTAGTAATGACAGTATCCCTTGGACAACACCGCAGGATGCTGAGAGCTGCTTGAAAACAAGATTATGCTTATGCAAAGTGGGAAAAAATGACTACATACAACACTAGCTGAGTATGATCTGTCACGTGCCACTTATGTTAAGTATATGACCACACTTAACATATTATAATTTTGCTTCTAATAACCCTCCTAATGAACAACTTCCCATTGCCTCTATTTCTTACAAAATACAAATGAACTCTTTAATGACCTTTAGCATAAAAACACTCTTTAGAAGGTGATGCTAAAGCGTTACCAATGTCTACCTTGTATTAGGTAGTCAAGAGCCTTTCCTTATCCATAATGGGATAACCGAGTCCTGCAATAGTATGCGTAATTATGCAGAGTCATTTGAACTTTAAATTGGCCTGCAGTTTTGCATTGAGTGAGTGTATGTTAGACTTGTTGTGGGGTAAGAAGATATTTGGCAATGCTGGTGATGGTTGCTGAGACTCCAGATGACGGCAGAGGTTGTCTGCTGAAAAGCTAAATAATGAACCGGTGATCCGGTGGATTTATAGTTGCAGTTTATGTGAGCGTTGAGTCAAGGAAGTTCATGGACTTGACAGCTATGCCCATGATTTAAGCTAAGGGTTTTTTTTCTGGATTGCTGTATGTTGATTTTTGAAGTATAGCATAGTGATATGAGGTTACACTTGTGGATAAGTTAGTATACATGAGAAGAGTAAATGATTACAACAGATGGTAATTTTGGGTTGTGGTTTGGAATGAGATGCCCCTTAAGAGACCTAATAACCCATAATTCATGACATGGAATTTATAGCGTAATTCCATATTAAACTCATATGTACATAAGTACATAAGTAATGCCATACTGGGAAAAGACCAAGGGTCCATCGAGCCCAGCATCCTGTCCACGACAGCGGCCAATCCAGGCCAAGGGCACCTGGCAAGCTTCCCAAACGTACAAACATTCTATACATGTTATTCCTGGAATTGTGGATGTTTCCCAAGTCAATTTAGTAGCGGTTTATGGACTTGTCCTTTACGAAACCGTCCAACCCCTTTTTAAACTCTGCTAAGCTAACCGCATTCACCACTTTCTCCGGCAACGAATTCCAGAGTTTAATTATACGTTGGGTGAAGAAACATTTTCTCCGATTTGTTTTAAATTTACTACACTGTAGTTTCATCGCATGCCCCCTAGTCCTAGTATTTTTAGAAAGCGTGAACAGACGCTTCACATCCACCTGTTCCACTCCACTCATTATTTTATATACCTCTATCATGTCTCCCCTCAGCCGTCTCTTCTCCAAGCTGAATAGCCCTAGCCTCCTTAATCTTTCTTCATAGGGAAGTCGTCCCATCCCGCTATCATTTTAGTCGCTCTTCGCTGCACCTTTTCCAATTCTACTATATCTTTCTTGAGATGCGGCGACCAGAATTGAACACAATACTCAAGGTGCGGTCTCACCATGGAGCGATACAACGGCATTATAACATCCTCACACCTGTTTTCCATACCTTTCCTAATAATACCCAACATTCTATTCGCTTTCCTAGTCGCAGCAGCACACTGAGCAGAAGGTTTCAGCGTATTATCAACGACGACATCCAGATCCCTTTCTTGGTCCGTAACTCCTAACGTGGAACCTTGCATGACGTAGCTATAATTCGGGTTCTTTTTTCCCACATGCATCACCTTGCACTTGCTCACATTAAACGTCATCTGCCATTTAGCCGCCCAGTCTCCCAGTCTCGTAAGGTCCTCTTGTAATTTTTCACAATCCTGTCGTGATTTAACAACTTTGAATAACTTTGTGTCATCAGCAAATTTAATTACCTCGCAAGTTACTCCCATCTCTAAATCATTTATAAATATATTAAAAAGCAGCGGTCCTAGCACAGACCCCTGAGGAACCCCACTAACTACCCTTCTCCATTGTGAATACTGACCATTTAACCCCACTCTCTGTTTCCTATCCTTCAACCAGTTTTTAATCCACAATAGGACATTTCCTCCTATCCCATGACCCTCCAATTTCCTCTGTAGCCTTTCATGAGGTACCTTGTCAAATGCCTTTTGAAAATCCAGATACACAATATCAACCGGTTTCCCCTTTGTCCACATGTTTGTTTACTCCTTCAAAGAATTGAAGTAAATTGGTCAGGCAAGATTTCCCCACACAAAAGCCGTGCTGACTTGGTCTCAGTAATCCATGTCCTCGGATGTGCTCTGTAATTTTGTTTTTAATAATAGCCTCTACCATTTTCCCCAGCACTGACGTCAGACTCACCGGTCTATAATTTCCCTGATCTCAACCTGGAGCCTTTTTTAAAAATCGGCGTTACATTGGCCACCCTCCAATCTTCCGGTACCACGCTTGATTTTAAGGATAAGTTGCATACCACTAGCAGTAGCTCTGCAAGCTCATTTTTCAGTTCTATCAGTACTCTAGGATGAATACCATCCGGTCCAGGAGATTTGTTACTCTTCAGTTTGCTGAACTGCCCCATTACGTCCTCCAGGTTTACCGTGAAGTCAGTAAGTTTCTCCGACTCGTCCGCTTGAAATACTATTTCTGACACCGGTATCCCACCCAAATCTTCCTCGGTGAAGACCGAAGCAAAGAATTCATTCAGTCTCTACGCTACGTCTTTGTCTTCCTTGATCGCCTCTTTTACCCCTCGGTCCTCCAGTGGCCCAACCGATTCTTTTGCCGGCTTCCTGCTTTTAATATACCGGAAAAATGTTTTACTATGTTTTTTTGCCTCTAATGCTATCTTTTTTTCGTAATCCCTCTTGGCCTTATTTATCTGCACCTTGCATTTGCTTTGACACTCCTTATGCTGCTTCTTGTTATTTTCAGACGGTTCCTTCTTCCATTTTCTGAAGGCGTTTCTTTTAGCCCTAATAGCTTCCTTCACCTCACTTTTCAACCAGGCCGGCTGTCTTTTGGACTTCCGTCTTTCTTTTCTAATTCGCGGAATATGTATGGCCTGGGCCTCCAGGATGGTATTTTTGAACAGCATCCACGCCTGTTGTACAGTTTTTACTCTCTCAGTTGCCCCCCTAAGTTTTTTTTTTACCGTTCTTCTCATTTTATCATAGTCTCCTTTTTTAAAGTTAAACGCTAACGTATTTGACTTTCTGTGTACAGTTACTTCAAGGTCGATATCAAAACTGATCATATTATGATCACTGTTATCAAGCGGCCCCAGTACCATAACGTTACTCACCAGATCATGCGCTCCACTAAGGACCAAGTCTAGAATTTTTCCTTCTCTCGTCAGCTCCTGCACCAGCTGCTCCATAAAGCTGTCCTTGATTTCATCAAGGAATTGTACCTCTGTAGCGTGTCCCGATGTTACATTTACCCAGTCTATATTTGGATAATTGAAGTCACCCATTATTATCACATTGCCCATTTTGTTCGCGTCTCTGATTTCTTTTATCATTTCTGCGTCTACCTGCTCATCCTGGCGAGGCGGACGGTAGTACACTCCTATCACCGTTTTTTCCCCCTTTTATACATGGAATTTCAACCCACAATGATTCAAAGGTGTGATTTGTGTCCTGCTGAATTTGTACTCTATCTGAGTCAAGGCTCTCGTTAATATACAATGCTACCCCTCCACCAGTCCGGTCCACCCTATCACTAGGATATACTTTGTACCCCGGTATGACAGTGTCCCACTGGTTATCCTCCTTCCACCAGGTCTCAGTAATGCCTATTATATCCAATTTTTCATTTAGTGCAACTCTCCCATCTTATTTCTTAGACTCCTAGCATTTGCATATAGACATTTCAGAGTATGTTTGTTGTTCCTATTTGCATGATGCTTAGTACCTGACACTATTGATTTACCATCTTTTGTCTGATCTTTAGTTGTATTTAAGGGCACCTGGCCTACCACGGTCTGTTGTGCAACCTCACTATCCAGAAACCCTATCTTCCCTGTTTGTGAGGTATCTTTGCAAGATACCTTTTCCCGAACCATGCACTTTTGAGCGACTGTCGGCCTTCCCCCCATTTCTAGTTTAAAAGCTGCTCTATCTCCTTTTTAAATGCCGACGCCAGCAGCCTGGTCCCACCCTGGTTAAGGTGGAGCCCATCCTTTCGGAATAGGCTCCCCCTTCCCCAGAATGTTGCCCAGTTCCTAACAAATCTAAAACCCTCCTCCCTGCACCATCGTCTCATCCACGCATTGAGACTCCGGAGCTCTGCCTGTCTCTTGGGCCCTGCGCGTGGAACAGGTAGCATTTCAGAAAATGCTACCCTAGAGGATCTGGATTTGATCTTTCTACCTAAGAGCCTAAATTTGGCTTCCAGAACCTCTCTCCCACATTTTCCTATGTCATTGGTACCCATATGTACCAAGACAGCGGACTCCTCCCCAGCACTATCTAGAAACCTATCTAGGTGACGCGTGAGGTCCGCCACCTTCGCACCAGGCAGGCAAGTCACCAGGCGATCCTCACTTCCACCAGCCACCCAGCTATCTATATGCCTAATGATCGAATTACCAACTACAACAGCTGTCCTAACCTTTCCCTCCCGGGCAGCACTTGGAGACATATCCTCGGTGTGAGAGGATAGAACATCCCCTGGTGGGCAGGTCCTGGCTACAGGAGTACTTCCTACTTCACCAGGGGTAGCACAAGGGCTACTTGACTGGAGGTGGGACTTCTCTACAACATCCCTGTAGGTCTCCTCTATGTACCTCTCTGTCTCCCTCAGCTCCACCAAGTCTGCTACTCTAGCCTCAAGAGAACGGGCACGTTCTCTAAGAGCTAGGAGCTCTTTGCATCGGGTGCAAACATATGACATCTCACCAACTGGGAGATAATCATACATGTGACACTCAATGCAAAAGACTGGATAGCACCCCTTTCGCTGCTGGACTGCTGACTCCATCTTAGTGTTTTTTGAGTTTTTCAGTAATTTAAAACTTGCTACAGTATTAAGGATATTAGCCTAATATAAAAGTGTCTTTTACTTTATATAGTATATTGTATGATTTATTTAGTATTTCCTTCTTAGATGGTAATGAAATGTATTTAAAACTCTGTAAGATCACTCCGTGCTTGTTACACTAATTACAATAACTGACTATAAATGAGGAGTTGACCTAGGGGTGGGGGGGAATACTAAATTAGATCCTGCAGTGGCTGTTAGATTCTATCTGTTAATGTCTTTAAATACTAACTACTTAAAGCGTAATGCAGTGGGTTCCCTTCCAGATAACAAAGATATTTTGTGCTCTGACGCAAGCTGCACCTTGTAAGATAGTGATGGAATAAGGAGGGTTCTAACGGTTATCCAAATGTTTAGCATAATCAGGAGTGGAATAATAGCTTGGAGTAAATAACTGAATAATCCTCTTCTCCCCTCTTTTCAGTTCCATATCTTGTTAAGTGTAGACAAAATATTAGACGGGCATTTACAATCTAAATAGGCTAGATTGTCTAAGGCAAGCTGAGCAGAGGTTTTAATAGTGGTCCCTTATAAACTGGTATTCTACAGAATTTTCCATCAATATCAATGCTGGCAATGCCTGTGAGAAGTAGCAGGGGAATGAAAACTAGTACCGATTAAACACCATCATCCGTAACCTGATTATATGCTGTAATAATACACACCTGTTAACTATTCTAACAAATAAGGGACTGACCAGGCCAAAGGTCAGTGCCCCAAGAACAAAGACCCATCAAAGACCCAGTGCTTCAATATGTATTTTATCAAACTTAATATAATGTTATTGAATGCTATGAAGAAGCTTATTTTTGATACAAGACTTCACCAAAATCAAAGATGACTTTCGCCCACCAAGCCACATGGCAGCCCCTTGAATACCCAGCTGAGCACTGGTTTGCAGCCACGAGCACCGCCCCAGACAAAGTGACTCTTATGAGCAGGGTATACCCCTGGTAGTGAACAAATCCCTGGATTTCCAAGAATCTAAAGGATACCAGGAAGAATCAGCAATAGGCCACTCCCTACTTCAGGAAATTTGAGCAATTTACTCCCACATGCAATGTTGCCAAAATTGAAAACTTATTATCTTGCTCCCTTTCCCTCTATAAACATCTTGTATACAGGATCCTGCTTTCAGGCTGAATTCCCTTTTTCCACTTGAAGCTCTATTTTCTTCTCAGTTGCCACTTAGAGGGGCTGCAACTTCTCCTTTACTCAGCCCACATTTATTTATTTTACTCCAGGATCCCCCAATGCTCCCAAGGATCCTGGTGGGGGTACAACAGGCAACCAAAGACCTTCTTGTGTACCTCACTTCAATCCCTCTTATTATTTTCCAACTCCACCCCTGCTGCCACTCACCACAGGGAACCACTTTCTCTCTACAACCTCTGCCAACCCCTCCCGTGGGCAGGCCTATTACTCTCACTCTCCAGCCCTCTGGCAGAAACCTCCCTCTCCCCTATCATTGTTGCCTTAGTAATGCCCATATCATGGGGTATTACATGAACAAACAAACAAACAAAAAAAGCTCTAAAATGGCTACCCGAGATTATAATCTGAAGCCCTTATTCAATTCAGTATGCCTCTCTTTAAACCCAGCCTTGGTTTGCAACTCAAAATAGTCTTTTTAAAATAATCAGGCTTTCATACTACAAGCATTTATTTTATTTTAACAATTTTTATTGCAAAATAATCTTACATATATACTTTATATTATTGTGATTAGATCATTAGATCAGTTTCAGCTATTGCAGAACATTCTGTGCTTTTTTTTTTCACTTTGCCATATGGCAGCATGCTTACCTCTTTCCTTTATTAATAAGATTTTGCTACAGAAGTAGTTATTCAACCATGTAATTTTTTCTTCAACAAACTGGAACATTTAAACCTGTAGCACTATGTCTGCTGCCTGCCTTAGAAGGGCAGTTACTAAGCTGTGGTAAAATTCACAGTGTTACTGAAGACCTATTTATTGTGTGAGCCACTAATCTGTGGCACTTCAGTAAACTGTATTTTCTGATATGGTAGCATGGAATATCCTGCTTTCATGACTATAGAAACACAAAGATTTTATTTATTTATTTATTGCATTTGTACCCCACGTTATCCCACCTTTTTGCAGGCTCAATGTGGCTTACAGGGTGTTAATTTGGTATGATCATTACATAGTATTAGATACAGTCGGTAATAAAGTTGGAAGTAAAAGAGGAGTTAGTTAGAAGATAGTGGGTAAGGTCGTGTCGAAGTGTTTTAGAGCGTTTGGGTGATGTACGGAGTAGTATGATTCCTCAAGGATTGTTTTTGTATGCTATGTTGAAGAGAAATGTCTTCAAAGATTTGTAGTTTGATTCATCGAGGATTATTTTTGTAGGCTTTGTTGAAGAGAAATGTCTTCAAAGATTTGCGAAAGTTGGTTAAGTTGTCCGTGGTTTTCAGGGTCTTGGGTAGTGCGTTCCATAGCTGTGTGCTTTTGTACGCGAAGGTAGTAGCGTATGCCTGTTTGTATTTGGTTCCTTTACAGCTGGGGAAGTTCAGGTTGAGGAACTTACGGGCTGATCTTCTGGCATTTCTGGGTGGTAAGTCTATTAGGTTCAGCATGTAGATTGGGGCCTCTGTGTGAATGATGTTGTGTATGGTCATGCAGATCTTGAACTCAATTCGTTCCTTGAGCGGGAGCCAGTGTAGTTTCTCTCTTAGGTGTTTTGCGCTTTCGTATTTGGGTTTTCCAAAAATAAGACGGGCTGCGGTGTTCTGGGCTGTTTGGAGTTTTTTAATGGTCTGTTCTTTACATCCAATGTACAAAGCATTGCAGTAGTCCAGGTGACTTATCACTATTGATCAGTGCTTTTTTTGTAGAAAAAAAGGTGCCGGTACTCATTATGGGCGGGGTCACCACATAGGGCTCCACCCCTATGATAGCCACACCCACATTAACCACACCCCCTATATCAGCCATGGCGCATATAAACAGACATCATTGAAAATATTACAGTACTATAGGAGACAAAAATAACGTGATTTGCTAAGTAGTAGTAGTAGTAGTATACCCAGTGCAAAATAAGACAGCCAATGTAAATTCTCAAATTTGACATATTACAAACACTAAAATGAAAATAAAATGATTTTTTTCTACCTTTGTTGTCTGGTGACTGTTTTTCTTTCCATATTGGTCCCAGTCTGTGATTCTCCTTTCCTTTGTTTTCGCTTAACTCTTCTGTGCCATTTGTCATTTTTGTCTCCTTTTTCTTTGCTTTCTTCAATATTTTTCAGGCTCTCTCTCTGTCCAGATTTAATTCATTCTTACTATCCATTCTTTAATTTCCTTCATCTACCTGTGGCTTTTCATCTTTTCCTCACCCTTGTTCTCCCCATGCCCCTTCCTCTTATTCTCCAGTCTTTCTCTATTCCCCTTTTCCATCCAGCAGCTCTGCTTTCTCTCCCCATCCTTCCAGTGTCTCCCCTATTTCTTTCTGCATTCTTCCATCCAGCGTCTTCCCTCTTTCTCTCCCTATCCTTCCGTTTTCCCTCTCTCTCTCCCCATCCTTCCATCTGTTTTCCCTCTCTCTCTCTCCCCAATCCTTCCCTCTGTTGTTTTCCCTCTTTCTCTCTCTCCCCAATCTTTCCCTCTGTTGTTTTCCCTCTTTCTCTCTCTCCCCATCCTTCCATCTGTTTTCCCCTCTCTCCCCAATCCTTCCATCTGTTTTTCTCCTCTCTCCCCAATCCTTCCATCTGTTGGTTTCCCTCTTTCTCTCTCTCCCCAATCCTTCCCTCTGTTGGTTTCCCTCTTTCTCTCTCTCCCCAATCTTTCCCTCTGTTGTTTTCCCTCTTTCTCTCTCTCCCCAATCCTTCCATCTGTTTTTTCTCCTCTCTCCCCAATCCTTCCATCTGTTGGTTTCCCTCTTTCTCTCTCTCCCCAATCCTTCCCTCTGTTGGTTTCCCTCTTTCTCTCACTCCCCAATCCTTCCCTCTGTTGGTTTCCCTCTTTTTCTCTTTCCCCAATCCTTCCCTCTGTTGGTTTCCCTCTTTCTCTCTCTCCCCATCCTTCCATCTGTTTTCCCCTCTCTCCCCCAATCCTTCCATCTGTTTTTCTCCTCTCTCCCCAATCCTTCCATCTGTTGGTTTCCCTCTTTCTCTCTCTCCCCAATCCTTCCCTCTGTTGGTTTCCCTCTTTCTCTCTCTCCCCAATCTTTCCCTCTGTTGTTTTCCCTCTTTCTCTCTCTCCCCAATCCTTCCATCTGTTTTTCTCCTCTCTCCCCAATCCTTCCATCTGTTGGTTTCCCTCTTTCTCTCTCTCCCCAATCCTTCCCTCTGTTGGTTTCCCTCTTTCTCTCACTCCCCAATCCTTCCCTCTGTTGGTTCCCTCTTTTTCTCTTTCCCCAATCCTTCCCTCTGTTGGTTTCCCTCTTTCTCTCTCTCCCCATCCTTCCATCTGTTTTCCCCTCTCTCCCCAATCCTTCCATCTGTTTTTCTCCTCTCTCCCCAATCCTTCCATCTGTTGGTTTCCCTCTTTCTCTCTCTCCCCAATCCTTCCCTCTGTTGGTTTCCCTCTTTCTCTCACTCCCCCAATCCTTCCCTCTGTTGGTTTCCCTCTTTCTCTCTCTCCCCATCCTTCCATCTGTTTTCCCCTCTCTCCCCAATCCTTCCATCTGTTTTTCTCCTCTCTCCCCAATCCTTCCATCTGTTGGTTTCCCTCTTTCTCTCTCTCCCCAATCCTTCCCTCTGTTGGTTTCCCTCTTTCTCTCACTCCCCAATCCTTCCCTCTGTTGGTTTCCCTCTTTTTCTCTTTCCCCAATCCTTCCCTCTGTTGGATTCCCTCTCCCTGCCAAGTTTGGCGCGAACGGCACAAAGTCGCGACGCACGCGGCACCAGCCTCTATTTCGGGCCGCTGCTGCTTCTCCTGTTGAGCAGCAGCGGCCGCTACACAAAGAAAAAGAAGATTAACAAAAAAAATTTGAAACCTGGCTGAAACGCGGCACCCCGGCACTGTAGACAGCCATTAGGCATTGGCTGTTGCCCCGCAGCCGCTCCTCCTCTTGCTTCTACGTCACTGCGCTCCTCCGGGGTCTTCCTCCAGGGGCAGTGACGTAGAGGCAAGAGGAGGAGCGGCTGCGGGGCAACAGCCAATGCCTAATGGCTGTCTACAGTGCCGGGGTGCCGCGTTTCAGCCAGGTTTGAAGTTTTTAAAAAAATCTTTTTCTTTGTGTAGGGGCCGCTGCTGCTCAACAGGAGAAGCAGCAGCGGCCGGAAATGGGGGCTGCACTGCGTGTGGGACATGGACTCACGGGGCGGGGGGAGGAAAAAAAAGGTGCCGGTACGCCGTACCGTTGCGTACCGGCACAAAAAAAGCACTGTGTATATGTATTCAGTAATTGTGTTCTTTATAATAGTTTCCACCATTTTGTCTCACACTAACAACAGGCTTTCCAGTCTGTAGTTTCCTAGAAGCCCTTTTCAAATATTGCCATTCCATTGACCAACTTCCAGTCTTCTTGTATCATGGATAATTTTAATGACAGGTTACTGATTAGTAAAAGTAGATTAGCAATGCCATTTTTAGTTCATGCAGTACTCTGAGTTGTATAGCATCTGGTCCTAGTGATTTGACTTTTTACACCTTCCAAGTTCACGAAGATTTCTTTCAGTTCCTCTCTACTGTTACCTTTAAACGCTATTTCTGACACCTTGTCATCCTTTTCAGTAAGACTAAAGCAAAGGATTCATTTACCTCCCCCTTTTTACAAAGCTGTGCTAGCAACTGCTGTGTGGTAGTGCCGACATAGCCCATTCACTTTGAATGGGCTGTGTAGACACTACTACACTGGCAGCCACTAGCACAGCTCTGTAAAAAAAAAAAGGGGGAGGGGTTAGTCTCCCTACTATTGTCTTATCCTTTGTGAACACCAAGACAATGCAAGTACTAATGGTGGAATATTGTATTACTGCAGAATAAGCCTTCGGAGAGCTGTGGAGAACAGCTATAAACTAGGTACAATATCCTTCTCAGACCTCTCAGAATTGGTCCAAGATTTTATTTAAAACATGTTTTAAATATCTGGGCCTAATATGGGATTTTGATGCCTTAGTTATTCATCTCATACAGCATAAATATAGAGGTAGCATGTAACAGCTAGTTCTGTTTGTGTGTAAACTCCTATTTTTGTATATTTTAAGGTTAAATGAAATTTTCACTGATTTTCTAACATCTGCTATCACTGCTGTTTTTTTTTACTTTATTTACTAGGATTTATTTAACACCTTTTTGAAGAAATTCATCATGGAAGAGTATAGTAAGAATAAGCATAGACAAATACAGTAATAAAAACATTCAAATAATACACATTGTGCCACATATAGTAAATGGTGGCCAAAGCTAGGCACTGTTAAGATTCTTGCTAAGCTTGCATTCTGTAAAAGGTTCTCTACCTAACTTTAGGGTCCTTTTACTAAGGTGCGCTGAAAATGGCCTGTGGTAGTGTAGGAGCATGTTTTGGGAACATGCAGAAACATTTTTCAGCACACCTACAAAAAAATGCCTTTTTTTTTTTACATTTTTCCCAAAAATGGAAGTGCGGCAACATGAAAATTGCCGCACTTCCAGTTTGGGTCTGAGACCTTACCACCAGCCATTGACATAGCGTTAAAGTCTCACACGGTAACAAGGCAGTAAGGACCTACACATGCCAAATGCCACTTGGCGCATGTCCGAAAAGAAAAATTATTTTCCAGTCACGCGTATCAAACACATGCCAGAAATGAAATTGCCACAAGAGCTATGTGGTACCTGAGCAGTAACTCCATTTTGGCACACATGGGTGTGCATAGACGCTTACGCGGTTTAGTAAAAGGGCTCCTTTGGGTGTAAATCCTCGCATTCAACTGATGGTTCAGCTGATCTCATTTAAAGTTTTATTTGATGTACAAGGCATATCATGTCTATCATCTTTAACTATTCCCTATACCCCTTCACAATCAGTTTTATTCTTGGATGCTAACCAGCTGGTTTTACCAGATCCTAAACAAGCCCACTAAGAGTCAACACATCATTCCATTTTTTATTTTCTGGCACCTTAGTTATGGAATGATCTCCCAGGATTTATCCACACAGAGCTGTCCCACAGGAAACTTCATTTACTTAAGATGCGGAAGCTAGAAGAATGGTCTAATGTTTGGTAATTAAAATTCAATGCGAAGAAATGCAAAGTGACGCACTTAGGGAGTAGAAATCCATGGGAGACGTATGTGTTAGGCGATGAGAGTCTGATGGGTACGGACGGGGAGAGGGATCTTGGGGTGATAGTATCTGAGGACCTGAAGGCGACGAAACAGTGTGACAAGGCGATGGCCGTAGCTAGAAGATTGCTAGGCTGTATAGAGAGAGGTGTGACCAGCAGAAGAAAAGAGGTTTTAATACCCCTGTATAAGTCGTTGGTGAGGCCCCACCTGGAGTATTGTGTTCAATTTTGGAGGCTGTATCTTGCGAAGGATGTTAAAAAAATGGAAGCGGTGCAAAGAAAAGCTACGAGAATGGTATGGGATTTGTGTTGCAAGACGTATGAGGAGAGACTTGTTGACCTGAACATGTATACCCTGGAGGAAAGGAGAAACAGGGGTGATATGATACAGACGTTCAAATATTTGAAAGGTATTAATCCGCAAATGAACCTTTTCCGGAGATGGGAAGGAGGTAGAACTAGAGGACATGAAATGAGATTGAAGGGGGGCAAACTCAAGAAAAATGTCAGGAAGTATTTTTTCACGGAGAGAGTGGTGGATGTTTGGAATGCCCTCCCGCGGGAGGTGGTGGAGAGGAAAACGGTAACGGAATTCAAACGTGTGGGATAAACATAAAGGAATCCTGCACAGAAGGAAGGGATCCCAGAAGCTTAGCTGGTGGTGGGAGTCAGGGCTGGTGGTTGGGAGGTGGGGATAGTGCTGGGCAGACTTATATGGTCTGTGCCAGAGCCGGTGGTGGGAGGCGGGGATAGTGCTAGGCAGACTTATACGGTCTGTGCCAGAGCCGGTGGTGGGAGGCGGGGCGGGGATAGTGCTGGGCAGACTTATACGGTCTGTGCCCTGAAAAAGACAGGTACAAATCAAGGTAAGGTATACACAAAAAATGGTACATGAGAGTTTATCTTGTTGGGCAGACTGGATGGACCATGCAGGTCTTTTTCTGCCGTCATCTACTATGTTTGTCATTTCTTTTGGGACATGAACTTCTAAGTCGGATGGTCTGGTCCAGTGCCTGTTTTTATCCAATATTCAATGTGATAACTGCTATGTATGAGAGAGCCTTTCATGTTTTAACCACTGCCATCCATTTCTACAATATGAATTTTGTTTGTAAACCACTTTGACCTGCCCATCTACTATAGTGGTATATCAAGACTGGAAGAAACATAACAATAAGCAGAAGTGGAACATATAGACAGATAAGATAGAATAATAAGATACAAATTAAAGAGTGACGTGGAGGGCCATAATCAAACGGGGCCGGCCATCTATAAGGGTGGCCATCTCTAACGCCAGCCCCGTCAAGCGATGTACCCGACTGTATTATTGAAACAAGATGGCCGGCCATCTTTCGTTTCGATAATACGGTCGGGGCCAGCCAAATCTCTTAGAGATCGCCGGTGTTAGAGATGGCTATCATTGGTTTTCGCCGATAATGGAAACTAATGGTGGCCATCTCAAACCCGGCCAAATCCAAGGCATTTGGTCATGAGAGGAGCCAGCATTTGTAGTGCACTGGTCCCCCTCACATGCCAGGACACCAACCGGGCACCCTAGGGGGCACTGCAGTGGACTTCACAAAAGGATCCCAGGTATATAGCTCCCTTGTGTGCTGAGCCCCCAAATCCCCCCCAAAACTCACTACCCACAATTGTACACAACTACCATAGCCCTTAGGGATGAAGGGGGGCACCTACATGTGGGTACAGTGGGTTTCGGGGGGTTTGGAGGGCTCCCATTTACCACCACAAGTGTAACAGGTAGGGGGGGATGGGCTTGGGTCCACCTGCCTGAAGTGCACTGCACCCAGTAAAGCTGCTCCAGGGACCTGCATACTACTGTCAGGGAGCTGGGTATGACATTTGAGGCTGGCATAGAGGCTGGCAAAAAAATTATTTATATATATTTTTTTGGGTGGGAGGGGGCTGGTGACCACTGGGGGAGTCGCTATGCTCACATTAGCCCTCTCCTCAAATCACTTCACTGGCTCCCTATCCGTTTCCGCATTCAATTCAAACTTCTTTTACTGACCCATAAGTGTATTCACTCCACTGCTCCCCAGTAACTCTCCACTCTTGTCTCTTCCTACACCCCTCCTCGAGCACTCCGTTCTGTTGAAAAATCTCTCTTGTCTGACCCCTTCTCCTCTACTGCTAATTCCAGACTCCGTTCCTTCTATCTCGCTGCACCACATGCCTGAAATAGACTTCCCGAGCATGTACGTCTAGCCCCGTCTTTGGCCGTTTTTAAGTCCAAGCTAAAAGCCAACCTCTTTGATGCTGCTTTTGAGTCCTAACCACTGCTCACTTGCCTGTACCTTTATCCCCTCCTCTTTAATTCCCCTTGCCTCTTAATTGTTCTGTCTGTTACCTGTCTTAATTAGATTGTAAGCTCTTTGAGCAGGGACTGTCTTTATGTGTATGATGTACAGCGCTGCGTATGCCTTGTAGCGCTATAGAAGTGATAAGTAGTAGTAGTAGGTCATCCCCCATTCCCTCCAGTGATCATCTGGTCAGTTGGGGTACCTTTTTAAGGCTTGGTCGTGAACAAAAAGGGACCAAGTAAAGTCGGCCAAATGCTCGTCAGGGCCGGCTTTCTTTTTCCATTATCGGCCAAAGCCGGCCATCTCTTAACCATGTACCCGTCCCGCCTTCGCTACCCTGACGACATGCCCCCCTTGAACTTTGGCAGGCCCTGCGATGGAAAGCAGTTGAAGCTGGCCAAAATCGGCTTTCGATTATACCGATTTGGCCGGCTTTAGGACAAGGCCGGCCATCTCCCGATTTGTGTCGGAAGATGGCCGGCCTTCTTGTTCGAAAATAAGCAGGTAAGTTAAGGAAAAATTGCACATGGTGTATGAAAACGATCTTAGCTACAGTAGGAGTGGAGAAGCAAGTCATGTGTAGGGCCATGTTTACTAAGCTGTGTTGTAGGCATGCTAACGTTTTTAGCACACGCCAAAAATTAGCGCATGCTAACGCTAGAGACAGCCATATATCCCTATGGGTGTCTCTAGCATTAGTGTGCGCTAAAAACACTAGTGCACCTTAGTAAACAGGGCCTGAAGTTTTCACCTAGTTTCTCATGTATGGATAGTTTTCCATCTAAAAAACAAAAACATTTAAAGCTATGTTCTGTGTGTGCTTTACCTTACCATTGGAAGACACAGCTAAGTAAGTTATGCTGATTCGTAAGTGCTGCCTGCTAGGATATCAGTTTGTCATCTCAAATTCATTGAAACAAAACCTCATGTCAGCACACATCATGGTGCAGCCGGTCTCAACAAATGGACTTGAGCTAAGTGGCTCTTCTTAAAAAAAAAATGTATTTGCAAATGTAAAACTTTCAAAATCTTTATTATAAGGACAAATTATTATGGGGCTCATTTTCAAAGGAGAAAGTCCTATCTCCAAAAAACATCCAAATCATGACTTTTGAAACTCAGATTTATTTATTTATTTATTGCACTTGTATTCCACATTTTCCCACCTATTTGCAGGCTCAATGTGGCTTACAAAGACCTGTTATGGCCTCGCCATCCCAGGGTACAGAAGTCAAGGAAAACAAGAGGAACTGGTCAAGCATTTATAGAAAGACTAGTAAATACGGCCCGTTTCAAATGAAACGGGCGCTAGCAAGGTTTTCCTTGGAGTATGTATGCTTGAGAGAGTGTATGTGAGAGTGACTGTGTGTGAGAGAGAGAGTGTGAATGTGTGTGTGTGTGTGTGTGTGTGTGTGTGCTCCTCGGAAGAAAATAAAAACGTCTGTGTGCTTGGTTTTCAGTGTATGGGAATGACGGCTGTGTTGGGGAGTGGCAACAGAGATTAACCAATGGGCTTCCTTGCTCGTGTGTAGTAATCATCGTGCACCATGGCCGGAGTCAGAGAGGAGAGGGAGGGCAGTGGAACAGTGAGCGAGCGGCTGTGGGAGGGTGGGTGAGAGGGACTGTGGGCAGGGGGACGGGGTCCTGCGCCGATGTTGGTTGGTTTTGAGTGTATGGGAATGACGGCTGCATTGGGGAGTGGAAACAGAGTTTACCCAATGTCAATCCGATTTGTTGAGTGTCATTGCTCTGCCCTCCATGTCATCACGTTGTGACGCGGGGCGGGGCAGACACTCATGGGATCTTGCAAATACAAATTTAGAACGTTGGAGGTGCCTTTTATATATAGAGATACTTTCTGAATAAAGGTGGATAGGAGTTGTGTCTTAGTTAGTTATGGGATCTCCTGGTAAGCCTTGTTAAAGAGGTAGGTTTTCAGAGATTTGCGGAAGTTACTTAATTCATTGATCCATTTCAGTTGAGTTGGGAGTGTATTCCACAACTGCGTACTCATGTAGGAAAAGCTGGTCGCGTGTGTTAGTTTGTATTTTACTCCTTTGCAGCTGGGGAAGTGTAGATTAAGAAATGTTCGGGCAGATCTTTTAGCATTTCTGGGTGGCAGGTCAACGAGGTCCATCATGTATGATGGGGCATCTCCGTATATGATTTTATGAACAATCTTGCAGATCTTGAATGTGGTACGTTCTTTAAGTGGGAGCCAATGTAGTTTCTTTCTTAGTGGTTTTGCACTTTCATATTTTGTTTTTCCAAAAATGAGCCTAACTGCGGTATTTTGGGCTGTTTGGAGTTACTTGATGGTCTGTTCTTTACAGCCGGTGTAAAGTGCGTTGCAATAGTCCAGGTGGCTTAGTACATTTGGGATGTTTTTCTCTTCAGTATGTCCAAATCACAAAGGAGCACGTTGGGGGCGGGATTTGGACATTGCCAAAACCTGGACATTTTTCTGTTATAATGGAACAAATGCGAAAATGTCCATGGCTCAAAGTTAAGACGTTTTGGTTTAGACCTGTTTCAATCATACACCAGAAAAAGGTGCCCTAAATGATAAGATGACCATTAGAGGGATCAAGGCATGACTTTCCCCTTACTTCACCAGTGGTCACTGACCCCCAAAGATGTAAAAGCCTCTATGACAGCTTCAGATGTTATGGCCAGTCCTATTAGAGCAGCAAGTAGGTCCCCAGAGTAGCCTAGTGGTCAGTGCAGTGGGCTGTAGAGAAGGGAACCCAGGTCCATATCCCAACTGGTTCGTTTGTGGTGGAACGTGTGGGCCCTCCAAAACCCACCAAAAACCTATATAAAAGTGACACAGGCATACACTAGAGTTTCGGTGGGTTTTGGGGGGCTCATTGTACAATATAAGGGTAATGGTGAAATGTGTACCCAGGACCTTTTATGTGAAGTCCTCTGCAGTGCCCTCTAGGATGCTCGACTTCTCAGCTAGGTTGTCTATATGGCCAGAATGCTGGTCCCCCATACATCCCAATGGCTTGTTTTTGTGCATTTTTCCCTTGGACGTTTTCTTTTCAAAAATGGTCCTAAAAGATAGACACAACAAGCACAAAAATGTCTAGCAAATGGCATTTTTCGAATCAAAACGTTAGTTTGAAAATGGTCATGTTCACTACTGGATTTTTGAACGTTTTTCGCAAAACGTACAAAACCGGATTTAGAGATCATATCGAAAATGTCTGGACTTGTAACAGTTTTTATTTTAATTGTGCAACATGTTTTTCAGATATATGGAGTCTTTTATCTTTATTTAGTAGTAAATTATTGGTCTGTGTATAAGCTAGGAAGAATAGATTGCTATATTCCATTTTAGTAAAGGCAGAAATATAACACAAGGTACAATGTTTCAAAAAATAAATAAATAAACAGAAGTCATTATAAGAAAAAGCATGTATAAAACTGTTGTAGTATTTTGCCCATTCCTTGAAACCTGATTTGGGTTTCACATAACTGCCATGCTGAAGAAAAACTGGACTGCTGTGTTTTGAAGCTTTATTTTTCATATCTTCTGTATTATTTGACATTCACTCTTAGTGATGATTGGATTGCTTTCATCAAATGTCATTGTTGCTCACTCTAAATTTTAAAGACAGTGGTATAAATCTACCTTTGATGCGATCAAACTCTTTTATATGCCATATCAAAACAATTCAGGCATTGGGAAAACAATCACTTTCTACTCTTCAATCACAGGTTATGACATAAGGGAAACTAGCTGGAATATTGATTGCCTTTATGCTTTGTTGACATGTTTTGTTCTGATTATAGCTTTCATAGAGGAAAAAGACTCTTTCTCTTCCTATGATTTGCTGCTATTCCAAGTGCCATCATCTTCCTTCCACATGCCAAGCGTCTCAAAATTTGTTCCTTTATAAAATTATAACACAGTAATATTGAAATTAAGCTTGTGTTCAACTCTCCTTCTTCTGCTGCTGTTTTCCCCCTCTCTTACATCCACTGAGAAGGCAATTTTCAATGCCATTTAATTGGATAAATTGAATGTCTGAAAATTCCCTTATTCTATATGGGTGGAACTACATTATGGCACATAAAGCAGATTTGGGGGGAATGCTTTCAGAGATGCATAGAAGATGATTTTAGAAGGATTACAATGATCATTTAGGAGCAAATTTGCATATATATGTAAATATTGATTATAAAAGAAGCACTACTTATACGCGTTTTAGAGATAAGGTGAGTAAACATTTTCAGTTTCGTTTATGTTTATGTTTGACTCAGTTACCTCTTTGGTTCTGAATTATTCAGATCACTCGGATCATTCAGGTGCGTTAAAATCAATAAAGGAAGCAATTTTGCACTGAAGGAGGATAGTTCATCAGAGGGCACCTACATTAATACACAGAAAGGTGCCTATATTTAGCCATTTTAGAAAGACACATAGAGGGGCATTTTCGAACGGGGATGCCCATCTCTAATTTGAAGTTATCACCCAGCTACCGTGTGGCCCTTGTGGTAATTTCATTTTTGACACGTGTCCGCTACACGTGCCGGAAGATAGTTTTTATTTTCTGGCGCGTGGCAGAAACCGGGCAGTAATAGTCATTCTATGTGCTTAGATGATTACCGCATGGTTAACGTGTGATACTTTACTGCTAAATCAATGGCTGGCGGTAAGGTCTTAGACATAAAATGAACACATGCCAATTTTTATTTTGCCGCGCGTCTGTTTTCCGCAAAAATTTAAAAAGGACTTTTTTTACAGGTGCATTTAAAAATAGATCTGTGCTCGCCCAAAATACACGCCTACACTAGTGCAGCCCATTTTTCAGCGCACATTAGTAAAAAGACCACTTAGAGGGTCATAATCGAATGGCGCCACCCAAATCGATGGGCGGCCATCTTTGGGGCTGGCTAGGCGAAGGGGCGGAGCCAAGTGTATTTTCGAAATACGCTTGGCGCCGGCCAAATTGCTCGCCAGGGTTAGATGAGACGGCCAACTCCGATTTTCAGCCATAATGGAAACCAGAGCCGGCCATCTCAAATCCGGCAAAATGTAAGGCATTTGGGCATGGGAGGAGCCAGCATTTCTAGTGCACTGGCCCCCCTGACATGCCAGGACACCAACTGGGCACCCTAGGGGGCACTTCAAAAAATTAATTAAAAAAAAACAAAATTAGCTTCCAGGTGCATAGCACCCTTCCCTTGTGTGCTGAGCCCCCCAAAACCCACTGCCCACAACTCTACACTATTACCATAGCCCTAAGGGGTGAAGGGGGGCACCTACATGTAGGTACAGTGGGTTGGGGGGGGGCTCCCATTTACCAGCACAAGTGTAACAGGTAGGGGGGTGGGCCTGGGTCCACCTGCCTCAAGTGCACTGCACCCACTACAAACTGCTCCAGGGACCTACATATTGCTGTCAGGAAGTTGGGTATGACATTTGAGGCTGGCATACAGGCTGGCAAAAAATGTCTGATTTTGTGTGTGTGTGTGTGTGTGTGGGAGGGGGTGGTGACTAGTGGGGGAGTAAGGGGAGGTGATCCCCGCTTCCCTCCAGTGGTCATCTGGTCAGTTGGGGCACTTTTTTGGGACTAGGACCTAAAAATAGGGTCCAAATAAAACGGACCAAATTCTCCTGACGGCCGGCTTTCTTTTTTCCATTATCGGGCCAAGCCGGCCATCTCAACGCAAGCCCCCGTCCCACCCACATCCCGCCTTCGCTACCATGCCGACACGCCCCCTTTCAACTTTCGCCGACCCCGCAATGGAACGCAGTTGAAGCCACCCAAAATCAGCTTTTGATTATGCCGATTTGGGCGGATTCAGGAGATCGTCGCCTATCTCCCGATTTGTGTCAGAAGATGGGCGGCGATCACTTTCGAAAATCAGATGGTTAGTCATTTATAATAAACTAGTAAAAAAGGCCTGTTTCTGACAGAAATGAAATGGGTGCTAGCAAGGTTTTCCTCAGACTGTATATGTTTGAGAGAGTGTGTGTGAGAGTGACTGTGTGAGAGAGAGAGAGTGAATGTGCAAGTGTGTGTGTGTGACAGAGAGAGAGAGAGTGAGACTGGGTGCGAGTGTGTGTGTGTGACAGAGAGAGAGTGAGACTGGGTGCGAGTGTGTCTGTGTGAGAGAGAGTGTGTGTGTGTGAGAATGAGAGTGTGTGCCATGGGCCCCCCTCCCTTCCTCCCAGTTCCAGGGTCCCCCCTCCCTCCGAGTTCCAGGGTCGTCCGTCCCCTCCCTCCCTCCCTCTGAGTTCCAGGGTTGTCCCCCCTCCCTCCCTCACTCCGAGTTCCAGGGTCATCCCCTCACTCCGAGCTCCAGAGTCGTCCCCTCCCTCTCTCTCTCTCTCTGAGCTCCAGGGTCGTCCCCCCCCCTCCGAGTTTCAAGGTCATCCCCTCCCTCCGAGTTCCAGGGGACTGAGTTTCAGGTTCCCCCCTCCCTCCCTCAGATTTTCAGGGTCCCCCTCCCTCCCAGTTCCAGGATCCCCCCTCAGAACACAATGTCACATGCATGAGGGTGTTGTTGTCCCTCCCTTCCTCCCAACCTCCCTCCCTTCCAGTTCCAGGCCCCCTACCTCCAAATTTTAAAAGTCATCTCCACTTACGAAGTCAGGTTTACGGCGGCCAGCTGCAGCGGTAAAAGGCGTGCAGGCTCGGCCCTTCTCTCTCTCTCAGCTCTGGTCCCGCCCTCATTTCCTGTTTCTGCAAGGGCGGAACCAGAGCTGAGAGAGAGAGAAGGGTCAAGCCTGCATGCCTGTTACCGCTGCTGCCGGCCGCCGTAAACTCGACTTCATAAGTGAAGTTGACTTTTAAAATTTGGAGGTAGGGAGCCTGGAACTGGAAGGGAGGGATGGAGGAAAGGAGGGATGACAACACCCTCATGAGTGTGACGTCGCGTTCTGTTGCCTGGCAACTCTGCAGTGTTCCCTTCCAGTGATTGGTGTTTTTACGAACACGGAAGTACGTGACGTCATTTCAGGAGATGGATACAGCAGGAGCACGAATGCTTCAAGGCTTCACTTTCACGGAGTCAGCTTCAGAACGTTGGAGGTGCTTTTTATTATATAGGATAGTGTTTATGTGTGCATATCTATTTCCTGTCTGAATACATTCACATTATTTAAACATATTTTTGAGAGTTGTTTCATTTTAAACTGTGCTAGATATTGGGATTTGTATATGGGCGTGCGCTAGGGATGGGAATTCCTGTAGTAGCCTGGCGGTAGTTCTGGATTGGCATGCAGTAAGCCCGTGGTGGGCTTACCGCTGCTTAGTAAGAAGGCCCCTTAGGGAGCCAAGTGAAATAATGAATTGTTGAGCTGGTTAGATACCACAGGAGCTAGCACAACTGCCCCCCTCAATCGGTAAAGACCCCTGGTCCAAACAAAAAAGTAGCTGGCATGTGTAAAATTTGGACTACATGTATAATATTGTCTGAGCAAATCATGCCCCTTGAAATACTTGTGTCCCAAAGCATCTAAACATATAACTGTAGCTTTTAAAACGCTGCTAGTTACATGTGCTTGCTTGTGTAAACCCTGCTAAAATGACCTCCACTGAGATCTCCAAAGCCATCATCTTGAGTTGTCATATACTATATCTGCAGTAATGATATTTTTTCTTAAGAAAAATGAATGCAAGTAGGAAAAAAACTATATATTTTAAAATTTATACTCTGTCTACAGAAAGATTTCTTCTGGCACTGGAGTGTTCATACTGTAGAACATTGAACTATTTATATCTAATTATCCCCGTAGCAGATGGTAATACTTTGCTTTCTCACATTTGATATTAAATATAATACATGTATTTAGATACATGGAGTATCTTCTTGGAGTCCCATTGTTTGAACTGCATTATGATAATTACACATGCTGGGTAGATGCTTTTTTTGCAGATCTGCTAGATAAGGGCATGTAACTATTCTAGTCTAACTTGTCCAGCACTATCATATTTAGTCAACCCTTTCCTTGAACATAATTCAACTCAAAGCAGTTTATAGCAAAAGTAGTATGAAAAAAAATAACAAGTCATAATAAAAAAAAACATATTTTTCAGAATCTAAATATTTTTTATTCAATGAAGATCCTCCATCTTTTTTTGGCATGAGGAAGTATCTCAGAGAATCCCTTAGGTTTTTTAAATATTTTTTTTAAACCTCTGGAACTGTTTTTACCATATTTGTTTGCATAAGAGAATGCAGTGCTACTTGAATCATTGTTGGTCTTCCCTTAGCAATTGACTACAGATAATGGGTATAGTGTAATCGGTATGTTTTGACTTGCTATCTTCAGCACCTATTGGTCAATTGTTCCTTCCAACAACTGTTGAACAGTTGGAGACTGGATATATCTAGAACGTTCTGGTCAATGTTCTGAAGAGTTTCAAATATACCTTTAAAACAATAAAAACCCTCATAGGCCCTATCACAATACTGTAAGCCTCCCTATATCTGCTTTCATCACAAGATAGGAGTGAACACCAATTCCTCCTGCCCCACTGATACAATAGTAGACAATGACACTTGCGAACCTCAAAATGGTGCCATTTTGAAATCATCCCATATAATAAAATGGCATTAGCTGAGGTAAGGGACTGGGATGAGGCTTGGGAGAGAGGGCCTGGAAGAGTATTTTGTTTTTTGGCAATACAGCTAAGCAGAATTTTTTCTAGTAGTGTCCTTAATGTTTTGCATTTAAATTAGTTTATCTATCTATCTATCTATCTATCTATCTATCTATCTATCTATCTATCTATCTATCTATCTATCTATCTATCTATCTATCTATCTATCTTCCTTTCCTTTTCTTTCTAATCATACTTCAAATAAAGTGAAAGAGACACTAAGGGGTAGCTGCTAACATATCTTAAGGGAATAATGCATGATATTTGGCTCTTTAGACATTTTAGATAACACAAGTTAGCTTACCATAACATTTGTTATATAACAAAAAGATGCAAAGCATGCAAATGCACAGAAAGCAAATCAAATAATGCAGCTTGCAGTGAACTTCTCAAGTTGTACTATTCATTAGCTGCCATTATTTTTACTCCCAGGAGTATTGGACAGCTAAAGAATGGCCTGATGCTCCTGACTGTAAAGGGGCCCATAAACATCCCACACAGGTCCCCATTGCCCCTTCTTAATCACCCGTCATGCTTCACATCCCTTGAACCCCCCAGATCTACTGTATCCCCTGCCCCCCCCCCCCCCGATGTACTGTGGGTTTCTCTTGTGTTCAGTGGCTGAGGCAGGAACAATCCCCAGCTGATCTTGTCGTATTGGGCTCCAGGTGCAAAATGGTGCCAGCTGACCCCTAGAAGTAGTCTTGTGATAAGGTGACAAGGGGTACAGAGTCTTCACTTGATGATCCAGGGGACTCGACTTGGGGGGGAAGGGGAGGCTGCATGTGGCTATATATATACCTTGGGAGTTATTGACCTGTGGTACTAAGTTACCATAGGTTAGTAAGTCTCAAAATAAATTCAGCTGTGGTAAAATGCAATATTTTGCTGAAGTTTGGTAATGACCCTCCAAACAATCAGAAACGAATTCAATGAAAATAATATACCATACTGAGAAGCCCCTTGTTAAGTTATGCTATGATATCAAAGCATTTCTTTTTGAGTGTATCTGAGCAGGTGATAGTCCTATTGTTGAGATACTGGCAGAACATCACCCTTTGTATCAGTATTATTATCATGAGGTACATTAGGCACCATGAGAAATGGAGTGGGTGTGCATCTTGCATTCTTTGTAGTTTGGGTCCTATGGATACACTTTGCTAATTATACTGTTTGATACTGTTCTCTTGGTGTATCTAACTTTTTATTTGTAGAAATTCATGTTTAATATTACAGTACAATGACAACAGCCATACCCCACTGCAAATGAAAAAAAAAAGAAAATAACTAATCCTTTTACACTGAGCCTGTACCACTGCTTAACATAAGATGCACAAAATCTACTACTGGTGCATGTTGGGGAGCTTCTAATAACCCCCCCCCCCCCCTCACACACACACATACATTCTTTTATGGCCTGATGCACTAAGGGGTCTTTTTACCAAGCAGTGGTTAAAAGGGTCTTCGGTAGTGGCAGGAGCCGTTTTTTGCACTTGTCAGGACCCTTTTTACTGCAATGGGTAACATATGTAACATAGTAGATGACGGCAGAAAAAGGCCTGCATGGTCCATCCAGTCTGCCCAAGACAAACTCATATATGTATACCTTACCTTGAATTTGTACCTGTCCTTTTCAGGGCACAGACCATATAAGTCTGCCCTGCAGTATTTCCCGCCTCCCAACCACCAGTCCCGCCTCCCATCACCGGCTCTGGTACAGACCGTATAAGTCTGCCCTCCCCTATCCTCGCCTCCCAACCACCACCCCCTCTTCCCCCCACCTGCTCCGCCACCCAATTTCAGCTAAGCTTCTGAGGATCCATTCCTTCTGCACAGGATTCCTCTATGCATATCCCATGCATGTTTGAACTCCGTTACCATCTCCACCACCTCCCGCGGGAGGGAATTCCAAGCGTCTACCACCCTCTCCGTGAAAAAATACTTCCTGACATCTTTCCTGAGTCTGCCCCCCTTCAATCTCATTTCATGTCCTCTCGTTCTACCGCCTTCCCATCTCCGGAAAAGATTCATTTGCGGATTAATACCTTTCAAATATTTGAACGTCTGTATCATATCACCCCTGTTCCTCCTTTCCTCCAGGGTGTACATGTTCAGGTTAGCAAGCCTCTCTTCATACGTTTTGGAACGTAAATCCCATACCATCCTCGTAGCTTTTCTTTGCACCGCTTCCATTTTTTTAACATCCTTCGCAAGATACGGCCTCCAAAACTGAACACAATACTCCAGGTGGGGCCTCACCAACGTCTTATACAGGGGCATTAAAACCTCCTTTCTTCTGCTGGTCACTCCTCTCTCTATACAGCCTAGCAATCTTCTAGCTACGGCCACCGCCTTGTCGCACTGTTTCGTCGCCTTCAGGTCCTCAGATACTATCACCCCAAGATCCCTCTCCCCGTCCGTGCCTATCAGACTCTCCCCGCCTAACAAATACGTTTCCCGTGGATTTCTACTCCCTAAGTGCATCACTTTGCATTTCTTCGCATTGAATTTTAATTGCCAAACGTTAGACCATTCTTCTAGCTTCTTCAGATCTTTTTTCATGTTTTCCACTCCCTCCGGGGTGTCCACTCTGTTGGAAATCTTGGTGTCATCCGCAAAAAGGCAAACTTTACTTTGTAACCCTTCTGCAATGTCACTCACAAATATATTGAACAGAATCGGCCCCAGCACCGATCCCTGAGGCACTCCACTACTCACCTTTCCCTCCTCCGAGCGAACTCCATTCACCACCACCCTCTGGCGTCTGTCCGTCAACCAGTTCCTAATCCAGTTCACCACTTCGGGTCCTATCTTCAGGCCGTCTAGTTTATTTAAGAGCCTCCTGTGGGGAACCGTGTCAAAAGCCTTGCTGAAATCTAAGTAGATGACGTCCATAGCACGTCCTTGATTTAATTCTCCTGTCACCCAGTCAAAGAATTCAATGAGATTCGTTTGGCACGATTTCCCTTTGGTGAAACCATGTTGTCTCGGATCTTGCAACTTATTGGCTTCAGGGAAATTCACTATCCTTTCCTTCAGCATGGCTTCCATTACTTTTCCAATAACTGAAGTGAGGCTTACCGGCCTGTAGTTTCCAGCTTCTTCTCTATCCCCACTTTTGTGAAGAGGGACCACCTCCGCCGTTCTCCAATCCCTCGGAACCTCTCCCGTCTCCAAGGATTTATTAAACAAGTCTTTAAGAGGACCCGCCAGAACCTCTCTGAGCTCCCTCAGTATTCTGGGGTGGATCCCGTCCAGCCCCATGGCTTTGTCCACCTTTAGCTTTCCAAGTTGTTGATACACACTCTCTTCTGTGAACGGCGCTCTATCCACCTCATTCTCAGGTGTACTTTTGCCAGTCCCTCTCGGTCCTTCCCCAGGGTTTTCTTCAGTGAAAACAGAACAAAAGTATCTATTTAGCAAATTGGCTTTTTCTTCATCATTTTCTACATAGTGTTTTGTTGTATCTTTTAGTCTCACAATTCTCTTTATAGTCTTTCTCCTGTCACTAATATACCTGAAGAAGTTTTTGTCTCCCCTCCTTACATTTCTAGCCATTTGTTCTTCCGCTTGCGCCTTCGCCAGACGTACCTCTCTCTTGGCTTCTTTCAGTTTCATCCAGTATTCATCCCCATGTTCCTCCTCTTGAGATTTTCTATATTTCTGGAACGCTAACTCTTTAATCTTTATTTTCTCAGCCACTTGCTTTGAGAACCATATCGGTTTCCTTTTTCTCTTGCTTTTATTTACTCTCCTTACATAAAGGTCTGTGGCCCTGTTTATTATTTCTTTTAGCCTGGACCACTGTCCTTCCACTTCTCGTATGTCCTTCCAGCCCATCAGCTCCTTCCTCAGGTATTCTCCCATTTTGTTAAAGTCAGCTCGCTTGAAATCCAGGACTTTGAGTTTAGAGTGGCCGCCATCCACATGAGCCGTTACATCAAAACAAACCATTTGATGGTCACTGTTTCCCAGGTGTGCAGCCACTTGGACATTTGACACACTATCCCCATTTGTGAGCACCAGATCCAACGTGGCTCCCTCCCTCGTGGGTTCGTTCACCATTTGTCTGAGCAGAGCACTTTGGAAAGCATCCACAATCTCTCTACTTCTTTCCGATTTTGCAGACGGAACCTTCCAATCTACATCCGGCAGATTAAAATCTCCCAACAACAGCACCTCTCTTTTCCTTCCCCAACTTTTGAATATCAGTTATCAGATCTTTATCTAGTTCTTCCAATTGTGTTGGGGGTCTATAGACAACACCCACGTGGACCAAGGTTCTATCCTCTCTTTTTAAGGTGATCCATATCGCTTCTTCCTTTCCCCAGTTCCCTGTCATTTCAGTCGCTGCGATATCATTTCTCACATACAGAGCTACTCCTCCACCTATACGTCCCTCTCTATCCTTCCTAAAAAGATTATAGCCTGGTATGTTTATATCCCATTCATGGGAACCATTGAGCCATGTCTCTGTGACTGCAACTATGTCCAAGTCAGCCTCCAAAATCAGGGCTTGAAGGTCATGAATTTTATTGCTTAGACTGCGAGCATTTGTGGTCATTGCTTTCCATGTACATTTCCTAGTATGTGTTATGGTTTTAGTGATTTGTGAGGGTGTTTTCTCTTTGGGTACCTTCTCATATTTTTGTTCCCCCTTCCTTGCTTTTTCTTTTTTTTTCCGCTTCAGTTTTATTTTCAGGAACATCATGGTGCTGTAGTGGAGCAAAATAATTTTGTAGTGGCAACACTTGTGCGGGTGGATGCTTCTGTGTCACATGATGAAGTCTGCCTGAGCCTACTGTGAACCATCTGTTCTTCTGTGGCTTTATTCTTTGAGGCAGTGGTGAGAAGTTATGATTCTGCACAGTCCTATAAGTTGCTTTAATTGCATCTAATTCTTGCATTACTTTACAGAGCTCTTGTTTTAAAGTAGATAGCTGAAGACAGATAGGACAAGCTTTAAGTCTCCAGATGATTGGCCTTGAAACTAATGCATCACAATTATTGCAGAGAATAAAAGTCATCCTGATTGGTTGAAATGGGTATGAACAGGTGTACTATGTTGGAGTAACAGCCTGCAAGACTGCCTGTGTATGACTGTGGAGTAAAGTTAATGAGGTTTGGTTTGTCTATAAATGAGTGGACAACCCTGGGGTGGGTGGGATTATAAGTCCCAATGGGTCAGCTAAGTGCTGCGATCTATCAAGGGAATTCTTTAGCTGAATGGACCAAAATGGTAGTGTCTGATCCAGGACTTTACACTTTATTTTACTTTTTAAAACTGCCCTAGATATTGTAACCCGAGGGGTTAATAAAATAAATAAAATAAAATAATTACCTGGGTCCCAGAGTTCCATTGTGGCCAGCAGCATAGGTCCTTAGAATTTGCTGAGGCCTGAGCTTCTGTTGGCTTGGTAACAGCAGCTGGCAATTGAGAGAGAGTGAGTTTGGGTCTCAGAGGGAGAGGAAGCACTGCACTGGTTGTGTGTGAGTGAGAGAGGAGTAATTTGAGTGGAAAAAGAAAGGAAAAATAATTTTAAAGGTAGTTGGGATAATTGAAGGTGGGGAGAGAACTAGGAGAAGTGTCTGTTTTAAGAGGGAAGTGTTTTTGCTGCAATTTATGTGTTTGGTGGGGTTAGTGTGTGAAAGGTATGTGTAAGAGCTTAGTTAAAATTTAATGAATGTGAGAGAGAGGTTAAGTAGGGAGGTTAAGTAGGGGGATTGAGTAGGTTTAATACATTTTTGGGGGAAATTATACATTGTAAGGGGAAAATAATTTTTTTAAAAAAACTGTGTATGTAGGGTGAGAACAGTGAGTGGAATGTTCAGAGCTGTGCTGCTGGTGGAATGTTGAAACTGCTGCACCACTGAGAGAGAGACCAAATGCACTGGTTAAGAGTAGGGAAGAGAAATCAATAGCATAGGTGCTGGAAAGTAAGGGCCATTTATTTATATTGATTTTACTTAAATAGAGCCCACAGTTCCGCTGTTGACAGCACTCCCTGATAAAGATTATTAAAAGAAGAAAGTAGGAAGAGTAAGGTTTTCCTTCCAATTATTTTAATTAAGAGAGAGGTGAAGGAGGAAGACCATAGAAAAAGTGAAGAAAACCGGACAACTCACAAGCTCCAACGCAAGCAAGGCCGGGAAGAGAAAGAAAGAAAACTTCTACAGCTAAGTAACTGTATACACTGAACAAGAAACATAATAGGAAAGAAATATACACAGAAATACATGAAAGAAAATAAAAAAAGAGATACTTACCCAAAGTCCATGGCAAAGAAAATTGGCTGAAAACCTGAAAAGAGAGAAAAGCAAAGAATCAAATTCTTGTCAAACTATACTCACGTGAATGATACACAATAACATTTACATCTCCCAAGGAAAAGGTTAAAGAAAGAGACACTTATCTGACAGTGCGCTGAATACAAGTAGATGTTTGATTTATCTGTAGGAAGATAAAAAGTTATTTTAATAATAAAAAAAAGTATTATATGTTTGGTTATAGAGTTTTAAGCAAAGTTTGATTAACTGTACAAGAGAGTTGAGTTTATGTTCGTTTTAAATGCTTAAGTTATTAATTTAAAACTATTTAAAACAACATGGGAAACTAAGTTTGTTCTCCTTTATCAGAAAAATCCTGAACTTTAGTTTTAATTCCTCTTCCGTCCTTTGAGGGCAGAAGACGAGGATAGTATCCTGCACTAGTCCCCTAATCCTGAGTGTGTTTTCTGACAGCAGCCACGACTATAACATCGCTGTCCTGAGACCACATCTCTGGGAAATAACCCTGCCTGGTAGGGCATGCGTTGGCAACTATAGATTCTCTGAGGGTAAGTGATCTGTAGTCGTGACCACGCTCAGGACTCTTTGGCCACACAGGGAGAGAGATATCAAATACACTAACCTCGTCTCCTGTTCTCAAAGAACAGGAGAGGAATAAAAACTAAATTAGGATAACTCTTGAACTGGAATGACACCAAACTCTTAAGGCGAACCCAACAACGTTTATTTAATTCCAAAATGTGAACAAATAAAAAAACTTGTGAATTCTTTTGTTTTATAATGGTACCATTTGTATTAATCAACCTTTCTACTTGTTAACATTCTACTGTATTTTCATTTTAGACAAACACAATCCTTATAATATTGTAATTACCTTTCCCTTTATTTACAGAACCCCTTTATCAGCAACCACTTTCACTAAAGATGTCAGATAAGTATTAGATTTTCATCTATTTTTTATATTATACCCCAGACTCAATTCATAGAATTATCCTGATAAAAAAATGATTTGATTCTTTGTGTTTCCTTTTTGTTTCCCACAGGATTTCAAAGAGTTTCTATCTCCGTTCAGGTAAGTATAGGTTCTTTCCCTTCTTTATTTTGTGTTAACTGTCACTTAGCTGGAGCTTCACTTCCAAATCGTTTCCTTGTAGTCTTTCTTGCGTCGGGGCCCTTAAACTCCTTCTGGACGCACGGCTGTCAGAATTCTTCTCAGGATTGACTTCTCCCTTCACCTCTCTTAATAAACATAAAAGGGAGCAAAACCCTATCTGCCTGACAGAGTTAAATTTTCCTTCTTTCTTGGTGAGATTTTAATTATCACACTGTGGCCCTGCACTAACTCAAAATTAAAATAATTCAATCACCCTTTCTTTGAGGCCTAAGCTTTTCTTTTGTTCCCTGTGCTAATGAAGGAGTGCCTTCAGCGGTACAGGAACCCAACCACACAAAACACTTACACTCTTACTTCTATCCTTATTACTACTTCTTATCTTCTAATAATATCATATAATCCCTTCCTTACTCAGAACCCACTAACACTACTCACCCCCTTCTGAACCCAATTAATCCCTAATGTAATTCTAACCCCTATTTCTCTGAACTACCTAAAAAAACTTTATTCCTAAAATAGCAACACAATCACTCCTTCCCCTCTTTCATTCCCTTTCTTTATACTCCTTTCCAAGAAATCCTCCCCTTGTTACCCTATTTTCTCAATTATCTCTCCTCCTTTCTCTCCAATAGCACCAGCCTCTCCTACACACATCCACACTCACCGCACTCCCAACTCCTTCTGATAACTGCCAGCGACTCCGTATCCTAGGTTACAGAATTTCCGCTGGCAGTTCCGAAGACCCTTAGCCAATCCGTCGCCACTTCCAAGATTCCAAGATTCACTGCTGACCAACGGAATGTTGGCCAGCAGTGCTAAATCTCCATTTTATTTAATTAAATCCCATAGGAATTAATGGAAAATTCTTCCATTAACCTAAATCCCCTCTTAATCTTAATTAATTTACACCAAAATTTCCACACTAATAAAACTTCCCGTCCCCTATCAAATCATGTTTTTAAAATTTAAAAATACCCCTTTTTACTATCCGCCTACCCTTATTCCACCTAAACCCCCTTTTAAAAATCCCAAATTCCATAAAAACCCGATCAAAAATTAAATTAACCCTTCCTTAACATACCCCGTCGAATAAATTAAATTAACCCTTTCAGAACCCCTTAAAACAACACCCTACCAAAAACTCCCACTAAAAATATAAAAATTCAAAAATTAACCCACCAGAAAAATTCTAAAAAATTCCCCGACCCCAAATCCAAAAACAGAATTTAAATCCGTCAAACCCCTGATTTTTTAAAAATAAAAAAACGTATTTTCATAATTTTAAATTAAACTAATTAAAATTTTAAAACAAAAACCTCCTTACCTGATTCCTGATTTTCCCCTCACGTTTCCGCTTCCCTCCATTCTGGTCCTCGACGTCCGTGTTCAAAATCGGAGCCAAAAATAAAAAAGCTCCGAAGCCGGCCCAAAATTTAGGCCCCGGCTTCGGCCTACACGCGAAGACGCGCGATCCCGATATGTGCATGAGGCGTGCCGCCTCATGCACACGCCCGCCTGATTTTAACGAACCGCCGGCCATCTTTTTCTTTCCTCCCCACATGCTGCCGGCCTCAGGGACTTGTTCCGACGTCCCCAAAGCCAAGGAATCACAACGCTGCCTCTGCAGCACCGGACCCTCACGACGCTGCAGCATTGTAGCGTCTCCCAAGCCCCCAAAACCCCACCACGAAAACGGGCTACACTTTCCCCAGAGTGCTCCTCCCTTCGGGCCTGGGAACTTACCCCATCATTCCCGGACCCTGGGAAACTCCCAGAGCTGCCCAGAACGGGCCCAAACATCCCCACAGCTACTACAAATCAAGCCCGAAAATGGGGCCAACGATGCCGGAGCCCCTTCAGGCCTCTCAAAACAGCGCTGCCGGATCCTGCTGCCCTCCTGGACCCTCAAAACCCCAGAATTGCCCCAGATTCTCCCGGAGCCCTGAAACGGACCCCAGGTAAGTATATATTTGTTTTTTTTTATATATATTTCCCTTGTTACAATATTAATAACTTTCCTTTTAAATAAATCTAGATATTGCCAATAATTATAGCAGTGTAGCAGCTATGTAAAAATGCCCCTCCCCTCTATCAGAGTTTGGCAGGAACAGAAAGAAAGAAAGAAAGACAGAAAGAGAGGTTTCCCAGTGCTAATTAAATTGATTAAGCAACAAGCCTTAAAAATTTAAGACAATATCAGGTAGGTTTTTCACCTAACGCCAGTCAGTCAATTTGAGAAGTATGGGATTTAGGGGTCAGAATAAACCTGTCCTTTTAGTAGGAGCTTGGTTCAGTCCCAGCACCTGGAAGTTAGAAGTACAAGTGATATGTCCTTTAGTTTGAGTCCAACCCTGCTTGCCCCCAGCTGTGGGGGTGCTTAAGTCCCAATGGGTCAGCTAAGTGGTAAAAAGCCCCTAAAGAAGACATGGCCATGCAGAAAGATTATTCTTACCATGTGAGCATGCGGGGGAACACTTACTGCCACCCACTGAGGTGGTGGTAAGTGCTCTCATGGTAACCTGGCAGTAACTGGGCAGCGATTTACTGCCGGGTTAGCGCAGCCATAGAAAATAAAGTGAAGTGTCAGAAATGACATGTGCTCCAGGCGGAAATACCACCGGTGGCCATGTTGGGCCAGCGGTAGTTCCAGGTTGCCATGCAGTAACCCTTTAGTAAAAGGGGTCCCCAAGGCATGTGTTAATTGCCAAAATTAATGCATGGTAACCAAAAAAATCTATACATTAATTGGCAGTGAAAACAAATCACTGACTGCTGCCAACTGCATATTTACCCCTATAATTTTAGTGTGCAGACAATGCTGATATTTAGGCCGTAATGCTATAAATGGAGGGGTTAAATGTAAGATGCATTATCAGCCCATAATCTGTAACTGTTAACTGCAAAACAAGTGAGTGAGTTAATTATTTATGCAGCACCATTAGCTGTTGGTGCATGCTAATTGCCACAATAGCAGCTAATACAGCTTAGTATATTGTTCTCTAAATATGTTTTCCATAGATACAAAATTGGAAAAACTCTTGATTATCTTGCACTATGCACACACAACTCTTCCATATTTTCGGGGTTTTTTTTGTGAGTTCTTCCCTTTCCTAATTCCCTGTCTCTCACTCAGACTTGCCTTAGCTTCTTACCTGCTGAGATCTGCTGGAAAAATCAACAGCTCGAGGCTGTAACATCATGCAAATAATCAGAAGAAATTAGAAGAGGTTGGTTACATGGTATTTTGATTTAATTTGGAACAGGAAATGATCTGGTCCTTGTCTTGATTTGTGAATTGAATTTTTAATTATTTGCCCTAGAGTGTAGCCTAGAGGCGTATACGCAAATGATTTGTCCAGTAGTCAGCCTGCTAAAAATTAGTCCCACGATGCTTAGAGCAGTAAACTGATTACAAAAAAGGCCAGGGTTCAGCTTTTGCTTCTTCGTGGATATTCCTTGCGCAGTCAGTGTGTTCTCTATTGCCTCAGGTACAATTTTAAGGCCTCTTTCCGTACTAGAGATTCTTGCGTGACAGTGCCAACGGAGATCAATCAAAGTGAATGGGCTTTGTCGGCATTGCCAAACTGGGAGCTGCTAGTGTGGCTTGATAAGAGGCCCTTAGATTGGAGCAATAAGATACCTCATGTACCTGAAAGTAACTTGCCATGTGCATGGCAAGGCAATTAAATCCAGATCACTTTCATAACTTTTGTATTTTAAAATCATGATCTTAAATAGGAAATATCAGCAACATATTCTTTGTCATTGCATGTTGTTAACAAAGAAAAATGAACAGAAAAAAAATAAAAGAAATTTTGTTGGGTTTTTTTTTCCATTTGCTGATGTGTGCATTATTTGCAAAGGGGCAATAACAACCATAAACACTCTTTCCCAGTAGTGCATGCATGCAGCAGTGTACCTACCTTATATGGCACCTGGGGCAGAGCACATTCCCCTGGCAGAACATTCACTCCCCTGGGCAGTGCAGACACCCTCCTCCAAGCAAGGGGGTGCGTGGAGCAGACGTGCAGCTGTTGGCTCTGCTGGACCCCTGCCTCCTCTGATGTCAACTTCCTGTTCCAGGGCAGGGGACCAGCAGAGCCAACAGCCAAGCGCCTGCACCATGTTCCTCCTTGCTGCTGGCACCTGCGGTGGACCGCCCTCACCTCCTCACCCCAGGTACACTAGAGCATGCATGGAGTGGAGGAGTAGCCTAATGGTTAATGTAGTGGACTATGATCCTGCGGAATTGGGTTTGATTCCCACTGCAGCTACTTGTGACTCTGGGCAAGCCACCTAACCCTCCAGTGCCCCAGGTACAAATAAGTAACTGAATATGCTATGCAAACCACTTTGAATATAGTTGCAAAAAGAACCATTCTACTCACCCCCATACCCAAAGATGCAAAGAAAAGTGCCAGCGATCTAACCAACTGCAGGCCAGTAGCTTCCATTCCCTTAATAACTAAACTAACGGAACAATTAGTGACCAAACAACTCACAAACTATATAAACAAATACTCAATACTGCATGACTCCCAGTCAGGATTTTGGTCTAACCACAGTACTGAAACAGTAGTGGTTACTCTCATGACCAAATTCAAACAAATGATTGCAACTGGGAATAACACACTACTTCTACAATTTGACATGTCAAGCGCTTTCGACATGGTTGATCATGGAATACTACTACATATCCTTGAGTACTTTGGAATTGGAGGTAAAGTTCTCAGTTGGTTCAAAGGTTTCTTAACCACACGATCATATCAAGTGACGTCTAACTTGATTACTTCAGCCACATGGACACCTGAATGCGGATTCCCACAGGGATCCCCCCTCTCGCCGACTCTATTCAACCTAATGATGATACCTTTAGCCAAACTACTATCAAACCAAAACCTCAACCCATACATATATGCAGATGACATAACGATCTACATCCCATTTAATCAAGATCTAAAGGAAATTTCCAATGACATCAACCAAAGTCTCCAGATCATGCATTCATGGGCAGATGCATTTCGGCTGAAACTTAATGCAGAAAAAACTCAATGCCTAATACTTTCCTCTCATCATAGCAAAAACAAATTCACCGCCATCAACACACCAAATCTGAACCTTCCAATATTGGACACCCTAAAACTTCTTGGAGTCACCATCGATCGACACCTAACACTCGAGAGCCATGTGAAAAACACAACCAAGAAGATGTTCCACTCAATGTGGAAACTAAAAAGAATAAGACCTTTCTTCCCAAGGACTGTTTTCCGTAACCTGGTACAATCATTGGTGCTCAGTCATCTAGACTACTGCAATGCGCTCTACGCCAGCTGTAAAGAGCAAATAATCAAAAAACTTCAGACAGCCCAGAACACTGCAGCTAGACTCATATTTGGTAAAACAAAATATGAAAGCGCTAAACCTCTACGAGAGAAACTACATTGGCTCCCAATCAAAGAATGCATCACGTTCAAAATATGCTCCATAGTGCACAAAATTATTCACGGAGATGCACCTGCCTACATGTCAAACCTGATAGACTTACCACCCAGGAATGCCAAGAGATCATCCCGCACATTCCTCAATCTGCACTTTCCTAACTGCAAAGGTCTAAAATACAAACTAATGCATGCATCAAACTTTACCTACTTGAGCACACAGCTATGGAATGCATTGCCACGCAACCTAAAAACGATTTACGAATTAAAGAACTTTCGCACAAACTGCTGAAGACCCATCTCTTCAACAAGGTATACCACAAAAAGTAACAAATGTGAACATATATAACTCATAAACATATACTCAGAACTGTATTACAAAATCTGCTTATTATACTACTATAATGTTTCTTCTTTATCATGTTGCCCAAGATCCTACTGTAATACTAAATGTATATTTTCTAACACATTTCCATTATTCATGATGTATTGTAAGCCACATTGAGCCTGCAAAGAGCTGAGAAAATGTGGGATACAAATGCAAGAAATAATAATAATAATAATAACAACCATAGAAAGGTAGTGTATCAAGTCCCATTTCCTTTCCCCTTCCCTCTGAAAAAGTGTACCTTTTCTGCAAATATTGCACTGTTAACATTATCACCCCTGAAATGAAAACTAAACAACAACAAAAATGCTTCTAATGACACAGTGAAATGAAAGCAAAATTTTGGGCTATCCATCGTTAAAGGGGCTTAAAAATCAAAGAATCTGCTCCTGCACTGAGAGTTTTTCAGATTTATTTTTTTTATACTTAAGCTCATTTCTACCTTCAGTTTTGTGAATAATCTTATCGCTTTAATCTTATGCCACAAATACTTGAAACGATATTGCAGGAAATCAAAGCTCTTAAGAATGCCAAAAGTTTGGCAAAGCCCTGATTGCACAATAATGGCATGGTTCATGCTTCAAAGAACATTCATTTCAAAATACGCTTAGAACTATGGACCTAGGGAGTGCACTATTGGTTAGAATAATGAATTGGGCTGCAAATTAGGAAAGTATATGATAAAAATCCCATGGTTCCTGCTGGCACTCCTTCTGAGTTTAGGAAAGTCATTTATCTTTTCCTGCCTCAGGTAGCCAATTAGATTACAAGCCTGAATAAAAAGATGCACACTACCTTGAGCTACAATGGAAACATATTCTATAAGTACAGAATACTATTAATATTCTTGTAGGCTTTGGTGTTTGAGTGGCATTAGATATATTCAAACGCTGGCTGCATAAGCATGTTGCTTGACAGCTGTTTTTGATTCAAAAGCTATGTGAGCTGCTTATTAACTTTTAAGGGGGAAGAGTGACATACGGATGAGATAAGCAAGCAAGTAATGGAGGGGAGTATGGTGCTTGCACTGATGTGTATTTGGTATGTGTGTGGGCTGGGGGGGGGGGGGGGTAAAGGCCTTAGAAATTTTGTTGCATAAAGATCTATTTGAAATGTCATTGTTTTCTTTGTGCAATTGCCATATGTTGTTTATGTCATTGTTGCAGTCTACCTAGACTGAGCCAAAAACTAAATAAAAAGGGCTTGGGTTAGGCTTTGCTAATGATTCTTTCTGTTGTCATGCCAAAAGATTTTAAAGGGACAAAACCTTTATATGATTGAGTGAAGGAGTAGCCTAGTGGTTAATGCAGTGGACTTTGATCCTGGGGAACTGAGCTCCATCCCCACTGCAGCTCCTTGTGACTCTGGGCAAGTCACTTAACCCTCCATTGCCCCAGTACAAAATAAGTACCTGAATATAGGTAAACCACTTTGAATATATAGTTGCAAAAAACCTCAGAAAGGCAGTATATCAAGTCCCATTTCTCTTCCACATTTTGTTTTGGTTTCTTTACATTTTCACACCAAGTGGTAGGTTTCCTTACCAGCAGCATACCATTCTCATTTTACTTCAGCACGCAATATAATAAACTAGTTTCTAAGGGGGTCTTTTACTAAAGATTAGCTAGTTGTCCTCACAGGGCCCATTTTATTTCTATGGGCTCTGCTCCAGATAACTCGAGCTAACCTCTAGTAAAAGACCCCCTCAAATGTTTTTAATGCATTTCAAGATTAGAGAAGTATGAGGCTTCAAACAGGTTTGAAAATGGTTTCCAGGCTCGATTTAGTAGAATTTAAAGCATTACCTTGTAGGGATGTGCATTTGTTAGCATGCATTTTGTTTATTAAAGGGCCTTTAAGTGTGCACAAAAAATGATTTAGGGGGAAATTATCAACATGGGCTACCGTTAAGATGTGTTATTTTACTGTTAACCTCAGGTATTAGTAACTAGTTCTCATTGCATAAAATGGAACCTGTGCTAAAATAATATGTTAGTGGTAAATTAATTCAGCCCACATTGATAATTATGCTTCTTAATGCATATTAATTTAAGAATGAATACATAAACAATTTTTATACATTAAAAAGGTCCACTGCAGGTTAAAAATACATTTATCAACATAAATGTGCAAACTGAGCTTGAAAAAAAATCTACAAAAATCTGGGGAAAGACACATTTTCTAAAATAATAATTAAAAAAAACCCCAAACCCTGCCAAAATATGGTTTGTGCTTTGGCTGAAAGGTGGCCGCGTCAGGTTTGTGTTTTCAATAAATGATCTTTTGCAGACCATACTAGTGTCTCATTGTTATCTATTTAAACAGCTGTGGGTTTTTTTTTTTCTTTTGTTTGTTTTATTTTTTTTTTCTGGATTTATTGTATCAGGCTATCCTGTTCATCACTACACCTTTCCTGCCTCTTTCTTGGACCAGATATTTTTCACATCCCTATTAAGTAGTCACCTGATCTGTAGATGTGCTAATTGTAAACTTGAGTGTATAAGTTTCTCCAATGTTATTTATGCTGAGCTCTTTTGTAGTCATGAAGAGCCTTGAACCAGACACATGTTGAAACACCGAGAATGCCAGGCTGTATGTTTCAACCATCTGATGCCAATTTTGTGAGTTTAACAAATTATGAGTGATGTTTCCTAAAATGCAATAAGCAACTAGCCTGCCTTTTACCATTTACATTACATTACAATATACTTCCTATACCACTGATACCTTCTGGTTCTTAACAGTTAACACTACTGAAAAAAACAAGCCAGTCTCTTGGGAAGCAAAAAACAGAGAATCTTATTCAAGAACTAATTGTAACAAACTTCTTAAAAAGATAAGTTTTTACATTTTTATCGAATAAGAAAAAAGATACCTGAGCTGCAAAACAAATATTAGCATTGCTCTAGGACCTCGATACTTGAACTGCAAGAAGTCTATCAAACAATATTTATTCCCTTAATAGATGGAAGGATGAAAAGTGAATTGTGAAATGTATTTATTTGTGACATTTATATCAAACATTATACCAAACAAGTTTGAGTTCAATGTGGCTTACAATAAACAGTATAGGATACATAGCAAAGAATAATGCATAAGAAAGTAATTTGTTGTAATGGTGAAATGATCTTATATCCCTATTATTGGAAATAAGTTCCATGCGATCCATTATATAATTTGAGCATTCACCAATTAGGATCTTATATTGAAAGCAAAAGTTTGTCATTAGTGCAAACGCACCTTAGCGACTACTGCACACTAAAACCAGCTAGTGTGGTCAAAATCCCATGCTAGCTGCTTAGCACAAATAAGGGTTTATAGTAGAGAAGAGACAGCAGTAGGGCACAGCCAGCGATAACAGCTAACACACAAGTTGATGCTGAGCACCAGTTATCACGACTGTCAATGTCACAGTTGTACTTAACACCACCCTGACAGATCCCCACCCCCCCCCGATCTGATCCCACCAATCAAGAACTTCCTGCCCAACACAAGGCTTCTCCTCACCATGGAAAGGCCCCTGCCTCATTTATTCCATCTTGATCAAGTTTTCCCCTTCACATTTAAAAATATGACACCTAGCAGTAGTACCATGAGACTACTGCTAGGGGGCAGTAGCAGCATTTTGAAACCCAGAGTCAGATGGAGCAGACATGGAGAGAGACCACTCCTACCAAGTTCCACTAAATTACCAGGAATCCCCCAGACAAGTCCCGGAAGTAGGTATAAAGTTAGGGAATGAAGGTCTATAACTTAGAACATTCTTCCTTGGGAGTGGGGTTGGGGGTGGATGGGTAGGTGAGGAATTGCCTAGGGAAACCCTAGTTCCTCTTATGGCAAATCCTCATCAGGCCATGTTGATAGATCTAAGCCTTGGAAGGCTAGGCAGGAGGGCAAGGCCCAGATCAGGGAGAATAAACCTGAGCACTGGAGAATCAGTGAGGCACTGGAAATAGTTGAAGGAAGACTCACATGGTGGCTGAAAGTAATCTCCATACCCTGCTAGTGGTAGCCAAGGGAAGCCTCCAAACCTGGCCAGCTATGCTGGGAGATTGATGAGGAGTTTAGTATAACATGTGAGGTAGGATAGGCCTTTATATACAAGTTAACAATATAATTAATAGGGGATATACCTTAACTTCCAGAGCCAAAATTCACATTTTAATTCAAAAAAAGCTCCAGTTTTAATTCAAAAACAACATTTAATTATTTAAAAATATATATACCATTCCAATTGTTTCCTCAAACTTCTTACCCTATGCTGCACTACATAATATGTACAAAAACAGCATTCACATAGAATTACATGTTTATTGGATTCATACAACAATCATAGCACAATGTTCAATCCCTATGAACCAATGATTAGCGCCGCGCTTTCCGCGTGACCGCTATATTATAATCAATTGTATTTATCCGCTTTCAATTCAAGATGGGGATCCTTCATTAACTGTTCATGAATTATAAATCCCACTTGTGCAGCATATTGCAGGTATTAAGAAGTTAGTCAACAACTCCGTGTTCACATAAAGTGTTTCAGTGTAACTCGGTTCCCCTCGGTTCCCGGTTTATATACAAGTGCCAGAAACTGCTAAAGAAGTGGCAGAGACTGCTAGGACACAAGAAACCCTCTTTTGAATACAGACTCTGTCAAAGGCTCTACTGAACCAAGAGCCTTTTGTAAAATATATTTAAGGATGGTCAGAATGTTATCATTCGGGACTTTAAGCAGGTAAGTGCTGCCATGTGTCAGTTTCACAACATATGTGTGCAGTTGCTTGTTCTTACATACATATGTACCACATTACAAACCTAGAGATATGAGAAACCAGAGCTGCATGAAATTACTCTATCTTGTACTTTTTTGGGAGGTGTTAGACACACCACCGGTAAGTAAAATTGCCCTTTGATTCACTGGAGGACACCCATGGTCTAAGTGCTCTGGTTCATGGTATTTGCATTTGAAAGCCGGTGCAGAAATTATTAATATAGCACATAAGCTAATTATAAAATGGGAACTACAAGCACCCAAAATATATCCAAACTGTACTCTTGAAATCACTGTATCCTGAAGCATCTACGCATATAAATAGCTGTATTCTGAAATATCTATGTACATGTAAATGCCTCTTTTTCCACATGTAAAAGCAATATGCATATCATAGCATTCTACAGAGCAAAGATATTAAATATTGAATGTTGCTGCCAAGAGAGCCAATCCTTATTGCACACTCTTGTTAAAATTTGCCAATTAGATACTTCACTTCCAATAGAAATCTTCTGCGTGCGATTTGGCAGATGCATTACAAACCACAAAAATACCGAACTGGTTATCCCCATTGAAACAGGCCTGTTGAAAAGAATGTCAAGATGAAATGTTAAAAGCAGATTAATATGACATAAGTTGTATTGAAAATGTGTAATTGAACATAGCACTAAGCTGTGCTAGTAAATGGGCTTAGCATGTCCTAAAGTGTGACTTTCCTGCATGCTAAGCCCATTTCTAGAGTGGCCATAAAATAGGCATTTTTCTATTTGTTGAATTTTTGGCTGTACACTAATGTTAGCATTAGCTTGCAGCCATGTAAACAAAAAAAAATTGACGCAGGAGTATGAACCGATTTAGGAGGAACTAAGGGTTCATGTGTCATGGTCATACTAACCAGTTAGCATGCTGGTAATGTCAGCATGTTTAACCTAATAGCACTTCCATGTCCATTTTCTGTCTCAAATATTAAGAAAAAATAAATACCAAGCTTAGAGTGTGCAAATGTCAAAACTAACACAGAACATTTGATCCAGTTTTCCTATGTTAGTGCTTAATACAGCTTAGTACAAGGGCATCATAGTAACTAAATTTATGTTGACTATAACAGTAATGAGCGTCTGAGTTCCTTACTTGTTACATGTGTCCCCCTGTATGCTAACACGAGCTTGTGATCCCATCTATCACATCTGCCTCTTTCCCTGGCCTTTTCACAACAACTCTTGATTTTTTTCTCCTTCCGTCTCTCACTTTCACCTTGAATGTTTTATCTTTTATTCATCCCAGTCCTTGAGCCTTCACTCTGATAGATCCCCTGCCCCCTCCTCTCTCTCTTTTACTTTGTCAAGGTACCGTTACAACAAGGTTGGAGATGGCACTGCAACATGGGTGGAACCATGCAGTAAGCTGAAACTATGTGGGCTGATGGCATCATGACCCTCACTTAAGTCACATGACATATGGGGTGATGAATTTAGGTGCTTCACTGACCACATTTACCTGCCATAGTTGTTGGTGGTAGAGGAGCGGTTCTGACTGGTGCTGTTTGCCTGTAAGGCTGGGGGAGAACATAGGAACATAAGCTTTGCCATACTGGGCAGACCAAAGGTCCATCAAGCCTAGCAACCTGTCTCCAACAGTGGCCAATCCAGGTTATAAGTACCTGGAAAGATCCCAAAACAGTACATTTTATGCCGCTTGTACTAGAAATAAGCAGCAGATTTTCCCCAAGTCCATTTTAATAATGGCTTATGGACTTTTCTTTTAGGAAGCTATCCAAACCTTGTTTTAAGCTCCGCAGGAGCTTAATGATTAAATGGTAAGGGAAAGTTTCCACATTATCCCCCAGTTTCTATATAGTGCAATTTAAATTGCGTGTGCAAATCTAGTTGTATTCTGGATTTTTGCATGCAACTTAATTAGTTAACAAGCCAATCAGCACTAATAATTGCCAATAAGAAGCAATTATTGACACTGGTTTTAATTAAAATGTGCATGCAGAACTGTCTTAGGGGTCCTTTTACAAAGATGCACTGAAAAATGGTTTGCAGTAGTGTAGGCGTGGATTTTGGGCGTGCACTGATCCGTTTTTTAATGCCTGTAGAAAAGGCCATTTTTTTTTGCCGAAAATGGATGTGTGGCAAAATCAAAATTGCCGTGCATCCATTTTGGGTCTGAGACCTTATCGCCAGGCATTGACCTAGCGGTAAAGAATCTTGGCAGTAATGGCCTACGCGCGTCAAATGCCACATAGTTCGCATCTGTTACGCGTGCCTGAAAAATAAAAGGTATTTTTCAGATGCACATATTGGACGCATGCAAAAAATGAAATTACCGCAAGAACCACTTGGTTGTCGGGCAGTAACTCTATTTTGGCGCACATTGGGCATGCGTAGATGCTTACGCGGCTTAGTAAAAGGACCCCTAAGTGTATTCTGTAACGTGATGTGTGTAAATTCTAAGTTGTATAGTTGAAAAGGAGGTGTGGCCATGGGCACAGAGTGGGTGGGTTGTGGCACTTCTAAAATCTATGTGCACTGTTATAGAATATATCCAGTCCATGCGTAACGTAGGCGTTGGCATTTATACCAAGTTTTTACTTGACATAACTGCCGATGACTAAATTTCATCATGCGGATGGGCACTCGTATTCTCTAAACTGTGCAAAAATTTAGGCTTATATTATAAAGTACACCGAAATGTAAGCATTCTTTGCAGAATATACCTAGGCGTATTTCATTTTGGCTCCAATTTTTTAGGTGTGATATATAGTATCTAGTCCTAAATGCACATGGCATAGGTAGCTGTAGGGTTCAGCAGTGTAAATATTTGGGATAACCCTGCTGTTCATAGATAAGGAACAATTAAAGTGCCTAACTGAAGAGGAGAAGGGAGTAGAGAACTGAGGCAGGGGAAGATAAGGTAGCACTTGAGGCAGAGTCTGAGTCACGAGCTGAAGATGGACCCCGTTTCTAAAAGATATGTTGTACTATAGAATGCTGCCTGGAATAGTCTTAAAAGCTTTAATAGTACCAAATCAAAAATAGTAATAGTATAGCGCAATTATGACATGCTTGTGGACAGGTTCTGGGGCATTTACCTTTCATAACATTTGTTTACCTGCCTCACCCTAGTTATAGCAAGGTGAATACAATAAACAGGTCAATCAATAAAAAGGATTTGAATGAGTGATACCTCTTTCTGGTGTTCAGCATGAATAGCTGCTGAGTACTTCAGGTCTGCTGCTTAGCCGTACATGCTACTGAATCACCTACTTATAGTATTCTTACTTTTGTCAAATAAGTCCATGTGTAAAATACCTTTAAATTTAATCTTTTCCTTCTTCCCTAAATGAGCTATTATTTTTCTTTAATATGATACCCAAACTGTATAGTTTCTGTTCCCATTGGTTATCATTAGGTTATTAGTAGGCAATGCATGAAACCGAGGTGGTAAGATGAATGCCAAGTAATTTACAGGATAATTGGCATACAGCTGTGACTCTTCTCAGCCTGCTGCCCAGGAGAATCTGTCAGTGTATGTTGTGGCCTAACCCTTTATCATCATTTCAGAATATGATAAGCTGGGAGAGAGCCCACTCTGGCTCCGACACAGCATCTTCCTCTATTCCCTGCTCTCTGCTGACCCTGCTGATCCTTCTCTCTCTCCCTCTCTTGGGTCTTGTCAGCAGCATCCCACTCATTGCCATGTAGTTATCTTGCAGGACCAGAAATAGGAAGTGAGTTTAGGCCTCTTCCTGCTTTTATATTGCCTGTATCTACCTTATGAGATGATGCCATCCATAATCCCTTCCTAACAGTCCAATGATCAGAAGCAAATGCAGGTACTAGAAGCTGTTAGCACCATACTAGCACCTGCATTTCCTACCGCCCCATGATCAGAGCCCCCGAGCACGTGAAACAACGCTCTTGCGGGCTCTGAATACAACTAGCATGCAAATGCATGCAAAATAGGGCACACAGCACAAATAGCATGCATATCCATGCTAAATCTATTCATCCCCAATGATCAGCAACCAGAGCACCAAAGATTGGCTCGCTGGCCGCAGCAAAACCTATGCCAGTTTGATGCTGGCATTACAGTTTACAGACCATTGGGGAAGATCGCTGAGCCCTGTCCAGCATGCATTTGCATGCTAGCAGCCCCCATTCCCCCCAATGAAGCAACCCCCCACAAGAACTGACGACCTGACCCCCCCCCCCCTCCCAGAGACAGGAGTTTCTCCCTTACATGGCGTGAAGCCCCACCCAGCGCATGCCAGGATACACCATTTTGCAGGCGGTGCCGAAGGAAGAGGAGGGAGGCCACCTTCCTCCTTCAACCCAAGGTAAGGAGGAGTGAAGGGATTGAACGCAGCCCACTGGGCCACCAGGGACTTCATATAATGCTGGGGGGGGTTAGAGGGCTGGAGACCCACTGTCAGGGGGGACCGGAGGTCTGTCGGACCTCCAGCCCTCATTTTGCCTTGCTCAAGGCAGGGGTAGTTGGAGGTCTGGTGGTCCCATGAACCTCCAGTCCCTGTGTTTGACAGGTCTGGGCTTTTGACAGCCCAGACCTGTCAACCAAGTGCAGGAGCGCTCAGGCACAGTCCTCCCACACTTCCACTCCATGATCAGAGAAAATTGCGTGCTTAAAGTTGCATGTAATTATCTCTGATCATAGGTCCAATAATGCCCTATGCTGTTACTGTGCTATTTTTAGAGCGCTGTTTGGAACAGCGAGGGGCTTTTATGTCTTTTGCTTTAACACCATCATGTAATTCACCACCATGTAACACAAACCCTCTGTAAACCTAATGTATATTCACTTCTATTTCCAGTACCCATGATGTATTGTAAGCCACATTGAGCCTGCAAAGAGGTGGGATAATGTGGGATACAAATGCAATAAATAAATAAAAATAAATAAATCTGCCCATCAATTCCTTTGATTGGTTGGTCTTTGTAGGAGGCTTCCACTAAAAGCACATGCTAGGTGGTTGTTGTATTCAGAAGACCAAAATCTGCTTCAAATGCCAACATAGAGTATGACTCCAGATGAATGGACAAATAGCTGCACATATGACAAAGATGATTTTTTTTTGCTTTGCTGAGACAGCCAATGAGTAGTGATATTAATGCTGAAACTGACGAGTATCTGTCTGACATTTCAAGCAGTGCAAAATACCTTAAAAAATATTTGTTGATGATAGAATGCTTTTTTGCTAAACAATACTTTGCTCCCCTCTAGTGCCCCAGTGGAAAGACTATTAGCGTGGGAGGCAAAATTTTGATTCTGAGAAGAAACAGGCTTTCTGATGAACATTTTTGAATGCCAGCTTCTTTTGTGTGTTAAGAGATCAGTGCTATTAACTAGCTAATGTTATATGTTCTAATTAAAGTCACTTGTGTTCCACATTCTAACTATTGTAATTTTGTTCTCATTGTATAAAAAAAAAAAACATTTGTCAGGAGCAGATCTGAGATCAAAGTAATTAAAAAGTAACTATTTGACTTTTTATTAAATGTAGCTATAACTTAACTGTTTACTTTAAATTGTGTAATTAGGAACTGTAATTAGTTAATTTAAAAATATCAGTAACTTTACCAGCACTGACAAAGAGATCATGTAACTCTATTGTTGCATGACCAGCATTGGCAGCCCTGGTGCTTTACCTAGCCTTGCCCTTCCCCCAAGGACTAGACTTGTTCAGCCTATGCAGAATTTCTCAGTGTCCTCCAGATAAGGGTCAATGTCTTTGCTTTATCTCTCCTATGAGGAAAAGCTAAAGAGGTTAGGGCTCCTCAGCTTGGAAAAGAGGCAGCTGAGGGGAGATATGATTGAGGTCTACAAAATCCTTAGTGTGTAGAACAAGTAGAAGTGAATTGATTTTTTACTCTTTCAAACAGTACAAAGACTAGGAGACACTTAATGAAGTTACGTGGAAATTCTTTTAAAATAAATAGGAGGAAATATTTTTTTTTCACTCAGCGAACAGTTAAGCTCTGGAATTCATTGCCGGAGGATGTGGCAACAGCAGTTAGAGCATCTGGGTTTAAAAAAAGGTTTGGACAACTTCCTGGAGGAAAAGTCCATAGTCTGCTATTGAGAAAGACATGGGGAAGCTGTTGCTTGCCCTGGGACTGGTAGCATGGAAAGTTGCTACTACTGTATTTGGGTTTCTGCCAAGTACTTGTGACCTGCATTGGCCACTGTTGGAAACAGGATACTTGACTAGATGGACCATTAGTCTGACCCAGCATGCTTTTTCTTATGTCCTCAAGGCTTCCTGGGGTTTTCTGCAAGTAGGGTACTAGCTACCCTCTTCTCCTATTTTTTAACCAGCTATGCAAATCACAGACCATATATAGGTGTTGATAGACTAGTTTGGGATGTGGGTCTGGGACGTAGAACTACTATGCACTTTGTTCCAAAAGCAAGAAAAATATTCTTAATAACCCGATGATATTGTTTAATATTTGTGATTCAATCATCACTGATCATTACTATACAGAAAATATTTTCTTACCTTACAGCAAGGCAATACTCTTTTGTAAATTATTGCATCTGATAAGCACTTTGTCACTATAGGCAACAACTTTAAATTCACAGTATTTTTCCTTGCTTTCAAACTTTCAATAATGCATTTAAACAATTGTTCTCCCGTTTTTTTAAAGAACAAGAACAAGCATTGTTTGCCCCCAACAGAGGCAGCTTCTGTTAAACTCTCCTTCAGGATTGGCTGTTCAAGTAGAACACTGGTATTGCATATCTGCTAACAAAACTGTGCCATCAGCAAAATCTCTCTCTCTCATCTATATGATATGTATTTATACTTACTGTAGCTCATGCCTTTTCTTTGGTACTACAAGTGCAGTAGATTTAACTAACGCAGAGGACTTACAATCAAAGAGCATGATATACTAATGTGCGTTAGGTGCTTTGTTAATAAATAGGCCCAATTGACTGTATTGGGGCTTGACTGACATAGAGGGGCATAATTGAACAAAAATGTCTATCTCCATGGGCGTTTATCACCGAGAACGGGTCCGTGAAGGGGCGGACCGAACCGTATTTTCGAAAAAAAATAGAGATCCATGTTTTATTCGACAATTTGTGAGCTGGGCGTTTTTGTTTTTCAGCGATAATGGAAAATGAAAGCGCCCAGGTCAAAAATGAATAAATCCAAGGCATTTGTTTGTGGGAGGGGCCAGGAGTCGTAGTGCACTGGTCCCCCTCACATGCCAGGACACCAACCGGGCACCCTAGGGGGCACTTTTACAAAAACAAAAAAAAAGGTAAAATAGCTCCCAGGTGCATAGCACCCTCCCCTTGGGTGTTGAGCCCCCCAAATGCCCCTCAAAACCCACAGCCCACAAGTCTACACCATTACTATAGCCCTAAGGGGTGAAGGGGGGCACCTACATGTGGGTATAGTGGGTTTGGGGGGAAGTTTGGAGGGCTCCCATTTACCAGCACAAGTGTAACATGTGGGGGGGGGATGGGCCTGGGTCCACCTGCCTGAAGTCCACTGCACCCCCTAATAACTGCTCCAGTGACCTGCATACTGCTGCCAGGGAGGTGGGTATGACATTTGAGGGTGAAAATAAAAAGTTGTGAAACGGCATATTTTGTGGTGGTAGGGGGTTTGTGACCACTGGGGGAGTCAGGGGAGGTCATCCCCGATTCCCTCCAGTGGTCATCTGGTCATTTAGGGCACTTTTTGGGGCCTTATTCGTGGAAAAACAGGGTCCAGGAAAAGTGCCCTAAATTCTCGCTAAAAACACATATTTTTCTTCCATTATCGGCGAAAGGTGCCCATCTCTGATCGCCCGATAACCACGCCCCAGTTTCGCCTTCGACACGCCCCCATCAACTTTGTCCACATCCGCGACGGAGTGCAGTTGAAAACGTCCAAATTCGGCTTTCGATTATACCGCTTTATTCGTTTTTGTGAGATAAACGTCTATCTCCCGATTTGGGTCGCAATATAGACGTTTTTCTTTTTCAATTATAAGCTGGATAACATGTTAAATCATCTTAGAGGCCCTTTTACTAAGCCGCGGTAAAAAGTGGGTAGTGTAGGTGCGTGTATTGGGCAAGTGCCAGGCCAGGTTTTACCACATTTACAAAAAATGTCTTTTTTAAGGGGATGGGAAAAGGACCTGCTGTAAAAATGAAACCAGAGCGTGCCCAAAACTGGCCTGAGCCCTTAACACCAGCAATTGATCTATCAGTAAAGGCTCAGTCGCAGGCGTGGTGACCAGTCGGTGCACATAAAGTGCAGATTACCGCCGGAACCAAGTGCGTGTAGTTTGAAATAAATAAATCATCCACACATTATGGGCATGCACCAAATCTGAAAATATCACCAAAAGGGCACACTGGCCTGGCAGTACTCTCATTGGGGCATGCGCTGCAAGCTCGTAGAGCATGGTTATGTGCATTGCTGTGTATTAACACACTAATACATGTAGGTGCATCTAGAATTGAAGTAATGAAGTTTAGAAGAAGTGTTTGCTAGTAGAGGTATGCTTGCCAGCTACTATTAATTTCAATTTATTTTTGGGGAGGGGTAAGATTGGTGTTTTTTTTTCATTGAAATGTTTTGTTGTTGCGTTGCATGTGTTTTTTTGGAAATGACACACACACACATAGAAAATAGCATACATTATTTCCAAATTACACATGTTATTATTTATTTATTGCATTTGTATCCCACATTTTCTCACCTATTTGCAGACTCAATGTGGCTTACAATATTACATCCTTGGCAGGCGCCAATCAAGAGTATATAAACAATTGGATTACATACAAAGAACTGTGTGTAACATAATTAATATAATCACATCAGTAGATCAGAAAACAGTCAAATTATCAAGTAAGTAGTGAAGCATTGGAGTTCTTATTATTGATTATTAAGGTAGGCCTTGTTAAAGAGATAAGTTTTAATTGTTTTTCGAAAGTTAATTAAGCCATGAATAGTTTTCAGATTAAGTCGTAATTTATTCCACAGCTGAGTGCCAATGAGGGAAAAGCAGGACGCATGTACTGCTAAAAATAAAACAAAAATAAATGTGTTGTTATTTTGATGAAACAAAATGCACATCGATGGGATTTGAACCCCATTTTCCTTGATTCTTATAAAGGTGAAATGATCTTTCTGGGCTTCATGGGCCAATGCTCAAAATGTAATGCCTGCACTAAAGGCAATTAGCACTGGACTAGCACCGGTGTTAGTGAGCGCAGAAAGTCAGAGAGCTCTAGTGTAGGAGACCGAGGGGCATAATCAAAAGGGGCGCCCAAGTTTTCCTGAGGAGGTCCTCACAGAACGTCCCCATGAAGGGACGGGGAAACCCATATTATCGAAACAAGATAGGCGTCCATCTTTCATTTCGATAATACGGTCGTGGACGCCCAAATTGCGAAATTTAGGTCGACCTTAGAGATCATCGTCCCCGATTTTTGGCGATAATGGAAACTGAGGATGCCCATCTCAGAAATGACCAAATTCAATCCCTTTGGTCATGGGAGGAGCCAGCATTTGTAGTGCAATGGTCCCCCTGACATGCCAAGACACCAACCGGGCAACCTAGGGGGCACTGCAGTGAACTTCATAAATTGCTCCCAGGTGCATAGCTCCCTTACCTTGTGTGCTGAGCCCCCCCAAAACCCACTCCCCACAACTGTACACCACTACTATAGTCCTTATGGATGAAGGGGGGCACCTGCATAGCCGCCCGGTATAGGAGGCTTGGGGAGGCTAAGCCTCCCCAGCCAAAGCGACGGTGGTGTGCTGGAGCAGGCTCGCACGAAGCCGGCTCTCCTCCCTCCCCCATCCCTCCGGATCCGATCACCAACCTGACTCGTCGAATTCTTTGAGGCAGGCAGTCTTGCCTGGCCGCCCCACTGCCAGCGCTGACTCCCCCCGCTGGCGCTGCCGGCGTTCGCACTTTAAAAATGGCCGCCGAGACTTCCAGAGGCCTCGCAAGACTTCTGTAAGTCTCGGCGGCCATTTGGATGCGCGAACGCCGGCAGCGCCAGCGGGGGAGAGTCAGCGCTCGCAGCGGGCAGGCAAAACTGCCTGCCCCAAAGAATTCAAAGAGTCAGGATCCGGAGGGAGGGAGGAGAATTATCGGAACAATTCGGGAGGGGGTGGCAGGGGAGAGAAGGGAGTCGCTGGGCATGGGTGGATGGAGGGGAGAGAACCAAGGGTCACGCTTGGTATGGGTGCATGCAGGGGAGAGGAGGGTCACTGCTGGACATGGGTGGATAGAGGGCAGGGGAAGGAGGGTCACCGGGCATGGGTGCATGCAGGGCAGGGGGAGAGGAGGGGAGAGAGAAGAAATGCTGGACATGGATGGAGGGGAGGGAAAAGTGAGGAAGGAGATGAGGGAAAAAGGAAGAGAGGAGAAAAACTGCACATGGATGAAGAAAATAGGCAGAAGCTGAGGACCATAAATGAAGAAGAAAGGCGGAAAGTAAAAGAAATAAATGGAAAGGAAGCCCTGGAAACGGAGTTAAGAGGACAGATAGCAGCAGAATCGGATACTGGGCTAGCATGATCAGAAAAACAAAGTCACCAGACAACAAAGGTAGAAAAGATCATTTTAATTTCATTATAGTGTTTGGAATATGTCCACTTTGAGAATCAGGTGCTCATCATTAAAAGTTTATATTTATTTACTTATGTATGGCATTTTATCCCACATTAAACATGAATTAGGATGTTTTGTGGCTCTACATGAGAATTGTGATATATTATGATCCCTTGTTTCATATTGTTGACAGTCTGCATTTTCCGTATGGGTGGTATATTGGTGTATTAGGTTCTGCCCAATGTAATATTTATGGTACAGTAAGGTTCTGAATGTGTTTTTGCACAAAGTTGTGCATAGTGTTTTGCCGTTGAGTGATTGTGGTTAGTATGTGCTTTGAGCAACCACTTTATTCTTTGACATATGATACATAGCTAATATCTAAATTTAATAAAAGGTATTAATTGTGACTTTTATTTTTATTTATTTATTTTTTCTGTGTGTTATCAGACATTTATGGATTTAAGCTCCACCCCTGGCCCCACCCCTAACCCCGCCCCTAACCCCACCCCCTTTAGCCTCCCCAAACAGTTGGGCCACCGACCGCCTATGGGCACCTGCATGTAGGTACAGTGGGTTTCTGGAGGGTTTTGAAGGGCTCACATTTACCACCACAAGTGTAACAGGTAGGGGGTATGGGCCTGGGTCCGCCTGCCTGAAGTGCACTGAACCCACTAAAACTGCTCCAGGGACCTGCATACTGCTGTCAGGGAGCTGGGTATGATATTTGAGGCTGACATAGAGGCTGGAAAAATATTTTAAAATATTTTTTTTTGAGGGTGGGTTAGTGACCACTGGGGGAGTAAGGGGGAGGTCATCCCCGAGTTCCCTCCAGTGGTCATCTGGTCATTTAGGGCACATTTTTGTGGATTGGTCCTAAGAAAAAAAGGACCAGGTAAAGTCGTCCAGTTCGTCAGGGATGCTCTTCTTTTTCCATTATTGGTCGAGAACGCCCATGTGTTTAGGCACGCCCCAGTCCCGCCTTCGCTATGCCTCCAACACGCCCCCTAGAACTTTGGTCGTCCCCGTGACGGAAAGCACTTGAAGATGCCCAAAATCAGCTTTTGATTATTCCGATTTGGGTGATCCTGTGAGAAGGACGCCCATCTTGCGATTTGTGTCGAAAGATGGGCGCCTTTCTGTTTTGAATATAAGCCTGAATGGGGCCCTTTTACAAAGCTGCAGGAAGACTAATGCGTGGGTAGCGCATACCAAATCAGCACCTGGTGGGAATTCCGAGTTTTGCACTTGACAAATCCCACAGTAGAAAATGTTTTTCTGTTTTCTACCGTGGGGGGCATTCCTGGTGGTAATCGGCCGCGCATTCACGTTGGCACACAATATGTGGTTACCACACAGCAGGGGCGTAGCCAGCCTTCCGTGGGGGAGGGGTCCAGAGCCCGGGAGGAGGGAGCACATTTTAGCCCTCCCCCCGGCGCCGCCCCCCCACCGCCGACATTGCTGCCCCCCTCCCGCCGCGAACACCACTACTATGTACGTTGTACGTTGTACGTGCAGGACGTCAGACTCAGAGAACAGAACTGTTCTCTGAGTCTGACGTCCTGCACGTACAATTATGTGCAGGACGTCAGCAAACAAATTGAAGAGCAGGAAGGACTGAGAAGACGTCGGCTGGCGGGGAGTGGGATCCCCCGCCAGCAAAAGTAAAGGTAGACGGCGGCGGGGGCGGGTTCGCCGGGAGGGGGGTCCTGGGGTGAATCTGCGGGGGCCCCGGCCCCCTCAGGCCCCATGTAGCTACGCCACTGCCACACAGGTAGCCTGTGAGCCCTTACTGCTAAGTGAATGGCTGGGGGGAAGGGCTCAGGCCATAATAGACACACGCTAGATTTAGTTTTTTGCACACACCCATTTTCCCGGCCCATTAAAAAAAAACTAGATACACCCTGTTGGTGTATTTTGGTCAAGAGAAAGATAAATCATTGGTCTTGAAAACCTTTTTTTCAAAAGAAAGACTTGGAGCCCTGTTTACTAAGCTGTGCTGTAGGTACCCTAACGTTTTAGCGCTAATACTAGAGACAGCCATATATTCTTATGGGTGTCTCTAACATTAATGAAAGCTAATTTTTAGCACATGCTAAAAAGTTAGCACGCTTACAGTGAGGCTTAGTAACAAGGCCCTTGATATATTGTGGGGCCAAGGTTTTTCCAGATGTGGCTAGTGCCACTCAACTTAGGCAAATGCCTAGGGTGTTAGCAATAGGCGCTTTTTTTCTGAAGTACCCCTGTAAATGTCTTCTTACATTCAAAGGAACTGAATATATATTCTTGGATTCATTACAACTTGAACAGTTTATTAAGGGGCATGAAAGTACTAATGTGGGTTAATGGTGTTATATATAGTATATGTGCTGTACATAATAATTAGTTTATACTGACTTGATTGCCTTATTTTTATTTTGTTTTGTTCTTGAGGTGACATCTCTAAATGTGGGCTAGTTGGTTTTGTTAAGTAATATTTATCCCTTTTTGTAATTTCTTTTCCTTTTTTTTTTTTTTTTTTTTTTTTTTGCAATTCCAATTCACATTTTCTTATGATGGATATGTAAATATAAAAAAAATATTGAAAATGGTCTTTTTCCCAGCTGCGGTAAAAAAAAAGTTGGCCCAGTGCTACCCAAAAGACGTGCCCATACTACTGCAGGCTACATTTTACCATGGCTTTGTAAAAAGATCTTAATGTGCACAAGCACGTTTCCCCCCCCCCCCCCCTTACTTTCACTTTTACAGCATGCATATAATTTGAATACCATTTACCATTGAGCTTTGGCGAGCTAATTTTCTGCACTGTTCTAGTGGTATGGGTTCTGCACTGTTGGCTTTACCACGGGAGTTCTGAGCATCGGTCCATAAGAGACACAAGGGTAATCTGGATGAAGTGGCAGTTGTGATCCTAAATAAAAGCCTGGGTGGTAGCCTACACAGAGTAGCAGTTGTGGCCACCTTACTGGGCACATTATGAGGAGAGAATATCAATCTCAAACATTACATATCAGATTGAGAAACTCAGGCAAATTAAAATAAACTAAAAGCCATATGACCCAGTCAATCATTTCCCATTCATAGAAAAAAAGGAGAGAAGCAACATTAGCAATAGATTTACCCAAAATAAAATTATATAACTAAATAGGGTTCAGAAATACATAGCAATTTTTTCTCAAAGTTGATCAGACACTTACAAGGAAACTTTAGAAACATGATGCACCTAGAGGCCTCAGCTCTGAAAGTGCTTTCCTATGTAATTGAGTTGATCTAGCCATGTCTGAAAAAAATAATAAATATTAACCATCGATAAAGTTACTTGAGGATATATCAGTACCTCTTTAAAATATTACTTAAACAATTCTAAGGGGGCAGGCAACAACTAATAGAAAATGTTATTAACCTAAAAATTTCTCGATCTTCATGAATGTTCTACAAGTTCCAAGTGGTTATGATGGTTGATTGCAATGTGGCAGTTTATGTTGCCACTTTATCAAAAAACATTTCCAAGCCAGCTATCTTCTTATTTTGATCCAACAATTTAGACACAGTCTCCTCAGAAACTGTTCATAACCATCTTCAGAGAAGCCTCAGTCCATGCATCTTTCAATGTAACTTCAATTCCCTGAGGCACAGTTTCAGATTCTTCCAAGTTACTCAATCCAGACAGTAGCTGGGCCACCTCAGGAATGGAGATGCTGATACTAGCCTCATTCATGTGGGTTGAATAATGACATTAATTCCCCACAAGATGCAAACAGACCCTCAGTACCAAAGGGGTAAGCTTCTAGCTCCTAAATTAGTATACAGAAGCTGAGGAGATGAGGTTCTACCTCAACAGAAGTACTTAGATTACAGTGAACCAGCATATCCTATTAAAGGTCTTACATGATTATCCTTAGATCTCTTCCCAGAGGGCAAGGTAGACCACCTGACTCCATTGTCTTTCATTTTCTTCTTCACATAACACACTGAGGATACTCTCCCACTCCTCACATTCTCTGAAGGTGTTCCAAAGATGTATTCCCCTTTGAACATATCCATATACCCACTACTGCAGTCCACAGAAGGGCATCTGCTTTAAAGGTCCTGGCCAACCATTGATAACATAATTCAAGGCACCTGCAGTATGTCTGGTCTCAAATATTATTTAAGCATAGCAAGCTCAGAAATCCAAATCTCATCCCTGAGGCAAGAATCCTCTCCCTTTATTTGTTTATTTTTCTTGACATGCCATCAAAGCAAGGGTTCATACCCTGCCCAAAATGTGGTAGAAACACACAGAACTTTGACTCACATTCCAAGTATTTTATCTGCTTGAGTGAAGATCTCAACCAGAGTGAATGCAAGCACTGTGCTTGTATGTCTCTTTGAGCTAAAGATTGTCTCAATCGTCTTAGCAACCACAATTAAGCTGACAAAAGTCAGCTCCAAGTGCAGAAAAATCAAAAGAGGGTTTCTCTCCAGTGTAAGTTTTCCAAATGTGCTAGTTTTGAATGTGCTGTGACAAGAAAGAACTTCACTCCTAAGCCAGGGCATGTGGAGTATGCTAACACTTGCGGTAAAATTTGCATCATGCCAAAGAGAGTTTCCCTCTTCAGTTTGTAAGATGTAACATATATAAGCAACTTATTCAGTTATGTTGAGAGATTCTTTTTGATCAAGCCTGTGGCGCACAAAATGATGGGAAATAGTTCTGTATCTTTTAGCCACATTAGTCTTTGCATTTGTTTGGTACTTGAGAATCTTATCTCTCTCCAAACAGTTCACAGAGTAATCGCTTGGGACTGACACCTCTATGATTAATGTCGTTTTGGTGTTTTTCTCTTTTACCACTATGTCCATTTTTTCTTGCATCCAGCTTTTTATCTGTTGGGATGAGGATGCCCAGGTTATCATAGACTCTTTCATTTTCCACAGTTCTCTGAGGGTCATAATCCCAATGTTTATCTGGTACACTGATAATGTAATGTTTATAGAGTTTCCAATGATTGAGATGCACCACCTTGTGCCTTTCTGTATAAAAGGTTTCTGCCATAAGCAATTCCTAACCAGCTATGAGATGTGCAACTATTTCCAGCTCCTTCTTACAAAATCTGCAAATGTTGGTTGTACCAGTTTTTTCTATGCTTTCTGTGAATCATTTTGTCCATAATTTTCTGTCTTGGGCTGAAACTATCAATCTCTTATCCTTAGGTTTCAGGTTCTGGGATTGATCCATATATGGTCCCTGTACATTTCCCACTGTATTTGTGTATTTGCCACTTGTTTTTCCTTGTTTGTTGATCCACTTCTTTAAAAAAAACATTTTCTCCTGCTTTGAATATTGATGCAGAAGTTTGTGAGCTCTGCAAATATGAGTCAATAATATTCTATGGAATCACCCTCTATTTCCTAGTGCAGTCACTTCAAAAGGCCTGACACCCAAAAGAACTGCTAGATAGTTCTTACACTGACACGTACTTCTGAGGTTTCCAGGCTGAAAGAACAGCTGCCATGTGAGTGCTCAACCTCTTCCAAAGCACTTGAGAAATAGAAACATATCAGTGTTATAGAATCCTATCATAGGTCCAGAGTTGCGCACCTAACATTGGGCCCGAGTACTTACACCAGCTCAATTGCATCTCCTCTTTTCAAAAGTTAATGGCTGAATTCTACTTTTCCATAGATGCTTCAATGTACATCTATTGCACACTGTATAGATGTCACTATCACAATGCAGATAGTGCTATCAGCATAGTCTTCTTCAAATTCCCATCATGACTCTGTGCAACAGTCAATATCATCAAATCATGTGCTGGTCACAGTAAGAGATGAATCCTTACTATCCATTTTCCTACTTTCCCCAAAGCAACCACTTTTATTGCTGCTGCTGCTAATAATAATAATAATAATAATAATAATAATAAAGAATAACTTGTAAAATTCTATTGCAAGGAGCTAGAGTTTTGGAAGTAGGAAAAACTAGTTTACTACAATATTGAGGGCCCTGTTTACTAGGCCTCACTGTAGGCACATAAACTTAGTGCACACTAAATATTAGCTCACTGTAATGATAGAGACACCCATTATATTCCTATGGGAGCCTCCAGCATTAGCGTATACTTATTTTTATAGTATACTAAAAAGTTTACGTGCCTATAGCGTGGCTTAGTAAACAGGGTCCTTGTGTTCGGAATCTTTGACAAAACTATCTACTTGACTTATTCAGTCTTCAGAACTTTCACCTTGGAAGTGATTTTGGCATGTTAATTTATTTTCTATAATATGGCTTCATTGCTGTGGATGCTAGGTGTGAAAGTAATTATTTAAATTTAAAATAAGGCCTTAAAATTGTTCATGTTTTTAGAAATTTGTATTGAGTTTTCTGGGCCAATGGCCATTGAAGACCCTTATTAACTCTCTGTACTTTTGTTGGCCATTATACTGGAACTACTGAATTTTTAGCTGTTTGTATTGTTCCTTAAATTTAGTGTTGCTATGTATTTTGTTTAAGATTTGATATAGCATATATAGGTTATAGATAATTTTATCCTTCTGTGTTTTGCTGTTTTTATTAATGACTAGTAAAAAAAGGCCCGTTTCTGTTTTAAAGGAAACGGGTGCTAGCAAGGTTTTCCTCGGAGTGTGTATGTTTGAGAGAGTGTGTGTGAGAGTGACTGTGTGAGAGAGAGAGTAAATGTGCGAGTGTGTGTGTGTGTGTGACAGAGAGAGAGAGAGAGAGTGAGACTGGGTGCGAGTGTGTGTGTGAGAATGAGAGTATGTTGCAGGGTCCCTCCCAGTTGCAGGGTCCCCCCTCCCTCCCTTTTTCCTAGTTGCAGGGTCCCCCCTCCCACCCAGTTGCAGGGTCTTTCTGTCTACCCCCTCCTTTTGTCCTCCACGTTTTAAGGCACTGTCTATCCAGTTGAAACAGCTTTAGACTTGTTTCAGATGGAACAACAATTTAAAAACGACAATGTGAAGCAGCAGCTCCTAGGTTTGCTTGTTTTTGAGTGTAGACCAATGACGGCTACTTAGGGGAGTGGAAACAGAGATTAACCAATGGGCTTCCTTGCTTACCATAGACTTGCTTTGCTCACTTCCACTTCTGTCTATTAAACGTCCTGCAGCATCTCATAGGTTTGCTTGCTTTGAGACTTCACCCGAGGCGCAGCCAATCAGTGTGATTCATGACTTCAGTTTGATCTACAGCACCTTGCAGACCACGGTTCCAGGCAGGGACAGAACATTGGAGGTGAGAATTATTATATAGGATATATGAAATGATTGTTACAATGTCTTGTTTTGTTTTCATTTTTAGTCTTTTTATTTATTTTTATTTTATTTATTAGAATTTATTTACCGCTTTTTTAAAGAATTCACTCAAGACGGTGTACAGTAAGAATAAATCAAACACAAGCAATAGACAATTACAGCAGTAAAAATATTCAAATAATACAAAATATGGCATGGAGGGGTGTAACCGGGGTTAAAAGAAATAAAGGGTTAAGAAAAAAATTACAAGTACTACCTGGGAGGGGGCTCTGGAGGGTCCGGGAGGCTGCTGCCCAGGGCCAGTGACAGGCTTGGCCCATTGCGGGTCGTCGTTTGGGTTGGGGAAAAGCTGCAAGAAGCGGCGGGTTTTTTTTTTTTAAATACAGGCGTGTGGGGCCGAGGGGAACGCTGCTTGAGGCAGCATCGCTGTTTTTCAGCTCCCGAGGACGATTTGGCACGTCCCCGGGAGAAAGGAAGGAAATGGAGCTGGAGAGTGGGTGATCGGGACTGGAGAACTGGAGGAGTTCGCGTCGGGGTTTTTTTTTGGGGGGGGGGGGTTGTTTTTGGGCCGGGTCGCTCCGGCGTTTGGGGGGGGGGTCGTGCTGCGGGCATTGCTGCCGCCGAGTTTGCTGGCTCCCGGGACGAGTTGGCACGTCCCTGGGAGCGAAGAGAGGCTGCCAGGGGGAGGGCAGCGACGCATTTTCGGCTCCCGGGAACGGTTAGACACATTCCCGGGAGTGAAGAAACTTTTGGGGCCTGACGGGGCCATTTGGAGGAGGCGTGTGTTGGGCCAGCCACTGAGAGGCGTGATGGGGTGCGCGCACGCGCACGAACTGTTTTTCGGCGGGAGCTCTGGCGAGGCCTACAAGCCTGGGCCTCGATTTTTAAGCTGGAGCTCCAGAAGAATCGCGGTTTTTGGGGCAAATTTTTTTAATGGCTCCGTTTTCGGCCCAGGACCAGCGGGACCAGATCCGTTGGTTGGGATCAAGTGAGGGGAAAATCTACATTAAGGTGAGGGGTCGTTTGGCCCGGAATTTTGATTGGTTAATTTTAAATTTGCATAAATTGGGTTTTTAATTTTTTAAAAATCAGGGGTTTATTGGATTGGAAATATTTTTGCATATTTGGGATCGGGGTATTTTTGTTTATTTTTGTGGGGGATTACATTTTAAATTTTAATATTTTTGGGGGGTGTTCTGGTGTAGTGTGGGTTTTAAGGGGTTAATTACATTGTAAAATTTTAAATTCGACGTAGCAGATAGAGGGGAAGGGTATTGAATTTTTAGAGTGGGTTTCAAATTATTTTGGGATTTTTGAGGGGGTTTTAGGAGAGATAATTGCGGGCGGACTGTAAAAAGTGGTGTTTTTAAATTTTAAAAGCAGGATTTAATAGGGAATGGGAAGTTTAATTGGTGTAGAAATTTTGGGGTGATTTGGATATAGTTTTATAGGGTTTTTATTTAATTTTATTACTTTTCCATTAGTTTCTATGGGGTTAAAATGAGGATTTTGCACTGCTGGCCAGAATTCCGCTGGAGATTGGAATGTTGGTACTAGTCAGGGATTGGCTGGAAGGGTCTTGGAACGCAAGCCAAGGCTGGTTACCAAGGCAACCGGGGAGTGGGCAGTTGGTCAGAGTGAGATTGTTGGTCAGAGAGAGTGGAGGTGTTGAGGAGGTGCTGGTAGTGACAGGAGGGTTTTAATGGTAAAAGATAGGATATTGGGAAAGGTTTCTGGTGATTGATGGTGAATGAAAGTGAGGTGTGTAAGGAAGGTGTGATTTATAGAATAAGTTTTAAAATTTTATTAGGATAGGGTGAATGTAGTAAATAGGGTAAGAGTTAAGGGGAATTTGATAAGAGAGGGTTATTAGTGTAATAGTATTAGTAGCTTAAGGAGTATTTGGGAAAGGGTTTGGGAATAAATTTAAAGTTTAATTCAATGGAAGTAGAGTTATAGCTTAATGGGTAGTGAGTTGAAATAAGAATTTGAATAGTGTAATAAAAGAATTGTGTGGGAGTGATTGTGTGAAAGGGACAATCAATCTCTCTCACCACAAGTTCAGGGAAAAAAAAAAACTAAAGTTTCGACCTGGAAGATAGGGAACATTTAATTAATTTTATTTTTGAAGAATAGTTGGCCACAGTTTTCCATATATCACTCCTTAGCTAAACTGGTTTCAGTTCAACCCAGGAAGAGAGGGTTTTGCCCCCATTTCATTTTGTTAAGGAAAGGTTTAGAATGAAGACTTCACAGAAACAAAGCATCTGTTGACAACGAGCCCCCACGCAAGAAAGACGGTGACAAGAACGGAGAGTGAACCAACGACAGCTAAGTGACATTCTGGGACACAAACAGTGAATAGAAGTAAAGAGAGAAAGACTAATAGGGAAGAAAAAAAACAATACTTACCTTATTTCCTTGGTGAGAGGGGTGGGCTGCTTACGGAGACCTGAAAAGAGAAAAGAAAACACCAAAGAATCAAATTCAGGGAAATACTCACAGAGAGAGAGAGAAAATACAGAGAATATTTGGGTTTGCTAAGGTTAATTTATACTTATCTGATCTTGGGGGGTGTTCTGACGAAAGCGAACTTAAAAGAGAAAAGAGGTACAAAAATAAGTGAGATAGCACAACAAAAGAGTTAATCTGCACATTGTAATACAATTATTATCTACTTTAAATGTTATAATATTTGTTATAGAAATTTCTGAAATTAAAGTTGACTTATTGTTTGAAAATCTTAATATTGTGTTGGTTCTGGTTAATTTAGAAAAGTATCCAATTTAATTTATTTTTCCTCCCACATCTTTTTGAAAGGGTGGGACGAGGTTAGTATTCCTGCACCATCCCCTGAGCTCCGTGTGGTACCCAACATTAGCCACGACTACTAACAACAGGTGTTGGGTAAACCACCACAGATACAACGGAGCGCAGGAGGGTGGTGACAGGGGCATTTTCAAAAGGGAGTCCAAGTTTTGATTTGGTCATCCTCACAAAATGTCCTGATCCAGGGCCGGGAAAACTGTATTTTTGAAACAAGATGGACATCCATCTTTTGTTTTGAAAATACTGTCAGGGACGTCCAAATCCTTAAATTTGGTTGTCCCTAGACATGGACGTTTCTGATTTTCGGCGATAATCGAAACCAAAGAGGTCCATCTCAGAAACGACCATAGCTCCCTTACCTTGTGTGCTGAGCCCCCCAAAACCCACTACCCACAACTGTACACCACTACCATAGCCCTTACGGGTAGGGGGCACCTAGATGTGGGTACAGTGGGTTTGTGGTGGGTTTTGGAGGGTTCGCTGTTTCCTCCACAAACGTAACAGGTAGGGGGGTGGATGGGACTGGGTCCGCCTGTCTGAAGTACACTGCACCCACTAAAACTGCTCCATGGACCTGCATATTGCTGTCACGGACCTGAGTATGACATCTGAGGCCTGCACAAAATATTTTGAAATATGTTTTTTGAGGGTGGGAGCAGGAGGTCATCCTTGATTCTCTCCGGTGGTCATCTGGTCATTTCGGGCACCTTTTTGTGCCTTAGTTGTAAGAAAAACAGGTCCAGGTGAAAACGTCCAAGTGCTCATCAGGGACGTCCTTCTTTGTTTTGATTATGGGTCAAGGACGTCCAAGTGTTAGGCACGCCCAAGTCCTGCCTTTGCTACACCTCTGACACACCCCCTTGAACTTTGGCCGTCCCTGCGATGGAGTGAAGTTGGGGGCGTCCAAAATCGGCTTTCGATTCCTTCCGATTTGGATGTTTCTGTGAGAAAGACGTCCATCTTCCGATTTGTGTTGAAAGATGGACGCCCTTCTCTTTCGAAAATGAACCCGATAGTATACTACTTACAATTTCAACACAATATGTAATAGAATATTTTATTAGACAGCATAGAGTATAAGCAAAGATGGAACATATAGGGGCTCTTTTACTAAGGTGCGCTGAAAAATGGCCTGCGGTAGTGTAGACGCGTGTTTTCGGTGCACGCAGAATCATCAGTGCACCAGTAAAAAAATGCCTTTTTAAATTTTTGCTAAAAATGGATATGCAGCAAAATGAAAATTGCCATGCATCCATTTTGGGTCTGAGACCTTACCGCCAGCCATTGACCTAGCAGTAAGGTCTCATGCGGTAATCAGGTGATAATGGTCTACGTGTGTAAAATGCCGATTACCGCCTGTGCGCCAGAATATAAAAATACTTTCTGGTGTGTGTAGTAAAAAATGAAATTACTGCACGGGCCACATGGTAGCCCGGCAGTAACTCAGAATTGCTGTGCATTGGGCGTGCGTAGGCGCTTACACAGCTTAATTAAAGGGCCCCATAGGTAGATAAGAGTAATAGGATTTAGAAAATAAAATGATAATTTAAAGAAAGTTGCACATGAGGTCATAGAGAGGATTGAATGTTATCTTAGAATCTGGCACCCAGAGGCTGTTATAGAATAGGTTCTCACAGTAAGGCAGTAGGGCACCTAATGAAGACATCCACTCCTAGAATTGCCCAGTAACTTCTAGTATTCTATAAGTTATGTGCATAAATGTGGGTTCTGCCCATCTGTATATTCACCTGCAATCGAGGACTGCTGGGGGGGGGGGGGGCAAGATTTCCCCAGGCCTGGCCTCCAAGGAGTGCCAGGCATTGACGGCTTCCGGAGGCAGGCAGAAAGTTCTGCTCCCTCAGTCTGTCTCTCTCCTGCTCCTGTGTGTTGGGACCCGAGTGATTGCATTAATGCGATAACCCGGGTTGCAGCACACAGGAGCAGGAGAATGACAGACCTAGGGAGAAGCAGACACAGGAAGGTAAAAGGGGCAGGAGCAATGGTGGCCCGAGTGGAGGCATATATGCACATATATGCTAATATTCTGAGCATTAATGCATGCAACTGTTGTGTAAATGTTAATCTCTTTTATGGAATTACCCTGTACATGTTTTGTTTGATGAATGTTGCATCTCATAGTAATAAATCAAATTTAGGGTCCTTATACTAAGGTGTTCTAAGTGTGCACTTAGAAGCTGCACTAGTGATTCCCACATGGAATTGAATGGGCTTCCTCTCATTTGCTGCACCAAGAATCAGTAGTGTGGCTTTGTAAAAGAGGCCCTGAATGATAAGACACCCATAGGAATATAATGGGCATCTTATCATTTAGCACATGCTAATTATTAGTGCGCACTAAATCCATTTGCGCACCTTAGCAAAAGGAGGACCCCTAAATAATGAATGTGCATGAGGTAAAACTACTTATACTGGTGAACTATCCCTTAGGTCCCTTTATTTCATTCATGTTTGTAATCCAAGTGTCAAGGGTGGGGGGACCTAACCATATGCATTGAGTCCCTTTTGAAAATGGAGCCTGATGAGTTTGGGCTACAGAAGCCAAAGAGGCTGTTAAAGGAGGCAAGATGGCTTGAGGAGGGATGAAAAGAAAGGAGTCAGGAAGCAGACTAGAAAAGCAACTCTGAAGGTTTCAGATTTAAAGAAAAAAAATAAAAAAACAAAAACGCAAACATCTGTGAATGGCAGAGGAATGGATGATACATGATGAGAACGTGTAGGTGTAGCAATAAAATATATTGAAAAACATCTGGTTTTTGGAGGGTTGACAAAATTGCATGTGATGTTTATTTGGAAGTCTAGAAAGTGAATGCCAGTTCCTTAAACTGTTCTTAATTGAATGCACAGTGCATTAGTATTCTAAACCCTCCCAGAAGTGAGCATAGACTGTTTGGCATGCTAATTATTGTCCCTGGAGGTTTCCTATTTTGCTATCCACTATGCCAATCCACTTTTATCTGTGATATATGGGGCTTGTGTCTTCTTAGCTATTATGCTGATGACCCAAGGGCAGCGCCTGCCACTTTCGATAAACTTTCAGTTTATTTTGAGAAAATCCACATATGCTTTTGTAGTGGTACAATTTAGCGCTATGATAATCCTCTAAATTGCTTTCATTCCATGCCAACAGTGCTTTTGTGCTGATCTAAGGGTATTAAATAGGCAAATTACAAGTATGTCCAGTTCTCTCTGTGACAGAATTAACCAATTAGCATGCCACTAAACTGAGACTTATGAACATAGATTTATATGCAGTATTCTATTTACACTATCACACTTATTTATTTGGGTTTAGCTCACACCTTTTTCAATAGTAGGTGAAGATGAGTTACATTCAGGTACACTAGGTATTTCCCTGTCCCCAGAGGGCTTACAATCTGTACTTGTACCTCAGACAATGGAAGGATAAGTGTTTTACCCAAGATCCAAAGGAGCAGCAGTGGGATTTGAACCAGGCTTAGTACATAAGTAGTGCCATACTGGGAAAGACCAAAGGTCCATCTAGCCCAGCATCCTGTCACCGACAGTGGCCAATCCAGGTCAAGGGCACCTGGCACGCTCCCCAAACGTAAAAACATTCCAGACAAGTTATACCTGGTTGTCAGCCCTAAAATGTGTTTCTGAAATTATCTTGCACATAAAAGGAGGCATGGTAACATGGATCTGTAATTTTACAGTATTTACATATTTATTTTTACTTATTTATTTAAAATCTTTATATATCCTCTTCTTGAGGAATCCCAGTCACATAAAAACAATGAAAGGGAGAAAATCACAGGTTAGTCATAAAAGTGAAATATCAAAACCTCGTTTACTATCCAGATTACACTAGGCTACTCCTCCATTTCACTTTAAAAAAAAAGTTAATTTTTATTTTTTTTCTTTGTGTGGACTTATTACGATTTATTTGCCCAAAGTTAAAAAAAAATTATTCCATCAAGTTGTCCTCCTAAAGTATAACTCAATGCTGTAACTAGATGACATTAAGAATGAATTCTCAAATTCTACACACCAGTCTTCCTTCCTTCCTTCTCGGCTCTGAACTACACTGACTTTTAATGTTTCTAGCATCTGATTGCACCTTTACCTGTCCTATTTATTTGAGATTTATTAACTGCCTTTGTGAAGAGATTCACCCAACATGGTGTTCAGCAGGTGCAGTTTAATATGACCTGCATAAGGATAGTAAAATGACAACATATAAACATAAATACAATAAGGGGCTCATTTTCAAAAGAGAAAAATAAAATCTTAAAAATGGCATAAAGTGTCATTTGGACATTTTTCTCCAAAAAATGTCCAAATTGTGATTTTCAAAACTTGGATCTGAGACGTTTTTCTCTGCAGTGCAGCCAAATTATAAGGGGGCATGTTGGGGGCAGGATTTGAGTGTTCCCCAAAACATGGACATTTTCTGTCATAATGGAGCAAAGCTTAAATATCTGGAGCTAAAAGTTAGGTAGAAACATAGAATCATGACAACAGATAAGGGCCAAATGGCCCATCCAGTCTGCCCTTCCTCAGTAACCACTAGCTCCTCCTTTTTTCCTAAGGGATCCCACGTGCCTGTCCCTTGCTTTCTTAAATTCCGACACAGTCCTTGTCTCCATGACCTCCACCGGGAGGCCATTCCATGCATTCACCACCCTTTCCATGAAATAGTATTTTGTTAGATTCTTCCTAAGCCTATTTCCTCTTACTTTCATCCTATGCCCTCTCATTCCAGAGTTTTCCTTTTATTTGGAAAAGGCTCTCACCTCCTGTACATTAATGCTAGTGAGGTATTTAAACATCTCTATCATATCCCCACTCTCCTGCCTCTCTTCCAGCATACACATGTTGAGGTCCATAAGCCTGTCTCCATATGTTTTGTGACAGAGACCATTTACCAGTTTGGTAGCCGCTCTCTGGACCAACTCCATCCTGTTTATATCATTCCATAGGTGCGGTCTTCAGAATTGCATGCAGTACTCCAAGTGGGGCCTCACCAGAGGCTTATACAAGGGCATTATTACCTCTTTTTTTTCTGCTGGTCATTCCTCTCCTTATGCACCCTAGTGTCCTTCTGACTTTGACTGTCGCCTTTTCTACCTACTTGGCCACCTTAAGATCTTTGGTGGACATAATCACCCCCAAGTCCCACTCTTCTTCCATACACAGAAGTACTTCATCCCCTATACTGTACTGCTCCCTTGGATTATTGTAAGTCAAGTTCATGACCCTACATTTCGTAGCATTAAATCTTAGCTGCCAATTTTCAGTCTTCAAGCTTAACTAGATCTTTCCTCATGCCATCCACACCCTCTGGGGTGTCCACCCCATTACAGAGTTTGGTATCATCTGCAAAGAGACAAACCTTACCAGATAGCCCTTCTGCAATTTAACTCACAAAGATGTTAAAAAGGTCCAGCTCGAGAACTGATCCCTGCGGCATACCATCGATAGCATCCCTTTCCTCAGAGCAAGTTCCATTTACCACTACCCTCTGTCTCCTCCCATTTAACCAGTTTTTAACCCAGTCAGTCACTTTAGGTCCCATACCAAGGGCACTACGTTTATTTATCAGTTGCCTGTGTGGAACCATGTCAAATGCTTTGCTAAAATCCAAGTACACTACATTTAGCTCCCTTCCCACATCTAACTGTTTGGTCACCTAGTCAAAGAAATCAATCGGATTTGTCTGACATGACCTGCCCCTAGTGAAGCCATGCTATCTCAGGTCCTGCAGTCCATTCAATTTGAGAAACCTCACAATTCTTCACTTTAGAAGCATTTCCATTTATTCACCACCAAGGTCAGACTGGCAGGTCTGTAATTCCCAACCTCCTCCTTACTTCTGCTTTTGTGCAAAGAGACCACATCAACCCTTCTCCACTCCTACAGGACAAATCCATACTCTAAGGAAGCATTGAAAATGATAGTGAAGCTGCCAGAACATCTACAAGTTCATTGAGTACTCTTGGATGTATAACGTCAGGCCCCATCACTTTGTCTACTTTTAGTTTAGCTAGCTCCTCACACAGTCTTCTGAGAATCGGTCCTGGTCTACATCCATCCCCATTAGCATTTGGTTTCTGCAGTCCTACCTCCAGCCTTTCATCCATGAACACAGAACTGAAATAATTATTAAGCAGTTCAGATTTATCATTATCAGCTTCTACGTATTCCTTCCCTCAACTTTGAGCCTCACAATGCTATTTTGGCACTTCCTCCTGTCATTTACATATCTGAAAAATGTTGTGTTCCCTAATTTTACCATATTGGCTATCTTTTCTTCCATTTGCCTCTTCACTTTCCTGCAGTTTTTCCAGCTTCTCTTAGCTTTTCAAGGTTTTTTTTTTGCCTGTCTTCTTTCTGTGTCATCTTGTAACGTATGATTGCTAACCTTCCTTCCCTTATATTTCCAGTTACTAAAGTTCAAGAACCAGAGTGGCCTTCTTTTCCTCTTACTTTTATGTTATTTTCTAACAAAATTTGTCACCTTTAAAATATTTCCTTTCATTTTTGCCCACTGCTGTTTTACTTCCTTCAGCTGTTCCCATTCAGCTAAATCTTTCCTGAGAAATTTTCCCCCATCTCAGCAAAGTTAGTTCTTTTAAAATCTAGGACTTTTAATTGTGAATAACCCCTCCTCCTCTGTATTAATACTGAATCACACCATTCTATGATTACTAGATGCCAAATGATCTCCCACCAGTTCTAGAACAGCTCCATCTCCCATCGGTTCTATTACCCACTGCTGAAAAACTTTCCTGTAGAGAATCCAAGATCTCTTTGCTTCTAGACGACACCACAGCAAGGACACCCCAATCAACATCCTGCAGTTTTGAATCAACTATCAGTAGTACTTCCCCTTTCCTAGCTATCTTGTGGATGTCTTCAATTAAGTCTCTGTGCATTTCTTCTGACTATGAAGGTAACCTGAATATTACACCAATATAATTATATTTTCCTTTCCCTTTTACCAGTTTAACCCACAGCGCTTCTTCCTTACCCCATATGTCCTTCAGTTCTGTCACTTCGATATTATTCTTAACATATAATGCCACTCCTCCACCCTTTTTTCCTACCCTGTCCTTCCTGAATAGATTATAGTCAGGTATAACTACATCCCAGTCATGGCTCTCAGTGAACCACGTCTCTGTGACCGCCACTATATCCAAGTTGGCTTCTATCATTATAGCCTCTAGACCTAGACATTTGTTACTATTAGTATGTAAAGCTCTCAAGAAAATGCCCTGTTTTTACCTTTCTATAGGGGTATTTGATGTCTTACTTTCCTGATGATTGCTCATGATTTTGGAGCTATTCTCACCCATCTCCTGCAAATGTAGTTTAAAGCTCTCTTTAGTACTTCAGCCAGTTACTAAAGACACTTCATCCTTTTTCTTGAAAAATGGATACCATCGCCACTCAGTAGCTATTGTAAAATCATCTCATGGTTGAGGAAACCGAAACACTCACATCGGCACCATCCACACAACCACACATTTAGCTCCAGGATGCGAACTTCCCTCATTTGACCTTTAACTTTGACAGGATGACTCGATGAAAACACCACCTGCGCACCTAGGTGCTTTACCTTCTGACCCAGAGCCATGAAGTCATGTTTGATATGTTTAGTAGAATACCTGGCAGTATCATTTGTGCCCCATAGATTAGCAGCATAGGATAGTGGTCAGTAGGCTTGATGAGTCTAGGCAATCTTTCCGCTACATCTGGAATCTTGGCACCAGGCAGACAACACAACTCCATGGACATCATGTCTGGCTGGCAGATGGGTGCCTCAGTAACCCACCAAAGAGAATCACCGACCACCACTACCTTTTGTTTCTTATTGGCCACTGATCCAGCTGCCTTGGGATTTTTGATCGTTGTTTCCTCCTGTTCCCAATATGTTTTCTGTTCTTCTACCTCCAGGGCTGTGAACCAATACTTCAGTTCAATAGAAGGTAGAGTTGGGGGGGGGGGGTGAATTTGCAGGATTTGGTGACGTGTGTCCAGCTGTCCTCTATCTGCACAAAATCTTCTTTCCATTTGTTGGTAACAGTGTTTCATCATGCATCTCTGGGATGATTTTCTGGTGGTCACTGATGCTTCTTAGTTTTGCCACCTCCTCTCTTAGTTCATGTAATTCTTTCATAAGGGATTCAATATGCATGCATCTACTGCATGAAACCAGAATGTTGTCTTGGGCCAAACATTCAGTCTGGACAGAGGCAGGAGCTGTAATGAGAGCCTCAGCCTCACCTCTAGACCTATTTCAATCACGACTAACTCAGGTGCCCTAAATGACCAGATGACCATCGGAAAGCTTAAGGCATAACCCCCCTTATTCCCCCATTGGTCACTGACTCACTTCCACCCCCAAAAAATATTAAAGAAGTAGTACATACCAGCCTCTGACAGATTCAGATGTTATAGCTAGTCCTATTAGAGCGGCAAGCAGGTTCCTGGAATAGCCTACTGGTTGGTGCAGTGCACTGTAGAAAAGGGGACCCAGACCCAGACCCATATACCATTCTACCTGGTACACTTGTGATGGAAAGTGTGAGCCCTCCAAAACCCACCAGAAACCTACTGTACCTACATATAGGTGACACCTGCAAACAAAAGGGCTATTGTAGTGGTACAGTTGGGTGTAGTAGATTTTTGGTGGATTTTGGAGGGCTCATAATACAATATAAGGGTTTAACTGTGAACTGTGTACCTGAGACATTTTATGTGAAGTCTACTGCAGTGCCCCTAGGGTGCCCCAATGCTCTGCTGGGTTGTCTGTGTGACCAGTCTACTAAGCATGCTGCTTCCACCCCCCTACATCCTAATGGCTTGTTTTTGTGTGTGTTTTTTCCTTGGACTTTTTTTTAATGGTATAAAAAGCTAGATGCACTCTTACAAAAACATCTACCAAATGGCCATTTTTGAAACAAAAAAAAATGGAAATCTTTCTGGTTTGAAAATGGTCATGTTCACTACTGGATTTTTGAATATTTTCCACAAAACATCCAAAATCAGATTTAGATGTCATATCAAAATGCCTCTCCACATGTGGTAAACTTGAAAACAGCAAATTGAAACTTAATAATAGGGCTACCATGAAACAGTATCAAAAATATACACATTAAACAGTACTGAAATTCAAATAACAAAGATATATTATCTCAGCATAACACTAATGAAACACCTAATAAGTATGCATTAGAACATTAAAATAAGATATGATGCTAATGCTTTTCCTACAATACAGATTACCATGTAGCTGAGGGGCCAAGTGAAGATATATAGATGGGTACAAGACGGGTGGTACAGTGTCAGTTGGGATAAATAGATGGATGGATGGCTAAACTCCAAGTTCTGGATTATGTTGCAGTGTGTGTAGTAAGCCAAGTACAAAATGTGTGTGAGCTGATGCTTGTGTTTATTTGAATCCTATCATTGGAAGTTTGTCCTTAAGCCTGGGGGATACAATTTATCGGATTTTGTGACTCCTAATGCAGACATCCTGCTGAAACATGGTAATGTCAAGTCATGCATTTAATAGGCAGGTCATAGGCGTTTCTCAAATCTATGCGCTTTGTTATAGAACACACCCAGTCTGCCACTAATTTAGGCAGCAGAATTTACATCAAGTTTTATTTGGTATAACTGCCTGCGACTAAATTTAGTCACACAGATGGGCGCTCGGCATTTTCATGGTAGTCATATTATTAGATTTCAACTTTCTGTTTTCAAGTGTTATGCTGTTAACAAAATTGTGGTTAATAAATCTCAATAAATAAAGAATAATAAATTAATACTATAATCCATACGGAAATTTAGGATTATTCTATAAAGTACACTGAAATTTAGGCATAGTTTATAGAATACACCTAGGTAGATTTTTTTAGTCGCCATATATAGAATCTAGCCCTTAATGTGCAATTAGCGCATGGTAGCAGGCTGCTGCAAAAACACTTTAAGGAGTTGTGTGGTTGTTTGCCTGTTACTGCATATTAAGTTGTACTTTTTTGTATTTTTTTGAATTTTTTCTCTGAAAGGGCATGTCATGGGCAGAGAGGGGGTGTGGCAGTGTTAGCCAGCTAGTATGTTACACTCAGCATCCACTAACTGGATAACACAGAGTTAATGCAGCAGCACTTACTGCCTCCAAAATAGCAGGCAGTAAGCGAGTGGAGGAGAGGCCTAGTGGTTAGAGCACTGGTCTTGCAATCCAGAGGTGATTGGTTCAAATCCCACTGCTGCTCCTTGTGATCTTGGGCAGGTCACTTAATCCTCTATTGCCTCAGATGCAAACTTAGATCGTGAACCCTTCTGGGCCAGAAAAATATCCACTGTACCTGAATGTAACTCAACTTGAGCTACTACTGAAAAAGCTGTGAGCAAAATCTAAAATAAATTAATTAATGTCCTGCAGGTACCACACACACATCTACTATAATAAAACTCACCCTCAACGTTCTGAGGACACTGACGTCAGTGAAGCCAAGCCCTGACTTCCTTCAAAAAGGTTCGAAGGTTCATGGTGGTGAAGCTACCAAAATCGTTCCAGGCCCCGCCCTTGAGGGCGGAGCAATGGCAGAAAAATGAAGGGGTTGGCAGGGAGGGAGGCAGGGTGGCGGGGGTGGGTGGGAAATCGCTCTGGGCCCCGCCCTCGAGGGCGGAGCAATGGCAGAACAACAAAGGGGTTGGCAGGGAGGGAGGCAGGGAGGGTGACAAATCGCTCCAGGCCCCGCCCTCGCGTCAAACGTCATGACGTTGGGGGCGGAGCCATGGCAGAACAACCAAGGGGTTGGCCAGGGAGGGAGGAGGAGGGTGTTGGCGACGAAAACCTTGCTAGGGCCCGTTTCATTTGCTCTGAAATGGGCTTCTTTTACTAGTAGTTATATAAAAGAGACGGAACACCCCCAAAAGGCATCACATTAAGGGTTCCTTTTACTAAGCGGTGGTAAGCCTAACATGGGCTTACCGCTCACTATATAGTACCGCTGGGCTACCACAGCAGCCCGGTGGTATTTCCCACCCCTAGTGCACTGGCATTTCCAGTTACCACCATGTTAATGTGGGAGCTCTTAATGGCAGTGCTGGCCCTCTTTTGCCACAGCTTGGTAAAAGGGGCCCTAAATCTGGGCTTAGCATATGGTAAAATCTGTGTTATAATATGTTAAACCCAGATTATAGCACACTGGGACTCCTAAATGACTTAGCCAGTGCCAGGCACCATCCTTACAGACTGCCTCTTCATTATCCACATGGGACTAGTCAGTAAATGGCACCCAAATTTGGCCACCAGAAATATATGTGCTACGCACGATTCTATAAATGGTGTTCATAGAATAGCATGTAGGGCCAGGATACGCACCCAACTTTGGGTGCAAGGATTTAAACCAGCTGGAACCTAGTGTAAGTCCTGGTGCATAAGTTAGATGTGGATCTCCTGAATTCTATAATATGCCCCTCACACGTCCATGCCCCCTTTTCAGTTGCATGCTAAAACACTTGTCCATGGATCTTTATAGACTAGTGCTTTGCAAAGAAAGATGTTTGCGCAAATCCTAATTGGATCCAATTATCTGCAAGAATTGGTTGATAGTGCCCAATTATTGCTACTTATCAGTTCATTATTCAATGCATACACAACTTGGGCATGCAATTTTGGGCACCATATATAGAATCTGTGGGATAATGCTGGAGTGGTGTGTGGGCAGAGCTGTCAGTTATCTGGAAAGTAAAAATATTCAGGGGTCTTTTTACTAAGGTGCGCAAAAAATGTCCTGCACTGTTGTAGACGCGTGTATTGGATACCTGCAGGTTCATTTTTCAGCGTGCCTGCAAAGAAAGACCTTTTTTGGGTCAAACATGGACGTGCGGCAAAATGAAAATTGACACACATCCATTTTGGGCCTGAGACCTTACCGTCACCCTTTCACTTCGCAGTAAAGTCTCACACGTTAACCTTGCGGTAATTGTCAGGCCACATACAATGCCAATTACCATCCGGTAATCGTCATGCACCAGACAATAAAATATATTTTCTGGCGCACAAACTGAGCATGCATAAAAAAATGAAATTATCGCCGGAGCCATGCAGTTGCCGGCTGGTAGTTCCGAATTGGCACGCATTGGGCGTGCGTAGGCACCTACGCGGCTTAGTAAACGGGCCCCTCAGAGTGCAAATCTAATTTTGTGTGGATAATGATTTCTGTACCACTTACTATTCAGATAGTAGTGCTGAATATACATGAAAAATTTAAACATTGCAGCTGGTGTTTAAAACAGATGCTGATTACGGAGTTTGAATGTTGACGTTTAGGGTTACCTAAACTGTGTCCCAAACACATTCTTCTAAAATCTGTACATGTTTCCGACACTGTACATATTGTACCTGTGTAGATAGAAGCTTTTCCAAATTTTCTACTTAGACATCTTCGACTATCACTAGGAGTAAATGCCACATAAACATTCTTAATGACCATCTTAATTTAACATATATTTATTTAGAAAAATGCTTGCAGTAAATTATGTGGCTAATACTTTTAAATACTTAAATGCAATTTATTATTAAAATGAGTAGATAGAGATAAATATATCCCCTGTTAATAAATGTCAAATATCCTAAGGTTACAGCTAAATCTTTCCTTTTATCATCCCTCTATAGTTCAACCTTGCAGAGCCTTGACTTGGATGTTAGTGGGTGTGGAATATGGATCAGTTAAAAGGTCTTTGTCTGCTGACATGTCACTGTGCGATTAAAAATAGAACAATAATTGTAGCGTTACTCTGTAAAAACCAAAGGCATGTTTATTATAAGTATGTTAACAACTCAAATGCTTTGCCTAATGTTCATCTGCTCCTGCAAAATAAATGTCTCTAGATCATTTTGGTAGAGCACATATGGTGCTCAACAGCAAAGAGAGATCATTTTTGGAGCCTGTTGCTCTTACCTACAGGCACATTGGGAGGCAATGTTTAAGGACGTTTGACAAGAAAGCATTAAACAAAAGCCAAGATCTGAGTTTTGGATCCTATTCTAATTAGTTAATTGGGGGACCCTTTTACTATGCTGTGTACACACATCCTACGCATGTCAATTTTGAACTACCACCTGACTGCCACGTGGCTCGGGCAATAATTTCATTTTTTACGCACACCCGCTATGTGCGCTGGAAAATTTTCCGGCATGCAGCACTAATTGGGTGGTAATTGGCATTGTATGCGTGCTAATGATTACCGCCCGGTTAACGCATTAGACCTTACCACTAAGTCAGTGGGTGGCTGAAAGGTCTTAGGCCTAAAATGGACAAGCGCAAATTTTCATTTTGCCGCACGTCCATTTTTCACCAAAAAAAGGCCTTTTCTGCAGGTGCACTGAAAAATGGACCTGTGCGCGTTGGACGTCCAATACACACATCTACACCAGTGCAGGCCATTTTTTGGCACACCTTAGTAAAAGAACCCTTGAGCTTCCCTGTGTACTCTATCCCCTCCCCTCAATTCTTTACAGTCAGACTTCTCAGCTTCTCCACCATTTTAAAACTGAGGACAAAACAGAATAAAAGCCAGCAATTTTTTAAATGTAACCCCTCTTCTGGCTATTGCCTAGGATTGAGGGCTCATGAAGATTAAGGTTCATGCTCTTCACAGCTTCTGGAAGAAACTGGCATGAATTCTTTGACAGAAACACAGTAGATGCCAGAGTTGTATGTCAAATAAAATCTTTACTAGATAAATTCTTCAACTCAAAAATAGTTTCTGGTACAATTGCACTGTAAGATATTGAATAGGCACTGCAAAACAGAACAAGAGTATATATCATTTTCTGTTTATTCTCCTGACTTAAGGAATATTATCTTTCCTTTCCTCTAAATTTCTGGGCTTTCCTGTTCTCTTTCTTTGGGCTTCGTGGATCTCATGGACCCTTTTGGGTATCTGATTTCTCCAGTGCTTGAATCCCTTCTTAACATATTTATCTTCTCCTATTAAATCTTTCAGACTCCTGGGTTAGCACCAATGTAGTAGTATCTCCTCTGACCATGTTTCAAGTTAAAGAATGAGTAATCAACTTAAAAAGACAGACAATAGACAACTGAGAGAGACTTCTAGATCTTCTTCCTCTCATGAATTATTTTTTTCTGGACTGGATCTCAGGACAAGGTTCTTTCTTCCTGTCTCCTTTGTCCAGCAACTGCTTCCACAGAGAGCAAGCAAATTGGATTGTGACTATGCTCCAACGGACTACTACCAAAGGGATAAGAGGCAAGTTCTGAGGCTCTCTCCTTCATAACACTACATCCAGGGCCGCTGAGAGACTGGGCCAGGCCCGGGACAAGGCCGCCCCCAGGCCCCCCCTCCACCCGCCACCGGGCCATCTCTCCACCCCTCGGGCCCTCTGCACTGACCTTAAACGCCTCACCTTCGAAAGCGCAGCAGGCAGCGGCAGACCACTCCTTTCTTTTGTGTCCCTCCCTTGCAGATGTTACTTCAGGCGAGGGCGGGACATGGAAGGAAGGAGTGGTCTGCCGCTGCTTGCTGTGCTTTCAAAGGTGAGGCGCTTAAATTCAATGCCAGGGAGCAACAGAGGGCGGGCGGGCCAGACTGTGGCGGCGGCGCCGGGCCCCCCCCCAGAGGCCCGGGCCCAGGGAATTTTGTCCCCCCCCCTGTCCCCACCTCTCGGCGGCTCTGGCTACATCTGAAGGATAGGAGCTTATTTTGTTTCTTCTGTCTCTGCAATCTACAACTTTCTTTTCATGTTGACTGTGTATGATGAAATTTGTTCTTACATGCTAATTTCCTTTCTTTGAATCCTCTACTGGTCTATTCCAGACTCAGGCCAAATCTATTAGACATCAAGAATTTTAGGATCACCAACCCTGTAATGCATGCAGGCCTCAAGACCATATAGAATTTCTAGATATTGTACCCATTTTGCAAATAGCACACTTTGGGCTCCTTTTACTAAGGTGAACTAATAGGTTATTAGTGTGCGTTGATTACTGTGCCATAAATGCCTAGAAGCCAATTTTCACCTTAGTAAAATGATGCCCTCTGTTTGCAAGTTGCATGCCACATAACTAGAATGAAAATGTTGCCTTTTTTTGTGTTACAATTTGAATGCAGTTTCCATTTATTTTGAAAATGATTGTCTATTTCTAGGGAGCTGGTATAAATGTACACATGTATAAAATGCAGGACCACATGTATTTTAGAAAGAGCATCCATAAATAACCCATTTGTTGCCATTAAACCTGCCCCCAAACATGCCTATACTAGAGCTGTATGCAAGGATGTGCATTTTTGTCACCATGCATACTTGTATGATGGGACATTTTTATAAAAGACAATTTGCACATATATACTGCCATATAAGTATGGAAAAATCTTTATAGATTTTATTGAACACACTGAGCATGGACCAAGAAATACATAGATTTTAGAGTACAGTATTGTCGTTCACCTTATAATCATCTTCATATCGTGCATTGAAATGTGTAGTGTGCTGGCTAAATAATCACCTGTCAAATAAAGAACATTCTGAATTAGGACAACTTTAGAGGTAGAGAACAAGTTTAATAAATGGGGCAATAAAAATGATTGCAGACTCCTGTATGAACTGCAGCAATATAATCTTATAGCAGTCCTAAAGTGGACCTGCAGCGGTACATAACAATTAATTTCATGCACTGTGTCATTTTTTCTTTCTCTCTACTTCTATTAAAATGCACCACTATACTGAATGCTCTATAGGGGATGACATATATCCAGACTAACTAGAACTGAGGCTTACACGAGCTATTTTGTAGGAAGATCAGGAAATGGAAACCTTTGATTCCTTAACAATTTGCAGCAGCCCATGTGAAAAAACAACAGGATATGAAATGCTAAACAACCTACTAAATCATGTTTTCAATGTATAAAGCTCTTACACATTTACTATAGGAACACCAGAGCAAAAAATGAAATATCTTTTCCTTAGCAGGGTAGAACTAGGGATGCTGTGGGGAAAGCATTCATAACCCTTCACCCCATTCTTCAGTACACAAGACAGCTTTGCTGTGGTGCAAGAATGATATATATTGACTGAATTAAAATTGTCCAAGTTCTGTAAAAAAGTAGTGTAATTTTCATGTTAGGGGGTAGTTATTAAGGTATGGAAAGAGTTGGCTTTTTACTTCACCTTGATTTACTGTGGGAGTGACTAACCTGCAGTAACTCAGTACTGTAGGTTAGTCACTTGTGTGGTACAAGATTTACATGTGTTGTGCCCTTTAACATGCGGTAAGAGACATATAACACATATTAAGGCTATAATGCAACTTAATAACTGCCCCTACCCCCCAAGTGCAAGTCAAAGGTTTAAAAATAAAACAATACAAGTTGATACTTTTTATTGGACTAACTTTCAGAGGTTAAAACCTTCCTCAGGTCAGGACAGTATGTGCAAAAGATGGCAATGTTGAAATATATAAGTGAATCATAGAAGCATTCTAACAATAGTCTCAAAGGTAAAGGTGGGTAGATGAGGGAGGGGGGAGGAGAGCAAAGGAAAAGATGGATAGGTGATCAGAGGATGACAAAGAGGTAGAATTTACATAATGTGATCCAAATCTTTGTTGTCCTTTCTTGTTAGTTTGAAAGCATATTATCATTTGAACTTCAAAAGTCTTATGTTCTTGGATTATTTTCAAGTTTCCTTTTAGTATTCTGACTATAAAGTCATTGATACACTGCCCCGCTCCTGAGAGATTCTCCACCACAGAGGTGTTGCTTTGTAGCAATGAAACAATGTCTGTGTGAACTGATTTAGCATCTAGCCATCTCCCCAATGTAGCATCTTTCTTCACATTTTCTGCATTAGGGGTCTCCTTTACAAAGGCGTGCCAAAAATTGGCCCTCAGCAGTGTGGGCACTTGTTTTTGATGCACACTGGACCCTTATTGTACAGTGTCTGGAAAAAAGGGATTATTTTAATGGGACAGAAATTGGACGTGCAACAAAACGAAAACCAGGGCGTGTCCATTTTCGGCCTGAGACCTTGCCGCTACCCTTTGACTTAGCGGTAAGGTCTCAAGCGCTACCCAGACAGTAAACATCCAGCATTCACCAACTGCTTTTTAACATCGGGTAGACACCCCATGGTATAAATAGAAAATATTTTCTACTGCATGGTTTCGGCACATGTCAAATTCTGAATTATCACAATTTTCTATCTGCTCATCCTTACTAAGTTTTGCTTCACTTAGTAGTTGTCAGAAGGCCAGCATTGGTGGAGTAGGGAATATCTTTTTCAGTTATGGCAGAAGGTATTTTATGCTTTTTCTCAGTTTTATTCAACCCTGGATTATATGTAATTACAAGGGAGACTCTCTCTGAGATTTTCTTTTCTTTGTACTGCGATAGATTTTCCATGGCCTTTTAAGAGACGAGACAATCTTCCAGGAGATTTTGGAGTTGCATTCTTTTTGTTTGAAGAATTCAGCCTTGATTTTGAGGTGTTTGTCTCTCTCTTGGATCAGACCATATATATATTACAATTGTGGAGTGGCAGCATAGCCAGAGTGGAGGAGTGGCCTAATGGTTAGTGCAGTGGGCTTTGGTCCTGGCAACCTGGGTTCAGTTTCCACTACAGCTCCTTGTGACCTTGGTAAAGTCTCTTAACCTTCCATTGCCCCAGGTACCAAAACTTGTGAGCCCATTATATTATATGCAGGTTCTTTTTTTCTGTTTACAGCGCTGCATAAGTCTGGTAGCACTTTAGAAATAATTAGTAGTAGTAGTAATTGTATTGTAACCTAGGGGTTAAAAAAATAAAAATTACCTGGGGACTTTGGTGGCTGTTTCCAAATCCAAGAAAGATCATTGGTTGTCAGTGTAAACCCATTCTGGGTCCAGATGGAGTCCTTGGGCCTCCAGGGCTAAAGCTGTGGCAGACACGATGTGCCATGACATGTTCCAGCTGCTACTGAGGCTTATAGGGCAGGAGGAGGCAATAAAATGGCCTGCTTTTTGCCTGGCCTGGTCACCAAATCTCCAGTGCATGCATGTTTTCCGCACATGCATGATGTGGCTCTGGAGCACCAGTAGCCTGAAAATGTAGTTGGGGCCTCAATATTTTGGCCTGCCTGGTGGAGTTCTACAGCAAACTGCTGCTTTTTGCTGCTGCCACAGTAGGTCCTTCTGGACCCCGAAGAAGGCCAGAGGCAGCCTAAAGAGGACATTGGGAACCGGGTAAGAGGTCTCTTGGCATGGGGGTTTATTTTAATTTTAAATAGGGTCTTTTGGGTCCATGGTGCTGTGGGCTCCTGGATTGGAATTTAAAATTAATTTTATCCTTTGGGGGATCCAGGGGTCTCCCTGAGGTGGATTAGGGTGGTGAGAATATATATTTTTTAATTATTTTAATTGTTTTTGTGGATGTTTTACATTTAGGCAGGATTTTGGGCTTTTCAGTGCACATTTCAGGCTCTCGTTGCTTGTGGTTGAGGTCATGTTTTATTTTTTTAAGAGTGACTTTGGTGGGGGTGGGTGGGTGGATTTGTGGTATCTTTTTGTGAAGAAATTTGGCAACATCTTGAATGGCGTGTTATTTTAAATTTGGAAAAAATAACTTCACCTGAAACAGAGTAGGTTACAGTATCATTTTTAATTTAAATGATGAAAGCTGGAATTGTGGAGTTAATTGCATCAGTCATTTGAGGACAAGCAGGATATCATATGGGTGACGCCATCTAATGGAGCCTATAGCAGAGATGCTCCCTAATATTCTTCTTCTAGAAGCCTTTGGGATACTGGGCTACAGGAAAACATGTGTCACGGAAAAGGCGTTGTGGCTGTGAGAGAAATTGGGCAGGTTTGTTGGTGGTATGTGAGGTGTGAAGTGCAGTTTTGTTGGGTTAAGGAGTCAAGTTTTGTAATGGTGGAAGTGAAGGTTTAAACTGAAGAAGCTGTCATTACGTTTTAAGGTTTAGCTCTCGTAGAGACGTAGTAAAGGTCTTAAGTTTGATAAATGCAAACCATGATATACGCATAAGCAGTGGTAACAGTAGCTCAGTGTATCATCTAAAATATTAGGTGCATGCTCTACCATTGTTTTTCACCTACCATTATATATTTATTTATTTATTTAATTCTTTTAACATAAAGGTGAATGCCATAGATTGCTTTACCATCGTAGTGTTTATCCAGCCTTTTCTTTAAATATCATCTCCTAAGGCATTGCTTATGGGAAAGGTGTGGTATATACCTTTCATGTTTGATTATCACACCATATAGATATTTGTTCTTTGCAGCGTGCTAGTGTGGAGGTTTACCTTGAGCTCCCTTTAAGAATTTTTAGATCATTGATCCATAGCATACAGTAACTTTTTGTGTTCCATACATTTAAAAAAAACAACAATTAAAATCATATATACAATAAAACTCTCTCTCTCACTATATATATATATATATATATATATATATATATATATATACAGAGAGAGAGAGAGAGTGTTTTATTGTATATATGATTTTAATTGTTGTTCGTGTTTTTAATTTCTCTTTAGACCTTTGATGAAGGTTACTGCCAAAACATGGCTGAGTAAGGTCACTCTTCAATAACAATCTATGTGAACCCATGGTTTTCTCCTCCTTTGCTGGACCATCACTACTGTTTGTTTGTTTGTTTGTTTGTTTGTAATGTTACCTGACACATGTTTATCTCCTTATGAGGTTGCTTTGTTTAAAGTGGTCTTTTCTTGGGCATTTTTCAGTGCTGTTCATGTTACTGAATTGGTTGCTTCCCCAAAGAACAGTCTGGGGGACAGGGTCTTTTAGTTGATAATGTTTGCATTTTTAAAGGATAAAAGGGTTTGGGGTAGTTCTGAGAGGTATACGGAATCTAACTACTTATCCAGTCTTTGGCAAGAGCCTTTTTAAAACTGTAGAGTGAAGGGGTGGTATACACTGACTGGTTCATATTAATTTGAGCCTATTGATGCACTATCAATTTGTTGCTGTTCTTAAGTAATCTTTTTGAATGGCAGGTTTTGATTCAGAATATTATGGGACATATCCTTTCTAAACTGGGGCTGCTTCATTTGTGCCAGCACATGGGCTGCCTCCTATTGAAAGGACTGGTGCTCTGCTTCTTATAAATCTTATTTGCTCTAGCAATTCTTTTCTTTATGTGATGATGATATTTTTTTTTTTCTTTTAGTTATAATTCTCGCACTTTGGATAGAAGAGATCATGGTGTGGGTTCAAAAGTGCACTGAGGTATCAGAAATCATTTGGGATTAGAATTTTCAGTATTATGGATTTACTGGCTGGAGGTATGGTGTATATTGTGAGGTCAATCGTTGCCTACTTTATAACAGGCCAAGCAGAATTAACTCAGAAGTTTCAAAGTTCATGATGATGCTTGGAGATTTAGTTGTGACCCCTGATTTGATAACAATTGACTGTCTATGCCTATATTGGTTTGATGGGTCCACCCAGCTGATATTGGTCTTGATATTTTTCTGACTGATTGTCAGGATATCTTGGAGTTGGGTGGACAGTGTCTCAAGGTCACAGCTGGCTAGAGAAGCTGAAGACAAATGAGTCACTATCTTTGCTTTTGGCAACAGGGAATGTGAGTTCTTTAGGATGGCTATGTTCTCTGGTGTTACTATTGGAGACCAGTTCCAGTCCTTCAATCAGACGAAGGCCTTGGACCTCAACTACCTGATGTGAGATTTACAGACAGACTAGGATGTTACAGTCTAGTCAGGTGTTTGAACTGATGTATTATATTGACTGGAAAGTCTAACAATTGCTTGGTTCTGTTATCAAACTTTATTGTTATATTCAAACATATATATAGCTGCAGCCTTGATACACCATAATATTTATGTTTTGATTTAATTGGCTGTGGATGGATAACTGTTGACCCATGTTTAGTTTCCAGTGTGTGTTAGACATTTGTCACATAATGTTATGCCATCCTCATGGGGAATGTTGCTGTATAGTAACTCTTCATACACCGAGCCCAGAAGAGTGTCAGGTGGTAGCTTCTTGATATTTTTTAACTTATTCAGAAAGTTTGTTGTGTCTTATAGGATGTTGTTTGTCTTGTGTACTAGTGTACTGTTTATTTTAAAGTGTATTATATGGTGTTGTTTTTTATTAGGTGGTCTATAATTTAAATAAATCCCCTCCCTCTATGGAGGCAATTTTATAAACATTTTTCATGCATAGACTGCACATAAAAGGCCTCTTTAAAAATTAGATCACTCCTAAAAGTACATGCAGTACAAGACAGATATGGACTCATACTATAGGCATGCTCAGAAGTGGAGTTTGAGTGGAACCACTATTTATGTGTGTATTTTATAAAGTACAAGCATATAACGATATGGCAAGAGGGCATGACCTGGGTATATTTTGGGTAGGACTAGGGAGAGCCCAAAATATGAATATACGATTCAATTTCAAAAGGAAAAGGAACATCTATGTCCAAAAAGATGGATGTTGGTAATTAGACCTGGTACCCAGCATATGTAGCTTAAAGAAAATTGCTTTGATCAGGTCTCTAGTGGACAGATTTAGGGAAGTCACCCCTTTAATCCCCCAGAAGCTGCTGCCTCCTGCACCTCTTCCCCCCCTCCCCGAATGTTTCAGGAGCTAGGGATGTTCACGGTACTAATTTTTTAAAAATTAGTTTCTTATATACCACCTGCAAGCCTGAAGATTATTGAAGAGGTTTACATTCAGGTACAGTAGGTATATTTCTGTCCCTGGAGAGCTCACAATTAAAAACAAATCACAAAGAGCTACAAGTGAGATATGAATGGGGTTCCCCTGGTTCTTTGCCCATTGCTTTAACTGTTATGCTACTCCTCCACTTTGCATGGACATCAATGTGGCCATTTTTTAACATGGTCATTACTAAGCTGCCACAATGACGTCTATATCCCTTGTTTTGCCCTGTTCATAGTTAGGATATTTCAGGGGTCCTTTTACTAAGGTACACTGAAACATGGCATGTGGTAGGTGTGGGTTTTGGGTGCGTGCAAAATCATTTTTCAGTGCATCTGTAAAAAAGGCCTTTTTTAAAAACTTTTGCTGAAAATGGACGTGCAGCAAAATGAAAATTGCTGGGTGTCCATTTTGGGTCTGAGACCTTACCGCCAGCTATTGACCTAGCGTTAAAGTTTTACGCAGTAGTCATGCAGTAATGACTTACACGCGCCAAATGCTACTTGGCGCACGTCTGATACGCGTGGAAGAAAATAAAAAAATTTTCAGCCACACGTATCAGATGCGTGGCAAAAATGAAATTACCACAAGAGCCATGCAGTAGCTGTGCAGTAACTCCATTTTGGCATACGTTGGGCACATGTAGACACTTACACAGCTTAGTAAAAGGGGCCTCAGTTTCTAAAATGATGTTCATGTTGGACTTAATCAGCACATGAACATCTATTTCTCTTTTATTTTAGAACAAGCTGTATGTTGTCAGATCCTGTTCTAAAATATTAGCACCAGTAGTGAAACACCTGCCTGGATATCTTATTCTAAGTTGGACACCCTTCCTAAAATGCTGTTCCTCATGTCTTTATAGGTTAAAATAGATTCTTTCCTGCCTTATTAACCTAGGTGTTCTGTTATAAAATTAGCCTTCACAAGCCCTGTCTTTGTGCCCTTCAGATGGAGGACTGTGACTGGGATGATTGAACTAGGGAGATATATTTCAAATAATTGGAGTTGAAATGTCCATTGGATAGCTGTGAAGGAAAATCCATGGTATCATAGGCCATTTCTGATTGAGCTAGAAGTTTGAATCAGGAGAAAGAGAAAGCTGCCAGGCATAACATTTTTAAAGAGTTATGGGTTTCGTTTTCTAAAAAATAAGATCTAATACAAGACAGATATTGTTAGCATTTTTTGGGAACAGCTAGTCTTGACCAAATACCTTGGGCTATCCCAGCTCAGAGATTTCTTCAGTCATTCATTCAGTGAAGGTAATAAAATATAAAAAAGAAGAAACATTGACATAATCACAAATAGTTTACAAATGTGTTTCCCCGGGTATATTATCATACATCAACTTGTATAGAAAAACAAATAAATTCCATTTTAAGGTGGCAGGGCATATCTGTATACCTGCTGTATCACAGCTCATTGCAGCTTCTGTATGTTCTCTTTAAATGCTAAGATAGAAGAATTAAATGAGCCAAAAAGCAGCATCAACATTCCGGAGCACATAATTTGAGATCAGCTCATAAAGTCAAGGCTGCCTTCAGTTCTGTGTAAACTGCTTTTGCATGGTGTCTGCATTATCACAGGCTCTGTGGACATGCACCAGATGGACTCCTATTAATCTGTAATTTTCTGAACTAGACACTTATGTAAGTTAAAGTTTCAAAACTGCATATATTTCCTATCAAAGTTAATACAATAAATTACAGATATACACTGCAATTTTATTTAGTGTGGTTCATGTTTAATTCAATCATGATCAGTTTATCTTTCAGATTCAGAAACATTTGAATCATTTGGATTAGTTGAGGCCATTAAAGACAAACAATTTTCAACGAACTTGCTAAGAACTTGCTGGCAGGCATCTTTCACAGAGGCACAAAATACCAAGACATCTTGAAGACCCCATAGCACCAAAACAAGGGTAAAGAACACCAACCATCTGCACTTCGACTTGAATTTTCATATCCCAGGTTCAAAAACTTGATCAAGATATTGGCTTTTCCAACAAATTTATGGCTCTAAAAATTGTATTAATTCCTCTAGCTTTCCTCTCCAGTCTTCATAACTATAGAACCTGACTTCCATTCCTCCCCCCATATCTTCTTCATCTCTTTTTTTCCGTCTTTTCTTTACTCTGCTTTCATTATTTGTAATCCACTTAGCAGCATTATTTTTTTTTAATTGGTGGTATCTCAAATTTTGCTAAACAACAAATAAAGATAAAATAAATAATGAAATGAAGACTTCAAGCCACCATAATAAATGCAAATAAGCACAAACAGTAGAATGAAGATGCCAAGGCATAAAGAGAGGGGTAAAGTAAAATCAACATTGACATTGAAACCACATAGTACCAGGAAAAGAGCAAAACAGCACCAACTTTGCCTGAGAGAGGGGAGAATCACCAACAATAGGTTGTGGAGACAACAAGGTAGGAGAGCGAGACGATACAATAGCAGTACTGGCAGACAGTCCTAATGCAGACGAAGAAGGGTAATGTGGCACCAAAATTGGCATGGAGACCTCAAGGCACCAGAAGGGCAAAGTAGCACCAACATTGTCAAGGAGACACTGAAGCACCAAGAAAGGAGTACAGTAATATCAACTTTGGTTATAAAGACCAAAGGAAATGGGAGATGGGTAAAGTAGAACCAAAACTGACACGAATAACTCAAGGCACTGGAAAGGGGTAAAACAGCACCAACTTTAGCACAAAGACCCCAAGCTGGTCCTGAAGTAGATAGTAACCAATATAGTTAGAGAAAATGAGCCTATTTAAAGGGATATGAATAGCTATCTGGGTGTCTCCACCGATACATTTACCAAGGAGAATTTGATGGCAAGAGCGTACTTTTTTCACACTGCCAGAAAGATCACATGAAATGACTTAAGATCACTCCTTTGAAAAGCAGATTGGAATGCAGTTTAATTGTTATTCTTTATTTTCCCCCAGGCTGTTGCAAAGGAGTTTCAAATGACTAGTCTCTGGAACAACAGGAATATAAAATGTGAAAATTATAAAAAGAAAGCATTGTCATGGAGGCCTCAAGGCAGGATGGCCTCAAGGAAATAAAGAAGAAAACTTGGGTCACTAATGTTGTGCTGAATTTCTCAGCCTGTTTTCCTACCAGTGGAGGAAAGGTGCTTAAAGAATCACATTTTCAATCCTGAGGGCAAAGCAGCTCCCCTAGGATTCCTGCAGAAACCATCTGCCCCTTGTGATTGAAATGCAACATTGAATCATTAGCCTACACAAGCAGGAATATGGGTAAAAGAATCCTGTGCAGCTTAGGCACAATATTGGAGGGGGGGCTAAGATTTGGCCATTAGAATGATGGCCTGCTCTCTGGACCCTAAGTTACATTAATACACAAGGTCTTCTGAGGCTCTTAGTTGCACAACATTTGTATGCTGAGATTATGCAATCCTGGATGATACTTGACAATTCCTAGCAGGAAGGTACAACAATCATTTCCCCTATGTACCTTTGAGGAATCATGACCACAAAGTACCATAAAAAAGGGTAAAGCAGCACCAGCAATAGTGAAATGAAGACCCAAGACACCAAGAAAGGCGCAAAGCAAGCAAAGGGGGAAGACTAGTAACTTCATTCAAAGAGCACTGATCATACTAGATATAAACTGATGACATGTTTGTAAGGATCAGATAATATGGCTACTATGTAAACAGTGTTATGAAGAGGCAACAATGTCAAAGAATGTTGAATAAAAGCCAAAAGCCATCAATGTGCTGGGAAATTAAAGGAACAAATCACATGTCAAGGAGATTAAAATAATTTATTCTTAGCAGGGAAATATCTTTCTCAAAAGTTACCCAATATGGACACATTTTGCCTACCAGTGGGATGCATTAGAGGTTACTGTTCAAAATGGTGGTGCTGACCCCCAGGAGTAGTACTGTAAAACTACCGCTAGGGGGGCAGAGCTACCATTTTAAACCTGGAGCCCCATCCCACTAGACTATCAGAGATCAACTTCTAGTAAGTTCCAGGGGTGGAAGTGGTGCCACGGTTGGGGGAGGGGCAGGGGATGGATGGGAGAGATTGGAACCTAGAGGGAGGGTTTGGAGGGGAGATTTACAAGTTGTGGATGGCAGATCAGAACCTGGGGGTTGAGGGTGGCAGAGAGATAAGAACTTTGGAGCAGAGAGGTTAAAAAGAGATCAGAACCTTGGAGGGGGAGGCTTGGAAATAGGGATCAAGTGGAAGGTATTGGATCCAGGAAGGTAGGTTAGGGGATTGAATTGTGGAATGCCATCCCACAGGAGATGGAGGAGATGAAAACAGTAATGGAATTCAAACATGCGTGGGATAAACACAAAGGAATCCATGTTTAAACTTGTACAGCGCTGCGTAACCCTGGCAGCGCTATAGAAATGCTAAGTAGTAGTAGTAGTAGTAGAAGGAATGGATCCATGGAATCATAGCAGAGATTGAGTGGCAACACCAGTAATTGGAAAGTAAAACCGGTGCTGGGCAGACCTCTATGGTCTATACCCTGAATAGATATGGATGGGCTTGAGTGTAAATTTTAAGGGGCTTCGACATTAGCTTCAGAACTTTTAGTACAAGAAGACTGCTGGGCAGACTGCTATGGTCTGTGCCCTGAGAATGGCAAGGACAAATCAAACTTGGGTATACATATAAAGTATCATGTACCATGTAAAATGAGTTTATCTTGTTGGGCAGACTGGATGGACCATATAGGTCGTTATCTGCCATCATTTACTATGTTATTATGAGGAGCATTTTCGATAGAACGTCTAAATCAAAATTTGGACGTTTTACAAATACGTGCAAATTCTGAACAGGAAAGAAGGTCATTTTCAAAAAGGAGATGTCTATTTTTTGTGTTTGAAAATGTTATGGACATCTTATGATTTGGATGTCCTTTTTTTGGTCTGTTTTCAAACAAAAAAAATGTCCAAATGCAAAATGTCCTAAACAGAGGAGGAGTGGCTTAATGGTTAGTGCAGCAGGCTTTGATCCTAGCAACATGGGTTCAATTCCCACTGATGCTTATTGTGACTTTGGGCAAGTCAAATGCACAAGGGGAATTTTTGGATATGACATCTAAGTCTGAATGTGGATGTTTTTTGTTAAACGTCCAAAATCAGAACAGGAAAGGTCATTTTCTACAAAAAAAAAAAAAAAAAGTATATCTTTTCCTTTTGAAAATGCTGCTTGGAAAAAGATTTTGTGATTTGAATGTTTTATGTTTTGGTCCATTTTCAAACAAATGTATCCAAATGCAAAATGTACAAGAAAATCTACCATAAAGTGAAACCATTCACATGTTCTAAGTGTGGTAAAAGCTTTGGTTGTAATGTAAATCTCAAAGTGCATCAGAAAGTCCACATGGGAGAGAAACCATTTGCATACATAGAGTCTGGTAAAAGCTTTGGTTTTAAAGAAAGCCACACATGTCATCAGATAATCCACACAGGGATGAAACCATTTGCATGCACTGAGGAGGCAAAAGCTTCAGTTGCATTGGGACAGGTAATTAGGGAATGTACACTCTTGCTATGAAGTATGGAAAAATAGCACTCTGGTATGTAGATATATGTAATGAGACCTCATTTTCATCTATAGATCTGAATTCAAAGCTCAAATCTAATGATAAACAATAGAAACAAGGCTCAGATGTTATTAAAAAAAATAGAAAACTTGACATCAGGTAGAATAGTGGAAAAGTGACATCCCAGGAAAGCAATACGGCATCCTTGGGGCAATGCAGTGGACTTTATAAAATGCTCCCAGGTACACATCTCACCATTGCTTCCTTACCTTGTCTGTTGAGCCCCCTAAACTCCCTAGTGGTCCAGTGGACTGCTTCCTGACCACCCTTTAACACTAAACAACTAAACCTCCTGGTGGTCTACTGCCCCCCCCCCCCCACTTTCCACATACCTTAAATGCACTGGAGGCAGGAGGGCAGGTACAATGCCTCCACCCTCCTGCTTCTGGACCCGGCCCTTTCAAAATGGTGGTGCCAAGCCCCTGCCTGGTGCATCCGGGGATTTACTGGGAGGGGCTAAACACCATATAGGGGAAAAGTCCCCTTACATGGTGATTAGCCTTTCCCAGTGTATCCCAGGATGCACCAGACAGGGGCTGGGTGCCACCATTTTGAGAGGGCCAGGCGCAGAGGCAGGAGGGAAGAGGCATTGATCCTGCCCGACTTCCTCCAACATGTTTAAGGAATGTGGGGGATTGAGAGGTTGGAAAGTCACTAGACTACCAGGGAATAAGTTGTTTAGAGTGAGTGAGGAAGGGGGGTGGTGGTTGGAGGAAGTCCACTTGACCACCAGGGAGTTTTGGTTTTGAGGGTCACAGGAGGCAATGGGGAGGTCAACAGGAGATCCACTGGACTACCAGGGATTTTCTGAATGCGTAGGAGAGGGGAAGGGGTCACTACACCACCAGGGAGTTTTCTGAGTTGCATGGGACCCCCTCCCGAGCCCCCCCCCCCCCATGCAACTCGAGAAACTCCCTGGTGTTCTACAATCAAATGCATTTGATAGCTTTGAGTCAAAAAAACAGCAACTGATGCATGTGAACCCCTTTGTGTATCAGTTGCTGTTTGCGACTCAGTAAGTTTTCCCACTGTAGCCATATTTAATGGCTGCATTTGTACATCTGGCCTTAAGTGCACAGCAGAAGTTCAAAGGCCAGGGTTTCCTTCACACTTTCCAATTCCTACTTTACCTGTGGGGACTCTTGGTCGTATGAGTATCCCTGCCTAGCACCTCTTCAGTTAGCACACTACCAAGAAGATCTTCAAAACTGTCTTTAAGAACAAAACATTTCAATATCTGAAGATTCTTCTAGATGTCTCTCACGTGAGCAGTCATCAGATTTTGTAGCTGTCAAATCCAGTTCTATTCACTTCTCAGCAGGGAACAGTGTGTGTTTTTTACTGTGCTCTGCTGGTCTCCTGTATTGTTTCTGGTACTGCTGCTGGCTCTAGATACATCTACTGTATTTCCTCCCTTGTGTCTTCCACCATTTCTATGCTTACTCCTCCCAAGCATTATGAATCAATTAGAATAGATTGTAATCTATAAGAAACAATGACCATTTCCCTTTTATCTACCTTACAGTCCTGCATACACCTGACAATACTTTTAAAATAATAAGTATTAGTAATAGTACTAGATGAATGGCTGTCTGTTCTCTCTTTGAGTTCCTTTTTCATGAACCCAGAGGGTGAGAGAATTTATTGTTTTTGAGAGTGATACAGATTGTCAGAACCCCTCTCTTATTATTAAAAAGGGAGACACAGTCCACTAGTTTGACCTACAGCCTGAAATATTTTTTAAAGACTCTTTTTTTCTGCTTCACAGTCCTATCTGACTCACAGAGTTGGATGCTGATAGAATGATTTTTTTTTTTTTTTTTTTTTGCATCTTTTGCACTTCAACAAAGCTTTTTTTTTTTTTTTCCTGAAACAGAAAAGAATCCCCTTTCCTTTTTGAAAGTCTGGGAGAAAACAGGTGCCCAGCTGCTGTAGTGTCCTTGTTCTTGGTGAGCTGCTGACGTCATTGACCACAGGATTGCAGATAACATAGACTGGGATAGGCTTTTATGGTTTCTTTTCAACAATTTTCATCATACTTGGTAAAGTACATCATGCTTTTGCCTCTCCTGGTGCTGTGGAATATGCCTCACTGTCAAAACCAAATAACATAAATGGGGATATGAAACATTCTGCCTGTGCATTCATTTGATTTGATAAAAAGTATTCAAACCAAAATGCCTCATTCATTGCAGCTTACCATTCATACATAAACAAATACAATCCCTAAAATACATACTTATTCCATTGCTGCTTGATTCATGTGTAAGAATAAGTTTTAAAAGGAAAAGAATATGTGTACTTTCCTTTTCTACAGTTGTTGCTGTTTTCATGTACATCCATTTAGGCAGCCGGTTCTAAAATTTCCCTCTTAATCTTGTTCAAGGAGAAAGTAATAATATATTCCCTCATTTTTCACAATAAAAAAAATGCTTACATTCGCAACTCACATTAGAATATACATAGGAAACCCTTGAAGCAGTTCAGTAATAGAAAGGAAAAAGTTCAATTTATTTAATTTTTAAACTCACCTTAGGTTTTTCTTTTTAAATTAAATCGAACAAATACTTCACACTGAAAATTAATTAATGTGGATGCATTTTCATCAGCTCAGAGAAAATCCTATATTTGCCTCCAACCCTGTCCATTTTTCAACACAATCACTCTGTTTCCCCTTTCCTTCTCCTCCCCCCCCCCCCCACCACGAAATGCAAATAAGTCAATGTCTGGTAGGCTAAAATGATTATAGGATAATATGTGTTTGCCAGACCAAACAAAATCAATCACTGTTGTTCAATGACAAACCATATGAAACGGCTGTAAAAAAAATATATAATTGTGTTTAAAGCTCTGATAAAGGAGAAGTATGGCTAATATCCTGACATGGGATTTGCAATTTTTAAATATTTGTACAACAAAGTTAATAATCATGAAAGAGAACATTGTTTATCAGTTTGGAATAAAAGTTAACTGTTACTCTGCAAACTTAGGCATCATAGAGAGAGTGATGAGCAGGAAAGAAAATACAGTCTGTTGTGTAACGGAGATCTGTAAGAACATAAACACTTTTTATTTATTTATTTATTTGCTGCAGTTGTATCCCACATTTTCCCACCTATTTGCAGGCTCAATGTGGCTTACAACATATTACAATGACATACACATTATTTTCTTCACTTTAATGGCCTTTAGGATCCTATGCTGTTTAACTTCAGTATTTAAAAGAATAAATAAATACATAAAAAAGAAAAACAGAATAGTCTAACAGATAGCCCATTGCACTATGAACCAGGCAAGTGAGTGTTTGAAATCTTGCTTCTCTCATGGGAACTATTTGGGAAGCAACTAAGGGGTCCTTTTACTAAGCCGCATAAGCGTGTATGCATACCCAATGTGCGCCAAAATGGAGCTATCACCTGACTACCGTGGTAATTTCATTTTTGGCATGTGTGCCAAATGGCATTTGGCATGCATTGGTCATTACCACCCGGTTACTGCATAAGTCTTTACTGTGTAACCAGGTCACCCTTCCAGATGGGACCAAGGCTGCCCCTGCTTAGCTTTGGCTGATTCTCGTGAGCTGAGCTCTCCTGTACACCTCCTGGATCAGACTGGCTTCCTCTCACTCAGTCTCTCCCTCCGTTTGTCAAGGTCAGTATAGCCCTTAGTTTCTTTCTCCACCCGCTTCCAGAGACTTTAACACACTCAAAGTTCTTAGAAAAATCCTAGGCTTTATTGTTCAAGCTCTTTAAACACCATACCAGCTGTGACTTGCATCAGTTCCTCCAGCATGACTAGTTCAGCTTATTATTAACAGTCATTATTTCCAGCAAAGTTCAGTCCTATTTTCCACATGACAGTTGCTGACTCTACTAACCCCACAGCACTATCTTTTATAAGCAGACAGTTTCTGGGATAGTTGTTTCCACCAGCCTTCTCTCTACTGGCTCACTTTAGCCTCCCCCAACATCCACAGTCTTGGCAGTACAGAGGTCAAAAAAGCTTTTACCTTTTCTCCTCGAGTCTGAGCCAAACCAACCACTTCCATGTCCTCCTCCTCTCCTTCTTCCTCCACTTCCTCTTTATTGCATTCCATCTCTTCCTCCTCCCTCATTTCCCCCAGCTGTATCTCATTCTCTGGCTCAGAACTCATCTCCCAATCATTCACTCCCCCCTCCCCCTCCTGGGAGTCCAACTGACCCTGCAATGGCTTCTGGGGAGAGTAGTTTTTCCCCTGAACTAGCTATTTCACCGGTGGTTTGGCCACCAGAGAGCGAACTGCTCACTTAGCAGGGTAGAATGAGGAAGGACACTGACTTTTAAAGGAACAGTCATTCCCCTTTCTTCGTCCCAGCACTATAGATTGTTCACAACTGCTAGTTCAATGGCTGGCGGTAAGGTCTCAGACCCAAAATGGATGTGTGACAATTTTCATTTTGCAGCACCTCCATTTTCAACAAAAAATTTAAAAAGGCCTTTTTTAAAGGCACACTAAAAAATGGATTGGTGCACACCCAAAGCCCACGCCTACACTAATGCAAGACATTTTGTAGGGCAGCTTTGTAAAAGGACCCCTCAATCTTTCATTTCCTCAGCTACAAAGCTTAAAGACCCATTTAGTAAAACAGTACATAGTTGTGCTATTTTAGCACAAGTTGATAAATCCCATGATAGCTCATTATTTCAGGTACATTTTTGTTTATGTGTGTGTGTGTGTGTGTGTGTGTGTGTGTGTATGTATGAAGTAAATGGGAATATCGTGTTCTTCATTTCTGGAAGATCAACCTGAAACACAGTTGTACTGCATCTTTTCATACTCCAGAATCAAAGCAGCAAGTATGTTGTGCGGGGAACAGGAGGGAAGGTAGCCTGGAGAAGAGTGTAACCAATCTGATCTTTAATCTAGCCCTTCTTCTCCTGTTGCTCCAACCCCTAGCCTGCCCCCCACTTCCTGTAGGTCTAAGAATGAAGTCCTGATAGCCCCAGGTTGGACCAACTGGACCCGATATTCAAAACTATTTCACCATCTAGTAGTGACTCCTGGTCGGTTAAGTAACATTTTAGTGCCTAATCACAGATTTTCAGCAGGAGATAACCGGTTATCTCCCGCTGAATATCCACAGTTAGCTGCTAACTGACTATATCGTGTAACATAGCCGGTTAAGCATGGGTATTCAGCACCAAACTGGCTTTGTTTACCAGTTAAAATAGGCTGCATAAATAGCAGAACTATCTTTAACTACAAAGACTTAACTGGTTAGCACTGAATAGCGGCTTAACTGTTTTAAGTTGCTGTGGTCAATGAAACAGCCCAGCATTGAATATCCGCATTGAATATCAGCGGCAGACAGCAAAAGCACTGCCTGCCATTGGCAGAATATTGGGGGTACTATATTTAATGGGACTGGTCCATAAAGACAACAAATTTACCTCCCACACTCATATCTTTTCAACATTCATCTGCAGTGGCCTCATCTGCCTGTTCCTCTTTGAAAAATAATCCACCAATCTCTTGTCAATATTACCCCAACCTCAACCCCAACCCCAGATCCTCACCCTTGACCTCCAATCCTTGATTTTCTTTCAAAAAAAAACCCTAATCCCCTTAGAAAATAACATAAGTACATAAGCACATAAGTATTGCCTTACTGGGAGAGACCAAAGGTCCATCAAGCCCAGCATCCTGTTTCCAACAGTGACCAATCCAGGTTACAAGTACCTGGCAAGATCCCAAAACTGTACAATCCATTTTATTCTGCTTATCCTAGAAATAAGCAGTATATTTTGCTCAAGTCCATTTTAATAATGCCTTATGGACTTTTATTTTAGGAAGCTATCCAAACATTTTTTTAACCCTGCTAAGTTAACTGCTTTTACTACATTCTCTGGCAACAAACCCCAAAGTTTAAGTAAACATTGAGTGAAAAAAATATTTTCTGATTTGTTTTAAATTTACTACTTTGTAGCTTCATCGCGTACCCCCTAGTCCTAGTATTTTTGAAAAGAGTAAACAAGCAATTCATATCTACCTGTTCCACTCCACTTGTTATTTTATAGACCTCTATCATATTTCCCCTCAGCCATCTTTTCTGCAAGCTGAACAGCCCTAGCCACTTTAGCCTTTCCTAATAGGGAAGTCCACCCCATCCTTTTATTGTTTTGTCGCCCTTCTCTGCACCTTTTGTAATTCCACTATATATTTTTTGAAATGCGGTGACCAGAATTGCACACAATATTCGAGGTGCGGTCGCACCATGGAGCAATACAAAGGCACTATAACATCCTCATTTTTGTTTTCCATTCCTTTCCTAATAGTACCACACTCCTCTACTAATAATACCTAACATTCTATTTGCTTTCTTGGCCGCCACCGCACACTGAGCAGAGAGTTTGAATGTATCATAAATGATGACGCCTAGATCCCTTTCCTGGTCATTGACTCCTGATGTGGACTCTTACATTATGTAGCTATAGTTTAGGTTCCTCTTTCCAACATGCATCACTTTGCACTTGCTCAAATTAAACGTCATCTGCAATTTGGATACCCAGTTTCCCATTCTCGTAAGGTTGTCTTGTAATTTTTCACAATCCTCTTGCGATTTAACACCTTTGAATAAATTTGTGTCATCAGCAAATTTAATTACTTTACTAGTTACTTCCATCTCCAGATCATTTATGAATATGTTAAAAAGCAATGGTCCCAGCACGACACCTGGGGAACCCCACTATCTATCCTTCTCCATTGAGAATACTGACCATTTAACCCACTACCTGCAAGACTGAACACTATTATTGGCAAACAAGATAATACAACCCCCCTGTTTACAAAGCTGCGCTAGTGGCTGGCGGTGGGGTACTACCGACACAGCCCATTCACTTTGAATGGGCTGTGTCAGCATTGTTGTGTGGCAGCCGCTAGCACAATTATGTAAACAGGGTGGGAAATGTCATGTGCCATTTATATTTCCCTTGTCATTGAAAATAACAGTCCATCCCTAGTATCCAGTTGAAAGAAAATCATCCTCCAAAAATGTCCCTGACCTCTCCTGGAGAACTGATTATATTTTAACCAACTAATAAATTACCCTGCTAAAATGTAACTGGTTGAAAAACATAGGTTTGTATGGTTAACGTCGAGAGAATCCTGACACTTCTCTTGAATGTTGACTCCAAAATTTTTCTCTATGCTTTTTGAAATTAATTTGCTATAAACTTTTCACTCACTGAAAAAAAAATTATTTTACTCCTATCTTGCAGCAATCATGTCCTGGTACTTTGATGTTGAATTTGTATAGCTTGTATATGTATTTTTGTGTACCTGTGTGTGATAATCAGGATGAAAGGACCCTCAGGTGCCTTGTTCCAGAGTATTCTTTGGTCACTGGGAAAGCATTATTACATTTCTGTAAGACTGCATGTTTGTAAGAATGTTCAAATTCTATTTATTTAATATATTGTGCTAAAAATTTTCCTGGATTGCTGAGATATTTAAAAAGTACATTAAAAAGGGTCTCTTTCACTAAGGTAAGCACTAACGCATGCTTACAAAATGTTAAAATCCCTACTGCAGGGCGCCGCTCAGGTGTCCTGCGGTAGTTTTCAGATCAGCATGCACTCCCACGTGCTAAAAATACTTTTATTTTTTATCACTGGGGGAGAGAGTAGGTGTACCTAGCATTAATTGGTTAGTGCAGCTACATTTCCTCATGGTTAACCGATTAGATTGTGATTAGCTCGGGAGCTTACTGGCTAGAAAATATGTGCGATAAGAACGCCCACGCTAATTGGGAAATTAATGCGTGGCCATTAATGGGGGAATAGAAAATGGCATCCATTTATAGCCATGCTAAAAGTGGCCTCAGCATGTGTGAAACCCACGTGCTAGTCATAGCACAGTCCACTTTTAGCACAGCTTAGTAAAAGGCTTACTAAATAAATTATATAAAAAATTATAGCTATTACCTTTACATAATTTAGACATTTTAGCATATAGGGGGTTTTTTACTGAAGCTTAGCTTCAGTTATCTGCAGCAGGACCCATAGGAATAAAATGAGCTCTGCTACCAGGGGCGTATCTGCATGGGGCCACGGGGGCCTGGGCCCCCCGTAGATTTGGGCCTGGACCCCCCTGCCGACGACCCTCTCCACCCCCCTCCACTGCCAACCCGCCGTCGCCTATCTTTGCTGGCGGGGGACCCCAACCCCTGCCAGCCGAGGTCCGTTGCACTCAAGCTTCCCCCGGGGGGGGGGGGGGGCTAAAATGTGCCCCCTCACTCTGGCTCTGGCCTCCCCTCCCGCCGAAGTCCAGATACTCCTCTGCCTGCTACAGATAATTGAGCTAAACTTTAGTAAAGATCCCCCATAGTTTGGCTGGATATAAGGAGCCTATGGGGGTCCTTTTATTAAAGTGTGCTGGAAAATGGCCTCTGTTGTAGTTAGAAATACAGCTCTCAGAAAAGAGGAAGTTGGGATTTTTTCAAATGTGTAGTTCAAGACGTGTGTATTGGACGTGCATGGGTCCATTTTCAGCACGCCTGAAAAAAGGCCTTTTTTGGGGGGGCTGAAATATAGATGTGTGGCAAATAAAAATTGAGTGCATCCATTTTGGGCCTGAGACCCTACCGCCACCCAATTAGCGGTAAGGTGTCATGCGTTAACCAAGTGGTAATCATCAGCATGTGTTACAATGCTGATTACTGCCCAGTAGCGCCACACGCTGGAAAATAAAATATAAAAATGAAATTATCACCCAGGTCACGTGGTAGCCAGGCGGTAGTTCCGAATTGGCATGCATTGGGCATACGTGACAGGCGCCTATGCAGCTTTGTAAAAGGGCCCCTATATTAGTTTGCATTTATTTGTTAGCTACTCATTGTTCTATTTTCACTTACTTTATTTTCTCAATAAAGTTTTGGAATAAAACAAAGATGGGATAACAAGAAAGAATGTGAGAAATATGATAAAAATACTAAATGGCAATGATATATTGTTTTCTAGGATGTATTATATATCTCTGGACTCTGATATGGAACATCAAGAAGAGGGAGGTTTGGATATTTTAGTGGCTAGTGATTAGTCTCAACATATCAATTCTTTTTAGCATCATCCAGTGATGGTAAAATTGCCTAGCAGTATTGTTGGTCACCCTCTGTTCTGACTTTAATAAAAAATGTATGGGACAATATTTAAACCTCACAGTCAGCATTTTTTTAAAATTCCAGTTCTGGAATTTAAATCATTCTTGTATTGTCAGTGCTGCTATACATTGCTAGAGTGGCATGTTAGAAAAGACATACAAATTGGAATTGAGACATCTAGGTCAGAGTATCTCAAGATCTGCCAGTTTGGAGCCTGTTCTAAAATGCATGGTGAAATGGATTTGTAAACGTTAGTTATGGGCAGCAGGAGCATCTATTTTTGAATCATAAACATCTAAAATATAAACAGGACAACATGGGCACATAAACATGTATGTGTATGTGTTAATTAGAATTTATGCACACAATTGTCTAAGGGGGGGTGGTAAGCCTCCCCCCCAAAATGGCCGTGTGGCAACTGCTTTACTTGCCGCATGGCCATTTCCTGCAGGAAGGTGAGATTTCCCCTTTACCAGCTGTGGTAAAAAGGGGCCTCAATGCGTGTGCAAAACATGCACTGATACCATCTCTGACCCCTTTGGCCATAGCTTGGTAAAGGGGGCCCTAAGTGTATTCTATAACGTGATGCACATACATTTTAAGTCACATAGTTGAAAAGGGGGTATGGCCATGGGCATGGAATAGGTGGGGTCATGGGCATTTCTAAAATCGATATGCACTGTTATAGAATACACCAGGTTCATGCGTTAATTTAGGCGTTAGCATTTACACCAAGTTTTACTTTGCATAACTGCCCACGATTAAATATAGTTGTGTGGACATATATGCAGTGTATTCTATAAAATGCATGTAAATTTAGGCTTATTCAGTAAAGTACACCTAAATTTAGTAAATTTAGGTGTACTTTATAGACTACGCCTAGGTGTATTTCATTTCGGAGTTGATTTTTTAAGTGTGATATATAGAATCTAGTCCAATATGCCTTAATGATAGCCAATATTGATTAATGTGCCTCTAAATACTATTTTATGCATTTCTATAACCCGAGTAGCACTTCTTAAATAAGCACCATAGTCACCAATGCTGAACATGTGTGACCACTGAGCTACATGTAGAGAAGTACTATTAAGCAGCTTTTCATGAAACTAAGTGGTTTAATTTAGGGCACCCTTTCCCTGTCCTAAATTAAACCACTTAGCTATACAAATAGTGGCTGAATATCACCATCTATTTGTATAATTCAGCAGAGTGCTTTGCTCTACCCCAACACTATCTGAATAGTATCGGCCTACTCTGTGAGCAGCACAAGCTATATGAGGCAATTCTATAACTAGGTACTAAAATTAGGTGCCTAAATGCAGCACTCTGAGCACTAATTATGTAACAACATTTGGGTGTCCAAATTCTATTATGAAATACTATCATAAATCAGCATCCATGTTTGTTTTTCTTACCATCCTCTTTCAAAGACTGTCAAGACTGAGGCCATTTTACAATCTGAGAGGAAGATAGCCTGCTCAGTGGAAGACAATACTTTCTCCAGCCTAATATCAAACATACTGGAGGTTTACTTTACTGGCTGAGTGGCAAGACAGATAGCTCATTATAGAGGTCTGGGGGTTGTGCGGTAGAGGGGGGGGGCATGGAGTCTGTGGCTTGGAACAGCCCTCTATTACCAAGAAAGTGAAGCTATGTCATTGCTGTTTCAGTCTGAGGTGTCCCCCTATAGAAATGCTAATAGTAGTAGTAGTAGTAGAAGTAGCCTTAATCTCATCCAAAGGTATCTTAAAGTTACTGTCGAAAAGGGCTTCTTGTACAATAATAGGGTCACTAACTGCAGTTGTACCACTAATTAAAAAACAAACAATAATTACTTAGTTATATGAGAACATAAGAAAGTCATACTGGGTCAGACCAATGATATCCATTTAGCCCAGTATCCTGTTTCCAACAGTGCCAATCCAGGGCCGAGTTACCGGGCAAAACCCAAATAGTAGCAACTTCCATGCTACCATTGCCAGGGTAAACAGTGGCTTCCTCTATGCTATCTCAACAGAAGATTATGGACTTTTCCTCCAGTACATTGCCAAACTTTGTTAAACCCAGATGTGCTAACAGCTGTACCACATCCTCTGGCAAGAGTTCCAGAGTTATTTAGAATAGTTAATCTAAATAAATATTCGTTGAGTGAAAAAAAAATATTTCCCCCTATTTGTTTGAAAGTATTCCATGGTAGCTCATTGTTTAGCTTTCTTATATATAAACCTATTTGCCATGTATTCATGGATCATAAAAATGTTGGGCCTGATATTCAAATCTACTTATACTTTTTACTGGGTAATGTTGCTGAAAATCACTACAGACCATCGTGGCATTATGGGTCTTATTTTATAAAGGTTCTGCTCCTAAATTATGCTCCTAAATGTATGCTAAATCTGTAAGTATAATAGGCCCTAAATTAGGAGCATATATTTAGGAGCATAGGTTATGCTCATAATTTAGAAGCATAAGTTTAGAGGCCTAACTTTTATAGAATACGGCCCTATATGGATAGTGTTGGGGCAATCCAAGGGCAGAGCTAAAATTTATCTGAAGACCAGTGATATTCAGTGCCAGTACACAGATAACCAGCTGGATAATGTAGGAGAGTAAAAGCTGCTCTAAATTATCCAGGTTAGTATCTTATCATAGCACTGGATATTGCCATTATCCAAATATTCACAGTGGGCAGTGCTATACCCAGATATTCAGCTCCAATGTTTAGATATCAGCTGGCCCGATATCAGCTGAATATGCAGGTATAACTTCAAATGTTGTGGCCAGAATATAAAATAATGTCAAGCACACAATTTAAATATTGCCTCTGTCATTTCTAATATAAGTAGAAATAAACCCCAGAGTTATTCAAGTGGACTAATAGAGAAATTGCATTAGTCATTTCCAATCCAACCCTCCATACCCTGAACCAGGCCATTCTTTCATGTAGCATGTCAAGCATCTAGAAAGGAACAGAAGTGAGGGGATTACAGGATGTTTTCCAAGGATCGTGCTCATACTGGCATTTGCTTGCTGGACAGATGCTGTACATTCATCAGCGCCCAAGGGGTTTTCATTTAAGTGCCAGAGCCGCTGTAGTGGAATTAATATTGTTCTTGTTATATTGGTTTCAGTGTATGGCACTTTGCCTTTGCAATGCATACTGATGCAGCATGCAGAACTGAAGGAGGGTGAGCAGGGAGAAATCAGCCTGGTTATGTGATTCTTTTTTTAATGGGTTGGGGGTAGAATGTATGTTAGGTGGCAGGACAAGCTGTACAAGGAAACACTCTTTACAACTATGTTTGTCCAGTTTTGAAGATAACTTGGAGAAAAAAAAGCAACCTGAGATACTGCCAAGTGAGCTAGCATGTACCAATCAACTGGTGTGTTAAATGTTAGCAGAAGCAGCTGCGATTGCAAACTGCTGTCACTCTGATAATCATGTATACTGCCCATTAATGTTTGTATCACCAGAATGGTGGACTATTATATTTAAAGCTTCTGATTTTAGGTTTTAAACCAATAAATACCTGATAAATACCCCAGTACAGAAAATTAAAATAAGCGTTTTTGGGTAGGCACGGAAAAAAACACCACTTTTTCCTAATATTCTTTAACCTCTTGTCGGCTTGTCTTGTATCCTCTACTCAGCTATTGTGCTTTATTTGTGATGACAACTTTTAAGTGACATAAACAAACATTCAGATTGACAATATATAGGTGCCCTTTTACTAAATTGCATTAGGCTGTTAGCCGCTTTTGGCGGTTACCACTTAAGTTGCACGTTAAGGGCATTTTGTGTTAGGGAGTAGAATTAGGTGGAGCATGCGCAGAGAATCGGCATAGAGAGTGTACATCACTTACTTCTGGGTTCTATATATGGCAACTAGAGTCCCACATGCAAATAAGCACGCATAGCCAATTTGTGCGTAGAACTTAATTGGATATCAAGCCAATCAGTGTCGGTAACTGGATGCTAACAAGCAATTATTGTTACTAATTGGCAATTAATAGGATTTATGAGCATAGCTTGCTAAGGGGCCCTTTTACTAAGCTGCAGTAAAAGGGGCCCTGTGCTAGTGGAGGTGGCCATTTTTGCCATGTGACAGGGCCCCTTTTATTGCAGAGGGTAAAAAATCTGAAAAAAGAAATGACCATGCAGTAAGTTTGCACTTGCCTTATGGTCATTTTGGGGGGGAGGGGGGAACTCTTACTGCCTCCCATTGAGGAGGCAGTAAGGGCTCCCATGCTAACCTGGTGGTAACTGGGCAGTATGCAACACTGCCCGATTACCACTGGGTAACCCACTGCGGGAATATTTTCTCAATATTTCCGCTAGTGCCAGAAATGGCACATGGGCACATGGGAATGACCATGCTGGGGATAGCACAGGCTACTTTCTAGCACAGCTTGGGAAAAGGGCCCCAAAGTAAACCATAAACCTTAGAATAAGTTTTTAAGTAGGCTAGGAAAATAGGCTCATTTATCTATAAGGGATAAAATACATATTTTTCCTGACCCAAGTCTGGCAACCATCTAGAAAAGTTAAAAACTTTAAGTATTGTATAAAGAAATACTGCAATGGAGAGGGTACTGGGTAGGAAAGTGGTTCCCCGCTAACCTGGCAGTTACAGTTAATGGAACAAGGAAATTGTTACCCAACATAGAAGCAATAGAAAAAAATTCATCCTGAAAATATGTTCTCCCTTCCGGGACCTGGTCAAACACCTGTTACAAAAGGACTGGAGAAGGGCAGATATAGTCCCTCTCCACAAAAGCAGTAAGAAGGAAGCAGGGAACTAGAGGCTTGTTAGTCTGACCTCTGTGGTAAGTAAATTAATGTAAATGCTTCTAAAACAAAGAATAGTGTGGTTTCTGGAATCCAATGGATTGCAGGATCTGAGTTTCACTAGAGACAGGTCTTGTCAGACAAATCAGATTAATTAATTAATTTGACTGGGTGACCAGAGAGGTGGATCAATTGAGAGCACTAGATGTGGTATACTTAGATTTGTCACAGTTCCATATAGATGACTTTTATAAATAAACTGAGTGCCCTTGGTATGAGCATGAGATGTACACAGGGATATAATCTGGTCCCATTCCCACCCTATCTCCAGTCAATTCTTTTTTATCTCCACCCCATCCCCATCATATTGTTAACGTCCCCATAGTTTTTTCCCCATCACCCAAGCCACATTTAAAAGATCTTATAAATTCAAACTTGTTTAAATTTAACATAAACCAATAGGCATTACTTTGTTAAATATGCAAAAAAAATCTTATTATTAACATTTGTTTTCTTAAATATCAAAGTCTATCCTTTCAAACTATGTAAAAATAGTAATCAGTCTACAGATCCAATGCTCATTTCCATTCTACACTCCTCAACTGCTTGTCCTGCAACTGAAAAAGAGCATTCTGATGACATGCTGTTGGCAGGAGCTCCTATAGGTGTGCATGGGGACATAATCTAGTTCCTATTCCCAGTCAATTTTTTTTCCATCCTCAAACCATCCTCATCATATTTCTACCATTCCCTCACCATTCTTGTTGATTTTTCCTTATTCCCATCCCCATGAACACCTCTAGTATGGGCCCTAAAGTGACTGGGTTAGGAATTGGTTGAGTGGAAGGTGAAAGAGAGTAATGGTAAACAGAGCTCACTCTGAGGTATGCTCCAAGTTTCGGTTCTTGGACTGGTTCTTTTTAACATTTTTTATAAATGATATTGCTGAAGGGCTATCTGGTAAGGTTGGCCTCTTTGCAGATGATACCAAAATCTTCAATAGAGTAGGCACCTTTGATTGTGTGGATAACATGAAGAGAGACCTAGCAAAGTTTGAAGAATGGTTCCGAATTTGGCAGCTAAGATTTATTGCTATAAAATGTAGAATCATGCATTTGGGATGCAAAAAACTTGAGGGAGCAGTAGAGTTTAGGGGGTGAAGTACTTTTTTGCATGGAAGAGGAACGGGACTTGGGTGTGATCATATTTGATGATCTTAAAGTGGCCAAACAGGTAGAAAAGGTGATTGCAAAATCTAGAAGGATGCTCAGGTGTATAAAGTGAGGAATGGCAAGAAGGAAAAATAAGGTGATAGTGCCTCTTTATAAGTCTCTGGTCAGACCTCGATAGAACAATGTGTACAACATGTACACTTTCTAAAAGACAGAGTCGGTTCAGAAGACAGCTACTAAAATGGTCAGTGATCTTCATCAAAAAAACCTTTAGGGACAAACTTAAAGATCTCATTTCATATACTTTAGAAGAAAAGTGAGAGAAGGGAGATATGATAGAGATGTTCAAATACCACTGTGGTGTAAATGTACAGGAGGTGAGTCACTTTTAATTGAAACTGATCAGGTATGGATGGCAATAAACAGTACAGGGTGTTTTCCTTAAATGTGTGGGATCTTTAGCTCCATAAAGAGAAATAGATTTCTAAAGCATTTGAAGGTCAATTGAGTAAACTTTGTTCTTTTGCAAGAAATGTGGCTAACTGAGCAAGATAATTTAAAATTCACACATGGATAGTATAATAATGTACATTTCTCAGTATATAATTCTAAAAAGTGGGAAGCAGCAATCTTAGTTAACAAACCACCTTATAATTGAAAGAGAAAAACGCCTAGATTTCGACCCAAATCGGGAGATAGACGTTTATCTCACAAAAACGAATAAATCGGTATAATGGAAAGCCGATTTTGGACGTTTTCAACTGCACTCCATCGCGGAAGCGTACAAAGTTGACGGGGGTGTGTCAGAGGCGTGGTGAAGGTGGAACTGGGGCGTGGTTATCGGCCGAGGAGAGATGGGCGCCTTTCGCCGATAATGGAAAAAAAGTATGCGTTTGTAGCTAGAATTTAGGGCACGTTTCCTGGACCCTGTTTTTTCACGAATAAGGCCCCAAAAAGTGCCCTAAACCAGATTACCACCAGAGGGAATCGGGGATGACCTCCCCTGACTCCCCCAGTGGTCATTAACCCCCTCCCACCACAAAAAAAATGATGTTTCACAACTTTTTATTTTCACCCTCAAATGTCATACCCACCTCCCTGGCAGCAGTATGCAGGTCCCTGGAGCAGTTGTTAGGGGGTGCAGTGGACTTCAGGCAGGTGGACCCAGGCCCATCCCCCCCTACCTGTTACAATTGTGCTGCTTAATGCTTATTCGTCCAACCCCCCCCCCCCAAACCCACTGTACCCAGATGTAGGTGCCCCCCTTCACCCCTTAGGGCTATAGTAATGGTGTAGACTTGTGGGCAGTGGGTTTTGAGGGGGATTTGGGGGCTCAACACACAAGGGAAGGGTGCTATGCACCTTGGAGCTCTTTTACCTTTTTTTTTTGTTTTTGTAAAAGTGCCCCCTAGGGTGCCCGGTTGGTGTCCTGGCATGTGAGGGGGACCAGTGCACTACGAATCCTGGCCCCTCCCACGAACAAATGCCTTGGATTTATTCGTTTTTGAGCTGGGTGCTTTCATTTTCCATTATCACTGAAAAACAAAAATGCCCAGCTCACAAATTGTTGAATAAAACATGGACGTCTATTTTTTTTTGAAAATACGGTTCGGTCCGCCCCTTCACGGACCCGTTCTCGGAGATAAACGCCCATGGAGATAGACGTTTTCATTCAATTATGCCCCTCCACATCTTCCTTTTGTAAGAGTATGACCTGGAAAGTGATGTCAGCGGTAAAGTTGTTTGGTGTCAGGCAGATTAGATTGTCAACAAATTAGTCTTGAATATTTACGCTCTAATGGACCTAAAGAAGGATTTTTCATGGAAGTACTCACTCCTACGCTGAGACTCCCAAAGGAATATAATGGGTGTCTCAGCATTTAGCATCAGCTAAAAACGCTAGCACACCTTAGTAAAAAAAAAAAAACAACCTTAATTTGTAAGTGCAATATTTTCAGAGGCGTTTGATCTGTCTAGAAGCACTAGATGGGGTGCCCTTTCTCATCCTTTTTTTTTTTGTTATTGAACCTTTGACAGTGTGCGTAAGAACTAATTGGGGGATTCAACCAATTTGTGTCAGGATTAAGGAGCAACAAAACCTTCTTTAGACAGATGATATGTTGACTGTTTTGAAAACCGTAATTTGTAAAAGAATTACAAGATTACAAGAATTTGAACTGTTTGCTAAGATTTCAAAACTGAAGGCTTACTATTAAATGTTCCAGTCCAAGATGTCCCAATGAACTTTCCCGTTTAGATAGTAAAGCAGGGAATAAGATAACCAGGTTACTCTTTCAAACATGAAGACTTTTGCTTATAAGAGAAATATATAGGCAAAGATAAAACATAATAAGGTCCATTGACAACTTTGGAGATAACCGTTTGGTGGGTAAAAAGAATTTACTCCCATGAAGGCTCTCTGCTAAGGTCCCAAAAATATTTTTCCTTGATAAGTGAATTTATAGGGGGGTTGGGTATTATTATATAAGTTTGAATTTTATAACCTAGACATTCCTATGCTGCCACAAAAAGGTTCCTTTGTTTTGTCTTGTTCAAAAAATTGGATGTTTCATGATGGATATCACCAGCATGGACATCCATTTCTCCTGTATTTTAGAAAAAGCTGTATGTCAGCAGATCCTGTTTTAAAATACATGAGAAATAGACATCTATATGTGGCATACAGACCTCAATCAAACATATAAAGGACAAGTGACCAACTCACCCGCAAATGCACAGTAAAGACTTCCCTCTCTGTCCCGCCCTTGCGTCAAGACGTGATGACGTCAGAGGGCAGAACAGAGAGAGAAACAGACACTGCCAGCCTGCCGCTGGAGAGCCTGGAGATGAAGGAAAGGAACACCACCGGCGCACCAACCTCTACCCTCCCCCCATCCCTGACATCGTCGTCGCCGCCGCTGCTCCCCCCCCTCCATATCGGGCCCCCTGCACTGACATGACAGCGCCTCTCACCTCTGTGTGGAAGTGCTGCAGGCAGCAGCAGAGCGATCTGCTGACCACCACAGGATGAATGCAACACAGATATTCAATGTTGGGTCATGTCCAGGCACTGGCATGGAAAAATATATGGGCTAACCACAGACCCGGAAGTTATGCATATGCTAGCTTATATTCAGTGCAACACCTGCATGGCCTACCAGGCAAAGTTTGGACTGCATTTTGTGTAGTTCTACTTGCTGTGTTTACATGGGCACCAGCATTGAATACCACTGGTGCTTTCATAAGTGCTGGCTCCTCCCCAGCTCTGTCCAAGAACCACCCTGGCACAATCACACAGTGTCACAATGGTCGGAAGGAATATTTAGCAGCACGATGTAGTTGTGCTGCTGAATATCACCCACAATCTGCTGATCAGGATTTAAGTGAACAGGATCCTCTTCTGCCTGCCTAACTCCTTGAACAATTTATCCCTTCATACTTTGAGCTGGGATTCCAGGTCATCAATTTGGGATCAAGCAGTCAAGGGAGCTGTCCAAATGCTGAATCTTAGAAAAATGCTAATGTGATGAGATGCATGATCTGAGTTATCAATCAGCTGCATTTTCTATGTAAACCATAACCAGAGCAGTTCTAATGAAACTTCATACTGCACTCAGAATGTTATGAACGAGAAGGCTTTTTTGGTAATATAAATTCACATCCACTGTGGCATTAGATTGCATATGAATGGGATGGGATTTGCTTTAACAAGACATATGAGGCCAGAGACTTGCTGACCTGAGCATGTATACCCTGGAGGAAAGGAGAAACAGGAGATGATATGATACAGACGTTCAAATATTTGAAAGGTATTAATCCGCAAATGAACCTTTTCCGGATACAGGAATGCGGTAGAACTAGAGGTCATCAAGTGAGGTTGAAGGGGGAAGACACAAGAAAAATGTCAGGAAGTATTTTTTCACAGAGAGAGTGGTGAATAATTGGAATGTCCTGCCGTGGGAGGTGGTGGAGATGAAAATGGTAACGGAATTCAAAAATGCGTGGGATAAACGTAAAGGAATCCTCTTCAGAAGAAATGGCTTCTCAGAAGCTTAGCAGAGATTGGGTGGCAATGCCGGTGGTTAGGAGATGGGGCTAGTGGTTGGGAGGTGGGGCTAGTGCTGGGCAGACTTCTATGGTCTGTGCCCTGAAAATGACAGATACAAATCAAGGTCAGGTATACATATAATTCTTGGAGTAACAATTGACCAAAACCTCTCACTAGAGACCCAAGCGAAATCCACCATAAAGAAAATGTTTTTCTCAATGTGGAAACTCAAACGCATGAAACCATTCTTCCAGAGGGAAATATTTTGCAACCTGATACAGTCAATGGTACTAAGCTACACAGACTACTGCAATGGAATATATGCGGGATGCAAAGAAGACATCATAAAGAAACTTCAGACCGCCCAAAACACAGCAGCTAGGCTTATATTTGGAAAAACGCATTTAGACAACGCCAAACCACTCAGAGAAAAACTACACTGGCTTCCAATCAGAGAACAAATTGCTTTCAAAATCTGCATAATAGTTCATAAAATTATTTACGGCAAGGCCCCAGGATACATCACAGACCTCATCGACCTGCCAACCAGAAACAACACAAAATCAGCAGGATCATACCTAAACCTCCACTACCCAAGCACCAAAGGACTCAAATATAAATCCACTTACGCATCCAGCTTTTCCTACTTAAGCGCACAACTATGGAACGCGCTGCCAAAAGTAGTAAAAACTACGCTCGACCACCTAAATTTCCAAAAAGCACTAAAAACAGACCTGTTCAGAAAAGCATACCCCACCGACCCAACATAAAAAACCTGGATACCTGCTACATAACGTAACCAAAGACCGAAATGGACATATCCAAACTCTTCCTCTCCCTCTCTAAGTTCCCCCAATGTATTTACCATACATGAACCTTATTCTACCACTATATCACCTTGTATTTGCTCATACCTATATTTGTTCATCCCGTAACCAGCTAACGTCGTTTACGGTACTATGTAAGCCACATTGAGCCTGCAAAAAGGTGGGAAAATGTGGGATACAAATGAAACAAATAAACTCATATGTGCTACTTTATATTTATCTTGTTGGCCAGACTGGATGGACCATACAGGTCTTTTTCTGCCGTCACCTACTATGTTACTATGAATGGGAGAATGGTGTGCTCTTATGCATGATTTCCAAACCTCAGTCCTCTTGACTAGGCCTGGGTTTTAAAATAAATAAATGTGGTTCATAGACCATGTATATGCAAACATGTCTTATGGCTATGCAATATACATGTCCTGAAATGTAGAATTAGTCAAAAGTCCAGAAGAATGAGGTTGAAAAACCCTAATATAGGATAAGGAATAGTGAATTATAAGGAAACCCATAGGATCCATCAAGTGAATCACAATACCTTGCTTGTTCTAGTCATTTTAAATCTCTGTGGCTCATGTTTATATAAATACATTTGGATAATCACAATAGTTCTATGTCTCCCTCATGGCTATTATTGTGCAGATGGAAACACTACTTTCTATCCCAGGTATGACTTTATGCATATATCTGAGTAATAAATACAAAGCAAACTGGAATACTCAGAAAACGAGCTTTACACTTATTTTAAAGAAGAAAGTATAAATGTTAAGATTTCAAATTCACCTTATGAATAATGAGCTCAGTCATACCTTTCTACATTCAAGCTGTTCAGTAGAACTCATTTCAAACCTGCAGGTATCTAAGCCAATTCTGAAAGGAAAATTTTATAGTGGGTGGTAGGTACAAAAGTACATATCCCAGGATTCTATGTAGGTCACCAAAGTCTGGCAGGCAAATTTGGGCATGGATCCCAGATCCCTGAGTAAATTAAGGTTAACACGCTATTAACAGTCAATCATTGGTGTGAATCAGTAGTCATTTGTCCTGCACCTTATTCTTTAAAATGTGCACCCAAATTTCATAGTGTGCAACTAAAAAGAGGACATGGCCATGGGAGGGGCATGGGTGGATCAGGGTTGTTCCCAGAAACTAGGCATAATATTATAGAATAGGGTCATATATGCACCCTACTGCCATTAGTTGTGTGCTAGCATTTATACCAGGTTTCAGTAGGCATGAGTGCCAGGCCCAAAGTTAGTCATGAAATCCATACTAAGATAGTATTCTGCAAAGGGCACTCTATGCAGAGCATGGATCTTCCTGGCACCTAACTTTGGGCACCATTTACTAAATTCCACCCAAAGAGTTTAGGGATGCATATTCCCTTCAAGGAAGTATATACAAAATGTTAAACACTCCACATCTAGTCCTGGTTCCAGCACAGCATTGTCCCTTTTCTCTGCAGAGGTTAGAGTGCTGTTTTTAAATGTCTCGTCTCCTATTTAACCATTTAACCTATATCATCCTTTTGAAAACTGGCCCACAAAGTCAATAAGATATTCTATTCAGAGCCTATAGAGCTACATTCTGAAGCACATGCATTCCCATGTATACATGAATCCCCCCCCCCCCCCAAAAAAAAAAATAATAATGTTGATCAGGATCCCCTTGGACCACCTGATAAGTCCTGAAAAATTGGTATGCGTGGAGGGGCATAATCAAAATGGGCATCCATCTTTAAGGGCGCCCATCGCTAAGGACGGCCCAGCAAAGGGGCGGGGCATCCCGTATTATCGAAATAAGATGGGCATCCATCTTTCATTCGATAATACGGTTGAATTTAGTTTGGCCTAAGAGATGGTCAACCTAAATGTTCAGATCGTTGACCTTAGAGATGGCCGACCTCGGTTTTCGCCAATAATGGAAACCAAGGATGGCCATCTCAAAAACAACCAACTCCAAGCCATTTGGTCATGGGAGGAGCCAGCATTTCTAGTGCACTGGTCCCCTCTCACATGCCAGGACACCAACCGGGCACCCTAGGGGCACTGCAGTGGACTTCACAAATTGCTCCCAGGTGCATAGCTCCCTTCCCTTGTGTGCTGAGCCCCTCAAAACCCACTCCCCACAACTGTACAACACTACCATAGCCCTTAAAGGGTATCGGGGGGCACCTAGATGTGGGTACAGTGGCTTCCAGGTGGGTTTTGGAGGGCTCACATTTACCACCACAAGTGTAACAGGTAGGGGGGGAGTGGGCCTGGGTTCGCCTGCCTGAAGTGCACTGCAGTACCCACTGAAAACTGCCCCAGGGACCTGCATACTGCTGTGATGGAGCTGGGTATGACATTTGAGGCTGGCATAGAGGTTGGAAAAATGTTTTTTAATTTGTTTTTTTGGATGGCAGGGGGTTGGTGACCACAGGGGGAGTAAGGGGAGGTGATCCCTGATTCTCTCCGGTGGTCATCTGGTCAGTTTGGGCACCTTTTCAAGGCTTGGTTGTGAACAAAAAAGGGACCAAGAAAAGTCGGCCAAATGCTCGTCAGAGACGCCCTTCTTTTTTCCATTATCGGCTGAGGATGCCCATCTATGAACCACGCCCTCGTCCCGCCTTTGATACACTGCCGACACGCCCCCTTGAACTTTGGTCATCCCTGCGACGGAAAGCAGTTGAGGACGGCCAAAATCAGCTTTCGATTATGCTGATTTCGCCGACCCTGAGAGAAGGACGCCCATCTCCCGATTTGTGTCAGAAGATGGGTGCCCTTCTTTTTCGAAAATGAGCTGGATAGACTCCCAAACACAAAGATGATCTCATAAATTGCTTTTTTTCCCTCATTAGAAAGTAGGCTAAAAGGTGCACTTACGTATTTAAGTGACACCACAATTCCACTTAACCACTTCAGTCAGATGGAATGATAAGATTAACATGACTTGCAGATGGGAACTTAACATTCCAACGTTCACATTCAGTTAAGCCTGGTACAGGTAAGGGCAAGGACTATATCCCTCCATCCTTGGGGAAGTGTATCAATATTCCACACATTAAAACTGCAGATCCATTTAATAGAAAGCACTTTGAAAGCAACTTTACTCATGTCAATTCATTCAAGGAAAAAGTGAAGTCAAGAGTCCATATAAAAGAGTGCTCTCTTTGTTGGATACTGTGATATCCATTAGCTGATTTTATGACATTTCTGTTATGTATCAAATGCAATGCTATCTTACTGACTCGCTGAGAAACAGAACAAAAGGGAGGGGGGAGGGGAGCTGAGCAATTGGAGTCACAATAAATTGACTCAGAAGAGAATACCTTACTAAATCATTTTCCTTCTCCTAACATCGAATATAAGTGATGTAGTCATGTTTCAGAGTTGCCAGTTCCACATGCTGACAAGCTGAATCATTCGGGTTTTTTTTTAAGATTCAGGATATTTTATCCAGTGAGTAAAGCCACTCTCACATTATCATCCATTATATGAACAAGGTGTTGCAAAGATTTCTTTAATTTCTCATTTTACTTTGACTGCACAAAACTGAGGCAGTGCCAGACTTTGTTAATAAAGGGCTAGGATGGTTCTGTGGATGTGAACTGCCATTTAAGAGGACCAGTTTTAGAGAGCGATTGGAAGTGTGGAAGAATCTGCTTAGTAATAATCCAGCCAATTTTCAAAGTGATTTAAGTGATCAGGAGCCTCTCCTGCCTGTTTAAAGTGCTTCCTGCTGCCTAAGTGGGGATATTTAATGGCACTTAACTGGAGAGTGCTGATGAAAATCCCCACAGACCACTCAACCAAAAAGTGGGCAGATCAGGAGCAGTGCTGGGGATGTCACTGGGGAGGATTCTGGGGCTGTGCAGGTGCTGGCAATATTCAATGCTAGCACATGCATAACTAAGCGGCCTAATTTAAGACTGTTCCAAAGTTGTCCTAAATTAGGCTGCTTAGCTATATGGGTGCCAGCACTGAAAATTGGGTCAGTATCCTCGTGCTATTTTTTTATGGCTAAAACCCTCCGTTCCCCAACCCGGCCTTTCTAATATGCCACCTCCTACTCCTCCAGCCGTGATGCCTTAAATTCCTTTCCTCCTCCCCAAATGAACCCCCCTCCACCCTCTGATGGCTAGGTAGGCCCCCAGGCCTACCTGTAAGCCTGGTGGTCCAGAAGGTGTCATTGGGGGCAGGAGTGCAGCCCCATCCCTCCTACTCCCTTGCACAACCCCCTTGCAGTTCCATTTCAAAATGGCTGCTGTGAGAGATCACAACAGCCATTTTGAAATGGAGCTGCAAGGGGGTTGTGCCCGTGCCCACAAAGACCCCAGCTGGACAACCAGTGAGACAGGTAGACCCAGGGGCCTACCTAGATACTGGTGAGGGAAGGAAGGGGGCAACTTAGGGCATCGTAGGAGAGAGTAGGAGTGTGGGGGTATTAGAGAGGCTGGAAGGGGAATTGGGAGGGTTTTAACAACAAAAACTAGTTATGCGGATGCTGGCATATCTTTAGTGCTGGCACCCGCTTAACTATCTTATGCAGACCTGGCTGAATATTGGTGAGGACCACATAAGCTCTGGCTCCCAGCTTGCCCACATTTAGCTCACAATATTCAGTGCCAGTACCTGGACATGGCCTGGCACTGAATATTGGGTACTAAATTAGCCGCCAATGGTAAACATTTTTTAAAAAATGTTGACCATTGTCAGCTGAATAGCAGGGGGCTAGTCTCTAGCTGGAACCCAGAAAGCAGGAAACAGGTCAGGTGTCCATAAAGCAGGAACTGGGCTGATGTTTGGGAGGAAGGCAGAAGGTCAAGAAGGAGTCTAGGAACAAAATCTGGGTCCAGAAGGAAGGTATGAGTCAGGAATTTAGACAGCTGTGACCAGGTGGGAATCTAGAAGACAGGAATGATACAGTCACCTAGGAAGCTGATACTATACAGGAACAGGGTTTCAAAGAATGTAAAGAGTTGGCTTCTATTAGTCTTCTTACAGCTGATAACCAATCAAGGCATGCCTCTTGCTGAGCTCCTTGGTAGGTCTTTAGCCTTTACTTTCTAGTCCCACCAGTGTAAACCTTGTTGGGCTCAACAACTTAGTTTGATTTACACAGTGGCGTTCCTAGGGGGCTGACACCCGGGGCTGATCGCCGATGCGCCCCGCCCCCCATGGATGCAGCGCGACCCCCCCGGCGAAGGGACACCCCCTGCGAAAGAACCCCCCACCCGGGTGCACGCTTCTGGGGGGGGGGGTGCCGCGCGTGCCTGTCTGTCGTTCGTTCCATGCTCCCTCTGCCCCGGAACATATATATATATATATATATATATATATATAACTCTAGGTTAGTTACATTTTCCTTTTGGGTGAGAGGAGTGATTTCCCATAGATGTCTGAAGAAGTAACACTATTTTTTTTAAAGTAGAGATTAGGAACCAATGGGGACAGAAGTGTCCAGTGGCTTATCAATAAACTTTCAACAGTTGCTCTGACAATTTTTAATATTGGTTTTTATTTTCTCATAAGTCAGAAAATACTTCCTTGACAAATATGAACTGCAAACCTCTTAGGAAGTAGATAGCAAAGCTCTGTAGCTTAAAACTTTCTTATGCTATACTGTAACAGTTTTTGAGGGAAAAATGTATTCTAAATGTTGGAAATTACAACTTAAAGAACCCTAATCACCCCACCCCCAATCTACCCATCCCTGATTTCCTTTTATTTCAAGCCCCCATTCAAACCACTGCCTCTTTTTCAAGACCCTCAGTTAAAGATCTCTCAGCATTTACCAGGCTATCCCTGTTGTCCAGAGGATGGGTACATAGGATCGATCCCCTATTCATCCTGCCCACTAGACTGCTGCCATGAGCCCTAACAATAATACAATAATAGTACTACTAGGAGTCGATTGGCACCACTTTGATGATAGTAACCTAGGTGAGTGGAGACACTTTATATCACTCCTGTAGAATATCAGGAATTGCCTGGTAAATTCCAGGGGATGGGGGGGGGGGGGGGGGAGAGATCTTGAACCATAGAAGACTTGAATTGAGGGTGTTCTTCAACCAGTAGAGCTTGAAGCAAGGACATTGAGCCAGGTGTATTCTGGTAGGGGGATTGCAAAGGCAAGAGATTCTGTCAGGGGGAATCAGGGGCACTGTTCCTTCTAAACTGAGTGGGAGTCCTCCCACTGCATTGTTTCCAGCAGGGGGCGGTGTTTTAATATTGTGTTTTCAATTACTAGGGACAGGCAGGTTCCCTTGAGTCTTGCAGAGCTTCCTTGTCCTTCACTATTGAAAAAGTTAAACTGAAACAACACCCTCCACTGTAAGGACTGTAGGTGGAAGACTCTTGCTAAGTTGAAGGGAAACAATTATCAGGGAGGCTTGTGTTCTACACTGTCTTCTTTAAATACTATCTGGGAGCATTGGGACATTGCATTAGTGGAATGATGCTCCCAAGGAGGAAAAATAATGCATCTTGTGAGGTTGAATGCAGTTGCCATTTACAAAAAGATTCAGTAACCTGTGTTACTAATTAAAAATACAGGCTAGTGACTTCTTTGGTAAATTAAGTTGGGATAATATGTAATATTTTACCACAGCTTAGTAACCTCCTCCCCCAGTATTTTATAAAGGTACATAGGTGCTTATATGTCTTTATAAAATAGGCTGAAAACATATGCATTCTTGACTACCAAACCTAGGCAACCTTTTTTTAAAATTACCCTCATAATATCTTATAATAAAAATACTGATCTCATCAATATTCAAAAACACCTACCTAGATAGTAGCACCGGGCTAGGATAGGAGGCAATGCTCTGTTGTGGAGTAGGAATTAGTTATTGGACAGAAAACAGAGGGTAGTGTTAAATGTCCATTTCTCTCAGTGGAGGAGGGTGAATAGTGGAGTGCTGCAGGGATCTGCACTGGGACTGGTGCTATTTAACATATTTCTAAATGATCTTGAAATCAGAACAAGTGAGGTGATTAAATTTTCAGATGACACAAAACTATTCAAATTTGTTATAACACTTGCAGACTTTGATAAATTGTAGGAAGACCTTAGGAAATTGGAAGTCTGGGCATCCAAATGGCAGACAAAATTAATGTGGAGAAATGCAAAGTGATGCGCATTGGGAAAAACAATCCAAATCATAGTTACCTGATGCTAGTGTCCACCTTGGAGGCCAGCATCCAAGAAAAAGATCTAGGTGTTATTGTAGACAATACGCTAAAATCTTCTGCCCAGTGTGGGTGGCGGCCAAAAAAGCAAGCATGATGCTAGGAATATATAGGAAAGAGATGATTAATAACACTAAGAATACTATAAAGCCTCTGTATCATTCCATGGTGCAACCCCACTTTGAGTATTTTGTTCAATTCTGGTCGCTGTATCTCAAAAAAAGATATAGCGGAATTAGAAAAGGTTCAAAGAAGAGCAACCAAAATGCTAAAGGGGATGGAACTCCTCTCATATGAAGAAAAGGCTAAAGAAGGTAGGAGTCTTCGCTTGGAAAAGAAATGACTGAGGGGAAATATGATTGATATTTACAAAATCCTGAGTGGTGCAGAATGAGAAGTGAATCAATTTTTTACACTTTCAAAGAGTACAAAGACTAGGGGATAATCAATGAAGTTATATGGAAATACTTGAGAAACAAATAGGAGGACATTTTTTTTTTTACTCAAAGAATAATTAAGCTCTGTAACTCTTTGCTGAAGGATATAGGAACAGCAGTTAGCATATCTGGGTTTAAAAAGGTTTGGATCTCTCACCCCACCCACCCCAAAGGTGGCCACTTGCCATATAGTTTGCCTAATTACTGTTTATTGCCAACAATTAATTCTATCCAATTGCATCTGTTTTTTTGAAAGCAAATCATTTTTGATTGCAATAACTCTCTAGCATTCTGCTTTGTATCAGGTGCCTTTCCTGTTTTAGATTTAAAGGATCTCATTTAACATATACACTAGTTTGTTACTCTTTTATATACCTCTAATAGAAGGATATTAATTTCCTTCTCTTTCCCTTAAACTTCTTCCCAATAATAGACAAGGAAGTACATTGAATCCCATACCCACAGAGTAAATCTGAACAGGTTCCTAGATCTCACAATAAATCGTTTCCTGTATCCCTCAGAACAGGTATAAGAAAAAAAATAGAGTTAGGACTTAGTAGCCCTTTTTATTTCTTTTCATCCACAGGCACAAAAAGCTCCTACACTTGAAGTATGTGCAAAGCAACATTATGCCCCTAAAGATGTGGCTCCAAATACAGCTACTTCCTCTGTCCAGACTGAATGCTTGGTCCAAGGCAAGATTCTGGTTTCATGGGATAAATGTATGCACAATGAATTCCTCATGAAATAATATGTTCTCATCAATCCTTCCTGTTGAAGGTAAAGGCCACAATGAGGGAAGCTCGCATTGTGGAGCTAAATGTGTGGCTGCATGGATGGTGCCAACACAACTGCTTTGGTTTCCTAGACCATGGGATAATTTTTCAAGAGCTACTGAGAAGTGATGGTGTCCATTTTCTGTGGAAGGACGGAGTGCCTTCAGTAACAGACTGGGTAAAGTACCAAAGAGGGCTTTAAACTAAATTTGCTGTGGATGGGTGAGAAAAGCCCCAAAGTCATTAATAACCCTCAGGAAGGTAAGAACATTAAATACCTTTATAGAAAAGGGAAAAAATGAGTAATACCTGGAGAGCTCTGTATACCCAATGCCAATAGTGTGGGAAACAAATTTTCTAGATCTAGAAGCTGCAATGATGGAAGCTGACTTGGATTTAGTGACGATCATGGAGATATGGTTCATGGAGAGCCATGAGTGAGATATTGTTATACCTGGCTATAATCTATTCCGCAAGGATTTTTAAGAAGGGTTCCAGAGGAGATCCGGGAAATTATAGACCGGTGAGTCTGACGTCGGTGCCGGGCAAGATGGTGGAGGCTATTATTAAGAATAAAATTGCAGAGCATATACAAAAACATGGACTGATGAGACAAGTCAGCACGGATTTTAGTGAAGGGAAGTCTTGCCTCACAATCTAATGCATTTTTTTTGAGGGGGTAAGCAAACATGTGGACAATGGGGAGCCCGGTTGATCATTGTATATCTGGATTTTCAGAAGGCGTTTGACAAAGTGCCGCACGAAAGACTCCTGAAGAAATTGCAGAGTCATGGAATCGGAGGTAGGGTATTATTAGGATTAAGAACTGGTTGAAAGATAGGAAGCAGAGAGTAGGATTGCGTGGCCAGTATTCTCAGTGGAGGAGGGTAGTTAGTGGGGTTCCCGCAGGGGTCTGTGCTGGGTCCGTTGCTTTTTAATGTATTTATAAATGACCTAGAGATGGGAATAACTAGTGAGGTAATTAAATTCGCCGATGACACAAAATTATTTCAGGGTCGTCAAGTCGCAGGAGGAATGTGAACGATTACAGGAGGACCTTTGCGAGACTGGGAGAATGGGCGTGCAAGTGGCAGATGAAGTTCAATGTTGGACAAGTGCAAGTGATGCATGTGGGTAAGAGGGAACCCGAATTATAGCTACGTCTTGCAAGGTTCCGCGTTAGGAGTTACGGATCAAGAAAGGGATCTGGTGTCGTCGTCGATGATACGCTGAACCTTCTGCTCAGTGTGCTGCTGCGGCTAGGAAAGCGAATAGAATGTTGGGTGTTATTAGGAAGGGTATGGAGTCCAGGTGTGCGGATGTTATAATGCCGTTGTATCGCTCCAGGTGCGACCGCACCTGGAGTATTGTGTTCAGTACTGGTCTCCGTATCTCAAAAAAGATATAGTAGAATTGAAAAGGTACAGCGAAGGGCGACGAAATGATAGTGGGGATGGGACGACTTTCCTATGAAGAGAGGCTGAGAAGGCTAGGGCTTTTCAGCTTGGAGAAGAGACGGCTGCGGGGAGATATGATAGAAGTGTATAAAATAATGAGTGGAATGGATCGGGTGGATGTGAAGCGACTGTTCACGCTATCCAAAAATACTAGGACTAGAGGGCATGAGTTGAAGCTACAGTGTGGTAAATTTAAAACGAATCGGAGGAAATTTTTCTTCACCCAACGTGTAATTAGACTCTGGAATGCGTTGCCGGAGAACGTGGTACGGGGCGGTTAGCTGACGGAGTTTAAAAAGGGGTTAGATAGATTCCTAAAGGACAAGTCCATAGGACCGCTATTAAATGGACTTGGAAAAATTCCGCATTTTTAGGTATAACTTGTCTGGAATGTTTTTACGTTTGGGGAGCATGCCAGGTGCCCTTGACCTGGATTGGCCACTGTCGGTGACAGGATGCTGGGCTAGATGGACCTTTGGTCTTTCCCAGTATGGCACTACTTATGTACTTATGTACTTATGACAGGGTAGGAAAAAAAGGGTGGAGTAGCATTATATATTAAAGTGACAGAACTGCAGGACATATGGGTAAGGAAGAAGCATTGTGGGTTAAACTGGTAAGAGGGAAAGGAAAATGTATTTACATTTGTGTAATATACTGGTTACCTTCATAGTCAGAAGAAATGGACAGAGACTTAATTGAAGACATCCACAAGATAGCTTGAAAAGGGGAAGTACTACTGATAGGTGATTTTAAAATGCTGGACATTGATTGGGGTGTCCCTGCTACGGTGTCATCTAGAAGCAAAGAGATCTTGGATTCTCTACAGGAAAAATTGTTTCAGCAGTGGGTAATAGAAACAACGCGAGATGGATCTATTGTAGACCTGGGCAATATTTCTGATGATATAGTGGAAGATCATTTTGCATCTAGTGATCATCGAATGGTGTGATTCACTATTAAGACAAAGGAGGAGGGGCATATTCACAATTGAAGGTCCTTGATTTCAAAAGAACTAATTTTGCCAAGATGGGGAAATTTCTCAGGAAAGAGTTAGCTGGATGAAACAGCTGAAGGAAGTAAAACAGCAGTGGGCAAAACTGAAAGGAGATATTTTAAATGCAACAATCTTTATGTTAGAAAATAACATACAAGTAAGAAGAAAAAGGCGCTCTGGTTCTTGACTAGTAGTTGCTGAAAATATAAGGGAAAGAAGCTTAGCCTTTATACATTACAAGATGATTCAGAAAGAGGAGGAGAGGCAAAAAAAAAAAACTGAAAAAGAGAAGCTGGAAAAGCTGACAGGAAAGCAAAGAGGCAAATGGAAGAAAAGATAGCCAATACGGTAAAATTGGGGAACACAACATTTTTCAGATATGTAAATGACAGGAGGAAATGCCATAATAGCATTGTGAGGCTCAAAGCTGAGAGGAGGAATATATAGAAGCTAATAAGGATAAAGCTGAACTGCTTAATAATTATTTCAGTTCTGTGTTCATGGATGAAAGGCTGGGGGTAGGACTGCAGAAACCAAATGCTAATGGGGATGGATGGATGGTAGACCAGGACTGATTCTCAGAAGACTGTGTGAGGAGCTAGCTAAACTAAAAGTAGACAAAGTGATGGAGTCTGACGGTATACATCCAAGAGTACTCAAGGAACTTGTAGAGGTTCTGGAAGCTCCACTGTCCTTTTCAATGCTTCCTTAGAGTTTGGAGGGGTCCCAAAGGAATGGAGAAGGGTGGGTGTGATCTCTTTTCACAAGAGCGGAAGTAAGGAGGAAGTTGGAATTACAGACCTGTCAGTCTGACCTTGGTGGTGAGTAAACTAATGGAAATGCTTCTAAAGTGGAGGATTGTGAGATTTCTCAAATTGAATGGACTGCAAGACCCAAGGTAGGTCATGTCAGACAAACCTGATTGATTTCTTTGATTTGGTGACCTAACTGTTGGAATTGGGAGGTGCGCTAGATATAGAGGGGCATAATCGAACAAAAACATCTATCTCCATGGGCATTTATCTCCGAGAACGGGTCCGTGAAGGGGCGGACCGAACCGTATTTTCGTAAAAAATAGACGTCCATGTTTTATTCGACAATTTGTGAGCTGGGCGTTTTTGTTTTTCAGTGATAATGGAAAATGAAAGCACCCAGCTCAAAAACGAATAAATCCAAGGCATTTGTTCGTGGGAGGGGCCAGGATTCGTAGTGCACTGGTCCCCCTCACATGCCAGGACACCAACCTAGCACCCTAGGGGGCACTTTTACAAAAACAAAAAAAAGGTAAAAGAGCTCCCAGGTGCATAGCACCCTTCCCTTGTGTGTTGAGCCCCCCAAATTCCCCTCAAAACCCACTGTCCACAAGTCTACACCATTACTATAGCCCTAAGGGGTGAAGGGGGGCACCTACATGTGGGTACAGTGGGTTTGGGGGGGGGTTGGACAACTAAGCATTAAGCAGCACAATTGTAACAGGTAGGGGGGGATGGGCCTGGGTCCACCTGCCTGAAGTCCACTGCACCCCCTAACAACTGCTCCAGGGCCGCATACTGTTGCCAGGGAGGTGGGTATGACATTTGAGGGTGAAATAAAAAGTTGTGAAACATCATTTTTTGTGGTGGGAGGGGGTTAGTGACCACTGGGGGAGTCAGGGGAGGTCATCCCTGATTCCCTCTGGTGGTAATCTGGTCATTTAGGGCACTTTTTGGGGCCTTATTCGTGAAAAACAGGGTCCAGGAAAAGTGCCCTAAATTCTAGCTACAAACGCATACTTTTTTTTCAATTATCGGCAAAAGGCGCCCATCTCTGTTCGGGTGATAACCACGCCCCCCTCCCGCCTTCACCACGCCTCTGACACGCCCCGTCAACTTTGTACGCTTCCGCGATGGAGTGCAGTTGAAAACGTCCAAGTTCGGCTTTCAATTATACCGCGTTATTCGTTTTTGGAAGATAAACGCCTATCTCCCGATTTAGGTCGCAATATAGGCGTTTTTGTCTTTCGATTATAAGCTGGACAGTGTACTTGAATTTTAGCAAAGCTTTTGACACAGTTCCACACAGGTGGAGGAGTGGCCTAGTGGTTAGAGTGGTGGACTTTGGTCCTGGGGAACTGGGTTCGATTCCCACTGCAGGCAGAGGCAGCTCCTTGTGACTCTGGGCAAGTCACTTAACCCTCCATTGCCCCAGGTACAAATAAGTACCTGTATATAATATGTAAGCTGCATTGAACCTCCTATGAGTGGGAAAGCGTGGGGTACAAATTTAATAAATAAATACATAAACTGAGTGCCCTCAGTATGGGACCTAAAGTGACTGACTGGGTTAAAAATTAGTTAAATGGAAGGAGATAGAGAGTAGTGGAAAATGGAACTTGATCTGAGGAAAAGGATGTTATCAGTGATGTACCACAGGGATCAGTCCTTGAACCAGCTTTTAATTAACATCTTTGTGAGTGATGTTTAGGAAGGACTGTCTGGTAAGGTTTGTCTCTTTGCGAATGATACCAAACTCTGTAATAGGGTGGACACCACATAGGGAATGGATGGCATGAGGAAGAATCTAGTGAAGCTTGAAGAATGGTCCGATAATTAGCGACTAAGATTTATTTCTAAGAAATGCATGGTCACGCGCTTGGGTTACAAGAATCCAAGGGAACAGAACAATATAGGGGTGAAGTGTTGTGTGTACAAAAAAACAGCGGAACTTGGGGTGATTTTGTCTGATGACCTTAAGGTCTCCAAAAAGGTAGAAAAAGTGACAGTCAAATCCAGAAGGATGCTCAGGTGCATAAGGAGTGAGATGACCAGCAGGAAAATAAAGGTGTTAGTGCCCTTGTATAAGTCTCTGGTGAGGCCCCATTTGGAGTACTGCATGCAATTCTGGAGACCGCACCTATGAAAGGATATAAACAGGATGGAGTCAGTCCAGATGGCAGCTACAAAATTGGTACATGGTCTTGGTCATAAAACTTATATGGGTGTTGATGTTCATCGGGTGGGGGGGTCTGAGTTGCCCCACTCCCTGCCACTTGCTCCGAAGTGGCAGGGAGCGGCGCACTGATTCCCAGGCAGGGGGAGGAGTAGGAAAACACACTCCGAGTGTTTCCCTGCTCCTCCCCTTGCCTTGGAATCAGCTGTCACTGACGTCACTGACGGCAGTGTGTTCTAGCCTGCCTAGCAGAACCACCTCCGAGGGATCCACGGTCCCAGGCACATTAGAACGTTGGAGGTGAGAATTATTATATAGGCTATGCTTAGTGATATCCCAGTGCCTAAAAACTACATGCATCCATTTACACCAATGAAAAAATTATATAAATTCTGGCACCTAGGTTTAGGAGAACTGAGCCATAATCTATAACTACGTTCGTAAATTTTAAGAGCACTCATGAAACACCTTTTTCCCCTGCCTATAACCATGCCCCTTTTTGCCGGCACGCATTAAAATGTAGGCACTCTGCATTGCAGAATATGCTTAGCGATTTGTGTGCATATTATTGTCAATTAATGCTCATTTCTGCTTGTTAAGTGCTGTTAACAACACTGATTGGCTTGTTAAGACAATTAAGTTACATGCACTGTTATAGAATCTGCTTGGATTTGGGCACAGAATGATAGGCGTGCTATATAGGATCCAGGGAATAACCCTGTTTTGTTTACTGTACTGCATCTGATTTTTATGCAAGCTATTTGAAGCTTAAGCCTAAAACTGGAAACAAATGTTTATTATTTCCACCAGGTATGGCAGTGTGTACATGGCATTCCTGTCTAGGTTTTCCTTAATTGGCAAACATGTCTGGTTCACCACAGAGTCATTCCAAACATTAAACTCGTGATTGTCGGATCTGTATTAGACAGGAGTCGTACAATGAGAGACCTACCGAGTGAACAGACACCGTTGCTCCGCTACAAGCTTACTCTTTTTGTTTCATCCACTGATCTCATCAGTCTTTGTTGTTGAAACAGGTTACACAGAATAATTACCAGACAGTCTTAAGCATAAGGGATGGAGTCTGTCCTTCTCAAATAATGCTTCCCAAGAAGAAATCTCAGATAATCACAAGTCTTTGATATACCAGTGTTACTCAGTCTAAGGCACATGAGTTAGTTGTGCATATTCTTGACTCTCAAGGTGACCCACATACCTCCAAAATGCATAAATGGGGGCACCAGGAATTTTGTCTTGGTTAGTCTCATGGAAGAGGAAAGAGATACAGGTAGAATGTCATCACACTGTACAATTAAATCAGTACAAATTGTTCTTAGGGGCCCTTTTACAGAGCAGTGATAAGCCCAAGACGCCTTACCGCTTCCTCTTCTGGGGGCTAGCGCTTGCCCAACACAGCCACCAGCGGTAGTATAAAAGCACAGGAGTAAATAATATGTTTACGAGTTCCTTTATCTTTATTACATGACCAGCATTTTTCCGTGTTGTTTTTGGGACTGATGTTTTTAGTTTGGCAATTTTACTTGGGAGTCCAGAGAGCTCTATGTGCCAAGTAAAACGTGGATTGCGATGTAGATGCAGATCTAATAGTATGTGTAGTTCTAAACCAAAATTTATTCCATAGTTGTTTGTCGAGTTGAAGATTTAAATCATGTTCCCAGGATTCCATAACATTAGTTGGTGCTTTTAATTTTGCTTGTTGAAATATTTTGTACAATTTGGAGGCAGCTCCTTTAGATAACATTAAAGTTCTACCAATTTGCCAATAACTAGGAGGATCAGTAGAAAGTTTAGTAATGTCAGTAGTAGCAGTTATGCAGTGTATCCATTTATAGTGGTGGGTATTAGGAATACCAAATTTCAAGCATAGCTGTGAGAAGGGAACCCAGGTTTTGTCTTTTATAATATCATTTAATGACCATATGCCGGCCTTTTTCCATAGAGGCCAGTTTATACAAGTTTTATTGATTTTAAAGGTAAGGATTGTTCCTTATTGGGATAAATATGGAATGCCTTAATGGCTTTTTAACAACAGTGTCAAGTTCATTGAATACAGTATTAAGAGTTATAAACAAAACATTCTTATTTAACTTAGTATATTGAGATCATGGAAGGTAATGTAAAGGCACATCTTTATGTTTATGAGTTTCTATATAGAACCAAGAAGGGTAATTAAGTAGTTCCTCTTTGGGCATAAATATTGAATTTTGTTTCAGGAGAAAAGATATGTGATAGCCATAAAAACTAGGAAATGTTACTGCACCATTTGTTGGACTAGCTTTTAATTTCTTTATGACTATTCTTGGAGACTTGTTTGCCCATAAAAATTTTGTTAATTTTGATTCATTTTTTTTATAAATTGTTGATTTTAGTAATATTGGTAACATGCTGAGAGTGTAGTTGATTTTTGGTACAATCATCATTTTTATAGTTTCATGTCTACCCCACCAATTAAGTCTTAATAGTGACCATTTTGTGTTAGGTTTTCAGTTATTTTAATTATATTAGTAGAGTTAAGGTTAAGAGTGCCCTCTATAGTTGGGCCAAACAAAACTCCTAAATATTTAATTTGATTTTCATTCCAATGAAAGTTATATTGTTGAATTTCATGCTTTAAATGTACACAATTTATAGGTAGTAGTTCAGTTTTTGTAGTATTTAATTTATATCCAGAGATCTTGGAATATTTTGATATTACCTTTAATAAGTGTGGAATTGAGGCAGGTGATGTGCTCGGAAGCACACGAATTTTATAATAATTTTATAATTATTATGATTTGGGGCCCTGTTTACTAAGATGCGCTAGTGTTTTTAGCGCACCTACACTTAGCTCGTGCTAACCATGTAGGTGCCTATAGGAATATTGTAGGCTCATACATAATTAATGCATGTACATGGTTAACATGTGTTAACAATGATAACATGTCTGTAATGCTGCTTAGTAAACAGGGCCCTTGGTTTGCTTGATTGCATTTGCATGATGTTTTACACGGTGTATTCTTCTTTGTTGTTAGTACACACTATTTTTTGCCTGGGTCCCTCACATTTTATGCGTTTTGTAATATGTTTTTTATATATCTTGAATCTTCATGTTTTAATTTGACTGTTGTTTTTAGTTCATACCCCTGAGGCAGTGCTGAGTGGGTGAATCGTAGACCACGTTGGGTACTTGTTTTAATAAAGATTTGTCTTTGGAGGACTTTGGGATTTGTACATACATAATGCTCCCTGTATTTATGTCCTCAGTGGTGACTCATTTCACATGTGCATACTCTCAATAGCTCATGATTCACCTCACTCTTCATTGAGCTACTGTGCTTTTATTATCCATAACTTTATGAAATAAAATGTCATTATTTATTTTTTTACTTATATTTACTTGTATTTTTTTTTTTACAAAATACAGTGCAATCTGCTTAAGTGCAGGGTTCTGGGACCAAAGAAATGCATGCAGTTAACTGGAGCATGCACTTAACCGTTGTGACCCAAAGAAGCTTGACATCTGATAAATATATCTACAGTACAATTTATTATTATATGTACAGTATACAGTCTCCGTTAACTGACGTTAGGCTTACTTGAAGTAATCAGTTATAGTCCTCTGTACACTATTGGGTCTGTGAGTTCCATAGACAACGTCTGCCAGATGGTAAAAACTGTCATAGCACTGACATCCAGTGGCCTCCAGATAGGCCCACATAGTGTTGAGACTCTCCAGCGCTCTTGCAAAAGTGACAGAAGGTTGTTGGAATTTCATCAGCATGTGCGTCGCTGCTCATTTCATCATCTATTACATCATCAGGCGTTGTTGCCTGCATGTAGGCGCATATCTCGACATCGGTGCTGTTTTCAGCTGTTTGTAGATCATAATCAACAGCTACGTAGCGATGGAACTCCTCTTCAGTAACACCGGCTGGGATGTCAATAACCTCTTCATCTGACGCATTTGCAACAGCTGCATCTGTTTCTTCCCTTTCCACATCCTTAACAAAGCTTGCCCACTTGTAGCAGTTCACAATGGTTGCCTGTGTAACATAATTCCAGGCTTCTTTCTGCATATGTAGGGAATCCAACAGTGATAGATTACGAGCCAGTTCAACAGCACGTTTATTCTTGTCAGTCTGGTCATCCATAACATTCATCAGACGATGTAGCACAAGAGCCCGAAAATGTTGTTTGAAATTGGCCATTATGCCCTGATCCATAGGTTGGATCAGAGAGGTAGTGTTTCGTGGCAGGAAGATCACCTTGACGTTAGACAGCCTGACATCATCCCTGTATGCAGCACAATTATCACAAAGCAACAAAATCTGACGCTTTTGTGCCCGCATTCTAGTGTCTAACTTCTTTAGCCACTGCTTCCAAATTTCCCCAGTCATCCATGAATTTGCATTAGCCTCTTATGACACAGGAAGTCGCTTAACTTTCTTGAAGCAACATGGCTGTTTTCTCTTTCCAATGACAAGGGGTTCCAACTTCTCACGCCCATCCATATTGCAGCAAAGGAGGATTGTCAGTTGGTCCTTCTACGTTTTACCTCCAGTAGTTTCAGTATGTTTGAATGCAAGAGTTCCATCAGGAATCGCTCGCCAGTAGAGACCGTTTTCATCAGCATTGAAAATGTCATGAGGTGCAAACTCAATCAAGATGGTAGGAAGAACTGAAACAACCCAATTTTCAGCACCAAAGTCATCAGCGTCTTGTTTCTCACAATGCTGTTTCTTGAATTTTATGCTGTTCCTCTCCTTCCATCTTTCCCACCATCCAACAGCGGCTTTGAATTCAGTTAGTCCAAGACTTTCAGCTAGCTGGTTAGCTTTCTCCATAAGCAGTGGATCACTGACAGGAAACTGTCTGCTCCTGACTTGAGAAAACCACCGAAGAATAGCATCTTCTACCTCCTCAGCTTTTCCAGCCCGTTTTCGTTTCCCTTGTGGATTTGTATTGTTTTGCCAGTCTTCAATAAGCTGGTCTTTCTGCTTCAAGACACGTGAAATTTGACTGGGATTGACACCATATTCTTTAGCAATAGATGCTTGACTTTGTTTGTTTTCTAATTTTTTAAGAACTTCTATTCGTTCAGCCAGTGTTAAAGTCTTACAGTTCCACCGCGACGACGCCCCCAGTGTACACTCTAACAACATTCTTTCGCTTATTCTGCCTGTGGCAGCTAAAGGGACGGTAAATTTGAAATCTCATTGGTTGTCACTCACCAATCAGCTTCCATATTCCGTGTGCGCGCTTATGCGGAGTCTTCTCTGCAGAGGAGCGGTCTTAAACCATGCATGTAAGCGAATCTTGCACTTATCAGTAGTGTGCTAAACCGAAGTTTGTCCCCATAGGAACTGATGGCACCAAAAACGGGACCGAAGTACGGCATGCAGTTAAACAGAGCATGCGCTTATTCAACGTGCACTTAAATGGAGTGCACTGGACATAGGACATATAACTTATCTTTTGTTCTTCTTATCAATTATCAGTTGTCAAGGGACCAGCAACTGACATGGTCCATGTTTCTTGGTCATTCCCTCAGGGAGTTGGTCCCCTGAAAAAAATTATTTAAAAAAATACTGTGTTAAATAAAGTATTTAACTATTTTATTAAGCACCTTATGCCATATGATGCCTGCTTACCTTTTACAAACTGCTGCAATCCTTTACTCAATTCTTGTAAAACAGCTGCCACGTTTGTTTGAACTGGTATGGGATTTGCGTTGCAAACCATATGAGGAGAGACTTGCCAACCTGAACATGTATACCTTGGAGGAAAGGAGAAACAGAGGTGATATGATACAGACATTCAAGTATCTGAAAGGTATTAATCCACAAACGAACCTTTTCCAGAGATGGGAGGCGGTAGAACTAGAGGATATGAATTGAGGTTGAAGGGGGGCAGACTCAGGACTAATGTCAGGAAGTATTTTTTCATGGAGAGAGTGGTGGATATGTGGAATGCCCTCCCGCGGGAGGTGGTGGAGATGAAAATGGTAATGGAATTCAAACATGCGTGGGATAAACACAAAGGAATCCTGTTTAGAAGGAATGGTTCCGTGGAATCTTAGCAGAGATAGGGTGGCGACGCCGGTAATTGGAAACAAAACTGGGAACTGGGCAGACTTCCACTGTCTACGCCCTGATCATGACTGAATAGATAGGGATGGGCTGGAGTGTAAATTTTAAGGGGCTTTGATGTTAGCTTCAGAACTTAGTACAAATCGGGAGATGACCGGCCATCTCCTGAACCAGGCCAAATCGGTATAATCGAAAGCTGATTTTGGCCGGCTTCAACTGCATTCCTTCGCAGTGCCGGCCAAAGTTAAAGGGGGCGTTTCAGCAGGGTACGGAAGGCGGGACAGGGGTGTGGTTATCAGATGGCCGGCTTCGCCTGATAATGGAAAAAAGAAAGCCAGCTTTGACGAGCACTTGGCCGGCTTCACTTGGTCCATTTATTTTTAGGACCAAGTCTCAAAAGAGTGCCCCAACTGGCCAGATGACTACCGGAGGGAATAGGGGATCACCTCCCCTTACTCCCCCAATGGTCACCAACCCCCTCCCACCCAAAAAAAATTGAAAACATTTTTTGCCAGCCTCTATGCCAGCCTCAAATGTCATACCCAGCTCCATGACAGCAGTATGTAGGTCCCTGGAGCCAGGGCCGTGCCTAGGGTCTCTGGCGCCCCCCTGCAGACTATCAGTTGGCGCCCCCCCCCACCGTGAAAATGATCACGCCCCCCCATGAAAATGATCGCTCACCACTTGCCACACTGAAAGGAATTGTCAGCAATATTCTTAGAAACAAATTGGTATACATTGCAAAATAAGATAGCAGATATAAATTCTCAAAGTGGACATATTCCAAATGCTAAAATGAAAATAAAATGATTTTTTTCTACCTTTGTTGTCTGGTGACTTTCTTTTTTCAATCATGCTGGTCCAGTATCTGATTCTGCTGCTATCTGTCCTCTTAACTCCATTTCCAGGGCTTCCTTTCCATTTATTTCTTTACTTTTCTCCTTTCTTCTTCATTTCTTGCTCTATATCCATTTCCAGCAATTTCTCCTCTCTCCCTGGGTCCTGCCCTCCCATCCATGTCCATTCTTGTCCCTCTCTGCCCTTCCCTCCTTCATCCATAGCCAGCAATCCTCCTCTCTCCCCTCCCCTCCATTTCCAGCAATTTGTCCTCTCCCTGGGCCCCCATGTCCATCCTTGTCCCTCTCTGCCCTTCCCTCCTCCATCCATAGCCAGCAATCCTCTCTCTCCCCTCCCCTTCCAGCAATTTGTCCTCTCCCTGGGCCCTGCCCTCCCATCGATGCCTCTCTGCCCTCCCATCCATGCCTCTCTGCCCTTCCCTCCGCGCCCTGGGGCCTTTAAATCTTTTACTTCCGGTCGCAGCAGCGTCAGTGAAAGCGGAGTGCTGCCGACGTCTCCCTTCCCTTTGCGCTCTTGGTTCCCTCAGTGTCCGCCTTCTTCTGACGTCAGAAGAAGGCGGGACACTGAGGGAACCAACGAGTGCAAGGGAAGGGAGACGTCGGCAGCAGTGGCATAGCCAGGGCCGGTCATTTTTTTAACATCCCCCCCCCCCTCAAATCCAGTACTAGGCATACCGAGAATACAAAACACGACCTATAGAGCAATTTTACCATACCATAAGCAGTCGTTTCTACGAGTCACACAAGGAAAAGGAAAGCATCTTAAGCACTACAGTGAGCACTAGAACATCAATTCACCTATTGTAAAACGAAACCAGACAGAATAGTACAGATCGTCGATCCTGCACAGTCAATGCCAACTGAAAGCCATGTCTTTTTCACAAACACAGATACACCCTAATCCACTATAGGATAAGTAATCATAAACTTTCTATTTAGGCAAAAATTAAACTGAACCCCCGATGCCAGACTCTGTATACAATGCAACACCACAGAAACAGAAAATGTCCTCTAGTACTGTGCAAAATATAAAGACAGCAGATGTAAATTTGAAAAAACTAACAAATACCAATCACCACTTTACAAATTAACAAATAGAAATAAAACAAATACAGAAAATAAAATAATACCATTTTATTGGACTAATACATTTAGCTTCCAGAGGCCAAAATCTCCTTCCTCAGGTCAATACAGTATAGTGCTGTTACAGTATCCTATCCAATAAAAAGATTACCTTATTTACATGTTCTATTTATAAACATTTATTAACACAGCTAAAATACTATATCCTAAAGCAAAATAATAAAAATATATATTTACAGTTTGTTGTCTTTGGTTTCTGCTTTCCTCATCTTCTTTTCACCGTCTTCCTTCCATCCAGCATCTGTCTTCGCTCTCTCTCTGCCATCCAGTGTCTGCCCTCTCTAATGTCCCTTCCATCCACATCTGCCCTCTATTTCTGCCCCTTCCATCCACCATCAGCCCCAGTCTGCCATCTCTCTCTCCCCCTTCCATCCACCATCTGCCCTCTCTCTCTCCTTTCCCTCCAGCATTTGCCCTCTATCTCTGCCCCTTCCATCCACTGTCTGCTCTTTCACTCCCTTCTATCCACTGTCTGCCCTTTCTCTCTGCTCCTTCGATTCACCATTTGCCCTCTCTCTTCCCCCTCCCATCCATTCAGGGTCTGCCCTCCCTCTCACTCCTCATTCCATCCAGGATCTATCCCCCCTCTCTCAATACCCCTCTTTTCGGCTCCCAGTTCCCACCTGCGGCTGCCCCTAGTTCCAGATCCATTGATTCTCCCATCCACCCCTGCCCCAGGCATGACCCCATTCTCCCTCCTGCTCACTTTTCAGACCCCAGTTCCAGATCCATGCCCCTTCTCCCATCTGTCTCCCACCCAGTCCCTTCTGCCCATCCAAGTCCCCCTCACCCCATCTGTCTCCCACCCAGTCCCTTCTGCTATCCATGTGCCCCCCCCCCTCACCCCATCTGTCTCCCACCCAGTCCCTTCTGCCCATCTGAGTCCCCCTCACCCCATCTGACTCCCACCCAGTCCCTTCTGCTATCCAAGTGCCCCCCACCCTCACCCCATCTGTCTCCCTCCCAGTCCCTTCTGCCCATCCGAGTCCCCCTCACCCCATCTGTCTCCCACCCAGTCCCTTCTGCCCATCCGAGTCCCCCTCACCCCATCTGGCTCCCACCCAGTCCCTTCTGCTATCCAAGTGCCCCCCACCCTCACCCCATCTGTCTCCCACCCAGTCCCTTCTGCCCATCCGAGTCCCCCTCACCCCATCTGTCTCCCACCCAGTCCCTTCTGCTATCCGAGTCCCACCCACCTTCACCCCATCTGTCCCCCACCCTCACCCTGCCTCGTCTTCTCCCTGCCACCTGGTCTTTAAAAATAAATTGCCGACGCGATAGGGAGCGCAGCACCTCATGTGCAAGTAAAAGAAGCGGATCCGATCATCTCATTGGGCCTTCCTTCACTGTCCCGCCCTAGAGGAAATAGGAAGTTGCGACAGAGGAGGGCGGGACAGTGAGGGAAGGCCCAATGAGATGATCGGATCCGCTTCTTTTACTTGCACATGAGGTGCTGCGCTCGCTATTCGCGTCGGCAATTTATTTTTAAAGGGCTGGTGCGGGGGAGGGGTGCCAGGAAGAAGAGCAGCGGGAGCGGCGGCACCCCCCTTTCTGATGACACTCGGGGCGGACCACCCCCACCGCCCCGCCCTTGCTGGTCGGCAGCGCTTTCACTGACGCTGCTGCGACCCAGGTAAAAGATTTAAAGGCCTTTGCGGCGCGGGGCGAGGGTAAGCACCGCGGTGGTGCCCTCCAGAGGTGGGCGCCCCCCTGCGGTGCTTACCTCGCTTACCGCATCGGCACGGCCCTGCCTGGAGCAGTTTTTAGTGGGTGCAGTGCACTTCAGGCAGGTGGCCCCAGGCCCACCCCCCTACCTGTTACACTTGTGGAGGTAAATGGGAGCCCTCCAACCCCCCAAAACCCACTGTACCAACATGTAGGTTCCCCCCTTCACCTGTAATGGCTATGGTAGTGGTGTACAGTTGTGGGGAATGGGTTTTTTGGGGGGGGGATTTGGGGGCTCAGCACCCAAGGTAAGGGAGGTATGCACCTGGGAGCAATTTTTGAAGTCCACTGCAGTGCCCCCTAGTGTGCCCAGTTGGTGTCCTGGCATGTCAGGGGGACCAGTGCACTACAAATGCTGACCCCTCCCACGGGTTTGAGATGGCCGGCATCGGTTTCCATTATCGCTGAAAACCGATGCCCGCCATCTAAACCTGGCCATCTCTGACATTTGGCCGGCCCCAACTGTACTATCAAAACAAAAGATGGCCGGCCATCTTTTTCGATAATACAGTTCGGGACCGCTGTTTGCGGCGCCAGCTATATAGATGGCCGGTGCCGTTTGATTATGCCCCTCCACGTTATTATGTTATTATGTAACTGTTATATTGACCTCTCACATGACTCTACTGGCCAATCAAAGGCTTAGTTTCATAATGGAAATTGACAATCAGTTCAAGATTTAAGCATGCTGGTGATATACTATTTAAAATAAATATCCAAAATTGCTCTTCGTAATTTAGAAAATACTCTAAGTTGCCTCCCTCCCAACTCATCTCAATGACATCTAAAATTCTCCATTTTATATCTTTTATAGAATGTGATTTGCAGCCCACCAACGGACCAGTCAGAACTTTATTGATTATCTGTGATTTATGTTCTTTAAGGCGTACTTTTACAAATTTGGAGGATCCACCCACATATGTTAGCAGGTTGCACCATAGTGCTCTCCTTTATTTGCTTTCAATAATACTAGCAATCTATCTGGTTTGAATATACTAGCGATCCAGACCGAACTGTGTAATTGTTTGAATTTGAATCTGGAGATACTTAGTTGGATCTTCTCCCAGAGGGGTCCGTTTACAAAGATGCTCTGAAAAAGGGCTTGCGGTAGTGTAGGCGCGGGTTTTCAATCACATGCCAATCCATTTTTTAGCATGCCTGTATAAAAGACCTTTTTTTGCCAAAAATGGATGTGCAGCAAAATCAAAATGACCGCTCGTCCATTTTGGGTCTGAGACCTTAAAGCCAGCCATTGACCTAGCGGTAAAGAATCTGGGTGGTAATGACCTACGCACATCAAATGCCACTTGGCGTGAATCCGTTACACGCACCCGAAAAAAAATCTTTTTCAGATATGCATATTGGACGTGCACCAAGAATGAAATTACCGCAAGAGCCATGCAGGTAAATCAATTTGGACGCATGTTGGGCACGCTTAGATACTTACGCGGCTTAGTTAAAGGGCTCCAATTTATTTGTTTGTTGCGATTTTTGGTTGTTTCCAAACTTCAGTCTCGTAGTCAAATGTATTCATTATCACTGTAGCACTGCCTTTATCAGATTTAAAGATCCTTTTTTTTTTGAGTAATCTTTTTATTAATAACAAGCAGAGCAGATTAATACAAACACTTAACCAATATACGTAAAATTCAAACTATAGTATTAGCTTATTATCTACATCTAGTTACTCATTACAGATTATTCATTTACACAAGATATACGCACCTTGCGGTCTCATTATACAGATCTAAACAATCTTAATGCTCTTTTGGCTCTTGCTCATTAATTTTCTAAGGTACACCCCCCATTCCCCCCCTGCCCAGCCCCCTCCCCCCCCCCCACCCACTCCCCGTCTAGGACTTGTTTTACATAACAGAATTACTTGGCCCCGACACAGACCCAGCACTAAAAGTACTGTGGATAGGGCGACCTGGAATGCACTCCAAGCATCTCCTCCAAGTGTTGGTATATTCCTTAGATGTCTTACTCGCCAGGTTCTCTGTTCTTCGAATCTCCCACTCATTCATCTGACACATGTGTCCATACCATTGATCGATTGGCGGTGGGTTTTGGCTTATCCAGTGTTGTAGTATCACCTTTCTGGCTAACAACAAGGCCAGCAGAATATATTGACAGCCACTATCGGCTAGCCCTTGTTCTTGCAATTCTTTATCTGAACCCATTAACAGAATACCATATGTCCACTCATACGATCCCTGGACCGCCTTTTCTAACATTTCCACCACCCTGGGCCAATATTCTTGGAGAGTGCTACACTCCAAGAACTGATGCACCAGGGATCCCTTAAGGATGTTACACTTATTACACGTGTCTGTGTCCCACAGACCCATTGCCTTCCCCTTACTTCTAGTAATGTATGCATTGTGCAGCACTTTATATTGAATCTCGTGTAACCCCACATTTGGCGTAACCCTAAAGGCCAACTCATAGCATCTAGAAAGTTCGCACTCCAAAACCTCTCTCCCCAAACGTGCACTCCATTCCTCCTGCTGCGTTCTGAAAAACCCTAAGGGTTTACGTTCCCTACCCTCCCTATACCACAGGGACAGCGAGTTTTGCGCCCCCGGTACAGCCATAAACCAATGGTCCAAAGCCGTAAAAGAAGCGCAACTCCTACTCCGGCCTCTCAGGGCCTCCAAATAATGTCTCAACTGTAAAAATGAGTAAAAACATTTTTGAGGAAGTTTCCAAACCTGCTGACATTCATAAAAGTTGGACATTTGCCCTTTCCAGCTTCGATTACTTATCCTAATCTCAGAATTCTGGCGTAAAGATTGAAGATAAAACTAAAACAAAAAAGGAGGTAAAAACCCTCACGGAACCGTGAAATATAAAACAAAAAGTGAGGAGAGTGAATGAGGATACCAAAAAATTATTTATTCACATGAAAAATAAAATTAAAAAGTAACATAATGTACATAAAAATGACCCGACACGGCCGTGTTTTGGCCCAAAGGCCTGCCTCAGGGGTCTTTGTAACCTCAGAAAATATAACTTGGAATGTGTGCTCCAAGGGAAATAACAAGACAAAACTCTCTTGGGTCTCCTCGCTTCTAAAAAATGTTTAAAAGCAAAACTAACTTGTTATACTCCTCTCATCTCCCAAGATCCATTATAGGGCCTCCTGAGTCACTTCCTAGTCTAATGATGGTACTTGGTTGCCCATCATCCACATTCCACATGTGTGTGGCCTTCATAACAGTGGTAACAGATAAAGGATTAGTTAAAGGGAATGTGTGCTCACTGTCGCTGCAGTCACTATTTTTCTATGTGGTTGTGTGCATCCAACATAAAAAAAAGTTAGTAATGAGGACAGCTGTGGAATCATGAGCTTTTCTGTTCTCTGTTGCTGTCACTGCAACATATACTGCTGTCGCCTTCACACCAATGATACTGGTGTCCCAAGGGAGTACTGGAAAAAGAGAAAGGGCTGGAGTGTTAAAAAGAGAAAGGAAAGAATGGATGTGCTGAGACTAGGAGATAAAGAAAAGTACTTTAGGAGAGGAGACAGGGTATGCTTGGAAGGGAGGGATAAGGAAAGAACAGTAGGAGAGATGTGCTGGGCATCAATAAGAGAAGAAGGAGTTCTAGGAGGAGGGTGGTGAATAAGAAAGTTGGAAGGAGGGAGATTGAAACAGCGCAATGAAAGAAGCTGGTGCAAGAAAAGAGAGGTAGCACTAGAAAAAGGTAGTGAGACAAAGAACACTGGAAAGAGGGAGAGAAAGAAACACCACTGGTGTAAGTGTGAGGGATAACCAGAGCTGAAAGTGGCAATGGGGTATGAGTGATTGAGAGGTGGACGGAAGGGAAAAATGGTAATGGAGGTCTGTGAGGCACATGAGTTAAGGGAATGGGAATGGGAAAGGAATTAGAGAAGTAGGAGAAAACTGAAGGGTGAGGTGAAGGAAGATGAAAGGATGGCACAAAGGATAATGAAAGAGGTAGGACAGGTGTTGGACCGATGGAGGGGAGGGAAGATTTCCGCATACAGTTCAAACTCCTCTTATTGACCTATAAGTGCATTCACTCTGCAGCTCCTCAGTACCTCTCCACTCTCATCTCTCCCTACATTCCTCCCCGGGAACTCCGTTCACTGGGTAAATCTCTCTTATCTGCACCCTTCTCCTCCACTGCTAACTCCAGACTCCGTTCCTTTTATCGTGCTGCACCATATGCCTGGAATAGACTTCCTGAGCCGGTACGTCAAGCTCCATCTCTGACCATCTTCAAATCTAAGCTAAAAGCCCACCTTTTTCATGCTGCTTTTAACTCCTAAACCCTTGTTCACTTGTTCAGAACCCTATTTTATCATCCTCACTTTAATATACCCTTATCTCTTGTTTGTCCTGTTTGTTTGTCCTAATTAGATTGTAAGCTCTGTCGAGCAGGGACTGTCTCTTCATGTTCAAGTGTACAGCACTGCATACGTCTAGTAGCGCTATAGAAATGATAAGTAGTAGTAGTAGTAAGATGGAGAAAGCAGATGAGGCCCAAGAAAACATAAACAAGTTAAAAGCAGAAGATAGACTGACAACAAGCTAAGAAAAAAAAGAAAAAATAATAAATCTAGAAAATATTTAAATGTAAATATCTTATCGTTAAATGATTGTTTCCACCAGTTTAAAGATATGCATTGTTGCATACCGGATGTGCCTCATGTATTAGGTGACTCAAGACACAGTTATTCTCATTGCGTCTAACGTCTGCTCCAGTGATTAAATGTTCTTTTTTTTTTTTTTTTTTTTTTTTTTAATCCTCCTATTTTTGTTGGGGAGAGGGGAGGAAAAGGGGAGACATGAATGCTAACTTTCCTTCTGTGCTCACCCCACTCCCTTGCTCCTCTGCCATCTGCCTGTACTGGTATTGAACTGGATAAATGCAGGATATCACATGTTTGAACAATCTATATAAAATAAAGTTCATCTGCTATATAGGTTATTATTATTATTATTATTATTATTACTGCATATTTTATTTCATCTGACAGAGGAATCAGAGGCTTGCTTGTTCATGCTTTTTATGTGCAATCTGTTTTCTCCAGTGGAGGGCACTCAGTGTATCACAAACTAGAGTATTAGCACAGCATAGCTCCGAAGCATCACCAGTCTCCAGAAAGCCTTCAGCATTAGACAAGGGCTGCCTTTCAGCACAGCTACAAAACATTTTAAACCTGACCAGCTAAACGGATAAAGCTGCCCTGCGTAGCTTTAAACTAGGAGCTTTGCAGATTGCCGTAGGCCGTCTTCTTCAAGAGCTGGAGAGGCAGTGGACAGGTTGCCTTAGCCAGGGATGGCAAGAGGCAGCATAGCAAGGAATGCCAGGTCTTATTTGACAGAGAAGTTGCCTGCCTCTGCGATGTGCTGGAGCCTCCCTGTGCAGACTGCAGATTAAATCTTGATGCTTTCCTGACGAATTATACAAGAGCAACATTAGGAGCCAAGGAGGAGGGGGGTCCTCCCCTCCCCTGATTAATTTTCCCTTCTTTGTTACCCCCCTGCCCAAATTGTGTTGTTTCTCTCTAGGGTGGGGGGGGGGCAACTTTGTATGGGGTTGCTGGCATGCATGCCGGATGAGGATGGCGTGACTGACAGATGTGCCCTGCCATGAAGGTTATAATATAGAAAAGAGAAAAGGAAGAAACAGGCTGCAAAGGGGGCCAGACTTCTGGATTATAAAGAATGGGTAAGTGAACTTTTGATTCTTGTATTTTGCTGAGGTATATATGTATTTTTAAGTCAGATTAGCAGGCAGCAGGCTAACGACAGCTGGGTGCTAGTTTGATAAGTGACTCATTGAACTTGCTATTATAATTTTGTGTTCTTTTATTTTCTGTAGCACTTTTGCAATTAACTAAGGCTACGAAGCCAGGAAGCTGATAAGTTAACACAGACACAGGCACACAGGTTCATATATTCAGTTCATGCCTTGGAAATAATAGGAGAGATTTCGTGTACATTAATATTACTGGCATGTCTAGGTAATAGATGCATGATGTCAGGGTGGCAAAGACTTTTCTGCAGGCGAGGAGGGATTTACTGTGCCCTGTCTCTGCTTTCAAAATTTAAAACAGGAGTCATTTTTCACCTGCAATTGGATCCTAACACAGTCACTCAGTTCCCATCCTTCACCTGCCAATCATTTTATTGTATTTATTTATTTATGTATTTATTTTATTGTTTTCCAGAGTAACTGGCTCATTTTTGTACATAGCAGCTGGGAAAATACTTCTTGCAGTCAGTTCGAAAACAATGATATGCCTTATTAACAAAATCATTGAAGAAAGAGACCCAGACAGTCTCTGGGTTCTATGGCTTTTCTTTCATTAAAAAAAATACACTATTGCTTTATCCTCCCCCCTATTTCTAACGTAACTACTAGATTTTGAGGGCATCTGCTACTTAATATATCCAATTTAGTGGCTAGGAAAAAACTGGCTACCAAATTATAAATCATCATGAAATGCATCCTCTCTTCCAATAAGGTTAACTTATTAGTGATATGGAAATTATTGGATGCTAGAGAAAGTGTATGGGGAAGGGGAAAGAGAAAGCAAGAGGGATGCAAAGGGTTAAGAGACACCCTGACCCTCTCTCCCTCTCCTCTTCAGTCCATTCATCCAGAATAACAAACTAGAACTCCATTCAGTGCCGGGCACCTTTGCCAACAATTTCTTCCTGTGAAATCCAACATTGCAAAACTAGCAACAAGCTTTTTGTTTTTTTTTTAATGTAAGCCTGACTTTTAAATTTATGATGGAGATTAGCCTTAACACACGCAAAAACACTCTGCAGTACATTTAGGACAACAAAACAGAAAGCATAGCTCCTTATTTCTGGGGAAACAAAAGTGAAATTAGAATCAAAACAAATTGGGAAAAAATGAATTTATTTATTGATCTTCCCAGTACAGCATTTCCATTGAATTGTAGTTGTCAGGGAAGACTTACAACTGAATGAGCTGAATGGTCTTGGGTTATTTCTATCTTTGTTAAACTGAAAACTAGCAGTCAACACAATGACTCAACTAAAAGAAAAAGTGATTATCTAAAACACTAGTCATTTCCTGGTGAGCAGGGCCATACAATATTATTGTACAAAATTTAATTGAAGAAGCTGCAAATGCTCAGTGGCCTTGAGGAGTATAAATCACAGAATCATAACGGAGGTATTCCGCAGAACAGTACTCCAGGATTCCTAAAACCTATACTAGAGGACCCATAGTCAGTTGGGTTTTTAGGATATCCACAAGGAATATGCTTCAGATCAATTTCCATACAATGAAAACTCAATATATGCAGATTTATCTCCTGTGTAATAATTGTGGATTTCTTGAAAACTCAACTGGATGTGGGGTTACCAAAACAGGATTGGGAAGCCCTGAAGTACTTATGTATACAACAAATATTGCAATTATAAAAAGAAAAATGTCAGATGAGCTGCTTTGAAATGAAGTGCATCCATAATGTATTAAAAGAGGCGCCGCTGGCACTCTTAATCTGCTGCTGATTCATTTCAATAGCTTTTTTCTTCTTTTTTTAATTTTGTAGGTTTCCATTTAGTTAAGCAGCTGAGAAGCACGACTGTGGTGCTGGTGATACTTCTCAGTTTGTTGCTTATTTTGATGGTAGATGCTCAGCGAGCCTGCCCAAAGAACTGCAGATGTGGATGGAAAAATTGTGTACTGTGAGTCTCATGCCTTCAGAGACATCCCTCAGAATATTTCTGCAGGGTCTCAAGGTTTATCGTTGCGGTACAACAGCATCCAAAAGCTTAAGCTGAATCAATTTGCTGGTCTTACCCAGCTCATATGGCTTTACCTTGACCATAATTATATCAGCTCCATAGATGAGGATGCATTCCAAGGGATCCGGAGGCTAAGGAATTAATTCTGAGCTCCAACAAAATTACAAATCTGCACAATAAGACTTTTCATTCAGTCCCCAACCTCCGCAATCTGGATCTTTCTTACAATAAACTACAAATGTTGCAACATGAGCAGTTTAAAGGCCTTCGTAAACTCTTAATTTTACATCTTCGGTCAAACTCATTAAAAAGTGTGCCAATAAGAGTTTTTCAAGACTGTCGTAATCTTGACTTCTTGGATTTGGGTTACAACCGCCTACGTAGCTTAGCACGCAATGCTTTGCTGGTCTCTTGAAATTAACAGAGCTTCACTTGGAGCACAATCAGTTTTCAAAAGTCAACTTTGCTCATTTTCCACGCCTCTTCAATCTACGATCACTTTACTTACAATGGAATAGGATTCGCTCCATCAACCAAGGTCTAACATGGACTTGGAGTTCCTTATACAACTTGGATTTATCAGGGAATGATATTCAAGGGATAGAACCTCAGACATTTCAATGTTTGCCTAATTTGCAAAAACTCAACTTGGATTCCAATAAGCTCACCAACATCTCCCAGGAGACAATCAATGCCTGGATTTCATTATCATCTATAACTTTGTCTGGAAATATGTGGGAATGCAGTCGAATTGTTTGTCCTCTGGTCTTTTGGCTAAAGAATTTTAAAGGAAATAAAGAAAGCACAATGATCTGTGCAGGCCCCAAGCAAATCCAGGGAGAAAAAGTCATGATGCTGTGGAAACATATAATATCTGTGCTGAAATCCCAAATAGTTGTTACTGAAAGAGCGCACTCGGCTCCCAAAACTCCTCCAAAACCTCAATTTATTCCTAAACCCACAATTTTCAAGCTGGAAAGCAAACCACCAACTCTTTTTTCACCAAGTCCTTCCCCAGGCTTGCAGACCACTGGTTCAGAGCAAGAATATGAGCATGTTTCATTTCATAAAATCATTGCAGGGAGGTGGCTCTCTTCCTTTCCGTTGCTATGATTTTGTTGGTCATCTACGTATCCTGGAAGCGTTACCCAGCAAGCATGAAACAACTCCAGCAACATTCGCTCATGAAGAAACGTAGGAAAAGGTCAGAGAGTCAGAGAGGCAAATGAGCTCCCCTTTACAAGAGTATTATGTGGACTACAAGCCTACAAACTCTGAGACCATGGATGTATTGGTAATGGATCAGGACCCTGCACGTACACCATCTCTGGCTCCAGGGAATGTGAGGTATGAACCATGATCCTCCTAAAACCATTTCAGCTGCTGGGGAAGGAGAGGTAAATGTTTGATGATCTTGAGGTATCTAATCACTAGAAAGATTCATGAGACATGACTTTTGGTTTTGCTGAAATATGAAAGGTTATATATATTTAATTAAATTACAAGAAGAAAGTGGTTTTTTCCTTTTTTTTTTACCACTAACTCTTGAAGGAAGCTCATTCAATTATGAGAAGTAAACGTGAATAAATGGCTATTTTAATTAACTTCCTGTTCAAGTTTGTTGATAGGGTTGATATGCCAGCTTTCTTGTAAGTAGGCATTTTTGCCAAAGCACTTATGTTAACAACATTTTTGGGCCCCATGATAGTTTTAAAAGTACTGATTTTCCTATAGAGTGCTACATTTTAATGAGTGCAAAGTTTCATTCAAGAATAGATATCATGCCTGTTGTTCCCTGCTAAGATATAATAGAACAATCCAACTCTTGAGAACCAATATCTTGGATAAAAGAAAGGACTTTCCTTTTTAAACTGAATGAATTTGGTTTATGTTACTTAAACTGAGTGTAACTCAGCAATTATTAGGATTAGAAGATGTTAAGGGTTTTTCATTATCCCTGCTCGTAGTTTATTAGAAGCAACTTAGTGGGCCAAACCATACACTCAAATTGAAAGATGGTGATTTTAAGATCCTTCATTGCCAAGTCAGTGAGAAACCAGATCTTCATTACCAGCTTATTTCCACCCCAAATCATATTCAAGTCAACAATAAATTGGGCCTTGTTATTCAAAGGGTATTCTCCCATATTCTGTTCCTTCTTTGAAATTCATGTTTCCCTGGATTGACAAAATGTACGGAGAGACTTACTGAAGGGTCCATTGATTATAGAACACACTGAAGTTAAGTCAAATGTAAAACTTAAAGGCTGTGCAACAGTATAGCCCCCTGGTGTTTGGCCAAAAAGCAAAATGAGACTCACTAATTAGATTTTTCAAGCATGTATTTATAGCCCATTGCTCTCTGAAACATTGTTAAAATGAGATTTTAAATCCAGGTGCTCTTGTAGGTCACTTACCAACAAGGACATGAGCTATATGACTTTTGACAGCTAGTTCTGTGTGGACTCAAACCTTACCACGACTTAGAGGTGTCAGGTCTATCTGGAAATCTCACTAGAGCAGATTTTGAATGATTACTCTCTGGAAAAGTGCAATAAGTAGAAAATAATAGAAGAAATGATGTGTGCTACACATGCTGGCACATCTATAGAACAAAGAGTAGTTGTCTGTTAATACCCATAAATCATAGCATCTATGACTACCGGGGAGGAAGCATCTCAGGTCTGAATTCGTAGGAAAAATATTTGTACTTTCGCCGTCCTAACTTCAGAACATCATCACAGCTGATTTACAAATATATAACCTCACAAATACCCACATTGGAATAACTTTTAAATTGATTTAAAAAAAAAAAAAACCCTTCCATCCTTCTACATGTACACAGAACCAAAAAGGATTCAGTTATTCCTTAGCAGAAAACAGTCAAGGTTTACTTTAGTTTTTTTTTTTTTTTTCTAAAAGATAACTTATCTCTTCCCTATGGCCACAGGTAACATATTCCAGAGGATTGGAGAAGCCATACTAAAAGCTTGCTGCATAGTCTAGACTTCCTCCCTTCCTAAATGAAACCTATCTGACTTATCTTACTCTCTTCAGTATATACCACCACAATTAGCACCCCCCATATAACACTCTATAAGTGAGGGTAAGGATTTTATATTTTACAAGTGTTTCTCAACTCTGTCCTGGAGGCACACCACAATGAATATACATGCTAGATTTTTGACGTATTGGAGACTCATTTTATGCATATCTATCTGATGCCTATCCATTGTGGTAATCCTGAAAACTTGACTGGCTAGATTTCCCCTTTAGGACATGGTTGAAAAACATTGAGATAGACAACCAATACAATGAGCCACAATAGGGGGACCCACTTTTGAACTCTTCGACTATATGAGAAGTGGGTGAGCTTCCAGATACTAGATTTTCCACAGTTTTCAATACTCCCTTGGAACATATATGATCCAGTTAATTCTCAATCTTTATCATATAGCAAACACTAGCTGTTATAATGATGGTGATTTAAATGGTGTGCACTATTTGCCCCAGGCTGGAAAATAAAAAGTAAAAATGGCCAATAGCAAAGTAAAAATGCAAACTCATGATTCCAAATCGTCATGTGTTATCATTTATTTTGGCTGGAAACAGTGGTCAATAAAGCTGAAATATGTTCTATTTATGAACAAGAGCATATAGTCATATATCCTAATCAGAACCTGGCAGTAGTGTTCTTTTCTATGAAAGGCAGTACTGTGTATTTTGTATTTGTAGAGGAGATTGTTGTGTTCCCATCTTTGTTCTCTCCATTCCTGGGTGTTGAAGGTTAGGTAATCATAGTCTCACCACAATGCCTATGACTTATAGTCTAATTTGAGAGACCTTACATTTCTAGTGTGGGGACTAAATGTATAAACTCGATTGTTATGTCCCAAACATTCGCAATTAAAGTATGCGTTATACAACAATGCTTCCATCCACATTCAACATTTCCAGAGCTACAGTCCCAATACCATTAATTTCTCAATTTTAATGGGATCATCAGAGTATCTGCAACATACACCATAGTTGTGCAGCATTACAGAATAGTGTGCAGTCCAGATGTAGCATGCAAATCCAAGTGGTGCCAACTAATTTAATAATTGGTTGTAGCGTCCCATTATTGGTTGTTAGCCAATTAAGTTGTGCACGTAGCTTGGATTGGTGCCCAAATTTTGGCACCATATATTAATCTTGCGGTTAAGTGTATTTAACATCCAATATCTAGAGCACCTTCTCAGCTGTCATTTCACGTGGTTTTGACTCAACCAGTTTTTTTTTGCTTTCATAATTTTGGCCATGTTTTCTGTGCTAGATGCTCCACGACATGATATTTACTCTCCAATGCTTAAGATACAGTCTGTGAATACCTGAAGTTGAAATAAATTCTGCTGTACGATTCTCTGCCTAGTACCAAAAGAGTTAAGGTTGAGTTTACAGTATAATCATTATTTCACGACACAGACTACATGGAAAAAGAATTTAAAGCATAGGAAGCTTTGGAGACTCTGATGATGAAGATTTAGTGATTGAATAGTAGAACTTCAAGAGGAACTTATAGTCTGTTCAATGTTGCACACAATTATATTTAGCAAAACTGCATATTTTTTTAGTCAAATATATTAACCTCTAATAACTCCACATAGTTGCCTCTATGCAATGCAAATGTCAGTACAGTTAGAATCATCGCATTGATAGGATCTGTCTTCTGTGGCTTATTGTGGTCTATAGTGGATTATAGTATGGGGAATGACTATAAACTCTCCACAACCAAACAAATGTATACAGTACATAAGAGAATATTAAATGGTAAGAAGAAAACCATGCTCTATGATTGGTCACCGAAGGATCCAACCTATATCGATATCCTAGCAGAGTGGTATGGACAATGAGATCCAAGTCCCTGTGAAATTAGTTTTTTAATAAAAGTACTTCTATATTCATGATAAAGAACTATAGATTATGCATTTGTCTTATGTGAATATTAGACAGAATATAGATGTTGACAGAAAAGAATAATTTTCTCTATTTCACCACCTAAAGTGCAGTCCCAAGCATTACTTGATTTGTGATTTCCTCCCTCCTTCTGCCAATAAGATCCCTGTTTGGGGGTATTTTTCTAAAGACCATTGGAGCATATGTGCCAGTATATGGCAGTAATTCGCCTTTTAGAAAATTACAATATATGCAGGCGAAGAACGTTCATACCTGTATACAGTTCTGATATAGATATGGTAGGGAGGGATTTGGGGTGGAGTGTGGGCAGAATCAGTATTATGTGCATTTTTAAAATACGTGCAGTTGTGTGTATTGTAGACGTGTACTATACACTAGCTCTACTACATGTGTTAATTGCACCTCTGATTTCTTCAGCTTTTGTAGGGCAATTTTTCAAAAAGATTGGCGGGGCATTTTCGAATGAACATCCAAGTCAGATTGGAATTCTGCTCATACATGTCCGAAACAAATCTATTTCACAGGCAATTTCAACAGGAAAAAATATTCAGATTTTATGTTCAAAAATGGCTGTGAGATGGAGTGTTTTTGTTCTCAGAATGTCCAAAATGGATAGGTCATTTTCCAAAATGAAATGTCCAAATTACGAACAGCAAAAATAGGATATGGGAATCCATCTGGCATCATTTTGAGAAAAATACCCACACAGATATCCAGCCAGAGCAGAGGGGTAGCCTAGTGGTTAGTGCAATGGGCTTTAAACCAAGGGACCCGGGTTCAAATCCACTTCAACTTTTTTATTGTGTAATGGTGAGCCCTTCAGGTACAGAAAAATACCTACTGTACTTAAATGTAAACCACTTCAATAGCCTTTAGGCTTACAGGTGGCTTATATATGTCTGTTACTGGAGGCTCACAATTAAAAAAAACAAGTTAAAGTGGGATTTGAACTGGAGGGTCTTGATTGAAGATCCCCTGCACTAACAATTAGGAAGTCACTAACGGAGATGAACCAACCTTTCAACCATGCACTCCTGGTGGATGCATTTCAGCTGAAACGCACGCAGAAAAAAAACAATGCCTTATACTTTACCTCACAACATAACACAAACAGCTTCCCCACCATAACCACCTCAAACTTTTCCCTCCTCGTCCTCTAACTCATTAAAAATTCTAGGAGTTACCATAGATCGACATCTCACTCTTGAAAACCACGTGAAAAATACAACCAAGAAATGTTCCACTCCATGTGCAAACTCAAAAGAGTAAAAACTTTCTTCCGAGAGCCATTTTTCGAAACTTGTACAATCGATGGTACTAAGTCAAACTGCAATGCACTCTATGTTGGATGTAAAGAACAGCTTATCAAGAAGCTTCAAACCACCCAAACACCGCAGCTAGACTCATATTTGTAAAAACAAATATGAAAGTGCAAAACCCCTAAGAAAGAAACTACACTGGCTCCCTCTTAAATGTATCACGTTCAAAATCTGCAGGTTAGTCCATAAAATCATTTACGGAGACGCCCCGTCATACATGCTTGACCTAGTGGACCTCCATCCAGAAATCCAAAAGATCTGCTCGTACCTATCTTCATCTGCACTTCCCCAGCTGCAAAGGATTAAAATACAAACTGACACACACGTCCAGCTTTTCCTACATGAGCACGCAGTTGTGGAATGCACTCCAAGAACACCTAAAAACAATCAATGAAATAACCAACTTCCGCAAATCGTTGAAAACCTATCTCTTCACCAAAGCTACCACGATAATCCTTAACTAACTACAATAGACCACTACACGTCCCTGACCATGAATGTCTTTTTTCTTCAACTGTTTGATCAGATCAATATGTTAAGATTACTATTCTTGTCATCTTTTTTAACACCAATTGTATTTTGTAACCTGAAATGGCATTGTCATTACAGGTATTTGTAAGCCACATTGAGCCTGCAATAGGTGGGAAAATGTGGGATACAAGTGCAATAAATAAATAAATAAATAAACTAGGCTTCTCCTCACATTTACTTCTTGCTTTGGTCAGAATGCCTGTAATACCTGGGGTTGTTATAGAGCCTGGTTTTTCTTTCCAGTTTCACTTTCAGGGGAGAGGGAGAAGGAGAGGGACATTAACCACTGGGGAATTATGGAGGGGTCATGCCTTATCCTTGCAGTGGTCAGGGGGAGTGGAGGAGTGGCCTAGTGGTTAGGGTGGTGGACTTTGGTTCTGAGGAACTGAGTTTGATTCCCACTGCAGGCACAGGCAGCTCCTGTCCTTGGACCTGGGCAAGTCACTTAACCCTCCATTGTCCCATATAAGCCACATTGAGCCTGCCATGAGTGGGAAAGCACAGGGTACAAATGTAACAAAAATAAAAATGCCTTAATCCCTGCAGTGGTCAGCTGCTCAATCAAAGCACCATTTTGAATTTACCCTGGACATGATTGAATCAGGTCTAATTTAGGACTTCCTAAATTTAAGGCTTGGACATTTCTTCATGTCCAATTATCGCTGTTTGGTGTCCTGTTTCAGGGGTCTCCCTAGTCCTACCCAAAACATGCCTCCTACCCATCCCAAACATGCCCCCCTTGCTATTTGGACGAACTGCAGGTTGGACTTTTTTTTCCCCCTGCCTTTCCAAAATTGCTATTTGGACCTTTTTGACAGACAGACAGACTTTTTTTTTTTTTTGGGGGGGGGGAATTTTGAGATATCTAATGTGCTTTGAAAATGAGCACCATAGCTGCCAAGGTGTCTTCATAAAATAGGCCCAACATAAGTGCCCTCTTGTCCTTCATACGTAGATGATCTGTTATAACATTACTGTTCATGGAGGAAGTTTTACAAGGGACTGCTTAAAGTTAGATCACAGTTATGCCAGTATTCTAGTCATTTCTGTGCATATATTGACACACACATGTATAAATAATAATCTGGCTATGTGCTGTTCTTTGCAGGTGGGCACTCATTTATGGAATCTTGGTGGAGCATGGGTGGGGCACACATAACTTATAGTATAGTATAGTATAGTATAGCATAATATAAGTAATGCGTGTATCTTCCAAATCAAGGTACAAGTATTTACATCAGCTCTATGGCTGGTGTTAAGTGTTTGTGCCCTAAACATAGGTGCATAAATACATGGTTACATTAGTATTCTGTAAAGAAAAGGAGATGCTTACTTTTCTTTATAGTATAGAAGGAGCCTTCAAGGTACTCTATAGAATTGTCCTTCATCTGTCTATCTTAAATTACTTGAATTCTGCCACTGTTCTGGCACCTATAGCCGTAATGAAAGTCTGTTTTGGGGTGTTTATTACCTCTCAGTGAAAAGTACATCCTAGGGTAAAATTTTGTTCATGATATTTTCATTCTATAGAAAATGACTTTTCTTGGTACTTTGTTCAAGCTTGATATATATTTCAATAGTTGTATCTTAGCTTTCCTTTCCCTTCCATCTTCTGGATAGTATATCTTTAGTTCTGTAGGCTTAGAGAGAATATAGCTCATGCACCGTTTTGGTGACATTCCTATAAATTGTCTCTACCTGGTCTCCAAAAACTGCATACAGTTCTCAAGATGGTGTCTCATTGGAGACCTATGTAGAGATGATATTACTTTCTGCTCTCTACTAATGAGACCCTCCCTCCCACACATATTTTAAAAATGATGGGGAAAATGCAACACAATTTCTTGTTTCTCTTTTGGGTCATTTTCAATGCAAAATTATGCAGAATCTATCAAAACCTAATTGTGTTTTCATCCTGTTATTTTGTTTTGGCTATGTTACTGTTTCTCCTTGCTGTATGAGGAAACCTTATTCCTAATAACAATGTCTTTCTTGTGCAGGCCACTCCACTCCCCCAACCTCTCTGCTGATGTTTGACCACCATCACTACACTAACTCACCAACTGCTCTTATCTTTAGGTCCTAGTGGCAGAACAGCAGCCCTTAGTCATTCCTCCCTGCTCACCCAGTGATACAAACTTGTGATGAGTACGTTGGCCAGAATATTTTTTAAATTATGATGTTAGTTTGACAGGCGTGACTAGATGCCTGCCCTGTTAGGTTCCAAGAGGCATGAGCATATATTAGTAAGTGGGTACAGAAGAAGCAAGGTAATCAGTGGTGGTATTAGCCAGCTGGTAGGGTTTCCTTGGGAAAGGGATGATGATGAAGATGTGCCAGGGGAAAGAAAAGGGAAGAAGGTTCAATGTGGTAAGGAGTTTCTTGGGGATGGGGTTGCCCAAACGCACACAAAAAAGTTACATTTTAGACAAATGAAATGTAGAAATATCAAAGCAAAACAAAATTCAGAACAATATGTTTTCCCTGCCAACACCAATTATCCAAAGTATGCTATCTCATAGCAATGTATACTTGGTTGTGCTGTATGTTTTGCACAGAAACAGAGAAAAAGTCAGCAGAAAAGATCTATTTTTCCAATTTCCATGTGCCTGCTATTTTGTAACAGGTATTACTAGTTTTCTTGTCATTCCTCTAGCTCTTCCTCTAGGATCCATATATCCTTTCTTATACAGTGCATGGTTTACTAAGATTTTCTGAAAATGATCCTGGAAATGAACATGCTTATATTTCTACCCTGCTCTCTAGTAAGTAGATATTTTCTGGGTTATACCATACAAAAACATATTTTCAATAATATGCACAGAACATGCCAAGTCTATCGATGAGTACACCACCATCAGGTGCAAGGTTACAGAACTGACCTTTAACTGCTCAGTCTACACACATTCACTGCCCATTACCCGCCTAGTCCCTACCCCCTAAAACTACATGCATGAATAAATGTCACGCCACCATTGTAACAGTTAGTGAAAGATGTTAATCTGCAAATGAACCTTTTCCGGAGATGGGAATGCGCTAGAACTAGAGGACATGAATTGAGGTTGAAGGAGGGGCAGACTCAGGACTAATGTCAGGACGTATTTTTTCATGGAGAGGGTGGTGGATATGTGGAATGCCCTCCCACGGGAGGTGGTGGAGATGAAAACAGTAATGGAATTCAAATGATAAAGGGGATGGGACAACTTCCCTATGAGGAAAGGCTAAAGCGGCTAGGGATCTTCAGCTTAGAGAAAAGGCGGCTGAGGGGAGATATGATAGAGGTCTATAAATTAATGAGTGGAGTGGAACAGGTGGATGTGAAGCGTCTGTTTACGCTTTCCAAAAATACTAGGACTAGGGGGCATGCAATGAAGCTACAATGTAGTAAATTTAAAATGAATCGGAGAAAATGTTTCTTCATTCAACGTGCAAGTGGGCTCTGGAATTCGTTGCCAGAGAATGTGGTTGGGGCGGTTAGTTTAGCGGAGTTTTAAAAAGGTTTGGACGGCTTCAAATGGAAAAGTCCATAGACCATTATTAAATGGACTTGGGAAAAGCCACTATTTCTGGGATAAGCAGTATAGAATGTTTTGTACTTTTTTGGGATCTTGCCAGGTATTTGCGACCTCGATTGGCCATTGTTGGAAACAGGATGCTGGGCTTGATGGACCTTTGGTCTTTCCCAGTATGGCAATACTTATGCACTTATGTATGAACTTATGTTTTCCATCCATTTGTAATCATACTTGCTTAAAACTTACTGACAGGCATTTGCCACCAAGTAAACAACTCTCCAGGCCATCAAGAATGGCATGAAAACCACATGGCACAAAAAGAGCAGCACAGGGCACTTACAGTGAAATTAAAATCTGAAGGCATGGGGAAAAGGGTAATGTACAAAAAATGTGATGCCACAACAACACTGACAAGAATAGCACAATACATTGGGAGAGGGATAAAGTAGAGCCAATGATGGCAGGAAGACCCCAAGATACAGAGAGAGAGAGGCAAAGTAGCACTGGTGAGAATACGTAGAAAAAAGCAAACCAGGTGTTGTCATTATATGGCACACCATCCCTGGGATTCTATATGGCGTGACTTAAGTTGCGCATGCAAATCCAGTTGTATTCTGGATTTGTGCATGTAACTTAGTTAACAAGTCAGTCAGTACCAATAATTGCCAATTAACAAGCAATTATTGATACTAATTGGCTTTAATTAGAAGCTATGTGCAGAACTGTCTAAGCATATTCAACATGATGTGCATAAATTCTGTATCACATAGTTGAAAAGGGGTGTGGCCATGGGCATGGAATGGGAGGGCTGTGGGCATTTACATTGTTTTACTTGGTGTAACTGCCTGCGACTAAATTTAGTCGCACAGATGGCACTCAGTATGTTCTGTGAACTGTGTGGAAATGTAAGCTTATTCTATAAAGTACGCTTAAATTTAGGCATACTTTATAGAATACACCTAGGTATTTTTTGTTTCAGTGCCAATTATTTAGGCATCATATAGAATCTAGATCTATATTCTTACAGTAATTCAGAGAATTATAGTTGTCATGTTAGTCCACTTGGATACAGAGAATTATAGTTGTCATGTTAGTCCTTGGATACAGTATGTGAAAATAAGGGTCAACAAACAAGTTATAGATAATACCATTTTGGGGGACTAACATTGTATCTTTGACCAGCTTTTGAGAGTAATTCTCTATTTATTAGGCCACTGGAGAATATTTTTTGCAGTAAGTGTGTGTCCTCTGCCATGCTTAGTAAAGACGTTGTTGGTGTGACAGTACAGCACAGCTGCTTACTTCTGTGTACTCATACAATGTACTAGTTTTTAGTAGTGCTGGTATTGTCACTGTTACACTGCAGCATCAGGACTCACTTCTATGCACCACCACCACATGTGTCAGACTTTGGCCTTTAATTTAGAAGCACTATTCCTGTTTTGAACATCTGAAAACTGGCATGTCATGAAATCAATGGATATCTACAACTGCAGTACATCCTTTAGCAAGAGGCATGGTCTGGGTGTGTTTTGGTTGGGACTAGGGAGGGGCCAAAATAATGAACATCCAATTGTGACTTCCGAAGGGGTAATGGATCTCCATCCAAAAAGATGGATGTTAGTATTTAGACCTGGTACCCAGCAGCTCTCCACTGGAGGGATTAAGGGAAGTCACCCTCTTAATCCTCCAATGGTTGCTTCCCCTACCCCCACCCCCAAATGTGAAACTGGCAAGGGATACTGGGTTCTGTGACAGCCTCAGGAACTATGAATGTTCATTATACAAATTTTTTAAAAAAAATTCTAATATCCACCAGCAAAACCCGAAGGCTATTAAAGTGGTGTGGAACCAGAAATAACAGGTATTTTTCTGTCCCGGGGGGGAGGGGCTCACAGTTTTTAAGAAAGTCACAAAGGTCTCCTTTTATAAAGTTGTTACTGATTAGCATGTGCTGAATGCAAAGAAGTCCATTCAATTTCCAGGGGCTTCTTTACTTTCAGCATACGCTAATCAGCAGCACCGTTTTGTAAAAGGAGCCCAAAGAACTGTATAGGGATTTGAACTAGAGTCCCCAGGTCCCCTGGTTCTCAGCCCTCTGCTCTAACCATTAAGCATCTCTTCCACGCCAAATGGATATCTATGTGGCCATTTTATAACATGAACATTTCTATGCTGCCACTATTATTGTTATTATTATTTATTATTTGTTACATTTGTATCCCACATTTTCCCAAATATTTGCAGGCTCAATGTGGCTTACATAATACCGTGAAGGCATTCGCCAAATCCGGTATGGGATAGGTACAAAATGTTGTATTGGGATAGGGAAGATATGTTGTATTGGGAGAGGGAAGACTTGTTTTGCCCTGCTCATAATTTAGATGTTTCAGTTTCTAAATTGGATGTTGATGCTGGCCATAACTAGCACATGGATGTCCTTTTCTCATGTATTTTAGAACAGGCTGTGTGTTGGCAGATCCTGTTCTGAAGCACTAGCACCACAAGAGACGTACCAACCTGGATGTCCTTATTCTGTATTGAATGTCTTTTCTAAAATGCTGTTCTTTACTAGCAGTGTGAATCTTATCCCAATAAGGATAGTGTGTGTTTCTCCATTGCTTTCCTTTCTTCTGCCCTCTCTCTGCTAGTGATCTACTTTTTTGTCTTCTGTTACAGTCTATACTCTACATTCAAACACACAGCCTCAAGGTCCCCCCCCCCCCCCCAATACACAGACTGAATCAGCCCAACCCTAGATAGCTGAGTCCAGTGTATTTATTATTTGATTGTTTCTAAGGCTGATAATATTTTTGAATTTTTATCTTTTTGAATCTCATATCTTGCAACTAACAAGCCATGATATACATTTAAAATTCTGGAAAGAGAAGAATGGAAAATGGTGTTACTTTCTGTTTTCCTACTGACATTATTAGCCATGGGATTTGGGGAAAGTAAAGCTTGGATAGGCTTGTTCAGTTGCTTGTCAAAATGTTTCAGCATGATTGGAAAAGTAATTTCTATTCTCGAATGTCTCACTCAAAGGCAGCTCCAGTGTGCCTGGACAAATAGGCTATTTTCCTGGCCCTATAAACTTGAATGGATCAGAAAATGAATAAAATCAATTATTTTAAGATCATGCAGTCTTCTGATTGTTTTACAGTAACCAAACAGAAAATGGCTTCATTCATCACATTTAACATTCACTTAAAATCACCATACATCCCTAATGATTTTTAATACCTGATTTTTTTTACCAGGGCCCCATCTTTATGTGTAACATCTAGCTGCTTGTACTGTTTCTTGGACTCAGATTGACTAGTAATTAGTCAGATATTTAGAGATCCATCTCCATTGCAGCTTATTCTGAGCTGAAATTTAAAGGGCACTATTGGTGCCTGAATGTTCCTATAGGATAATGTGTATCCATAGAGACATGACAGGCTTTGTCTACCATTCTGAATACTATCCTTCACTCCATACATAGTATCAAGGAAAGTGATACCTCTAAATAATCAGTAGGCATGTTGCCATATGCATTGTAAGGAGGCCTAAATACTAGATTACGTGTTAAAACTTCTGTCTGGCCTATTAATTCAGATGCTATGTGCAGCATGCAAAGGGACCTCAGCTCATGTCCCAGTACATGAGGAACAAAGCAGTGGTGGTGGAGGTCAGCTGGAATCATATTTTAAATTCAATGACAGGGTAGGAGAGAATGGTTCTCTTTCCTGCCCTGCTCTTCTGCAGGACCTTATTGGAAGGAGCAATTAGGGTGGGATGTAATGGGGAGGAAAAGGGCCAGGGGGTCATTTGAGGGAATGAAGGTCCCTTGACTTGGGGGCCAGGAGTTTGAAAAAGGAGATCAGGATAGGCAATCTCCAATCTGTGCAAGGGAGGGGATCAGGACATATGTCCCTTTAATATCTGTCCTTTGTCAATGGGAGTAGGGAATGGTCCCTTGATTTTTAGTCCAGGAGAGGGACTGCCAAGGCATTACCCTCCCTTCATTTTGTGTTCCAGAGGTGGGGAGAGTAAAGTATCCCTCTTTACTTCAGACTGCTTAGGCGTGATGATTTTGAAGCAACTAATGTTCATGTGAGTACTAAAACTACACTACTTATGGTGTACATAGTCTTTGTAAAATTTATTGCATAACATGCTGATGGTGCTTTACTGTGCACATAAGAATTTTATCAACACACATTAGTGCATAGGTCCTTTAGGGGTGTGGTTATCAATGTGGGCTACCATTAAGATGTGCTATTTTACCACTAACTTATGCTATTTTAGCACAGGTCCATTTTATGCAATGAAACCTAGTTAATAATGTTGGATTAACAGTAAAATAACATGTCATATAACAGTTGCCCATTGATAACTTCCCACTAGTCATTTAGAGCAGGTTTCATTAAAAGATTAAAGTGATTGATAGATTTGCTATAAATATTGTTTGCATAAAGCACAGGCAGACACTTTCTAACACCAAGGCCTTTTTGGTCCCACAAATGTCTTTTCACTGATTCCTGCTTATGTCTCTTTCAGTTATATTACAGGACCTTGGTCCAGTAGTTATGGCACACAGTGGACTATGAACACTCAACACATGTTCCACAGTCACATCGTCAATAGGATATTCTGTTATCAAATGCAATGAAGCCATTCTGTGATGACGTTCACTCAAGAAAGGACCTATCTCAAGTTCTGTATTCTGTTTTCATTGAACTGGAAATGGAAAGAAACTGATATTAACCAGTAAACCAACAAACATTCTAGTACCTAAAGGTGTATTTTCTTTTTATTTTGTACAAAATTGACTGTTTTCATCAGAAACTCTTGTGAGGGTCCTGGTCTGTCTTCAGCTTTTTCACAGTCATACAATTTAATTTCCCAATCAGTATGGCCTCTAATCCAGTTTCTACTACTGAACTAAAGTTAAGCTATCGTAGCCAACATGGCAACAGATAGAGGTATATCTATGGATATGTAATTATAGATATTTTTCAAACAGATCATGTAATTGTAAAGTATGCAGTTACTTTTAAGTATATACTTTACACTGATTTTCAAAGTGAATAAAATGAGCAGTTTGAAAATTAGTGTATAATATGGACTTTCAATGGGCATTCTGTAACCTGGGAACCTACATTTACACATGTGTATTCCCCCAGATTCTATATATAGTAACTAAAGTTGCACACGCAAATCAGCACACATAGCCGATTTGCGCATGCACTTAATTGATTAATGAGCCAATTAGTACCAATAATTGGCTGCTAACAATCAATTATTGGCATTAGGAGTTACACACATATCATATTCTATAACGATGTACACATAACTCCTATAGTGCGTAATTTCAAGGGGAGGGGGTTGGGGGGTGTTCCTATGGCTTACATGCATTTTTATAGAATACGTCTGATTGACACCTAATTTAGGCACTGGCATTTACACATGGTTTCAGCAGGCATAAATGCAGGTGCCTTAAGTGAGGCGTGGATTAGGTGCTTAGATGTTGTTCTGTAAAATGTGACTACCCTTTATAGAACAGCACCCGCTGCATAATTGTTTCCATGCCAATTTTTTGGCACGATTTACTGAATCTAGTCCTATATGCATAAATGTTCTGAATACTAGCACTTATGTGCTTCTGTATACAGTTACCTACATAAGTGCTAGCAGGGCACCCAGTCGCTAGTCTGCTAACACTTGCTTAACCTACAGTATATTTTCATATACAGGGATGGGACATAGGCAGGGCTCCCGCTTATGGGTGTAACTTACAGAATGCTGTAAGTTATATACATTCATGCTGTATTTAGGCACTTATACTACCTCTATGGCTTGTGGCAACGAGGGCACCTAATATTAGGCTTGCCAATAGTGGTTATAACAGAATATAGTTTTTAGGTTCTCTTATACAGTAGCCTCCTAAATGCCACATGGCCTTGAGGCACCTAACTGGTAGTGCTCAATTACAGAATTGCTCCATACAGGGCTAATTTTATAACTGAGTGCTTACTTGAAAAGTCTACAAAGGTATCTATTGTATGTCTATCTTATAAAGGCAACAATATAAGTGTCCATGTGGCTTTATAAAATAAGGTTCATAAGGTTTAACAGATCGCTTTTCATCGGAGGCAGCAAACCAGTATAAAAATGAAGCAAGAGAAAAACTAAAAAGAGAAGGCCACAACTTTGAAAGCCAGAAAAGAGAACAAAAGACAGACACAGGAGAATGCATTTATAATCAATACATTAAGATTTACAAGCTAAAAAAAGAAAAAAAACTCCTAAATTTACCCCCAGTAGTGGGTCAAGTATTCTTGCACAAACTTATATGTGCTCCAAAGAAGATATAAACACATGCATATGGTCTGTGAAGGTACTTTATAAGGGTTAGTATTCTTTAAGTAGTAAATATTGTACCCCTGTTGAGGCATTTTAATCATTAACTCCTATATATGGCCACATAAATACGTTAATGACCTTTTGTACAAGTATGCACATTGACATAATTGTATAAACTTTGAGGGTAGACGAGCACATGGATGAGTTCTGGGTGGAGTGCTGTCAGGGCACAAAAGTACATGCACAGATTTTAAAATGTTATAATTTACATGCAAACTTGCAAAATATAGGCACAGATATTTTAACAGCACTGTAAGCTGGTGTAAATGTCCACACTTGCAATGGAGTGTAGCGCTATAGAAATGCTAAATAGTAGTAGTAGTAGATTAGCAAATTACACCAGTGTTTCATAAAACAAAGTAGGTGCCTGCTTTTCTTTATGAAATAGGGTCAACCCATAGCACCCTGTCATAAAATTACCATCTACACATGGAAATTTATATGTGTTAGCAGCATGAGACTGGAAGAGATGGGTGCCAGAGAAACTCTTTAAAATACTATGCTTCCCTGACACAGCTAATGTGAAACATGGCGCTATGTTGGAGGCTTTTCTGTGCCTGAGATACAGTGGCTATGATTGAGATATATTTCATAATGAAAGGAGAAAATTGATCTTTCAAACTGAATTGGACATTATTTGAATGTTTGAAATAAAATAGAAAAAAAATCATTTTTGGACCGATGAGGAATAGAGGCAAAACTTTATATATGCTGGATGCCATATGAGATATTTTTATGGCTTACTGTCTGATGGGCCACATAATATTATTGGGAACTACCTAAAGTGATTGATATGTTATAACACAATATAATATAACATACATCAGAATTCCACCTTAGCTCCACCCAAACTGCACCGTGAGTACTGTCTACCTGTGGCACTTGTATAAGTATGCATCTTGTCATGTGTATTCAGCCATGCAATTTACATGAGACGTTTAATAGATATAAACATGTTTTACATCTAGACAATGCTTTATGAAAGTAATTTGACAACCAAGTATATTTTTCACCTGTCGGGATGTAAGTGTGTTTTAAAAGCAAATTTGCATTATGTTATGAGACATTTCACATACAAAATGCTGAGCTGTTATAAAATTAGGTCATGCTTAAATATATAAGTGGCCTGACCAAGGTGTACTTGTAGAGTAGGCAAGCTCAGGAGTGGAGTTTGGGTGGAGCATGGGTACATATATTGTGATTTGCACATGGTATTTTATTTTTAAATTATTTTAATTGAAAACCACAATATACAACTTTGTCAATGATATGTTCACATAAACTTTACATAGGAGTGCATATAACCTAACAATGTAAAATACCCCACTGACCCTTTCTCATCCACCCACCCCATCCACCCAGAACAGCTGGTACAACCCTCAGACTAAATAGAACATCATAGATAATAGATAAATTAAATAGTCTACTATACGCTCTAGAAGTTCAAGTTTGCCAGAAGCATTGCCAAATTCTCTGAAAACGATGCCACTGGGGTAAGGCTATATCCTGTTGTCCAGTCTCTGCATCTGAAGTAGAAGTATCATATGCTGGTACCACAATGACAATTATGGGGGATCTGAGAATAACCAGAAAAGGAGGATCACCCACTGGGCTATTATACTGCACAAGTTTAAAAGCCTAAAATACTAGGTGGAATAGGCTGCCTAAGATCATATTGCTAAACAGTATCTCAGGGCTACATCTCAAAGGATGCTTCCAAATGAGGGTAAAAAAAATATGTTTGTGTCTTCTAAAAGGCGAGGATTTTCAGACAGAACCAGAACGTGTGGCCCATGTTCGTTCCCTGTCTAGAGCACTTTAGTACATAAGTACATAAGTAATGCCATACTGGGAAAAGACCAAGGGTCCATCGAGCCCAGCATTCTGTCCACGACAGCGGCCAATCCAGGCCAAGGGCACCTGGCAAGCTTCCCAAATGTACAAACATTCTATACATGTTATTCCTGGAATTGTGGATTTTTCCAAGTCCGTTAGTAGCAGTTATGGACTTGTCCTTTAGGAAACCGTCCAACCCCTTTTTAAACTCTGCTAAGCTAACCACCTTCACCACTTTCTCAGACAACGAATTCCTGAGTTTAATTACACGTTGGGTGAAGAAACATTTTCTCCTATTTGTTTTAAATTTACTACACTGTAGTTTCATTGCATGCCCCCTAGCCCTAGTATTTTTGGAAAGCGTGAACAGACACTTCACATCCACCTATTCCACTCCACTCATTATTTTATATACCTCTATCATGTCTCCCCTCAGCTGTCTCTTTCCAAGCTGAATAGCCCTAGCCTCCTTAGTCTTTCTTCATAAGGAAGTCGTCCCATCCCCGCTATCATTTTAGTCACCCTTCGCTGCACCTTTTCCAATTCTACTATATCTTTCTTGAGATGCGGCGACCAGAATTGAACACAATACTCAAGGTGCGGTCGCACCATAGAGCGATACAACGGCATTATAACATCCTCACACCTGTTTTCCATACCTTTCCTAATAATACCCAACATTCTATTCGCTTTCCTAGCCGCAGCACCACAATGAGCAGAAGGTTTCAGTGTATTATTGACCATGACACCCAGATCCCTTTCTTGGTCCGTAACTCCTAATGTGGAACCTTGCATGACGTAGCTATAATTCGGGTTCTTTTTTCCCACATGCATTACCTTGCACTTGCTCACATTAAACGTCATCTGCCATTTAGCCGCCAAGTCTCCCACACATCTACCAGAGCATGCTTTAGGAGAGACACAAAGGCCTAAAATAAACTTGCAGTGCTGCTCCTACAACTGCATATTTGGAGTGACATTGTTGATAGCAAGCAAACAGGAATGCAGCGTTCATTCAACTCAATAACCAAATTGTTATTCCACAGGGTTGTAAGACGAGCAAAATCAATATCAAGAGTAGTTTCCAAGAGAAATTTGTGATGATAATACAGAGGAATAAGTTGTTGTGATCCTAAGGTATAAGCAGTTGCCAGTGCATCCTGTACATCCTCGCAAAGTTGTTCCCAAGGCAAGCTTCACTCATAGTGTTGCAATTGCAAGTGTACAAAGCGGTCCTTAGCTGAAAATTGGTATTGTTCTTGCAGGTCCAAAAAGGGCCGAAGTTTACCTTTTTCTTTTAACACATGAAATAGATATCTAATGCCCCTAGCATTCCAAGTGAAAAATGGTTTAGACTCAGTACCTGGTGAAAAGTCAGGGTTCTGGTGGAGCATCAAACAGGAGTTACACCAGCAGAGAAGTTGTATCAGCAACAAAGCCATTCCCACACAGAGCGTAGTTGATGATGAAAAATACCAGAGTACTTAAGTACCTTCAGGAGGGCTCATCCTGTAATGTGAAGTATATAACTGAAATGCACTTGTGGAACAAGATCAGTTTCCAAGGCAGTTGTACAAAAATACTCTGTGGTTCTATACCGGTTATTGATATGACATATGCCACATGCCACAGTCAAATATTGCAAATTCAGTGATCCTAAACCTCCATGTCACTATGGCATTTGGAATATTGACATAGACAGTCTTTCTCTTTTACCATTCCACAAACAGGTTTGAATCATACGGCGGTGTTGTTTTCATCTTTCAATTTCAAGTATAATGGTAATATTTGAAAAGATATAAAAAACAAGGAGCAAACATCATGTTGAGCAGGCTAACATGACCCATAAGAGATATAGGATAGGCCCTCAACACCTCCAATTTCCTACCCTCAGTTCGAATCAGTTGTGGAACAGTATAAGCATACAAATCATCAAGGTTAGAAGGAATTGGTAACCCAGGTCAATGGACAATGACCAAGCCAGTTACACTGCAAGGCCTTTGACACTGCCAAAGCTTGCAATTGGACAAATTAAGGGTAAGGCCTGACAGTGCCACATAGACTTGTACAGTATGCAATAATTCATGCAAAAAATGAGGCAGATTAGTTAAAGGAAGCATTAGATCATCTGCAAAGCAAGGACCTGTACCCATACACCGTACACTCACAGACCCAAACTAAACATTTGTAAAGACACCCCGCTATAGACAGCCCCATCTGTAATATATCCTTCACCCATACACTTCATCTACTCCCACTCAGCCATGGACAAACACACATGGAGGGGCATTTATGCCATGATGTCTAAGTCCAACTTTGGATGTTTTGCTCAAAATGTCCAGAATCTGAATAGGAAATATGGCCATTTTTGAAACAGCAAAATGTCTCTCTCTTTTTTTTTTTTTTTTAAATGGCCCCATGCTAGATGTTTTCTTGCTCTGTGTGTTAATCTTTTTGGTCCATTTTTGAAAAAAAAAAAAAAAAAAAGTCCAAGTGCAAAACGCACAAAATCAAGCCATTGAGATGTAGTATGAGTCAGCATTCTTAGTAGACTGGCCTCACAGACATCCCAAGAGAGCAATGGAGCACCCTAGGGTGCACTGCTGTGTACTTCATATAAAAGCTCCCAGGTACACATCTCACTTTTTCTCCCTTATCTTGTCTGCTGAGCCCTAAAAAAAACAACCCCAAACACCACCAACTATTCCACGACAATAGCCCTTATGGATGAAGGGGTTACCTTTATGCTATATGTGGGTACAGTAGTTTTTTTGTGAGTTTTAGAGGGCTGACACATTTCACCACAAGTGTAAGTTAGAGTGTGATATAGGCCTGGGTCCCCTTCTCCACAGACCACTGCACCAACCACAAGACCACTCCAGGGACCTGCTTGCTGCTTTAATATGACTGCCTATAACATCTGAAGCTGTTGTAGAGGCTGGTATGTACTGTTTCTTTTACATCTGGGAGTAGGGGGGTGGGAGGGGATCAGTGATCACTGAGGGAGTAAGGAGAGGTCATTCATTTATTCCTACAGTGTTCATCTAGTAATTTAGGACATTTTTTGTGGCTTAGTCATTATTAAAAGAGCTCTAGCTCAAAATGTCTTAGTTTTAGTCCTGGACCTTTTTATTTTATTCCATTATGGCTGTAAAATGTCCTGATTTTAAGAATACTCAAATTCTGCCCAATCCAGCCTTTAATACACCCCCAACATGCCCCCTTGAGAGTTGGAAGCACTGCAGATGAACAGCATAGAAAAACAAATGGAAATGGGTTTCGAAAATACCAATTTGAACTTTTTAGACATTTTTCTCTTTTGAAAATGACTCGCTGTCACTTCTTGACACAGCATAAGATAAAGTTGCATATCAAGCATGCAAATCTCTCTCCTGCATATTTATTGTGGATATCATAAAAATCTGACTAGTTGGATGTGCTCTGAGGATTGGGTTGAATACTACTCCCTTATAGTAATCTCCCATCTACTCAGACGTGCTGAACCCAGTTACTTATCCTCATAAACACAACGTACCCACTCATTCCACACACTCAAATAAATCATACCTAGCAGTCACTCAGTGCACATCTCACACACTCTAATTAGTCATCCACTACCCATACAGTCACCCACTTATTAACACACTGCACCTATTTCTGTAATCAGCACACTCCACTCAATCACCCTTTATATGCATTATGTGCCCAGAGCTTTATCGCTGATATTTTTGACTTGTAGATTTACATACTTGTACTTGCTTAAATGTCTGTCATTTACTCTGAAATTGGCTTGTAACCTTTGAATAGTACACTGTTATCTGTCCCCTTTTCTATCTCAAATTGGCGTTTCTTCCTACTCTATTATTTTGCTTTTGAATGTATGCCACCTTGTTTTGCCACATGGGAATGATGGTATATTTAGATTACTGATAAACCATGAGCCATATCCTTACAGACCACCTTGGCACTATCTGAATAGTGCTGGGATGGTCCATGGGTGGAGCTGTAGTAGAGTTGAGAGTTAGTTACTCAACAGCAATATTCAGTCCTCTGATCAGATAACCATCCAGATGGAGTTAGGAAAGCAAAAAGACTATCCTTGTATCCAGGTAGCTATCTTGATAGTGGGCTAAATATCACCAGTATCAGGATAGTGCCAGCAGCAGTACTAAATATAGAGATTTAATTTAGCCATTGTCACCAATGTTTAAAATTAACACTGCCCACCCCTGGCCAAATATTGACTAGTAAGTTTGTACAGAGGCAATATAGGATGAAGTGACTAAAGTCACAGCAAGAAGTTTTCCTCTGGTTCTCACCCCACTGCTCTGATCACTCACACTACCTCGCCACTGATTTTTTTTTCTGTTTGTGCTACCATTGTCAGGCTATTCACACTATGGTGCTCATTTTCAAAGCAGATAGATATCTCAAAATGCCCAACAAAGGTACATCTGCCAAAAACATCCAAATCACGACTTTCAAACGGCAGAATTTGGATATCCAAATAGCAAAGGGGCATGTCATGGGTGTGGGAGGGAGTAGGGATGGCCCAAATTTAGAATGGCCAACAATGGTAATCAAAGGAGAAGAAATCAGTCTAAAAATAAGGGCATCCTAAGTTAGACCTGTTTCGGTCACTTCCAGGGTATAAAAATGTGCCGTGATTGAGTAGCTGACCACTGGAGGGATTAAGGTATGTGACACCTCATGAATCCCCAGTGATTACTGTTTCCCTCCATTGCTCCTGAAAGTGACACCAGAAAGGGAAACTAGGCTCCTTGACATCAGGTATTATGGGCATTCTGAACACAGTAGAAAGCAGGTCTTGAAGGGTAGCCTAATGGTCAGTGCAGTGGACTATAAACCAGGGGACCCAGGTTCATCTCTCTCTCTCTCTCTGTCTCTTTTCAACCTTTAAATTGTGAGCCCTGCAGAACCAGAGATATACATACTGTACCTAAATATTAAAGACACCTGCAAGTCCAAGGGCTATTGAGGTGGTGCACATTCATGTATTTCCCTGTCTCTGGAGGGCCCACCATATAAAATAAGAGAACCTGGGTGCCCTGATTGAAGTCCACTGCACCAGTGGCATAGGAAGGGAAGGGCGGTGGGGCGGTCTGCCCCGGGTGCACACCTGTGGGGGGTGTCAGCTCCGCTGGTTCACTGCTCCCTCTGCTCCGGAACAGGTTACTTCCTGTTCTGGGGCAGAGAGAGCAGGGAACCAGCGGAGCCGACGCAGCTCCCAGCGACATGCACTCGGAGCGGTTAGGCCCTCCTGCCCGTCCCTTGACGCTTTCCCATGTAAGTACGCTCTCCGGGGGGGTGCGCTACGGAGGGGGGAGGGTGCGCCGTGCTGCACCCGGGGGGGGGGGGTGCGCAGTGGCGACCCGCCCCGGGTGTCAGCTGCCCTCGCTACGACAATGCACTGCACTGACCACTAAGTTGCTCCTCTACTCTGCAAAATCACACCCTTGAAAAACTTAGAGGAAACAGTGCGTACTCCCCAAAACAATGGGGCCCTTTTACTAAGCCATGGTATGCACTGGTTCATACCTATCACATGTCAAAAAGCACTGCCACAGGACACACGGAGGCATCCCATGGTAGTGTGCTAATCGCCGTGTTAATCCTGCGATAAAAATTAGGTTTATATTTTAGCGCAGGAGGCGTGTTTATGGGCAGAGAGTAGGCGTGCCCTGTGCAAATCAGTTAGTGTGAGTACATTGCCATACACTGCCCAATTAGCATGGGATTGGTGCCTGAACACTTACCACTTACCACTTAATAAATAGGTGTCAGTAAAGGCTCCTGTGCTAATGGCCATGCGCTAATTGGGAAATTACTGTATGGCCACTATGAGAGAAAATACAAATGCAGATATTTTACTGCCACGCTAAAATTGGCCTCAGCACATGGGAAACCAACTCGCTAAAAGCAGCGCAGGCCATTTTTTTTGTGCAACCTAGTGAAAGGGCCCCAATGTCTTGAAGTCCATTACCATTTAACCTCTACCACCTGTTTCAGAATGGTGTCCCAGGCATCCACCACCCCATGAAAAAAAATATTGCCTGATATTGTTCCAGAGTTTGCCCCCTTGAGGCTAAAAATGACGATCTCTATTTCTTTCTTGGAAAGGGTTGACTTCTTGTGAATTATTAATACCACTGATGTATTTAAATATCATTCATATTAAAAATGAGTTAAAATGTAAATTCTATGCAAACAAAGGAAAGGAGATTTTACCAGGTGCTCATGAGTCCTCATTAGGCATGCCTTGTAAAGCAAGACTATATCTGGGCACATGAATCTTGTAATCAAGGGAATACAGAAAAAAGTCATTAATGATCGGAAGTATATTTTATCATTTTATTAGGAACTGAAATGTTGACTCTAGTGGTTATAGCTTCTAAATTTATGTCTGGAAATACTTTTTTGCTTTCCACATACTGTACAGTGCAGAAGAAGAATCAGCAGATCTTTGTTAAGGATTCAACCTTTGCTTTTCTTCGGGGTTTTTAAAAATTACCCATTTTTAGACCTATGGAGGCTAATTTTCTATATTGTACCTATTTTATAAAGATAACATCTTGGGGTAATTACCTAAAGATCACCTAAAGTTCTGTGCTAGGATGCTGCATGGTAAATGTGGATTCTATATCAACAATTAGACACATAATTGCTGTTATAAAATAATAGCATAAGTCTGCAATTATGTGGTGAACTTTAGGCATGGGTATTTACACCAGCTCAAAGGTTGATGTACAAGTTTGTGCCTAACTGGTGTGAGTTAGGGTCATAACTGCTAGTATTCTACAACCTGAGAGCATAAGCACTAGGCATGCCCCAGGTTCATGTCCCCTTGCAGATGCGCGCTATGGGAGGCCCTTATCCAAAGGTGCGCTGAAAAATGGCCTGCAGTAGTGTAGACGTGTGTTTTGGGGCCGCACAGAATCATTTTTCAGCGCACCTGTAAAAAATGCCTTTTAAAAATGTTTTGCCAAAAATGGACATGCAGCAAAATGAAAATTGTCACACGTCCATTTTGGGTCTGAGACCTTACTGCCAGCCATTGACCTAACGGTAAGGTCTCACGTGGTAACCGGGCTGTAATGGTCTATGCAAGTAAAATGCTGATTACCACCTGATTACCGCCCTTGCGCCAGAAAATAAAAATATTTTCCGGCAAGCATAGTGGACGTGTTTTGAATTACCGCAAGGGCCACGCAGTAACCGGGTGATAACTCAAAACTGAAGCATGTAGGTGCCTAAGCGGCTTAGTAAAAGGACCCCTGGATTTTGTGTGCTCAATTTCTAGAGACCTTACTTAGGGCAGTTACACACCTAACTGCTAATTAGTGCCAATTTAGTGCCAAGTGACACCAATTATAATCAGTAATTGGTTGTTAATAGCAATTACAAGTTAATTATCAAATTAAATTACGTGCATAAGTACACTATTTAATTTTATTGAATTAGGGGGGAATTATGGGGGATTTCTCTAAATTGTGCTCAAAAATGGGCACCGGAGAAAATCGACACTAAGTGCTTTTCTTTAAAAGGCATACACCCTTTATAGAATAGCGCTTAGTGCCACACCCAACTCTGGGTGCCAGACTTATGGCTGCTGAAACCTGGTATAAATACTCTATAACAATGCATAAAACCTGTTGAAACTCCCATGCCCCTCCCATGGCCACACCCTCTTTGGGTTGTGCAGCAATGGATACAGGTGTCTAGCATTATAGAATAGCGTGCAGCCAGAAGCACGTACAAATCCTAATTGGTGATAATTGACATCAGTAATTGGTTGTTAGCATCCAATTATTGATGGTTAACAGCTCATTAGCACATCTAGAAAGCACGCCTAAATTTGGGCTCCCAAATCTGGGCACCCTATATAGAATCCGGGTGATAGAGGGCAATTCTATTACCTAGGTGCCTACATTGATGTGCATGTTATGCATGTAGATATTTAGAATATTAACACTAATGTGTATATGTGCACAGAAACCCACATAAACGCTAGCAGAGTGTCTAAGCATTATTCTGTAAATACCCACTTAACTTACATATCACATATTTGCAAAGGGGGCAAGGAGTGGAGCAAGGACAGGACATAGGCAGGGCTCCACTTCTGTGAATTACTTACAGAATACTGAAAATTACACACACCACTGCTTCATTTAGGCACCTGCACTTATGCCAATTTGATGGCTGATGTAAGTTTAAACACCTAAATATTAGGCACATTGCTACTGGGTTATGGTAATATTCAGTAATAGAACCTAGGTACCTAGGTTTGTTTATGCAATATGCTTCTACCATGCAGCCTTGGGGTGCCTAAATGGAGATACCCACACAGAATGTCCTCCATATTGGATACATTTTCTGTTATATTTTCTAACCCCCAGATTCTAGATAGCGTGCTTAGATATCCACTCCTAAATCTCAGCATATTCTATAACAGCACACATAACTTAATTAGCTTATCAAGCTAATCAGTGTTGATAACAGCACTTAACAAGAAATAATGAACACTAATTGGCAATAATTATAATTTATGCACACAACTTGCTGTAATGAATTGTGCCTAAATTCTAATGTGCGTAGTTCAAAAAGGGCTATGGGTGGGAAAATGGGTGTTTTTTGGGCATTGTAAAATTTACGTGTGCAGTTATAGAATATGGCTCAGTGTGTGTAATTCTACATACAACAATCTAGACCACATTTTGTTGGCTTAAATGAATGTGCACTATTTTAGGTGCTAGGATTTCCACCAAAGCGTATTCTATATATCATGCCTAAATCTAGACACCACTTATAGAATATGCTTAGGCGGAAATCTTTACAGCATGAATTTTTATAGGCACCATATATAGAATCTAGCCCTAAGTATCTATTTTTATGTGAATATACCTCTAGGGAAATTTATAAGTGCTTGCTTGAGCATGTAAAACACTATTCTATGCGTTGAAGTGTTCTGGTGTATAAGCCACACTCATAAATGCTCTACTCTGGGATTGTCTGTAATTGTACCACAGAAAAGTGGGTGCTATGCTTTCTTAGTGCCTGCTTTTAGTATATACACAGTTGTACATATAATTACAGAACACAGTTATCTATATGTAAGTCAGAGAACTTCTTGATTAGGAGGAAAACGCCTCAAAAACAAGCCCCTCACAATGATGTAAATGGGATAAAGGCTACACATGAATCATCACAGGCGCTGAAAAAACCTCCTTATTTTGTATTATTTTTTAGTACTTTTGAAAATGTTTTTGTATCAAAAAGCAACTAGGCTGCTCTGCCATATACGCTATAAAGTTTTACTTAGCTTAGGCAGGCTGTAAGCTTTCTCCTCATAGACCGTGATTCAACTATGGTATATACACACACATAGACTTCTTCTAAGGCAGATACCTTTCACTAAAGTGCACTAAGCAGTTAATTTGAGAATTAGCACGTGTTAACCATTTCTGCACAAGTGCACCAACTGTTACCATGGAGGCATGGCACTTGGATTCAGTAAATGGTGCTCAAAATTCAGTACCAGAAAAATCTACGTGGAGCGCTATTCTGTAAATGGTGTGGGGGCCATTTACAGAATAGCACCTAGAACTGATGTCCACACCAAACTTTCAGTGTGATGATTTACATCAACAGAAACCTGGTGTAAATCCTGGCGTGTAATTTAGGCACAGATCCCTGGTATTCAGTAATACTGTGAACATCTTTAGTGAACGTCCCTGAACCGTCCTTGTCCCTCCCATGGTCACACCTCCTTTTGGGTTGTGCGCTATAAAATTTGATCGTGAATCTTTATAGAATAGCTTGTAGCAAGATTTATGTACAAATATAACTTGTTGCCAATTATTGGTGCTGATTGGCTCGCTATCCAATTTAGTTACATACACATCTCAGAACAGCATGCAATTTTGCAAGTAGAAAATTTATAGAATCTGGGGGTTTGTGTGCATTAAATCATGCATTAACTGCATGTTAAGTTAGGGGTGGGAACTGGGCGGGTTATAGGTGGAGAATGGGCTCTGTGGCATTTAGTGCACTCTAAATCTGCTCAATATTAGCTGTTTGCTAAATCCTAAATGTGCTTGGTAGCAGGTGTAATTCCTGACGTTGATCTTTAAGACATAGATGTTTAGTAGGAAAGATATAAATGTGGGCTACAGTTAAGACAGGTTATATTACACAACTTACCACATAGCAAGACACCAACCGGGCACCCTAGGGGGCACTTAAAAAAATCTTTAAAAAAAAAACAAAATTAGCTTCCAGGTACATAGCTCCCATACCTTGTGTGAGCCCCCCAAATCCCCCCCAAAACCCACTGCCCACAAGTCTACATCATTACCATAGCCCTAAGGGGTGAAGGGGGCACCTACATGTGGGTACAGTGGGTTTTGGGGGGGGGTTGGGAGGGCTCAACATTAACCACCACAAGTGTAACAGGTAGGGGGGGATGGGCCTGGGTCCACCTCCCTGAAGTGCACTGCACCCACTAAAAACTGCTCCAGGGACCTGTATACTGCTGTCAGGGAGCTGGGTATGACATTTGAGGCTGGCATACAGGCTGGCAAAAAATGTTTTGTTTTGTTTTTGTGTGGGAGGGGGTTGGTGACCACTGGGGGAGTAAGGGGAGGTGATCCCCGCTTCCCTCCGGTGGTCATCTGGTCAGTTGGGGCTCTTTTTTGGGACTTGGTCCTAAAAATACATGGACCAAGTCCGGTCGGTGAAATGCTCGTTTGAGCCAGCTTTTTTTTTCCATAATAAGGTGAAGCCATCTCATAACCCCGTCCCGCCCCCTTCCCGCCTTCGCTACCCTCCCAACACGCCCCCCTTGATGGTCAGCCGGCGCTGCGATGAAACAGCAGTTGAAGCCGGCCAAAATCGGCTTTTGATAATATCGATTTGGCTGGGATTGAGAGATCGCCGGCGATCTCCCGATTTGTGTCGGAAGATCGCCACCAGAACCAGTGTTTACAAAGTTGCTCGTGAGCTTCTGTCCTGAGGAAGAAGACACAGCAGGTTAGGAACTAATTTATATTTTCCATTTAATCATCACAATTTCACTCAAATTAATAATAATAATAAAAAGTTGGTGCCGTGGCTACTCAGATATCATCATCTTGGGTGAAACTCCCCACCCCTTTGAATAATTTTTTATGTAGAAAACAATGTTTAAAATCATAGAAATAACCTTTTCTAAAATTACTTGGATTGTATATGCATAAACTTTATCTCTCTATATGTGATACGTTTATGCATATACAATCCAAGTAATTTTAGAAATAAATTATATATCTATCTATATGTGTTTATTCCCAGGATCAACATTGAGAACGGGATTGGGCAGGACCTTTTTGCACATTTTATAAAACACACATATGTGTATAAAAGCGATTATTATAGAAACCTTTTCATGATTTGGATGTGTATAAACCTCTATTTAGACGCTGTATCGCATACACATTCAAATCCCGATTTTAGAAAGCTGGGATATAAAATCTAAATCACAAATAATTGTATATGGCAAGGAGAAGTGGTATGGGTATGTTTTTAGTGGGATTTGGTTTAAATTGGGCTGTTTAGCTTTCAAATCATGTCATCATCAAAATTCTGAGGAAGTTATCAAATTGCACGCTATTTCTACTTATAAGAATTATGAAACACCCTAAAAATAGTAGAGGTACACTAGATACAATAACTGATGAAAACCTACCCTAGAAAAATTGAACTGAATACTTATAAAAAAATAACAAAATCAAAACTAAAATAGCAAGTGTGGCAATTCATCAGTAAGAGCTTACTCGAACCTGAGAGCATAACGTGAAAATGCCAAAAGAAAGGCTGTTCAATATGCTATCCATAGATCATAGAAATTTCCATGTGCAAAACGTGTTAGTGAAACTTTTGAAAACTCAAAAACTGGCCACAATATAATACCAAGCAAAAAAAAAAAAAAAAAAAAACAGCACAAAGGGCCTTTAAAAACAATTTTAGCAGACAATGGAAAAGGTGCCGGTACTCAGTATCCCTGAGTACCCCCTCAAAAAAGCCCTGCATATATCAAACATAGAAGTACGCACTTGTCTAAAAAAACAGAACAAGGAGACTGCTCAACGGAGCTCCATTTTGATATCTTCATCAGGAGCCAGGCCCTCTCTCAAACAGACTACAGCATCCTCCATGGCATCTTCTACAGAACAATTCAAGATGGCGACGTGAGCTAAGACAAATTTCATCCTACCTATGTTTTAGAAAGACTCTGACAACATTTTGTTTTCTGGAACTAATATGATTATCTGTGATTCTGTTGTTATTTACACACCCCTCAGATGTTGAGGTAGTTTGCTGATTGTTATCTGCTACAAATCCTACTTGGTATGTGAGCGGAATAAAAACATAGATAGACTATAGAATAGAATAGAACTCCTTCAGGCCCTGCAACTATTGGCCTGCGACTGAAGGCTGCATGCCATAGCAGTAGGTCTTATTTAGTCAACAAAGGTTACTTGTTTGTACTGGCCCCGCCAAATAGAACCTTCAACAATGAGAGCAACTTCATCTTCCAGCACTCCACAGGCCCATGATGCAGGTAGAGGCTCTCTCTAACTCCTCAGCAGGTGCTTTTCTAAAATCTAGCAGCATTTAAAATGTTCTAAAATTGATACTTGAATTCCTGTATCAACGTTCTATCTAAAATCCACCTTCACATAAACATGGTATTTTCTGTACAGCAAAAAGCAGATATAAAAATGTGTGTGTGCTGTACAAGTTAGGTGACCTAACAAAAGTAACTACAATGTCTGTCCCTCCTCCCTTTAACTCAGTTTCTTTAGCTATATATTTGTAAGTCATTTCCAATCTTTTGTAATAACAGAAGTATTGGGAAGGTTATTAGAATAATTTTCTATTCATCATGAATACTAAATGAATGGAATCATTTAATATTCTCATATCTCTGAACTCATGTTGCATCTCTCGAGGGACATTTGAATTTTACACATTTCATTCCCAGGCAAATAATAATGAATGCCATTATTACAAAATACCAGGAAAAAAAAAAAACACTGCTACATGGAATAAATACAATATGTGGTTCAAACTAAATTTCAGCTCGCTGAATGAATGCTTTCTGACAAAGGAAAAAACATGAATAACATCATCAATAAAAAGAAATGCATTTTACCTTTCCTAACACAAACTATAGCTTTTTGTCAGTTTGTGTTTGCAAAATCATAATGCAGTTGAAGCTTCTTTGAAGGGATATCTATTGGTGCTAAAATACTGTCTTTTCCAACAGGTTATTTTATAGCCAGTGAGTAAATATTATTTCATTCAGTTATCAAATAAAATCAATAATTTAGGAAGTATACAAAAAACCCAAGCCATATTCTCGTCCCAGCATCTCACTGTAGCTATTTTAACAATAGGTACATGGATCCTCATTTATTTCACTGCATTCATTAGTTAATATGCATTAATACTATTTAATACAAGCCCCATTATTTTTAAAGATGCTCATTTATTAACTATGCATGTACATTAAAGTGGGTTAATATGTAGTAACACATGCAAAATATATCACAGAGTCTTTGGTCTCGCTTAATTTGGTCTCACTTAAGGGGAACAGTTTAAAGCCTTGGTTTAGGGAACATGTGTGGGCATTGACCCTTCATTGCCAATGATAGGGCCTTGCCCTAATAAAAAAAGAGATTAGCAACAACTATCACATACTGCGCCTTCAGTAACAGTAGTCAATAATCCTGGTAGCTTGTACATTCAGGGTGAATTCTTCCCCCACTCCCCAGTCTAACAGCTAATCCCAGTAGTTGAGTACTATTTCTTCTTAAGAAAACACCATTATTCAATGGATCCTTTTTAGCTCTCTATTTTGCAAGGAGAATCTAGAAATTAACATTTTGTTAGAGTCTTGAAGTTATACATATTAAGCTCTAGCCTCACTCAGGCTATATGCAAATTAATTTTCAGTCTCTTTCCTTTAACAAGTTCCATGGGGTTTTTCTCTATCCAGAATTCTTCTTAACTATTTAGCAAAACAATAGACTGACTCTTTCTGAGTAAATATTAGGAGCTGAGTCTAACAACTTCCTTACCCTGAATAGGACAAACCTCAATATGGCTTTACCATCCTGTCCTCCACCCCTGGCTATTTTATGTCCAAAATTTTAAAACTCTATTGTTTAATCAACTAAGGAATTATTTTTCATAGTTTCCTTTTTGGTCAATCTTTGGCTCTTCCTGGCCACCCTTCTTCCTCGGACCTTACTTGGTTAGGCCCTTCTTCAAGGCTCATGTCAGTGGGGTTGTGGGCACTTCCTCTCTTCCTTCCCCCTTCTAGCATTCTCTGCCTCTTGGGAGATATTTTTAAGGGAACCCAAAGTTTCAACTCCTCCCTTCTAAGCTCACAACTTATCCATGGAACTGACTCATTACTTCTGCAATTAGGACATTTGCCTTTGCTCTTGCCCAGTTTTCCATAATATGAGTTTCCTGTTGGGTTGCAGACTTCCCTGCCCCCACCCTTCTGCACTATACCTCCCAATTATTCTCATCTTGGGCTGACCCATTCTTAGAGGTTCTTCTCTCTTACCTTGGTTCTTTGATATATTTGCCCTTGAAACAAAGCATTAAGGGACCCTAGTTTTGGCTTTCTTAAAAGGGAAACTCATTTTCCTATCATGACATGTCTTATACAGTACCTGTCACAAATGTTAACACAGATTAGTACAAATTCCACTTTTTTATGTTTAAATCTGTTTATTGTCAAAAGTAAAAAAAAAAAATTGTTACATATGTTATACCGTACTAAGAATTCAATGCAGTTATAACCAACAGTTGCCAATCGTTCTACAGTTTCAATTATTCCCCCCGTACCCCTTAAACCTTCCCCAACTCTCCCTTCTTCTTCCATCCCACTTTAATTCCACTATATGTTATTATGAGCCCTCCAAGAACAGATAAAAACTTACTGTTCCTACAAGCACACCACTACAATGGCCATCAAGCTTGCAGGTGTCTTATAAATTCAGGTATAGTAGGCATTTCTGTGTTCCAGGAGGGCTCACATATTTGTACAGAAATAAAAGTTAATGTGGGCTGTGTCAGCATTGCTGCATGGAAGCCATTGCACAGCTTAGTAAACAGGGGAATAGGTCTCACTATCTGCATCACTGAGAGCACTTTAAGGTTGGGTGAAAAACTTATTTTTTTATCAGGCATTTGCTAATTTTCTATCCAATTGATATAGGTCTGTGTCTGTTTTTGTGGGTTCCTTGCATAAGAGATGGAAAAAAACCCTTTTGGAAAATGTTTGATAATTTTTTTTTTGTTTATAGAATTTTTGTTTTGCTAAATTTTGTTTGAGAGGCTTTCTTGTGTGCTTGATATGCTGTCCTATCAGATTTTGGAGTTCTTTATTTATTTTGGTTGTTTTTTTTATTTGATTTTCTTATATTGTACTCCACTTTGATTTGCTTCAGGGATAAAGGCTGATTTAACAAACGATATGCAATTACCATAAAATGGGATCTGTGCTAAAATAGCACATTAGTAGTAAAATATCATGTCTTAATGCTAACCCACATTGATAATGATACCCCCTCGAGTTCCTTATAAAACTACTTCACAGAGGGCACCTAGGCAGAAAAAAACACATAAATGCATATGTTGAGCCTATCATTTATTTTTTAAAGGCAGCATGCGTGCCTATATATCTTTATAAAATACCCTACCCAAAACCTCCCATACAACACAAAAAACCCTAACACAAAATTATGCATCCTCCAAGGTAAGACTAAATTTTTTATGTGTAAGTGCTGGGAAGGATCAGCATATATGTATATTTTATAAAACACGATTGAAGATCCAGGTGCAATAAAACTCCACCATATTTTCAATTACCCAGAACAATAACTCTCAATGATTTATGCTATTGAGATTTACACACCTTCATCAACATCGGTCCTAAAACTTTTGTTATTACTCCAGATTCTATTATGAAAATATTTATATATGTGAATATTTTTCAAAACTTTCATAAATATAATACTCATCTGAATTTTTAAACTAAGTCGGCTGGGATCTTCTTCCAACATGACTCATGTTTCGCCCTCAGACTGTTTTATATATATATAATTAAAAGGCTGAAAATCCAGAAAAAAAGATTTTATATATATATATATTTTTGCCTGTGGACATCCCTAATATGGATTTTCATTTCAACTACGGTTAGAGAAACCTTAGAAAGTATAAGAAAAGCCAAAGACAGTGAAAAACTGAGAGGTGCTTTCTGAATAATAACATAACCACTGAATTCATCTTCATTTTACCCCTTGCCTCTGTGACCTGGCAGAATTCCTTTTCTACAGCAATGTGTCTATTAACCAGAGAATATAATAGATGGTGCCAGTAAGAATGGCATGGCACATTTATCCCTAGCATAAACCTTAAACTCATCACCCTCATTCCCAGTAGCTTTTGCAATGTCATATTCCTGTAAATCACATATGTGTCATAGTTTCTCTCTTAAGGCCACATTAGGCAAGTTCAACAAAGTCTAGGTCATTGGAGACTAAGCTGTGAGCACAGGTTGAATACCATTGACCCTCTGCCAAACTGCATATGGTACTAGTTGAAGGACTGTCCATTATTTTGTTTTCACAAATGTCACCATATATTGGTCATGAAACCACTTCCTATAGTAGGAAGGAATCTCAGAAATACCTCTTTGGTAAAAATCATTGCCTCGCCTATTTGCTTCTTAACCTTTGTTTTTCTAAGTCCAAGCAGACTAACATTGAATGAATTTGTATAAAAGTCAACATGTTAGTAAGTAAAATACATTTATCATAACCCCTTATTTGATATGTATGGATCAGTTGTATATTGGCAAGAAAACGTAGAAATACCAGACAACCCATAAGGTAGTAGAAAAAGGGATATAAGAAACTTTCTCAGGCAAAAACAAAACAAAAACCAAGAAATGTCAAATGTGCTCTACAAATACATCCAAATCCCAGGGATAACCATATATGAGTGTGTAAAAGTTCTTAACACACAGATCTATATTCACATATCATCCCCATCCTTTTGTTTTTGATTCTTGAGTGTCCTTTAAGAGTGTTGTCAGTGTTATTTTTCAAAATAACAATGCCCAAAGGGTAAGCACAAGTGATTCAGAAACTGATTGTAATATAAATGTTAAAGGTACTTCAATTAGACCTAAATGCCAGATAATGTCTCTTAGGCAACAGAGACACAAAAAGATCAACATCAGGAAGTGCTAGCCTAAGACATGTATTTTGAACAAGCTCATAGAGAAGGTGGAGCAGTGGTAGCCCACAGCATTGGTTCTGGCAGCTCTGCTTGGTAGGCTTTGTCATGTATTCAGTTGGCAAAAGTTGAGGACTGTCATCAGCCATGTTACTGCATCCAACAATTTCACTTTCCATTTCTTGGTGGGGCCCCCATCCCCCAAATTCTGGCACTCCACAAGATGTCCACCACTAGGGGGTAGAGGTACTATTTAGGATTCAGACACTGACCCAGTGACAGTGAAAGGGGATCACTGCCACCCATTACTGCTGACCTGACAACTGTAGTTTTGGGGGCCACTTTTGACAGTCCGGGGTGGGGATCACATGCCAAGGAATAGATGGGAGGTTGTTGAGGGAGCCTTATCTTCAAGGGAAGAGAGTGTGAGATGGAGATCTGATGCTGAAGAAAGGATTAAGAGGGAGAGCTGAAGTTTTGGAAGGGATCGGAAGGCTAGGGGGGAGTACTGCTGTGGCACTTTGATCTATCAACTGCTGCAATAAGAGACTACCAGTAATGGTGCTACACATACTGCCTTCTCTTGAGGTAGCAGCAAGTTTGGCTGTGCTATCTGCAATCCTTACAGCTAGTGCATGGTAATGCCCCTTTCGCTATCACAGCCAGCCACACGTCCCCCACCCATGTCACTCCGAGATCCCGCCTTTCCCATGTTAGGCAGCAGCTGACACTAGGTTTTTAATGCAAAGGTTATTTTTTTAGTGCAACAGATAATAGCGTGTGTCTACTCTACTGTCTGCTGTGCTGAAAACCCCACATTAGCTGTTTAACTCAGCTTAGTAAAAAGGCCCTTATGTATGCAAGACTAATTGTGGACAAAGCTACATGCATAAACAGCCCTGATGTAGTTGACCAAATCCTTTTTCATGTGGAGCCTAAATCAGGCTGTGGAGCTAGGATCTCAGAGTGAGTGAGAAATGAATACCCTAACCCAGTGTCCTAGATACTGTCTCTCCCTTCCCCCACAGCTGTTGTGTTTTACTCTCTGCATCACTTAATGCAACTGCCTCTGTTGTATTATACACAGTGGTTAGATTTACAAAACTGAGATGAACCACCCATCTGCCATCCTCAGTCAATAATGTTTGCTAATGCTATAGATTATACATTGGAGAAAACGTTATATATTTATTTGTTTGCCATTTGAGTCTCATTACCACCTGCAGCAGTTCTATGGTAATTAAATCATCATTGCTTTAGTTACTTAAGACTGGCAGGTTATAAATAGCTTCTCCTGCAGTAATTGGACCATAAATGACAAGCAAAACACTATTCTTATAGGAGAGAAGCTATTCACCTGACAGGCATTTCTTATTTCGGAAGCTGTCAGACTTTCGCTGCAGCAAAGCATAATCATCAGGGTATAGTCAACGTGGCTTTAAATGCATTCACAGTTATCCCATGCATTTTGACATTATGTGGGAATGAAACAAATTATGGCTGGGTTTGTTTCATCATCTTTATCATGACAAGGGAAAGAGAGGGAAAGAGTCAAAGGGTCAGGCTTGCATGGCAGGGGAATAATTGACCATGTTTGCAGCTTGCAGAAAATGAGCCAAAATACCTCATCCTTAAGTTGACAGAAAGGTATTTGACCTGCAATGTTATTTTTCAGAACAAAAGTGCAGGCGTAAAAGGTGTGCTTGTCTGATGTTCAGAACGTGAATTAAATCTCATGACTCATGCACACACTTCTAGCTGGCCTGGAGGAATTGTGATTTATCATTCATTTTAGCCTGGAGAAAATATTAAGCCATAAGTGCCATTTGACTCAGTAGCACAGCAGGAAATCCTGCCCTTCCTTCTTCCCGCAAAGTGTAGTAATTCTTTCAGGAGCAATTCACTCCATTTTACTATCACTGTTAATTTCTAGACCATTCTTTTTCTGCTAGTGATGACAATACAGGGATCATTATCACAGGGGAAAGGTGGTAGAAGAATTTGTGGTCATCTTGACACTAATCACACTTGACACTCTTCACTCAAAGGATATCTCACCTTAGTGGAATGTACAGCTTTTTAACTTTCAGGTATTAGGAGGTTCAATATCTTCTTCCTTCAATAAACTAAGGTCAGTGATCAAGGCTTTGGTGCTTTCAGGCCTGACAGCTACAATAGGACATATATAGGTTTGAAAAAAACTGTCATTACAAGTATTCAATAATAGGGGTGTGCAAGTCACATTTTATTTAATTTCCTGTGCTGTTTACAAGATTTTTTGCTCCATTCTGGGTTTTTAATTTGTTTTTCCTTTTGGAGGCAAAGTGTGCATATGAGGGAGTCTATAGGACTTTGGTCCTCTCCCTTGACAGCATTCCCTTACAGCATCAGAGCCACCTTAAAACTTACCATCCCGCCAATGGGGGGAATTGATATGGGAGGGATAGAGCCAGGATGACATGGTCTTGGAAGTATAAAAGCTAAGGTTATAACAAGGTTAAGGAAGCTCAGAGGGAAGCAGTTTCCGCCATCACCTATGTGTGAACTGCAACTGCTATAGTCAGGTAGGCTAAGCTCTACTTTGAACCTTGCAGATTTTGTGTTTTTTGACCTGAGTAATCCCTAGAGACTACATTGGTAACTTTGAGGAGCCAAGCCAGGGACAAGTGTGCTGCTGTACTGAGAGGCAGTAAGGTACACAGTGGCCCTGCAAGAGCAGGCCACACAAGTACATGGACTAGTCTTATGTCCCCTTTTCCTCCCACCTGTGAACAGAATATGGCCCCTGACCTAACAGCTTTAATAAATGTTATTTTCTTTTGCCTGCAACTGCTGTGTGGCTCTGTCTTGCCCCCCCCCCCCCCCCCCTGTTTACATTATCGAAGTGCACTATTTTGCAAAAAGAGCATCTTATTGCTCAACAGTATGGCTTATTACTCAGAGTGCTATAAGGAGACCCTCACTGTTTTGACAGTGGGGGTAATAACATTGGCTGATGCAGAAGGAAGTAAGGGATGGAAAGGAAAGGGTGGTGGGGGAAGAAAAGGGGGGGAGGGTTGTGAGAGGTGCAGGGTAAGGTTAGGCAGGATAGCAACAAGGGGAAGAAAGGGGATTGGTTGGTTAAAGGTGATGGGGATTGGTGGAAATAGGGAAGGGATAAGATAGGATAAAGGGTTTTGGCGGTTAAAAAAGAGATGAAAAAGTATTAGGTGAGTGGGTAGGAGAGGGTGAGGTTGGATAGGGGTGAGTTTGGCTGACCCTGCCCAATCCGCCCATTTTTGGACGGTGAGTGCGGTACTGGGAAGAGGGATGGGAATGGGTACAGGTAGAGTCTGTCTGGGAGATCGGTAGCAGCTTTGCAAGGCGAGGGGCCTGTTTGAAGGGACTAAAGAGGCACCAGAGGCGGTTAAGTGAATATTTGTTAACGATATGGAATGGAAAAGAACTTGGGGGCGGAACCGCCACGAGTAAGATGTGGCTTGATGGAACCGTAAGTCACATGGGCAGAAGGGGGTAAGGTGGTGTAATTCAGAGCCAGTTTCGTTACCGAATGGCTTAGCACTATTAAACCGCTCTGGGAAGTTAACATGGTGATAAAACTTTGGTATGTTGCTAAGGAAAGAAAGTGAAGTTGCAAAGTTGAGTTATACATTGTTATTTGTTGAATAAAGCTGCCACCAAATTTTATTCCAAATAAGGTGGTGTTGTGTTATTTAAATATCTAAGGAGTTGGGTGGTGATAGACTGACTGAGGTGCGAATGCCAATGTTATGCTCAGTAGTGCATATTGTTCAATAATGCACACTATATTGCAATAGAGCATCTATTTTAGCACTCACTAAAAATTAGCGCACGCTAACGATAGAGACACCCATTATATTCCTATTGATGTCTCTAGTGTTAGCGCACGCTAAAAAGTTTGTGTGCCTACAGAATGGCTTAGTAAACAGGGCCCTAACACACATAAGATCAATTTCCACATGAGTAAGAGGTTTCAAACTTTAAAAATGCTCCCAAATTGAGGATAACTTCTGAAAATTGGAGGAGTGGCCTAGTGGTTAGGGTGGTGGACTCTGGTCCTGAGGAACTGAGTTCAATTCCCACTTCAGGCACAGGCAGCTCCTTGTGACTCTGAGCAAGTCACTTCACCCTCCATTTCCCCAGGTACAAATAAGTACCTGTATATGTAAGCCACATTGAGCCTGCCACGAGTGGGAAAGTGTGGGGTACAAATGTAAAAAAAAATTAATCAAAATATGTTTCTGTATTTATTCCTATTATACTCATCTGCCTTCGTTTTCTAAGTTTCTATAGCACTCATTTTCAAAGCAGATATCTTAAAATGTCTTAAAAAAAAAAGTCCATCTGCTAAAAACGTCCAAATCCTGATCTTGGAAAGTCAGAATTTGGACATTTCACACTGCAGGTCGTCCAAATAGTGAGGGAGTGTGTTGTAGGCAGGTTTTAGGTGGGACTAGGGAGGGCCCAAAAATAGGACATCCAACGGGGATTTTTGAACAGGAAGAACCGTCCATGTCTACAAAGAAGGATGTTTATATCTAGACCTGTTTCAGTCGAAGTTACAAAAAGGTGCTCTGATTGAGCAGCTGACCACTGGAGGGATTAAAGCATGACCCTGCATGAATCCCCCAGTGGCTGCTGACCCCCTTCCTCTCCCCTGAAAGTGAAACTGGGAAGGAAAACCAGGCTGTATGTCAGCTGCAGGCATTGTAGCCATTTTGAACAAAGGAACAAGTGGAACAGAGGAGTAGCCCACTGGTTAGTGCAGCGGACAGTGAACCAAGGGGCCCAGGTTCAAATGCTACTTCAATTCTTTTCATTATTTTTTTAAATTGTGAGCCCTCCAGAAACAGAAAAATGCCTACTGTACCCAAATAGGTATGACTCCTGCAATCCTGAAAGCTTTTGAAGTGGCATACATTCAGGTACAGTAGATATTTTTCAGGTTCTGGAGGGATCACGTTTACAAAAAAAAAAAAAAAAAAAAAGAGCTATAGTTGGGTTTGAATCTGTGCCCGTTGGTTTATAGTCTACTGCACTATCCACTAGGCTACTCCTCTGCGAGGACATCTGTGTGGCTGTATTTTTGACAATGATGACAGGCAGATGTTTATGTTCCTGTTTTTTGCTGTTAAAACGTTGAATGTTTCATTTTGGAAGATGGCTATTCATTTTGGATGTTTTCAGTGCGAACACATCCATCTCACAGCCATAATTGAATAGGAAATCTAGATGGTTTTCCTGTGTGATTATGGATGTAAGATGGACTTTTTGGTCGCTATGAGCAAGACATTTTTTTTAGATCAACGTTTTTTAAAAAATGCCTATCCATATCTATCGAATCACATTAATACTGTAAATTAGCTTTCTTGTTCATAGCATAATGTCCTCATACTCAGTTGCTCTGTTTCTAAGCAAGAGCAACGTTGTTGTCCTTTTGCTTCCTTTTCTTATTCTCGTCAACTTTGGTTTCTTTCTTCCCCTCAAGTTAACTTTTGAACTGCAGCCAATTGCAGTGGTCAGTTCAAAAGGTCTTTTAATTAATTAAGTTCAGTAGCAAACTAGCATGGTACTGTGACATCAGTACTGAACTGTAACAGTGCTGCAATCTCTTATGGCATGGTTACATCTTGCTCTCTGCAAAACCATCAGCAGCTCTGGCATTATATTAGAAACTGAGAAAATGAGGGCAGATAAAGACAATATAGCCTATCGAGTCTGCCCATCCATGCCATCTACTATTCCTTCCTCTCCCTTAGAGAACCTATGTACGTGTCCCAACTTTATTGAATTCAGATAGAGTCTCCATCTCCACTGCTTCTTCTGGGAGGTTGTTCCATGAATTCACCACCCTTTTTGCAAACTATTTCCTTCGGTTACTCCTGAGGCTGTCTCCTTTCACCTTCATCCTATGCCCCCTCATTCCAGCGCTTTATGTAACTCTCTTGTTACAGTACAGGCATGTTTTTTTTTCAACAAATTAATAAGCAAAACAGTTTCTCGCTTCCATTTTTGCCTTTTTCACTGTCTCTCTTGTCTGTCATCAGCAGCATTAGAAGAAGGGAAGTGGCACATTTCATGGCTGACTGAAGCCAAAAGCTTAGTGTTTTACAGTACATAGGTTAACAGAATATCAAATGCCTTGTGATCCTAAAAAGAAATGGCTGATGAAAACAACTGTATTTGCTGGTGCCTGTTCTAGAAAGGAGAATGGCAGTCTGCAAATGCAATAGGCACTATAAGAGGATAATTTTATAAAATAATTCCTGTGCATATGTAGTCACATACACATGCAAAGGACCTCTTATAAAATGCTGACTAGCATAAACAATGACACAATGGTGCATACTTTGCCAGTGGTTGTGCCCAGGGGTGGAATATGACATAGAAACAAAGTATGTGCCTTAATTTTCATTAGCTCTTGAGCAGTGTAAGAGATCTTTACATTCAAAGCTCATATGCCATATGCACTGGTATATTGTAAAGGCAAATAGACAACTACTTGTCTTTGTAAAATAGCAACTACCCATGGCACCCATTATAAAATGTCCCTCCACATGTCTACTGCCAAAGAAAAAAAATTGCATAAAAGAATACAAAATCCTAAAATAATTTTTTGTTTGTAAAGGAAACAAGGCAAATGGGCTGTTGCTATGGACAGGTGTATGTTAATGCTTTTTGGGAATGGTAATGCAACTAATGATTCTCTGACAATGGGCACATGTTATAATTTGTGACTGTGAAATCATGGAATGGGCTCCTTAAAGATTAGTAGTGGAATCGATTTTAGAATTGAAGAGATATTCAGTGGTATCCAGCTGTGCTAATAACAATTTAAACTGCTAGACTAAGCATTTGAAAACTGCTCTCCTCCCCCACCAATGGGGCAAGGAAGATATGGAGGAGCATAATCGAAAGTGGGTGCCCATCTCCATGGGCGGCCATGCGAAGGGGGGGGGGGGGACAAACCGTATTTTCAAAAAAAGATGGGCGCCCATCTTTTTTTCAATAATACGGGTTGTGCGGGGCAAATGCCTAGGATTTGGGTGTTTTTGAGCTGGGCGCTATCGGTTTTCAGTGATAATGGAAACCGAAAGCACCCAGCTCAAAAATGAACAAATCCAAGGCATTGGGTAGTGGGAGGGGCCAGGATTTATAGTGCACTGGTCCCCCTCACATGCCAGGACACCAACTGGGCACCCTAGGGGGCACTTTTACAAACATTAAAATAGCTCTCAGGTGCATAGCACCCTTCCCTTGTGTGTTGAGCCCCCCCAAATCCCCCCCAAACGCACTGCCCACAAGTCTACACCATTACCATAGCCCTAAGGGGTGCAGGGGGGCACCTACATGTGGGTACAGTGGGTTTTGGAGGGCTCAACATTAACAAGCACAAGTGGAACAGGTAGGGGGGGATGGGCCTGTGTCCGCCTGCCTGACGTCCACTGCACCCACTAACAACTGCTCCAAGGGACCTGCATACTGCTGTCAGGGAGCTGGGTATGACATTTGAGGCTCGCCTACAGGCTGTCAAAAAAGTTTTTAAAGTTCTTTTTTTGTGGTGGGAGGGGGTTAGTGACCACTGGGGGAGTCAGGGGAGGTCAACCCCAATTCCCTCCGGTGGTCATCTGGCCAGTTGGGGCACTTTTTTGGGACTTGGGTCGTGAAAAATAAGGGTCCAGCAAAAGTGACCCAAATTCTTGTTTCTGCTGCCCTTTTTTTTTATTATCGGCCAAAGGCGCCCATCTCTCCTCGGCCGATAAACACGCCCCAATCCCGCCTTCACCATGCCTCCAACACGCCCCTGGCAACTTTGTTCGTTCCCGCGACGAAGTGCAGTTGAAGACGCCCAAAATCTGCTTTCGATTATACCGATTTGGGCGCCTTTGCGAGATGGGCGCCCATCTTCCGATTTGGGTCGAAATATGGGCGCCCATCACTTTCGAAAATAAGGCTGATGGTATACATGGGCAATTAATTTTGAATTCCCTGCAGGCACATTTTCCAAATGGACTTAGCACCTACAAGAATTCTACTTTTACTGTTGTACCCACTATCCTGGTAGGCCACATTTTGAAAGGGTAACTCACCCCCCCCCCCCCTTCTCAGTTTGAACTTGTGATTCTTATTGCATATATGGTATAAACATCACTCAAACTAATTTTCCAAACTGGAATCATGGAACCAGTTCCAATGAGCTGATCTTTTACGCACCATCAAAGCTGAAAAACTTCTGAAGCTTTGCAAGTCTTGTAGCATTTTTGGGCTAGAGGTACAACATTATACTTCCTAACTAGTAGATTATAAATTGGGTTAATTGACCTGGAGGTTTGTCAGTGGTAGGAAGGAGGCTGAAGGTATAGGCAAAAGACATGAACGGGAGAGGGGAAGGAGCTAGTACTGGTGCTGGGAGAATTATGCACTAATTTACCCCCCCCCCCCCCCCCCCTGTTTACTAAGCCAATGCTGCAATGCTGACACAGTCCATCCAATGGGCTGTGTCAGCATTACTACACTGCCAACTGCTAGTGTGGCTTAATAAACAGGGGAGTTAGATACTCATCTATCCGAAGTGCATCTTGAGCAAATTGACTGGGCTACTTTGTTAGGGATATGCACAGGGAAACCATGTCCAGTTTGTTTTATAATTTTGGGCATTTTTTCCAAAATTTTCAAAAGATTATTTGGTTTGTTTCCAACATTCATGTTAATAAAAACTTTTAACATAAACTAATCAATTTTGTGCACATTAGTTCATAGCTTAGAGTATTTTAAATTAATATTTAAATTAATTAATTAATTTTAAGAAATCAAATGCACACCAATGAATAACCATCTCTAGATGTTTATTCACTGGTCTCCAGATCTCTTTGTGCCCTAGCATGGGCATTTGCACCACACCCTTGCATTCTTAATCACACTCCCTGACAAAATCTTTTAATCATATGCAAAACACCTGCATCTCAACCATCCTCTTCTCCACTCATCCAAAAAAAATATATATTATTGCCTGCCAAAATACCTCACAAAGAGGCCCTTGTACTAAGCTGCAGTAAGCACTAATGTTTGCGAACCGTGCAAGAAAATGTACTGTCGCAGGGAGCACTCAGGCATCCCGCGATAGTTTTGGGATCTGTGTGTACTTCTCACTCACTAACAAATACATTTTATTTTTTAGCGCTGGGGGCATGTTTAGGGGTGGAGAGTAGGTGTGCCCAGCGCTAATCAGTTAGTGTAGCTACATTGTCATGCACCAATCGATTAGTGCATGATTTGCACAGGAGCCCTTTCCGCTTAGTAAGTAGGTTTTGGTAAAGGCTGCCATACTAATGGCTGCATACAAATGGAGAAATTAGCATGTGGCCATTAATTGAAGAAATGGAAAATAAATCCATTTCACAGTTGCACTAAAAGTGGCCTCAGTACACAGGGAAACCCACACGCTAGTCATAGTGTAGGCCACGTTTTAGCGCAGCTTAGTAAAAGGACCCCAAAATCATTGCTCCTGTCACATGTGCCCTTCCCCTTTTTTCTAACTTCCAATCCACTACTGTTGCCATGTCCCTTCTAGAAGCTCACCTTGCCCCATCTCGTCCTTTCTGTTTTTCCTCTTCCCAACTTCCACCCCTTCCAACATAGCTCCAACTCAACAGCCATGTTACATGTCTTGAGTCTAAAAACCAGAAATCCTACCCTCTCACACTGGACTAATTCCCAGACTGGAAAAATAAAAATGACCAGTGTTTAAGTCAAATACTTACTGAACCTAAATATTAAGCCAAAATAACTTATAATAAACATTAAATAAACTCCTTAAATTTGATAAAGAAGTCCTTTATCCCATTCATTGGACTTCTTAGTGCACCAACACAAAATTATAAATTGTGCTACCATGTGTTAAAATATCTTATAAACCATACAGAGTCACTCAATGCATATGAAACTTCTTTGATATTATTAATATTTTTCTAAATTAAAATCACTTGTCAGGCTAGTAACAAAATTCATAATGGGATTGTCACTTATCTTTCAACAAACATGCGTGGGATATGCATAAAGGAATCCTTTGCAGTAGGAATGGATCATCAGAAGCTTAGCCGAAATTGGGTGGCGGAGCAGGTGGGGGAAGAGAGGTTGGTGGTTGGGAGGCGAGGATAGTGGAGGGCAGACTTATACGGTCTGTGTCAGAGCCAGTGATGGGAGGTGGGACTGGTGGTTGGGAGGCGGGAAATACTGCTGGGCAGACTTGTATGGTCTGTGCCCTGAAAAAGGCAGGTACAAATCAAAGTAAAGTATACACATATGAATTTATCTTGTTGGGCAGACTGGATGGACCATGCAGGTCTTTTTCTGCCATCATCTACTATGTTACTATGTAACAGTGGAGTGCAACTTCACAAGTGACGATCCCATTATGAATTTTGTTATGAGCCTGGCATGTGTGACTTCAGCTTAGAGAAGGATTAATATCAAAGATATTTCACATGCATTGAGTGGCACTATTTGGTTTACAAGACATTTCAGCACAAAGTAGCACCATTTATAATTTTGTATTTGTCCACTAAGAAGCCCGATGAATGAGATGAAAAAGTGATTTCATCCGTATTAGTCTGTCCTTGAATAGACTTAACTTGGATGATGAGTACATTTGAGGGCTTCTTTTCAAATTTAAGGAGTTTATTTAATGTTATTTTAGTTCAACATCTAGGCTCGTATTTGGCTTAAACGCCGGTCATTTTTCAAGTTTAAAGACTGCAGGTATTCTTTATTTACTATGGGCCCTGTTTACTAAACTGTGTTGTAGGTGTGTTATCATTTTTTGTATGCTAAATTTTAGCACATGCTAAAAACAATAGAGTGTCTTAGTAAACAGGGTGCTATGTTGTGCTATATTGTGGATTAGACTCTATCCAGTTAGTCATCTGATTTTAGAATCCTAAGTTTTATTTTGAATTTAAGTAATTATACTATCTGTTTTCTTTCACCTCCACCCCTATTTAAAGATATAACTTAGCAGATCTTACCTCTTATTTTATTTATTGGATTTGTACCCCACATTATCCCACCTTTTTGCAGGCTCAATGAAAGTGTGGCTCATTAAGTTCAGTGCAAAAACTGGAATAGCTCTAACTGCTAATCAATGGGGGCTCTAAAAGGAACTGCAAAAGAAGATGTGGTGGGTGTCATACTTCCTGCATCTTGCATGATTTTTAAATGATGAATAGTAATCATTTTACTAAAACAGATTGCATTTCCAGCTGATAAATGTAATATATTAACATTCCTACAATAAATCCACAATTATAGAGCAATAATGTACCAATAAGAATTTTGATATGTTATTAGATGTGAGATTCCAGCTAAGGGACACATAGATAATAGGAAGCTTCTCATTTCATATTTGTATAAAAGCAGTATCTTGATTTATCAACTCAACCGGCACTTTTTCCTCCATCTAGTTAATGATAATACCTCAGCTGTTAGCAACGACCATATATTTCAGGGAACAATAGTTTCTATTACTAAAATTGCAACTTGAGGTCCATGTGGGCTCCCCCCACCCTCTCTCTCACTTTAATTTCGTCCTTTTAATATCGCCATGCACTTAGATTGTTTTTCAAAAAGAAGTACAACATTTATAGCATCTATACTTGAACACTAGTAAAATATGTAGTGAAATATGCTTGACACTTATTTATGTGTAGAATAATTTTGCATATGTCTTTGAGGTAGGAAAAATTATGTTTAGACATCATGCTATTATTATATAAAAGACTGACAGGCCAATTCTATAAAATGGTGCCTCAGCCTAGGCATCCCAATACAGTGGGGCTGATATTCAGTCTGCGGGAGTTAGCCGGGTTGCCTCCTGCAGTCGGTGGCAAACCCAGAAATTCAATGCCAAGCTGCATCCGGCAACTGGCATTGAATTTACAGGGTTTTCTTTTTCTTTTTTTTTCTGCTATGCACATACTGTAGCTGGTTAAGCCGAAATTCATTGCCTAACTGGAGATCTTCAGATAACTGTCTCATAAAGAACAAACTTCAGACTAAATTAATATTATAGTGCTGGACCATCAGCAGTGATACACAGACATTAGTAGCTCTCATTGATATGTATTCACCCTCTTTGTCATAGGTCTATATGCTCTTTTTAATATGTAACACTTTTTTTCTATTTTTCTATTTTCACATTTCAATTATCCAAACTTTTATAGAAATAGAATGTTAATCTTTCTGAGCAAGGTGTTGGTATGGGGACTCATATTTGACATTAAACTGTATTTTCCATGCCACCATATTTGTGAAGAATTGCTTCACAAATATAGTGGAATACATTATAGCTACATGTGAAACATGATTTCATGTCAGATATGAGTCCCCATGAATAAGGAGGACTTGCAGTTGTCTTTTATAGATGTGACTTCATTACATGCCTAAACAATTTCAATCCACACAAAGCTAATGTAATACACATCAAACTAAGAATTAACCAGTGGTGTACCAAGGGCAGGGTGGTGGGTACATTGAGCAGACGCAGAGCTGCAGTCCACATGTGTGTGACTATCAGTCATCTCAGTCCCCTGTTAAGGAGCAGGACGTTGACATCAGAAGAGGCAGGGGATCAGCAGAGTTGACAACCATGTGCATGTAGACTGCAGCTGTGTGACTGCTCAATGTACCCCTGTACTGCTTGGGAGGGGGGGGGGGGTAATACACCTGGAAGAGGAGGATGCACCATCCCAGGTAGCAACCAATCTAGCCAACAGAATTAGCGTGCATGCAATCGATTTGTGTGTATCAAAACAAATCTAATTCACATTCAATTTTATTTGTTAAATCAAATGTGAAGATAACCAAAAGGAAAGTCCTAAAAGTGGAGATATCCCCAAATTATCTGAAGCAGACAGTTCAGGCGGTATAAAATTGTTCCTATATTTAGGTATCTAGAGGATGCCTGTGTAGCACCTACTTTGTAAAGGAAAGTGAACACCTATTTTCCTTTATAGACTACTAACAGAAAAGGGTAGATATGTATGCACACAGTAAAGCACAAGTACTTCCACCAGTCACAAAATTGGCATGTGTACAAATGTTCCAGACATATGCACATAATTTATAGTATTATATAAGTTACTTAACTTTGCAACTCCTCCCCACAATAAGATACTGTGGTACTCATTTTCAAAGCAGATGGACATCTCAGAATGCCTAAAAAAAAAAAAAAAAAAAAAATATATATATATATATATATATATATATATATATATACATCTGCTAAAACGTCCAAATTCCGATTTTAGAAAGTCAGAATTTGGACGTTTCACACTGCAGTTCATCCAAATAGCAAGAGAGTGTGTTGTGAGAAGGATTAGGGAGGGCCCAAAAGTAGGGTGTCCAACTGTGATTTTCGAACAGAAAGAAACATTGGTGTCTAAACAGAAGGACACATTACAAAAAGGTGCTCTGATTGAGCAATTGACCACTGGAGGGATTAAGGCATGACCCCTCTTGAATCCCCAGTGGTTGTCCCTCTTTCCCGAAAGTGAAACCAGAAAAAAAATGCAGGCTCTGTCAGCTGTGGGTATTATGGTCATTCAGAAGAAAGCAACAAGCAGGTCAGAAAAGTAGCCCACTGGTTAGTGCAGTGCACTGTAAACCAAGGGACACAGCTTCAAGAAAGGAGGTGTTGATGCCCCTCTACAAGTGAGGCCCCACTTGGAGTATTGTGTTCAGTTTTGGAGGCTGTATCTTGCTAGTAAAAAGATTGGAAGTGGTGCGAAGGAAAGCTACAAAAATGGTAAGGGATTTGCGTTGCAAGTTGTATGAGGAGAGACTTGCCGACCTGAACATGTATACCTTGGAGGAAAGGAGAAACGGGTGAAATGATACAGACGTTCAAATATTTGAAAGGTATTAATCTGCAACAAACCTTTTCCAGAGATGGGAAGGCGGTAGAACTAGAGGACATGAATTGAGGTGAAGGGGGGCAGACTCAGGAGTAAAGTCAGGAGTATTTTTCACGGAGAGGGTGGTGGATACATGGAATACCCCCCCTCCCCGTGGGAGGTGGTGGAGATGAAAACAGTAATGGAATTCAAATGCATGGGATAAACACAAAGGAATCCTGTTTAGAAGGAATGGATCCACAGAATCTTAGTGGTTATTGGGTGGCAACACCGGTAATTGGGAGGCAAAACGAGTGCTGGTCAGACTTCTACGATCTGTGTCCTGCTCATGACTAAATAGATATGATGGGCTGAAGTGTAAATTTTAAGGGTCTTTGACAATAGCTTCAGAAATGTTAGTACAAGAACAGTTCTTGGCAGACTTCTATGGTCTGTGTCCTGAGAATGGCAAGGACAAATCAAACTCAGGTATACATATAGAGTATTGCATACCATGTATAATGAGTTTATCTTGTTGGGCAGTCTGGATGGACTGTACAGGTCTTTATCTGCTGTCATTTACTATGTTCTATGTTACCCTCATGCACATCCCTTCTATATTGAGCTGCAGGATAGACCTGATCAGTTTTGTGGGTTTGATTCAGTTTTGTATTCCACACGCCACTGTGCATAAAGCCTATTTATCTTGAGGGTGATATTTAAATGGTTGAAGTTATTTGATAGTGAATGCAGTCACCTAAAATAGCCTGTTTAAATGATTGAAAATACTTCTACCGGGGGTTTGGGGAGGGTGGGGGAAATCATTTTGTGCAAAAATATATGAGATCAGTATAAGGAACTGTCAGCAAGCTTGTTCAGATGTCAAATGGTTCAGAAAAAGTCATCTGTCAAAACAAAATAGGAAGAAAAAGTAAAAGTGCTTTTCTTTCCAGGGTATTAAGATACAGAAATACACCTAAGCAGATTTGGAGAAACAGCTAGCTTTGGATAGTCAGTCCCTTTTTATGGTTAAAAAAAAGAGAGAGAGAAAGAAAAAGAATGGATTCATTTTGGCAAAGTTTTGGAAAATAAATTAAAATAAAAAATAAATCACTAATTTACCCCTTCCTCTTTTAGAAAGCTGCGCTAGCGGCTACTATGCCGCAATGCCGACACAGCCCATTCACTTTGAATGGGCTGTGTCGGTATTACCATGCTGGTAGCTGCTAGTGCGGGTTTGTAGGGGGGGGAGGGAGGGTTAGGGTCAAAGCAATACTGCACTCTACTAAGCAGGCTGCCCCTGACTCATGTTCCTGCATTTTGGGTTGAGTGAAATTGGATAACTACAGAGACAGTGTTTAGAGCTTGAACTAAGGATTCTGGAATGCCTCCAAATAATACTAGGAGCCTGATATTCCAAAGGTTTATGCTTCTATCTGTGAGTGTTATGCTCCTAGCTTGGCCTCTTTGAAACTTTACTAGGGCTGAGTGCCTACTTTTATAAACAACATTTCATTCTCTCTCTTTCTTGTCCTTGCTTCCCACAAGCAGAAGCTGTGAATGGCTCATGGAGCCGCCATGAGTATGACGGTTTCAACTGCATACCCTAAATGAGAAGAGGTTCAAATTTTTACTAAACTTTATTTAGGAGCATAAAATGTGGGTTACAATAGGGACAGATTTAAGGCAGGTAACAAAACTTAGGAGCTTAACACTGATTTTCAGCACTATTGTAATAAATTAGGCTCATAAATCTCGACAAATAAATGACAGACCTAAATTAATGTGTAACCCCCTGGACATAACTGGTAATGGAGAGAGGTTGAGTGAGTGCCCCCAGGGATTACTGAACTGTTTCTGGCTCCTGACCAGGGGCTGGGAGGAGTAATGGGAGTGGTTAGTGGCTGGGGAGAGGTGTATACCCAATCAATTGGCATGTGTTGGATGTGCCAGGCTATAGTCCAGGTACTGTAATGGACGAGAGGAAAAATTGATACCATAATGACAGACAATGAGATGTAATCAGGGGAGAGGAGTAAAGATGATACAAGTGTCTGTTATTTTAAGCATAATATCTTTGGTTGCCCATATCCCCTGCCAGGACCCATAAAGTAAAGGGGGTATCCCATGTGGCACTGACAACAGGGGTTGCTGTTTGAAGGAAAGAGAACCATATCTCTGCTGCAGTGTGTGTGCTGACTCAGGAGAGAGAAAAAGAAAGTCCATGAATGGAGCAGGAAAAAGTAGCGTGTTTGGTCCAGAGGCAGGTGAAGAGGACCTTGTCTCTGGGAGAGGGCAGACAGGGAGGTCCGGTCCTGTGTTAGTCTGGCAGCTGGGGAAAAGCCAAGCAGGACATCTGCCTGGAGAGGATTCAGGTAGACTGCAGCCCCAAGATGTAGTTGCCAAATGGGATTTATTTACTGCCTGTTTGAAGGAATTCACTCAAGGTGGGGAACAGCAAGAATAAGTCAAACATAAGCAATAGACAATTACAGCAGTAAGAATATTCAAACAACAGTACAAAGTATGGCACAGTATGCTACATTACGTCAACACAATACGTAATAAAACTTTTTTCATAGACAGCCTAGAGTATAAGCAAAAATGGAACATATAGATAGATAAGATAGAGTAAGGGAATTAATTTAAAGAAAGTTGCAAATGAGGTCAGAAAGGTGCTTGAACATTTATGTTTCTTTTTCTTAGTTCCCAAACTTTGGAACATCTTTCCTCCCTTTCTAAGGTCTGAACTCTCTTTTTCTTGCTTCAAATCCTTGCTGAAAACCTCTCTCTTCCACCTGGCTCTAGGCTTACCACAGTAGGTCTGGTCTGGTCTGCATTCTGATGATCTTGGCAGTTTGGATTTTTTTTATTTTTTTATTTTTGTTCATTCTCTGTTCTTGTTTTGTTTTGGTTGCAATTAAGTAGCTGTTTCTCTCCTTGTAATTGTCTACTAGCTGTTTGTTGTTTTGACTGTTCTTGAACGATTACATTATTTCCAATCATTTATTGGAGTTCCTTTCCTTATGTTATGTCATTGTTTTTAATTCTGTAAACCTTCCTGTCCTGTACTGCATCAAAGCCTGTATATTAAACTTTTAATAAACATAACCATAAACATACTATTCCATCTGGCATGTAGGTCGGAGCAGTATACAATCCAATAAAATAGAAACAGGTAAAGAACATCATTTAACAAAGAGAAAAGAGAAAACTCACTCATCCATTACACAGTAGAAGCAGAACAAAAAAAATTAAGAGTTAAACATTTCTTTCCTAAAAAGTAAGCCTTCAAGTGGGCAGCTCTAGAGTGCACAGTGCCCACATCATCAACTAGCTTCCTTCAGATTGCAATCCAAACACTGTTTCAAAGTAATAGGTTTTTAGCAAGGCCTTGTTTTTGGAAAATGATTGTTCAGATTGTAGATAAAGCACAGACTATTCCAAAGTTTGGGAGCCATGAAGAAGAATGTAGAGATCCTGGAGGATTTGTAATAAGCTAAATGGAGGCAACCAGTTGTAAAGTTCCCCCCAATACTCCACTTATGTGTATGCCCGCCTCTAAAATATGTGCTATGGGCTAGATTCTATATATGGCACCTGAAAATCCATGTGGTAAAAAATACGGCTAGGTGTATTCTCTAAAGTATGCCTAAATTTTATAGAGTTGTCTTAAACTTCTGCACGGTATATAGAATACACTGAGTGCCTCTCTACGCAACCAAATTTGGTCGCATCCATTTAGGCCATGTTTTCTTGGCCTAAATCAGTGGTTCCCAAACCTGGTCCTGGAGGTACCTCATCCAGTCAGGTTTTCAGGATACCAACAACAAATATTCATGAGAGAGACTTGCATGCCGCGGATGCAGTGCATGCAAATCTCTCTCATGAATATTCATTGTGAGTATCCTGAAAATCTGACTGGTTGGGGTGCCTCCAGGACCAGGTTTGGGAACCACTGGCTTAAATACTGACACCTAAATTAGGTGCCGAGTAAGTGTATTCTATAATAATGTGTATAGATTTTTTAAATGTCCATGACCCGCCCATTCCATGCCCATAACCATGTCCCCTTTTCAACTATGTGACTTGAAATTTACACACATCATGTTACAGAATAAGTTGTGCGCATAAATCTTAATACCAATTAGTGCTGATTTCTTGTTAATATCCAATTAACAGCGCTGATTAGCTAATTAGCCAATTAAGTAATTGCTCAATACATTTATCAATGGGCATACTATTTTCTAATAGTGCACACTATTCAACAATAACATACACTATCAATGACATTGTCCCCAAAACAACAAGAACAAAAATGAAAAACCTAATGAAATGAAAAATCCCCAAAATTTTATTTATTTATTTAATACATTTGTACCCCACATTTTCCCACTAGTTGTAGGCTCAATGTGGCTTACACATAACCGTAGGGTAGGCTACAGTTCAGAAAGTATAAATGAACAATGTAATAGTAGGTTATTAAGCGTATAGCTATCACATAAAACAACAGAGTTAACAAAAGATAGGACAGGGTAATAAATGACATGGGAAACTGAACAAAGAAAATTTTTAGCCAGCATACACATATTAAAACTTCTATAAATAACTACCAATGCTGCTGTGAAAAACAAGCTAAAATAAGGAGAACTCTCAAAAATAGCACTCTCCAAATAATAAACAAAGGGATCCTTTTACTAAGCTGTGGCAAAAACTGGCCTTAGTGCGCCCTACGAAGGTCTTCTCCAAGCACTAATCCCACTTTTTGTTGTGACCGGAAAATGTCCGATTTTCCATTTTCCGATTTATGGGTACACGTGCTATTCGTGCATTAATCAGTTAGCACATGGTAATGTAGCTGTGTTAATTAGCACAGACATGCCCACTCTCCACCCCAGACACACCTCCTTAGCCTGGTATAGGTAAATGAGAATAAATAAAATAAAATCCTCACTGCTCATCCATCTTGATGACATTTCTGATACCGAAGGTGAAAAGTCGATCTGCAATCCCTGAACACCGGGAACAAATGGATTATAGCACACACGGATTCCTGAGCTGGACACGACTATAAAATCTAAACTAGAGTAGAGCAAACCTATACTGTTCCACCTCAGTTTCTTGTTGTACCAGCATAACATTAATATCCAAAGAATTTAAAAAATTAGAAAAGTAACTAGCTATTGGGAAAAAAATGCCTTGAATTATGCTAGGTTAGCTTAATTTACATTTAGCAGTGTGCTGCATTCTTGTTCATGATGGTTCTGCTGGTTACCTACAAGGTAATATAAACAGGACTCTAGGAAAAGCTAGTGCCAAAAAAAACTTCCAAGATACTCAGACACTTGGCAACAAAGGTCTGTTTGACCCTCTGCTCTCAGGTAATTAATTAGATATTTTTAATTAGAGTTCTGTGGTAGCTGTGCTATTTTTGACTCCATGCAATTAAACGTTTGAACCTCTGCAGTATCCACATGCTGCTTCCTGATAAGCTTTCTTCAGGATGCCAACACTGCAGAGAATTATACTAGATTTAATTCTTTTGTTTAGAAGTAATGTATCCTACAGTTAAAGTCATGTTGCCTTTTCCAAACAATGGCCTTTTGTCATATGAAGAAAAAATAAAGATTAAAGCAGCTCAAAGCAAATATGCTAAGTTTTACAGTGCACTTTTGGTCTCTATTACACGTAATTTCTCTGCCTAAAAGATATATTTTACCATACCTTGATGAAACTGAGAAAACTGCCTTTTCCCCAGCACACAATCCTAATCATCATTGATAGGTTATTTTACTAAACTAGGGGATCATTTTCAAAGCACTTAGATATACAAAGTTCCATAGGTTATGATGAAACTTTGTGAGTCTATGTGCTATGAAAATATGCCTTCACAATAAGCACTCAGGGACTTATTCTATTAAGGTTATGGGCCAGATTCTATATAAGGCGCCTAAAAAATCCACGTGGTCAACATTTCCGCCTAAGTGTATTCTATAAGCGGCATCTAGATTTACTACTACTACTGCTACTACTACTTATCATTTCTAAAGCGCTACTAGACGTACGCAGCGCTTTACACTTGAACAGTAAATAGAATATATTTAGTTGATATCCCAGCGCCTAAAACTATGTGCCTCCATTTATACCAATGAAAACATGGCGTAAATCCCCATGTGTAGATTTATGTGCACTGGGCTTTATTTTATAACTATGTGCATAAATTTGGGAACGTCCATTTACCTACCCTTAATCACCCCCTTTTGAACTTCGCACATTATAATTTAGGCACGATTCATTACAGAACATGCTTAGCAAGTTGTATGTGTAAATTCTAATTATTGCCAGTTAGTGTTCATTATTGCTTGTTAAGTGATGTTATCAATGCTGATTAGCTTGTTAAGCCAATCAAGTTATGCGTGTTGGTATAGAATATGCTTGGATTTTGGCACGGATCTCTAGGCACTATATAGAATCTGGCAGTTAATACGTGTTTTACCGTGGAGCAACTGCTAGTGCAGAGCCACATTAAAGAACTGTGCAGTATTTTCAGATATATTGTATGGTAAACCGCATGTTAAGAGCTAAATTCAATATATGGTGGCCCCAGTTGGGCGCCAGTATTCTGCAAAGGGTGATCTGTGCAGAGCGTTCTTTATATAAAACTAGCTTAGCACATATTTTGTGCCTAACTTTGGGTGTGAGCACTTATGCCTGCCAAAGGTTGGTGTAAATGCTTGGGCCCAACTAATGGCAGTTGGACACACAAATGTAGGTATTCTATAAGAGAAACGGTGAAGGAGAGGAGCACACAATGATTAGAGAATCACAGTATCTCCATAAATCTTTTGTTGGTTGGTCATAAAAGACCCATAGAAGGGATAATGCTACTAAGCACAAAACTCAGATGTATTAAAAATAGTGTCACACGCACTGCACGGCTTCCAAAAACACTGGATGAACAGGGTTGAGGAATGTTCTTCTTTGTGCATCTATTCTATAACATCACACACAAATTTTGGGAATGCCCCTGATCCACCTTTGGAGTTGTGTACTATAGAATATAGGCACACATATTTTAGAATAGGGCATAGGTAATAGGTAAGATCCACCCATAAGTCTTAATTACGGCCAATTAAAGTGTTTCTTAACTGCAATAATTGATTGTTAGTGTCTAATTGACTAATTTATGTGTGGATCTGGATTCTGAACCCAAATGTGGGCAACCGATACAGAATCTGGAGGTAAGTGTGCTTTGTCTCAGGGAGCATGGTATGGGTGGAGAGTGGCATGAAAGATGTTTGGTAGTTACCACGATGTGCTTACTGCTGGCGAAGGGCTTTATTCTGTAAAGGTTATGATCCTAAATTTATGCTCCTAAAATTTATCCTCCTAACTTTATAAACATAATTTATTCTCCCAAATGTATGCTCCTAAATTATGAGCCTAATCTATGCTCCAAAATAGATTAGGCTCATAATTTAGGAGCATAAGTTTAGGAGTATAAATTATGTTCATAAATTTAGGAACATACATTTTAGGAGCATAAATATTGGAGCATAAACTTTATAGAATAAGGCTCTAATTGTCTAACACAGAGTTAATGTGGGACCACTTACTGCCTCCTAAATGGGAGATGTCAAGTGCCAGGAGCAGGTACCACATGTTAATCTGAATTTTAATGGATGACCTGCCATAGAAAAGAGTTGGAATTCCCCCAATAGATGCCATGTTAAAAAAAAAAAAAAAATCAGCTATCACTCATTAAAGCCTTGGTAACTACAAATTTTACCACAATTTAGTGAAAGGTCCCATTAATTCATTATAGTTTCAGCTCAAGTCTACACCAAACAGTAATAACATTACAGAGTGGTTTCCATTTCTCTGGAGAACAATTACCCCCTCTGTATCCTTAGGAGAGAAATGAGACCTGTTTTAAAAGATGCAATCAAAGTCATTTGTTCTCCCTGCTATAGGGTTGCAGGAGGGCAATTTCTTTGTTAATCAGAGCCCTGGGGAAATGTGAAAAAGCCCTGGTCTAAAAAGAAAGAGGATATAGCAGCTGCTCAGTGTTACTTAGGACTGATAGTGATGAGTTCTTGTAATCATATTGCAGAGCTTCCCAAACTGTGGGTCTGGACCCCAAATGGAGTCACAAAACCTGTGTTTGGGGTCACAAAACTAGGTGAACTCTCTATAGGTACATCATTATTCTGTACCTCCATGGGGGTCACACAATTTTATTTGGCTACAATCATGGGGTCACAGCCACAAAAAAAGATTGGGAAACACTGCTACATTGGTTTTGTGGAACACTGAATTCTTTCTGGGTCAGGACCCTTTTTCTTGCACCGTTGTGTGAATTATCCAAAGATCTTACAGTGCCTGAGGTGTCTAGACCACAAAGGTCTTAGAAGACAGTGAGGTGTATTTTCAAAGCACTTAGGCTTACAAAGTTACGTGGAGGGGCATTTTCAATAGAACTTCTATATCAGAATTTGGACATTTTACAAAAACGTCCAAATTCTCGAACAGGTATGAAGGTCATTTTCGAAAAAGATAGATGTCTATCTTTTGTGTACGAAAATGCTATGGATGTCTTGTGATTTGGAGGTCCATTTTTTTGGTCCATTTTTGAACAAAAAACATCCAAATGCAAAACATCCAAAACAGAAGAGGAGTGGCTTAATGGCTAGTGTAGTGGGCTTTGATCCTGGCAATATGGGTTCAATTCCCATTGCTGCTCCTTGTGTCTTTGGGCAAGTCAAATGCACAAGGGGCATTTTTGGATATGACATCTAAGTCTGAATTTGGATGTAAAACGTCCAAAATCAGAAGAGGAAAGGTCATTTTCTACAAAAAAAAAAAGAAAAATATATATATATATATATAATTTTTTTTTCCTTTTGAAAATGTTGTTTGGAAAAATGTTTTTGATTTGGATGTTTTTAGTTTTTGGTCCATTTTCAAACAAATACATCCAAATGCAAAATGTGCAAAATACACAAGAAACTCCACAATAAAGTGAAACCATTCACATGTTTTAAGTATGGTAAAAGCTTTGGTTGTAATGTAAATCTCAAAGTGCATCAGAAAGTCCACACAGGAGAGAAACCATTTAACGACTTTGAATAACTTTGTGTCATCAGCAAATTTAATTACCTCACTGGTTACTCCCATCTCTAAATCATTTATAAATATATTAAAAAGCAGCGGTCCTAGCACTGACCCCTGAGGAGCCCCACTAACTACCCTTCTCCATTGTGAATACTGCCCATTTAACCCCACTCTCTGTTTCCTATCCTTCAACCAGTTTTTAATACACAATAGGACAAGTAGGGGGAGGTAGAAGCCTGTGTCCACCTGTCTGCAGTACACTACACCACTACTAGACTACTACAGGAACCTGAGTATAACATCTGAGGCTGGCAAGTAATATTTTTACACATTTTTGTGGGGGTGGGAGGGGGATAGTGACCACTGGGGGCGTAAGGGGAGGTGATCCTCGATTCCGTCCAGTGGTCATCTGGTCATTTGGGGTGCTTCTTGTGTGGCATAGCGGAGTAGCCTAGTAGTTAGTATAGCAGACTTTGATCCTGGGGAAGAGAGTTCAATTCCCACTGCAGCTATTTGTTATAAAAACAGGTCTAGCTCAAAATATCTTGGACATTTTTACTTTTGTTCCATTATAGCTGAAAGATGTCTAACACTCAGATGCAAGAGCCCTTCCCTTACCGATCCCTTAGCGAATCGGTAAAAAACGGGCAAGCATGAAGGAAATCGCATGCAAATGAGCTGCTCGCTGTTAGCTCATTTGCACGCGATTTCCTTCCTAAGAAGGGGAAGCCAGTTGGCCAGCCGAGCATGCTCAGAGCAGCCAATCGTTATGCTGGCTGTTCTGCACATGCCAAAGATGGCTTCATACACGTCACTCTCCAAAAAAAGGACGTCTCTGATGAGCACTTGGACATTTTTTCCTCCAGATTTTATGATGGGCGACCTTTTTGGATGTGTTTTTCTTATGTGCCCGAAATGACCACTGCCAGAGAGAAGGGGATCAGGACGTGCAAGGACGTCCAAATCAAAACTATTTGTATGCCCCTTTCGATTATGCCCCTCCAGGTCTCTCTCAGCCAATCACAGTGCCCAAATGGCACCCAAAGATAGGCATGCAATTGTGCATGTGGTTATAGAATAGGTTCAGTTATGTGCATAAATTAATTGTCTAATTGGTGCTAAGTAGCCATTATCGAATTCACGCTTAGGGCTAGATTGTATATATGGTGCCTGAAAAATCCTCATGTAAAAAAAAAATTACTCCTAGGCATATTCTCTAAAGTACACCTAAATTTTATAGAATAGACTTAAATTTCTATATGGTATACAGAATACTCTGAGTGTCTCGCCATGTGTCCATTTAGGCCACGTTTTACTTAATATAAATCCCGATGCCTAAATTAGGTGCAGGAGTATTATATAATAATGCACATAGATTTTAGAAATGCTCATGCCCCACCCATTGCCATGCTCCCTTTTCAACTATGCAACTTAGAATTTAGGTGCATAAAGTTACAGAATACGCTTAGAGGGTTGTACGTGTAAATCTCAGTTAATGTCAATTAGTGCTGATAATTGCTTGTTATCCAATTAACAGCACTGATTAGCTAGTTAACCAATTATGTTTCAGTTTCCATGCGGATTTTCAGGCACCATATATAGATTCCGGGGGTTAGTGGCCATCATTTTGATAATTGAATCTACCCCACTGAGATCTTTAAATCTGTCTCCATACTTTATATTGAAGACTACTGACCATTTTAGTAGCTGGCCTCTGAACCAATTCCATCATATTTATATAATCTATATATATTTTTTTTCCTGAAGATGCGGTCTCCAGAATTGCATACACTGCGCTACATGGGGTCTCACCAAAGACTTACACAGAGACACTATCACCTCCTTTTAACAGTTGGCTATTATTTTCCTTGTTCACCATGGCTTTTGCCATCACCTTTTCTACCTGTTTGGCAACCTTAAGATCATCAGTGTTATCATCAAACTTTGAGAGGTCTGGGTGCAACTTACCCTGAGATAGGAAGTGGAGTTGATGAAGAGGTAGAAAAGGAGAGAGAGGTCATTCAGCATGCTCTAGAGCATTGCCAGAAATTGTCACACAAACATTAATGTATCTACTGCAAAAAAGGTGCATCACTGCAAAAAAAGACAATTTCTGATGCTTTCATATACACTAAGGAACAATAATGCCCCATTTCCTCTCTCTCAGTTCTTTCCTTGTTGTTATTCTCCCCCTCTCCATCACCTTCTTCTTCACTCGCCTCTAGCTTTCATCACCTGGGTACAGTACACAGAATGTCATCAATACCCTACCATGATGCAGCTCAGAATATATCAATCGCTTACCTAAAACTGGAATACTGTCTCACTGTGGGTATGTTACTTTCCTTTATAGAATCAGTGCAGCACTATAGAATAATCCCCACTGAAGCTATTTTTTGGTCTGCTTAATCTAAGTAGCATAAATGTGTGTCTTCACCCTGACTCTGCCTATGTGTACACCTGCCTGTAAAATATGCTTGTAAAGCCCCGACCTGGACGCTTCTGGGTTCGGGATCTGACCTCATTGGTGCCTCCAAAGGCAGTCTCTGTCTTGCTTGGCATTCAGTGTCCCCACCTGGGAAAAAGTGTTAGTGGTTGGATTACCCTCTTCTCCCCCAGGAAATCCAAAAACAAGTCCAAATGACACTGTGGGGATTAAGACTGGCTGTTAAATTGGCAAGTTTGAAAGATACTTATACTTTCTCAAGTTCAATAACCACACTGGAGTCAGCAGCAAACTCAAAACTGTTTACTCTTCAACTCTGCAACAGTAGGAACATCAATCCATTTCAACTCCTGTATTCTCCTCCTTTGGATATAATTTACAAATGCTTTTCAGCAGGGCTATATACACTTTTTACAGACTCCCGTCCATGCCTATCCCATAGAATAGTGTCCCAAAGGCTGTGCTCCTCTCAGTTACACAGACTCAGACCCCTGTGTTCCAACCTCCTTCCAGAGTGACCTTCATTGGACCCATTCTGGTCCTGGGACGGGCACTCCCTGGCTCTGATCCCACACTCCTGGGCTGGGCCTCTCCTCTGCCCACCTGTAGTTCTCTTCCTCCAGAGTTGCCACTTTGCTGAGCCACAAATCCTCTTTACAGCCAGTGGGTTTTATTTCTGTTCATTGGGATTCTCCTTTATTCCTCCAGGTCAATGGCAAGGGACCATCAGGCAACCAAAGATCCCCCTAAATGGCATAATTTTAGCTCTGTCTTCTTCTAGACCTCTGCCCCCCAGGTCACTCTTCAGTACCAGGGCACTATTTCTCTGCATTTTATTTGCAAACTACTGTCCTTGAGCTGGGATTCCTCCCATCCAGGGACTTCCCAGTCACTCCCTCCAGTGACTCTCTACAGGGACTTACTCTCCAAGTAATCCCAACCTAACAGATTACATGTGCATACTACAGTGCTTATCAGTGGCGTACCAAGGGGGGGGGGGGGCGGGTGCACGCCACTGGGGAGGGGGTGCCGTGCGCCTGTCGGCTCTTCATTTTCATGCTCCCTTTTCCCCCGGAACAGGTTACTTCCTGTTCCGGGGAAGAGGGAGCATGAAAACGAAGAGCTGGCAGGCGTGCGGCACCCCCCCCCCCCAGCGGCGTGCACCCGGAGGGTTCTTTCGCCGGGGGGGGGGGGGCGCTGCACCCGGGGGCGGGGCGCATCGGCGATCTGCTCTGGGTGTCAGCCTCCCTAGGAACACCACTGGTGCTTATGCACGTATCAGGCCTGTATGTGCCTGTATTCTGAACTTTTATATGTGTAACTGGTATGTAAGTGTTAGCTTCCATTTTATGAAATTATATCCAATGTCCCTAAATGCTTCCTTCCTCTGTCATGAATACTTCATCTGGCAATGAATAGGTTTAGGATTATCTGTGTGAAGGGAAGGAAAAAGAAGAAAGTCAGGAAAATGACCTTACATCTGATTATATTCTACAGGAGTCAAGGTTTCACATGACTCACTTCAAATAGCTAAATCAAATGGTCCTATCAGCATCTCCTCCTTATGACTACCCATTAGTTGCTCTGTCTTCTTCATTTTTTTTTTTCTTTTTTGAAGGCATAAAGCACTGTCTTCCAGTGCCAGACTTTGGGTAAGGCAAGTTTGAGCAGTTGCCTGGGGCTAGGTGAAACACGGGTGCCTCAAACACCCATAGCATGTCCCATTAGGCTGGTCCAGAGCACCAGATAAAATGAAGAGTCAGCAGCCAGGTAGGTCCCACTGGCCAAAAAAGAGGAGTACTGGAAGTAAAACAAAAATGCTGGTGGCAATCCTAAGCTTCACTGGTGAAGATCCAGGGAGCCATGGCTTCCCATGCTATAAAGTTTTTAGTTTCCTTGCTTATATGCTCTGAAGCTTGGAACTGAAACTGAAAGGGACAGAGAACATGGGGGAGGGGTGGAGGAGGTTAATGAGCTAGGGATAGTTCATGGGGGGAGTGGGTGAGGAAAAGGTGGGTAGAACAAGCATGATGGGAAATAAATCATGCAGACTTCAGGGTGAGTGAGCTGGTGAAAGGGAAGAGAGCCTGTAAGGTTTGTGAGTGTGTCCACAGGGAGAGAGCATGAGGTGCCTCCGATTGGTGGGAAGTAAAGGTAGGAGAGTGGGATGACAGTAGAATAGGTGGGGTCAAGCAGAATAAAGAAAATACAAGAGTTTGTGGGGATATGCAATTGTTTTATTGTTTATTTTGTTGTATTCCTTAGCATTGTAGAATCATAAAACCAACCACATGTATAATCAGTAAAATACAATCACACCAACCTAAAAGCAATCATCCTGCATTAAGATGCAACCACCCAATCCCCTTCAAAAATCACAAACCAACAACACTTCCTTCATTGGAATCACTATTCAAGATATATCAATAAAAGCTGAATAAACAACAGATGCCAATACAGCCATGAACTAAACCTCTGTCATGCAGATCTACTGACAGGGAAGACCTGATCAAATAACTGTTCTTTAACCTTTTGATAGAACAATAAGTAGTTTTTTCCTGTTGCAGTTCAAAGGCAACCTTATTCCACAAAGTAGATCCAATAAAAGCAAAAGCACAAAGCCTTGCACATTGCAGTCTAATCTTATCAGGTACCTGTAATAAGTGTTGATTGCATCGATTGAAAGGCTTTTCACAGGATATAAAAGGACAATTTCTCACCTAAGTACTCCAGGCCCTCTTCCTGAATGATCAAAAACAAACAAAAAAATAAAGACATTTAAATTTAATTCTACTGGCAGTCAATGTATAAAAAAATGAACAAAGGAGTTAACACAGTCCTGACCTTTTCCCCAATAACAACCATGCTGCAGTATTTTTTGCAACAGTTGCAATAATCATCCCCATGAGCCCTACATCTGATATTCCCCCTTTCTGATTCCCCCTTTCTGAGCCCCAGAATATAAGGAAACATAATACAGACTGTTACAATAGTCTAATTTGCTGGTGACAAAAGCATGAATATGAGTCACCACCATATCCTCATATTTAGAGAGAATATGGTAAATCATACAACTGAAGAAATTTGAAACTTAAGAGTTTTATGCAACCCCCATCCCTGCTCCCAATTTTTACTTCCCCCCCCCCCCCCCCCCAGCCATTGATTTCATACCAATAATCATCACTCCACTATCCAAAGTCCTCCCAGGTTGACTAAGCCATAAAATTTCCAATTTAACTAGGTTCAGTTTCAATTTCTCCAAACACTGTGCAACTGCTGCCAAACAATCATTAACATTCTTCAAAGCACCTGCCTGGTCAGTTCCCACAAGATCTAACATGAATGTTTGTATGACCAATATCAGTGGGCGGAGGAATATATTAAACAGCAAAGGAGATAACACATATCCCTGAGATTGCCCATACTGCAGTGGAGCCATCTCTATCTGCATGAATCTCCAAAGCACCCTTTGAGACATGTCAATAAAATGTAAACTACACTGAACTAGGAACTGGATGGACCATTCAAGTCTTTATCTGCTGTCACTTATTATGTTACTATGTTCTATTCCACTATTTGGCAACAAATAACAAATTTAGGACAAACACTTAAAAAAATGTCACGTGAATAATTTTTTAAATGACAATAAAATGACATATAGCTAGATTGACTTATTACTATAAGAGGCAAACCAGCTTATAATCGAAAGAGAAAAACGCCTATATTGCGACCCAAATCGGGAGGTGGGCGTCTTTCTCCCATGGGCGCCCAAATCGATATAATCGAAAGCCGATTTTGGGCATTTCCAACTGCAATCCGTCGCAGAAACGAGTAAAGTTGACGGGGGCCGAGGAGAGATGGGCGTCTTCAGCTGATAATAAAAAAAAAAAGGTGTTTTTACCGCAATTTTGGGTCACTTTTTTTGGACCCTTTTTTTTCATGAACAGGTCCCAAAAAAGTGCTCCAACTGACCAGATGACCACTGGAGGGAATCGGGGATCACCTCCCCGGACTCCCCCAGTGGTCACTAACCCCCTCCAACCAAAAAACCCCACTTAAAAAACTTTTTTCCAGCCTCTATGCCAGCCTCAAATGCCGTACCCACCTCCATGACAGCAGAATGTGTTCAATCCTCTCACAGCCTTTCCCTGGGTCAGATGTGGCTCTCGGGTGCAGTACAGGGTCACATCAGCATTGCATTGTGGTGGGTGTAGGGTATTGGGCTCCGTGATTTCATTAGCTTGTGTTACAGTCTCACGATGTTGGTAGTTGGTAGGCTCTTCTCCCATGGTGCTTTTCCTCCTGCCTACTTGGTCAGAGTGTGCCCTGTTGTGTTTCCTGTTGTAGTCCATGCAGTAGTGGCCATTTTTGTAAGCCAGTTTTAGTTCCCTTTCCTGTGTTAGCCATGTTACAGAACTTAGTTCTTACCTTGAATGTGGCTGAAAGAGGGCATTGTACAGCATTCTGCCAGCTCTGACATACTGCTAATCTCAGTATCAGGGAGACTCGTTGCCAGTGGGGCACAACCTCTGATCTGCAGTTAATAAAGGACGTTTTCGGAGAGATTAGTCTTCAGGTGTCAACTCGTGTGCCAATGTTATACAGCAGCAACAAGTCCTAGAGGCCTGCGTGTATGCAGGTCCCTAGAGCACTTTTAGTGGGTACCGCAGTGCACTTCAGCCAGGTGGACCCAGGCCCACCCCCCTACCTGTTACAATTGTACTGGTAAATGGGAGGCCTCCAAAACCCACTGTACCCACATGTATGTGCCCCCTTCACCCCTAAGAGCTATGGTAGTGTTGTACATTTGTGGGTAGTGGGTTTGGGGGGAGGGGGGTTGGGGGCTCAGCACTCGTGGTAAGGGAGTTATGCATATGGGAGCGTTGTCTGAAGTCCACCGCACTGACCTCTAGGGTGACCAGTTGGTGTCCTGGCATGTTATGGGGGCGAGTGTACTACGAATCGTGGACCGTCCCACGACCAAATGGCTCGGATTAGGACGTTTTTGAGCTGGGCGTTTTTAGTTTCCATTATCGCTAAAAAAAAAAAAACGCCCAGCTCAAAAACATCCATTTTTTTGAAAATGCGGTTCGGCCCGCCCCTTCACGGACCTGTTCTCGGAGATAAACGCCCATGGAGATAGGCGTTTCCGTTCGATTATGCCCCTCAATGTGTTCCATATCATGGCAGCCTGATATGGAAAGGATGGTAGTAACATTCTCTTATACCTGATCTCTTTAATAGTGGAAAATGTAAAAGAAATTGCTTCTTTGAATCAAATTTCTGGAGACAGTTATATGAAGCATATACAATGAGGTCTGAATGTTTACCGGTCAATATTCAGCTGGCAGTAGTCAGAGTTTTTTTATGCACTGACCATTGTGGGCAGAACTAGACTTGGATATTCAATACTGGGCCATGTCCAGACCCTGGCATTGAAGATCCGGGTCTGACTGGCCAAGAGTTTGTTGTGGAGCTTATGCAGGTCCACGCCGATAATCAGCCAAAACCCACCTAAGGATCTGATCCCTCTCGATCCCCATCTCAGCCACCATCCCCTCCAATGCCTCAACCCCTCCAAGGATCTGAACCCCCCTGATCCTTCTCCAAACTGGAAGACCTGCCCACAACACAAAACCCACCTCTCTCAACCTCCCCATCACCACCTTTCAACCCAGGGCCTTACCCTGGGGAGATACCTGGTAGCTAATGGGACCAGGCTGGTACTTTCCCTTTTCTGCTCCAGCCCTAGTCCCCAGCGAAGGGGGGTTATGGTAGGGTCCCAGGGTGCAGGCATGGAATGGGTTTTGGGTTGTGGGCAGTCATTCCAGTTTAGTGAAGGATTTGGTAATTCAGATCCGTGGGATGTTTAGGTATTGGATGGGGGGTGACTGGGATGAGGATCGGGGGATTGAAACCTTGGTGGGGTGGGGGAAATCAGAAAGGGGAAATATCAGATGTGGGGCTGGCTCATGGGGATGTTTAGAATGGGAGGAGGGGGTTGAAGTATGTAGGGATGGAGGGGGACAAGAAAGAGGGAGCTATTGGATTGGCTGTGCAGACTTATGCAGGGGCTTGCCAATATACAGTGCCAACACCCACGTATCTAAGTGGGCATAGTTAGTACTGTGCAATCTTATTTTCCAGCTTACCTATGTGGGCACCAACACTGAATATTGCTGACTCGTGCATAACTGCCAGCTCCAGCCCATAATGCTCATCTCCTGCCTGGTTTCAAAATGGCTAGTTAGTACCAATATTTTTTTTGTACCCCGCGCTTTCCCACTCATGGCAGGCTCATTGCGGCTTAGGTACTTATTTGTACCTGGGGCAATGGAGGGTTAAGTGACTTGCCCAGAGTCACAAGGAGCTGCCTGTGCCTGCAGGAACACTGATGGTTAAGTGTCGCTGAATATCGGTGGAAAGCCAACCCCAAGTGATTTAAGTAGGTAGGAACTTCTCCTGCCAACTTAAATCACTTTTAATATCAACCGCATGGATTTTTATAAGTTATACTGGCCAATTTAAAAATTACAAAAATATATAAATACTGCACTGGCTAACAAAGAGTGCACAAAAAGCATGCACTGCAATGTAGGAAGGAAGGAAAAAGGCCTCAAAAAGCTCCGAGATCTGACGGAGCTGAAACAGATCTTTATGATCTTCTCTTCATCATTGGCCAAAAACCCCTTTGTAGTACCATGAACCTCCACTTCATATAGTGATAGGCTATGGGTGTAGATTATATAGCAACCTGTATGTTTTTCTTTATTGGTCTTAGTATAGGTAAACCACTATTCAAAAGCACTTGATATAAACATTCGCACTTATCTTTACAAGTGGTGCACACTTGTTGCCCGTTCAAGTGTTAAGCAGACGACGAGATGATGAGAGGAACGTTGCCTCAGTGAGCTGTGTGTGTGTCCCAATTATGGCCCTGGCACCAAGACCCTGAAGAAGCAGCGAAACGCTGGCCACCGTTGGCTCGGGGCTGGATGTGAAAGACTACACAGCTTAACACTTGAACGGGCAACAAGGTCCATTGTGTGCACCACCTCTAAAGATAAGTGTGAATGTTTATATCAAGTGCTTTTGAGTAGTGGTTTACCTATGCTAAGACCAATAAAGATAAACATACAGGTTGCTGTATAATCTACACCATAGCCTATCACTATATGACGTGGAGGTTTATGGTACTACAAAAGGTTTTTTGGCCGATGATGAAGAGAAGATCATAAAGATCTGTTTCAGCTCCGTCAGATTATTAAATATTTCGGAGCTCTTTGAGGCCTTTTTCCTTCCTGCACTGCAGTGCATGCTTTTTGTGCACTGTTTGTTAGCCAGTGCAGTATTTATATATTTTTGTTATTTTTTGCGTACGTGGATTTTTTGAGTTATTTACTAGGTTGCTAGCATCTCCACACCACATTTGATTTTTAGTCAATTTAAAAATTATCCAGGCCTCCATTACTAGCCAATGCAAGTGATATAGCAGTGGAGTTGCCCTCTGAAATATGCTTCCTCTAAATATTAATTGGGCTGTAATATTCTGCAGAACCTGAAGCATATTACTTACATGTTTTGAGCAGTCTGCCTACAGAATATTAAAGAATAGAATCATGAACCATGATCTGAGATTGGTCTGTATTAAGTAATAGGAAAAAAGAGCAGTATGGGCCTCCAGAGTTGGGATAGCAAATTAATTTTTATTTTGAGACGAGACACGAGCAGTGTTTCGGCTTCTGCGCCTGTGCCAGGGGTCTTCAAAGTTCACTTAGTAAAAAGCAATCCAAAAAACAGGTCCAGGAGATCTGGTCATTGGTCCCAAGCTTGAAAACTCTCCTTTAATACTGTTTGCTTCTCTGGCTACTTCCAAGGAACTCCCTGTAATCTGGCAAAGCAGTAGGCATGGGGGATGAGTAGCAGCAGGAAGTAGCACACAGAAGACACATCCAGCAGCCAGCTGGGGGCAGAGGCCAGAGAGCAGAGCCTGATCTACAGTATTGAAGGCAACTGTAAGATCAAGAAACCCTGTAGCAATATATAAATGTTTGATGGTGGTAGTAGTAGTCATCCGCAAATTGAACTTCCTAAGAGAAACAGGTAACCCAGCAAGTGTGAGGTAAATACAGAAAAGTAGAAGGAATAGCATTAGTTTTTCTGAGACTGAGGAATAAAATGAATGTGCTTTACTCTCAGACAGGCTAGCATATTTCTGATCACCAATGTTACATAACCTCAATGTTGTACTCAGGAAGTCTTTGTTGATGCTCGTTCTAATGATTATTATTTACTGCAGAAATGTAGCTGTCTGTTCCCTTTCAGATCTTTGCTTTCTTGAAGCTGTACAATGATCAATAGAGTAAGCCATGGCATGCATATCAAAGAGAGATTAGCTACATGATCTGTGGGTCTTTGTAGGGGGTACCACCTGTCTTGTTTTCCATCTGCCAGCCCTGATATTCCATCCACTAAGCTGCACATCTTTTGAAGAGCCTTACCCCACAGAGCAGCCAAGGCCTGGCCTGCCCACACCTGCTGAGCAGCAGACAGTGTCTTGAAGGAGGGAATTCTGCTTCTCCCAGAAGAGACCTCCGCAGCATATCAAACAGCACTTGCCTAACAAATGTCTCAACTTTGATGTTAAAGTTTTAGACATAATGAGATTGATTGGCTTTTGGTTTAAACTTTTAGGAGCAGGAATCAGAAACTGAGCTATTGATAGGAGCTCAGATGTAAAGGTTTGCATTGGCTTTTATGCTATGAATGGGAATTACAAAGTGAATGGATGATGAGAAAACATTGTGATGTAATATCCCACATATAATTACCAGATGAAAGCACTGGTGTGTAGTATCACGAACTTAATACACTGTCAGTAAAAAAAATATAAACAGAATAATTACCTTTTCAAGGACAGCTACAACCAAAGATTACCAATGTAATGATAAAGTACTGGGACATATAAGCCACCCCCGTAGAGCTCCTTTGACCCTGGTGTAACTGTGGGTTACACTAGCATTCTACAAAAATCTGGGCACTTAGATGTCATTATAGGATAGGTTCATCCCATGCAGCATCAGGACATCTACAGGATCGTGCCCACATACAGAATTGCCTCAAGTGTCACAGCTGTGTGGTAACTGTTATCATGGGGCCAGTTATTTCTTAATGAAACTTTATATACCCTCTTCTTGGCAAACATTACCATTCACGGTGGTAAACAATACAATGACATTGTAAGCTAATTAGCACAGTAAAAGGGCATATCTATAAACTTAGCGCTTATATTTACATGTACATCAGTAACATAAATTTTTAGAATAAGGATATATGTGCATGAGAACTTATGCTGTTAAATGCCAATATTCTGCGTAAGCACTGTACATATCGTATTTCAAGTTTACCTAGTTTAGGACCTAATTCTATTTATGGTGCCTAAAAAATCAGCACCGATCAAAACCATACTTAGGCGTACTCTATAAGCTGTGCCTAAAGTTAGGGGTGGTTTACAGATAACGCCTAAGTCCATCCATGCAACTAGAATTTAGGTGCAGCAAATTATACCAATGAAAACCTGGTGTAAATGCCCATGCCTAACTTTAGGTTTTGAACAGGTTATTCTATAACATCACACATAAATTTTAGAAATGCCCATGACCTGCCCATATACCTCCCATAGATAAGCCCCCTTTTGGGACCGCACGGTAGATTTTATACAGACTACATTATAGAATACGCTTAATGAGCAGTGCACGTAAATTCTAATTAGTGCCAATTAGTACCAATAATTGCTTGTTAGCATCCAATTACAGGCACTGATTGACCTGTTATTCAATTGAGTTGTGTGTGCAAATCAGATTACGCCTAGATTTGCACATGCACTTCTAGTTGCACTAAATAGAATTTGGAGGTTATTATATTTATTTTTATATTTGGTCATTCTACCACCTTAGGTGGATCTGATCATAAAGGTGGTCAATAAATAACAATAAATATTTGCAAAGGGAACATACACAAGGGCAAAGCAAGGCCAGGGCATAGGCAGGGGCTCCCACTTATACAATATGTGTAACTTACAAAATATTGTAAGTTATGCACATTTCTGCTGCACTTAGGGGTTCTTGTACTTACTGCCACCCACTGTGTTAGTGGCAAGGGTTCCCACACTAACCCAGCGGTAACCAGGTAGCATGTGGAACTGCCCAATTACCGTTGGGTAGCACCACACTAAAAAATATGGGATGGTTTTCCCTAGCGCAGTAAATGGTGCACGCTGGGGCTGGAAATACCGCAGGCACCCGCGTTGGATCGACAGTAGTTCCAGATTAGCATGCGGTAAGCCCTCGTTGGGCTTACTGCAGCTATATAAAAGGAGCCGTTAGGCACTGGCACTTATGCCAGCTCTGCATTGATACCAGGTTATGCTAGCACTGTGTGATGGAAGCTAGGTGCCTAGGTTCTATTATACAATAGATTCATGCTGTGTAGCCTTGGTGTGCTTAAATGAGGTACTCTGTTATAAAATTGCCCTCTAAAGGCTGAAACAATTTGTGCCAAGAAAAGCACTGTTCTATAAGCTGTGCTTAAAGTTAGGTGCCATTTGCACCAACTGCATCCATTTCGGGGGGAGCACTTACCACCACCAATTTTGTACACCTAGTGTTAGGGTATTGCCCAGTGGTGTCCTTGTGTAATCATTGACTGAACCCCCTCCTACCAAATTCCATTTTTTTTTTTTTTTGATTGTGAAGTAATGCTTAGATGGTGACTCTGACTGTGATTAACTAGGGCCAATACCGGGCAGACTTGTATGGTCTGTGCCTAATATATGGAAGTCTGGTTTAGGATGGGCTGGAAAGGGCTTAGACAGCAACTTCAGTGGCTGGAACATAAGGGCAGTTCTGGACAGATTTTTATGATCTGTGTCCCACAAATGAGAAGATGAATAGACTGGAGTGGGCTTCAACGACAACTCCAGCAGTTGGAACATAAGGATAGGACCAGATAGACTTCTATGGTCTATGTTCCAGAAATACAAAAGAAAGACCATAATCAAGTATATAATATAACACTCGTTGACTTAATCATGAATTGATAATGAGTGTGACTATTGGGCAGACTGGATGGACCATTCAGGTCTTTATTTGCTGTCACTTACTATGTTACAATTAATCCTCTTTGCTCCCGGGCTGATGAGCAGACCTCAGCTCTTACACAGGCATGAGCATCAGGTGTCACCTGATCTACTGGCGCGTGCATGTGGTGACCTCTCAGCACACAGTGCCAGTAAATCAGAGACAAATCTTACAAGAGCACACCAGAATGTTCCAAGTTTCAGCTTCCATTCCTCCCTTGCCTACAGTGCTGTGGCTCAAATCCAGAGAGAGACTGAGGGAGCTGACTGTAATTTTCTTTTATGTACCATTAAATTCTTACAGTGATGGGTGGGGATGGGTTAAATTCTTGCGGGGACGGGTGGGGACGGGTTGGGATGGGTTACATTTTTGCGGGGATGAATGGGGATAGGTAAGATTCCAGCAGGGACGGACGGGGATGGGTAAGATTTCTGTCCCCGTGCAACTCTCTAGTCTAAATCTTTGGAACACGCCTGAACTGACCATGCCCCTTCCATGGGGATGCCCCCTTTGGAGATGCATGCCATGAAATGTAGGTGCACATGTTATAGAATAACACACAGTGCTCTGCTGGTAATTTCTAATGACTGCCAATTAACATCAATTATTGATTGTTGATGCTTCAGTAATTATTTAGTTTACAGGTGTCCTATATAGAATCTGGTGGATAGCGTGTGCTCCTTTGCAAAGACTGCACATTTGTTCTGCAACAAAACAAACAAACAAAAAAAAACACTCAGAAAAAAGACATGACATTTTTTTGGCTGCCCATTCTTAGACAGTATCAAGTACTAATTGCAATCTGCTGTCCATGATCATTCTCCACTCCATTCCCACACTTTAACACAGCATATGCTAACTGTCATGCCCATGTCAGCATATGCTAACAGTCATGCTCATGCCAGCATTGTAACTGTTACTGTGCTTGTGCACTAATGGCATGCTTTAATTTGCATGTTAACTACATAGCACACTTTAGTAAACAAGCCACTTAGGGCTAAATTCAAGAAATGGTGCCCAAATTTGGGTGCCAACCCCCCCCCCCCCCCCCAAGCGCTAAACATATTCTATAAATAGCATTCTGAGTTGGGCACCATGTATAGAATAGAGCTAAGTGCTGGGATCCGTATTCAATTTTGGGCAGGAGGATTTATACTAACCCGTGTAAATTCTCGTGCATAAATTAGGCATGGATCTGCCATATTCTATAACATTGTGCCACTGTTCCCTCTAAGCTGAGTGGGAATTCTCCACCTACATACCTGCCAGTGGGTGGTGGTGTTTCACTGTCACATTTCCAGGGAACCTACCTGTCCCTACTGAGTGAAAATAGAATATTGAAGCATCACCCCCTACAGGTAGCAATGCTGTTGGAGGACACCTGCTCGGCTTAAAGGGAACAGTGCACTGTGTGCAAATTCTAGGAATACCCTCAATCCGCCTCTGCCCCTTCCCATGGCTATGGCCCCTTTATCCACATGTAAACATTTGCACATGCATCCTTATAGAATAATGACTAAGAAGATGTGTGCATAAATTCAAATTGTTGCCAATTATTGGTGTTTATTGGCATGTTATTCAATTAAAATGCACACACAAATTGGGCATGTGTCCTAATTTGCGTGCACAATTTTGATTACCATATATATAGAGAGAGAGAATTTGGGGGATAATGTGCCTGATACATGCAGTGCACAGTCCCCTTGGTGGTCCAGAAAACTGTATTCAAAGGAAAGTATTTTCAATTACATTCTTCAAAGGAAAAATATTTTAAGGTTGTGTAAATTAATCTGTGCTTGGATTTTGGGGCTTTGAGAACAGAGGGGTAGGAGAGGTAACAGGCAAAATAAGTTATCCTTCTCTTTACAAGTGTACTGGTTTCCCTTTAATATAATTTATTTCATTTCAAACTTTATGACATTTCATAAACCACTTTGTGGTTGTGCACTGTCACAAAACTGCTTGAAGGACTCACTTTCTTGTATATTCCTCTGTGAATCATTTTTAGAATTCTCTATACATGTTTATTTTCACTTTACTTTTTTTGCTGGGCTCCACCATTTATCTTTGGATGTTTAATTAAACTTCTAGCAAACTGTGATACTTCACCAGAGCTTGTTCTAAGGTGCCTCTAACACAAACCAAATGGAAAACCAATGGCTATACTGTGAAATTCAGCCAGGAAGAGGAACATGATTTTCACTACGGTCAATTTTTATTCCATGTTCAGCTGTTATTTGTGGAGGATAAAAACAAAACTGGATTTAGTGAGTGGAGGCTGCTCTCTGTGGGTAAGAACTATAAATGCACTACTCTGCTCTTCCAAATTTGCTGTGTACCTGGTACCTGATTGCTAAGTAATGGAAAGTGTGCAGAACATCTGATTGCAATAATTTTTGAACGTTTGATGAAAGCAGATTCCTAAAATAGATTTTTGATTAAGGAAAACTAATATTCTTCAGTATTTTGCAGTCTTTGTGATTAACTATTAAAGGGGGTTTCAAACACAAAATAGGAACAAGATTTATGTTGACTCACTCCCATCTTATCCTTCTTTTGCTTTTGATGCCCCATGGGCAAATATCTTGGCAAGAGGAATGTGCATTTGGGGGCCCTTTTACTAAGCTGCTTAAAATGGCATCAAGCACAAAGCAGTAGGGATGGACCAGAAACTTCCAGGAGCCAGTTATAGGTGTATAATATTTATTAAGCAAAGCACCTCACATAAAAGGACCCAACACAGGTCAGTACATACCAGGCTGTATGATGTCTTCAGATATGATTGCCATTCCTATTACAGCAGCAAGCAGGTACCAGGAGTAGCAGTGGAATGAAGAGAAGAGGAACAAGGCCCATGTCCCACTCTTACTGGTACAATTGTGGTTGAACATGTGAGCTCTCCAAAAAACACTAAAGTTCTACTGTACCTACATATAGGTTTAGATTACTAGTTCATGCATTGATACTGTCCAGACTAGATTATTGTAATGTTGTATATATTAGTTGTTCTAATACTTTGATTAAGTGTCTACAACTTATTTAGAATAATATGGCTGCACACTTAATTTACTCTGCCAGTAAATCTGATTCTGCTTTTATTGCTACTTGGTAAATTGCATTGGCTTCCTGTGAAAGAAAGGACTTGGTTTAAACTTTGCACCATCATTTTTAAGATCATGTATGGTGATTCACCATCATATTTAGGTAACAGGATCATAAAGGCTCAGTGGATGGAACCACAAATCAAATGCTAGTATGTTATCCTTCTGCCAGACAGATTGTAAGGCAACAAAAGTTTGATTCCTCTATTTATTATCAGGCCACATTAATTTTTCGTAAGCCCACCGACCGCAACACCCTACTGCATTTTCAGAGTTATCATCACAGTGCATTGAAGCGGGGTGTTCTGGTCAGTCAGTTTTTGCGGTTACGCCGCCTATGTTCTTCCATGGTTGAATTTAAAAAACAAGCTAGTATCATGATTGATAGATTTGTGACCTGTGGGTACCCTATGTGTATCCTTAAAAGAGCGTACAAAAAGGCCCTATATGCCCATCGTTCTTGGCTTTTAGCACCCAGGCAGAAGATTCCGGACAGCACCTTGGCATGTATTATCCCTTACTCAATAAAAGCTTCGAGTATTTGTTCTATAATTCACAGGCATTGGCAGGTTCTTTCGGTTCACCCAGTGTTTAACGAGCACCCTAAGGTGGCATATAAATGCCAAGCGAATGTGGGGGAGTTGCTTAAAAGATCTAGTAGTCCCATAGTGGAGGGCAGGCATTCCCCATGTGGCAAGTGTGTTTATTGTATATATCAATGGGACACCTCCACCATCCCTATTCCTCACACCAGCAAACGGCATAGTTTAAGACATCACACTTCATGTAATACGGAATGTGTTGTTTATTGTATTAGATGCCCTTCTGGTTTATACTACATAGGGCATACAAAAAGACAACTTAAAAATCGTTTGCAGAGCACATTAGTAATTTGCGCCATAACAGGCAGAAAAACCCTTTGGTGAAGCATTGGATGCAATGCAATCTTTCTATAGAGCAACTTCGGTGCGCTGTCATAACTCATTTCCCTTTATCTAATAGGGGTGGTGATGTTAGTGCCTGGTTGCTGGTGACTGAACAACGGTATATTTTTTTATGAGGGATAGTAGCTCCGAATGGGCTTAATTTGGAGGTTGAATAGGTGTAAGGCATTTCCCCTTTAAGTATGTTGGGAGGTGTTCCAGTGTTGCCCTTTTAAATGCAGAGTAGATTTGCTATGCGCAGTGATTTCCTGTGCGGCCTCTGTGGCTCAGCCCTGAGGGAGTTTCAATCCGGCATGCAGCCATTTGATGTGTAGAAGAAGTGTTAGTTGGAATGTTATAGTGTTATACGATTGTAAGAGAAGCATTGAAGATGATAGTAATGGTATTATTTAAAATGTTATAGATTTGATGGTGGTTCCTCCTGAGGAAGATTTGTGAAATGCGGTCCTGCATTGGGGAACCGGCACAATATGAAACAGATATGGTGGACTGTTGAGTTAGTCACCGAGCACACAGCACTTGTATTGTGATGCATACAGATGATTGGAGGTGGCGTATTTAATCAGCCAACGGAGGGTCAACAGACATACAGTGTTTTTCCATGAAGAGCAGTCACCCAGCGTTTACGTGGAAACACTTTTACAGCATCTAAGCGGAAGGCGTGGCGTCTGTAGGAAAAGGACTATCTAGCTGGCAGGACTGAGTTTTGATCATTTGTGCATGATGTAATGTATAAGTATGGTAAAACATATGTAAAATAAGAAACAGCATAAGTATGCAGTTTAAAATGTAAAACCAGTTGTTTTGTATTTAAATACAGGTGGTGCAAGGTGAGTGGAGGAATGAATGTGTGAGGTTTTAACATTAGGTAGCAGTGCTGGTGAGGTTAGTGGGCATTGCAATACAATAAAACGTTTTTGTGATATGAAAAAAATACTGGAGTCTTTGTGTATTAGATATTAAAAGTGACTCTGGAATTAAAAGAGTTATCCCCTAATTAGTAATTTTGGTATTAAATTTTAACTGCCAGATCTTAGACAATTTTCTTTCTAATTTCTGTAGATCTCATGTTTTCTACTCCCTTTGTAGTATCCATGCTGTTTGATACTTTTATGTCATCTGCAAAAAGACAAACCTTTCCTTCTAATCCTTTGGCAATGATGCTCACAAATATATTAAATAGAATTGGTCCCAGTATCATTTCTGAGGCACTCTACTATTCACCTTCCTTTCTTCTAAATAAACACCATTCACCACCACCTTCTTTTGTGTTCAATAGTGTACATTCATAGGCGGTCGGTGGCCCAACTGTTTGGGGAGGCTAAAGGGGGTGGGCTTAGGGGTGGGGCCAGGGGTGGAGCTTAAATCCATAATTGTCTGATAACACACAGAAAAAAAATAAATAAAAATAAAAGTCACAATTAATACCTTTTATTAAATTTAGATATTAGATATGTATAATATGTCAAAGAATAAAGTGGTTGCTCAAAGCATATTCTAAGCACAATCGCTCAACTGCAAAACACTATGCACAACTTTGTGCAAAAACACACTCAGAACCTTACTGTACCATAAATATTACACTGGGCAGAACCTAATACACCAATATACCACCCATACGGAAAATGCAGACTGTCAGCAATATGAAACAAGGGATCATAATATCACAATTCTCATGTACAGCCACAAAACACCCTAATTCATGTTTAATGTGGGATAAAATGCCATAAATAAATATAAACTTTTAATGTTGAGCACCTGATTCTCAAAGTGGACATATTCCAAACACTATAATGAAAATAAAATGATCTTTTCTACCTTTGTTGTCTGGTGACTTTTTCTGATCATGCTGGCCCAGTATCCTATTCTGCTGCTATCTGTCCTCAGTGCAGGTCAGGAAGTCATCCTCGTTAAATATCTCCCTGGCAACCCAAAACACCTCCAGCCAACCACCCTTACTCTCCCAGCAGTAAGGTAAACAAACCATAACCAATTTCTACAACTGGTTACACAAGGCTAGAGGGCTTTCACTGCAGCTCCTGCTGTGAGGATGGAGGTAAATCAACAATTTAAACCCCTCAGAGCACAGCAGGGGAGGCTTAGCCTCTCCAAGCCTCTTATACCAGGCGCCTATGTGTACATTGTTGATCAATAATGAACAGAATAAATATGCACACTATATGAGTAATAGGGCACACAATTTGAACAATCGAAAGACTTGGCTAAATTACAGCACCCACAACAGCTTAAACAGAGCTGCAAAGTTACTCAGTTCCAGGGTGATGACTTCTTGGCCAATCCTGGTTTTAAAATTACATCCCAAAGCAGTGTAGAATTTGTAAACCCTGATTCTAACCATTGAAATCAATGCTGAAGGTTCCATAATGATTTATGACGAGGTTGTCAGAAATCTAGGACTGGTCTCAAATCTCCTTTCTGTAACTGGCATTTGGAAGCTCTGGCTTAAGAGGGGGGGGGGGGGCTATGTTTCTTTTTCTCTTACCTCTCCTTCTGTGCTTGTAGGGTATATACCAAAGTTTACTTTCATAGTCTTAAGCACCTTGAGAAACCTTTTCTGAACTTTTCTGACTTTTGAATCTACTGACTCCTCTAGAAATTAGCCCAGGATGGGGTGGTCAAAAATATGGAACTGTCTCTAAATCTCCAGCTTGCAAATGAGTACCTTGAAATTTCTGGGCTTATGGTGCCTTCACCTGCTTCAATGATTCCAAAGTCTATGGCTTCAAACCATGTCTCAAAGTCTCCTGCTTTCAAGGTTCTAGCTCCTGGTATTCCAGTCCAGGTAACTAAATATATTTTTTTTTCTTTTTTTTTTTTTTTTTGCTTGCACACCCCTATTAAAGTTCAACTTTTGCTCTATATTTTTTGCTAAATATAACTACTTAGAGGTATAACTGGTCCCCTGGTAGAAGTACTGTGTGATTACCACTATGGATTAACCAGATTAACCATCACCATTTAAAGTTGGGAGCCAGACTGGGCAGGAGTGACTAGGAGACACTTCTTTCCCACTCACTAATTAGACACCAGGAAAACTCTGGTAAGTTGGGGGAAATGGGCAGGTATGTTTCGGGGTAGGGGATGCTTTGTATTGTTAGTGGGATCAAGGAAGATTATGATCCATACAGAGATGACAAGTTACCTAGTTCCAGGCTGGACACTTTTGGCCAGTCCTAGTTTTGAACTTATATCCCAAAGCAGCATGGGATATGATGTGCCTGATCCTACCCATTGAAATCAGTGTTGGAAGTCCCTTAATGCACCAGGATGGGATGGTCAGAAATTGAGGACTGTCTCAAAACCTCCAGTCTAGAACTGGATAATTTGCCATTTCTGTTCATGCTGACCCCTTTAGAGGCCCCCTACAAACATCACATAGTGGCCTGATTCCCCCAAGGAGGAGAACTGGTGTTATTTTTCCAGGAATAACACAGCTTGCAGTAAGCTGCATTATTGAAACATACCTGCCCATTTCCCCCAATTTACCAGAGTTTTCCTGGTGCTTAATTAGTGAGTGGGAAAAAAGTATCTCCCAGTCACTCTCTGTCCCAGACATGCCTCCCTTGCTGGAAAATACAAAATATTTTCAAGTGCAGGAGTAGCGTGCACTAAGCAGTTCACTATCCAAGGATGCCTCAGCGCATCTCGCGGTAGTGCTCTTTTAGCCAGCGGTAGGCCTATCACATCATAGTAAAAGGGACCCTTAGTATAATTTAGCAACTTTCCCTCTCAATCACTTTTTTTCCCCATTGGTATTTTCTGATAATTCCAAGGCTGATGCCTGAATAAATAATACAGCCCTTCTTATTTTAAAAATCTACCAGCAACAATATAGATTTTTGTATTTTGCGTATTACTTAACCTAATGAAAATGTTTAAATATAAATGGTTCAGAGCTATTTTCTTTTCTAATAAAAGCAACTGCACACCAATTTTCCCAAGCATCATCTTTCACATTATAGGCATTTGGCTATCATTCATGCCATATCTACAATATGCCAAAGTGGCTCAAAACAAAACTGTTAACATCACTAGTGCCTTACTGCTAACTGTACTTAAGGGAATCAGCAAATAAAACTTTGTGCTCTTCTCTGAGAAATCCACAGCAGGCTTAGGTAACTGCTTTATTTTATGCTGAAACCTATAATTAGATTCAGTTATCTGATTAGGCAGAATTTTCTTCTTGATTAACATTAAGACCCCAATATTCAAGAAAGGTTTAACTGGGCAGGGGATGCTCAGCGGGCTGGAAAGGGATATTCAGCGGCACTTAACCAGGCAGTGACACTGAATATCTCCTCTGATTGCACCGGTACTGTCTAGACTTGCCCCAGTACTGTCCAGACAGTACCAGGGCAGTCTAGGGGTGGAATCAGGGCAGTTCCTGAAGTACAAGAAAACAAATAGGCAGGCAATTAAGATCCAGCATGGAATAGAAAAAAAGATGTGAATTGCCAATGGCAATGTTGAAAAAAATAATTTATTCATCACATTATTTAAAATAATCCCAATACGGCTGTGTTTCGCTCTCCTAAAGGGCTACGTCACGGGCTAGCATTTAACCAATAAAAAGTACAGGAGGAAAATAAAACAGTTTTAGTTTCCTGCTGTATTTTTCCTTGCTGTTTTAGCATATATTGTTAGATGCTGATGCTGCTTTGGTTCTCCATTGTTTCATACACTAAGTCATTGTTTTTTTGTTGTTTTAGTCCAGTAGGTGGAATTTGTTTTACCGCACCACTGGGGTATGTATATGTTTGTGAGATTGACTTATTCATGATTTTATTAATGTTTTATGATATGTTTTATTTTTTAGTATGTTGTTCTGGCATGATTTATTTATACACATACAGTATGTATACGTCTTTTTTTTTTTTTACAGAATGCTAGCCCTTGATGTAGCCCTTTAGGAGGGCAAAACGTGGCCGTGTCGGGCTTATTTTAAACAATGTGTTGAATAATTTATTTTTTTTCAACATATTTTTCAGCATCATTTTTCTGTTCCATGCTAGTTCCTGAAGTGATACAGGCACTGGCAATATTCATTGCCAGTGCATGCATACCAAACCAGGCAGTTACTTTAGCTATTCTAACTGCTCAATTTAGCTATGGAAATATTGGCTGTACCTGCAAAACTTTCAGGTATACCAGTACCAATACATCTCTGGGTCCAATGCGGTTCACAGTAATGGTACAAAAATACAACATGACATACCTAAAATAAGTTTCTAACAATATCTCATAAAATTAAGAAAAAAACTCATTTAAAGATAGTTATTATCATATAAAAAAAAGTCTAGAGCATTTTATGAAAAGCAAAATAGCTTGACTCTAATGTCCAAAGATAAAAGATTCCATTTGGAAATCACAAAGGAGGAAAAGACAGAGCCAGCCACCCTGGAAAATCTAGTACTTAGAGGACGAACAACCTTCAAAGACCTTAACCAGAAGGAAGATCCAGAGAGAGGTGCACAGATTAAATTGGTCACAAGTTCTAATGTATGGCCATAAATAACCAGAAGAATTATACAAACAGATTTCATCAATATTCTCCTAAGAACCGTGAGCCAATGCAATTTAGTAATGTAAAGAGAAATACTATCATATTTTAAGCCTAAAAATCAGTCAAGCCAAGGGTTTTGAATAAACTGAAGGATCCTAAGGAGTTTCACAGAAATACCTGAGTAGATAGCATTATAATCAGGGCTTTTTTGAGGGGGTACTGAGTTCTGGCACCTTTTCTATTGTCTGCTAAAAATTGACCCATGGTCCCCAAGTTTTAATGAAAGAGGTCAGGCTCTACACACCAATTCTGCGTTGTCATAGATTCTGTGACTAGTTGCAGGGGGCTTGTCTATTGTGGGGTGGGTCCCTCAGTGATCCCCCCACCCCTGAGGGGTGGCCTGGCATTTGAGTACCCGCACCTTTTTTGTTAGAAAAAAATGCACTGATTACAATAATCAAGTTGTGCCAATACTAGCATCTGAACTAATAGCCTAAACGTTGATCAAAGAACGATCTTACCAATCTCAATTGTCTTAGCATACCTGGTTACTCAATGTAGGTGCCTTGATATTGCCTATCATTGACAAAATAGCTTAGCCAGAGGAGCGAGAATGAAAAATAGAAAAATCTATCAAGTGAATTTATAAATAAGGGTCCTGGAGACTTTGCATCCAATTTCAACTACATTTCACATTTTTAAAATAATCAATTTACTTAGGGCCCTGTTTACTAAGCCACAATGTAGGCACACTAAAAGTGTGCACGCCTACAGTGCGGCTTAGTGACCTGGGCCCATAATCAGCTGCAGGGAGGAAAGGAGAGAGTTCTATATCAGAGCCCCAGCATTTCTCTTCTCATAGAGATATGGGGGGGGGGGCAAGAGAAGCTATCAATATGGGCCACCATTATGAAGGGTTATTTTGCCACATGCTGTGCTATTTTAGCATAGGGTCTGACTGCATAAAATGGGACCCTGTGCTAGCATAGCCTAGCTTGTGGTAAAATAACTCATCTTAATGGTAGTCCACATTGATAACTCCCCCCCTAGAGGAGTACAAAGATCATATAAGTCAATTGTAACTCGTTATGTTGTACCAGAGTTGTTTTCTAGATGGTGATGTTTATCACAATCAGAAGTCATTGCTCTGTGTGAGAGAATCCAACGTATTTCAGGTTGAAAAGCTTTATTCAATAAATGTTAAGAGCTGTCAATGAGGTTCATAGGCTTTCAAGATGAGATAAGTACATATTTAAGATGTGGCGTGTGTGATCTGAAAAGCACATGTGAAGGATTTTCTTAGGCAGTGTTCTCTGTTGATATTACAATCTGCAAATAATCTTTTTTTTTTCCTAAGACCAATATGGTGACTGGAATGCTTCTCTCTTGTGGGATAGAGTGAACTCTTAATTTAATTTAATTTAATGGACTCTATTTGCATTACAAAGTTCTTTTCAAATTGGCAGTCAAGATATGAAATATAGCCAGAATACCTTTCTAGGTTCCCATCAAAATTTCTTAAGAAAGTTAGGTATCATCTTTCTGTGAAGTCATGTAGCACACTCATTTCAACACAGAATGGAATTAAAAATGCCAATTCTAGACTTCTCTTTTGTAGAGTTTAATAAATGTAATGTCATGTACCTAATGTAAGTCCAGGATTTGGCATAATCTGTTTATGCAATCAGGGTCCGATACACAAAGGTTACTGTGGGCTCCTTTAACTAAGGTGTTCTGAAAAATGGCTTGTGGTAGTGTAGGTGCAGGTTTTGGGCACGCGCCGATCCATTTTTCAGCGCGCCTGTGAAAAAGGACTTTTTTTTATTTTTGACGAAAATGGACGTGCAGCAAAATCAAAATTGCCACACTTCCATTTTTGGTCTGCGACCTTACCGCCAGCCATTGACCTAGCGGTAAAAACTCACGCGGTAACTGGGCGGTAATGACCTTTGCACTTCAAGTGCCACTTGGCGTGCATCCAATATTCACATCCGACAATAAAAATTATTTTTCAGATGTGTGTATCGGATGTGCGCCAAAAATGAAATTATTGCAATAGCCATGCAGTAGCCCGGCAGTAACTCCCATTTTGGCATGCGTTGGGTGCACATAGATGCTTATGCGGCTTAGTAAAAGGTCCCCTGTGTTTGCAATGTTTGCTTTAGACATGTTGTAGCCTGTTTAAAGCAAATGTTACTTTGCGGGTCAGGGTCACCTGAGACCAGGGCCACAAAGAAATACAAAGCATTACAGCTTTTTCAGTCACACACACTTAGCTGGGCATAGGCTGGGGCCAGATAAAGATCCAGAAGTCTGTAGGGTGTTAAGTCATGGCTTTTACTCTCTACTCACACAGCCCACTTCTCAGTTCATTCAGGAGCAAGTAGTAGTCCAGGCTTTATATGAGACAAATGGGAACTTTACTGAAGCTCTCTGCAACGAGCAGTTCGAAATCCTTTCAAATATAAATGAAATCAATTTGTAATCCAACTTGATATCAGATGCAAACAAACCAGAGCCAAACTCTCTCGTTCAATTTATAACCCCTACAGTATCTACATATTTACAACTCCTCCTGTCCATGCCCATCATTTTTGCAGCTAGTGGATCTCCATTTTGGATCAGAACACACTCCTCCAAAAGATGTGTCTTTCAGGGCTACTACCTTTTCTCTGAACATGCTCTTTCCTGTTCTTACTCCCAGGCTGGAATCCCCTATTTCCTACCTGGAGCACTCCTCCAGTTCACGGTTACTGCTTTGGGTGGAAGAAATCTCACATTAGGTCAGCCTTGGCTTCTTGAACCCATCCAGGACTCCCTCTCTTCTCCAAGGGTCCTGGCAGGGGTAGAGGCAACCAAAGACCTCATACTTTTCTCAATAGCAACTCTAAACTCCTCCCCTACTGTCACTCAATAACCCAGGGACATTTCACTCAGCAGTTTCCACACAAACACTCCCTTTAGGCCGGGCTTCTCATAACACCATTACTAACACTTTCCTCCCCTCAGAGTCTCCAGGGGCTCCCATCACCTTAGTAATCCCCATTTTAATGGGAGATTACACATCTAATGCACAAAGGGGTTATCCATCACTTTTACCATTCCCTGTAGCAGCTACCAACAATTTTATGCAAATGCATTACAACAAGCTCATTAAATGAGCATTCTGAGCAATGCACAGACCTGAGCGCCTACCTTTAATGAGCAAAGTTTTATGGCAGGTCTGGACCTGTCCATATGGGGAGCAGTCTGTTTGTATTGTATAATGCAAGCAGACTGCTCCCATAAAGTAGGCGCACACAGTGCATGGACCCCAGGCCACCAACCCCCTGCCACCCCAAAACTTTCCCTGGTGGTCCAGCAGATCCAGACACAGATTCAATCCTGGATCTGACCCTTCCCAAGACCTTAAAAAAATCTCACAACCCTCCTTGGTGGTCTGGTGGACCTACCCCCCAAAAAAGAAAGATGCACCGGGCAGGGGCTGGGTGCTGCCATTTTGGAAGTGGGTGGGCACAAGGCAGGAGGCAGCCCTCGTGCCTTCTACAAAGGTAGAAGAAAGGGACTGGGAGTGAAAGGGAATACCGCTAGATCACCAGGGCTATTAGTGGCCACCAGGGGGGGGAGTTTGGCCCAGCCTGGGTTCTGCAGGTCAAACCAGGTCAGGTCGGGGGTGGGGGTCAACCGAGGTCAGGAGATTTTTGTGGAGCCCAGAGGTGCAGGGGTTCAGGAGAGGGTCCAGTGGATTGCCAGGTATTTTATAAAAGTGTTTGGAGGGGAGGGGGTCACTAGAATCACAGATTTTTTTGAGTTGCATGGGGAAGCTCAAGAGGGCCCACTGGACTCCAGTGAACCCCATCTCATGCACCCTTAAGCCCAACTCAAAAAACTCCATGGTGCTCTAGTAGTGTCAATTGTATTTGATAGCTTTAAGTCGCAAATAGCGACCAATGCAGAAAGGGATTTCTGTGCATCTCATTTGCATGCAATCCCCTTTATGCATCGGTCGCTGTTTGCGACTTGGTAAGTTCTTCCACGGCAGCTGTATTTACCAGCAACCTATGTGCATCTGGTCCTCAGTCCCACAATTAGATTGGCTGCTGTCGTGGATAGGATGCTGGGCTCGATGGACCCTTGGTCTTTTCCCAGTGTGGCATTACTTATGTACTTATGATAATAGCATACAGATAATGCTCTACCACCCTTGCCCTGGCAGCAAAATTATGGAACTGAATGATAAAATTTGGTATGGAAGTGATGAGGATTGTAATGATATTAGATCTTAGATCTCTGTTGTTGTGGATTGTATAGTGTATTTACTCTTTTATGTAGTATAATTCAGTTTTTTTTATTTAACTCATAGAGATTATATTGATTGTTAATTGTTTCTAGTATCTATTATGATTTTTGTTTTGTAAACCGTTATAATTCTATGGTTCTAAGTGGTATATATAGTATTAAAATCAAATCAGATCAGTTGGCAAAGATCACTACATGAGAGCACAATGAATTGGGAATTCACACCAAATTTCTAGAGGGGTAGGGGACTGCCAGTAGGTCATATAGAGGGGAATGTTTAATATGATGTTTAAATCTGATTTTGGACATTTTGGAAAAAATGTCCAAAAATACAGTAATGAACATAGCCATTTTCAAACCAGAAAAAAAATCCAGCTTTTTGTTTCAAAAATGGCCGTTTGCTAGGTATTTTTATGCTCAGTGCATCTATCTTTTAGGGCCATTTTTGAAAAAAAACAAACAAACAAGTCTGAGGGAAAAATGCACAAAAACAAGCCATTAGGATGTTTGGTTGGGGAGGGGGGGTAGCATTCTTAGTATACTGGCCACACAGACATTCAAGTAGAGCACTGAAGTACCCTAGTGAGACTTCACATGAAAGATCCCAGGTACACATCTCACTGTTACCCCCTTATATTGTATGGTGAGTCCTACAAAACCCTGTAAAACCTACTGTACCCAACTGTACACCACTACAGTAGCCTTTATGCCTGCAGGTATCACCTAAATGTAGAATCTAGCAATACACAAGATATAATAAAAAGGGAAAAAATGAAATGAACAGTAAATATCTTCTAGACACCAAGTTCACAATTAAAGACATCTAAGATTGCAGAATCCAGAGGATGCTGAATACTAAATAAACTAATAAAGGAAATGATAGAGTAATTTATATAGTATACAACTTGATTAAAATCCAGTTGATAGTTATAGTGCTTATTTTAGAAGTGCCATTTGCATTTTAGATGTTCATAAACTGGCACATAAACATTATCTTGCATAAACATCTAAATTCCAATCTTGCAAAGCTGGGATATAAAGATCTAGAGAAGAACACGAAAATAGCAAGGGGGCATGGTCTGGGTGTGTTTTGGATGGGACTAGGGAAAACCCCAAAAATGAATATTTTCCATTTCAGAAGGGGAAGGGATATCTGTGTCCTAAGATATCAACATTGGGATTTATGCCTGCAACCTAGGACATGTGGAGGGGCAAAATCGAATGCGAACGCCTATCTCCATGGATGTCTATGCCGAAAACGGGTACGTGAAGAGGCAGGACAGACCGTATTTTCGAAAAATAAGGATGTTTTTCAGCTGGCGTTTGTTTTTTTTTAGCGATAATGGAAACGAAAAACGCCCAGCTCAAAAATGTCCTAATCCAAGCCATTTGGTCATGGGAGGGGCCACGATTCGTAGTACACACGCCCCCCCCGACATGCCAGGACACCAACTTGGCACCCTAGAGGTCAGTGCGGTGGACATCAGACAATGCTCCCACATGCATAGCTCCCTTACTACGGGTGCTGAGCACCTAACCCCCCTCCCCCAAGGCCCACTACCCACAAATGTACAACACTACCATAGCTCTTAGGGGTGAAGGGGGCACCTACATGTGGGTACAGTGGGTTTTGGAGACCTCCCATTTACCAGCACAAGTGTTACAGGTAGGGGGAATGGGCCTGGGTCCACCTGGCTGAAGTGCACTGCGGTACCCACTAAAAGTGCTCCAGGGACCTGCATACACGCAGGCCTCTAGGACTTATTGCTGCTATATAACATTGGCACACCAGTTGACACTTGAAGACTAATCTCTCCAAAAACGTCCTTTATTGGAATAAGCACGCTTACTTACAGTTAACTGCAGATCAGAGGTTTGCCCCACTGGCAACGAGTCTCCCTGGTAATGAGATTAGCAGTAGGTCAGAGCTGGCAGAATGGTGTACAATGCCCTCTTTCAGCCACATTCAAGGTAAGAACTAAGTTCTGTAATGTGGCTAACACGTGAAAGGGATCTAAAAGTGTCTTACAAAAATGGCCACTACCTCATGGACTACCGGAAACAACACAGGGCACACTCTGACCCAGCAGAGGGAAAAGCACCATGAGAGTAGAGCCTACCAACTGCCAACATCGTGAGCATTTGCCACAAGCTAGTGGAATCACGGAGCCCAATACCCTACACCCACCACAATGCATTGCTGATGTGACTCTGCAGTGTGCATAACAGAAAAGGTGTCACACTCACCTGAGAGCCACATCAGAACCAGGGAAAGGCTGTCACAGAATAGAACACATTCTGCTGTCATGGAGGTGGGTACGGCATTTGAGGCTGGCATAGAGGCTGGAAAAAAAAGTTTTTAAAGTGAGGTTTTTTTGGTGGGAGGGGGTTAGTGACCACTGGGGGAGTCCGGGGAGGTCATCCCCGATTCCCTCCAATGGTCATCTGGTCAGTTGGGGCACTTTTTTGGGACTTGTTCGTGAAAAAAAAAAGGGTCCACAAAAAGTGACCCAAAATCATGGTAAAAACGCCTTTTTTTCGATTATCAGCTAAAGACGCCCATCTCTCCTCGGCCAATAACACGCCCCAGTTCCGCCTTCACCACACCTCTGACATGCTCCCGTCAACTTTACCCATTTCTGCGACAGATTGCAGTTGGAAACGCCCAAAATCAGCTTTCAATTATACCGATTTGGGCGCCTACGGGAGAAAGACGCCCATCTCTCAATTTGGGTCGCAATATAGGCATTTTTCTCTTTCGATTATAAGCAGGATAGGTTTCAAAACAATTCTCCTATTGAGCAGCACTCCATTAAATGGATTAAGGGAGGACATCCCCTTAATCCCCCAGTGCTTGATGTCCACCTCTGAAAGCTGAACAGGCAAGAGAAGCCAGGCTCTATGACCTTCAGGAACATAAACATTTATGTTGCTATTCCATGACAGGCAACAGAAGAGTGGGTCAGAAGTGCACAAAGAGAAGCAACACAAAAAAAGCACAAAAGGTCCTCCAAGACTGGAACGAACAAGAGTTCTTTCATAAGTAGACCCGACATGGGCCGTGTTTCAGTGTGTATACCTCAGGGGTCAATACTGATAAGAGCTCTTGATGAACATACAAATTTATTGAACAACTTGCTCAAAAAATCAGGCAATCACAATCACAGGACCGCCTCAGCGCACAGGCGAAATTACAAACTGCAGTGAACTTAGATGTGGACATAGTGAGCTTTTTCAGCCCTTATTATTGTTGATCTGATTTTTTCATGCTTGAACTCATCTTCACCTGTGCACTGTGATTGCCATGGTTAGTGGCTAGCCACTAATTGGCTATATCGCGCGACATAACTGATTAGGCACAGATATTCAGCTCCAAACTGGCTATATTTATCAGTTAAAAATAGGCTACATAAATAGAAGGCCTATCTCTAATCACTAAGCACTTAACCAGTTAGTGCTGAATATGGGTTTAACCGGTTAAGTTGCCAAGGTCAAGAATGAAGCCGGATATTCAATGCCAGTTGCCAGAAATGACCCAGCACTGAATATCCGTGTTTAACGCCAGTGGCAGACAGCAAAAGCACTGTCCACTGCTGGCTGAATATTGGGGAGAAATGTTTATTCAGGCAGCAATGTCTCCAAATAAGTAAGGGGCCCTTTTACAAAGCGGCGGTAAGTGCAATGGAGGCTAACCGCACGCTATCCCGGAACTACCGCTGGTCCAATGCAGCCGCTGGCAGTAGTTGTGTCTCTAGCATGCCCCATTTCTGGTGCACTATAAGTTTTTTTTTTTTAAATAGTGCGGTGCTAATGAGGTGATGCCCAATTACCCCGCGGTAATTGAGCATCACCTCATGGTGCCCGGTTAATGCCGGGTTACCAAGGGAATCCTTACTGCCACTTTAATGGGTGGCAGTAAGTGCTCCCCACTGCATGGCCATGTGGTAAGAGATATCTTACCGCATGGCCATTTTTTGAGGGAGGGGCACATTTTACCCCCTGCGGTAAAAAGGGCCCTGGTGCGCTGGAAAACTACTTCAGGGCCCTTTTTCCTGCAGCTTAGTAAAAGGACCCCTAAGTTTTGCACATACTTTGACAGAAATCCTTACTTCTGGGCCAGGATATGTGAAATATGATTTCAACCTCTTAAATTCCCTATATAAGGTAAGCTGATTTTCCTATGCAATTATATACTTGTACCTTTTTTAAGAAATGGTGATCAATCATTTAATTACTTGGACAGGTATTCCCTCCACCTCCTTCCTCAGCATCGATGAACAAATTCAATTTCCATTCCCCACCTCATGCGCTTTCACTACGTAGGCAGCTTAGAGACTTTGATCTTGTTATTAGTAACATGTGGATGTCCTGTTCGCTCTGATTCATACACTAAACTGACTGTTTCTGGACAGCACTGAAAAACATCTTTGCATAGATTACCACCTGCTGAAAGGTGGTTGTGCATAAAAATGCTTTTACAGAGCCACCTGCAAAAAAAAAAAAAAAAAAAATCAATAACTACCATGAAGAAAACCTCTATGTCTGCCTTGCTAAGCAAGAACACTGTGGGCCTTTTTACTAAATGGTGTTAAGCCTTTACCACATGGTTAGCGCACAGTTTATCATTTATTTATTGGATATACCTCCCCTTTTGTTCACAAGTCAAGAAGGCTCACATGAATTACGAATTAAAATTACAAAAGAATATACAGAAAAGAATGCCATCGTTAGATAGGACAGAAGAACCTATATACACACACTCTGCGATATAGACAAAATCATTCACACAAATAATGAGGTATAAGCAAAAAAGAACACATGAAAAACAGTCTTACCAAAAATTGCCACCCATTGCCCCCATACTCATTTAACCTGAGTACAGAATCAGCAATTATCAAACTACTGCTCAAATGCATTAATTTTGTGGTACTTTGGCTGCTACTATGCATTAATCTGCACTTAATGGGGGGGGGGGGGGGGGGTCAGAATTGTTGTCTGAGGGGATGTGGCATGGACAGAGAGTGGGCGTGAAAGCTTTAGCCAGCTAGCACATTATACTTAGCATGCACTAAGGAGGGAACTTAACAAATGACACAGAAAAACTTGAACACTAAGCCTGGTTCTCTCTTCCCAATACTCCCCTTATCTCCCAACTACTCTCAACACCCCTGATGTCAAACTCCCCATATCTGACAACTTAAAAATACTGGGAGTAACGATAGACAGCCATTTATCTTTTGATAACCACGCTAAGCTCACCACGAAGAAAATGTTTAATATGATGTGGATATTGAAACGAGTGAAGCCTTATCTCCCACTCAACACTTTCCGGAACCTGATACAGTCTACTGTTATTACCCATGCCGACTACTGCAACAGTGTCTTTTTAGGATGCAAAACCCAAATACAGAAAAGACTCCAAACTGTCCAAAACACGGCTGCCAGACTTTTTTTTGGCAAATCGAAATTCGAAAGTGCATCACCTCTTCCAGCGAAACTTAATTGGCTCCCCATCAAAGAAAGAATACATTTTAAGATCAACACAATGACCCACAAGATCATCCACGGCGAATCCCCTGGCTACATGAATGAATTGATTGACCTCCCTGCTAGAAACAGATCTAATTCTTCACGAACTTATCTTAACCTACACCTTCCCAATTGTAGAGGAATTCAGTACAAGACCTACTACGCATCCAGTTTCTCCTTTTTGGGCAGCCAGCTTTGGAACGGTATACCCAGACCAATCCGATTAATAAATGACTTCTTGCCCTTTAGAAAAATGCTGAAAGCTCATCTCTTTAAGCAAGCCTACCCAAATGCCCCAACCTAATCTCACCAACTTCCACCCCCAATTCTGTTCTGACTTAAATACCAACCTCCCATTCTTCTCTTTCCATCTCTCCTTTATCCCTCCTTACCCTTTCTCCCAAATTACACTATCCTATCCTGTCTACCCTCTTTTATCCTAGTCATATATTATCTAGCTCAACTTATCATACACTACTAAGCCCAACTTTACATTGTTTTACTACTGTTTTATTAAAATTCTATTAACTTTGTATTTCAAATTACTATGTAAGCCGCATTGAACCTGCATTATGTGGGAAAGTGCGGGGTACAAATGTAGTAGTAATAATAATAATAATTTTATAATGGGAGCACACTGTTTATAGAATAACGTTTGGTGCGGATCCTGCGCCTAACTTCTGGGCACTATACATATGCCTGCTAAAAGCAGGTGTAAATGCCGGCACCAGATTTAGGTGTGCTTCTGGTGAATTCTGTAAATCTGCCCACAAATTTACTCCCCCTTGGCCACATCCCTTTTTAGATACACATAACTGAAGTTAGGCTCTGTGTTTTATAGACAAGAGCTCAACGTGATGCCCATGCAAATTTTTAAGATTGCCAATTAACATCAATAATTGGTTCTTAACACCCAAATATTGATGTTTCCGGCTCATTAGTGAATTTATTTGTGCGTGCATTGGACATGGTATATAGAATCTGGGGGTAACTGGCTAATGCAGAGTTAAAGTGGGAGCATTCATCCCTTCTTAAATAGGAAGCAGTGAGTGGTCCCATGTTATCTTCCTGCATTTAATAGAAGAAGGAGTAAGGTAGGCTGGCTCTTTCCAAACAACAAGGGAGATGTATGTGCAATTATAAGTCTTTATTAAGAAACACCAAATGACTCCACAGCTGCTGTGTTTCGGCGCCTAAACGCCTGCCTCAGGAGTCTTGTGGTATATTAAAATGGTGTTATGCAAAGAGAAAGCAAATACCATTGTTTTCTGGTTCTAGCACAGAAAAACAAAGCTCAAGGCTAATTTCATAGTCCAATGTCAATGAAATAACTTAGGCGCCGAAACACAACAGTTTTGTCAAGTCGCTTGATGTTTCTTAATAAAGACCTATAATTGCACATACATCTCCCTTGTTGTTTGGAAAGAGCCAGCCTACCCTACTCCTTCTTCTGCTTGATTGACTCTTGTAGGGATTGAGTGTTCCTCCACTTTTGTGGTTGTTCCTCCATAACTTCCTACATTTATCACATGCTAATGGTAACGTTAATGTATGACCTGCAAAAAAAAAATGTTAATTGCAAAATGTAGCACACTTTAGTAAAAGGTTCCCTATATCTGTTTTTTCCTTAGTATAGCTTAGCTTTTTGCAGATATGGGGGTCCTTTTACTAGGGTGTGCTAACGGATTTAGCATGAGCTAACAAATTAGTGTGAGTTAAATGCTAAGAAGCCCATAGGTATACAATGGGCTGCATGGCATTTAGTATGTGGTAATCTTAAGCGAGTACTAAATCCATTACTGCACCTTAGTAAAAAGACACCACGGTGAATTCTTTCAGCTAATACAGTATCTTCAGAACTATAGCAGATACAGAGGTCCTTTTACTAAGCAGTGGTAAGAACTAAGGTGTGCTTATTGTGTGGGGAAAATGCACTATCGTGGGGCACACTTAGGCTTCTAATGGTAGTGTTGGCATCTGCGCTTACTGGGGGTGTTTGAGGGAGTAGAGAGTAAGCGTGCTCAGCACTAATTGTAAAGCACAGCTACATTGTCGCACACCTACCAATTAGCGCATAGTTAGCATGTGAGTGGAGGAGTGGCCTAGTGGTTAGAGCACTGGTCTTGCAATTCAGAGGTGGCCAGTTCAAATCCCACTGCTGCTCCTTGTGATCTTGGGCAAGTCACTTAACCCTCCATTGCCTCAGGTACAAACTTAGATTGTGAGCCCTCCTGGGACAGAGAAATATCCAGAGTACCTGAATGTAACTCACCTTGAGCTACTACTGAAAAAGGTGTGAGCAAAATCTAAATAAATAAATAAAATTTCCATCTACTAAATAGGTGTCAATAAGGGCTCACATGCTATTGGCCACATGCTAATTGGGAAACTAATGTATGGTCATTAATTGAGGAAATGAAAACTCAATCATTATACAGCTGCACTAATGGTGGCCTCAGTGTGCAGGGAAACCCATGTGCTATTCATAGCACAGGCCACCTTTTAGCATAGCTTAGTAAAAGGGCTCCATAGTTTTTTAACTGCAAACCAGATGTGGCTTTCTGCAAAGAATCCAAAACTGACTGTTATTCATATTATGCAATTTTGGCAGATATTTTCCTTTGGAAGGTACAATTATTGTGCCATTATGTTCAATGATGCTAGTTAATGGTTCCCTTCATAGCTGAGTACGACAGTCTGGCAACCACTCTTCAGAAAGTTGATCATGTAGTCAAGGATAAAAACTAGCTGAAATCCTTTCATTTGTCTCAACTATTGTCTAAATATACTTATTAAGAATCTGGGAAAAGTATTTTTGTTTGTCTTGAACATGCTGGATATACTTCTGAAGGAACTACTCCAAATTTTGTTTAGACTATGAAAGCAGAGGAAGAACCCTATAGTCCCCTAATATTAGTTAGTTTCTTTCTGCAATGTCACAAACCATAATGAATCTCTGGTTTTCCATTCCAGCAAAATTCTTGTGCATAGGACTAAAGAAAAACCTAATGGGTGATACTGGGGCAAAAACCTGAGACACGGAAAATTAAATATGTCAGTTGTATGTAAACATTAAAAAAACTACCAAAATTGGGAATGGTTTCCGTGAGATGCAGTCTTCTCAAAGAAAATATCCCTAAGAAGTATTCAACTATTAATCAGTCACACTACTCTGATATCACTTGCTCCCTAGATGAAGAAATATTCAGTCAACCAAAAAAAGTAGAAGAAAGTTCCAAAACCTGACAGAAGTCCAATATCTTCAATAAAATAAAATAAAAAGGGTTATTAGCCACTAAAAGTCACACACATGATCCAGACTCAATATGGTCCGTGTTTCAGCAAGTTGCCTTCCTCAGGGTTCACACCTCATCATATATGTATGGAACAATATAGAGATAATCTTCATCAATGATGAGAAAAACAATGTGGAAATGAACCACAATGGTGTCCGAAAAACATATGTAGACCCATGAGGAAGGCAAACATTTTTTGTTGCCTGTTTGATTGATTGTGGAAGCAATTTCACTAAAGTCCTGGCCTTCTTCTTAGAGATTTCCTGTGCATGGGAACAGTATAGGTTTCTTACCCATGTGTCCCTGTATCCACTATATTTTGTTGTGCGTCCTACCTACAGATGGAAAAAGGACCAGGGAGATATAAGCTTCAGTCTCAAAATGGCTATTGTGACCTCCTGTGGCAGTCTCAGCAGCCATTTTGACTGTGAAGCCAGCATGGGCAGGAATGACTGGGGATCACTCCTGCCCTGAAGAGGCCACTACTGGGGCTTCTAAGGAAGGCCCAGGGAGGGCCTTCAGGAAGTGGTGAGGACTTCAGGTGGTGCTTGTGTTTGGGGGAAGGGAGAGTGATCAGATTGTGGTCAAGGAAGTAAAGTTTCAGTTTCAGCCAAAAATGTAATGACATTTTTGGCCAAAATTGAAGCAAACCACCAGGGTTTCCAGTGCTGATGGAAAAGAGTATGCACTCTTTCTGAAAGAGTACACCCTCTTTGCAATAGCGCACACTCTTTCAAAAAAGCTCACACTCAACAACTTTACTCTCATGATGACAAAATGGCCAAACAAAAATGAATATACAAACATTCCCAGAAACAACATGGGGAATCTACACAAAATGAAAAATTTCTGGTTGCCCATTCCTAGTTAAGCCAGGTTCTCTAACCCCACCCTTTTTACAAAACCGTGCAAGCAGCTGCATGTGCGGTAATGCCGATACAACCCATTTGTTGGCATTTCTGCACGGCAGCCACTAGTGAGACTTTTTAAATGGGGTGAGGGGGAAGGTAAGATAAATAGGGTCTTTACAAATCAGCTTGTAACCTTGGGGTCATCTTCAACTTCTCCCTCTCCTTCTCTGTACATATTCAACAGACTGCTAAAACCTGTCGTTTCTTTCTCTATAATATCAGCAAAATTCGCCCTTTCCTTTCTGAGCACACTACCAGAACCCTCATCCGCACTCTTATCACCTCTCGCTTAGACTATTGCAATTTGCATCTCACAGGTCTCCCAATTAGCCATCTCTCCCCTCTTCAATCTGTTCAAAATTCTGCTGCATGACTAATATTCCGCCAGTGTCGTTATGCTCATAACAGCCCTCTCCTCGTCACTTCACTGGCTTCCTATCCGTTTCCGCATACAGTTCAAACTCCTCTTATTGACCTATAAGTGCATTCACTTTGCAGCTCCTCAGTACCTCTCCACTTTCATCTCTCCCTACATTCCTCTCCGGGAACTCCGTTCACTGGGTAAATCTCTTCTATCTGCACCCTTCTCCTCCACTGCTAACTCCAGACTCTGTTCTTTTTATCTTGCTGCACCTTATGCCTGGAATAGACTTCCTGAGCCGGTACGTCAAGCTCCATCTCTGGCCGTCTTCAAATCTAAGCTAAAAGCCCACTTTTTTGATGCTGCTTTTAACTCCTAACCCTTATTCACTTGTTCAGAACCCTTATTTTATCATCCTCACTTTAATATTCCCTTATCTCTTGTATGTCCTGTTTGTCTGTCCTAATTAGGTTGTAAGCTCTGTCGAGCAGGGACTGTCTCTTCATGTTCAAGTGTACAGCGCTGCATATGTCTAGTAGCGCTTCAGAAATGATAAGTAGTAGTAGTAGTTTACATTGAAGTACTTTAAAAATAAAGCAGTCAAACTTAACTGATCAGCTGGAATGGGAAGCCAACACAAGTTCAGAAGGGGCATAATCCCCCTAATTCTATAAAAGTTGCCAAAAATTGCATGCACAAATTTGGGTGTGCACCCAATTTGCATGCACAATTTAATAGAATAATGAGCCAATTAGCATCAATAATTGGCTTTATAACAAGCAATTATTGGTACTAACTAGATTTAATTGGCATTTATACACATAAATTTAGGCGCAGCATCTGCTTGTAAATGGAAAAAGGGGACATGGAAATGAGAGGGGGCATAGCCTTAATGGGGACATTCCTAAAATTAATATGTATTGATGTGGAGGGGCATAATCAAACGTGAACGCCTATCTCCATGGGCATCTATGTCCGAAAATGGGTACATGAAGAGGCGGGACAGACCGTATTTTCGAAAAAATGGACGTTTTTCAGCTGGGCGTTTGTTTTTTTAGCGATAATGGAAACTAAAAACGCCCAGCTCAAAAACATCCTAATCCGAGCCATTTGGTCGTGGGAGGGGCCAGGATTCGTAGTACACTCGCCCCCCTGACATACCAGGACACCAACTGGGCACCCTAGAGGTCAGTGCAGTAGACTTCAGACAACGCTCCCACATGCATAGCTCCCTTACCACAGGTACCCCCTCCCCCAAAACCCACTACCCACAAATGTGCAACACTACCATAGCTCTTAGGGGTGAAGGGGGCACCTACATGTGGGTACAGTGGGTTTTGGAGACCTCTCATTTACCAGCACAAGTGTTACACGTAGGGGGGGGGATGGGCCTGGATCCACCTGGCTGAAGTGCACTGCGGTACCCACTAAAAGTGCTCCAGGGACCTGCATACACGCAGGCCTCTAGGACTTGTTGCTGCTATATAATATTGGCACACCAGTTGACACCTGAAGACTAATCTCTCCGAAAACGTCCTTTATTGGAATAAGCACGCTTACTTACAGTTAACTGCAGATCAGAGGTTTGCCCCACTGGCAACGAGTCTCCCTGGTACTGAGATTAGCAGTAGGTCAGAGCTGGCAGAATGGTGTACAATGCCCTCTTTCAGCCACATTCAAGGTAAGAACTAAGTTCTGTAATGTGGCTAACACGTGAAAGGGATCTAAAAGTGTCTTACAAAAATGGCCACTACCTCATGGACTACCGGAAACAAAACAGGGCACACTCTGACCCAGTAAGCAAGGGGAAAAGCACCATGGGAGTAGAGCCTACCAACTACCAACATCGTGAGCATTTGCCACAAGCTAGTGGAATCACGGAGCCCAATACCCTACACCCACCACAATGCATTGCTGATGTGACTCTGCAGTGTGCATAACAGAAAAGGTGTCACACTCACCCGAGAGCCACATCAGAACCAGGGAAAGGCTGTCATAGGATAGAACACATTCTGCTGTCATGGAGGTGGGTACGGCATTTGAGGCTGGCATAGAGGCTGGAAAAAAAGTTTTTAAAGTGAGGTTTTTTTGGTGGGAGGAGGTTAGTGACCACTGGGGGAGTCCGGGGAGGTCATCCCCGATTCCCTCCAATGGTCATCTGGTCAGTTGGGGCACTTTTTTGGGACTTGTTCGTGAAAAAAAAAGGGTCCACAAAAAGTGACCCAAAATCACGGTAAAAACGCCTTTTTTTATTATCAGTTAAAGACCACCATCTCTCCTCGGCCGATAACCACGCCCCAGTTCCGCCTTCACCACGCCCCCGACACCCCCTGTCAACTTTACCCGTTTCTGCGATGGATTGCAGTTGGAAACGCCCAAAATCGGCTTTCGATTATACCGATTTGGGTGCCCAAGGGAGAAAGACACCCATCTCCCGATTTGGGTCGCAATATAGGCATTTTTCTTTTTCGATTATAAGCAGGATAGTGTAATAGGGATACGCGTCTAATGTAAGTGTGTACATTTTCACCATGTTTCAGTTGGTGAAAATGACCCCGCCTAAAGTTAGGCGAGATTCCCGGACATAAACACTATTCTATAAACTGCACCTAACTTTAGGCATAGCTTATAGAATAGCGCTTTTTTCAGTGCTGATTTTTTTTTTTTGCTCCATATATAGAATCTAGTCCATTATGCTGCTTCTTTCTACTACTTAAAATAGCTCAAACTGCTGTGTTCTGGAACAGTTGTATTAGCCTTAACAGCAAAGGGGAGTGAGAGTTCTGCTATTTTAAGTTCATTTCTGCTAACTTGTTTGTGTATAGCACTCATGAGATTTACAAGTTCAAAGATCAATCTCACCTGTCATCCTTCTAAGGTAAATGAAATGATCATCAAAGTGAATAGTGTGATAATCATATTACTGTAACTCACGTGTACTATACGGAGCTCTGAGCACGTAAGATATGAGGAACTGTGCAAACTTAGTGGAATAAATTTCAATCTAGTCTACATTATTGGCTTCGCTCTGCTAAGAATCTAAGGAGAGCTGAGTCACATCTGAGGCAATGGTGTGCTCAGAATCATTATTTCACTTCCAACTTGGTCTTTTGATATCTCCTCCCCTCCAGCCTGTAATCCATCTCAGACTGTCCCAAGAAAGATAATTGCTTAGACATAGGTTGTTCCAGATCACTAATCAGTACTGAACTTATAGATTGAGCTTAACTTCAAAATGACAATCATTGGCCCGGTCTGGACAGCTATTTATTGCTGTTCTTTATTTGCTAGTGAGTTACATGGAAATTAGAAAATTGAAGTGCAGAATTGTTTATGTTATAGGTGGAAAAGGTTATTTTAAGTGTCCTATATGTAACTGGGATTTCTTTTTGCCTTAAAATGTAAACAAGCAAATAAGGGTAGTATAAGAGTGTTAGGCAATGGTGCATCAAGTGAATTTTTCAGCCCTAAATATATTTAGGATCCTCTAGGGCTTTTTCAGAGATTTTGATAATTGAATCAGCAATCACAATTACTCCAAAAACTCTCCCAGATCAATATCTATATTCTCTCTCTCTCTCTCTCTCTCTCTCTCTCTCTCTATATATATATATATATACACACACACATACATCAATACATACACATACACTTGATGAGAGCAAGTTCCAAATCAGCAACCCTAGGTGGTCACCTAGCTGGCCCAATGATTAAGCCGGGTCCATATACAATAGTGTATATGTATATGCGGGAAGGGTGACTCCTGGAGATCACTGAGCCATGACATTTTTTAAATGACTTTTCAGCTTGAGCAGCAAGAACTCCACCGTGTAAAACATTGACCTTATGGCATTATGAGGTGATGCTTCAAGCAGGCTGTGTGCAGAAAATGTCCCATAATGCTTTGGAGTTGACTGTTTTGAGCTTTGCAGACTTACCTGGGGATTCAAAAGCTAGGTGAAACTGGAACTGAGGACTGGGCTAGGCAGGAACTCATGTATTAGCAGGACTGGATCTCAGGAACTAGCAAGGTTGAAACTCAGGAACTAGTGAAGCTGGAATACAGGAATTAGCAAGCCTGGAACTCAGTAATAAGCAAAGCTGGAGCTCCGAGTTGCAAAGGTACCAGAAAAGGGTCTGGACTTCTGTGAAATATGCCCAGTCCCTTGCTGTCATCATGAATGCGCCCTTGGAGATTCCCACCGCTAGCCTGATAAACTAAAGACTGCGATGTGTGCATGTGCCCTAGGAGGGTGGTGCTCAGCTGATAGGAGGTGAGCTGCCATCCCACAGTGGTCTTGAATGGAGCAGGAAGCAGTGGACAGCCTTCTCTCCAAATTCCTGCCAAGCTCCTGTTCTGCATCTCTGAGTTCCTGCCTTGCCTCTGAGTTCCTGTCAAGCTCCAGCCATTTCCTATCTGTTTTGCCTTGCCTTGTCTACTTCTAGCTCTTGCCTTGTGTTGCATGTTGTCATGTCCAGATCCAGTTCTTGCTTTGCCTTGTCTGGACCTAGTTCTAGCCTTGTTTCCTTGTCATGCCTTGTCCTGTCTGAGTCCAGTTCTAGCTTTGCTGCCTTGCTTTACCTTACCCCGTTTGGATCTGGTTCCAGTCTTGTCTGGCTTGCTTTGCTTTGTCCAGATCCAGTTCTTGCCTTGTTCTGCCTAGTCTTGTCTGCCTTGTCCTGTCTTGCTCTTGCTCCTGCCTTGTCCTGCCTAGTCTTGTCTGTCTCAGTTCCTGCCTTGGTTCTTGTCTTGCCTAAGTTCCTGCCTTGGTTCCTGCTTTGCTACAGTTCTTACCTTGGACTACCTTGCCTTGATGCCTGTCTTGTGCCAGCCCGGGGGGACATGGCTGCCTAAGTTGGGGTCTGACTGCAGTCCAAGGACTCACTATCCTGTGTCTGTGACATAAGACCACAAAAGAAGTTATTGAACCGATGATGAGATAAGGTGAGCCATGATCATGTGTCTCATGTGAAAAGAGTCGCCACCAATGGTTCAAATTGCGGTTTTATATTTCACAGTTTGAGCATGTAAAGATATTTATGGAAGTGTTGGGATTTTATAGAACTTGATTAAATACCCCATTGTAAAGATCTTCCTACAACTGACAAAATATTGTTTCACCAGAAGTTAGGCACTAACATGCTTACACCAACTCTGTGGCTGGTGTAATTGCTTGCACCTAAATTATAGGCACATATTTTTGTAGTTACGTTAGTATTTTCTTAATGAAAGAAGATACCTGCATTCCTTTATACAATAGGTTTTGTTGGTGCCCTCTGAGCACCTAATTATGGGTGCACAGTTATAGAATGACCTTCTGTATATGGAACCTGAGTCTGGATTGAAAATGTCAGTGTTATAGGATGGCTGGGGTTCTTCCCAGAGGTCTCTGACTGCTGCCTCTGCAGCATCCTCAGCACCTGCTGGACTACAATGCAAATGATGGTTTCAGAAATCAAATCCAGGACTCATTCATTCAGGGCATCTAATTTGGTTCTACAGTACTGTAGTGTCGTTAAGTGACACAAGAAAATCAGGGACGGTTTCCAGAGTGTGTGAACACTGCTTGCCTCTCAGTACACACCGTTCCCTATTATTGCAATCCCTTCTGTGAGATAAAGAAAAGAAAGTGTACAGTCTGGTACTGATAAGAACTTAAAGGCAGAAGAATACCACTAACTCTGTCCAGAGAGAACAGACAGATTCCTTTGAGTAAGCCTGCCAGAAGTGTATCATTAAATCATTGACCTATGGCCTCATTGGACTCATCCCTTCTCCTTGTCATGATTAAAGCCCTTCAGTGGGAGTTTTGCTGACCACTCAGAGCAAAGACTGAATACTTTTTGAAACTGCCTCTGTCTTCAGCTGCTCACTAGTTTCTTTTCCTCTTATCTTCCATAGCTCTAATGCTCCTTCTTTCTTTTCTCCTACTCCTTTCAAAGTTTTCAATTGTTTTGTGAATATCTGGGGATGACTCAGAGTGTTGTCACAGTGAGGAAAGAATAAAAGTCTGCAGGTGAACAATGGGCATCTGCAGTAGGTTGACTTTCAAAGCTTTTTCCTGCCCCCCAGGTTCAGAACAGGATCATCCTTCTCAGAAATAGGGGCTTGCCCTTTTAGCACTTCACAGAAGACCCAGTTAGCAAAGGATTAGTTTGAAATGGTTGCAATGCAATTCACTGATGCTATTTGTGACTAAGGAAAAGACTCAGTATCCATGGGCTGCAAATCATGGCATGACCTTGTATAGCCTTGGGCGTGTTCTTTTCATTCCTCTGGGATTTTTGTACAACTGCTGCAGAGCATTAATTTCGGTAGTTCATTGCATCTTCTGGGTAGACACTATCATACACTTGTAACAGACACTAAACTATCCACCTCAGCAATAGGTATATGCGTATCGCCTGACAGCTATGGTTGAAAAGTATACTGAAATTTTGCTTGAAGGGAAAATCACTATAAATTATCATTGTATTTATTTATTTTATCAGCAAGAGGTGCCTTTGAGCTCCATTTTTGTGCTTTCTCTTTGAGCCATTCTAGGACTGGCTTTCTGAAGCATTTTCTCTTTGGCATGTGTGGCAATAACTGATGACAAGACCATAGAGTATGAAATATTAACATAATAAATACAGTACCTAGTACATTTGCCCATACAAGCCAGGCAAGTACATAACATTAAGAAGCAGATAATAGAATGGAATATAATGTACAATGCATTGGAATTTAATTTTAGTGCTGGCAAATACTTAACATAGATATGAATTATAAATTAAAAATAATGCCACAGATACTACATCAATAGCCCATAGTATTAAAAGTGACATATAAACTAAAGCAAACAGTTAATATTCATACTAATGGAACTAACTACCATCAATGTATCCACTTGAATGAATGCCTACTATCGTGGTATTTCTCTGCTTCTACTGTGGTCAGGCTTAATAAATTGGCCCTGGAATGTTTACTCAGTCCTAATCTCATGCACAGATTTAGCACCACAAATCTAGGTAAGGCCTGAGCTAAGATTTCAATTTGCACACTTGAATTTGTACCTGGTAGAGAGAGAAACAAATCTGTCAGCCACCTGCTATAGCACAACTAGTTCTACTGTACTTTTGATTTGCATTTTGGACAAGGCAGTATGAAAGGGAACTTGTATAGGCTACTCTTTAATGGTTTATATTCATTTGATAGCCTTAATATGATACAAATGGACTTATATAGTCTAGACTTTGAGAATACCAATGACATGGTTGCCATTTCATGTAACTTGGCATGCTTAGTAAACCTCTTTAGTCATCACACCTCATATTAAGGGCTGTCTTCTCCAGTTCTGTACTCCAAATATAATTGTATTTTATGGGCTATAGGGCTTGTAACCCAGCACATCTTAATATTTTTATAACTTAACTAAATCGATGTGATGTGATCAGGGCCAGATTAAGGCATAGGCAAATTAGGTTTATCCCTTAGACCAAAACGGGTGGGGTGGGGTGGTGGAGCGGAGAGTGGTCCAGTTATATGTGCTCAGGACTGAATAGATTTTTTCATTAATGTCTTCAAGCCAGCTACTGATGCCTAAATTTTGTATCACCCAGAGATGCAAAAGAAGGATTGATTACATATGATACAGGTGGTGCACATCCAATAGTTCTTCAAGAATGAATTCCATGGCATTCCTGGGTCAGGTCATCTTTCTAGTCAAGCTGCTGAAGAAGACTTTATCTCCACAAACCACCTCAGACCTACTGACATTACCAACCCCCCCACCCCACCCACCCACCCACCCACACACAAAAACCACACATATACCTACATGTACATCCCCCACCTCCACCCCAAACACATAGGGTCAGTGCCTCTGAATATCTCTTCCTGCCTCATTCAGCCCAGTTAAATTGTTTTGAATTTCAGGCACTATCCTCCTAATTCTATAATCTATCGTGTCCAAATGTAGGCTTACTATGCAAATTTCACACGAAGGACTAGTTTCTATGCATGGCACCTGAAAAATAGGTGCTGAAAATATTTCCAGATAGGCGTATTCTTTAAACCACATCTAGATTTAGGTGCAGTTTATAGACTATGCCTAGCAGGTTTATAGAATACACCTAGTGGCTATGCATGTGCCTAACTCTAGGCGCATTCATTTAAGGTAAGTAAAACTTGGTGTAAATACCAACACCTAAGTTAGACATGGAGTAGGTGTATTCTATAACCTTGCACGTAGGGTTTTGGAATGCCCACAGCCATGCCCCCTCTTTGGCAGTGCACATTTGAATTTATGCATACCACCTTACAGAATATGCATAGCAAGTTGTGGGCATAAATTCTAATTAATGCCAATTAGTGTCAATAATCGCTTGTTAAGTGACATTTATCAGCACTGATTGGTTTGTTAAGTAATTAAATAGTGTGTGCAAATCCAGAATATGACCAGATTTGTAAGCGCAATTTTGGTCATGCTATATAGAATCTGGTGGAAAAATTTCAAAATAAGGTCCGTTGCATGTGCAACTTAATTTAATAATTGGCTGATAATTGGTGTTAATTGACACTACTTGGCAGAAATTAGCAGTTGAGTGGCCAACTGCCCTTTGTTGCTATTCTGGAAGTTGTGTCCACAAATTCTACTATGCCCAACTTCTAAGGGCGTGGATGTGGGAGGGTTATAGATATGTCAGAGGTGTGCCTAGAAGTTAAGCGTGTAGTTTATAAAATACTAAGAATTACATGCTTAACTGCCAACAGATAGATTTGAATACTTATACTAACCTTTGACATGACATATGCACTCGCTCCTAAAGTTAGTGAAACCGTGGCCTTATGCTGGTTTTCTATAACCACAGTTCTGGCAATTATAGAATACCATCAGTTTTGGTGCTCTTTCCACAATCCTATACGTTATTGCCCCTGAACCCCTCTCTCTGGCAATGGTCAAGAAGCTGTGAATGCAATTGGTAGTTTCCCTGGCCCCTAGTTTGCCCAGGCTGTTGAGATGTGCAGTTGTATTAAAACATAAAAACACCAAGGATATTTTTGAAATCATGCTATTTTTCATCCAAAACAACAACAAAACATTTTATGCCATTTTTGCATATGCTTTTTTTGTTCAACATGTACATTTTCGAGAATAGTATGCTAAAATTTATTTATTTATTGCATTTGTATCCCACCTTTTTCCCACCTATTTGCAGGCTCAAAGTGGCTTACATAGTTTTGTTAACACAAAAAGCTTTAGTCAGTCAGCTAGATTATTAAAGTGCATGTTATTTGCAAAAGTACAGTACAGTAACATAAAAAAAACTATCTGGCCGATATCCAGCGCTATTTAACCGGCCAGGAATGGTTCCTGGCCAGTTAAATAGTACTTATTTATTTATTTTAAAAAATGTGTATACCACCTAAGAAACTAGATGGTTTCCAAAAACCAAGCACAATAAATCATATACAATACATAAGTGCTAATATTCAGTGCAAAATAGATTATCACAATTTATGTGCGGAAATCACTAAGCATATTCTGTAAAGAACTGTGCATAAATTGTAAAGCACACAGTTCAAAATAAACACATGCAGTTTTAATGTGGCATGTTTATGGGCATTCTAAAATCTCCATGATTAATTACAGAATACGGGTCAGTGCACCTAAATCTATGCACGCGGATTTACACCAGGTTTTTATTGGTGTAAATGGGCATGTGTAGATTTAGGCACTAAAGTATCGACTAAGCATATTCTATAAACTGCACCTAAATCTTATAGACTATGCTTAGTTCCACACAGATTTTTTTAGGCGCCATATATAGAATCTGGCCCTTAGTGCATTCCCCCGGATTCTATATATGGCTCCTGAAAATCTGTGTTGAAACTGAAGCATATTCTATAATGTAATTGGTTAACTAGCTAATCAGCATTGTTAATTTGATGTTAACAAGAAATTATCAGCACTAATTGACATCAATTGAGATTTACGCACACAATTCGCTAAGTGTATTCTATAATGTGATGTGCCTAAATTCTAAGTTGCCTAGTTGAAAAGGGGGCGTGGTCATGGGTGTGATATGGGCATTTCTAAAATCTGTGCACATTATTATAAAATACACCCGATCTGCACCTAATTTAGGCATTGGGATTTACACCAAGTAAAACGTGGCCTAAATGGACGCAACCAAATGTAGTCATATGGTGAACCGCTCAGAGTATTCTATATACCATGTGGAAATTTAAGTCTATTCTATAAAATTTAGGAGTACTTTACAGAATATACCTAGGTGTAATCTTTTTCCATGCAGATTTTTAAGGCGCCATATGCAGAATCTGTCCCATAGTAGCTAACCAGCTATATTGTGCAATATAACTGGCTAGCAGTCCTATCTTTGGATGCTATAAACTTAACTGGCCAACACTGAATATTAACGTGTTTGGTTCAGTTTAAGCAGCCCCAAAAAAACCCTGGATATTCAGTGCTGGTCACTAGAAATGGCCCAGCATTGAGTATTCAGGTTCAGCGCCAACCACAGGACTTAGCCAACCTGTCTCCTGTAGGCTGAATATTGGCTGGACTGTGTCGTAAAAACCAGCAAGCACTAAAAAGGATATAACATGAATGAATGAAATGAACAAAATAGATGGAAAAGCCTAACAAAATCAAATAAATGGAAAGCCAAAGAAGATAAAACGAAATGTATTTTCACGCACTTCCCTAGCAGGCTGTGATTTAGAATTATCTTCCTATAATACCAGCAAGTGGGTTTTGCTGTCAGTGCATCCTTGCTGGCTAATAAAACAGGTTTTCCACATGGATTCATTTCTGTTAGAGGCTCCACTGTGTTTAATGCCATAGAAATATTGCCGGCCATTTCTTCTTTGCTTTTAAGACACGAGCAAGCAAGAAGCAGGGAGAATTTGTTGTATCACACACAGAGCCGCAGTTGTGCCCTGAAGCTACAAACAGTTTTCTCTCCAAAAGTGGTTAACTGTAGAAGAGGAGTTAAAATTAGAGTGATAGTAATAAAAATGAGCACAACAAGTATATACGAGATGTGGGTAGTTATAAACAGAATATTGCATTATATCTCTGCATAACATAATTATGTTCTTTATCTATGTAGAATCAAATTATGTGTTTATATAATATGCAATATCCCTTCCATTCAACCATTTTTTCTAGAATTCTAAAAATGATGTGGAGGGGCATTTTTCAGATATTTTGCGCTAAACATCCCAAATTCGAATAGCAAATGTACTGTTTTTAAAAAAAGAAAAATAAATAGTTTTTTTTTAAAATACCATTTTGAACAAGGTTTTGTGCTTTGTGTATTTACGTTTTTAGGCCATTTTTGAAAAAAAAAAATACACAAGTTAAAAATGTACAAAATTAAGCCATTGGGATGTAGGAGGGGCCAGAATTTTTAGCAGACTGGTCCCCCAGATATCACCAGAAGAGCAAAGAGCACCCTACGGGGGCACTGCTGTGGACTTCATAGAAATGCTGCCAGGTACACATCTCACCATTGCTCCCTTATCTTATCTACTGAGCGCTCCAATATCCACCAAAAACTCACTACCCCTAAATGTACACCACTGCAATAGCCCTTATGGATGAAGGGGGCATCTAACTAATGCAGTTTTTCCCATCTGTCTCTTCATTATCTGAGCAGACAGGAGGAGAAAAAAAATCTTATTTTGTCTCTTAAGTGGCTATAAGGTAACCTGTCTCCAGCTTTTAGACTTGCAATGCCTTTGGTCTTTATTGGCACAAAGACTCAAATCATATACATATGCAACAATTTGAATTTTACTAAAGCAAAAGTGTATTTAAATAGCCAAATCAAATTTACAATTACAAATTCCATTATGGTTAAAAGAAAATTAAATACTTGATCTGAATAACTAAGCATATGCAGCCAACTAAGTATTGTTTTGCTTAGTGCCTGTTTTTTAAAGATGCAAATAATCAACTCAGTTCGAGACGTGCAACCTTTGCAATCAATAAGACATACTGTGTTCCAGAGTAGCACTGACCCTCCAAGTGGTGGGATGGGAGGATGTCTTCCACATGCATTTTGCTTCTGCTTTCTATAAATCCTAATGTTTCTAGAGTAGTCCTCTTCTCTTGCAACTTTTATAAACAGGTAAATAAATTCAGCTTTAATTCAGCTTTAATTCTCAAATTTCTTTAGCTTTAGGAGGATCTTCCCATAGTACTTGGAAACTAGCTTCAGCTGAACTGATTACAGCAGCAGGGGCTCCTAGTATAACGCTTCTCAACCCTCTCCTGAAGATACACCTAGCATGTTGGGTTTTCAGAACTATCACAATGAATGCACATGAAACAAATTTGCATATATTAGAGACCCTTTATATGCAACTCTGTCTCATTCATATTCATTGTGCGGTTCCTGAAAACCTAACTGGCATTATGTGCGTCCAGGAGAAAGTTGAGAAGCTCTGTCCTAGTAAATGACATGAAAGCTATGAGGATCTTAAAGGGACCTCAGCATGACTCTCAAAGAAATCATAGCAGGGGTTGCAAAAACTATATGTAAATGAGACAGCATCACATGTAAAGAAGGTGTTTTTGAGCACAGAAAATAGGGTGATGTGCTTTCCACACCCAGTATTTTTGCAGGTTAGGTAAAACCAGAAAATTGAACACCAGCTTATGACTAGGTGTTAAATTTACCAGTATACTAAGCACAAAAAGTCTTTAAATCTGCTTTGAAAGCTGTATTTTCTATCACTGGCCATGTAAAATATGATATGGATACAGCCAAAGACTGAATGGGACAACAAGGCAGTGAAAAAAAAGCATTTTACATATGTATCTACCACAAATAGTTTATCTCATGTGTACAATTTTCATAGAGGATACGAATGTATAAATGTAATGGTAGTTAATGCACTGTTTATAATTGGTTTATTAAGAAAAACTACAAAAAATAAAGTAAAAAAATATTAAATAATCTGCTTTCGAAGTCATCCTATCCTTCCTGTCATATCACCAAAATTTTGATTTTAGATTTAGAGGTCCTTTTACTAAGGTACGTTAACAGATTTAACGGTAAAATACTATTGTAATTCTTACCTAAAATGTAAATTGTAAGCCACTTTAAACTGAAACTTGTTTTTGAATAACAGTGGGATACAAGAATGCATAAGTAAAATAAATAAATAATATTCCTATGGACGTCTTATCATTTGGCGCACACTAAATCCATTAGCACGTCTTAGTAAAAGGACCCCTTAGTTATTAACCTTTCAAAAGCTGACTTTAAGATAGGTTATAGTTCAGACACTGTCATTGTTTCATTATTCAAGAAGTTTTGGTGCTTAGTTTAGCAGTGATATTTGAGCTTTTGATGTATATAAACTAGCATTTATATATTTATATTGCATAAATGTCTGAAGGGCAAAGTTATTAATACATCCTACTGTTAACATGTAATGTTTTACCACAGGTCCCATTGTATGCAAAGAGCAGTGGCGTAGCCAAGGGTGGGGCCGGGTTTTCCAAGCCTACCCACTTTGGGCTCAGGCCCACCCAGTAGCAGCACACCTATGATGTGGCTGGCAGGGATCCCCAAGCCCCACCATCCGAAAACTCCCAACAACAATCCCTCCTGCTTACCTTGTAAATTAGCAGATTTTCACCTGCAGTGAGCAGTAACTGATGCATACTGTTTGCACTGGCCCCACAGCCTTCCCTCTGATGTATTTCCGCCTATGCGGAAACAGGAAGTTGCATCAGAGGGAAGGCTGTGGGGCCAACATGAACAGTGTGTATTAGTTGCTCCTCACTGCCGGTGAAAATCTGTTATTTAAAAGGTATGCGGGGGGGGGGGGGCTGTTTGAGAGACCATATGGCATGCAGTCGAGAGAGGGAGAGACCAAATCACTTGTCGGACAAGGCGGAGTTCTTCTGCCCACCCATCTTGAGCCCGGGCCCACCCAAAATTGGGTGTCTGGCTACACCCCTGGCAAAGAGATCCAGTCACTAATAACTGGGGTTAACAGATAAGCTGGAATATACATGTCTAAAACTGAAAAAGGGCACATGGCAAGACAATATGATCTGGGTGTGTTTTGAGTGAGACTAGGGCAAGTAAAAAAAAAAATGTATTCCCCATTTCAGAAGATGAATGCACATCTATGTCCAAAGAGATCAACATTTATATCTGCTACCTGGGATGCCTAGGTTTCAGAAACGTACCCCCCCCCCCCCCACCATTAGTTATCACACCCCTTATATCTGTCTTTCTCCTCATATTAGGCCTTCACTTTGAGCTTTCATCCAACCCTGGTGTAGTGGTAATAGTTTAAACTATTGTCCTTTGCCCTCTGGCTTACACTATATAAACAGGTCAGCTGACTCTTAGAACATATGTTGTCCTTTAATTGACCCTAGTATCTTACACATGCTCTGTTTCTTTATGTTATATAAGTTTTTTGTTCATTTCATGCGGTATATGTGTGATCACTGTATGCTCACAGAGAGGAAAATCAGGAAGAAACACTGTTATTTAATTGGGCTGCAAAGTTCTGTAAGTCGAGGTCTCATGCTTTGGGGCTAATAAGTCGCTGATCCCTCCTGCAATATTACTCCTGACTTTTACCCATTGGCTGGAGGGACTTTCCCAGCCTGAGTTGAATATAGTGACTAAGCCAGGATGTTGCAATTTATTGCAATGATGTATTATTATTATTATTATTATTACTAGAGAGAGAGAGAGAGAGAGAGAGAGAGAGAGAGAGAGAGAGAGAGAGAGAGAGAGAGAGAATTTGCTTTTAAAAGCTTGTGGCTAGCTATAAATAACTGCCATTTTATCTTTTGAAACATTTGTGATCTCTCCTCTTCCCTGGGCATTGTTCCAGGTCAAAACATCTGGCTATCCCGGGAATCAGACAACATTATAAATACTTACCCTGGCCCATTTACTAGTTTTAAGTTTCCACCATTTGATGCTTACTGGGAAACTGTTGAAAGCATCGATGTTGTGGATAGGTGCTATTCCACCTAACTTTAATTTTACTTTTTAAGGGGTTCTTTTATTAAGGTGCGCAAATGGATGAGCATACGCTAACAAATTATTTAAGATGCCCATTGATATACAATAGGCTGTGCGATGTTTAACATGCACTAGTCATTAACTCACCTGAGTAAATGATTTCAGTTGAGGTAGTGTTTATGTTTATTCATGTTTGCTATACCTCTTTTGCTAACTTGCAAATCAAAGTGGTTTACAATCTAAAAAATACAAAACAAAATAGGAATAAAGAAATTAGACAGAAAAGTATAAAATCCATTCAAAACAAATTAAAACCTAAAAAAAAGGCAGACAGAGCAGAGTAAAATTTAAAAAAGGAATGAGGACAGAAACAGAAAGTAAGGGGTAGGGAGGAGAAAGAGGCATTAACCCAGTAGTAAGAAACTGCAACCAACCTAGAGAAGAGCAAATGCAAAATGAAACAACCAGGTTTATAAGGCAGATTTAAAGTTTTTAAGGGGTGACTCAGCTCGAATAGGAAGTGACAAAGACTTTCATAAAGAAGGAGCTGCAAAGAAGAAATCCCGATGCCTGGTAGAGTCCAGATGAGCCTCCTCCAAAACTGGTAGCACAAAGTGATGGTCATTCAGGGGCCCTTTTACCAAGGCACACCCAAAAGTGGCCTGCTCTGGTGTAGGATTCACGCTGGTCCATTTCCTGAACGCACCTGGAAAAGGGATTTTTTTAATGTGATGGAAAATGGACATGCGTCAAAATGAAAACCAGTGCGTGTCCATTTTTGGCTTGAGACCTTAATGCCACCTATTGACTTAGAAGTAAGGTCTCACACACTAACCGGGCAGTAAGCGTGCAGTGCATGCCAACTGCTGATTACCGCCAGGTAAAGACCCTGCGGTAGAAAATATTTTCTACCGCGTGTTTAGGACGCGCACCAAAAATGGAATTAGCACTTAGGGCACGCGGTAGTTGGGCGGTAGTACTAATTTGACGTGCATTGGATGCATGTAGGTGCCTATTATTATTATTACTATTATTAGCATTTGTATAGCGCTACCAGACGCACGCAGCACTGAACATCTGACACAGAGAGACAGTCCCTGCTCAATAGAGCTTACAATCTAAAAATACAGACAGACAAGACAATTAAGGGCAAAGGAAGTACTGGGTGAGAAGGAACAAGGGGAGGGCAATTGAGTAGTAGCTAGGAGCCAAAAGCAGTGGTGAAAAGGTGGGTTTTCAGCATAGATTTGAAAACAGGCAGAGATGGAGCTAGACGTACAGGCTCAGGAAGTCTATTTCAGGCATAAGGTGCCGTGAGGGAAAAGGAACGAAGTCTGGAGTTAGCAGTGGAGGAGAAGGGGGACAACAAGAGAGATTTGTCCAGTGAGCGGAGTTTATGGGAAGGAATGTAGGGAGAGATGAGAGTGGAGAGGTAATGGGGGACTGCAGAATGGATGCATTTAAAGGTCAGTAAGAGAAGGTTGAACTGTATGCGGAAGCAGACAGGGAGCCAGTGAAGTGACTTGAGGAGTGGGCTAGTGTGGGTATAACGATTTTGGCGGAAAATAAGTCGTGCTGCAGAATTTTGGACAGATTGGCCTTTGTAAAAGGGCCCCTCTGAGAATGAAGTGAATGGGCTGGGGAGTATAGAATTGTAAGAGATGATAAATATAGAAGTCCTGTCTTAAGTGTCTTGAAAGTAAGTATAAGAGTTTTAAATATTACACATTGTTCAACTGGGATCCAAGTGTGATCCCAAAGCATAGAATTTCCAACACCACAAAGAATGTTTCAACTAGCTGACATTATCTAATCAAATGAACTGTAAAAATCTTTAACTCTGCTGAATTTTGACAATTTAGCTAAAACGTTAATGGGTCACCTCTAACCTGCCAGTGTACTCCTCTATTGGTTAATGTGGAGTCTATGCTGCCACATTATATAGCTGGCTGCTATTATGTTGTCACCAAAAACAGGGAAATAAGAGATCACACCAAAATGCAGACACAGAAAAATCTCTCAATATGTTGCAAAGAAAATGTCCAAATTTATTCAAAAGATGACTCAAAAACGATCCTCAATTCAGTATAAAGCATCTGTCTTTAAAGCACCCGTGGGTGTGAAAATCAAAGCAGTATGGTAAATGCTGCTATATATAAATCGACGGGACCCATTTTGCCAAAAGATGGCTTCATCAGAGTCTTTCGATAAACAGGCAACCAATTTTGCAGTTGCTGGGTATGCAGCTGCTGCGCCTAACCGAGATGTAAGTTTGTCTCTGCCGCATACACAGTAACCGCAAAACTGGTTACCTGTTTATTGAAAGACCCCGATGAAGCCGTCTTTCAGCAAAACGGGTCCTGTTGGTATATATATATATAGCAGCATTTACCATACTGCTTTGATTTTCACAACCACAGGCGCTTTTAAGACAGATGCTTTATACTGAATTGAGGATCGTTTTTGAGTCATCTTTTGAATAAATTTGGACATTTTCTCTGTCTGTGGCTACTGTTATGTCATGCCAAAAATAGAATTTGTAAATTTTCAACACAACCAAGAAAAAGCAACTGTAATAAAAAAATATTTTACTTTGAGTCAGCTATAATAGCAAAAAGGCAGCAAATTAATTTGTACTCTTGGCTATCTACTCTGCTTTAATTAAACACAGCTTTAATTATTTGCTAAAAGCATTTACCTGTATGTTATGTGGAATCATAAAATAAACAACTCTTTAACTCTTACCTCTTTAGACCTCATATTATACCTTCTGTGAAAGGTAAAGTTTAATCTCTTTATGCAATTATTTTCATTCTTAATTATGTAGGATCAAACAATTATTCAACACAGAACACTCCCTGTTTAAAACAGGTTTCCTTCTATGTTTAACACATTTTACTCACTCTGTATAGTTGAGTGAAGGGTCACCCTTTAATGGTATAATCTAGAAATTATTTATCTTCTTTATATAGACTTTTGAATAATACATTATCCCTTCCATATCTTGCTTTCACCAATGGATTGCACTATTTTTTTATTTCATCAGTTTCTTGTCAGGATAGAGGTGATGGATAGTGCAGTCCCTCAGTGAATAAGAAGGCACTGCTAAATTAACAAGGCAGGGTTTCAGCAGGAATGGAGTCAGGACAAGGCTGAGTCTGACAAACAGGAATATTCAGGTAGGGAAAGAGGAACATACGTAGCAGAGGACTAGGGAATAGGCACAGGAACCAGGAGCTGGTCAAGGTAGACAGAGAAGTGGGAATAAGGCAAGGATTGTGGTAGGGTAGTAGAAACAAACTGAAGCAGAGCTTTCAGAACAGGTCCATACAGATCATTACAGCAGCAAGGAAACAGAATGTGAGACAAGTTAAAATTACACAGCCAATTAGAACTGGCCCTTGCTGAGCTAATGACGGAAGCTGGGTGGCGTCAACTCAACCACTGGAAAAACATAAAACTGCCAGAAGATCTGCAACCCTCATCTGCCCTTGTGGCAGACTGTTAAATCTTTCATTGCCTCTTCCAAGGGCTTCTAGTCGGATGGGCCAAATCAGGGGCGTAGCCAGAGTTCAGCAGGAGGGGGGTCCAGAGTCCAGGTGAGGGGGCACATTTTAGCCCCCCCAGTGCTGTGGACCCCCCCGCCATTGCCGACCCCCCTGCTGCCGCCACCACCAACTTTGCCGCCCCCGCTGACGACCCTCTCGACCCCCCTCCCCCGCCGCCGCCATCGTCGCCTACCTTTGCTAGCAAGGGACCCCAATCCCCGCCAGCCAAGGTACTCTTGCTTCCCGCGCAAGGCTTCATCCTGTTTCTGATGTCCTGCTTCTGACGTTCTGCACGTACAACGTGCAGGACGTCAGAAAAAGAATGAAGCCTTCCGCGGGAAGCAAAAGGACCTCAGCTGGTGGGGGTTGGGGTCCCCGCCAGCAAAGGTAGCCCACGGCGATGGCAGGGGAGGGTTGGTGGCGGGAGGGGGGTCGAGAGGGTTGTCAGCAGGGGGGTCCAGGACCAAATCTATGGGGGACCAGGCCCCCGTGGCTCCACGTAGCTACACCCCTGGGCCAAATGATATTACACTCTGAAGTTGCAGTGATCAACGTTTTACAATAGGCTTCAATGTATGTATATATGTATGCAAAAGTAACAAACACAAAGGGGAAGCTTGCTTAGAGGCTGTGTAATCACAAAAATGTCAAAAGAAAGCGAGCCTGATGTCTGTATGGGTTCAACATGTAAAAAATGGAAAAACGTGGGAAAAGACCTCAGAAAGTTGTGGCCCCCAGCAACAAAGCTGGAAAATTCAAATCTTGATGGTCACAGTTCTTTTTCTTTAATCATCAGTCAGAAAAACCCCCGGTCCAACTTACATGAATTGTGACAATGCTTTAAATTTGTTTTGTTTTTCTTAAGTGTGCAAAAATAATCTTTATTAATAAACAAACAAACATTTTCCATCACATTGCTGTAATCATAGTGTTTGTAAATTCAGCTGGCTGAGCTTGACTGTATGCAAAGTCCCAGGCAGGCATCCAAACCCGACGGACCCGTTTCACCATGGGGCTTCTTCAGGGGATAGAGGACACTGAAATCCTGAATGCAGTTTGCTGCTCAACAGTAGCACTGTAGGGAAACCAACAAAACAATCAAACAAAACAAACCCAAAAAGGACACCGCACACAGCTACACCTATTGTGCAGTGCCACCCATACCAGGAATAAAAATAAAAATAAACTCAAAAAACACCAACCTCAACAAAAGCTGCAGACTGTGACACTTGCACAGAGTGCCCCCAAAATAGAGTTTATTATACACCAGATGCCCATACATGCGTCATCAGCAGCCAAGCCAAACTGCCACAGCTGATCCATATGACTGTCAATTCGTCTGTCAAACATTAATGCGGGGCTGAATCAGCAAACAACCAATGATGCAAACAGAAGGAGAATAAAAAGGAAAATAAAGAAAAAAAGACGAATAATCATGTTCCAAACAATTCCAATCTTCATGCCTACATACATATATGACTCCCCTTTGAATCATCAAAAAAATGCTGACCAATCTATCTTTGCATTCAAACCACGAAGTTCCACAGACTGTAGCCAAAATATCCTCCGTTCTAACTGCAACAAATATCAATGTTGCCTCTAACACTGAAATCTTCTAAAGAGTGTAGGTGTTGAAGGCAATGGAACACTTTTGGGCTCATTTTCGAAAAAGAAGAACGTCCATCTTTCGACACAAATCGGAAGATGGACGTCCTTCTCACAGAAACGGCCAAATCGGTATAATCGAAACCCAATTTTGGACGTCTCCAACTGCAGTCTGTCGCAAGGACGTCAAAATTTCAAGGGGGCATGTCGGAAGCATAGCAAAGGCGGAAATTGGGCATGCCTAACACTTGGACGTCTTTGACCCATAATCGAAAAAAGCAAGGACATCCCTGATGAGCACTTGGACGTTTTCACCCAGGCGTGTTTTTTTACGAATAAGGCACAAAAAGTGCCCGAAATGACCAGATGACCACCGGAGGGAATTGGGGAAGACCTCCCGTTATTCCCACAGTGGTCACTAACTCCCTCCCACCCTCAAACTACATCTTTAAAAATATATTGTGCCAGCCTCAGATGTCATACTCATGTCCATGACAGCGCATGCAGGTCCCAGGAGGAGCAGTTTTAATGGGTACTGCAGTGCACTTAAGACAGGCGAACCCAGGCCCATACCCCCCCTACTTGTTACATTTGTGGAGGAAACAGCGAACTCTCCAAAACCCACCACAAACCCACTGTATCCATATATAGGTGCCCCCCTTCACCCATAAGGTCTATGGTAGTGGTGTACAGTTGTGTGTAGTGGGTTTGGGGGGGGTGGAGCTATGTACCTGGGAGCATTTTATGAAGTTCACTGCAGTGCCCCCTAGCGTGCCCGGTTGGTGTCCTGGCATGTCAGGGGGACCAGTGCACTACAAATGCTGGCTCCTCCCATATCCAAATGGCTTGCATTTGGATGTTTCTGACATGGACGTCTTTGGGTTCGAAATCACCGATAGTCAAAGATGTCCATGTCTAGGGATGTCCATATCTAGGGACGTCCAAATTTAAGGATTTGGACATCTCTGACAGTATTTTTGAAACAAAAGATGGACGTCCATCTTTTTTCGAAAATACAGTTTTCCCCGCCCCTGGATTTGGATGTTTTGCAAAGACGTCCAAATCGCAACTTTCAAAAATGCCCCTCCAAGCATTCAAACAAATCCTATGCTCTCTATATAATATTTTTGACCCACAAACTGGGATTTTTCGCAGGGCTTCATTTCTGGGAGAACAAACTAGAACACAATTCTGTCATTTCTTTCCCAGGTAGCCTGCAGGGAAGAGGAGATGATGGGGAGAGTGGGGGGGTGGGTGTGGAGAAGAGCACAGAACAGTCACTTATCTAACTAATCCAGCCTCTCTTCTTCTATTACTCCTGCCTTTGGCCCACCTATACCTTCCCCCTGCCCCACAGTTCCTTTGTCAAATGATCCTTTTGTCGTGTACAATTTATGCCCTGATTTTTCACCACAGCTGTAGTATAGTGGATCGTCATTGGCGATTACAATAAGAGGTTTCCAATTATGATGTATAGCCGAGAAATTATTTGTTTTATTTCAAAACGTTTTCAGAGTATTCACATTCTGCTTTTTTTTTCTGTTTTATTTTGTGTTGTCTCATGATAGTGCATGGTAAATAATCAAACCAAGAAATGTCTCGTAAAATTAGGCACCAAAATATGCACTAGGCATGAATTTCCTTAAAGACAATTATGGGGCCCTTTTACCAAGCTGAGGTAAAAAGGGCCTATTGAGGTGGTGGTAAGGGCTCCCGCAGTAACCCGGTGATAAATGAGAAGTGCCGGGTTAGCGCCATGCTAATAATTATGGAAAAATTTACATAGCACCAGAAATGGTGCACACTTGAGGTGGAACTACTACCGACAGCCGCATTGGGACAGCGATAATTCCAGGTTGCCACGCGGCAACCTTTTAGTAAAAGGGCTCCTATGTGTATTAGGAGCCCTTTTACTAAACCACGTAAGCACCTACGCATGCCCAACGCATGCCAATTTGGAATTACGACCCGGTTACTATGTGGCACTTGCAGTAATTTCACTTTTGGCGCGCATCCGCTACTCACATCTGAAAAATACTTTTTTCTGATGCGCGTCAAGTGACATTTGACGCATGTAGGTCATTACCACCCGGTTACCGCGTGAGACCTTACCGCTAATTCAATGCCTGGCAGTAAGGTCTCAGATCCAAAATGGATGTGTGCCAATTTCTATTTTGCCACACGTCCATTTTCGTCAGGAGCGCTGAAAAATGGACCTGCGGGTGCCTGAAACCCACGCCTACACTACCACAGTAAAAGAACCCCTTAAATACTAGCATAAGTTGGCATTTACACATCAATATTTAGGTTCAAGTGTTTTGCCATTTCAATAGCAGGAGTAAATGCTGACGCCTAAATGAGACAGTTGCAAGAATAAATGACATTATTCTATAATGTTAGTGCATAAGTGCTGTTCACACCACTTTGCAATTGTGCATTTTAGAAATTACATACTAATATTATAGAATAGCAATTAAGTGTGTAACTGCAATTTGCTGCTAATTAATCTCAGTTATCGAATGGTAATACTAATTATGGCCTAATGGTATTATTTATATGTGTAACTTCTATAACCTACGTATGTAAAATCATGCTCTAGCTCCTGGATTCTGTATATAGGGCTAGATTCTAAATATGGTGCCTGAAAAATCCGTGCAGAAAAAAATTAGTCCTAGGTGTATTCTGTAAAGTACTCCTAAATTTTATAGAATAGACTTAAATTTCCATGCAATATATAGAATATACCGAGCAGCTCACAACATAACCAAATTTGATTGTGTCAGTTTACTTGGTGTAAATCCTGGTGCCTAAATTAGGTACAGATTAGGTGTATTCTATAATAACGCACACAGATTTTAAAAACACCTGTGCCCCACCCATGGCCATGCCCCATTGCCAATTATGCAACTTAGAATTTAGGTGCACCACATTATGAAATATACTTACCGAGCTGTGCACGTAAATCGCAATGCCAATTTGTGCTGATAATTGCTTATTAACATCCAATTAGCAGGCTTATTAGCTAGTTAACCATTTAAGTTATGCGCATTGTTACAGAATACGCTTTGGTTTCCGTGCAGATTTTCAGGCACCATATATAGATTCCGGAGGGTAAACGTTACATGCACAAATCAGTGTGCATCAAAAATTGATTGATTCATGAGCCAATGAGTGCCAATAATTGGCTGTTAAGAACCAATTATTAGCATTAATTGGCCTTAATTGGGTGCTACAGATGCATCATGTTTGAGCACTTAATTTCAAGGGGGCATGTTTAGAGATGTTTCAGGGGCTTTCTTATTAGTTGTGTAAATTCATATTGAACTAGTAAAAAAGGCCCGTTTCTGTAGGCAAGGAAACGGGCCTTAGGCAGGCAATTCCCCCCCCCCCCCCCCGTGCTACGGCCCCCTCAAACCCCCCCTTCCGCGAACCTGTCGTTCCCCCCCCCATGCCAGCGAAAACTGAGCCACCGCCGCCACCGCTGTTGTTGTGCTACCTTCCCTTCCCGTAGGTTCCTCAATCATCTTCTTAGAAAGTTTAACTCCGTGTGTCTGACGTCAGACGCAAGCATGTGTCTGACATCAGACGCACGGAGTTAAACTTTCTAAGAAGATGATTGAGGAACCCACCCGAAGGTAGTGCACAACAGCGGCGGGAGGGGGGGTGCGGTTTTCGGCGTTCCGGGGGGGGGATCGACAGGCTCGCGGGAGGGGGTGGGTTTCGAGGGGGCCATAGCGCGGGGGGTGACAGCTGATTCCGAGGCAGTAGGAGGAGTAGGGAAACACGCTGCGCATGTTTCCCTACTCCTCCCCTTGCCTTGGAATCAGCTGTGTTGACGTCAGTGACGTCCGTGCGTGTCTGCCTCGCAGACCACTTGCAGCCAGGGAGCCACGGTCCCAAGCATAGAACGTTGGAGGTGAGAATTATTATATAGGATATGCTCAATCCATGCCTAATTTAGATGCCAGCATTAACACCTGGTTTCAGCAGGTGCTTTAAGTTACTCACAGATTAGGTGCTTAGGCACTATTCTATAAAGTGCAGATACCCTTTATAGAATAACGCTCAATGCATAAATTTTCCACACCAGAATTACTGAATCTAGTCCAAGATGCATACATTTGTGCACAAGATTTTTGAATGAGGAGGTAAAAGGACTCATCTCTATAAAGGTGCCAAGAATTAACCACCTAGAAGGTGCCTATTGGGAGTCTATTCTATAAAGGAAAGAAGCTGCATATGCACTGAGGCATGAGAACTTATGCCAGTTATACTTAAATTGCAGATATATGCACGTAATTTAATATTATATGTTACTTGCATAGGTTTGTGCTCTGCCCAGACTCTATCAATGTGAATGCCCACCTGAAGACTACACATAATCGAAGATGTGTGTAGTTACACAGTAATGCTTAGCTGGAATTTTGGCATTTAAGTATGCATGTGCACACATAGGAATACCTATGCTTGCATTCTAGCCATATGCATATTTTATACATTTATAAATAACTAGAATACCAGCATACATGTATGTGTGTGTGCTCCTACATGTATAAATGCCAAAAATCCATCTAAGCACTATTCTGGTGAATTTTGTAGGGCTTACAGCTTTCACCACAAGTGTAACAGGTAGGGGGAGATATGGGCCTGGGTCCACCTGTCTGCAATGCACTGTACCCAACACTAGACTACTCTAGGACTTGTGTGCGGCTCTAATGGACCTGAGTATAACATCTGAGGCTGGCATAGAGGCTGGTAAGTAATGCTTTTAATCACATTTTTTGGAAGTGGGAAGGGGTTAGTGACCACTGAGCAGTAAGGGGAGGTAATCCTTGTTTCCCTCCAGTGGCCATCTGATCATTTAGGGCACTTTTTTGTTGCTTATTCTTTAATAAAACAGGTCTAGACCAAAACATCCAGCTAATTGTCCTGATGTTTTTGTTTTGTTCCATTATGACAGAAAAACATCCAAGTTTTAGGAACACCCAGATCCTACCCTTTACACTCCCCCTTGTGGTTTGAACACATTCCTGATGGACTTCATAGAAAAATGTCTAAAAATTGGTTTCAAAAATAACAATTTGGAGATTTTTGTGAGAAAAAAAGTCAAAGTGCAGATTTATGCCACTTTTTTTTATGTTTTTCCCTTTTGAAAATGAACCCCATAGTAACATAGTAGATGACAGCAGTTAAAGATTTCTATAGTCTATCCAGTCTGCCCAACAAGATAAACTCATTACATATGTTATATGATACTTGATACAATGATGGTCTGAACATCATGAACTCCTGGGCAAACTCATTCCAACTGAAATTGAACACCGAAAAAACACATTGCCTCATCCTCTCCTCTCCATATAACAAATACAAACGCACAACCATAAATACTCCAGGACATACCCTCCCTACCTCGGAGAGTTTGAAAATACTCAGTGTCACACTCGATCACAACCTTACCCTCGAGAGCCAAGTAAACTCTGTAACAAAGAAAATGTTCTATTCAGTGTGGAAGCTCAAATGATTAAAACCTTTCTTCCCAAGAGCAACTTTTCGATACCTAATACAATCAATGGTCCTAAGCCATGCAGATTATTGCAACGGAATCTACGCGGGCTCCAAAGAACAACTCATAAAAAAACTCCAGACCACCCAAAATACAGCAGCCAGGCTTATATTCAGCAAAACATGCTTCAAAAGTGCCAAACCCTTCCGAGAAAAGCTACATTGGCTCCCAATCAAAGAACGGATTATCTTCAAAATCTGAACCTTAGTCCACAAAATCATATATGGCGTAGTCCCATGATACATGACAGACCTTATAGACTTACCAATATAAACAAAGACAGATCGTCAAGATCCTACCTAAACCTACACTACCCAAATTGCAAAGGACTGAAATACAAAACAACTTACGCAGCCGGCTTCTCCTACATAAGTGCACAACTATGGAATGGGCTCCCAAAAGCTGTGAAAACAATCCACGACCACTTGAACTTCAGGAAATCACTAAAAACCTACCTCTTCAAAAAGGCCTTCCCCAACGACCCCACATAACCCTCTTCACCTACCAACACAGCATGACTATGATCGAACAGGACATCACGTAATCTTCATCAATTCCGACCCTCCACTTATACCTCATACGATCACTATACAACTTTGTATTTGTTATCCACCGACTGGGCAAATGCCTTTGACGGTACTATGTAAGCCACATTGAGCCTGCAAATAGGTGGGGAAATGTGGGGTACAAAGGCAACAAATAAATAAATAAAATACTTCATATGTATAACTGATTTGTCCTTGCCATTCAGGGCATAGTACATGTGGTCTTTGTCTTAACATGGAGAGTTTGAAAATTGCTGCCCTGTTTGAATTCTGATTTTATTACAGGTACTTGGCAGTTAAAGAGTAATCCAAATGCATTTAAATGTTTTAGACCATCAGACTTGCAAATCCACAAGTCCTGCTGGATGTGAATATTTATTACATGCTGACTCCTCATCACTAATGCAGCCATGGGTTTGGAAACCCTCAAGATTTAGAGAGGAAAGCGAGGAAATATATTATTCTAGACAATAACAGGAAGCACTAGGGAGGCTCAGAGTTACTTTCTAAGGAAAGAATAAGAATACCATTATACTCCAAAGCTTTTATACAAAGAGAAAGAAACACTTTTCTAAGTATAAAAGAACAGTGATAGGATTTAAGAACTAGGAAACTTACTGAATAAAATGAAATGCAATAATCCTCACACAGAATAATGGCTGTGTGTCTAGTCACAGTAGAATTTCCAGAATTAGCACCTAATCCAATTACTTCTGTCCTACTCAGCAATTAGTTTCTCCAGTTTACATAGCTCTGTGATTTAAACTGCCCTAGTTATTCAAAGACATATAACTTACAGGCACACACACCACAAACACACACACACACCCTGAACATCTGATCCACTACCAGTTTTCTAGTTTCCACTCCAATGCGTTCCAAGAGGTAATAAGAATGAAATGACTTAACTGGGATTACATACTTGCAGGATTTTCAAAGCCAAACGCTGCACTGGGTGAATTTAAACCTGATTTAAGATGGACAGAACAGAATTGGTTGACATTTCTGTACTCTAGGGAAACCAATGGACTTGGGGTTCACACTGTTCATCGAGTGATCAATTGTGCTTAGCTCTCTGGTGTGTAACATCAAGTCCAAATATAGCTTTTTGCACATTTTCTTAATTGTCTACATATGTACATGCAACTTTATAAAATATGACACTTATATATTCAAGTGTTGATAACTGCACATGCAAGTATCAAAATCAGCACCATGTGTGTCTCCACTTGCACATGCAGATCTTCATGCAAAGATTTTCCCCTGAAGATGCCCCCAACCCAACTAAAGGCATACTAGTTTCCAAGTGTTTAAGCCTCCACACACCCCCCCCCCCCAATTGGCCTTGCAGACTACCCCAATAGTCCACACTTCTCCTGTAGGCCCCCTCTCCAAGCCTACCTGAAGGAATCACAGGACAGGAATGATTCACAGTTGCTCCTGTTTCTACTGACACCAGGTTCAAAATGGTGCCTGCAAACCTTAGCAGTAGTCTCATGATTTATTGCCTGCCAGTGAGCACTATTGCTGCACTACACTAAAGTGGTGTAGCACATGAGCCCTTACCGTTAGATCAATGGGTGGCATTAAGGGCTCAGGCCATAAGTAGGCACGCGCTGGTTTCAATTTTACCACAGGCCCTTTTTCCAGCCTACTGAAAAAGAAGCCCTTTTTCGCAGATATGGTAAAAACTGGCCCGGCACATGCCAAAAACAAAAAGCCCACACTAACGCAGGCCACTTTTTGCCATGGCTTAGTAAAAGGACCCCTTAATATCTTCCATTTTAATGCACTTTTATCACCTCTGTGGTCCCACAGAAAGTATAGGAGATCTGCATTAAAAAACAAAACAAAACAGGAAAGACTTGGCAATGATATCAAAAGGAATCGAGTTCTGCTGGCAACATTCTACCAAGGAAATATTGACAACATGTGTTGAATGATAAGAGGAAGGGGAGTGTTATTCACCTGATCTAATATTGAGAGAAAGAGAATGATGGGCAGGATCAGAAAATGGGATGGAATTATCAAATCAGATGTTAGCTGTTTCATGCCCCACTGCTAAGTAAAGGCTAACTTCATTGTGAACTTCAAAGTATCATATCTGCAGGTCAGGAGACAGCAGTTACAGACCACCAACTTTTTTCCCATCTCACACTGACAGGGGAGCACTGGTGTCTATCTCATCAGACAAAGGCTTCCTGCTGTTGCTTATCAAGACAACACACATTTATCAGGGTTAGGAAAGGGGGGATGGGAGTTGATGCCCAAGAATTGTTCTAGTTATTGAAAATACTGCTGAATTTCCAGAAAGGAGTATCAATAGAAATCAGTCAAAATAAAACATGGAAAAGAAAATAAGAAGATACCTTTTTTATTGGACATAACTTAATACATTTCTTGATTAGCTTTTGAAGGTTGCCCTTCTTTGTCAGATCGGAAATAAGCAAATGTGGTAGCAGATAGTATATTTAAGTGAAACATTCAAGCATTACTTTGACATTCTGACAGGGTGGGAAGGTGGGGGTGGGTAGGAGGTATGCATGGGGACATCAAAGCATTTCATTGATATTCTAACAGGATGGGTGTGGGTAGGTGGGAGGAGGGTGATAAACAGAGAAATACAATTTTATGGTTTATAATGGGCTAGAAAACCCAGATCCTTGTTAAGTCCTGTCTGTTGGGTGTCAAAATATTCAATCATTCTGACTTCAAAGGTCTTACGTTCCTGTATTGTTTTAAAGTTACCTTTCAGGATTCTAACTATGAAATCACTGGTGCAGTGTCCTGGTCTTGTAAAATGCTGGCCCACTGGGTTGGGAACCTGACTAGCACTGGCTATCTTCATGTGATGTCTGTGCAGATTAAATCTTATCTTAAGCATCTGGCCTGTTTCTTCAATATAGCATCCTTCGTTACATTTTTTACACTGAATGATATATACCACATTGGAAGATGAACATGTGAAAGATTCCTTTATGTTGAATATTTTTCCTTTGTGAATGACTGTGGGGTCCTGTGAAATGTTTTGGCATAGCTTGCAGCTGGATATATTACAGGGAAATGTGCCCTTCTTTTCCTTTTCAGTCTGTGTTGGGAGTTTACTTCTGATTAGCTTGTGTTTTAAGTTGCGTGGCAGTCTGAAGGCCAGGACTGGTGGGGATGGGAATATCTCTTTCAGTAATTCATCTTCCTGGAGTAGAGGCTGTAGGTCTCTTATGATTTTCCTCAGTTTCTCCAGCTCTGGGTTGTATGTCACTACAAGGGGGATTCTGTCTGTGGCTTTTTTTCTTTGTACTGTAGCAGATTTTCCCTGGGTGTTTTGAGGGAGGAGGCAATATTCTTGGAGATTGTTTTGGGGTTGTAGCCTTTCTGTTTGAAGGATGTAGTCAGGGTTTCAAGGTGTCTGTCTCTATCCCCTGGGTCCGAGCAGATACAGTGGTTAGTGGCTTGTCTGTAAATAATGGATCTTTTTGTATGTGAAGGATGGAAGCTGGAGTTCTGGAGGTAGCTGTATCTGTCTGTGGGTTTCTTGTATATAGATGTTTGTATACAGCCATCACTGATTGAGACTGTGGTGTCCAAAAAATTGACTTTTTCTGGGGAGTAGTCAATTTTGAATCTGATTGTAGGATGTTATGTATTGAAGGAATAGTAAAATTGTTTCAGAGTTTCTTCCCCTTCCGTCCAAATCATAAAAACCTCATCGATGTACTGGTAGTATTTTAGAAGTTTGGTCTGGCGTGTATTCAGAAATGTCTCTTCCAGCTTAGCCATAAAAAGGTTGGCATATTGGGGTGCTTTGAAGTCAGGAAACTTACAGGAATATATTGGAAACAAGGAAATAATAATGCATTTTACCACACCCTAGTACTGTTGTCAATATACCTTGTAAAATACAAAACTCAAAATTTGAACACATCAAACAGCTGTTTAGCATACTTTTGGCAAAAAACTTATTTGATTTTTTTTTATTAGTAACAAACATGGAAAATTCCTGCAAAGTAAATGATAAAGTTAATATTATTCACAGAATTTGTTTAAAATTTCTTCCCTGAGCAGGCACCAAGCCCATAGACATATATGCCACTGTTTTATTGCAGCATTGATTACATGTTGATCAAGTTCTTCCCATATAGTCACTACCCTTCCAATGTCCTCTTATACCAGTTTCATCAATCTTTTTCAGAAGCTTATTCAAGTCCCCCCCCCCCCCCCCCGCCACCGTGTCCAGTTCATTGTTGGAAATTAGCAATAAGTCATTTTGAACTATAATGTTTACTTTGTCACAAAAACTTGATAACTTTATCTCATTCAGTAAACATCATTTTCACTGTTAGTGTAAACAGTAATATCACATGGTAGAAAAAGTAAAGTAGCAAGTTCTGGCGGTCAATTATGCAAAGTGTTGCTTGATGTTTATCTTAGTCCAAATCACTCAAATTTGCTTAAATTACACTATTAAGAAAGTTAGATGAGAAAATCTAGACATTTCCTTTTTTTCCCCTTGTTTGCGTATGTATATATGTATGCATGTATGTATCTATCTATCTACAGTTCACAGCTCAACTTTATTTAATGTATTGAAAATAAAATAATTATCTAAGTGGTTTACAAATCAAAACAAAGGCAGTATTGTACTAAATACATATAGCAGGTGATGGAATGGAGCATAATGGTTAGTGCAGTGGGCTCTGGTCCTGGTGTCTTGGGTTCAATTCCCATTACAGTTCCTTTTGACCTTGGGCAAGTCACTTAACCCTCCAGCCCTACGTATAAAAATAAAAGCTTAGATTGGGAGCCCTCTAGGAACAGAGAAAGTACCTGCATACAATATGAACAGCACTACATACATCTAGTAGCACTATAGACATGTTAGTAGTATGATTTCTGATAAGTGCTTTTTAATATTGACCCCATATATAAATCTCTTTCCATACATGTATGTGCATTTATATACATACCCCAGTATCTATCTATCTATCTATCTATCCCCCCAACACACACCTACCTATGTATATATATATATATCTGTTTCTAAATATATACACACTGGGGTATATATGTGTGGATCTAAGTTAAATTTCACAGAATATTTTACTGAGGCATATTAAATGCCTTGGTTGACTTTGAGGCATATTTTCAAAGCACTTAGACTTACAAAGTTCCATATTAACCTATGTAAGTCTAAGTGCTTTGAAAATGAGCTTCTATATAGGCTTAAAATGGGTGTCTTTTTGGACTTCTTGAGTAGATATTTCGTTCATAAAGTCATTCCATTATGTACATTATATATATTCTCAGGAGAAAGGGTTAGGAAAGTTAACTGAAAGGTGTGCAAGGCCGAATGTGCACCTAGGGTATTTGATATCTTCAATCTAGCGCCATTAATGCAAACTCTTAACTGTTTGCCCCAAAGTTTTGCTTTAAAAGTGGTATTTATGGGAACTCAGTAAGGCAAATTGTGATAACGTGAGATAATTTACAAAGGACAATTTCCAAAGCCATTTCACAGGGGAAACAGGTCTTCACACATGCAAATGTTCTGTCCTGTAAGCAGATAAAAGTATGTGCATTGTTGTAATCGAAAATGTACCCCATAAAAATATCACGTGGGTATTTTTTCAGAATGAACAGAGAAAGAAGAACCTATCTCTGATGTCAAAGAATGGAGAAGAGTGGAGATGACCAGGGAGATGGGTAGCATCTTTCTGGCCATTTCTGCTCTTCTGACTTTTTTCTCAGGTGATTTCCAATGTAAAAAATTTGCCTATTTTTACTTTGAAAATTAATGCAAAATCCATTAATAGAAAGTACATGTGAACACTGAAGCTATGCATAATTTGAACACTGCTCCCCTCCCCCAAATGAGTTAGTTGATATGTTTTAATTAGGCTGCATTGTGTATATTAATGCTAACCTATGCTAATGCACCAAAGTGCATTAATAATTCCAAGCAGTAATTCATGTTGTCATGTATTTAACACACATTAATACTTATATTACCATTAATATACTTCAAGAGACTGGACTTAGGGGAATTGCACTCACATGGTTTCATTCCTACTTGGTGAACTGAACCTTTTGCATTTTCTGCAATAAAGGCTCTCTTGCTCTGAGACCTTCTGCTTTGTGGTGCTCCAGAAAGCTCCATCCTCACCCCTATTCTCTTTAACCTATTCCTAGAAACCCTTAGGGCCCCTTTTAACAAGCTGTGACAAAAGGGGGCTGGCGCTGGCATTGGCACATGTTTTACATGCGCGCCGAGGTCTCCTTTTACCGCAGCTGGTAAAAGGGAAGTCTCACCTTCCTACAGGAAATGGCTGTGTGACAAGTAAAGCATTTGCTGCATGGCCATTTCTGGAGGAGCCCTTACCGCTACCCATTGAGGTGGCAGTAAGGGCTCACATGTTAACCCAGTGGTAACTGGGCAGCATACAGCACTGCTCGATTACCACCAGATACACTCTGGCCCTTACGCCAAGCCCCCTCCCTACCCATCTTCAAATCCTTGCTCAAAGCCCACCTCTTCAATGTTGCCTTCAGCACCTAACCTTTTTACCTATTCAGGAAATCTAGACTGCCCCAATTTGACTGCCCCTATTTGACTGACTGTACATTTGTCCTTTAGATTGTAAGCTCCTTGAGCAGGGGCTGTCCTTCTATGTTAAACTGTACAGCGCTGCGTAACCCTAGTAGCACTTTAGAAATGTTAAGTAGTAGTAGTAGTAGTTGGCACCACTTCATTCTCTGCTTGCCAAGTTCCAACCCCCCAGATGTGCCGTCCCGAGGTGCAAGCCTCCCGGGCACCGTGCCACCCTGTGGCTTGCCCATTGGACAAATGAATACCCAATAATCCACACTGGGCAAATATGGACAGTTGCATCTAGAAGAGAGGAAGAAGCAACTGATAGCCCCAAGCAAAACTACAAGGAAAAATTATAAAAGGTAAATGTCACTCAAAGACCTAGACAATTACTCTCCTCTCTCTGGTTCCTAAGGAGGTGGATAAAGGTACTTCTTTGTACACTTTGTAAGACACAGTCATATAACTCCTCTCATCATGGCACATAGCATGGGTCAGTGCCCAGAACTCCCAAAAATAATTAGTCCAAAACTTCTTTTAGAAAATACCTCCTGGCTAGATGCACACAAAATGGGGAAATCATTCCAGTCTGTGTATTTGGAATGCACCAGGGTTCCCAGTCCCTTGTATCTCAGTTCTGGGTCTCCCAGAGATGATGGGATTTCCCTTTTCAGTCCCTAGGGCACCTTCAGCTCCTGGAATTTGCACTCAGCTGCTCTTTCAGCCCAGATCCTTCCTGGGTCTCTTCCACTTCCTTCTCTCCCCTTCAACAGACCTCTCCTTGATAAAACCTAGTCCGTTTATAACAGCAGATCTCCCTGTGCTGTACAGCTTAGATAGCCTTCAGGAAGGCTGTTCCCTGAGTCCCTTGGGGATCCTGTGGCCCCTCTTCTACTGTTGTATTTCCATGAAGAAAAAAAGACACCAAGTTCCAAGAGCCAAGACATTTTACCCTTCCTTCCCAAAGTACTGCAGAAAACACCCCATGACCATTAACATCCATCACCTCACATTGCAGGGCAAGGTCAGAGCATGGGGAGGGGCTCTAGAATTTTCCTCCTTGTAAACATAAGGGAAGATTTGGGCATCCTGCTATTCTCAAATAGAAAAGCTATGTTATACAGTTAATAAATGTATTAAGCACTGAGTACTAAGCACATATTTATTTGATTAATAACATCCTGTTTAACCATAAGCCCTTGCTTTGTAATATTCTCTAGAGAAGCAGGTGATGTTCAGTCAGCATGAAGTACGTTTCACAATAATTTAAGCAAAGCCTTTCATTCCATCTTTATTAATCTTACTATGCTAGAACTCCTTTCCGTCTAAAGGTTTTACTTTCTAATTATGATCTGCTCCTTGAATCAATTTCATAAGTAAGTAGGATTATTCAGGATTTTCTACGCAGTATACTAGGACCCAGTAGAATCACCTCCTGGGTTCTTAGATCTTTATTGCATTGAGTTTCTATAATGTTTGCTGCTTTTTAACCAACATGCAAAAGATAATAGAAATGGGGGTTGGCAAGTCCTAAACAACAATGCAATTCAGCTCATTAACTAGACAAACAAATTATGCTAAAGAAGCAGGAAGAGAATAAAGCAATGAGTAAAATCAGAACATCAGAGGGAAGCGAAAGGCATAGGGGCGTGGGACTGAGAGTCTGAAAACAGATAATAACACTGAGTCACCAAGATGCAAAACATTTTATCAGAGAATATAAAGTTGTGGATACTGCAATCCCAAATGTCCCTTTAGGCACAGTGAGGTTATGTTCAGAGGTGTCTGCACCATGGCAGGTGGTGGAGATGAAAACCGTAACGGAATTCAAAAATGCGTGGAATAGACACAAAGGAATCCTGTTCAGAAGGAATGGATCCACACAAAGCTTAGTGAAGATTGGGTGACAACACTGGTAATTGGGAAGCGAAGCTAGTGCTAGGCAGACTTCTACGGTCTGTGCCCTGAAAATGCGCTGGGAATCACTAGCGCAGCTTAGTAAAAGAGTTCCTAAATGTCTCTATCATATCTACCCTCTCTCTCCTTTTTTCCAAAGTATACGTATTGAGATCTTTAAGTCTGTCCCCATACACTTTATGACAAAGACCACTGACCATTTTAGTAGTCACCCTCTGGACCAACTCCATCCTGTTTATATCTTTTTGAAGATATGGTTTCCAGAATTGTACACAATATTTTAAATTAGGTCTCACCAGAGTCTTATACAGGGGCATCATCACCTCCTTTTTCCTACTGGCCATTCCGCTCCCTATTTACCCAAGCATCCTTCTCCTGCATTAAAATAGCAGCAAAAATCTGTGGTTTAGCGCAGAATGTCAAATTTTCTATTGATGCCTGAGCTATGATTGGTTCAGGTACTAATAGGAACGTTGACATTAAGAAAAAAGGACTGTGGCTCCCTCCCGACCCCCTAAGTATTGTCCCCATTCCCGTAACCCAAAATATGATATCCTAGTGGTCCAGTGTCGTCATCCCCCAGCTAGACTTGGCCACTTCTCCTGATCTGAGCATCAGCACCATTTCCCCCTATATAAAAAAAAATATGCCCTGGCAGTCCATTCCCCTCCCCACCTTGGCTAAGCCCAATATGGCCAAGCACGGTGCTCCATCCCCAGTTAGGCAAGACCAAGTCAGGCCTGGTGGTCTACTGGAAGCTTGGAAAAGAGAAAGGGAAAGAAACAATTTCCACACCTCAAAGCACTACAACAAACAGTGGAGATGGTCAAAAGAGCTAAAGGGGCTCAACATGGACTGTGTTTCGGCTATACTGTCTGCATCAGGAGTCCAAAGTAAATCATCCGAGTCACTTGCAGGCAATGATGCTGTAGTATCCAGATGCTCTGGGACAGGAACAGCTTCTAATTCCATGGGCTGTGAGTACTGTCCACTCTGCCTGTGTCAAGTCCATTTATTGGAAATGTGCTCTTCTTTGAATGTTATGTGAGCTAATGTTAATAAAAGACCTTTTCAAAGACCTTTTTGGCTGGCTACATGCTGTGCAAGTAAAGCCTGCCTACCCTTCCAAAACCCCTGTACATCATGTAGAAGGCAGGAATGAGGTCAACTTGTTCCTGCCTCTGGGCACTGTCATCTTCAAAATGATGGTGCCCTACTCCACCCGGTGCATCCTTTCTACTATATAAGGGAGTCATGCTGATGAGCTGCCACTGGCGATCAACACAGAGGAGTGAGAGAGGTGAAGGAGCAGTGTGGGACCCATGGGAAAGGGGAGGGGGTAGGAGAGAAAGGGGAAAGACTGGATGTAGTGGGGGGGGGGGGGGGAGGAAGAAAAGGCTTAACTTGAAGACCAGGTCAGAGGCTGGGTATTTTGGCACCCTTAATCATCAGCATCCTGAGCCAGAGCTTCACCTGGTCCAATGATTAAGCCGTCCCTGTTTCCAGATTATTTATAAATAGTTTGAAAAGCACCGGTGCAACTACAAGAAGCTTTGGCATTCTACTATTCACCCTTTTCCACTGAGAACATTGTCCATTTAAATCTACTCTGTTTTCTATTCATTAACTAGTTCCCAATCACAACAGGACAGTGCTGTTACATTCCTCACCTGATTCCAGGCCTGCGCGTCTGATTCGCCGGCGAGGTGCGGTCTGGCAGAGCTAGCCGTTTTTTTGATGTTTCTCCAGGATGGGTCGGTTTCAGTTTCCCAAGTCTGGCAGTCGTCATCCGGCTTAGAGCACGGGCAGCGGCCATCTTGGCTAGCTCAGGAGGGGGCGGCCATCTTGTATAAACGAGATCAGGAAGGAACTCCATATTTGGTCTTGGGAGGATCTCCTATGGGGGCAGCCATGTTGGCTTCACCTGAGTTTGGTTTGCTCAGATTTCGTCACTATTTAAAGCACTGCCTCCAGGCCTTCATTGCTTCGGCCTCATTTGTTCTGAGGAGTTGCTGTCGGAGTGCTGTTCACCGACTTCCTTCTGTTCCTGTTTTTCCTGTGTACCAGACCTTGGCTAGTTATCTCGGATTTCACTTGTTTGCTGCCTGCCTTGACTCTGGACTGATTTGACTATTTCTTTGCCTGTTGGAGTACTGGTTCTGGACTCTGTCTGTTTCCTGCTATCCTGGTCAGCGGCTGTGCAACTCCGCCGGTTTCTGAAGTCCTGGTGGCCACCTGCAGCTGGGGGCTCAACTCCCGGTGAATGGTGGTCGCTTCCCAGGTGAAGCTAGGGGTTGTCTGGCTGCCTGACCGAGTGCGGTGTCACTCCATCTCTGCCGTGCACAGTCGGGGCACAGGGGCTCACCACTACCGGGTCATAACAAGTGCTTCCTATCCCCTGGCTTTTTAATGAACTCAGAAATCTCTTCAGAAACTTTGTCAAAAGCTATCTGACAATCTAGATACACTGCATCAATTGGCTCCCTTTAATCCACATGTTTATTTATGTCTTCCATAAAAAATGTAGCATATTGGTAAGGTAAGACTTCATTTGGCTAAATCCATGTTGACTCTGTCCCATTAAACTATGTCTAAGTATTTAGTGATTTTGTTATTTATAATAGTGTTGCCTGGCACTGTCCTCAGGCTTATCAGTTTGTAATTTGCTAAATCACCCCTGGAACCATTAAAAAAAAATTGGCCTTTATATTGGCCACTTTCCAATCTGTTGGAACCATAAATGATTTTTTTTTTTTTTTTTTTTTTATTTATTAATTTAAATCATTATTTCACAACAAATTATGATCATGTAATAGGCATTTACATCAGGAAAAGAAAAAAAAAAAGGAAAAGTAAAATTTATAGCCATTTTGTCCACTAAAAATAAAGAAACATTGGTTCCAAGAATAAAGAAATACATATCAAAAGCAATTAAGTAAGTCCCACCAGTTGCTACCTAGGGGTTACTGATCCCAGCCTGCTATATTATGGTGGGCATATAACATTCATATCTACTCTAGCATCAAGAAATTCTTTTAACTGTTTAGGGTCAACAAATTGAAATTGTTTACCCTCAAGCATTAAATTACAAATACAAGGAAATCGTAAAGTGAAATTTATTCCCATGGCCAACACTCTCGGACGCATTTCCAAAAAGGCCCTGCGTCTAACTTGAGTGGGTCTTGAGAGGTCAGGAAAAACACGGACTTTTGATCCCATAAACAGGTTTTCTAAGTGTCTTAGGGAAAGTCTTAATATTGCATTACGATCTGGCTCCAAAGCAAAGGTAACAAGCAAAGTAGACCTCTGTGTAACAATCTCCAGTGAGCTCTCTAGGAATGAAGTTAAATTCATTCCATCCCCTTTCCCTGGGAGATGTCCATCACCCCCTTGTGGGTTCCAGATATAATAGGCCCGTGTTATGGGGGGCAATGAATCCTTGTCCATTCCTAGAATGTCCACAATATATTTCTTAGCCATTTCAATCGGTGAAATTAAAGGCGACTTAGGGAAGTTGAGAAACCTAAGATTAAGTCTCCGAATCTGATTCTCCAGGTATTCTGTCCGTTTATGAAGAAAAATGTTATCCTTAATCAAAGCTGACTCCAAAGTTCCCCTCTCTTGTAGTTTAATATGTAAATTTTCCAGTTTCAAGGCCTGTTGTGCTGATGCCTGTGCTTGGAGTAGCGCAGCTTGAGAAATAGTTTTAATATGTTCAGTATTTTCTTTTATTGAAGGTTGCATAGAGACCTGAATATTATGCACCATGTCCCATAGTGACTCAAGTGTCACAATTGCAGGTTTAATCACGCCTAAATTTCCAGGAAAGGGTTGAGTCTGAATACCAACTTGCGAAAGTTTAGAAACAATTTCCAAAGGAAGTACCTGAGAGGCTGATTGAAGAAGTGTTTCTTTCAGTTGGATTTCATTTTCTATCGTCGCAGACCTTCCCTCGAGCAGGCTTGGCAGAGCGTTTACGTTCTCCTTCCCTGCTTGGGCTGCCGGCGATTCCCTTCCGGGTTGAGGCGGGGCAATGCGTTCTACAGGGCTCAGAGAAGCCCCGTCGGCGCTTTCAATCGACGCCGATGCGTCGAGAGCGGCAGAGGGGGTCGAAGTTCCCCGAGGTCCCGGTAGTTGCTTCGGGAACTAAAGAGTCGATTGCCGTAGCGCCGAGGACGTTTCAGGAGCCGAGGAACGCTCCTTAACTTTCCCCCTCCGTTTCCCCATCAAAGAGGTTGCAGAAGCGGCGAAATCAGCTAAAAAACTACAGAGTCACCTCAGCAGCTAACTCGGGTGCGACCAGTCAGAGCGCCATCTTGGAACCGGATCGTACCATAAATGATTTTAATAGTAGGTTAAACATCACTAATAATAGATCTGCATTTTCATTTTTTTGTTAGTTCTTTTATTACTCTGGGGTGTATACCATCTGGCCAGGTGATTTACTGCTCTTTAGCTTGTTGATTTGGCTTCTTATATCTTCCAGGTTCACCAACATTTTTTTCAGTTCCTCTGTATCATCCCCTTTAAATACTGTTTCTGGCATTGGTAGCTGCCATATACCCTACTCAGTAAAGACCAAAGAAAAATATTTATGTTAGTCTATATGCTAAGACCTCATTCTACCTAAGTGACTCTCTTACTTTTTGATGATCCAATAGTCTAACTGATTCCATCACAAGCTTTTTGCTTGTAATATAACTGAAAAAAGTTATTATACTCCAAATGCACTGAAACTAGTAATCTCAAAACATTCCCCTTCCCACTGCAAAGCTCTTTCAGGGGCCCTTTTATAGAGCAGTGGTAAGCCCAACACGGGTTTACTGCTCACTTTTGTGTGACTACAGCCAGCCCAATATATCAAGGAAGGGCAAGGAAAAAACCCTGAGCCATGGTAATACAGGATAATCTTTTATATGGCAAATACTTATAAGCACCACAATGCATTCAACTGCACTCATAACCCCCAATCCACTAACACAGTCCCCCCATCACTTCTAACTCTCATCTAGTTAGACTCTGGAACTTATTGCCGGAGAAGGTAGTGACGGCAGCTGGCCTTGCTGAGTTTAAAGGGGGTCTGGACAGATTCCTGAAGGAAAAGTCCATTGATCATTATAAAATTTTGGGATTTTGCCAGATTCTGTCGGAGACCGAGTGCTGGGCTTGATGGACCTTTGGTCTTTTCCCAGCGTGGCAGTGCTTATGCTTATGTACTTATATGTACTCACTCAGATAGCTCCTAGGCAATCATAACTTCTAATCCACTCATTCTTTCAGCTTTTGTACCATACATACGTCCTTCTACTCACTTACTCACTCAGGGGCCCTTTTTCTAAGCCACGTAAGCGTCTACGCACACCCAACATGTGCCAGAATGGAGTTACTGCATGACTACCACGTGGCTCTTGCGATAATTACCGGATGCGTCATTACCACCTGGTTACTGGGTGAGTCTTTACTGCTAGGTCAATGGCTGACAGTAAGGTCCCAGACGCATGTCCATTTTTGCCATAAATTTTTAAAGAGGCCTTTTTTACAAGTGCACTGAAAAATGAATCAGCACACGTCCAAAACCCACACTTACCCTACTGCAAGCCATTTTTCAGTGCACCTTAGTAAAAGGACCCCTCAACCATCCCACCACTTATAACCTTACATGAGTCAATTCCCCTGGAACTCAAAACCCCTATCCTGTTACGTGGAGGGGCATTTTCGAAAGGGACGTCCATGTTTTGATATGGACATCCTCACAAAACGTCCCAATGTAGGGGCGGGGAAACCCGTATTTTTGAAACAAGATGGACGTCCATCTTTCATTTAGAAAATACCGTCAGGGACATCCAAATCCTTAAATTTGGTCGTCCCTAGATTTGGTCATCCCTAGACTTGGTCGTTTTTGATTTTCGGCGATAATCGAAACCAAGGACATCCATCTCAGAAACGACCAAATGCAAGGCATTTGGTCATGGGAGGAGCCAGCATTTCTAGTGCACTGGTCCCACTGACATGCCAGGACACTAACCGAGCACCCTAGGGGGCACTGCAGTGGACTTCATAAATTGCTCCAAGATACACAGCTCCCTTACCTTGTGTGCTGAGGCCCCAAAACCCACTACCCACAACTGTTGTCACATTTACAGGCTGGAACCTAGGTTTGTGAGCCCTTGGGCCACCGCCGAGAAGTGGCAGTGGCAGGCAAAACCACCCCACACCAGAAGCAAGGCAGAGCAGACATACTGGCAAATCCAGGCAAGGTCTCCAGGCAGTCAGCCAGCAAGTAGAAGACAGGTCCAGGCAAAAGTTCAAAAGGCAGGCGGCAAGCAAAGCAAAGTCAAGGTTCAGGCAAAGGTTCAAAAGGCAAGCGGCAAGCAAAGGCAAAAGTCCAGGTTCAGGCAAAGGTTCAAAAGGCAGGAAACCAGCAAAAGCAGAAACAGGTCCAGACAAAGTCCCTCAGGCAGAAGTGCACAAGCACCCACATACCAGGGCCTAAGACGCAATGCAAAGGCAACTGCAGAGAGATTCCAAAAGGCTAATAAGCCCAGCAGCACCTGGAACTCAGCTGCAGCAATCACTAGGCAACTACGGGTGCTGTGCAGGCTCAAACAACACAAGCAAACCTGGCAGCCTGGAAGATCTGGACCAGACTGAACAGATATCTGGAACGGGTGATGGTCCATAGCAGCCACCCGTTCTGGCCACTAGAGGGCGAGGAAAGCACAGACGTAACAACTGTACACCACTACCATAGCCCTTACGGGTGAAGGGGCACCTAGATGTGGGTACAGAGGGCTTCTGGTGGGTTTTGGAGGGCTCACTGTTTCCTCCACAAACGTAACAGGTAGGGAGTGATGGACCTGGGTCCGCCTGCCTGAAGTGTACTGTACCCACTAAAACTGCTCCAGGGACCTGCATACTGCTGTGATGGAACTGAGTATGACATCTGAGGCCGGCACAAAATATTTTTAAAGATATTCTTTGAGGGTGGGAGGGGGTTAGTGACCACTGGAGGAGTAAGGGGAGGTCATCCCCAATTCTCTCCAGTGGTCATCTGGTCATTTCAGGCACCTTTTTGTGCCTTGGTCGTAAAAAAAACACAGCCAGGTAAAGTTGTCCAAGTGTTCGTCAGGGACGTCCTTGTTTCTTTCGATTATGGGTCAAGGACCGCCAAGTGTTAGGCACACCCATGTCCCGCCTTCACTACGCCTTCAATACGCCCCCTTGAACTTTGGCCATCCCTGCGACGGAAAGCAGTTGGGGACGTCCAAAATCGGCTTTTGATTATACCGTTTTAGACGACCCTGTGAGAAGGACGCCCATCTTCCGATTTATGTCGAAAGATAGGTGTCCTCTTTCGAAAATGAGCCCATCAGTCACCCATCTATTTATTCACACAGTGTACCACACACTCATTACTTTCATCTATTCTCACTCAGCTCCCACTGTCACTCATAAGCTCCTCATGCACTCACTCACTCACTCATTCAGTCACTCTGCCACCCTCTACTCACTCATTCTCTCACCCACCTCCACCCCATCTCCTAAGCATGCATGCCAGTACTAAAGCATGCCTTGGTGCAATGCTTAGAGTAGGTGTTTTAAATTTTTTTTTTCTCTTCTATTTGTTCATCTTGTCCAATATTTTCTATATATAGTGGTCTCTTGACCCTGGACTATATGATTGTTTGTTTTTCTTCCTGGTTACCTCTTGCTCTTGGGTAAGGTGCCTACTTCACACTGGCTCAGAAACAACCATGAAAAGAATAATCAACTGCAGATTTAATAAAACTCCAGAGTTAATTTAAACAATTCTTCTTTTTATTATTTCATATCCATTGCTACTAATGCTGGAAACTGAGAACATTTTGCTGTAGAGTGGATTCATAAAAAAAGATACTATTTTCCATCAGGTACAATTACATTTCTAGTTTCTTAAATATCTATATCATTTTTCCACATTTGTAATTATTTTAATTATTATTTTATGAATTCTCATAGGGTTTCTTCACACCATAAAAGTGGTCTTTTAAGTTTAATGAGAAGCATCATATAACAGAGGAGAGTAGTTCTGAGATGAAAGGAGTTCACACAAGAATACTTTCATATTGCTAATTGAATCAGGGGCAGTGGAATGCTTTTTTGAATGGGTCAAATAAACCAATCTTTGTCCCTGCCCCCAAGCTCTCTTCTTGCTGATGCTGTGTTGGGCACAGTATTGGTCAGGCAATGGCCCCCAGTTCCTCTCTCCACAATTCTACTGTCTGTGCTTTGAATACCATTTATGTGGTATTGATAGTGTGAGATAAAATTGGCAAATGCCTTCCTCTATCAGTTCTGTTGTTAGGCCAGTGTCTTGTACTTCACATGCTAAGTCATCATAAGAAGATGAAAGCATTTGGTTGGTTGATATCTTTATTCTATTAATATAGTATGGTTACATAGTTGATAATGGCATATAAAGGCCAAACTGGCCCATCCAGTCAGTCTAGTAAGGTGGTTAAGGATGTAATTGCCAAGCTATGCAAGTTATCCCCATGCCCTTATTTAGAGTTATAATTGCTGTTATATACATGTTAACCTCCTGATGCTTAGTTTCCATCTGTATATAATTTATGGAGCCTCTGTGATTAACCCGTATACGTTTTAAAACTCCATCACTGTTTTTGTTTCTACTATCTCCTCATTTCAAGCATCCACCACCCTATCCATGAAAGAAATATTTCCTGACTTTGTCTCTGAGTCTACCACCTTGTATTTTCATATCATGACCTGTAGTTCTAGTATATTTCAAGTATTTAAACATCTATATAATATCTCTCCTGTCCTTCCTCTGAACATCTGTATCATCTCGCTCCTGGTCCTCCTCTCTTTTAAGATATAGATAAGTAGGTCATATGAACATGAGAACATAAGAACTGTCATATTGGATCAGACTAATGGTCTGTGAAACCCAATACCCTGGCAGGATCCCCAAAAGTAGATAACTTCCATGCCACTTACCCTAGAGATAAGTAGTGTCTTTTCCCAGGTATTATTTAATAACTGTTTATGGAGTTTTCAAGGAATTTGTCCAAACCTTTTTGAAAGATGGCCTAGCTGAATGTTATAAACTCCTAAGGAAACTTGCAAAACTAATTGAATTCATTCTAACCCACAACTACTTTAGCTTCACATTGTGGGAACTACTATGAGCACCAGAATTACATCACAATCAGTCACCCTTTGTGTGTCAGAATTGGAGAAGACATCCTATATAATAATTCTCACCTCCAGCGTTCTAATGTGCCTGGTACCGTGGCTCCCTTGGAGGTGGTCTGCTAGGCAGTTTAGAATGCACTGACATCAGTGATGTCACTGACAGCTGATTCCAAGGCAAGGTGACATCACTGCCTGGGAAATAGCTGTCAGTGCCCCCCCCCCCTCTGCGCAGCACCCAAGCCCCTACCCCCCTCGACGCATCACCCAAGACCCTCCCCCGGCGCATCACCAAAGCCCCTACCCCCCCATCTTGGGCAATCAACTCCCTCGCCACCCGCAGCCGCCAATACTAACGCTGTCCGGCCGCTGCTGCTTCTCCTGTGGAGCAGCAGCGGCCGGTACAAAAAGAAAAAAGCCAAAACATTTTTTAACCTGAAACGCGGCTCCGTAGATAGCCATCTGGCATTGGCTGTCGTCACTGCGGCCGCTCCTCCTCTCCCCTCCACGTCACTGCCCCTGCAGGAAGACCCCGGAGGAGTGCAGCAACGTCAGAGGGGAGAGGAGGAGCGGCTGCAGAGATGACAGCCAATGCCAGATGGCTGTCTACGGAGCCATGTTTCAGGTTTAAAATCTTTTTTTTGGCTTTTTTCTTTTTGTACCGGCCGCTGCTGCTCAACAGGAGACGCAGCAGCAGCCGGACAGCGTTAGTATTGGCGGCTGCGGGTGGCGAGGGGTTTGATGTGCCCAAGGGGGGGTAGGGGCTTGGGTGATGCGTTGGGGGGGGGGGGATATGGGTTTGGGTGATGCGCCGAGGGGGGGGGAGGATCGCTGGACATGGGTGGCTGCAGGGGGAGAGGAGGGTCGCTGGACATAGATGGCTGCAGGGGGGGCAGGGAAGAGGGAGGTAGGGAGGGGGTCCTGAGACCAGATGGGTGGCTGCAGGGGGGGCAGGGGAGACAGGAAGGACGCTGCAGGGGGGGTTACCTTGCTAGCGCCCGTTTCATTGCCTATCGAAATGGGCCTTTTATACTAGTTTCTAAATAGTTACTACAATAGACCTTTTCAGATATTACCGGTAATAGATTATAACTAAGACAGAGTAAAAATATTCAAGTTCAAGCGATACCAGAAGACCCATTGCTTTTTAAAAGCCTTTCTAGAGGAATGAAGTTTAATGAGGTGACTGATATTTTGAATTTCACTGTTCATAAAATGTGTTGGTGAATTATTTGTCATAAGAAGATTGTTGTCTGTTGTATTCTGTTGGTTTTTGTTACCTGCTTTGGGTAAAGGTGGGATACAAATATAACAATAAAATAAATGGATAAAATCTGTTTTACTGTTCTGGGATCTTGCCAGGTACTTGTGACCTGGATTGGCCACTGTGGGAAACACGATACTGGGCTTGATGGACCTTTGGTATGTCCCAGTATGGTAACACTTATGTTCATATGTTATGTTCTTATGGCAGACCAGTAAGACCAGTAAAATGCCCAACAATCTCATAGATTCTTTTATGTCTTTATTAGTAGAAAACTTTCATGTTGTCACAGACCAATTTGTGACAACATGATCTTTTTCTACTAATAAAGGCATTAGTCTATTACATCATTGACGAGTATTGTCGCCATGGCGTTCTAAAGCTGAGCGTTCTACAACCGATAGTCCTTTTCAGTTTTCAACTTAAGGAAGCTATATAGCCATATTTCTCTTGGTTTCTCTTGGCTTACCCACCAGCCACAACACAAGAGATTTATTTGACCCCTGATGAAGGCTCTGGTGCCAAAACACAGCCATGTCAGGTCATTTTTAAGCTATCCATATTAAAGATTTCCTGATTTCCTCTTCGGACTGTCCTCACTTTTTTGTCCATTGCTGGAGCATGAAAGGAACATAGCTGCCATTTCTGCTCGCAACTCATAGAATATTGTAAGTTATATGTGCCCCTTGCTGTACAGTATTTATCAGTGCTTTTTTTGTGCCGGTACGCGCAGGTACGGCGTACCGGTGAAACAGGCCGGCACCTTTTTTTTAGGTCCGACGGTGCTAGAGCTGGCTCTCTGACGTTGTGCTGGAGCCAGCTCTCCTCCCTCCCCCGAGCTAGCTTAGAGTCCCTCCGCGCACTCCGTACCACCAGACAACCCTTCTGCCACCTGACCCGGCTGGCACCTGACCCAGCATTTAAAAAAAATCTACAAGTGGCGGTGCGGTGCCTCGCGTCTGAGAGTAAAAGAAGAAAAATTGCTTCGTTGGCCGGCCTTCCCTCACTGTGTCCCGCCCTCTGATGTAACTTCTGCAAGGGCGGGACACAGTGAGGGAAGGCCGGCCGACGAAGCAATTTTTCTTCTTTTACTCTCAGACGCGAGGCACCGCACTGCCACTTGTAGATTTTTTTTAAATGCTGGGTCAGGTGCCGGCCGGGTCGGGTGGCAGAAGAGGGTTGTCTGGCGGCACGGAGCTGGTAGGCAGGTGTGGACTGGGTTGGGGAGGGGGGCTTTAGACGGGAGGGGGCTCAGATGGCTCAGGTGACTGGAGTGAGGGGGAGCAGGGGAACGAGGAGAGTCGCTGGACATGGGTGGAGGGCAGGGGGGACAGGGGGGGTTGCTTGCTGGACATAGGTGGATGGAGGGGAGGGCAGGGGAGGGGAGGGCTGCTAGACATGGGTGGATGGAGGAGAGAGAAATACTGCACATGGATGGAGGGGAGGGAAGAGTGAGGAAGGAGATGAAATGAAGGAAAAGGAAGAGAGGAGAAAAACTGCACATGGATGTAGAAAATAGGCAGAAACTGGATCCACTGGACAGTCAAGTCTGCGGAGGACCCAACTTTTACTTACGGATGTAGGGCAAGAAATGAAGAAAAGTAGAAAGTAAAGAAATAAATGGAAAGGAAGCCCTGGAAATGGAGTTAAGAGGACAGATAGCAGCAGAATCGGATACTGAGCCAGCATGATTAGAAAAACAAAGTCACCAGACAACAAAGGTAGAAAAAATCCTTTTTTTTTCATTATAGTGTCTGGAATATGTCCAATTTGAGAATTTACATCTGCTGTCTTATTTTGCACTGGGTATACTGGAGCTGTAACAGCTTACACAATTTATTTATAATGAAAAAAAAAATCACATTATTTTTTTCTCCTATACTAGTATAATATTTTCAATGATGTCTGTTTAAATGCGCTATGGCTGGTATAAGGGGTGTGGCTAATGTGGGTGTGGCTGTAATAGGGGTGGAGTCATATGTGGTGACTCCACCCACAATGAGTACCAGCACCTTTTTTCTACAAAAAAAGCACTGGTATTTATACAATTATGGCTGGCATCACTGTGGGTATGTTAATGTTAGATGTGCAGATGCTGGGTTACCCTAATATTCTATAATGGAAAGTGAGCATCCAGTTGCTGTTATAGGATAGGCTCGCCCTGTGCTGTGTCTGGATGCCCAAAAGAGTCACTCAGTTATAGAATTACCTCCAGAGAGCGTAGCCAGGTCACCCTTCCAGATGGGGCCAAGGTCATCCCTGCTTAGCTTCCACCACTTTCTGTGAGCTTTGCTAGCCAGACACCTCACTTTTCCTCTCTCTCTCCTTCTTGTAGATTTTAAGAAACTCTTGCACACTCACAGCTGTTAGAAAACAATCAAAGTTCTTTATTACTACTACTACTACTACTACTACTATTTAGCTTTTCTATAGCGCTACAGGGTGTACAAAATAACAGGGACCCTGAACTTTATTTGTTCCAGCTCTCTTAACACCAGATTAATCTGGTTTAAATACCTCCTTCAATCAGTAGACTTTATCTCCCAATGGGTTGTCCTCCCATCTTTACATATTGCAGAGTCATTTTCCCCTTGCCAATTGCAGTTTTCTGTTTTAAACCCCACCAAACCTCCAGCAGCACTATCTTATCAGCAGACAGTTTTGGTGATTAGGTGATGCCACATCATCTCTTACACAATACAGTCTGAGTTTTCCAGTGCACAATCCTGCTCAGAAACAATCTAACTTTCAACAGCACTACCTTTTGTGAGCAGACAGTACTGTAGCAAGTTGTGTTCTCCAGTCTCTTCTCCACTGCTTTACTCCCTGCTTTCCCCAACTCCACAGCCGGGGCAATGCTGAGGTCACAAAAACTTTCACCTTGTCTGCCCGGGTTAGAGCAAAACCAGCCACCTCCATACACTCCTCCTCCCCTTCTTTTCCCACCTCCTCTTTATCACAAACCATATCCTCCTCCTCCCTAAGCTCCCCCCAGCTGTTCCTCATTTCCAGGATCAGACCTCATCTCCCAATCAGTTATTCCCCCCCTCCTTCTCCTAGGAGTCCAGCTGACCCTGCACTGGCTTCTGGGGAGAGTAGTTTTCCTCCTTAACTAAAGCTTTCTCCAGCAGTTTGGCCCCTAGAAGGCGCACTGCTCTCCTAGCTGGGCTGAATGACCGGGGATGTTGACGGCTGAAAGAACCACTATCCCTTTTTTCCCCACACTCGCACTCCAGAGTGCTCACAAAAATCAAACACCATAAATCAGTAGCTTGTGTATGGCAATAAAAGTACAATTGTTAATTTGTTTTTTATTTTCTTTGGACTTAACTCACTTTTTTTCACAAAAAGCTCAAGGTGAGTTATATTCAAGTACAGTAGATCTGTCCATGCCTTCAGAGGTCTTATGTTTGGAACCAAGAAAATGAAGAGTCCAAGTGTCACAAGGAGTAGCATTGGGATTTGAACCCTGGTGCTTCTGGATTCCACCCCTCTGTTTCTTATGTAAGATTTGTGTTTTAGTAAAACATGCTGATAAGCTATAACTTGTTACTTTGAAACATGAACAATTTTATTCATACATTCTTGAGATTATCTTAAGCACATCACTAATCTGAAGCCTTTGGTTGATCAGAATCCTTTTAAACTAAAACTTTATGTGCAATATATTCAAAGTTTGCTGTAGGCTCTAGCCAATTAGGCAACCAAAGAAGCTAAGCGACAGACACTAAGAGGTACATTTTCTAGCAGCGGTGAAACAGGCCGGCACCTTTAGCAGAAATGTTTTTGTTCTTGAGGGCAGTTAGTTGGAACCAGAAAATAATATGTAAGATTGTATTTTTATCTGTAAGTATATGATTTTCCTTACAAAATCTACCTGCACATACATACACAAAACAACAGCAACAACAAACAGATGCAAAAACTTGTGAGTACTCTCAGTAGTGTGCTGGTAAATGTTAACAACAGGCTCTCTCCTCGGTCCACCTCTGTGCCCCTCCCCCCCATCCACCTCTGTGCCCCTCGTCCACCTCTGCGCCCCCTAAAAATTGCAGAGCTGGCTATAGCCGGGGACAGAGCTGGGGGGGGGGGGGGGGCAATGCATTCTCTCTCCAGGAAAAAAAAAATTAAATGCTCCCAGGTTCCAATCTAATTCATGTTTAATGTAGGATAAAATGCTATAAATAAGTAAATAAATAAATAAATAAATATAAACTTTTAATGTTGAGCACCTGATTCTCAAAGTGGACATATTACAAACACTATAATGAAAATAAAATGATTTTTTTTCTACCTTTGTTGTCTGGTGACTTTGCTTTTCTGATCAAGCTGACCCAGTATCTGATTCTGCTGCTATCTGTCCTCTTAACTCCATTTCCAGGACTTCTTTTCCATTTATTTCTTTTCTTTCCTCCTTTCTTCTTCATTTCTTTCCCTACATCCATAAGTAAAAGCTGGGTTCTTCGCAGACTTGATTGTCCAGTGGATCCAGCTTCTGCCTATTTTCTCCATCCATGTGCAGTTTTTCTCCTCTCTTCCTTTCTCCTCATCTCATCTCATCTCATTCCTCTCTCTTCCCTCCCCTCCATCCATGTCCACCATTTTTTCTCTCTCTTCCCTCTTCTCCATCCATGTCCAGCATTTTACTCTCCCCCTCCATCCATGTGCATCTCCTTCCTGTCTTCCCTTCCGTACCCTCCATCCATGTCCAACAATTCTCCTCTCTCCCTGTCCTCCGCTCCATCCATCCATATCCAGCAATTCTCCTCTCTCCCCTGCCCTCTCCTCCAACCATCCATGTCCAGCAACCCTCCTCTCTCCCCTGCCCTCCCCTCCATCCACCCATGCCCAGCAATCCTTCTCTCTCCCCTGCCCGCCCCTCCATCCACCCATGTCCAGCAACCCTCCTATCCCCTCCATCCAACTATGTCCAGCAACACTCCTCTCCCCTCTCCTCCATCCACCTATGTCCAGCAACTGTCCTCGCCCCTGCCCTCCATCCATCTATCCATCCATACCCAGCAATTCTCTTCTCTCCCCTGCCCCCCTCCATCTATCCATACCAAACAATTCTCTTCTCTCCCCTACCCCCCTCCATCCATCCATACCCAGTGATTCTCCTCTCTCCTCTGCCCTCCCCTCCCATCCATTTCCAGCGATTCTCCTTTGCCCCCATCCTCGTTTACTGAAGCCGGCTCGCCTTGCCAGAACAACCAGCTTGCAAGATCTTTAAAAATTTAACAACCGGCTCTTGTAAGCCGGCTCCAGCACAGTACTCTGTACCTGCAACTATTGTTAAATGTGTGCAGGTACTTTTTCTTTAATGCTAGTGAAAAGCTTGCAACCAAAATGCTTTGAACCATTGTTAACTTTGGGGCCCTTTAACAAAGCCGTGCTAGCATTTTTAGCTCATGGAAAAAATCAGCTGGCGGTAAACACTGAGACACCCATAGGAATATAATGGGCATCTCAACATTTACTGCCAGCTGATTTTTACCGTGAGCTAAAAATGATAGTGTGGCTTTGTAAAAGACCCCCTTTCTGACGTGTTCAGTTGCAGTTTATTGTGGCCTACAATTGTTTTTCTTTATTTCCTTCATGTGTTTTAAATTATTTCTCCTTTCTGAAATTGCATACAGCAGAACCCCTATAGATTTGCTTTAACAATTATTTAGTTTTATTTTGAGATTCTTATTAACAAATTGCTAGTTGAAAGGAAAGGGAAAAGCAATTGCATCTTGAACTGGAAAATACAAACACCCATCTGACTCAGTTCTCATCCAATGCCTTTCTTCCACAACACAATTTAAACCAGATCTAGCTTTGCAACAATTTCTTAGTAAGTTAGAAAGTTAAATTTTGAAAACTGAACAAACTCTAATGCTTATTTTCAGCATCCATAAACACTGTCAAAATGGGATGACAGTGTATTTGTTCTCACCGGAGACTGCAAACGCCTCTCCGGTACTATGTAAGCCACATTGAGCCTACAAATAGGTGGGAAAATGTGGGATACAAATGTAATAAATAAATAAATAAATGTATTGGAACAGTAAACAGAAGCAATGTAGAGCTGAATCATGTTCGTGGAGAATCAGGTGAATGCCAAACTAGCAAAGGAGATGCAGCTGGAACTCCAGCCAGGTCTCAGCTTTTAACTAATCTGATTCACAGTAATGAAATCATATGCAATCAGCAGCAAAAGGAAAAAAAAAAACCCAGTAGAGTAACAGCTCCTGTAGAGGGAGTGATTAATACATTTTCAGAATAGTCTTATATGCTTACATAAGTAGCCTCTCCTTTGCTTCCCTACCACTTAATCAAACTGTACAGCTTTTTTTTTTTTTTTTTCTACTCCTGCAATCCAGATTTTTTTTGACACCAGTGAAAAAAGAGGACTCCTTTCACCACCTTGGGAATATGGTGACCTTTTAGAACATCCGCAAGGTGCTTGCTTGAGTGAATGGTTAGATATGGAGGAGCATATAAATATTTATGAGCAAATAATAGATTTCTAGTGATTTCAGGAAAAACTAGCACTGTGTTCAATAGGACATGACATTAATTCATCGGGTAAGAAATCAGAAGGGATGAGCTGTCATTTCCAATGAAATGTTGTTCACTGATAATGTGCAAGGAGGGTGTGTCTTTATTAAAAAGTGCATACTGCCCACCAAATTCTATATGGAGGGGCATTTTCAATATGACGTCTAAGTCTAACTTGTGACATTTTGCTAAAAAGGTCCAAAATTCAAGTCGGAAATATAGCTATTTTCAAAACAGAAAAATGACTTTTGTTGTTCTAAAAATGGCTATTTGTTAGATGTTTTTGTGCTCTGTGTGTTAATCTTTTGGTCTATTTTTGAAAAAAAAGAGTCCAAGTGAAAAATGCACAAAATCAAGCCATTAGGATGTAGGAGGAGCCAGTATTCTTCGTAGACTGGCCACAAAGACATCCCAGGAGAGCAGTGAGGCACCAAAGGGGGCACTGCAGTGGACTTCAACTAAATGCTCACAGGTATACATCTACTACTACTACTACTACTACTATTTAGCATTTCTATAGCGCTACAAGGCGTACGCAGCGCTGCACAAACATAGAAGAAAGACAGTCCCTGCTCAAGGAGCTTACAATCTAATAGACAAGAAATAAAGTAAGCAAATCAAATCAATTAATGTGTACAGGAAGGAGGAGAAGAGGGTAGGTGGAGGCGAGTGGTTACAAGTGGTTACGAGTCAAAAGCAATGTTAAATTGGTGGGCTTTCAGTCTAGATTTAAAGGTGGCCAAGGATGGGGCAAGACGTAGGGGCTCAGGAAGTTTATTCCAGGCGTAGGGTGCAGCGAGACAGAAGGCGCGAAGTCTAGAGTTGGCAGTAGTGGAGAAGGGAACAGATAAGAAGGATTTATCCATGGAGCGGAGTGCATGGGAAGGGGTGTAGGAGAGATACTGGGGAGCAGCAGAGTGAGTACATTGCTCCCATATCTTGTCTTATGAGACCCACAAAAACCCACTACTCCCAACTGTACATCACTACAATAGCCCTTATTTATTTATTTGTAGCATTTGTATCCCACATTTTCCCACCTATTTGCAGGCTCAATGTGGCTTACATTATGCCGTTATGGCATTCAGTTTTTTCGACTCGTCAGCTTTGAATACCATTTCTGGCACCGGTATCTCTCCTAAATCTTCCTCGGTGAAGACTGAAGCAAAGAATTCATTTAATCTCTCTGCTATGGCTTTGTCTTCCCTGAGTGCCCCTTTTACCCCTTGATCATCTAGCGGTCCAATTATGGGTAAAGGGGCATCTATATGTGGGTACAGTGAGTTTCTGGTGAATTTTGGAGGGCTCACTTAGGGGGAGGTATGGGCCTGGATCTACCTGTCTGCAGTGCACTGCACCCACCAGTAGTCTACTCCTGGGATCTGCATGCTGCTCTAATGGACCTGAATATAATATCTGAGACTAGCATAGAGGCTGGTAGCTAATGTTTTTAACCACATTTTGGGGGGGGTGGGAGGGGGTTAGTGATACTGGTGAAGTAAGGGAAGGTCATTCCTGATTCCCTCCAGTGGTCATCTTGTCATTTAGGGCACATTTTTGTTGCTTATTTGTTAATAAAACAGGTCTATCCAATTTATAGCCCTGGATATTTTTATTTTGTTCCATTACGGCAGAAAAATGTCCAAGTGTTAGGAACACCCAGATCACACCATTAACATGCCCCTGACATGCCCCCTTGTCTTTTGAACATGCTTCTGACGGACTTCATAGAAAAATGTCTACAAAATTGGTTTTGAAAATACCAATTTGGACGTTTTTGTGAGAAAAATGTCCAAATGCAGATTTATGCCACTTTTTAAATGTTTTTCTCTTTTGAAAATAAGCTGCATACTGTGTTTAACTTTTGGCACTAAGCTCTAAAAAGAAGGTGAAACAGTAGTTAGGTAGGTGCTATTCTATAACTTGAAGCCCAAGAGGGGCATTTTCAAAAGTTACAATTGGGGTGTCCTACTCATAACATCCAAAAAAAACCCCGTCTCACAACCACCTTTGAACAAGAAAAATATTGAGATTTCCTGTTTGAAAATATAGAGAAGGATGTTCTTGCACTGAAAACATCCAAAATGAGCAGTCATTTTCCAAAATGAAATGCCCAAAATATAAACACAAAAAAGGCAGGCACAAAAATATTTGTCTGGCATCATTTGTACAAAGATGGTAACACAGATGTCCCTCCAGAGCAGAGAGGCAGCCTAGTGGACTTTAAACAACAGACCCAGCTACAAATTCCACCTTAATTCCTTTATATGTTATTGAGAGCCCTCGAGGAACAGATAAAAACTTACTGTACCTAAAGATGCACCACTACAATCTTTTCCGATAGTGCGTGCATGCGCACACATGCCTGATGGTTAATGCATGTGCACACTAATAGTAAAGAGTAATCCTCTGCACATAAGGGTGAATTCTATATATGGCACTGAAAAAATCCACGCTGAAAAAAACTGATATTCTATAAGCCATGCTTAAAGTTAGATGTGGTTTATAGAATAGTGCTTATGCCCAGGAATTGCACCTAATTTTAGGCACGGCCATTTACACCAACTGAAAAGTGGTACAAACATATGTGCCTACATTAGCCGTGTATCCTCCCTTATTCTATAACAATGCACATAAATGTTAAGAACACCCTTGTTTCATCCATGACCCTCCAATATCCACACCTCCTTTTTTAACTCGAGTGTAAAATTTAGGTGCAGATCCTGCACCTAATTTTATGCACATGAATGCCAATTAAATCTAATTAGTGTCATTCCAAGGTATACAGTACAGAACACAGCAAATATACATGATTGTAATTAAACTATTAAAACAATGCTGAGTTGCAATAAAGCATTAAATGAGAAACATAATGAAAAAGAATGGATGTTGCTATTGCACAATATATTATTTGGACAAGTGATGGAAATAATAAGCTCCAGGTGAACTAAATGTCAGCTATTCAAAGTGAATGGATGAAGAAAAAGAACTGGAGTGAAGGACTGGACAAGATAATGCAAGCTTTCCAGAGAACTAGTTTTTATACCATATCTCTAGTGACCTGGAGCTAACCTTGTAGGGACACAATTGGCTGATATTCTTGCAATCTTTCTCCGTTGTGTAACTTAAATCAGATTGTATTGCAGCTATTTCTATCTACACTTCCTAACCACATTTAGATTTTCTCCATATGTTGTGGGAAGTCAAGTGATTAGGTGCAATGTAGGTGTTGATGACTGTATCATGTGCTGTTGCTGTACAGAATGATACAGGAGGATACAAAGTGAAGAACACATTTTAAGTATAATAGCATACCACATAGAGCAGTAGTTCTTAATCCACTCCATGGAGTGCACCCAGACAGTCGTGTTATCAGGATATCCCCAGTCAATACACGCAAGAAAGATTTACAGGCACTGTTTCCTTGGTATGCAAATCAGGATCAGAGCTGGGCATAAGGGATCCAGGGCAGAAATTAGGGAGGAGACCCTTAGGAAATTTCTCTTTTTGCAAGCCGTTTATGCCAGTCTTAAAAGATCTGTCTCATTCATGTTCATTGTGGATATCCTGAAAGCCAGAGTAGCTGGATGGGCCTTGAGGACTGAGTAGTGAACCACTTACTAAAAGATACAGAAGATTGTGGTCTCAATATTCAACAGCATTTCTGAGTAGAAGTGGCTCCTACCTTGATAAGTGCCTCTCACTGGGGCCAGAACAGAATTTCAGAAGCACTATCTGGATAATACTGCTGAAAATCTTCATTGACTACCCTGGTAACATCCAGATAGTGCTGGGACAGTCCTGGGGAAGATCCAAAGTGGAGCCAGAAGTACTTGAGTACTGCCAATATTCAGTGCCAGTGCCTGAATAACTATCCAGACAAGATAGGACAGGAAAATAGCAGTTCTAAGTCCTCCAGATAGCTATTCAGGTACCATCACAGAATATTAGCAGCAGTACCTGAATAGCTTCTGGCAGCTACTTTATTCACAAATATGCAGTGCTGATAACTGGGTACAACCTGGCACTGAATATCTGGGTATAGCTTTAAATGCAATGGTCATTATTTTAAAGCAACACTGACTACGGTGTTTAAATATCATGGGGTATATTGTTAATCCAACAAAATATCACTGCTAAGAGAACCAACTCAATGGGGTAGATAAGGGGTGGGCAATCTCAGCCCTAGAGGGCCGCAACCCAGTCGGGTTTTCAGGATTTCCCTAACAAATATGCATGAGATGTATTTGCATGCACTACCCCCAATGTATGCCAATGGATATCATGCATACATGGGGTAGATTTTCAAAATCTTTTAAGTGGACAGGAGAGGTTCCTGCCTACGTAAACCCTGATCAGGAACCCATTCCTGGATTTTCATCAGAACTTAACTGCACAGTGCTGCTCAAAATCTCCTCTAACCACTGCGACACTGTGCTTCTAGTACAGGGGTGGTTAATGGAAGGGCTGCTGAGAAGGGGGGCAAGATTCCTCTGAGCCTAGCCCCCAAGGGAGCTGGTGTCAGCAGCCTGGTGAGATCCAGCATTTTTCCCTCCCTTCCAACCCTCCCATCGGTCCTCTACTTTCCTGGAGTCATTGAATAACAGGCAGCAGTGATCAAGAGACACTGCTCTGTTGGCTACAGGTCCTTGTTCCTTCCGTGTCCCGCCTATGTGGAAACAGGAAGTTACTTCATTGGAGGCGGGATGAGACAGGAAGAAGGACCCGTAGCTGGCAGAGCAATGTCTCTCGATCACTGCTGCCTGCCATTCAATGATTCCAGGCAAGAACAGGACCGAGGGGGGGAGGGGAACAATGGCAGGCCCCTTAACATTATTTGCCCCGGCCCAGCTTTGTCTCTCTGTTGTCCTGGTTTATGGGTGGAGTCAGGGAGGAGCTGGCAATTTTGCAGGCACTGGGGATATTCAATGCTGGTGCCTACATAGCTAGCCAGGCAAGTAGGACCACACAAAAAACAGTCCTAACTTTGTCCAGTTAAGATATGGGTTCCAGTACTGAACATCAGCCGGCATCTGCATAACTTCTAGGTCCACAACAGACTCAGATATTAAAGGCCAGTGCCTAGACATGACCCAGTATTGAATATCTGTGGTTAAGTTCAACCTGCGGTGATCAACGTCTTTAAAACTGCTGACTACTGCAAGCTGAATATTGGGGGGGGGGGGGGGGGGGGGGAAGGGATAGACTAAGGAAGGTTATTTTCAAACCCATTTCTGTGCTTTATCCAAAGAAATGATCTTATATAAAACTACCTGCCCTATTTTCAGGTAAAAATAAAGGGTTAACTTAGGTGCTGACTGGGTATTTTCAGTAGCACTATCCAGTTAAGTGCCATGAATATACCTGGTTTGCCCTGGACAAGCAATTTAAACAGCCAGGGTCTCTCCTGGCTATTTATATTGCTTTGAATATTGACCCCTAAGTGTTTAGAACCCTGAAATTCTATAAATGGTGCACTGTGTCCCCGAGCAGTCACATTCAGATTGGAGAAAGAGATTTTGTGGCCTGGAGGCCTTGAAGACTCTTGGTTCAATCTGTGGGACAACTGGAGGATGTAGGACATTATGAGGGGATAATCGAACGTCGCCGGCGAAATAGATCGGCGGCGATCTATTTTGGCGGCGGCGCTACAGCTGGCCAGAACCGTATTATCAAAAAAGATGGCCGGCTATCTTTTTTTTTCAATAATACGGTTTAGCCCGGCCAAATGCCACAGTTCGCCGGGTTTGAGATGGCCGTTTTTGTTTTTCAGCGATAATGAAAAAAAATGCCGGCGATCTCCAACCCGGTGACATCCAAGGCATTTGGTCATGGGAGGAGCCAGCATTTGTAGTGCACTGGTCCCCCTGACGTGCCAGGACACCAACCGGGCACCCTAGGGGGCACTTCTAAAAATTAAAAAAACATATACAAATACCTCCCAGGTGCATAGCTCCTTTACCTTGGGTGCTGATTCCCCCAAATCCCCCCCCCAACCCACTCCCCACAACTCTACACCACTACCTTAGTCCTTATGGTGAAGGGGGGCACCTACATGTGGGTAGAGTGGGTTTTGGGGGGGGGGGGTTGGAGGGCTCAACATTTACCACCACAAGTGTAACAGGTAGGGGGGGATGGGCGTGGGTCCACCTGCCTGAAGTCCACTGCAACCAACATAAACTGTTCCAGGGACCTGCATACTGCTGTCAGGGAGCTGGGTATGACATTTGAGGCTGGCATACAGGCTGGCAAAAAAGGTTTTTATTTTTATTGTTTTAGTGTGGGAGGGGGTTGGTGACCACTGGGGGAGTACGGGGAGGTCATCCCCCATTTCCTTCAGTGGTCATCTGGTCAGTTCGGGCACCTTTTTGAGGCTTGGTCGTGAAAATAAAAGGACCAAGTAAAAGCGGTGAAATACTGATTAACACCGGGTTTTATTTCCATTATCTGCAAAAGCCGGCCATCTGGTAGCCACGCCCATGCCCGCCCATGTCCCGCCTTCGCTTTGCTGCCAGCACGCCCCCTTGACCTTTCGCCGGTTTGGCGACGGGAAAGCGGCGACGGAGTCAAAAAAGCAGCTTTTGATTATACCAATTTCGTCGCTTTTGCGAGATCGCCGGCCATCTCCCGATTTTTGTCAGAAGATCGCCGGCGATCGCTTTCAAAAATAAGCCTATATGATAGTTAAGCAAATAAATGTTTCTTAATACATCTGCCCATCTAATGACATTGCAGAAACACACAGCAGTTATCCACTTCCATTTCATAAGGTCCAAGATGTTATATAAATCAATTTACATTGCCTTCCCATGTCTGTTTCTGGGTGATACTCCATTTTGTTATTTATATTGACTTCTCTGTGTTTACTCCTGTCTGTTTCTGCACTTGAATTTGTTCCAAGCTTCTAGAATCATCACTTGTCATTTTCATTATTGATCTTTTGTTGATGGGGGTAAAGCTGTAATTGAATTGTTCACATCTCTTCTTGGATCTCTGAGCCTTTAATAGTCTATATGTAGAATAGTGATTTTACTTTCCTCTTTTGCTTCAGTCTTTGGTACTCCAGAGTCATCTACTACCATTAAAAGAATGTTTTAGCCTCCTCCCTTCACTGGCAGTGTGCTGACTATTGCTCCTTCCAGAGAGAGTGAATCTGAGAGAAATGTGCATCCTTAGCAGCAGGGCAAGTTATAAATAGGTTAGTTCTGTGTTCAAGAATATTAGATTTCTTTGGGGCCTACTTATGAACATTTAGTATGAAATGGTTGTTAATAAAGACTTTGAAAACAAAGTTAGCACTAGGGTACATCATGCTTTTTATCCTATACTGATTGCTCATCATTTTAGTACCAGAATGTTTTAAAATATCATGGGAGACCTGGAAAAAAAAAGAGAGGCCTCAATGCATAAAGCTCACAGAGTTATTAAAATATATTTCATGGGCAAGAGTAGTTGCATTAAACCCTTGATAGATCTGATAACCATCATGATTAGAGCTGTATCGAGCATTGTGGACTTATGTGAAGTTAATAGACATAATTTTCATTCTTTTCTTCTTTATTATGCCAATTCATACTATCGTTTAAAATTAACGGAACTTTTCTGTACAAGTATATTTGCTTGTTAAATAATTAAAATTAATAAAAATAAAATAAAAGAGCTGTATCGAATAGCATAATTTGCTATTCAGCCAAATACGAATAATGAAAAATATAATTTGGCTGAATAGGAACACCGAATACGAATAATGGACATTGAGCTTTAAAATAACAAATAATAAAAAAGGCAATGTGAAATTGGTACAATAGCAATACAATGCTGTGCAGATATTATCCTGGTTACATTTGCAATGTAATTTTAGAAAAGTCATGGAAGTCAAAACATTTTAGCATTTTAGCCAAACCGTCTAGAGCCTGTGACATATTTTACAAATGCAAGATTGAATCTTTAAGCCTATTGTAAAATCAATATATCTCCACCCCCTGATCAAGATGTCTTAAAGGTCATCAAAAACACAGAGCACATCAACAGCAATGTCTCAAAATATATGAATGTGAAACAAGTGTACCAAAGGATGGCCATGAAGCTGAAAACATCCACATGAGCCAACACCAGCATACCCCTGCCCTCGCAGGACAAGCACATAGCATCCATGAGTTCTCTGCAGTGTCCCAAGTGTCTGTGCAGTGTCTGTGTGCTGCAGAATCTAAGACAGGAATTTGATAAAAAGAGTCTGCCCGATATTTAAAAGGGTTGAACTGGGCAGGAGAGGCTAACCGCTAAATGGCAGGAGAGGCTAACCTCTAACCAGCCATCCTCTAACTGGTTAGGTTAGGGGCAGGGCAGAAACAGGGTATGGACAGAGTGCAAACTCACCCATTTAGTGGCAATTTTCAGCCCGCTAGCCAGCTAAGTAACTGCTTAAAGCAAGGATAGCAAAAAGGCTATCGTAACTTATGCAGTTAAGTTAATTGGCCGCCGGTCTGAATATCAGGCATGCTGTTGTTGGCTCATGTGGTACGTTTTCAGCTTCACATTCACACATTTTTGAGACATTGCTGTTGATGTGCTCTATGTTTTTGATGACCTTTAAGATGTCTTGGTCAGGAGGAGGAGATATGCTGATTTTACAATAGGCTTAAACAGTCTTGCATTTGTAAAATATGTCACAGGCTCTAGACGGTTTGGCAAAAATGTCTATGTTCCGACTTCCATGACTTTTCTAAAATGGTTTTGTAAATGTAATCAGCAAGTTAGATAGACTGACTCTATTGACCCCTGACACAGGCATTTAACACTGAAACATGGCCCTTGCCGGGTCCAATAAAGAGCTCTTGACTATCCCACGTTTGAACGGCCCTTGGTGCGTTTTTTGTATTTCTACTGTTGTGTGTACTTCGGCCCTCTCTTTTGCTGCCAGTGGCACTTATTTTATAAAATATATATGTACACTTGTAGAATGCATTCACATACTTGTGCCTTCTTCAGAGAAGATGAAGGCATTTGTTTTGCTGTTGGGGGGTGGACTTTGAAGCCTATTTTATAAAGGTACATAAATGTCTGTATTGCCTTTATAATGTAGATTTAAAATAGGTATCTTTTTGAACTTTTCACTTAGGTGTCCTGTTATATAATGATCCCCATTAATAGTCACTCTTCAGGCACTATGGTGGCAATTCTAGAAAGTTGTGCCAGTATTTACATGCCACAAAGGGGTGCATATAGTGTCATTCCTTTAACGGCATTAGGGTGTGCCTAATCCATCATTGAATATTGGTGCAAAGTGGCCTTGGCATGTTGATAACTAGATGCAACTGCTTACACCATGTCAATGGGAGGCATAAGTTGGTACGCTTGCGTGCCTTGCAGTGTGCTCAACTGATAGTATTCTATAAATTGCGTGCATTGCTAGGTGGAATGCCTATGACACACCCATGCTCTGCTTACAGGTATTGCCTACTTGCAGTCATGTACTAAGTGACATGAATGTCATATTTACAGATTAGTGCCTAGCACTTACACCTGTATTTTCCAATTAAGGGTGTCAATCCCACGCATAAGTGCTAGTATTCTTAAACATTGGTACCTTAATTTAGGCACCTTATAGAATTACCCTTTATACCTTTCCTTTAGACCTGCTATTCAACAAGCCTATGCTAAGTGGAGAAATACAGATAGGGGCCATTCTATAAATGGCACTTAAAACTGGGCACCCGCACCATTTAGATAATAGCACTTAGTGGGCGCCAAATTTACGCCTGCTCAAACCTTGTGTAAGTCCCTGCATCCAAGTTGGGCATGGAGGCACATTATTCTATAACACTGTGAACAACTTTTTGGAAAGCCACTGACCCACCTATATCCCTCCCATGGCCAGCTGTGCGCACAAATCCTAATTGGTTCCAATGAACATAAATAATTGATTGCTAGCAAACAATTATTTATGGTTAACAGCTCATTAGCCAATTGTATGCATATCTCAGAAGTGAACCCATATCTAGGTGCCATAAATACTTTACCTTATTTGAATTTCTAGACTACTTGTGGAGTGGAGGAGTGGCCTAGTGGTTAGGGTGGTGGACTTTGGTCCTGAGGAACTGAGTTTGATTCCCTGCACAGGCAGCTCCTTGTGACTCTGGGCAAGTCACTTAACCCTCCATTGCCCCATGTAAGCTGCATTGAGCCTGCCATGAGTGGGAAAGCGCGGGGTACAAATGTAACAAAAAAAAGCAGTTTACAAATGTTCAAAACGGAATATAAAGTAAGAAAATGAGACAAGCTCTCAGGAATTATAACAAATATAGCATTTACAATAAACTCATATAAAAATTAACATAGGAATCTTTTAAAAAGAGTCGTTTTTACATAAATAATCTAAACTTAAACCCAAATCCTACCAAACTCTACAGGCTTAGTAGGCCAATAATTGTGCATACACACTAAATCATTTTATTCCTTTAGGGGAAGGAAATGCAAAAGGGGAAGAATTGTCAGATCTTCTCAACCTCTTATTAGAGCTGAGTTTCACATGCAAAATCATATAACTTGAACATTCTCCTTTTAGAATTGAAAACAACATACCGGTTAATTTGATTAAAACTCTTGCCTCTATTGGTATCCAATGAAATTCTATATATAAATGAGAAATGTGATCATGTTTTTTCAATCAAAAGATAAAACGTACTGCTGTATTTTGGACAGATTGTAGTTTACATAATTGACTTTTAGGGGTTCCAAGTAATAAGAAATTGTCCAGTTTCAACAATGATTGTACTAGCAACCTAAACTGTACTATCTCAAAGAATTTCCTTATTTGCTTTAACTTTCTCATCAAGGAAAAAGCATAGAGATATGAGAATTGAATGACAAAGTTTGTTCTATATACACTCTCAAAAACTTACTTGTAGATTATAAAGAATAATGCAAATTACCAATTGTATTCTGTTTTTCCAGAACAGATTACAATTGGTTTGTAATCCAACAATAAGAATTTTGTTATATAGAATCTGGGGAATAGTGGCTGAACATCACTGATATCTGAATAATTTTTTTTTATTTGGCCTTGCTCCACCCTCCCTTTGCCCCCTTAGTATAGGGCCATTCAGACTGACCTTTGGCTAGATAATATCTATTTACGTGCCAGATTTCCATAGATAGCAAATTTATATGTGTACTGGTTGATGTATCACACCTTTGAATATCTGCTCCTTAAGAAATATAAACCAGTACTTTTGATCAATAGAGTGTGATCCACACATCTCTTAGCTAGTGATCAGTGATTCATTTTCTTTGTTGTGATCTCACCTTGTCATTTTTAGATTGCATGCTGTAATTCAAAAACCAGGGTAAAAGGTATTTGCATCAGTGACAAAGGTACTATTTTTAAAATTTCTTAACAAATAGAGCTGGTTAATTATCTGAAACACAAAGTTTGTTCCATTCTAGTTGCCTGCTACAGTAATCACACAGCACAGGGACAGACAAAAATATCAGTATGTATAGTGTAAACCTAATATATCTTCTCAGGCTGAGAGCAAAATAGCAGTTATTATCTCCTGCATAATTGAACAAAAGAGAAAAGAGTAGACAGCACTGTACCAGAAGCCCTGTTGTGCCTTGTCATCTATACAGAAACAAGGGGTCAACTGCATGACAGTATCATCAGTCAGAGGGCTAAGGGAATGAAGCCTTTGCAGTGACAGAAGTCATATGTCCTCAAGAAAACCCTCAGATTTTCTATGTCTCAGAGCAAAAAGAAGCAATGCAGACACAGCGGAAGGTACTTTTACAGTTTCCAAAAATGCCTTCCAGTGATGCAGATCTAAGAGAGGAAATTATGAACATGGACTAGGGTTAAGATGTGTTATTTTACTGTTAACCCGGGCTACTAGTAACTAGTAGGTCTTATCGCATAAAATGAGACCTGTGCTAAACTCACATGTCCTCACTTGGCAATTATCCTGAAATAAAACATAATAAAGAAAATATTTGTCCAAACTCTCAACCACTTACAATGATCCAATTTAAATCAACCTTTTTAACTGTCTCAACCTTTTGAGCAAGTGTGTATTTTTGAAGCCCTAAGCCCTTCACTGTCATTAAACTTGGCAAAATTGTCTGTTATAAAAGGAAATCTTTAAATATAAAGAAAAAATAATAATAACATGTCGTAACGATAGCCCACATTGATAAATATATACACCCCTAAATTTCAATGCAATAAGCTTCTTCCTGGGAAATGTACACATGCATAGGGTACTTAGAGGCTATGGTAAAAGCAAGTTTCTTTGCAAATCAGCCACTCAGTAATCATGCCTTATGAATTGCATTTAGTTCCTTCTGATGTTACAGGCACAAAAACAACTCCTACAGATGTGTTATTTCTTGCTTCCTTAGGCTGAAATGATTCACAGTATTCTCTCAAATCAGTAGAATGGATAAAACATTTTGATATATCAATTGGTAGATAAAATAAACATGTTCATTCATATCCCTCTTCTTGTTCCAAGTTATATTTCATTCTTTTGATGATATTAGTACTTGATGTTTGAGAATTTTCCTGTTCAGTCACTCACAGTACTTAAAAGTTAACAGGTTGATATTCAAAGCAAATTAACAGTCCAGAAACAGATCCTAGCTAGTTAAATCACCTGTTCAGAGCTAACCAGTCATTTTCAGTCTTGAGAAGTGGATTTGAGAAAGTATATTGTTTCTCTTGGCGTACAGCGCTTCCCAACAAGATTTTTATTTGTGACAGATACCTTTTACAGTGCATTACCCAGCAGCATTCCTTTGAGATTACACAGACAACCTTAGGAGACGCCTGAGGCAGACCAGACTTGCCAAAACACAGGCATGTCAAGTCTTGGTTGTTGGACAATAAACCTTTAGACCCTTTCAGACCATCATCGGTGTATTTTTCTTGAGTCTCCTTCGCTGTTTTCCTGAGCGGACTTGATTTTATAATAGGATGCGTATGTGTGAATCCAAAAAGATGTCAATTCTAAGCCTTTTTATAAGGACAATGTAGGCAATTATATGAATTAAAGTAGGAATTATGGATTAAAGTAATATAATACTTCTGCATCTCTCACTTAAGAGAGGCATGATAGAAAGAACAGTCAGCCTTGTACTAAGATAGGAAAGTCTGCGACCAGTGTTTCCTCCATAGCTACTCTGAGCGCATTACATGACAGTGGAGTAGACGAAGGCAATCGTGAAACCAGGGCTGTGATGTTTTTCATCGCGTGGAAAATGCAATATGCTCAGGAGAGTGCTTGTCAACATAAGTAGAAAGGGCAGAGTTCCAGATGGTAGTCTGCTCAATTAATGGGAGAGAGACAAACTGGGAGGGAAATTCTTGGAAAACTGGGGGAAGTGTTAAAGAATCCAAAAAATAAGTGTTCCTAGTGGTTTGTGGTAAGGAAGCCAGCATGGGAAGCGGACTAGAAAGATCAAGACTAGATTGGATAAGGACATGATCAGACCATGGAACAGGTAATGAGGTAAAATTTGAGATTCTTTTAGAGGAACAGGAAAGCACAGAAAGGATCAGATCTAATATATGACTGGTGGGTATATATAGGAACAGGAACATACTAGATGAAGTCATGTTCAGAATGGAGGGCAAAAAATTGCTTGTCCTGAGAACATGGGCTGTCATAGTGGAAATTAAAGTCACCAAGAATAATGAGATTTTTATATTGAGTTACCAGTATGGAAAGTGATAATGCAAGAGTGTCCCAGAGAGCAAAACCATAGGGTGGTGGGAAGTAGACAAGATGGATATGAAACACCTCAGAGAGTTGAAGATGGAAGGGTATCATTTCTTGATAGGAGAGAGCAGAAGTAGATAGTTTGGGTCAGTAACAGAGAACTGGCTGCAAGGATAGCCAGTTCCCTGCCCCTGTGCAAATGTCAGCAAACCAAAAATGTGTTATAGTCAGGGGGAAGACACTGAAAAAGAACAGGCTTGTCTCCAGGATGTAGCCATGCCTCAGTCAAACAAAAGAGCTGCATGTGCAAGGTGTGGAATATGTCATAAATAGCTGATGATTTACCCCCCGATATTAAAAAACATTGAACCAGCCAGGCATAGGCGCCAACTCCATGGGTGCTGTGGGTGCTCAAGCACCCCCAATATTTTCACCCGCTGAAGTCGGATCCAGGACCAAATCTACGGGGGCCCAGGCCCCCATGGCCCCACGTAGCTACGCCCCTGATGTGAATACTTGACTGGTCAGTGCTGAATATCGAGTTGGCTGGTGAAGTTCAAACTGGCCAAAAATAAACTGGATATTCAATGCTGGGCACCGGAAAGGGGCCGGCATTGAATATCCAGGCACAGCGCTGACCACGGGAGGCAGCCCAGCTACCTCCTGAAGTCTGAATATTAGCCCCTTAGAGCACAAGGAGCAAAAGTTAAAGAGAGCAAGAGAGACTGTGTGAGTTGCAAGAGGAGGAAGAACACATGTATTTAAATTATGCGAACTAACAGCAGAAGATAGGAAATTAACACAAGAAGTCAAAAGAGAAATTTGACACAGCCATCGCGAATGAGGCAGAGGAAAGGTAAGGTATTGGTAAGGTCGGTGGCCCCAGATACAAGAAGTAGGTCATTAAGGAAGTGAGATCATACCACTGGGAAAGAAGGGAGATAAGTTGTTGAGAGAAACAAAGCAGACCTGGGACAGAAGCACAAAGAGTAGACTCACTGCAGTTGGCGTCGCCCCTGGAGTCACTCCAAAAATTGCGGATAAGGAAAACTCCATTCTGCGCTCCTTTGGTGTGCACAAACAGCACATGCTGTCATGTCACAAACACCACCACAGTGCTTCATTTCAATGGTATACTGCGCAAAACTTCCAGAGATGTCATGAGAGTGGGAGGAGTTAGGCTGAAGTATGTGAAGCACAGAAACAGCAGTAGCAGCATCTGTAAATTAAACAGGTTAGTTATACAGATAAGAGAAAAGTAACCAGAAACAGCAAATACAGCAATATTCAGGCTTCTGCTGCCCGCTTAAATCACCTTGAATACCTGACGGCTAATTATTGCTGGGAGAGATATTAAGCTTACGAGCTAAATTAGACTTGGATATTAATGTCTGAGCACTGACACTGAATATCTGGGTCTTTGGTGAACCCAGAAGTTATGCAGGTTCCAGCTGATATTCAATGCCAGCACCTACATTCCTAACCAGGAAAAGATATGATTGTTTTTTTTTAAGTGATCCTATCTGTCTGATTAAGTACATGGGCACTGTTACTGAATATCACCAGTGCCAGCATATTTACCATCTCTGCCCTGAGTCCACCTCTGGATCACCTCAGCATTAATTAGACAGTCCTGCAGCAGTCACACTACAATTTCAGCAGCACTGTCTGGTTAAGTACATAAGTACATAAGTAATGCCATACTGGGAAAAGACCAAGGGTCCATCGAGCCCAGCATCTTGTCCACAACAGCGGCCAATCCAGGCCAAGGGCACCTGGCAAGCTTCCCAAATGTACAAACATTCTATACAGGTTTGGATTTCAAGATATTGATGACAAATATGCCTGAGATACACTTGTAATCATACTGGAGAGTCAATGCACATTGGCATAAAACCCGAGAACTAGGGTACCAAGACCATGTTCAGAGAACAGTGCTTTATAGGTATTTTTGCTCTCCTGTTCTCTTGTGAGCGTGCCAGACGGCCGTCCGGACGGCCTTCCAGGATGTGTGGCGTGCTTAAGGGCACTGTCACCAGGCGGGACCATCGGGTGAGGCCGATGCAGCCACGTCAGGTAATCGTCTGCTTGGTGTTCCCGACGATGCAGGATCCAGCCGTGGTTCAGCTATGGCAGTGCCAGGCTTATCCAGGGACAGCGTCAAGGCAGCGGGGGCTTCGGGTGGTCTCGGGCAGTCCGTGGTGCTGATCCTCTAGGTAAGAGGTCCCATAGGTATGCTGTGGAAGGTCCGAGGTAAAGGGTGGTCTTAATATGGTGGTCTGACCGTCAAACGGTCCCGTTCCAATCGTGTTCCAATCGGGGTCTCCTAAGCTACAGCTCTGATGTCCTTCGGCCAGCGGCCATATTGGCCATTCGGGAGTCGTCCGGCGTCTCGCTTGGGCTTGGGTTTCTTTCCACAGGAGCTCGTTCTAGGGTTCAGAAGCTCACTAGGTGGGTGTGTTTTGCGTCGGTCCTGCTCAGTCTTAGTCAGCTTCCTTGGACGCGCTGGGGCTGGGGCGTTCACCGTCTGGTCCCTGCTTATCGGGCAGAAGGTTGGGCTGGCTCACCTCTAGCATCAGTCGGGTCCACGCAGCCCTCAGCTCACTCGTCCGCGGGTTGCCCGGCGCCTCGCTGGGCTCATTTTTTCTCTACGCAGGAGCTCGTCACCAAGGCTGGAAGCCTCCTCGGTTGTGTGGGTTTCACCCAGGCCGGGGTCAGTTTTTAATCTAGCCGGCTATGGCTTCGAGCCTGGAGCTCTCGGGGGACTTGACTCATTCGGTCGCCATCTTGTATGATTGTCGCGTTCTCGAGGGCCTTTGCATTCTGTCAGGTCCTCGAGGCAGAAACGGGAATCATGAGCCCTTGGACCCCTGCCGAGGAGCGGCAGAGGCAGACAAGACCACCCTGGAACTGGACATACGGAAGGACAGGACTGAAACTCTGGATTGGAAGTAGGCAACTGGAACTGGTAGAACAGGAACTGCTTCACCTGCACTTAGCTACCATTCTGCTGGAGTTGAGCTCCAGCGCGCGGGTGGCCGGCAGGGCTTTCAGGACAAGGCCAGAACTGGAGATCCAGAGGACCCACCCTGGGTCTAGGAAACACGAGGAGGCAATGCTAAATGCTAGACTGCCCTGAGCGCTGCTCGCAGATGCTAAGCCAGAAACACAAGACAGGCTATGAAGACAAGACGTACAAAAGCTTAGGAGGAGTGAGGACTAGGGCATACATGCAAGCTAGGCAGAACGGGGATCTGTGAATACCCACAGGGTAATCCCACTAGCTAGGTAGAGGCAGGATACAGGATAACCACCATAAAATACACACTAGCTAGACAGAGACAGGATTCAGGATATACACTCAGGGTATACAAGCAGGGTTCAGGATATACACTTAGGATATACGTTAGCTAGGCAGAGCGGGAAACCAGAAAACACTAGCTAGGCAGAAACAGGATTCAGGATATACACTCAGGGAATACATTAGCTAGGCAGAGTGGGAAACCGGATAACACTAGCTAGGCAGAAACAGGCTTAAGGGTTGACACACAAGCTGGGCAAAGCAGGGCTCAGGGTAAAGAGAGCAAACCAGGAATAACAGGCCAAGGGTCTTGGGCTGAAGCTATAGCAGCTCCACACACAGCCAGAGAAATAACCCCAGGCTGTAGCTGAGTATCTCCAAACCCAGGCTGAGAGCAAACAAAGACGGAGGCTACAAACACTGAGGAAAGCACTAGAAAGACTAGCAGTCCCCAGACACTCAAACAGAGAGGCAGAGCCCACCCGGAAGGACTAGCAGTCCACAGGTACAGAAAGCAGATGGGTAGGAACCCAGAGAGGCTTAGTATCAGCGCAACAGAACTCTCGCTAACCTGCTGACCTTTAGGCATGACACCATGCAAAGGCCCTGAATGCAAGCACAGCACTTCCTTATGAAGGCTCTCACTGATGAGTCACCAGCAGCAGGACAGAAGCAGGAAGTACACTGACCCCAAAGAGAGGTTTGACACACATAGGAAGTGAGCCCACAGGAAAGACAAGCAGGAGCCATCTTGGAAGCTGGCATAGAGCCCGTGGCAGCCATCTTAGATGCTGGTTCCCTAGAGAGGCAGAGCCCACACAGGTGAGGTCTAGTGGAGTAATCAGCACACAAAGCCAGAGCAAAAACTAACACAAAGACAGACTGAAGCCAGCAGAGCTGCTGACCCCCAGAAAGAAGGTAAGGCTGAGGGTGGTCATGGCCACAGACGTGACAATGATATAGTCTTACGAATAAAGATTACAATTTTAATATGAAAGTTAACAGGCAGCCAGTGTGATGTTGCAAAGTAGGTAACATGAGCAAAACTGGAAACTCCACTAGTCCAGATTTAGTAGACCATAACCATTACATTGCATAAGGTAAGATTGAGATTCTTTTTATTATTTAAAAAATGACCATGATGAATTATGTAGTCACCTACATCAGTTTAATATCCAAAACAAAGTCATATCCCATATAATGGTTAATATCAAACTATATCTTAAGAGACCAGAATAATCTCTGCAATCTTTCTTAGATTTTAACTGAATTTTAACATTTTCCAATTGTCTAATGAAGTGCTTTGATAAGAAAACTGCTAAAATAAGAACAAGAGCATTTCTAATTCCTCGCCCTGCATGTTAAGTCAACGGTAAGCAAAAATCTCAGAAAATATACATTTTTAAGTGATAAAGAGGGAGGGGGAGGGAGAGAGATCAATACAATGGCTTTTGTGTAACATTATCACCCAGAATAAATCAAAAGGTTAGAGAACCTCAGATCCAAGAGGCACTTAATCAATGCCAGATCAGGTGGCATCATTGATTTTTGTAAACATTGCTCATGTTAGACATTCTTTAGAATTTGTTAACATTTTCATTGCACAAAAAAAAAATCAGCAGTCTGTTCCTTCAAGTAGACTGGCAACTTATGACTTCGCAATCCTTAAGTATTCACAGTAGTGATGGTCCAACCATTAGAAAATGAAACCATATAGTTACATGCTCTCATATATGCCCAAGACCCCTTCTGCTCACTAGAACAAAGAATGGAGAATCGTTGATGGATAGGAAAGTACCTCTGAAGTATCCAGAACATCTTGCACAATTCAGCATTTATTTTCCACTTCTCTAAATTGAATTTCATTGAAACCAGCAATAACTACATAGCAGTGGCGTAGCTACGTGGGGCCTGAGGGGGCCTGGGCCCCCGTAGATTCCAGCCTGTTCTCTGAGTCTGACATCCTGCATGTACAACGTGCAGGACGTCAGCAATGCATGCAACAAGAGCAGGAGCAGGACGGAGAGGACGTCGGCTGGCAGGGAGTGGGGTCCCCCGCCAGCAAAAGTGAAGGTAGGCGGCGGCGGGGGAGGGTTCGCGGCGGGAGGGGGGGTCAGAAAAGACGTGGGGGCGGCACCGGGGGGGGGGGGCTAAAATGTGCCTCCTCCCCTCGGGCTTTGGACCCCCCTCCCACGGAAGTCTGGCTACGCCCCTGCTACATAGTGGCTGAAGGTTCAATTCATTGCTGACATATGGGTTGATCTATTTAACAATAATACCAGCTTACTGTACATTATTAGTACACTTGCTAAATATGCTTCATTCACTGCAACAAAAGCGATGTAAAAATTTGTTGTTAATGTATAATAATATTGAATGCCATAGCAGAAAATTGTTAGAAAACATGCTTTATGTGTGGCCAAGATTATCAAATTTTATAGTTTGATTTGGTGATAAACACATGAGCACATATAGTAACATAGTAGATGACGGCAGAAAAAGACCTGTATGATCCATCCAGTCTGCCCAACAAGATAAACTCATATGTGCTACTTTTTGTGTATACCTTACCTTGATTTGTATCTGTCATTTTCAGGGCACAGACCGTATAAGTCTGCCCAGCACTATCCCTGCCTCCCAACCACCTGCTCTGGGACAGACCGTATAAGTCTGCCCAGCAATATCCTCGCCTCCCAACCACCAGCCCCGCCTCCCACCACCGGCTCTGCCACCTAATCTCAGCTAAGCTTCTGAGGATCCATTCCCTCAGAACAGGATTCCTTTATCTTTATCCCACGCATTTTTGAATTCCGTTACCGTTTTCCTCTCCACCACCTCCCGTGGGAGAGCATTCCAAGCATCCACCACTCTCTCCGTGAAAAAATACTTCCTGGCATTTTTCTTGAGTCTGCCCCCCCCCCCCTTCAATCTCGTATCGTGCCCTCTAGTTCTACCGCCTTCCCATCTCTGGAAAAGGTTCGTTTGCGGATTAATACCTTTCAGATATTTGAATGTCTGTATCATATCACCCCTGTTTCTCATTTCCTCCAGGGTATACATGTTCAGGTCAGCAAGTCTCTCCTCATACGTCTTGTAACACACATATATTTTAGAGACTACGAAGGTGCCCAAGTTACAGAGCTTAGTCACTATTTTTAAATGACATTATTAATGGAAGACATTTTGAAAACAAAATATTATTGTCTTGGAACCACAATAATATATGGCAATAATACTAACTGGTAGTGATGCCTGTATGCATGAACATCTCTAATTTTCTGACTACATGGATTATGTTTTTGCAACACAACAGTGAGAAAACCTGCATAGCAGACACAGCAGGGCATAACATATAATTATTTTGGTTTCAAATTTCCTTCCAGACATGTTTCTAAGGTGGTGACTGCACCTCTGCATTCATCAACTAGAAGTTGGAATCCCAGTGTTACTAGATGACAAAATGTCCCTGCATTGACTCAGCTTCCTAATTATTCTTGATTGTGGAAGTCAACAAGAGCAAAGATGGAGTACAACAAGAAGAAAAGAAACAGAAGTTCAGTTACAAACATTAAGTACCTCTTTTAATAAACCATGCTAGTGATTCCTTGCATGGTAAATTCGAATGGGCTTTGTTGCATTTGCTGCATGGGAATCACCAGTGCAGTTTAGTGAAAGGGGCCCTAAATTATGAAGGAAATTTAAATACAAGTTGGTAGAGATAATATATTTTTAATTGTTGTTATAAAATTCTTCAGAATTAGTTGAAGCAGGAAATAATCTGGACCAGTGGTATGTTATCATGGTTTCTCTTCCTTGAGTAATAATATTGAGATCACATAGAATCAATTCAGCAAAAACAAAATAGAATCCTTCCAATTTAAAAATCAGACATAAAGGCCAACAAAGTTGTAGGTGGTTCCTTTTTACAGGATTAACTTAGTTTCTGAGAGTCACAATATTGCTCTGATAAAGGAAGCATATCTCCCATAGAGCTACTCACAAGTGGTTGACCTTACTTCAGTGTACCTAAATAGACTAACATGGCAACCAAACCACTTTATTCAAGAGTATGGAAGAACCCCATATCTATGAAAGGGCTCTATGAGGCAGTGACAACTGGGAATGTAGTTAATTCTGTGTACTTTGTGACAAGGCAAGCCCCAGAAATTCCCCAGTGAAGCAGTTGAGCCCAGAACTTCGGGTCCCAGAAGTCCTTGCAAGAATGCGAGAAGAGAGTAGTCCTAAAAAATTGGAATGGATTCCCAGCCCCAGCAGGGGGAGCAATGGCTCGGGGCAGGGTGAGCCTGTTACTCCCTTCCCCACTAGAGGGATAGGGAAGGATGAAGCTCAGTTTCCCTGGCTTCACCATCAGTATATAATTCCCCCCAGCTGTGAGAAGGGGAGAGCAGATTTCCTGGAGGAGACAGGGGAGACGAATAGAGAGAGAGATTCCATGGAGTATGTGGAGGAAGGAAGTAGCCTGCCGCTAGAGCTGCCTAAGGGAGAGGAGCCAGCTACTATGGAGTGGGAGAATTCAAAGGTTGCCCTGCCCAGCACTTGAAGGCAGTGCAGGAGGTCACACCGGGCGTGGTGCTGAGAGGTGGGAGAAACTGCCAACCCTGCTCCTTACAGGGTTCCCTCTGTGCTGGGAAAAGGCAGGTGATTTGTGGTATTGGTTTGATGTGCAAAGACTGGCCATGAAGATTTGTTCTGGACTGTTGTGCTATATTGGAAGTGTGCTGAACTCTTACTAAACCCTTCTGAAGGAGGGGGAAGGGAACGCTAATGCCCTAATAGAAGACCTGAGGTCTTGAGGAGCTGAACGTTTGCTGGGGGATTTTGGGACCTGGACTGTACCTTTTTTTTCTTTTGAAGATGAGGATTGTACCTTTTTCTTTTGAAGACTATATTAAGAGGGCTGTACCTTTTGTTTTGAAGAATATATTATGATTTTTGGTATGAAATTGCCTTGATAATAAAATACTTTGGCCCTGAGTCCCAGTATCAGCAGCATTCTGTCCTGGAACCCTGGGAGCCCCACAGGCTTGCTGGCTCTACCCAAGAGGAGGAAGCGTACCCCCCCCCCCCCTTTACAACTTCTAAACAGTAGTCTCCATAAACTGTATGAGATCAATAGGATGTAAATTCCTCCTAGAAAAATGCATAGAAACATACAAAATGATGGTAGATATGACCTATCCAGTCTGCCCATGCATACCAGCTACTAATCTTTATTTTCTTTCCATCTCCCTTAGTGATCCTCTGTGCCTTTCCCATGCAATAAAAAAGGAGATTTTTACTGCTACATGCATTGTACCCTACATCATAGCCCCAAACAATAGCACCAAAACTGGCAAGTTACCCAGTTTCCAAGATGGAGACTTTTTGGCTGGTCTTGGTTTTGAACTTTTATCCCAGAAAGCACCAGCATAGGGTTGACAGAAATCCAGGATGAAGTCTCTTGCTGTTAAATACATTGTTCTAATGTGTAGGCCACTTTAGCTTGCTTTTAGCAGAAAGCAACAGAACAGAGACAGATGTTGGTCAACTATTTTAGATAGATAGTTAGGCTACACTACCAAATTTGAATGACTGTTCCCAAAAAAGCCACCCTAGATTGATTGATTTTACTTATTTTATATAGCACTTCTAGTTAAAAAAATTCAAGTAGTTTACAATAACTGTTAAAATCAAATAAAACACAGTATATAACAAAAACCAACTCAATATCAAATATCACGAAATGATGAACAAACAGCCAATTCTTGTTTTGATTGCAGATCTCTTCTCAAAGGTAGAATGGGAGCAGGTTCCCAGTGCTGGATTAACCATTAGACAAATTGTGGTCAGCTAGGGCAGCACCATATGAGGAGTGGCATAGAGTAGCTACAGTCAAACAAAAAAGATCTTGGCAATTGGGGTTCGTCTGTGAGTAACGTATGTACTGCGCAGAGAACTATATTTCATGGTCAAAGAAACTCCTGGCTTTTGTTGTGAACACCCCCCCCCCCCCCAGCTGATGATAAGACCCTGGATGTAGAGATTAAGGACCAGTGATGTATGTATAATTATGATGCATGTATAGTGTATTATTGCTTTTCCTGGTCAGGAGACTCCTAGCTTTGCTTGGATGTAGGGACCAGTGATGTAATTGTTTCTTTTTAACTATAGATAGGTATTGGTTTTTTTAGGTATATAGCTTAATCATTGTGTATATATCTTAATCATTGTGTATCTTAGACAATAATGAACCTCTAATAAAAGTCTCACTTACCTAATATGAATCCAAAAGAATCCACAGTAATTATTGAGTAGTCTGTGTCAGTGAGGCAAGCTGTAAACCTACTACTACTAATACTACTACGGAGAGGGTGGTGGATGCTTGGAATGCCCTCCCACGGGAGGTGGTGGAGATGAAAATGGTAACGGAATTCAAACATGCGTGGGATATGCATAAAGGAATCCTATGCAGTAGGAATGGATCCTCAGAAGCTTAGCCGAAATTGGGTGGCGGAGCAGGTGAGGGAAGAGAGGTTGGTGGTTGGGAGGCGAGGATAGTGGAGGGCAGACTTATACGGTCTGTGCCAGAGACAGTGATGGGAGGCGGGACTGGTGGTTGGGAGGCGGGAAATACTGCTGGGCAGACTTGTACGGTCTGTGCCCTGAAAAAGGCAGGTACAAATCAAGGTAAGGTATACACATATGAGTTTATCTTCTTGGGCAGACTGGATGGACCATGCAGGTCTTTTTCTGCCGTCATCTACTATGTTACTATTTAGCATTTCTATAGCGCTACAAGGCGTACGCAAAGCTACATAAACATAGAAGAAAGACAGTCCCTGCTCAAAGAGCTTACAATCTAATAGACAAAAAATAAAGTAAGCAAATCAAATCAATTAATGTGTACAGGAAGGAGGGGAGGAGGGTAGGTGGAGGTGAGTGGTTACAAGTGGTTACGAGTCAAAAGCAATGTTAAAGAGGTGGGCTTTCAGTCTAGATTTAAAGGTGGCCAAGGATGGGGCAAGACGGAGGGGCTCAGGAAGTTTATTCCAGGCGTAGGGTGCAGCGAGACAGAAGGCGCGAAGTCTGGAGTTGGCAGTAGTGGAAAAGGGAACAGATAAGAAGGATTTATCCATGGAGCGGAGTGCACGGGAAGGGGTGTAGGGAAGGACGAGTGTGGAGAGATACTGGGGAGCAGCAGAGTGAGTACATTTATAGGTTAGTAGAAGAAGTTTGAACAGGATGCGAAAACGGATAGGGAGCCAGTGAAGCGACTTGAGGAGAGGGGTAGTATGAGTAAAGCGACCCTGGCGGAAGACGAGATGGGCAGCAGAGTTTTGAACCGATTGGAGAGGGGAGAGGTGACTAAGTGGGAGGCCAGCAAGAAGCAGATTGCAGTAGTCTAAACGAAAGGTGACAAGGGTGTGGATGAGGGTTTTGGTAGAGTGCTCGGAAAGAAAGGGGCGGATTTTACGGATGTTATAAAGAAAGAAACGACAGGTCTTGGTGATCTGCTGGATATGAGCAGAGAAGGACAGGTCAGAACACTACTTTAACCTGTTTAATTTTTAAAAGTGTACTGGTTGATAATCAAAATGATTTAACCAGCTAGAAACAGCCGCTAACTGGTTAAATAACTTGTTCGTGGATATTCACTAATTTTCAGTGGCACTTAGCTGGTTATCTCCGCTGAAAATGAGTGGTTAATGCCTAAGTGAAAACTGGCTATTTTGTGGGTATTCCAGGGGCAAAGTCAGCACATGGCCAGTTAAGAGCCAGTATTCAGCACTTAACTGGCAAGGGTAACTGCATAAATGGGACTGCATAACACAAAAGCCTATATGTAGCAACCCATGGCTGGTTAAGTTCTGAATATCAGCATGATGTTCAATGCCAAAGACCACCAGCTGAATATTGACCCTGTAATGGCAATTATGTGTTTTTACAAGATCTTTTTGGGAGGAATGATACTGGGATAATTATGAGTATTAAGGTTAATTATCAAAATCTTGGGACTGGGATGAATGCCTGGGAACCTGGAAGGTAATTTGTGGGAGAGACAACAAGACTGAAAGTTTGCCTGGGATATTCACTGCCCTTGCACAAGTCCTGCTGGTTCCAGAGGGACAGGCTGACATTGCTATTCTGTGTAGATGATAAATGTGTTGTAACAGTGGTTTCTACAAAAAGCTCAAGCATTTAGATGGAGAGTAGCAAGAGACCCTGTCTACCAGATACTCTTTCCCCCTATCAAGAGCTTTGTAATCATGTTCTGTATAAGCTGTATCATTTCATGCTGCCCTAAGTAAGGATCATGAAAAGGAAGTAATATAAATTATACATTACAGTAGCTAGAGCTAATGATTGCTCCTCATGAAATAGGCCCTCAACCATAGAATCAGCCATAATTGTTGATAACATGACGTAACCACCTAACCAACCTTAGGATGTAGCTCCAGTTGGGAGCCAAACTATACACGAAGGGTGACCAGTGATGCCTACAATTTAAGAGGAAAAATACAAAGCCTAGGGTAAAACCGAAATGGAACTCTTCTCTGGAAGTCCATGTGGAGAAGAATTTTTGAACGGGGATGCCCATCTCTAATGACGCCCATCTCTGAAGATGTCCCCGCGAAGGGGCGGGGCATCCCGTATTATCGAAACAAGATGGGCGTCCATCGTTCATTTCAATAATACGGTTGGGGACACCCAAATCTCAACATTTAGGTTGACCTAAGATATGGTTGACCTAAATGTTGAGATGGTCGACCTTAGAGATGGACAACCTTGGTTTTCGTCGATAATGGAAACCGAGGACGCCCATCTCAAAAATGACCAAATGCAAGCCCTTTGGTCATGGGAGGAGCCAGCATTCATAATGCACTGGTCCCCCCTGACATGCCAGGTCACCAACCGGGCACCCTAGGGGGCACTGCAGTGGACTTCACAAATTCCTCCCAGGTGCATAGCTCCCTTACCTTGGGTTCTGAGCCCCCCAACCCCCCCAAAACCCACTCCCCACAACTGTACACCACTACCATAGCCCTAAGGGGTGAAGGGGGGGCACCTACATGTGGATACAGTGGGTTTCGGGTGGGGTTTAGAGGGCTCCTATTTACCACCACAAGTGTAACAGGTAAGGGGGGATGAGCCTAGGTCTGCCTGCCTGAAGTGCACTGCACCCACTAAAAACTGCTCCAGGGCCCTGCATACTGTTGTGATGGAACTGGGTATGACATTTGAGGCTGGCATAGAGGCTGGAAAAAATGTTTTTAAATTTTTTTTTAGGCTGAGAGGGAGTTGGTGACCACTGGGGGAGTAAGGGAAGGTCATCCCCGATTCCCTCCAGTGGTCATCTGATCAGTTTGCGCACCTTTTCAAGGCTTGGTCGTGAAAAAAATTGGACCACGTAAGGTTGGCCAAATACTCGTCAGGGATGCCCTTCTTTTTTCAATTATCAGCCGAGGATGCCCATCTCTTAACCACGCCCCCTTCCCGCCTTCGGTACACTACCGACACGACCCCCAGAACTTTGGTCGTCCCCGCGATGGAAAGCAGTTGAGGACACCCAAAATCGGCTTTCAATTATGCCGATTTGGGTGACCCTGAGAAAAGGACGTCCATCTCCCGATTTGTGTTAGAAGATGGGCGTCCTTCTCTTTCGATTATGCTGCTGATAGCATCACACTTTTTCACATTTAACAACAGCATATTTTGCTGAAGCCATTCATCAATAGTCTATTCAGTACTTGTATTTGATCTTCCTGGCCATCATCGTAAAATGAAAGGTAAATTCAATCAACGTATATGCAAGATTCTGTTCCATATGACTCAATCATATGGACCAGGAATCAAATATCACCTGATAAGGATTTGTTGTGTGCACTTGGCTCAGTAGCAAACCTTTTAAAAAAGTAGTGTTTGTTAAATTAGTTTAACACGTTAACCTAAAAATTAACACGTTAAGGGACTAATTAAAAAAAAACAAACAAACCATGCAGAACACATCATATGGTGGCAGAAGGATGTTTTTCTCACAAAAACATCCAAGTTGTGATTTTCAATAACCCGATTTTAGCCGCCCGATATTCAAAAGTATCTAACCAGCCAGGAATGGCACCTGGTTGGTTAAATACACTTAAACGGGCTATCCGCTGATATTCAGCGGGAAATAACCGGCTATCTACCGCTGAAATCCCAGTCAGCAGCTAGCCCAGTCACCATCTATGTCACGTGATATAGCCAGTTACCGCTGATTTTCAGAGGCTGACTGGTTAAGTTTAGTGGCCAGATAGACCCCCATAAATAGCAGATCTGTCTTTGGCCACTAGAACCTAGCCAGTCAGCTGATGAATATCGGCTTAACTAGCTATGTTTGTGATATCAAGAAAGCCCCCAGAAATTCAATGCTGATGGCTGGATACGGCCCCAGCATTGAATTTCCAGGTTCGCTGGTAACTGCAGAACTCAACCAGTCTAACTCCTGCTGTCTCAATATCAGGGCCTAGATGTTTTGCTCCAAAGTTCATCCAATGGTTGTTTTTTGGGTGTTTTTCTCTTGAATGTTTTATTTTCCAAAATGACCCCAACAGAAAAATATTTAGCCAGTGGCAGACAGCTTGCTTGCTGTTCACCGCCAGCATTAAACCTGGATATTCAATGCAGGGTTATTTTCAGTGACAGGCATTGGATATTCAAGTTTATTTTGGCCACTAAAAAGTTAACTGGCTATGCTAATATTCAGTGCTCAACCGATTAACTTTTTAGCGGTCAAAGATAGGCCTGCTATTTAAGCGGCTTATTTTGACCGCTCAACATCTGCACCTAACCTGCAATGTTCCACGAATTAGCTGGTTAGCAGTTAGCCATCACCCGAGATATCCATGGTTAGGCACTTAAATGCTATTTAACTGGTCAGGAGCCATTTATGGCTGGTTAAATAGTTTTTAATATCAAGGAGACTGAGCATAAAACTTCTAGGAAAAAAAAAAATTTCAAACCACAAAGACAGACATTTTTCAGGTTCCAAAATGGCTATGTTCACCACTCAATTTCTGGACATTTCTAACAAAAAGTCCAAAATCGGACTTATACAAAATGCCCCTTCACATCAGTTAGCATGAATTAAAAATTCGTGTTAAAATTAACATCTGAAACAAACTGAAAAATAATGTACAATAAGGAAAAAAGATCAAAGTTTTACCCTCTGCATACATTAAAAACATGTTATGTTATGCTACACAGATCTTTTATTCCGCAAGTATCAATTTATAGTTCAATGAGGATAACAATAAAAGAGGAAAACTGGAAACAGCAATGCAGGAAATTACAGTTGAACTCTTAGGGCCCCTTTTACCAAGCTGTGGCAAAAGGGGGCCGTCGCTGTCATCGGCGCATGTTTTATACTCATGCCGGGGCCCCCTTTTACCGCATCTGGTAAAAGGGAAGTCTCGCTTTCTGACAGGAAATGGCCGGGCAGCAAGTAAAGCACTTACCGTGTGGCTATTTCATGGGGCAGCCCTTACCGCCACCCATTGAAGTGGCAGTAAGGGCTCCCACGTTAGCCCAGTGGTAACTGGGCAGCATGTGGCACTTCCTAATTACCACCGGGTACACTCTGGAACCACAAAAATAAATAAAATGTTGTAGCACCGGAAATGACAGCGTGCTAGGGGTGAGAATTACCACCGGGCTGCTGCGGTAGCATGGCAGTACTTCCTGTATAATGAGTGGTAAGCCCGCCTTGGGCTTACCGCCACCTAGTAAAAGGAGCCCTTAACTAGGCATGCTCACTAAATTACAAGCATTAATTAGAAAATTAGAAGTAATGCAACAAATTAATTATTAAATGTTAAATATTTAGAACATAATAATGTTTTCAAGGACTTATCAAAAACTAGATAATTAGTGAGTACACAAATCTCTGGCAGCAGAAAATTCCATATTGATACAGATTGATATTGAAGAGTCAAATAATTTTCTCATTTTAATCCCACCCCAGCTGTGCCCAATCTCTTCCTCCTACCATGTAAGAATACAAAATATTTCAGCAGTATACACTTTTCCATGTGTAGCCTGCAGGACAATTTTGTATGCTCCTTTTACTGCACATATGATCTTTTACATGCAATAAAGTTTTAATATTAATATTTAAGAAAAATACTTGCCCATACTGGTCAAGGTTTTATAGCAGGACCCTTATGTGAGATGTACAAAAAAGGTACCTATTTCAAGCCTATTTTGTAAAGGCAACATAGATGCTTATGTGCCCTTATAAAGTAGGCATTCAGAACTAGTCCCAACAGTTCACAAATGCCAATGCAGTTTTTTTATGCCTTTTCTAAAGTTGGTGTAAACGTGTGTACTCTACATGTGTAATATTATGTTTTCTAAAATACAGAAAGAACATCACAAATCCACTCCCACTCCACTCTAACCCCCCCCCCCCCCCCCCGTTTACTAAGCTGTGCGACAATGCCTACAAATCCAATTCAAAGTAAATGGGCTGTGTCGGCATTAGCGCACAGCAGCCGCTAGCACGACTTAGTAAATAGGTGGGGTAAGTATGCCACTGGGAGCATATATTTACAGTGTGTGTTTAGGGAAGCCCCATCTTGTTGCACATATAGGGATGAAATCTATATATGGAGCCCAAAATATCGGTGCCAAAAAAGATCTAGTCTATAAACCATGCTTAAATTTAGGCACAGTTTATAGAATAGTGCTTATGCTTGGGAATCATGCCTTAACATTTGTACCAACTGAAATGCGATGCAAATGTATGCACATACATTAGGTGCATATCCCATTATTCTATAACACCATGTGTTAATTTTTAGGAATGCCTCCATTCCACCCATGACCCTCCTATATCTTCACCCCCTTTTTCAAATCATGTGTAAATTTTAGGCATAGATCCTATGCCTAAATTTACACATGGAAAGTTCCATTAACATTAATTATTGACGCTAATTCGCTTGTTATTCAGTTAAATTGCGCACACAAATTGTGCACATTCCCAAATTAGTGCTGCAATTTTTGGTGGCTTTACAGAGTTAGGAGGATGTGTATACTATTTTACAATTTTATAGATAGTTAGGATTTGTTTATCACCTCTTTGAAGAAATTCACTCATGGTGGTGTACCCCCCAAATAATCTCGATACAGACAATATGCAATTAATGCAGTAAAAATATTCAACTAACAGTACACAGTATGCTACTTACGATATCAAAACAACACACATTAATTCATCTTAATAGAGAGCACAGGGGGTGAGTGGAAGTGGAATTATATAGGGGCCCTTTTACTAAGCAGCATAAGCGCCTACACGTGCCCATAGCACACCAATTCTGAGTTACCACCTGGCTACCGGGTGGCCCTTGCAGTAATTTTATTTTTGGTGCACTTCTGCTACACGTATCCAAAAAATATTTTTTTATTTTCTGGCACGTGTCAGATATGCACGTCAAGTGACATTTGACGCGCATAGGTCATTACTACCCGGTTACCGCATGAGACTTTACCGCTAGGTCAATGGCTGGTGGTAAGGTCTCAGACCCAAAATGGATGCATGACAATTGTCATTTTGCCGCACGTTCATTTTCAGCAAAAATTAAAAAAAAACATGTTTTTTACAGGTGTGCTAAAAATGATTCTGCGCACGCCCAGAACATGCGTCTACATTACTGCAGACCATTTTTCAGGGCACCTATAAACTAATGAGTGGAGTTGAACAGGTTACCATTTGTCTGAGCAAGGCACTTTGACAGGCATCCACAATCTCCCTACTTCTTTTCGATTCCGCAGACGGGACATTCCAATCCACGTCAGACAAATTCAAATATCCCAACAGTAGCACTTCCCCTTTCATACCAATCTTTTGAATATCTTCTATCAGATCCTTGGCTAACTTCTCTGTTTGTGCAGGAGGTCTATAGATAATCCCTTTTATCCCCTCTTTAATTCCCTTACCTCTTAGTTGTTCTGTCTGTCTGTCTGTCTGTTTGTCTGTCCTGCTTAGATTGTGAGCTCTTTGAGCAGGGACTGTCTTTTTATGTATGATGTACAGCACTGCGTATGCCTTGTAGCGCTATAGAAATGATAAGTAGTAGTAGTAGTGGCCTCCACAAGGAGTGGAGGAGTGGCCTAGTGGTTAGGGTGGTGGACTTTGGTCCTGGGGAACTGAGGAACTGAGTTCAATTACCCACTTCAGGCACAGGCAGCTCCTTGTGTCTCTAGGCAAGTCACTTAACCCTCCATTGCCCCAATGTAAGCCACATTGAGCCTGCCATGAGTGGAAAGGCGCGGGGTACAAATGTAACAAATAATAATAGTAGTAGATGTGAAGCGTCTGTTCATGCTTTCCAAAAATACTAGGACTAGGGGGCATGCAATGAAGCTACAATGTAGTAAATTTAAAACAAATCTTAGAAAATTTTTCTTCACTCAACGTGTAATTAAACTCTGGAATCCGTTGCCAGAGAATGTGGTAAAGGCGGTTAGCTTAGCGGAGTTTAAAAACGGTTTGGACGGCTTCCTAAAGGAAAAGTCCATAGACCGTTATTAAATGGGGAAAATCTACTATTTCTGGTATAAGCAGTATAAAATGTTTTGTACTTTTTTGGGATCTTGCCAGGTATTTGTGATCTGGATTGGCCACTGTTGGAAACAGGATGCTGGACTTGATGGACCTTTGGTCTTTCCCAGTATGGCAATACTTATGTACTTATGTAATAAAAGGACCACATAGACAGATAAAGAATAACAGGAGATGTTAAGTATGACTAACTTAAGGAAAAAAAATTACACATGGAGTCATAAAAGGTGTATGTCTCCTGAGCAAGTTCGTCTGCACTGTGTGTGACTATTTAGTAAGTTGCTTCTTCCACCAAGAGCTTGGGAGAAGAACCAGATGGCTTTTCAGCATGTAAAACAAAAAAAAAAATCATTTTTAAAATGACCCTCACTACATTCTGTGAATATTAAATTTAGTTTTGGAACAGGGTGGGGCAAATTGAGAAAACCACAGTTGGAGACAAAGGTGTAATTTTGCATAGAAAAGTGTCTCAGTGGTTCTAGTAGGAGCCTAAAGTCTAAGATGTTGAAAATAAATTGTGATCACTTCATTTTGGTTATCAATCAGTGTCCCTAAAGCATTAATGTTAGATGTGTTCAGAGGTCCCAGCATCCTGCAGCTCTTTAAGTACATTGTTTCCTATTGTTTCCTCAATCAAGTGCAACCATCTTCTATGCAGGAAAACAAAAACACGAGCTAATGGCCCCAATTAAGAATAGAGAATGCCATTTATACCTCTTTCAAGTCTTCCAGGTCACTTAGAGCAAGGCTGAAAAAGAGACACAGGAGCCCAAGGACAAGGCAGATTAAAGTGTTCCCTGGGAATTTATCTTCTTAATAAATGAGAATGCTGGTTAAGTTTAATGAAAAGATTATGTGACATTTTTAGTGCTGGGGGCAAAAGGGGATATGGTTTGTGCTAGGATTGTTCATATATCTTACAGCATGGATGATACAAATTTGTGATCAACAACCCTCATTTGGCTTTTGCTATTACTCTCTTCCACTTTTGCATTACTGACAGGCAGATAGTAACATAGTAACATAGTAGATGACGGCAGAAAAAGACCTGCATGGTCCATCCAGTCTGCCCAAGACAAACTCATATGTGTATACCTTACCTTGAATTTGTACCTGTCCTTTTCAGGGCACAGACCATATAAGTCTGCCCAGCAGTATTTCCCGCCTCCCAACCACCAGTCCCGACTCCCATCACCGGCTCTGGTACAGACCGTATAAGTCTGCCCTCCCCTATCCTCGCCTCCCAACCACCACCCCCTCTTCCCCCCACCTGCTCCGCCACCCAATTTCAGCTAAGCTTCTGAGGATCCATTCCTTCTGCACAGGATTCCTCTATGCATATCCCACGCATGTTTGAACTCCGTTACCGTTTTCATCTCCACCACCTCCCGCGGGAGGGCATTCCAAGCGTCCACCACCCTCTTCGTGAAAAAATACTTCCTGACATCTTTCCTGAGTCTGCCCCCCTTCAATCTCATTTCATGTCCTCTCGTTCTACCGCCTTCCCATCTCCGGAAAAGATTCATTTGCGGATTAATACCTTTCAAATATTTGAAAGTCTGTATGATGATCAAAAGCCCCGTGCTGTTCCAAACACCTCTCTAAAATAGTGCTGGAACAGCGCGGGGAGCTATTAGACCTATGATCAGAGGTAATACATGCAAATTTAAGCAGCACAATTATCTCTGCTCATGGGGTAGAAGTGTGGGAGGATTGTGCCTGAGCCTGCGCTCAGCACAATCCTCCCATAATTGTTTGACAGGTCTGGGCTGGAGACCAATGAAAAGAGAAGGACGCCCATCTTTAAATTGGAAGATGGACATCCTCAACTGCCCTGTTGCAGCGACAGCCAAATTTCAAGGGGGTATCGGAGGTATAGCAACAGGGCAGTTGAGGACGTCCAAAATTTGGACGTTTCTGTGATGGGGCAGTAGAGGACGTCCAAAATTTGGACATTTCTGCAATGGGCAGTTAAGGACATCCAAAATTGGATGTTTCTATGAGAAAGATGTCTTTCTCATAGAAACATCCAATTTTGGACGTCCTTAACTGACCATTGCAGAACCGTCCAAATTTTGGACGTCCTCTACTGCCCCGTCACAGAAATGTCCAAATTTTGGACGTCCTCAACTGCCCTCACTGGCAGGTTTGCTGTAGGGGGGAATGGGTGCCTGCCAGCATGATCGGAGCTGGCGTAGGGTTTGTCGCGGCCAGTGACCCTATCTTTGGCAGGCTGGACGCTGATCATTGGGGATTAATGCATTAAGCGCTGATTAGCATGCATTTGGAAGCTACTTGCGCTAAGAGCCCTGTTTAGCATGCATTTGCATGCTACTTGCGCTAAGAGCCCTCGAGTGCGTTGTTTCACGCGCTCAAGGGCTCTGATCATGGGGTGGTAGCAAACGTCGGTGCTAACAGCCTCTAGCGCTGGCGTTTGTTTTTGATCATCTGCCTGTGAAGGAGTATCCAAAACTTTGGAGCAGCAGCCTGAATCCCAAGAAAGTCAGGGTCAGCTCTCACTGCTGCTTGTGATCTTGGGCAAGTCACTTAGGGCTTCTTTTACAAAGCTGCGCTACCGATTCTTGATGGAGCAAATGAAAAAAAAGCCCATTCAATTCCTATGGGCTTCCTCTCATTTGCCGAGCGGGAATCCCTAGCGCAGCTTTGTAAAAGAAGCCTTTAGCTCTCCATTGATTCAGATTCAAACTTAGGGGCCCACACAGAAAGCCATACTGTAGAGCGGATTCAGTGTGCAGCTTCTACCACAAAATTAACAACAAAAGTGCCATGATTACGCAGTAATCAATGAGCATGCAAATTACTGCTTATTGCAAAATGCCACCCTTCCTGTCAGTGTGTGAGCGATAATTGGCTCACACACTGACAGGTAGAGTGACATTAAAAAAAAAAATATCAACAAGCTGCAGGCATAGTTTCTGCATTGACCTGCCTCCAGACAATAAAAAAAATAGTGGCACCCACCACTTACACCAACCTAACCTCCTTTCCCCTAAGTTGTTTTAAAAAATTCCTTGTTTTTTGGTGTTGTGCACCTTCCATCCCCGAATTGACACAGCCCCTCTTTCCCTCTGACTTACTTAAAATTTCCCTGGAGTCTACATAAGTACATAAGTAATGCCACACTGGGAAAAGACCAAGGGTCCATCAAGCCCAGCATCCTGACCACGACAGCGGCCAATCCAGGCCAAGGGCACCTGGCAAGCTTCCCAAATGTACAAACATTCTATACATGTTATTCCTGGAATTGTGGATTTTTCCCAAGTCCATTTAGTAGTGGTTTATGGACTGTCCTTTAGGAATGCATCTAACCCCTTTTTAAACTCTGCTAAGCTAACCGCTTTCACCACGTTCTCCGGCAACGAATTCCAGAGTTTAATTATGCGTTAGGTGAAGAAAAATTTTCTCCGATTTGTTTTAAATTTACTACACTTATAGTTTCATCGCATGCCCCCTAGTCCTAGTATTTTTGGAAAGTGTGAACAGACGCTTCACATCCACCTGTTCCACTCCACTCATTATTTTATATACCTCTATCATGTCTCCCCTCAGCCGTCTCTTCTCCAAGCTGAAAAGCCCTAGCCTCCTTAGTCTTTCTTCATAGGGAAATTGTCCCATCCCCGCTATCATTTTAGTCGCCCTTCGCTGCACCTTTTCCAATTCTGCTATATCTTTCTTGAGATGCGGCGACCAGAATTGAACACAATACTCAAAGTGCATGGAGCGATACAACAGCATTATAACATCCTCACACCTGTTTTCCATACCTTTCCTAATAATACTATCATGATTTATCATTATCGAATTACCCAAGATCCTTCTGTTATTACTAAATGTATACTTTCTCATGTATTTCCACTATTCATGATGTATTGTAAGCCACATTGAGCCTGCAAAGAGGTGGGAAAATGTGCGATACAAATGCAACAAATAAATAAATAATACCCAACATTCTATTCGCTTTCCTAGCCACAGCAGCACACTGAGCAGAAGGTTTCAGTGTATTATCGACAACGACGACACCCAGATCCCTTTCTTGGTCTGTATCTCCTAACGTGGAACCTTGCATGACATAGCTATAATTCGGGTTCTTTTTTCCCACATGCATCATCTTGCACTTGCTCACATTAAACGTCATCTGCCATTTAGCCGCCCAGTCTCGTAAGGTCCTTCTGTAATTTATCACAATCCTGTCGCAAGTTAACGACTTTGAATAACTTTGTGTCATCAGCAAATTTAATTACCTCGCTAGTTACTCCCATCTCTAAATCATTTATAAATATACTAGACTTTGAGCCCGTAAAAACGGGCTATTATAGGAAGGGGGGGTTGAAAGGCCCGCCCCCACCGCCGAGTTCGCCACTGCCCCTCCCCCTCCGAGTTCGCGCCCCCCCACCGAGCCGTCACCACCCACCTTCCACCCGGCCGGGCCCTCGCTCCGCTATTTAAACAGCGAGGGTCCGGGAACGCAGCACTGAGCTCTGCTGAGCTGCCGACGTCGGCCTTCGTTCTTCTTCTCTGCCTATCCCGCCCTCGTGTGACGTAACGTCGTCGAGGGCGGGACAGAGGCAGAGAAGAAGAAGGAAGGGCGATGTCGGCAGCTCAGCAGAGCTCAGTGCTGCGTTCCCGGACCCTCGCTGTTTCAATAGTGGAGCGAGGGCCCGACCGGGTAGAAGGTGGGTGGCGGCGGCGACTCGGGTGGGGGGAGCGTTAGACGGCGGTGTCCCTCCCTCAGCAATGCGCAGTACAGACCCTCTGTGTTCCGCCCCCCGTCATCACGTATTGACGTGGGGGCGGGGCAGAGAAGGTCTCTACTGCGCATTTGCGAGTGAGTACGGTCACTCGCCGTTTATATGTTTGATTAAAAAGCAGCGGTCCTAGCACAGACCTCTGAGGAACCCCACTAACTACCCTTCTCCATAGTGAATACTGCCCATTTAACCCTACTCTCTGTTTCCTATCCTTCAACCAGTTTTTAATCCACAATAGGACATTTTCTCCTATCCCATGACCCTCCAATTTCCTCTGTAGCCTTTCATGAGGTACCCTGTCAAACGCCTTTTGAAAATCCAGATATATAATATCAACCGGCTCCCCTTTGTCCACATGTTTGTTTACTCCTTCAAAGAATTGAAGTAAATTGGTCAGGCAAGATTTCCCCACACAAAAGCCGTGCTGACTTGGTCTCAGTAATCCATGTCCTTGGATGTGCTCTGTAATTTTGTTTTTGATAATAGCCTCTACCATTTTCCCCGGCACCAACATCAGACTCACCGGTCTATAATTTCCCAGATCTCCCCTGGAACCTTTTTTAAAAATCTTCCGGTACCACGCTCGATTTTAAGGATAAATTGCATATCACTAACAGTAGCTCCGCAAGCTCATTTTTCAGTTCTATCAGTACTCTAGGATGAATACTATCCAGTCCAGGAGATTTGCTACTCTTCAGTTTGCTGAACTGCCCCATTACATCCTCCAGGTTTACCGTGAAGTCAGTAAGTTTCTCCGACTCGTCCGCTTGAAATACCATTTCCGACACCGGTATCCCACCCAAATCTTCCTCGGTGAAGACTAAAGCAAAGAATTCATTCAATCTCTCCGCTATGTCTTTATCTTCCTTGATCATCTAGTACATCCCCCCTCCCCCAGGGCCCCCGATGCCCCGATTAGGGAGGACCTGGAAGAGGCAGGAGCAATGCCCACTCGCTCCCATCTCCTGCTCTGCCATCTTGGAAAATGGTGAAAGCTTTACACCATGCAGTGCATCCTGGGATGTAGAGTGGAGTCAGTCTGCCAAATAAGAAAATTTTTCCCATATTTGGTAGTTTCCACCCAGACTATCAAATGTAATCCTATGGTAAATTGAGTTTGGAAATTTCCTCAGGGGATTACTAGACTGGGGGAAGAGAGAACAGCATGAGTGGGAGGGTGAAGAGCCCAGCCCAGAGGAAGGATTATCAGAGAGAAACTTACAATAGGTGTTATAGTTGGGTGGGGTTAGAATTTGATAAAAGTGATGGGATTAGCTAGCACATGGTCTTGGTTGCCTTCACCCCCACCAGGACCCATGAGGAAAGGGGGTATCCTGGCCAGGTCCAATAATCTAAAGCTGAATAAAGAGGAGGGTTTTGTGAACAAAGACATTAACTGGAGTGTGAGGAGTACTGTGGGTGGGTAAAAAGGGAGAGGAGCAGGAAGAGCCTGTTTGGTGCCAGAGGTAGCTGATCATGGAAGTGCCCCTCTGGAGGGAAGGACAGACAAGGAGGTCTGATCCTGAGTGAGTCTGGTGGCTGAGCAAAAACCCAGGAGGCTGTCTTGCTGTAGAAAGTGCGGGAAGCACAGCCTTGGATTGTTATGCCAGAAAGTATGGGTAATGGAGGACTGGTTGGAAGTGTAAATATATAAATACCCTAGGATTTATAAAGAGGCTTAATTTAGTAATTGGAATTTTTACACCAAAGTTCTTGGATTGGCACAAAAAATCTCTTTCATCAAATTCAACTGTTTGATATAAGGTGAACTGTTTATTAAAGGAACATATTGAGTTTGGATATCTGCCTGTTGCAGCATTCAAGTAAAGTTACTGCATTTTTTTAAAAATAAAAACCTGTAGTGGAGATTTTCTTTGGAGTGAGAGTAAATAATTCCCAGACTGATACAGAAAAATAATTAAAAGTGTGGCTTAAAACCCTATGGCCTGCCAGAACCATTCCCAGCCCTGGCCTGCACTCAGCTCATTGAAATAAAACTTTTGTTTGTGGCCCTGGTTTGGGTGATAACCCAACGTGCTAGCTGATGCCTGGAACTGTATGGTGAGACCAGGGTGACGCAAATAAGAGGGAAAAAAAATCCCTTATTTGGCAGACCAACTTGGTGCTTCCCAGATGGGGACGCCTGAAGTGGAAGTGAGTGACCATCACTCCGGCCTCTTTCAGACATTCTCTAATGGAGGAGTTAGGGAAAGGAGGTGACGTGAGACACCAAGAAAATGTTATTTTAAGTAAATCTGGGAGAAGAGGAGATCCGTCATGATCGGGAGGTGCACCAGAGCTAGAGGGTAAATATCTAAAGTGATTTACCTGGCCAGAAACAGCTCCCAGCCAGTTAAATTGCTTGTGCAGGGCTTTCTGCTGATGTTCAGTGGCACCTAATCAGTGTCGCTGTATATTATCACAGACCACTAAAGTGAAAGCTGGGTATTTTGTGGGTGGTCCGAGAATGGAGTCAGCATTTATGTGGTTTATTGCCGATATATTCAGTACTTCACCACTTAAGTTAAACAGCCTGCATGAAAGTCAGTCCTATCTTTTGTAGGTGGTCCGGGGACAGAGTCAGGATTTATGTGGTTTAGTGCCGATATTCAGCACTTAACAGCTTAACATCAGAGCTGAGGGGGATGACTTTCAGGGTCAGAGCCTGCTGATGTCATCATCTCCCACCTCTATTTCTTCCAGGTAAGATGCCAGAGGCGGCTCATGTAAGGTGTGAGCAGAAGGCGAGTGCACCTTAGCGAGCCACTTGGAGTGCCTTGAAGAGCCACTTGAAATGTTGGGAATTCAAGCTAGTTAATTCAAAGTTTGTATGGGACTTTGCATGGGACTTTGTCCAGAAGACTGAGGTTCTGTTTTAGATTGCTAAATTTTGTTTGGGTCCAGAATTTGATTGTGTAAATTTATTGTATAAGTTTGGTGTCTACTGGCTTATGGGTATGTTATTTTTAGTGTATTAATGTATTATTTGACCGTCTATGATTGATTGGCATAAGTTTGTATTTTTGCTGCTGGTGTTATTTAGTGGGGTGTTTCGAGTAATCTTAGCTCAGGTTGTTGGGAGGTGGCATATTCCTGTGCATATTGGTCTTAGCAGAAGTTTTAGGGATAATTTAATATTACTGCTTAGATATGGAAATTTTATTATTATTATTATTTGTAGCATTTGTATCCCATATTTTCCCACCTATTTGTAGGCTCAATGTGGCTTACATTTGCCGTTATGGCAATGGCGATTGCCATTTCCAGACTTTAGATATGCACATGATTTTGCAATCAAGTGCTTACATACATGGTAGAAGAATGCATTGTGTACTTGCGTACTTGTTAACACGTGGTTTTACAATCAAGTGCGTATATATGTGGTAGAAGAGAAAATTGTGGTAGAAGAGAAAATTGACTGCTCAGCTCATATGTGAGGGAGTATCTCAAGTATTTATTCCTGGAGAGGTAATCGTTGTTCATCTTCTAGATGGAGTAGAACTGTTGGTGCTTAGAACTTAATTAATATTGCTACTACATATACTGAACCATCAACATTTACTCTGATTCCAATTTGTTATATGAATGCTAGATCAGTAGTTAACAAAGGGGCTCATTTTCAAAGCACTTAGACTTACAAAGTTCCATAGGTTACTATGGAATGTTGTAAGTTTGTGAAAATATCTCTATTAATTCAAGATTTTTTTAGAATTGAATCTACTGGACTTCTTAATTAATACTGGAACATGGCTAATATTGCAAGAAGGTCCTATATTGAAAGAACTATGTCCCACAGATTATAAGATCACTCACGTCCCTAGGCAGGATAAATGAGGGAGTGTTACTGCTATTATATACAAATGCTTTTTTAAGCTTAAAATTCTTGATAGTTTTAGTTATTTGGAGATTTTGTCATGTGTAGTTTCTGGTGACTCGTTTAAGGATTTCCAATGTTTTACTGTGTTTTATTGTCCTCTTGGGAAGTGGAGGTTAGCAAGAGATACCTTTATGTATTTTCTTAGTAAAAATACATTGAGGTATGAGCATAACTTGTTGATAGGAGATATAAATTTGCATTTAGAGCAATTATAAGGTTCTAAGGTATCTGACCTGTTGGATGTCCTATCATCTCTGAGATTTATTTGTGCAGGTCCAAAATGTTCTCATGGAAAGGGTCATTGTTTTAGGCACTGGCTCAGTTCTTGAGCCATTATCAATTTTTGTTTACTTTGTAAAGACCTTTTGTGCCTCTTTTTAACTCCTATGGTAGAGACTCTGGCCACCTGATTCATCTTCTAGAAGAATTTGATAGTGATTTGTTCAACATCCTCATGGTCAGTGAGGACATTGATTCCCTCTATACTAACATTCCACAACTTGAAGTATTATTTTTCATTGCGAATACACTCAGGAAGCTTACTACCCATTGCAGAATCCCCAGTCATTTTATTGTCACTTTAGCTGCAATTGCACTCACCCAAAACTATTTTACATTCAAAGGAATGTTTCATCAGCAAATCAGGGGAACGGTGATGGGAGCCTCTATGGCTCCGAATATCGCTAACCAATATGGTGCTTACCTGAGCGCTGCTGATATTCAACAGCAGTACCTGGATAGATAGCTGGTTAACTTAAGACAGACCTTTTACTGTCCCTAGTTAGCTGGATAGTTTTATAGGTACTGCTGTTGAATATTGTTGGTACCCAGGTACCTCCAGTTTCTGCCCTAACATCACTCCCAGACCACCCTGGCACTGACAAGATAGTGCCACAGCGGTCTCCTAAGATTTACAGCAGCCCTATCCAATTATGTGTGGCTGAATATCCAGGAGTCACCCGGTCAGCAGGTGGAGTCATCTTATTGGTGCAATAAAAATTATCACAAGATGTAGAAGTTCCAAGAAAGCCCTTGAATAAAATCATACAGATGATGTGTTAGTCCACTTGAATGTGCAGAAATAAATACAACAAAAATAAAAGAAGGTGACACTTTTTTATTGGACTAACATAACACTTTTCTTGATCAGCTTTTGTGAACTCTACTCCATTCTTGATGTCAAAATGAAATGAGTCAGTTGAGGCTAAAAATGATGTTGTCTGAATATACAAGTGATACCCATAATACATTATAAAGATGGTATGAAAAAGGAAGACATGGAAGGTGATGTGTCAGCCGATTGATAAGCGTACTGACAGTATCTTCAGGAAAATAGACAGAAACCAAATTAAACTGCAAGATAAAAGAAAAATAATCTTTGCTGATGTCTAATTGACATTGGAAAAGGAATGCACAAAATCTAACATGTCCCTAGCATTTCTCAACCCACATTTTAATTTATTCCCTTATATATGTAAAATCCATCCTGAAGTTTTGTTTTTAATTAATTTTTTTTTTACAAAAATTAGACAGGAAGAATGATCAGACTGACTGGAGAATTGAAAGGTAGGAAGTGTGATTCAAAAAGTCATAATAAAGGTTTTATTAAACTTCAATTAAACATTTAAAAAATACAACTTTGTGGGTACATTATTTTAATGCATTTTATCATATATCCAGCCTTCATGATGGCATCCATACAGGCCTGTCCCTTTTACCAAGTTGTGGCAAAAGTGGGCCTGTGCTGGGGTCGGCATGTGCGCCGAGGTCTCCTTTTACCATAGCGGGTAAAAGGTAGGTCTTTCTTTTCGCAGGAATCTGGGGGTAAATGCTGTTCTATAAATGGTGTTCAAAGTTGGGTGCTGCTTATAGAATAGTGCTTACTGCCGGGATCTGTGCCCAAATTGGGATTGAGGATTTACACCAACTGAAGCCTGGTGTAAATCCTCGTGCCTAAATTAAGTGTGGATTAGCCATAGTGTATAACAATGTATGCAAATTCTAAAAATGCCCCAGACTCACCCATGGCCATGTCCCCTTTTTGGATCCACGTGTAAAACTTTACACATGCTTCTTTATAGAATACTGACTAGAAAGATGAGCACATAAATTTAAATTTTTAATAGCACTCAATTATTGGCACTAATTGTCTTGTTGGTCAATCAAATTACATGTGTAAATTGGGCATGTGTACAGAATTAGGGGGATAATGACCAGCTTGGCCTATCATGTCTGTCCAGAAAGATGATCAAGGTTGTACCTGTGACTCTGTAACGGTTACCCCCACCACCTCTTTCTCTTCAGAGTTGTAGTTGATATCTGGCTCTGTCTAACCCCCCCCCCCCCCCCATGCTTTTTTAAAATTATTATTATTATTTAAAGTGTGCAATTTAAAGTTATACAGTGAGTAGAAATGATCTATACTTTTATTTCATCTTTGTGCCATACAGGGAACCTCTATTGGACTACCATTAAGACGGGTTATTTTATTACCTCAAATAGTGCAATTTTAACCCAGTGCCTCATTTTATGTAATGAGCCTCTGTGCTACAACAGCATGATTTGTGGTACTAAAAGAACTCATCTTAATGGTAGCTCATGTTGATAACTTCCCCTCGAATATCCTAGGAGAACTGTGGATAACTGCAGCAGTTATCTGGATATTTTCCTTTAAGTATATCATCCTGTGTTCTCACACATAAAGTACTGCATTACCCACACAAATGGCTTTTAAAATTGTCCCCCTTTTTAAATAATACTGAAGCTTTCATGTCATTTTAAAATGACTGCACATCCCTAGCATCCACTACCCTCCTACGTGAAAAGAGAAGTAAGCAGAGAAGGTTATTTAAATTTCATTTTGTTTGCCAAGTAACTTCAATATCAGAACCAGAGTTTCTGGAGAACATCTGCGTGAGGAACTGGAAGCTTTTTTCTGGAAATTTTATACTGCTTGATTTAAATTCTGATAGGGCTAAAACCCCATCACTTGAGACTTACCAAGAGAGGACTCAATCATTTAGAAAGATCAGAAAAGAAAAATGTCTGCTGATTGGAATATAAATGATTAGAGAAATCAATCACAAACTAAGAACCACAAGGGGTGCCATGTTCCTGCACATCAGATTCTATTTCAATGCTACCTCTTTTTTATTAAAATATTCTAATTACTATTGACTGCAGTCAATCTCTCACACACCCCTATCAACATTTGCTAACTTTTTGTTCCTAGCATTACAAAATAATAGAATTGTGTAGCTCAGTTAATGCTGCAGTTTATGTAAAGCCCCCAAAAGTAAAATAAAGTACCAGAGTGAACCTATATATTTGAAACTATACAGCATTATATTTTATAATAAAAAAATGAGATTAAGCATGTTTGCTAAGAAATTAAATTGAGTTACATTAGACTGCATTAGTGTCCTTAAGCAAATGACCATTTTTCCTTGTTATATTTAGGGGGCAATATTCAAAGCAATTTAACTAGCCAGAAATGGTTCCTGTTTGGGGTTAACCATTTATTTTCAGCAGCACTTAACTGTTTAGTGATGCTTATAGCAATACCGGCTATTTGGGGAGGAGAGTCGGCACTTAACCAGTTAAGCGCTGACTCTTCAGCACTTAACCAGCAAAGATAAACACATAAATAGGACCACATAAAAGTCAGTCCTATCTTTGAGCGGTGCCCCATAGCCAATTAAGTGCTGAATATTGCACTTAACCAACTATGGTGTAGCCAGCTTTGGAAACCCAGAAATTCAATGCCGAAGCCTGGACATGGCTCAGTATTGAATTTCTAGGCATAATGCCAGCAGCAGTCAGCAAAACACTGAGTGCCACCACCTGAACACTAACCCATTAGTTCATATACATCATCATAGAATGGGGCAATTCTATAACTGGGTACCTCCATTTAGGTGACTGGAAGAAGCCTATGATATAACAAAACCTATGGTTCCTTTTATAAAGGCGCGCTGAAAAATGGCTTGCGGTAGTGTAGGCGCAGGTTTCACTGCACCTGTGGAAAAGGCCTTTTAAAAGTTTTGATGAAAATGGACATGCGGCAAAATGAAAATGGCTGCGCATCCGTTTTGGGTCTGAGACCTTACCACCAACCATTGACCTAGCAGGAAAAACTCATGTGGTAACTAGGCAGTAATGACCTATGTGTGCCAAATGCAACTTGGCGCACATGCATTACACGCGCCCGAAAATAAAAAATATTTTCCAGACGCGCGTATCGGACGCGCACCAAAATGAAATTACCACAAGAGCCACGTGGTAGTCGGGCGGTAACTCCATTTTGACACTCATTGGGCATGCATAGACGCTTATGCGGCCTAGTAAAAGAATCCCCTAGATGACTATGTTCCATTATAGAATTTTAGCATAGTCCAGTATTGACAAGAGGTGGTGGTGAATTCATGGAATGGCCTCCCAGTGGAAGTGGTGGAGAACAAAGCAGTATCTGAATTCAAGAGAGCTTGGGAAAGTACATAGGATCACTAAGAGAGTGATAGGGAGACTAGATGGCATGGATAGGCAGACTGGATGGGCCATGCGGTCTTTATCTGCCTATATTTATCTATGTTTCTATGTAACATTTAGTCACACACATTTACACCAGTCATGGAGTTGGTATTTTAAGTGTGAGCACCTAAATATGGCAGTGATATGTACAACTTACAGTATTCTATATGTTAACCCTTAGATTCTATATAGCGTGACTTTTAGTTGTATGCGCAAATACAGTCATATTCTGTATTTGCATGTGCAACTTAATTAGTTAACAAGTAATTATTGACACTAATTGGCAATAATGAGAATTTACACGCAAAACTGATTAAGCATATTCTATAACGTGATGCACATAAATTCTAAGTCACATGGAGGGGCATAATTGAACGAAAACGCCTATCTCCATGGGCGTTTATCTCCAAGAACGGGTCCGTGAAGGGGCGGACCGAACCGTATTTTGGGAAAAATAGACGCCCATGTTTTATTCAACAATGTGTGAGCTGGGCGTTTTTGTTTTTCAGCGATAATGGAAAATGAAAGCGCCCAGCTCAAAAACGAATAAATCCAAGGCATTTGTTCGTGGGAGGGGCCAGGATTCGTAGTGCACTGGTCCCCCTCACATGCCAGGACACCAACCGGGCACCCTAGGGGGCACTTTTACAAAAACAAAAAAAAAAGGTAAAAGAGCTCCCAGGTGCATAGCACCCTTCCCTTGTGTGTTGAGCCCCCCAAATCCCCCTCAAAACCCACTGCCCACAAGTCTACACCATTACTATAGCCCTAAGGGGTGAAGGGGGACACCTACATGTGGGTACAGTGGGTTTGGGGGGGGGGGGGGGTTGGATGACTAATAAGCATTAAGCAGCACAATTGTAACAGGTAGGGGGGATGGGCCTGGGTCCACCTGCCTGAAGTCCACTGCACCCCCTAACAACTCCTCCAGTGACCTGCATACTGCTGTCAGGGAGCTGGGTATGACATTTGAGGGTGAAAATAAAAAGTTGAGAAACATCATTTTTTGTGCTGGGAGGGGGTTAGTGACCACTGGGGGAGTCAGGGGAGGTCATCCCCGATTCCCTCCAGTGGTCATCTGGTCATTTAGGGCACTTTTTGGGGCCTTATTCGTGAAAAAACAGGGTCCAGGAAAAGTGTCCTAAATTCTAGCTAAAAACGCATACTTTTTTCCCATTATCGGTGAAATGCGCCCATCTCTGTTCGGCAGATAACCACGCCCCAGTTCCGCCTTCGCCACACCTCTGACATGCCCCCATCAACTTTGTCCGCATCCGCGACGGATTGCAGTTGAAAACGTCCAAAAATCGGCTTTCGATTATACCGCTTTATTCGTTTTTGTGAGATAAACGTCCATCTCCCGATTTAGGTCGGAACTTGGGCGTTTTTCTCATTCGATTATAAGCAGGATAGTTGACTTAGGGGGCATGGCCATGGATATGGAATGGGTGGGTCATGGGCGTTTCTAAAATCTATTTGTGTTTTTTATAGAATACACCCGGTCCACGTGGAATTTAGGCTTTGGCATTTATGCCAAGTAAAACATGGTGTAAATGGCCGTGACTAAATGTTGTTGCGTTGACAGGCACTCAGTGTATTCTATAAACTGCACAGAAATTTAGGCTTGTTCTATAAAGTACGCCTAAATCAAGGCACCGATTATTAGACGTGATATGTAGAATCTAGTCCAAAATGTGTAAGTGGGAAGCCACCTATGTGTCACTCATACTCTGCCCCTGTGTATGCTTCATTTGCAAATAGGAGCTATGCAAAATGTGAGCATATTTATAGAATAGTGCTTAGGTGGAATATTGACATGTATGCTTGCATATGCAAGTACAAGCCAAAAGGGTGGAAGCCACCAAAACCACAAATTCAAAGATAATAAATTCCAAGGACAATCAGTTGTGTTATTCCAAACTGTTTATTCATCATTAGTGAATATAGGCAAAATCCGACATGCGCCATGTTTCGGCATGCCAGCCTTCATTAGCGGGCCTGTATGGAGCCAAGATATATGAACACACACTTCAAACATTCAGTATTGGATAAAAAATGTGGTGCGAACATTACGTTTCCAGTGTCTTTAGATTGAGCATGCCTAATTTGTTTTATAACACCACGTGTGTAATCATTTTAAAAAGTATTCCCTGCATATAAAGCATTTTCTACAAATGAAAATAGATTTTACATCATGCAGCCAAATCCATGCGTTGAAATATGTACACTGATCACTCTCAGTTACTTATCAGGCACAGTCTAAGTGGAACTATGGTGAGGTTGTGATATGCATGCATATTTTATACAATGTGGACTGAATTCAGTAAATAGCACCCACATTTGAGCACTGAAAAAATGCACACTGAGCGCTATTCTATAAACGGCACTCTGAATTGAGCTTTATTTATAGAGTACCTCATAGCTTCAGTATCCACGGCCACATTTTAGGCACAATGATTTACACCAACAGAAACCTGGGGTAAGGATATATGTTTGTGTGTGTGTGTATGTATGTGTGTGTTGGGAAGTGAGAGAATTTGAGTGCATGCATGTGTGGGTATAAAGATGTATTTGTGTGTGAGTTAGGAGTAGGAGAATTTGTGTGCATACATGCGGGGGTGTAAGGATATGTGTGTGTGTGTGTGTGTGTGTGTGTGTGTGTGTGTGTGTGTGTACATTAGAAGATGAATGTATGTCGGGAGGGGGTATGTGTGCAAGACTCATGCATTTGTAATTCTGCCAACTCTTATGGAAATCAGTTGGAAAATCAGAACTCCCAGGTCTGGATCAATCTATCCTGAAAATGGAATTGGTTGGTAATCCTACTGTAATAGCTGCACTCATTGGATCAAAAAACTATTCACCAAACTAGGAATGAGCCTAGCTAATTTGACATCTATATCTTTGTTAATGGTTAATGACTTCTCCAGTGAGCTGATAAGCAGAGTTACATAGAATTCCAGTTTTAAATTGGCCTCCTCCCTCATCTATGAAATTCCAATGGAATCTTACATAAGTACATAAGTAATGCCACACTGGGAAAAGACCAAGGGTCCATCGAGCCCAGCATCCTGTCCACGACAGCGGCCAATCCAGGCCAAGAGCACCTGGCAAGCTTCCCAAACGTACAAAAATTCTATACATGTTATTCCTGGAATTGTGGATTTTTCCCAAGTCCATTTAGTAGTGGTTTATGGACTTGTCCTTTAGGAAACCGTCTAACCCCTTTTAAACTTTGCACCCCTTCCTCCTCTCCTTCCTTCAGAAGTTAGTCAATGACAAATACATGTTTGCCTTGTCACAATTCATAATCTGTTACAGGCACCCATCCCCCCAGTGGTTGTGTAATGCAATTACACCTTTTGAAATGTTAATAATGTCACAGTTCATGGTTATGCTAGGTTCTGCCTTCTTTCATTGTCGGCAGCCCCCAGAAGACATCCCCAACCCCAGCCAGTCCTGCACCAGCTTACCAGCTGCCAGACATTGCAGAACTGGATCCTAGCAGCCCTGGTGTTGTTGATCTCCATCCCAGGTGAGCCCTTTTATAATGTGTTTTAATTTTTTCTATCATATTTACATACACCTGCCCAATAGAAAATAAAAATTGCAAGGCAGATTTGATCAAATCAAAGGCCAAAGATGTTCATGCCAATGATAAGCAGAAATAGGAATGGTTGGAATGGCCACATTGATGGCAACAGCAAGTCATTTATTTAAAACTGTAGGTGAAAGACAAGAGTGTAGACCCAACACGGGCCATGTTTTAGCTGTGAAGCTTTCCTCCGCAATCTCTGTTATGCAGGTAGAGCCACATGAAAAACAACAGGGTGTATCGCTGACCACTGAATGATTGTACCGGTCACAATTCCAAATACCACTGTAAACATATATCCGCATAACAGAGGCTCCCGAAGAAGGCTTCGCAGCTGAAACACAGCTTTTCTTTGTATATAGGAGTGGTTTCGTTCACTGCATCGCCAGGCCAATAATGAGCCTATGGTGGTCAGCAATTACACAGGTGCTCTCTGCCACAGGTTAAAATGACCCAAGTCAGTGGCGTACCTAGGGTAGTTGACACCCGGGGCCGGTCATTTTTTAAACCCCCCCCCCCCCAAATCCAGTACTAGGCATGCCGAGAATACAAAACACTCAGGACCTATAGAGCAATTCTACCATACCATAAGCAGTCATTTCTACGAGTCACACAAGGAAAAAGAAAGCATCTTAAACACTACAGTGAGCACTAGAACATCAATTCACCTATTGTAAAACGAAACCAGACAGAATAGTACAGATTGTAGATCCTGCACAGTCAATGCCAACTGAAAGCCATGTCTTTTTCACAAACACAGATACACCCTAATCCACTATAGAATAAGTAATCATAAACTTTCTATTTAGACAAAAATTAAACTGAACCCCCAATACCAGACTCTGCATACAATGCAACACCACAGAAACAGAAACTGTCCCCTAGTACTGTGCAAAATATAAAGACAGCAGATGTAAATTTGAAAAAAACTAACAAGTACCAATCACCACTTTACAAATTAACAAATAGAAATAAAACAAATATAGAAAGTAAAATAATACCATTTTATTGGACTAATACATTTAGCTTTCAGAGGCCAAAACCTCCGTCCTCGGGTCAGTACAGTATAGTGCTGTTACAGTATCCTATCCTGACCTGAGGAAGGGGGTTTTGTTCTCCGAAATTTAGTCAAAATGTATTAAAATTAGTCCAATAAAAAGATTATCCTAAAGCAAAAAAAAATAAAAAAATATATTTTATTTACAGTTTGTTGTCTCTAGTTTCTGCTTTCCTCATCTTCTTTTCACCGTCTTCCTTCCATCCAGCATCTGTCTTCACTCTCTCTCTCTCTCTCTCTGCCATCCAGTGTCTGCCCTCTCTGCCGTCCCTTCCATCCACTGCCTGCCCTTTCTCTCTGCCCCTTCAATCCACCATTTGCCCTCCCTCTCCCATCCATCCAGGGTCTGCCCTCCCTCTCGCTCCCCCTTCCATCTAGGATCTGTCCCCTCTCTCTCTCTGCCCCTTTTTTCAGCCCCCAGTTCCAGCCCCCTTCTCCCCTCTGAACACCCCCACCCAGTCCCCTTCTCCCCTTCCCTGTCTGAGACCCCCACCCCAGTCCCCTTCTCTCCTCTGAACACCCCCACCCCAGTCCCCTTCTCCCCTCCCCTTCTCCCCTCTGAGATCCCCACCCCAGTCCCCTTCTCCCCTCCCCTTTCCCCTCTGAACACCCCCACCCATCCCCTTCTCCCCTGTGAGATCCCCACCCCAGTCCTCTTCTCCCCTCCCCCTCCCCTGTCTGAGATCCCCACCCCAGTCCCCTTCTCCCCTCTGAACACCCCCACCCCAGTCCCCTTCTCCCCTCCCCTTTTCCCCTCTGAACACCCCCACCCCAGTCCCCTTCTCCCCTCCCCTTCTCCCCTCTGAGATCCCCACCCCAGTCCCCTTCTCCCCTCCCCTGTCTGAGACCCCCTCCCCAGTCCCCTTCTCCCCTCTGAACACCCCCACCCGAGTCCCTTTCGCCCCTCTCCCTCCCCACCTCAGTCCCGTTAAAACCGGCGAAGCAGCGTCGCAGGCAGCGCCTCGTGCCCTGCTTGTAAAAAAAAATCAAATCTCCTTCCTTCTCCTCGTCTTGACGTCGACTCGGGCCTTCCAATCAATTGGAAGGCCCGAGTCGACGTCAAGACGTCAAGACGAGGAGGAGAAGGAAGGAAATTTGATTTTTTTTTTTTACAAGCAGGGCACGAGGCGCTGCCTGCGACGCTGCTTCGCCGTTTTTTTTAATGTGCGGCGCCGCGGGAACGGCCACGGGAGGCAGCGGAGCACCCCCCACCCACTGGCACCCGGGGCGGACCGCCCCCACTGCCCCCCCTTGGTACGCCACTGACCCAAGTATTCAATGCCAAGCCTAATTCAGGCACCTTCATTGAATATCTTTCTCTTTATCAACTGCTGGAAGTTATCTGGGTGCTGCCCTATATTTAGACCAGTGTCTGGTAAATGCCTGGATAAAATTAACACAACCTTTCTGCTGTCCTAACTTTACCTGGGTACTTAACTGGATAGCAGACTGAGAATTACCTGTAACTGGTTAAGTTCCAGCTCAGCTCTGACTCCACCCACGGACAACCTCAGCACTAACTAGATAGTGCCATAGTGGTCTATGCTGATATTCAGAATATCCGTGGCAGAGCAAACCAGCAAGATTTAACTGGGTAGGAACCTTCCATCCTGGTTAAATCCTTTTAAATATCTATCCTGTTATTTTTATATCTCGGAGATCCCTGATCTGATTAATTGAACACCTGTAAAAGCACACATGAAAACATTCAGGTACTTTTTGAAAAATACAAGCTCCATAGACTCAAAATAGTACTGGAAAATGGGTGATGTGGGAGTATACCGCCTGGATATCAATGAAGCATCTTGAGAAGGGTGACATTGAGGAAATATGTGTCAAGTCACAGATCAATAAAAAAGAAAGGTGTTTGCCGATCTAGCCTTCTGACAGGAGAGGAGGCCAAATGTCACCACTGAATGATCCAGTCATTCTAGTCACCCCTTACATTGCTGATGAAGCAAGCATCAATGCAATGAATGGTACTTGAAAATGAATCTGTACTGATCCTGAAAGTTTAAGGTGAAAGGTCCACTCTATGTATTATGCAAAAGTCTTGGAAGTGAATCTGAGTTATAAAGCAAAAGGAAAAATGCTTCCGACAGGGTGGGATAGGGGATGGGTTTAACCTTCACTGCCAAAACTTCAAGGCGCTGTCATTTAATTGATATTTACTGTACAAAATGTCTCAGTTTGTCAGAAAGTAAGTGTATAGAAGAAATTAGCATTTTTTTAAAATGTAATAACATATATTTGCATACTCTAGCCTCAATGCCATGTTTTCTTGCTTCAGCTGAACTAAAACAAATATTCTTGATTGGTATTTTGTTCTTACAAGAGATAACCTGATCTATCTCAAGCAGTTTGTTATGAATAATCCCTTGCTTTAATAGCTTGCATCTTAGTATGGAGTCACCCTAATATTAGGCAGAGCTTTAACTCATGATGAGAGAACTTAGGCGTCATGATATATCTGTATTGATAATACCTAGGGATAGCTATTAGAGCTGACTGACAGAAGACATAGCATAGTAACATAGTAGATGACAGCAGAGAAAGACCTGTACGGTCCATCCAGTCTGCCCAACTGATGCAGTGGTCTAAGAACCTTGGGAACTGGGTTCAGTTCCCACTGCAGCTCCTTGTGACTCCGGGCAAGTCACTTAGGGGCCCTTTTACTAAAAGGTTGCCATGCGGCAATCCAGAACTACTGCCGGCCACTGACAGTAGCTCCACACCCAGCATATGGCATTTCTGGCGCTGCCAGAATTTTTCAAAAATTATCACCACAAGGGATTACCATTGGGTTAGCACGGGAGAGCTTACCGCCACTTAAATGGGTTGCGGTAAGTGTTGCCCCTGAAATGGTCATGCTGCAAGTGCAAACTTACTCCATGGCATTTCTTTTTCCAATCTTTATACCTGCTGCAGTAAATGGGGATTCAGTGCTCAAGAAAAACTTGCACTGCTGCTAGTGCATGCGCCATTTTACTGTAGCTTAGTAAAAGGGGCCCTTAACCCTCCATTGCCCCGGTACAAAATAAGTACCTGTATATAATACGTAAACCACTTTGATTGTAATCACAGAAAGGTAGTATATCAAATCCCATCCACTTTCCCTTACGGAAGATATTTTGGGCATACTCTCTGGGATGGGAGAAAATGCAAAACAGAGGGATAAAGACATAAAAGACCACACATCTTGTCCCCATCTATATATCTGTATTTAGCCCCTCAGCTATACGTTAAGCTGTATTGTAGAAAAATATTAGTATCATAGCAATGTTATTTGATTGTTCTAATTGTGTGCTTATTAGATATTCCATCACTATTATGTCTACATCGTATTATATCTCTGTTATTTGAATTTCAGTGCTGTTAAATGTGAATATTTTTTTATCCTGTTTCATGGTAGTGTTATTAGGTTTCAGTTTGCTGTTTTCAACTTTTCCTCTTTCATTGTACATTTTACTATTGTTATGCTGTTAACAAAATTGCAAGTTTGATGTTAAACAGTACCTACTGTACACCGCTTTGGGTGAACCTCTTCATAAAGGTGGTTAATAAATAAATAAGTAAGTAAGTAAATAAATAAGTAAGAGCTTCCTAACACTGGATGCATATGTACCAGCTGAGACACAATAAGTGTTATTAAGAGTCTCTCTCTCAGTTGTTGAAAAACAAACCTTATTGTGTGAGTTAATGCCTCCTTACAAATCTGACATAGAGTGCGCTACCAAGTTAATTTAGAAAAGTGCTTCCTGAGATTTTGCTTTCCCATCACTTAGACATCATATTTTATTCTTACTGTTGTACTAGGTGCCATCTCTTCAATTGGTTCTTCTTGGAACTTCAGCTTGGGGAAATTTCTCAGAAAATAAAGGAAGGCAGGAGCTATAACTCTTAGTAACATGGTGTCAGATGACATTGCTTAGTTTGTGGGAGGTTTTCTGGTAGTATTGTTTAAATATGAAGCATGTATATTTTATACAGATATAAAATGAAGGCCTTTTGGCTAAACTATTTCCATTTTCTCTGCTTAGCTATTAAGAGTTATTATCTGTTAACCTTACAGAATGGAGGAGCCAGCCCCATCTCAGATATTTTTGTAACATTGCTCCCAGCATCTACCCTCCATGACAAGAATGGGTTTCTTATCTGTGAGTGGGTACAATGCAATTCAAAGTTTTAGACCTATTATTTAGAATTCCCAGTGACAGGGATCTTCTGAGATGTTCAGAAGTGTCTTCTGATGTCCTCAGGGAAAACTTACAAGGTAAGTCTAACCAGGGGTATAGTTGGGGGCAGGGGGAATAGACTCCTCTAATTTTGAGCCAAGTATATAAGAACATAGGTATTGTCATACTGGGCAAGGTCCATCAAGCCCAGCATCCTTTTTACAACAGTGGCCAATCCAGGTTATAAGTACCTGGCAAGATCCTCAAACAGTACAATACATTTTATGATGCTTATCCTAGAAATAAGCAGTGAATTGTCCCTAAGTCCATTTTAATAATGGCTTATGGACTTTTCTTTTAGGAAACTATCCAACCCTTTTTAAACCCCACTAAGCTAACTGCTTTTACTATATTCTCTGGCAAAGAATTCCAGAGTTTAATCACATGTTGAGTGAAGAAATATTTTCTCTAATTTGTTTTAAATTTACTACTTTGTAGCTTCATTGCGTGCTCCCTAGTCCTAGTATTTTGGAAAGAGTAAACAAGTGATTCACATCTAATGCTTGTGGAAAGAATACCTGCTCTGGCAGGGACTCCAAAGAGAAACTAGTGCTGCAGGATGAGGTAGGCAAATAAGATTACTGCTGTCCCATATTAACATTTACCCCCCCCCCCCCCTCCAAAGAAATAAAAAAAGTTCTGGCTATGCCATAGGGCCCACAATGAGAACTAGGCTATTCTCATGGACAACCAGGGCCTTCTCAGTTGAAAAGTCCTTCCTCTTAAAATTTCCACAAACATAAGTACCTATAAACTTATTGGAGGTGTCAAACACAATACAAATTACCCCTTTCTGGGGTACAATGAAAAAACTTGTCCAATATTAAGGGGGGGAGGGGTGCTCAGCACCCACCAGCACCATAAAGCTAGCTTCTCTGCACAAAGACATGTGACGTGCCCTTGCTAGCTACTGTAATCTTTGAGTGCTTTTTGTGCTTTTCAGCACTCGGATGAAAGAGCACTATAGGACTGGTTTAATTCATCTACAAATCGAACAATGTCTGGTGACAACATAATCAGATCTAAATTTGTGTAAGGTAAAGCATCAGCGTTGTATCTACCTTATTAAAAATAACATCAATCCAATAAGAGTGAGAGAGTTTTTAAGAGATTCATATTGGAAAAGTACCAATCCATACATAAGCATAATTTTCACCTCCTCTTTGATTTTATTATTGACATAACATTTTAGACTGTGGACCTCATTTTCAAAAGAGAAAAATGTTTAAAAAGTGTCATAAAGTAGCATTTGGATGAAAATCTTCTCAAAATGTCCAAGTTGGTATTTTCAAAACCTGCTTTGCAAACGTCTATGTATGCAATTTGTCTGCAGTGCATCCAGATCACAAGGGGGTGTGTCAGGGTGTTTTGAAGGTGGGATTAGGGTGGACGTAGGACATGCGACATTTTACAGTCATAATGGAATAAAACAAAAACTATCAGGGCAAAAATCTAAATGCTTTGGTCTAGATCTTTTAAAAAAATGAATTAGGCACAAAAAGGTGCCCTAAATGACCACTGGAGGGAATCAGGGATGACCCCCCCACACACACTTACTCCCCAGTGATCATTGACCTCCTCTCACCCCCCCCCCCCCTAGGTGCACTGTAGACAGGTGGACCTAGGCCCATACTTCCCCCTACCTGTTACACTTGTGGTTGAAACTGTGAGCTCTCCAAAGCACACTAGAAACCCACTGTACCCACATATAGGTTCCCCCTTCACCCATAAGGGCTATTGTAGTGGTGTATAGTTAGGGGTAGTGAGTTTTGGGTGGGTTTTGGCGAGCTCAGCAGACAAGGTAAGGGAGCAATGGTGAGATATGTACCTGGGAGCATTTATATGACGTGCTCCCTTGGGTGCCCCATTGCTCTCCTGGAGTGTCTGTGGGGACCAGTATACTACAAATGTTGGCCCCTCCTACATCCCAATGGCTTGATTTTCTCTGTTTTTTTACTTTTCTTTTTTTTTTTTTTTAATGGCCTGAAAAAATAAACACACAGAGCACAAACACTTGTTACAAATGGTATTTTTGAAAAAAAAAAGATAGACTTTTTGCAGTTTTGAAAATGGTCATGTTTTCTATTCAGATTTGGGACCTTTAGTGCAAAACATCCAAAGTCCAACTTGGATGTCATATTGAAAATGCCCATCCATGTATTCCATTAAATACAATTTTTCGATTGTTATGCATTTCAACTTTTTTTTTAACTTTTACATTGTGAGCCCTCCAGAAACAGAGATATACCTACTAAACCTAATTATTAAAGATACCTGCAAGCCTGAGGGCTATTGAGGTGATACACATTCAGGTACAGTAGATATTTCCCTGTCTCTGGAGTATTCACCATTTAAAACAACAGGGTTGCAGTGGAATATGAACCTGGGTGTCCTGGATTAAAGTCCACTGCACTAACCACTAGGCTGCTTCTCTGCTCTGCAGGGATGTCTATGTGACCATTTTCATATAAATGCTGCCAGACAGGCATCCTAGTCCCTGGAAGTTGACATTCATAAGTTGGATGAAACATTTTTTAAATGGCTGTTCATTTTAAATGTTCTCATATATTTTTGCGTAGCAAACCCCAAGGTTTTTGTTGTTTGAAAAATGTCTGTGAGATAGACATTTTTTAAAAATGTAATTAGCAAGACATCCAAATTCTGACGTGGACATTCTTTCAAAAACGTCCTTCTATTTTTATTACTAACATCACAATGTGATGTTCTTATAGTCAGAGAGTTCTCGGAGAAAGCTGAGTTCTTGACTAATTGCAATTAACAGTGTTGTCCAAGTCACTTGGAGGGGCATAATCGAACGGTGCTGGTGAAATCGATGGCCGGCCATATTCGGGGCCAACGCTGTAAGCGGGCGGTGCCAAGCGTATTTTCGAAATATGCTTGGCGCCGGCCAAATCGCTCGCCGGGTTTAGAATAGGATCGCCGGCGGATCGCCGGGTTTAGATTAGAAGGCCGGCTTCGATTTTCAGCCATAATGGAAACCGGACCCAGCCATCTCAAACCCGGCGGTGGGAGGAGCCAGCATTTGTAGTGCACTGGCCCCCCTGACATGCCAGGACACCAACCGGGCACCCTAGGGGGCACTTTAAAAAAAAATTAGCTTCCAGGTGCATAGCACCCTTCCCTTGTGTGCTGAGCCCCCCCAAATCCCCCCCAAAACCCACTGCTCACAAGCCTACACCATTACCATAGCCCTAAGGGGTGAAGGGGGCACCTACATGTGGGTACAGTGGGTTTTGGAGGGCTCAGCATTAACCACCACAAGTGTAACAGGTAAGGGGGGATGGGCCTGGGTCCATCTGCCTGAAGTGCAGTGCACCCACTAAAATTTGCTCCAGGGACCTGCATACTGCTGTCAGGGAGCTGGGTATCACATTTGAGGCTGGCAAAAAATGTTTTAATTGTTTTTTTTTTTTTTGTGGGAGGGGGTTGGTGACCACTGGGGGAGTAAGGGGAGGTGATCCCCACTTCCCTCTGGTGGTCATCTGGTCAGTTGGGGCTCTTTTTTGGGACTTGGTCCTAAAAATACATGGACCAAGTCCGGCTGGCAAAATGCTCGTTCGAGACGGCCTTTTTTTTTTTCATAAGGTGAAGCCGGACATCTCGTAACCCCGCCCCCTTCCTACCTTCGCTACCCTACCAACACGCCCCCTTGAAGGCTGGCTGGTGCCACAATGAAAAAGCAATTGGAGCCGGCCAAAATTGGCTTTCGATAATACCGATTTGGCCGGGATTGAGAGATCGCCGGCGATCTCCCGATTTGTTTCGGAAGATCGCCAGCGATCCTTTTCGAAAATAAGCCTGATAGGCACATTCTTCAGATGGCATACTGTAATGGTAAGAAGAAAACACACAAGAAAAATTGCCTCCATTCCCAGAGGGCACTCTCTTTTTGGGTAAGGGACTGCTGCCAAACATGCTGACCCAGAGTAGTATTCTTTCATGAGGAGCAGCTTTGGCTGTGAGGCCCAACAGGATTGCACACAGACACTCAAGAAAAATATCTTCACGCCAAATTGTATTCCAAATCAGTAACTAGTGGGGAAAGCATGCAGAACTTTCATTAAATTCTTTCCAACACCTCTGCATTTTTAATGTTGGGGGTAGTGGGTAGTTGGTAAATATTTATTTATTTATTTGTTTGTATGTCTGTCTGCATGTGTCTCTACATTTATGTTGTGTTCTGGTATGTGTATGAGTACATGCTTGTGTGTGTATGCTTTCTGTGTGTCTGATCAGGAGAGGAGATGAGAGAGGAAAGCACTCCAAGTTTTGTAGGTTGTCAAAACTACAGGATAAATCCAATTCCATCACATAGCAATGATTCAAACTGAAGATTACATAGGAGATTATTGGATGGATTTCCAAGGTCTCTATTATTTAGAGCAGGTGCAAAATCTCAAGCAGAGATCCACTCTTTTCTTCTTGTTGGTCAGACCTTCAACTTTTTGAGAATTCCTTATACAATATTTGGGTCCCCTCTCTGCACCAGACTAAGAAATAGCTCTCTTCCCTCTGAAGGTTCAGTTTCCTTTACTCTTAGACATTCTTTCTTATCTCTTCCTCCTCACACAACTCTCTTGGAGAGACACATATTCCTACTGAAAATGACTTCTCTTCCCTTCCTAAGGAAACCCCTAGAAGCACACCCCCTTGGCAGTCCTTTATATCTCTCACAGGTCACCACTCCCTCTGACCTATGTAGTCTTCTTCTTATACACTGGCCCCAACTCTTGAAGAGAAAGGGACAATACATCTCTATAAGGGGACCTTTTATTAAGCCATGCTAAAAAGTGGCTCGTGGTAGTGTAGGCGCGGGTTTTGGGCACATGCTGAAATATTTTCAGCGCACGTACCAAAAATGCCCTTTTTTCCCCCGAAAATGGACGTGCTGCAAAAGCAAAATTGCTTTATGTCCCTTTTGGATGTCTGACCTTACCACCAGCCATAGACCTAGCGCTAAGGAATCTGCACATAACGACCAATACGCGTCAGATGCCACTTGGCGCACGTCCGCTATGGGCGGCAGATAATCAAAAATATTTTTCAGATGTGGATAGTGGACGTGCGCCAAAAATGAAATTATCACAAGAGCCACTCGGTAGTCGCAGTGGCGTAGCCACAGGTGGGCCTGGGTGGGCCAGGGCCCACCCACTTAGGGCTCAAGCCCACCCAACAGTAACACACTTTTAGCAGTAGCTGGTGGGGATTCCAAGCTCCACCAGCTGAAGTCTTTCCCCTGATCATAACAAAAATGCTACTCTCCACGATACCGGCACCTGCACATTCTCAGTTTTCAGCACATGCCAGCTGCAGAGTGCTAAGGTGGAAAGAAGCATTTTCCCGCCAGCTGAGATATTTTTTTGGTGGTGGTGGTGAGGGGAGAACATTTGGTGCCCACCCACTTCTTGTCTAGGCCCACCCAAAATCTGTTGTCTGGCTACGCCCCTGGGTAGTCGAGCAGTAAGTTCATTTTGGCGTGCATTGGGCACGTGTAGACCTTTACGTGGCTTAGTAAAAGGGGACCTAAAATCATCTTTGATGAACTCCCCTCCTTCAAAACACTGAAAAGTTCCTATTTTAACATATAGAGTAGATAAATACCTTTGTAGTACCCTAGAATTCTCTATACAAATAAATAATTTTGCTGATTGGCTATAATTATAAAGGCATCGTTTTGATGTAAGCATCTCCATTACTGCTCAAGAATGAATGAAACATTGGGAATTCTGCATTAGCAGATGCTGGTGTTGTCTGATGTTCAGTTTATGTAGCTATGAAGTTGTAAACTGGAATGTGTGATGTATTTGCACACCAAATACAGCAAAACCAATTTTCATCAAAGCAAGCTTTCTTTGATATGCTAGTGCTCTACTAGGTCAAAAAGGACTTGGATCAGCAGAATCAAAGTAGCAAAGCCCTAACGGACAGGGGATACAATATTTCTCATTTGAATAATAGTCCCACTTCACTAGCCCAGCTAGTCATATTTTAGGATAATGAATTGAGTTGAGATACATTTGAATACAGTGGAGACAGTGCATGCAAATATTTTTCATGTATATCTGAGGAGTAATGGAATAGCCTAGTAGTTAGTGTAGCAGGCTAAGAACTAGGAGACGTCAGGGTTCAAATCATGCTTCTCCCACTGATGGATTTCATGACCATAGGGAAGTAGCTGTACCCTCCACTGACTCAGGTACAAACTTAGATTCTGAGTCCACTTGAATAGGGAAATAACTTGTAACTCACCTTGAACCTGACTTCAGAAAGGCAAATAAATCTAAAATCTAAATATAAATTAGGGGCACTCTGAAAACCTGATTTGAAGGGGTGGAACTAAGGACTGATGTAAGAACTTTTGGGAAAAAAAAAGGTCCACTTGTATTTTTACCCACCCGAGAAAAAATCAGGAGGCAAAAGCAAAGAAATGATGGCTAAAGATTTAAAGTAAGGTGACAATATTTATTTTAAGTATGTCAGGGAAAGGAGGAAGACTAGAAATGGAACTGTAAGCTGGTCTGTATTTAGGCATAGGCAACGTATGCAGCTATCTATGCAGTGGTTTTCAAACTTGTCCTGGGGGATCACCAGGCAGTCATATTTTTAGGATATCCCTAATGAATGTGCACGCGACAGATTTACATACATGTTGCCTCCATTATATGCAAATCTTTCTCATGCATATTCATTAGGGATATCCTGAAAACCCAACTGGCTGGTGGTCCCTCAGAGAACCAGTAGTCGACGGGACCAAATACTTGGGTAAAGAAGGGCCTATTCGGGTGATATTTAAAAGTACTTGTTTGTTATTTCAGGCAATACTGTATATGGGTTCCATTTAGAGCTGTTGATTAGTATTTAAAATTGTTTTTAAATTTTGCTATTCAGTATGTTTACAATTATCTTTGGTATTTTGTCCCCCAAGTTCTAGAGGTCTTTATATTTAAAAAAATTGTAACTCTGTTTTCTTTTGCAGTAGTCCCATTATGGAATTTATTACTTTCTATTGTGTGATTAGAAACTTTATAATTTGTTTCTTGGAAGAAGTTGAAAACCTTTTCATTTGATAATTGATGTCATGAATAATGTCTATTGTTTATCAAAATTCAGTGTTTCATTTGTGTTTTAATTGATATTTGATGCTTGTTTTTTTATTGAATTTTGTAAATGGTGGTGAACCCATTTGAGGAGATAGCGGTATAGAAACAATAAATTGATATTGATTGACATGCCCTTCATAGAGGTGCCTCCTTCATCTCCTCCCTTTCTCTTTCCTGTCCTGCCTCTGGGTGAAGTCTGAACTGAAAGACATGCAAGATAAAACTTAAGTAAATTCATATATCTTAGATCCTTGATCTTCATTCCCAGTCCTTGACGAGTGCCAATAGGCCACAGTTTCAGAATATTCCTAATGAATAGGCCTGACAGAGAGTTGTATGCCTGTTAGGCCCACTGTATGCAAACCTAGAAAAACATTGCAACCCTAACACCAGAAATCTAACACCCTTCCTAAACCAATGGAGCCTCAAAATGCAAAAAGACACCTATTAGAAATACTAGATTACAGGTTCTCAGCAAATAATAATCATATACTAGAAAACCACAAGTGGGAAGAAGTAATATGGTCAGACCACAACAAACTCACATTCTCACTTCAACGGAAAGAAAACGGCAAAAATCGAGAACTGAGAAAACCACACAACTATACAACCAGAGGAAAGGTGGACAAACTAACAATGCAGATCGCACAAACAACCATATCACCCAACAATATTCACTTCATGAGAAGTTGGGATGAACTGATGAAAAACACACCGAACAAAATAGCACCACTCAAAATGAAAACAAGAAGCAAAAACACATCCTCGTCCCTGGCTTAATGATGAACTACTAGAGATGAAAACTCTGTAGGAAACTGGAAAGAAACTGGTCCAAAAAGAAATCAGAAATGAGTAAAACCATATGGAGGAATGCATTAAGAACATGCAAACATAATATAAAGAAAGCAAAAGCCAAACATTACAGCGAATATGTGAACCCAGAGCAGATCAATATAAAAAATATATATACGAACTTTTGAATAGCCTATTAAACACTCACAAAATAGTGGCTTCAAATGGAACACCACCAACAGCAGAAGAGCTGACACAATATTTTGAACAAAAAATGACAAAACTGAGATTAACTCTTACTTCACCTCAAACATTCCTCAGAAATTTCCTACACGAAAATGAAACCGAATATGATCATCTCAAGGCGGACAGAATCTGGTCCTCCTTCAAAATACCTACACCCTGCTCAATCAAAACACTATTAATGAAATATGTGCACGCCAATTATAAACTTGACAGCTGCCCTAATTAAATGATGAAATACCCACCAGATTGGTTCATCAATCGCTTCACAGATCACATAGAATGCATGTTCTCAAATAGTCATTTCCCTTCAGACAACAACATAATACTCCATTGTTATAGAATAAAGGGGGTCTACGCTTTATTTATGTGCAATGATTTACACCAAGGTTTCATTGGTGTAAATGGTCATGCCTAAACGTAGTTGTGGTTACCGGTGCTATGAATTATTCTATAAAGGGAAAGGGAATGGGACTTATATACTGTCTTTCTGTGGTTTTCCCAACTACATTCAAAGCGGTTTACATATTATATACAGGTACGTATTTGTACCTTGGACAATGGAGGGTTAGGTGACTTGCCCAGAGTCACAAGGAGCTGCAGTGGGAACTGAACTCAGTTCTCCAGGATCAGAATCTGCTGCACTAACCACTAGGCTACTCCTAACTTCAAGTGTCCTTTATAGATTAGCTCTAAGAGCTATTTATTTATGCCATTTATAGAATATAGTCCTATGTGAAACTGCAAGAAGGGAGATTCAGAAGTAACATTAGGAAACATTTCTTCATAGAAAGATGGTGGTGGGGGCCTGCAATGCCCTCCTGCATGGATTAAACACAGAGGTCCTTAATGACAGGAATTAAGCCAGTACTGGGCAGACTTCTTTGGTCTGTGCCCTGAAAATGGCAAGGACAGCTCAAGTATGCATATGCTGGACAGACTGGATGGACCATGCAGGTCTTTATCTGCTGTCATCTACTATGTTACTATGTTAGGATGGAAAGCAAACATTGGGTACATCAGCTTATTAGAAATTAAATGACTTTGTACATCAAAGAAGAAATGAAGATAACCTAAACAGAGTAGTAATTATAACCCTAATCACCTTACTCGGTAGACTAGATGGTCCATTCCAGTCTTTATTTGCCCTCATCTATGATATTGGTATGTGGCTACAGATAATACTATAAGGAGAATTAATCATATGTGTTTATTGCTATAGTGACAGTAAGTTATCACTTTAGCCTTCTTTCCCCGTTCCTTCCCATTCATAAATAAATATTTAAGAGTGAAACACATTTGTGACAGGAAATGGAGCAAATTTACTGTACATAACAGAAAATGATTTAAATGTGTATTCATTTTGTTACAGATGAGAGTTACATAAAATAATCTATTCAGTGATTTTCTATATATCGCTTTACTATGTATTTCATGGTGAGACTGCAGAAATCTGCAACTTGATTTTTTTTCATTATCATCCTCTAGCAAGTCAGCAATTACGGACGTGATTTGCTCCATTAGAGCTGCTGCCTCTTCTGCTCCCAGTAGCACATTTGGGATATAAGTGAAAAAAAAAAGAAAATGTAGCACTGCACATTCCATTCTTACATTTACCCCCTAATTTATTAACTTGCCTGCCCAAATTTATGTTTAATCCACAAATTTGCACACACAATTTATAGAATAGGGTCATTTGTGCATGCAACAATATAAAATTGGCTGTGAAGCTGTGAAGGAGCTGAACTGACTTGCCACATCTTGAAGCAGCCAGCAGGCAAAACTTTAGCCTTAGTCAATGGGGTGTCTACAGTCAAGCTCTTTAGTTCAAAAGCTAATGGGTCATTTTACTAAGCTGTGTTAAAAAGGGGGGCCTGTGCTAGCATCAGTGCATGTTTCTAATGCATACTGAGGCCCCCTTTTACCGAGCAGTTTAAAGGACGTCTTTTTTTTCTCCAAAAGAAATGGCCATGCGGTAAGTGAATCACTTGCCTCACGGCCATTTCGAAGGGAGCACTTACTGCCACCATTTGAGGTGGTGATAAGGGCTCCTGCGCTAACCCAGCAGTAACTGGGCAGTGAGCAACACTGCCCAATTACCGCCGGGTAAACACCAGCATTACAAAAATAGCACAGGAAGTGGTATGCGCTGGTGGTGAGAACTACCACTGGGCTCCTGCGGTAGTTCCAGATTGGTGCCGAACGCCAACCCTTTAGTAAAAGGAACCCTAAGTTTTTTCCTTTGAGTTACAATTTGTTTTTGGTTCACCTTTTAAGCACAGAGGGGCCCTTTTACTAAGCTGCGTAAGCGTCTACATGCTCACAATGCGCACCAAAATGGAGTTACTGCCCAGCTACCATGTGGCCCTTGCAGTAAATTCATTTTTTATTTTCTGGAGCACGTCAGCTACATGCTCCAAGTGGCATTTGGCATGCTTAGGTCATTACCGCCCGTGTCATGAATCTGGAATATCAAACATGGAGCCAGATGTACTCACCTATGACGCGCTTAATATCTCTCTTCTGGATATCTCCAGTTTGGGCGTGTCTACAGCTTGGGCGCGCCTACACTTTAGCATGCCTACATTTTGGGCACACCTACGTCTGGGTGCCTACACTCTGGGCACGCCTACTCTGACATCAGACGCCTACACTTTAAAACCAGAAACTTCTCACTACTTCTTTGCCTTAGCTACTACCTTCCTGGTGTCTGGTGCGTTTTTCTTGTTACTGTTCTTCCTTGCTTACTGCTTGGACTTGACTTCTGCTGGATCACTGCCTGACCTGACTACTGCCTGGACCTGACCTCTGCTGGATCACTGCCTGACCTGACTGCTGCCTGGACCCAACCACTGCAGGATTGCTGCCTGCCCTGATCATTGCCTGGATCTGACTTCTGCATAGCTCTGTCCTCGCCTCCATCTGTCTGAGCCTGAGTCCTCTCTCTCATCCGACTTCCTAAGTCCTGTTGGCCACCTGAACACAGGAGCTCAACCGCTGGGGAACGGTGGTCACCACAGGTGAAGCATTGGACTTCTAACTGCTGGTCCCTGGATCAGCACAAGGGCTCACTCCCATTCCTGAAATCCGTGACAGCTCGGTTACCACATGAGACTTTACCGCTAGGTCAATGGCTGGCGGTAAGGTCTCAGACCCAAAATGGATGTGCAGCAATTTTCATTTTGATGCACATCCATTTTTGGCAAAAACACACGTCTACACTACCGCAGGCCATTTTTCAGCACACCTTAGTAAAAGACCCCAGAGATTTAATGATTTTAGGCGGAGGTTTTTTTATGCCAGTGATCACCCCGTTGAACCTGATACCAATAAGAGTGATATCCAATGGTATAGAGGGGTTCTGAGGCTTTTTCTTCCAGCTTTTATCATACTCTGTAGCTTTAATCTACTTATAGTTAAAAAAGTGTTTATTATAACCAGTGTTTGTAAGAGAGTTTTTTTGAAAAAAGGTATATATGAGTTAACAGTCAATTATTGGCTTAACTGATGTTAATTGGTGCTAGTTGGCACCAATTACCTTTTGCACACACAACTGCCCTTAATTGTTATTCTAAAAGTTGCATGTGCTAATTCCATCATGCACAACTTTTAGGTAGGCATGGACATGGGAGAGTCACAGCTAGGTCAGTGGCCTGCCAAGGAGTTAGGTTCAGGTTATAGGATAGTAGGAGTTACATGCTTAACTGCCAACAGTTAGGTGTGAGCACTTTCACCAACATGGCCTAAGTGATCACACCTAAAGTTAGGCGTGAAACTGTGGATTTACACTAGTATTCTATAAGAGCAGTTTCGCACAATTTGCGCTTAGGGCCAGATTCTATATATGGCGCCTGAAAACTCCACACGGAATACATTTCCGCCTAAGCATATTCTGTAAGCGGCTCCTATATTTAGGTGCAGAGTATAGAATATGCTTAGTTGATATCACGGTGCTTAAAACTATGTGCATCCATTTACATCAAGGGAAATGTGGTGTACATTAAGATTTAGGCACACAGTGATATATTCTATAACAGTACGTATAAATTATGGAACACCCATAAAATGCCCATTTCCTTCTCCATAACCACGTCCCATTTTGGCTGCATGTATTAGAATTTAGGCATTCTGCATTACGTTTAGCGAGTTGTGTACGTAAATTCTAATTATTGCAAATTAGTGTTTATTATTGTTAATTGAGACCTATTATCAATGCTGATTAGCTTGTTAAGCCAATTAAGTTATGCACATTATTATAGAATATGCTTGGATTTTGGCGTGGAATACTAGGCGCAATATATAGAATCTGGGGGGTTAGCATGCATCATCCTGGTGCCTAAATTTTGGCACTCTTTCTTCAATATACCCCTTATTGGAAGCTGGGGATACTAGGTGGGAGTCTGATTAAACTGACAAAGGACATCCAAGAAAAACCTAGGGGTCCTTTCACTAAGGTGCGCTGAAAAATGACTTGCGGTAGTGAAGGCATGGATTTTTGGCACGTGCCAATCCATTTTTCAGCATGCCTGTAAAAAACCCCTTTTTTTTATTTTTACCGAAAATGGACGTGCGGCAAAATGAAAATTGTAGGGCATCCATTTTGGGTCTGAGACCTTACCGCCAACCATTGACTTAGTGGTAAAGTCTCACACGGTAACCGGGCAGTAATGACCTACATGTGTCAAATGCCACTTGGCACGTGTAGCTGACGTGCGCCAGAAAATAAAAAACTTTTTCTGGTGCATGTACCAGATACACGCCAAAAATGAAATTAACCCAAGGGCCACGTGGTAGCTGTGAGGTAACTCCATTTTGGCGCACATTGGGTGCACGTAGACACTTATGCAGCTTAGTAAAAGGGCCCCTTAAACTGCTCAGTTGCAGGAGTTGAAAATGCCTACTGTATCTTTTAACAAAAATATTGAAAATTAAGAACAAAACAAAATAAATCACGTACTTCTTACAGAAACAAACACTAGCTTCAGAATAACAGTAATCTATTCTTAAACATCTGGTAGGATTCTGCAAGGAAAAGGAATTTGGATTTAATTCACACCTTCAGGTACATTAGGTAGTTTTCCATCCCCGGAGGGCTTACAATTTAAAATTATACCTGAGTCAAAGGAGGGTGAAATGACTTGCCCAAGCTCATAAGGAGCTGTAATGTGCCCTGAACCTGGGTTTACAGCTTTTCAGCCTGCTGCACCAATCATTACCCCATTACAGCTCTGCAGTTAAGAATAGAGAAATGCAGAGCTCAGCTAGGTACATTTTTCATTTCTGTGCAGAACAAGTTAGAGAGGAAATAACATTGCTTCACGTTGTTGCAGTTTTCATTCTCTGCTTTCAATATAGTGTTTCATATATAGAGAGGAAGTGTGTGTGAGGAAAAAGCAGGAGGATGGCTGGGGGTCAACATAAGAGGCAATGGGGAAAATGGAATGTAATCCTTTGGTTTAAGTCCTCCCAACAGATATCCCTCCGAAGCATGTTGGCCTGCTGGTAGACTCTCTATAGTGAAGCAAAATTGATTAAGGGCCACCATGGAGTGAGTAGAAATAGCTCCCAAATACACCTTCTCCAACTTCAATGAAAATTGTACACAGGTAGGGCAAGACTCACAGGGAGCAAATCACACTATAATCAGGGGTCTTTATCTCTCAGTTCACATGATTTCTTAGAAAATCTGTCCAAGGGTGTTTAAGGGCAAAGATAACACTCTGTGACTTGTGCTCTAATTTCAAGCAAAGTATATAGCTTGGACTGCAGTTCAATACAGTGTTTTGAACCAAGAAAATATCTCCAAGGCCTGGCAGTTGGAGTAGATTCTTGGTCTCTTGTAAAATAAAATATACTATTTAAAATAAAAATAAAGCTTCAAGCTACCTATGGTTAACTGGAACATTTTTTTCCCAATGGTTGTAAAAAACACTGGGTGGAGTAGGGAGGGGGTGGGGAAGAATGAGATCTTTAGCTAGGTACCACCTTGATTGACTTTGGGAATTATTATCCCAAGAAGGAGAAATCTTTACTTATAGTCCTTGTCATTTCTCTTCCAATAAACCAGGTTCAAATCCTGCTTCTGCTCCCTATGATTTTGGGCAAGTCACCTATCCCTCCATTGTTGCAGGTACAAACAGAATGTAAGTCCTCTAGGGAAAGGGAAATCCAAAATCCAAAACAACAACAAAATCCAAAAAGATGACAACATTCTATATCAGAAAACTAGTATTAAGAAAAAAAAATCAAATCTGGTCATCATTTAAATCTGCAACATTTTTATTTTCCAGTTTTGACTGATTTTTCAGCTTTGATAAACTAATAAATCTGTTGCTATTTTTAAGGATAAAATTAATTATGGCTTTGAACATATTCCATGAAGTTTGGTTATCATATTTAGCAGCAGCAACATCTACCTTACAGCAGGGCATGCTCAGGCATCCTGCAGTACTTTTAGGACTGGCCTGTGCTACCAATGCACTAAAAAATAAAATTTATGTTTTAGTACTGGGGGCAGAGAGTGGGCGAGTTGTGCACTAAGGGGGAGATTCCGTATATGGCACCTAGAAGCAGCACCTAAATTTAGGTGCAGTATATAGAATATGCTTAGTTGATATTCCAGCACCTAAAACTATACACCTCCATTTACACCAACAAAACCATGGAGTAAATCCAGGCATGTAGATTTATGTGCATTGGGCCATATTCAATAACTATGGGCCCCTTTTACCAAGCTGTGGCAAAAGGGGGCCTGTGCTGAAGTGGAGGAGTAGCATAGTGGTTAGGGTGGTGGACTTTGGTCCTGAGGCACTGAGTTCAATTCCCACTTCAGGCACAGGCAGCTTCTTGTGACTCTCGGCAAGTCATGGAACCCTCCATTGCCCCATATAAGCTGCATTGAGCCTGCCATGAGTGGGAAAGTGCAGGGTACAAATGTAATAAAATAAATCAACACACGTCTTTGATGCATGCTGAGGCCCCCTTTTACCACAGCAGGTAAAAGGTAGGTATTTCTCTTTTTTAAGAAATGGCGGTGCGGCAAGTGAAACACTTGTAGAGCGGCCATTTCGTGGGGGCACCCTTACCACCACCCATTAAGGTGGCACTAATGACTCCAGTGCTAACCCGGCGGCATGACAGTGCGTTGGGGGTGGGAAGTACCACCAGGCTGCTGTGGTAACCCGATGGTACTTCCTTTTTAGTGAGCGGTAAGCCTGCATTGGGCTTACTGACAATTTGTAAAAGGAACCCTAAGTGCAGCTTCTTATGTATATGTCTGAAGAAAACACAGTTTGCCATCAACATCTATGGCTATTAGTGTACACATAAATATTAGCCCCACAAAAATTTCTTGCACATAAACTTTGTGTGAGGCTGACACTTTCATTTTTGTTCAGACATGTGCACATCCCTTCTCCTTTACCAGAATCAGCGGTTCCTTTCCTTACACTGCTTGGCCACTAAACTTGACATTGCTTAGTTTTACTGATACACAAACTAAAAGGACTTTCAAACTCCATCACTCTTCCAACTATAATAGGGCAAATGTAATTTACATCAAAAGCTTTATGTTGGTAAAACCAAGAGGTTGATCAAGATTCACATAACTGAACATAGAAGATGTATCAGCATAAATGTTTTGAGAGCACATATAGTTGAACATTGGACTTCTGAGGGACACTCAATAAGTGACTTGAATTTTTTTATTTCGATTGTTTCTACAAAATGGAGAGGTAGTGACATAGACTTTATCCCCCAGATTTTATATAAAGCAGACAAAATTGCACATGTAAATCCGGTCATATTCTGGATTTGCATGCACAATTTAATTATTTAACAAGTCAATCAGCGTCAATAATTGCCACTTAAGAAGCTATAATTGACACTAATTGGCATTAATTAGAAATTATGCGCACAACTTGCTAAGCATATTCTGTAAAGTGGTGTGTGTAAATTCTAATGTGCAATGCCAAAAAGGGGGCATGGCCATGGTCATGGAATGGGCAGGTCGTGGGCATTCTAAAAATTTATGCAGAGGGTTATAAGCTGCTCCATGCCTAACTTAGGTGCTGATATTTACACCACGTTTTACTTGGCATAAATGGACGTGCCTACAGTTAGGTGCAGGCATGGCCGCAAGGCGCATTCTATAAACCCATTAGGCATATTCTATAAGCCATGCCTAAATCTAGGTGCAGTTTATAGAATATGCCTAGGCAGGTTTTTTAGTGCTAATTTTTCAGGTGCCATATATAGAATCCAGTTCTATATTACTATCTGAGGAACAATGTTTCATTTTTCAGTTAGTCTGTTCATCCATATGGGCTAAACTTGGAAACAGATCTCACACCATTCTTGTAATCAGTTACCCTCAGGTTCTTTTCCTCTTCACCATAGTAGCCAGCTTTTCAAAATGATTGGGGGTGCTAAACTAGGGTTACCATACGTCTGGATTTACCCAGACATGTCCTCTTTTAGAGGACACTGTGACGCATCTTGGTGGGTTTTGCCAGCCTGCTCATTTGTCCAGGTTTGTGGACGGACGGGCAGGCTGGTGGGTGGATGGGCAGACAGGCCTCAGGGTATACTATCCTCCCCTTCCCTCCTTTATCTTATTATTGTGCCCTGGTGGTCTAGTTGCCTCTTCAGGGCAGGAAAGAGCCCCCTCTTTCCTGTCCAGCATGGCTGCAGACCTGTCTTGCTCCCGGTGCCACTTCAAAATAGCTGCAGAGAGTTCAAGTTGTGGTATCACGAGACTTCCGCAGAAGTCTTGCAATGTCACTGCTTGAACTGTCAGCATCCATTTTGAAGCAACGCTGGGAGCAAGAGGTCTGCAGCATCACTAGGCAGGAAAGAGGGTGATCTTTCCTGCCCCAAAGAGGCCACAAGACCACTAGGGCATGATAATAAGGTAAAGGAGGCGATAGTTGAGGTTGTGTGAGGTTCATTCTTGCTAGGGGTCTATGGACCACTCCCTCTCCCCCCTTGAATGCTGTATATAAGTGGAACAATTAGTGTTTACCTAGTAATGATCCATGTTAATGGCTTCCAGATGCACTAGAGACACTATGTAGGGACAGATAAGAGATTTTTACAGTGAGGCAATTGAGTTAGAGGTGTCTGAGGTCAGCAACAGGGGTTGCAGTGCCATGATAAACTATGTGAAGGAGGCACAGACCAGCTAGGCTGCTACAGTGCAGATCCTTAATGAGTTGAGAGAGATGAGATGGATTTTATGAACACATCACTTCCTCTCCTCCTTTACCCCTTTTCTTTCCATTTCTTCCTCTCTTGTTTTACTCCCTTCTCCTTCCTTGCCTCCTTCCTTTACCCTAACCTCACACAACCCCTTTTTCCTTTCCCTCTCTTTTCCTTTCCTCCCATTCCCCTCCCTCTACTCCTACTCCTTCTTTCCCCTCCTCCTCCTCCCCATCCTCTTTTCCCTCTTCTCCACTTATCTTTCTTTCCCATCTTCCCTACTTTCCCTTCCCTATCCCTTCCTCCCACCTTCCCTCCTGGTTTCTTTCCCTTTCTCTTCCCTTCTCCCTTCTTTCTTTTTCCCTTTTCCTTGCTTCCCTTCCTTTCATATTCCTTCTCCTCCTCTTACCCCTTCTTCCTTTCCCATCTTCTATTCCTCTCCCCTCTCTTCTTATCTTTTCCCCCCTTTCTTTCCTTCCCCTCCCTCTTTCTGCATTTTGGTTTTTACTTCCATCTTCTATACTATACCTCTCCCCTATGGAATTGGTGCATATATTGAAATTTTCTGATTGCTGACTCTATACAATATAGTTGATATTTCCAGCATCTTTTATTTGCATGTGGTTCTTAACTGGTTATATACATACTTTTTAACATATCACATTGCGAATATTTTTCACTGGACACAATTTTTTAACCATATATTTTTCACTGGTTTTATTGTTCAAAGGTTATGAATATTTGCTTGTTTTTCTATAGCATCCAGTATTCACAGTTGCAGGATCAGCAATTTATACTTCAGCTACCAGAATTCCTTTAAGAACCTTTTTCAATACAAGCAGTTAAAAAAATTCCTTAATTAGGTTTTTATTCTTTCAAACTCCTCCTTTTTTTAATCATGAGCTGCTTCATGAACAAACTGCTACTTATATGTTAATTACATTGTGAATATTTTTACTAGACACAAATTGTAACCAGTCTACACATATTTTTTTACCACATACATTTTAACTTACAGTAGCAGGATTAGCGATTTATACTTCAACTGCTAGCATTGCTTTAAGGACTTTGTTCAGTACAAGCAGTTTAAAACATTTTTTCAGTCAATTGTGTACCTTAATTAGACTTTTTATTTTTTTTTTAGACAAACTCTTATATCCACTCTGTGAATGAACTTTACACTCATGCTATAACTATTACATCACAGTAATTTGTTACTGGACACTACTTTTGAACTGATCATATACATATTTTTAACTGGATAGTTTTTAGTTTTCAACTGGTTATTATTATTTGCATGCTTTTTGCATTGTGGTCCTAACAACAGTATTCACAGTACTCCTTGCTTGGCACTCTCGCAAAATTCAAGTACATCCATAAGTTAAATAAAACTCAATTACCATTAAATGTGGCAAAAACAATTTTGGTTAAAGCTTTATTTAATTAATTAGTTTGTAATCACAGTAACCAAACTTTGCAACAATCCAACAACAAACCAACTCCCCCACGTGTAAATTCCCCCATTATGAAGCTTGCAATAACTCAGAGCAACGCATATATGTCTGGCAGTGATACACACAAGCAGCAAATATTAATTTCCCTCAACTGCAACCGTCCTCTAACCAACAACAGTGTATTGCCTCCCTCTTCTGCACCCTATAAGCTGTAGCCATACAACCCACCACCCGCACAACATGATCCACCAATTCACCCCACCCCCTTCCTGTCCCAGACATTCCAAAAACTATCTTTCCACCTCAGACCTGATCTGGGAGTGAGGGTAGGAAATCACAATTCCTCCATACATCCTCCTGCTCCCTCCTGTCTGCCCGACCTACCCACAATAACCACATCCCACCAAAATCCTTCAACCTACCTTCCCAATTCCACCCAATCCCCTTGTCTTCTGACTCCACTCTACCAATCATCTCCTTCCATTACCCCATTACCCAGTGCCATAGCAAGGGTGCCTGACACTCGGTGCGGGTCGCCGCTGCGCACCCCCCCCAGGTGCAGGGAACGGCGCACCCCCCTCTGGAGCGCACCCCCCTCAAAACATACCCTACCTTGCAGCGGGGAGCAGGTGGGAGGGCCAATCTGCCCCCAGTGCACGTAACTGGGAGCTGCGTCGGCTCTGCTGCTTCCCTGCTTTCTCTGCCCCGGAACAGGAAGTAACCTGTTCAGAGGCAGAAAGAGCAGAGAACCAGCGAGCCGACACCCCCCCAGCGCGTGCACTCGGGGCGGACCGCACCACCGCCCCCCCTTCCTACGCCACTGCCATTACCTGCAAACTGGCTCAGCCACTGTTATCTGCCCTCAACCCTCATAGCCACTCTACACATAACAAAAGCTCATTTCACAGTTTTTCATGGATTTTTATCTAATATATATGACTTTTTTTTACCTGTCCCAGCACCTATTCCTTTGTAATACAAATGTGGATCCTATGTAGTTTTGCCATGTTTCTCATATACTTATTTATTTTTATATTTTTGCACATAAAATAGCATTTTGATATTACTGCTTCATAGTTTGCAGACATATAGGACTAGATTCTGTATATCACGTCTAAAAAATCACCACCAAAACAAAATACACCAAGGCGTATCCTATAAAGTACACCTACATTAGGCATACATTATAGAATAAGCCTAGATTTCCATGTGGTTTATAGAATACACTGAGTGCCCATCTGCCTGACTAAATTCAGTCGAGGGCAGTTAGACCAAGTAAAATTAAATTAGGTACAGACCAGGTATATTCTATAACAACATGCATAGATTTTAGAAACGTCCATGATCTGCCCATCCCAAACCCATGACCACACTCCCTTTTCAACTATAAGACTTAGAATTTATACACATCACTTTATAGAATATGTTTAGACATTTGTGCGCATAAATTCTAATTAATGCCAATTAGAGGGGCATAATGGAACAGAAACGCCTATCTCCATGGGCGTTAATCTCCGAGAACGGGTCCGTGAAGGGGCGGACCGAACCGTATTATCGATAAAAAATAGACGCCCATGTTTTATTCGCCAATGTGTGAGCTGGGCGTTTTTGCTTTTCAGCGATAATGGAAAAGGAAAGTGCCCAGCTCAAAAACGAATAAATCCAAGGCATTTGTTCGTGGGAGGGGCCAGGATTCGTAGTGCACTGGTCCCCCTCACATGCCAGGACACCAACCGGGCACCCTAGGGGGCACTTTTACAAAAACAATAAAAAAGGTAAAAGAGCTCCCAGGTGCATAGCACCCTTCCCTTGTGTGTTGAGCCCCCCAAATCCCCCTCAAAACCCACTGCCCACAAGTCTACACCATTACTATAGCCCTAAGGGGTGAAGAGGGGCACCTACATGTGGGTACAGTGGGTTTGGGGGGGTTGGACGACTAATAAGCATTAAGCAGCACAATTGTAACAGGTAGGGGGGATGGGCCTGGGTCCACCTGCCTGACGTCCACTGCACCCCCTAACAACTGCTCCAGGGACCTGCATACTGCTGCCTGGGAGGAGGGTATGACATTTGAGGGTGAAAATAAAAAGTTGTGAAACATCATTTTTTTGTGGTGGGAGGGGGTTAGTGACCACTGGGGGAGTCAGGGGAGGTCATCCCCGATTCCCTCTGGGGGTAATCTGGTCATTTAGGGCACTTTTTGGGGCCTTATTCGTGAAAAAACAGGGTCCAGGAAAAGTGCCCTAAATTCTAGCTACAAACGCATCCATTATCGGCGAAGGGCGCCCATCTCTGTTCGGGTGATAACCACGCCCCAGTTCCGCCTTCGACACGCCTTCGACACGCCCCGTCCACTTTGTCTGCATCCGCGACGGAGTGCAGTTGAAAGCGTCCCAAATTCGGCTTTTGATTATACCGCGTTATTCGTTTTTGTGAGATAAACGCCCATCTCCCGATTTAGGTCGGAACTTGGGCGTTTTTCTCGTTCGATTATAAGCTGGTTAGTGTCACTAATTGCTTCTTAAGTGGTAATTATTGCCACTGATAAGCATGTTAACTAGTTAAGTTGTACTTGCAAATACAGAATGCACCTGGATTTACACACGCAGCTTAAGTCATGTTATATAGAATCCAGGGGAGAGGTTTTTATAATAAATCCTCCACTTTAAGGTTAGACTAAAAAAAACAACAACTCCTATATAAGTTATACTGAGCATACACAGTGTTTGTTAAATCAGTGCTAGATTTGTGCTTGTTGGATACCATCATTGGTATGTGATTTTTATTCTTACATTTTAACAACATTCTATTCTGCAAAATGTTCTATTGATTTTACTAAAAATAGTTATTTCCTGACCGGTCTCTTTATAGCACACATGTACCTTGAAAATCCCTTTAAACTCGATGTATTGCATCCAGTACTCACAGTGTGGGATCAGCGATTTATCCTCCAACCACTAGCATTGCATTAAGAACTTTAGTTCCATACATGCAATTTAAAATATTTTTACAATCAGCTGCATTCCTTAATTAGGCTTTTCATTCTTCCAAACTTCATTTTTTTTTACATCAGCCAACAAATCAGCTGCTCTATGAATGAACTATTACTTATGTTGTAACATACTTCATACCGGGTATGTTCTCTATATTGTTCAGTACCCCTTATAATTTTTAAAAAAATTGATAACATTGTCTATGGATGGATAAATCACATATTAATATAAACACACAATCATATATTTTTGTAATATGAGTTGGCAAAAGATTCTTTTATTAAATACTTCACAATGCAATTTAGTGGTTTATATTGCATTTCAGATTTTTTCCATTATGCACCTTAAGATCCAATTCAGTGTTTTATGATTGAATTTAGTTGATTCATGCCTCATAAAAATGCATTTATTATATATATTCGGTTTTCCTATTCAATCATTTTACTTGTCTGTAACTTATGATTTTATGTTTAACGTATGTATCTGTCTATGTATTATTTTAGAATTTTGAACTCCTGATTCAGGCACTTTTACCGAAACACGACCATGTCAAGTCTCAGTTGTGAATTCTAGATAGATAAATGTTGTGTTTCCACTGTAGTTGACCAGTAAATAGAAGATACCTTTACATCTCTTGGATTCTTTGACCCTTTGTTTTTGACCTCATCTCAATTTCACCTAAAACACACAAGCACATAGGAAAATTACACAAGCAAGTTTTTAAAAAGTATCCCATCCCAAAGAATATAAAATGATATAACAATTATCATTGATATTTATAATATAATTTTAATGCAATGTTATATCCCCATGCCCTACTCATCTGCCCAATGAAACAGATAGAGAATAAGAATGTGCATATCATTTTATATCATTTTTAAGCCAAAATGACTGGAAGCAATCCAAAATTGTTTTTTTTTTCCTGTATCATATGGGAAATTATATATACAGCAGCAAAAAGATCGGTGCTCAGCTGATATTCTATGAAGAGTGCCCAAACTTTAAAGAATACCGACATAGCCCATAGATCACACTTAATTTTGAGTGCCAGACTTACAACTGATACAAACAGGTGTAAGTCAACTGCCCAAAGTTAGGTGCAGATCGGCCAAATTCTATAACTCAGCACCAAACATTTGGGAATGTCCATGTCCTGCCCATGCTCCTCCCATAACCAGACCCTCTTTTTTGATTGTGCGCGATAAAAGTTAGACACCAAGTTATAGAATAGCATAGAGGGAAGATTCAAATGGAACTTTAGTTAGGCATAAATTGTCACCAATTAAGTGATCTATTGGTGCCTATTATCTACTTAAGGGGTCCTTTTACCAAGATGCACTGAAAAATGGCTTACGGTCGTGTAGGCGTGGGTTTTAGTCATGCGCAGATCCATTTTCAGTGCACCTGTAAAAAATGCCTTTTTAATATTTTTGCTGAACATGGATGTACAGCAAAATGAAAATTGGTGCGCATCCATTTTGGGTCTGATACCTTACTACCAGTCATTGACTTAGCAGTAATCAGCTAGGCGTGTCAAGTTGGAGTTACCGCCCAATTTTCGCCACACACCAGAAAATAAAATATTTTTTCTGTTGTGCATAGCAGACACTCATAAAAAATGAAATTACTGCATGGGCCAAGCGGTAGCTGGGTGGTAAATCTGAATTGGCACATATTGAGCTCACATATAGGCACTTACGTGGCTTAGCAAAAGGGCACTTAAGTTGTGCACGGATCCAAAATCCATGTGCAAATTCTGGCAACTAACACTTGGCTTATTCTCCTGATTCTATAAAGGTCATCAAAAATTGCACATGCAAATTTAGGCCTGTTCCAGATTTACATGTGCAATTTAATAGAATAATGAGCCAATCTGAGCCAATAATTGGCTTTTTAACAAGCAATTGTTGGCATTAATTAGATTTAACTGGGACCAACGTGTATAAAGTTAGGTGCAGGATCCATGCCTAAAATGTATGCGTGTTCCAAAAAAGTGGGCATGGAAATGGGAGGGTCAAAGGCATTTCAGGGTAGAACAGGGGTGTGGTTTTGAATTATGTGCATAATTACCGAATAATGGTGCTCCATGTGCATATTTAGGTGCGGGCATTTGCACCACATTTTTGTTGGTGCAAATGGCTGCACCTAAATTTACACATGACTTTCCACTTAAGCATTTATTGTACAAGCCATGCCCAACCATGCCATTTACACATGTATTTTTGATACTGATTTTTTTAGGCACCATATATATAATCTAGCCCTATATATAGAATCAGAGGGGGGGGGGGAGGGAATAGTGCATACTATTCCTCAAAATAGTGTGCACTATTGCTCCATACTATACCCTATTATTTAGGAGAGCAATTTTTTCTCAAGAATGCACACTATCAGTAGACACCCTGTTGTGCAAAATTGTGCACTATCAAGTAACAAGGTGCAGTATTTGAGGTATAGGAATCACGTCTCTATCCCCTTTTCCTATTGAAGACACTGCTCTGAAACTCAGTAAAACAAAACAACAATAAAATAATTCTGAATGAAATGAAAAATCCTGTAAATGGCACAGGAAACTAAACAAGAAAAGTAAATTGGATAAGGAGTCATTTCTTCGCAGTAAATAAAGACAAACCAGTTTTCCATGTTGATTTCAAGACTGACCTTCCTGCTGGCACAACTATTAGTGTGCTCACGTTATAAACCAATTATGAAGTTAGGCATGCTGTGAAAACTGCAAACCTATAATAGGGATGGAAATAAGTGGCGTTTTTATGAGACCCTTATCTACTTCATTCTTATCAACACTGTCAGTTCTACAGAAGTATAGTTATAGGGCAGGTGTTGCTTTGAAAAAAAAATGCATTTAAATACCAATATTAAGGGTTTTGTTTTATAATTCCATATACATGAAATTATTTTATTAAGAATGATAATTTTACTGGCATGTGTAAAGAGTTTAGAGAACTTATAATTACAGCAGTCTTGCTGTCAAACAACTGTACAATCTGTGACAAGAGTTGGAACAGAAGTACAGAATTAAATTTGAAATGTTGCTCTTTGTAATAAATTTCCTAATCCAGGTAAACTGCTGTGAGCACAGATAAATCAATACATGGCTGTACTTTGAATCTAGTGCACCAGCTGTGTGCATAGCTGTTGAAGAGACTCAATTACCACCTAAGAAACATTAAAAAAAATTACATCTTTCCCTTACCAAGATTACATTTTTCATTGCATTACTTTAAATTCACTTGTTTTGGCTCATTAAATGTATTTACATTAGGGGCAATTTTTGGCTGAGCTATTTAGTTGCAAATTTAGGCAATTACTTTTGCAACCATGTACCATTAATGCAATTTTCAAAGAAAAGAGGCCTCTTTAAAAATTGCGTGAAGGTAGGGCATATGAGTGTGATAAAACCTGCATGCATACACAATTTGAAAAAGTAATTCAAATCATGTTATTTACACACCCAACCTATACTCACTTCCCGGGAAGGCCTCTTTTCATTTCAGCTAAAGGGAAGGGGTAGTTATATAGGTGCAGTGAAAGTCAGGTTTTCATCACAGGTTATTAAGACTCACTAACCTGCGATATCCAGTAGTGTAGGTTAATGACTCCTGTGATGCATGAATAACTCAGCTTACAATCAATCTCACAAGATACGTTATTCATATTACTACTACTACTACTTAACATTTCTAGAGTGCTACTAGGGTTACGCAGCGCTGTACAAATTAACAAAGAAGGACGATGCATGAATAACTCAGTTTACAATCAATCTCACAAGATACGTTATTCATATTGCCTGGAAGCATTCAACCACTAACGTGGGTCCATCTTGAAGGGGCCTAGCATTAGAAAGAATCTTTTGCACCTTATCCTGAAGCACCCCTCAGCAAAGCCTCCCCTTAAGACCCCAACACATCCCTTTCTTGAAGTCCCTACAAACACATCCCCCCTCCCTCACCAATCTCCTGAAAAAGCCCCCCAAAGAACCCCTATAAATGTTAATGCACAACATGCTATACAAAATAGTTGGAACACCTCCAGTGATTTCTGCCTAAAAATGTGCAGCTACCGTAGGATAAAGTCCTGCAGTAAGCCATGATAATTGCAAATCTTATGTGAAAAGGCCCCTAATATTTTTTAATGCATGCTAACAAGTTCACATCCCTAGTAAGCATTGTATTGCCAGTGGGAGACGTGAAGGGGCATTTTTGAACGGGGATTACCATCTGTAATGGTGCCCAACTCTAAGGACGGTGCTACGAAGGGGCGGGGTAATGCGTATTGTGATAAGTAAGAGGGTGTCCTATACGGTGTAGGCCACTAGAGGGCGCTAGAAGAAGGTGGAGGTCGCTAGGACCGGGGAGAGCCCTGGGAGGTCCACAGGTGCAGGCGGTTATGGGCTGGGTCCTGTGTAGCTAATTAACCACTTTATACCCCACCTGAGTTGTGAAAGGAAGGGGAAGTGAGCTAGCAGCAGAAGAAGAGAGAGCCCCTGAAAGATACTGGCTAACCTTATGGACTTGGGGTGGACTGGGTGTCCAAAGGAGATCAGCAGGCTGAAAATCCTGGGGTAAGAAGTCCCTAAAGCATTAGTGTTTGACTGTGTGTCCTCAGTACTTATAGGAACTGTGTGTTCAGTGGAGGGACTGTGTGTCCAAAGAAGAAAAGACTGTGTGTCCGGAACTGTGTGTTCAAAGAGGGGACTGTGTGTCCAAAGAAGAAAAGACTGTGTGTCCAGAACTGGGGGTTCAAAGGGGGGACTGTGTGTCTAAAGTACTGAGAGAAGCAGGCTGCAAAGCCTGGGGTTGAGAGTCCCCAAAGTATTGGTGTAGTACTGAGCCCATATATCTGTGTGGGGAGGCTCAGTGTGAAGCTCTATGAAAGTATAAAGTATTAAGCTAGAAGAAGTGTGCCCAGGGGCTGGAATAAAGAGTTGCCTGAGAAATATGCAGTTGGTGAGACCTGTTTAATTTGCGTAGTGGGAACCAGGTCACCCTGAGCGAGATGGGGTAGCACACTAATTTGCATATGATCTGCATATTGAGAACCAGGTCACCCTGAGTGAGAAGGGGGATATCACAGTATTATCAAAACAAGATGGACGTCCATCTTTCATTTCAATAATACGGTCGGGGAAGCCCAAATCTTGACATTTAGGTCGACCTTAGAGATGGTCGTCCTCCATTTTCGGCGATAATGGAAACCAAAGACGTCTAGCTCAAAAAATGTCCAAATCGAAGCCCTTTGGTCGTGGGAGGAGCCAGCATTTGTAGTGCACTGGTCCCTCTCACATGCCAGGACACCAACCAGGCACCCTAGGGGGCACTACAGTGGACTTCAGAAATTGCTCCCAGGTGCATAGCTCCCTTACCTGGGGGTCTGAGCCCCCCAACCCCCCCCCCAGGTCCGCCTGTCTGAAGTACACTGCACCCACTACAACTGCTCCAGGGACCTGTATACTGCTGCGATGGACCTGAGTATGGCATTTGAGGCTGGCAAAAAACTATTTTTAAACTTGTTTTTTTATGGTGGGAGGGGGTTAGTGACCACTGGGGGAGTAAGGGGATGTCATCCCCGATTCCCTCCGGTGGTCAACTGGTCAGTTTGGGCACCTCTTTGAGGCTTGGTCGTGAAAAACAATAGACCAAGTAAAGTCGGTCAAGTGCTCGTCAGGGACACCCTTCTTTTTTCTATTATCGGCTGAGGACGACCATCTCCTAATCACTCCTCAGTCCCGACTTGGCTACCCTGCCGACACGCCCCTGTGAACTTTGGTCGTCCCCGCGATGGAAAGCAGTCAAGGGTGTCAAAAATTGGCTTTCGGTTATGCCGATTTGGACGACCTTGCGAGAAGGGCGCCCATCTCCCTATTTGTGTCGAAAGATGGGCATCCTTCTCTTTTGAAAATGAGCGCAACAGTGGTTAATGGCAGATCTGTTTTGTCCCTTTAATAATCCTTTTCCCATGAATCCTTTAAGATAGTGGTTCTCAACCTAGTCCGCAGGGCACACCCAGTCAGTCAGGTTTCCAGGATATCCATAATGAATATACGTGCAATGGAGGTAACGCATGCAAATCTTTCTCATTCATAAACAGACAGGCTAAGTGTGCCCCAAGGATTGGGTTAAGAACCATTGCTTTAAGGCATATCATATTTCTTGGCAACATATCCTGCCTACAGCACAAGAGGCCACTGAGTTTAATATATAGTCAGTAAATACTGTATAAGCAGAAAAAAAGATTGTTAGTAATGGAAGCTATCGTTAACAATTCAACTGTGAGAAATAGATAATTGCATGAGCTGATTGCCAGCCATCCTCCTACATTATTCTTGTGACTCATGACTAAAGGTACAAGAAAAGAAGACAAAAGTTATAGGACAACTCTCTGAGGGATATTAATGTAATAGTTTTGACATCCTCCTCCTTGTTATTTATTATATAAAGTTAATGAAATGGATGGCTCTGGTAATCTTTGCAATTCTGTTTTACTGCATTTTGCTTACAACAATTAAAGCTTTATGTGCATAGTGCACAGAGACACTGCTCTTTCTGGAAGCAGATCCCTCCAGGTTCTTAGAATTCACAATAAAGCCAGATTTGTTGACTTTTTCTCCCAGAATATTTTCATGGTACAGTGCTCCTTCTATAGCAAGGCTACAGCACTGTTTTGCTGTAAGTAAGAGGGTGCAGATGTCTTCAGCAGAGATTTGTCACTTGATTTGCCAAAGCACTGAAAAGCCGGCTAGTTCATTTATTCATTGTGATGGGCCTCTCTTAAAACCAAGCATGATTGGGACAAAATGCAAAGTAAATCTGTAGAAAACTCTAATGGATACTTTTGGTAAGCTGAGTTCAGCACCTAACTGTGGGGTGTACCATGTAGTAGATAATAGTGCAGACCTGTGCTACTGTCTCCTGCATTAAAAAGGCAGGTGCTGTCTATCAAGGAGCGTTCATACTGATTTCCAAAGATCCTTATACCTTCCCTTCTTTAATAAAGATATTTAAAAAAAAAAGGCAGGTTCTGTAGTAAAAATACCATGTTAGCTTCCTAATGTGGGAGTGTGACATGAGTGGTCAGAGGTGTGGCCGGTTGTGCTGAGAGCACTGGGTCCGTATCGCATGCTAGCTCTCAGGACTGCTGATAGTACAGCTGAACTTAGCAGCATTACTGGCAGTCTGGTAGCACAGCGTGCTGGCACAGGAGTTGCAGTGGCACTTGCTTTCCCCTTCCACTTCTCTCCCCTGATTCCTCCTGTCATACTTTAGATCCCCTCTATAGCATACAATCTGAACTCCACATTGCCATGATCACAACAAGACCCTCCCCCGCACCCTAATGATCAAACCTAGACACCCTGCAACCCTGATAATCATAACTAGACCCCTTCCATACCACCTGTTATCATAATTAGACCCTTTCTCTCAACAACTCAGGCCAACCCCCAACACATGAACCCCACCCCAGCAGGAAACCCATACAACTTTCTATCAAAACCCTGCCCCCACCCAAGCCCACTCTCTCCCTAACTTCTGATTCCCCTGAGATTCACCTGGGAGGTCTTCACTGGTGGGCAATGGTCACAAGTGACAGTGATCCCCTTCCACTGCTGCCCAAGTCAACCAAAATGGCACCTGTGATCTAGTGGTGGTCTCATAGTACAATTGCTAGGGGTTATCCTTTCATATTACTCACCCTTGTTCCTCCCATGGCCTTGCCCCCTTTTGGGTTGTGCAAATCAAATCAAACCTTTTGGGAGCACAGTGTTATAGAGTAGTACATAGGCAGATGTGTACACAAATCTTAATTAGTGTGATTAAGTGCCAATCAACTACAATTAACATCAATAATTGGCTAATACTCAATTGACTAATTAGATTACACATACATCTGAGCTCCACACCTAATTATTGGCTATAGCTGGCTATAATTGGTATTAATTGTCAATAATTAGCAGTTAGTAATTGCTCTTAGTCAGAATTCTGCAAATTGTTTTCCAAACTCTATTCTGCACAACTGATAGGGGAAGCGTGGACTTGGGAGGTGCATTGATATATCAGGGGCATGCCTAGTACTTAAGCTCATGGGTTATAGAATACCAGTAGTTGCATGCATAACTGCCTACAGCCAGGTATGAACATTTTTACCAGCCTTTGAGGTAGCTTAGGTGCTTGCACATAAAATTAGTCATACAACTGTTGACTTACGCTAGTGTACTATAATAGCAAATGTGCATGTAATCATCATCATAGAATTCATGCTAAGCACGCATCATCATGGCACCTAACTTTAGGCAACCAATAGAGAAATAGCCCCATACAGCCTTAATCTATAAAAGTAATGCTCCTAAATTTATGCTCCTAAATGTATGTTAAAGCTATGAGCGTAATAAGCCCTTAATTAGGAGCATAATTTTAGGAGCATAGATTATGCTTGTAATTTAGGAACATAAGTTTAAGAGTTTAAATTTAGGAGCATAACCTTTGTAGAATAAGGTCCCGTGGAAGGGCATTTTTGAAAGGGATGTTCAAGTTTTGATTTGGACATCTTCTTAAAACGTCCCAATCTAGGGGTGGGGAAACATGTATTTTCGAAACAAGATGGACGTCCATCTTTCGTTTTGAAAATACCGTCAGAGACATCCAAATCCTTAGATTTGGTTGTCCCTATACATGGACGTTTCTAATTTTAGGCGATTTTCGAAACCAAGGACGTCCATCTCAGAAACGACCAAATACAAGCCATTTGGTCATGGGAGGAACCAGCATTTGTAGTACACTGGTCCCCCTCACATGTCAGGACAGCAATTGGGCGCCCTAGGGGGCACTGCAGTGGACTTCATAAATTGCTCCCAGGAACATAGCTCCCTTACCTTGTTTTGCTGAGCTGCTCAACCCCCCCCCCCCCCAAAAAACCCACTACCCTCAACTGTACACTACTACCATAGTTCTTATGGGTGAAGGGGTTACCTAGATGTGGGTACAGTGGGTTTGTGGTGGGTTTTGGAGAGCTTGCTGTTTCCTCCACAAACGTAACAGGTAGGGGGGTGATGGTGCTGGGTCTGCCTGTCTGAAGTGCACTGCACCCACTAAACCTGCTCCAGGGACCTGCATACTGCTGTCACGGACCTGAGTATGACATCTGAGGCTGGCATAAAATATTTTTAAATCTGTTTTTTTGAGGGTGGGAGGTGGTTATTGACCACTGGAGGAGTAACGGGAGGTAATCCCCGATTCTCTCCAGTGGTCATCTGATCATTTTGGGCACCTTTTTGTGCCTTAGTCGTAAGAAAAACAGGTCCGGGTGAAAACGTCCAAGTGCTCGTCAGGGACGTCCTTCTTTTTTTCCATTATGGGTCAAGGACATTCAAGTGTTAGGCACGCCCAACTCCTGCCTTCGCTACGCCTCCGACATGCCCCCTTGAACTTTGGACTTCCTTGCGACGGAGTGCAGTTGGGGACATCCAAAATTGGCTTTCGAATATACCAATTTGGATGTTTCTGTGAGAAGGACGTTCGTCTTCCGATTTATGTCAAAAGATGGGTGTCCTCTTTTGAAAATGAGCCCGATAGTGTGCACTTTCCTTAAATAGCGCACACTGTTTCCACATAGGAGGAAATTCTATATACAGAGCCAAAATTTAGGCACCAAAAGGATCCACACTGAGCCCCTATTCCATACAAGGTGCTTGACATTTATAGAATAGGGACTCTGCGCAAGTCATGCCTAACTGTGGATGTGGGACTTATGTCTCACAGAAGCTGTTGTAATTCCCATGCCCAAAGTTAGGCATGGATGGCCATTATTTTGTAATACCATACCTAACTTCCTGAACCATCCCTGACCTATCTCTGACCCTCCCATGGACATACCCTAATTTGAGATGCACATGAGAACAGTTGGGCATGTAACCCCTAATGGTTTGAATTAAGTGTCTGTTAATGGTATTAACTGATTTTTAGCACCAGTTAACAATTAATTTGCTCATGGATCTTGGATCCATGCACAAATTCCAGCACCCAACTCTGGGTGGACTATAGACAATCTAAGGGATAGTCTGCACTTTTCCTAATGGTGCATGTGTGCAATATGCAACAAGGAGTAAAAGGTGACACATGACTCTCAAGATGGGAGTAGCAGAAGACATGTCTTTATTAAGGCACCAGAATAAGACCCTTAATAAAGACTTGTCTTCCGCTACTTCCCTCTTGAGAGTCGTGCGTCACCTTCTACTCCTTGTTACATTTTGCTTCTTGGTTCCTTCCTGTTTTCCTTGTGGCATGTGCGCAAAAACCATTAGGCATGTGCAAACCATCGAGTAAGAGTGCACATTATGTAGAAATAGTGCACATTCTTTAAGGAAAGTGTGCTCTATATGATAAATTTAATAAATGGTGTTGAAATTTAGGCACCAGTATGAAGCACACTGAGTGCAAATTCTATATTGAAAGTTCCACATGGAACTGCTGATTTAGAATACTGGCATAAGTTTACAGTTTGTGCCTAATCTTAGGCACGTGCACTAATGCCATGTCAAAGGCCAGTGTAAGTGCTTGCGCATACCTGTTGGCAGTTAGCTATGTAACTCTCAGTATTCTATAAATTGTGTGCATAACTTATAGGCACGCCCATGCCCCTCCCACAGCCATGCTCCCTTAGAAGTTGCACAACAGAAATTGCATGCTCATCGTTAAGAACAGAAACAAAGATCAATTGTGTGTGTGCAACTGCCTAACACCAAATTAGGTCAATGATTGGCTGTTAGCTCCAATTAACAGACAATTATGAAATTAATTTGTGAAAGCAACTGACCTTATTGTATAAATTGGGTGCCCAACTTTGTGCATATCCTCTAATTGTGTGTGTATATATATATATATATATATATATATATATATATATATATATATATATATATATAGCATTCAAAACTGTGCACACAAATTTGGACACGTGCCTAATTTAATTGCTTAACAAGCCAGTTATTGGCACTAATTTGCTTATTATGTAATGAGAAGTTTTTCAGAATTAGGTGTTTAGTATGCATTTTATTTTGGTGCACAAATTTGGACACCATTTACAGAACTGAGTCAATAGTATACACTAACATAGGCAAACAACATTCATTTGAAACAAATGCCCAGCATTATATAGACTTGAAAAAGTAATCTGTGTGTGTGTTCTTTTTCATCCTGAATCAAAACACACTCCTGGCTAGTACATTGATGTTCTACAGATCACATACTGAGAAAGGGCAATTTTCAAACAACCCATTGCCATAGGTTTTTACCATCAGAAATGGATTTGAAAATTGCCTTCCACATAAGGCAATACCTTTTCACTGTAGCAGACCCCTCTAGTCTGAATTAGATGAATCTTATGGCTATGGCTGTGGAGGGGGAGACTAGTCCCCTTAAATACTGTTTCTTGAGGGATGTGGGAAAAACATGCTTTGAAGCCCTAAATATTGGATGCTTTACATGATGAATGCCTTTCTCATTCTCTCTTTCCAAGCACTCCTTATTTATCCAAATGAGGCCTAGGCCCAGTCCAAGGTTAAGCTGTATACACAAAAATATGGTCTTTAAGGGATGATTAAAATCAGAATAAAAGACGGTTAGCTTCACAGCTTCATAATATTTAGGACTTGGAAGTTTCTTCTTTTCTTCTCCCACAGCCTTGGGACTCCCCTTTACCATTTCCACTTCAGGACCCCCCTGATCCTATGTGAAGACTTCTACGCCTTTATTCTCTTCTTTCACAGTTCCCTCCCAGTCACAAAACACTACTTATGACTACCCTAGCTTTCCTTTTGATTGTACATTTAGGAATTCCATTATCTGGACTTTAAAACACCTAAAGCACCTTCTTGTTCCAAATCACAGGACTCCTTAAATCCAAGGGGGAGCCAAGAGTAGGCACTATCCTAAATTTTCCCACCCACATCTCTTGGCTTTGACTTAACAAGCCTACAGAGCATTTGAACAACTACCCCATTGGGTCTCTTTGTCAAGTTTCCTAATGTCTTCAGGACAATTGACTGCCAGGACCCTGTGTAACCCACCCATTCCAAACATCAAGTACTGGTGTTAGAAATGCTGGGACACAGGACCAACACTTGGTAAGGAGATTCAAAGCCTATGAGCATGCTGTGCTTTCTTTAGTTTCAGACAGACTTGGCACCCTCTGTGGCATGAAAGCCTAGGACAATTGCCCTGGAGACACCCTTCTAATGCCAACCCCACCATCCTTGTTTGTATTATTTATACATCCTTATGTATTGTTTTGCTTATTTATAATTTTGCCCAGAAACCTGCTGGAGGGAGCATTCCTGAATTTGAATAAGGGAAGCAACATTTATACTTCAAGATGTTCAGTGCTGATGACTGCTAGTAACCGACAGCCAAAAAGAACAAATAAGGTAGTTGTCTTTAGTAAGATCGGTGCCAAGGATATGTTTTAAAATGATATGAAAACATTTACAACATTTCTTTGTGTTGCTTTGTGTGATTTCCCCATCTAAAATGACATAAAAGTTAACTATTGCTTTTGTCATTTTAGCATGCTTTGAAATTTTTTAGAGAATGTTAAGTCATTTCAGCAGCTTAAAGCATTTCAGTGCATGCTCTGTGCACTATTAAGTAAACTATGTGCAGTATAAAATAAACAGCATGTCCTTATATGAAATAACTGAACAATAAAATAAGCAATGTACATGGGAAAATGACATTAAAAAATGCATGGAAACAAAATGGAGAAATGATTTTGGACAGAAGAACACAAGACATGAAAGATAGTACATGAAACCTTTATAGCATGCTCTAACCTCATTCTTATAGACAGATATTGTAAATAAAAATATTGTTATTCATACCTTAAATTTATCTTGTGTCTTTTCAATAGTAGCCCAAGGAAAGTTACATTCAGGTACATTAGGTATTTCTCTGTTCCAAGAGCAGTGCTTCTCAATCCACTCCTGGAGGCACACCCTGCCATTACTTGATCCACCTTAGGAGTTAGCACCTAAGAAAAAGATCTAGGTGCTTGGAGGGGCATAATCGAACGGCGCCGGCCAAATAGCTGGCCAGCCATCTTCGGGGCCGGCGCCGCAAGTGGGCGGAGCTAACCGTATTTTCAAAAAAGATGGCCGGCCATCTTTTTCTTCGCTAATACGGTTGGGCCCGGCCAAATGTCAGAGTTCGTTGGGTTTGAGATGGCAGGCATCGGTTTTCGGCCATAATGGAAAATAATGCTGGCGATCTCAAACCCGGCCAAATCCAAGGCATTTGGTCGTGGGAGGAGCCAGCATTTGTAGTGCACTGGCCCCCTCTCACATGCCAGGACACCAACCGGGCACCCTAAGGTCCACTTCTAAAAATTAAAAAAAATAAAAATAGCTCCCAGGTGCATAGCTCCCTTACCTTGGTTGTTTAGCCCCCCAACCCCCCCCAAAAAAAAAACCCACTCCCCACAACTCTACACCATTACCATAGCCCCAAGGGGTGAAGGGGAGGTACCTACATGTGGGTACAGTGGGTTTTAGGTGGGTTTTGGAGGGCTCCCATTTACCACCACAAGTGTAACAGGTAGTGGGGGATGGGCCTGGGTCCACCTATCTGAAGTGCATTGCACCCACTAAAAACTGTTTCAGGGACTTGCATACTGCTATCAGGGAGCTGAGTATGACATTTGAGGCTGGCATAGAGGCTGGCAAAAATGTTTTGTTTTTTTTTTGGGTGGGAGGGGGTTGGTGACCACTGGGAGAGTAAGGGGAGGTCATCCCCGATTCCCTCCAGTGGTCATTTGGTCAGTTGGGGCTCCTTTTTGAAGCTTGGTCGTGAAAAAAAAGGGACCAAGTAAAGCCGGCGAAATGCTCGTCAAACCTGGCTTTTTTTTCCATTATTGGGCGAAGCTGGCCATCTCGTGAGCACGCCCCCGTCTCGCCCCCGTCCTGCCTTCACTATCCTACCAACATGCCCCCTTGATGCTTCACTGGCTCCACAACGGAAAGCAGTTGAACCCAGCCAAAATCGGCTTTCAATTATACCGATTTGGCCGGGTTCAGGAGATCGCCGACCATCTCCCGATTTGTGTCGGAAGATGGCCGGCGATCACTTTTGAAAATGAGCTGGATAGTAGACAATATGCTGGAATTTTCTACCCAGTGTGTAACAGCAGCCAAAAAAGCAAACAGGATGCTAGGGATTATTTGGAAAGAGGTAAAAAATAAGACAAAGAATATTATATTTCTTCTGTATTGTGCAAAGACAAGCAAAAAGGAGGAGCAAACCTCACATGAACGTGAACAACAAAAGCAAAAACAGTGAGGTAGATCCAATGAGGATATCAAGTAGTTTTTATTGGAAGAACAGCTTAAAAATCTGACCCGACATGGCCATGTTTCGACCCAAAAGGGCCTACCTCAGGGGTCTGGTGAACCTCTGATGTTGTAGTAGAAGTGCTTAACAAAGAGATTATGGATGAGGTTCTTGCTTTTGAATCCTTATGATATCCTCGGCAGAACAAAAACGCTGAAAAAGTGGCCGTCCAAATGGGAAGAGTTAGTGTCACAAATTTGCAAAACTAACTCTTGCCATGTCAGGTCGTCTTTTAAGCTGTTCTTCCAATAAAAACTACTTGATAACATCCTTGGATCTCCCTCACTTTTTTTTTTTTTGCTTTTGTTTGTTGCTCCATTGTGTGACAACACCTTGAGTACTGTGTGCAATTCTAGTCGCTATATTTTAAAAACAATATAGCAGAATTAGAAGATTTAAAAAATGGCAACCAAAATGATTATGGGGATGGAACTCCTCTCATAAAAGAAAAGTTTTAAAAGCTTAGAACTCTTCAGCTTGGAGAAAAGATGGCTGAGGGGGAATATGATAGAGGTCTACAAAACACTTAGGGCTAGATGCACACAACTTACCATGCCACCAATGTGTGATCTTGACTGGTTCTAGCCAGTTTAACGAGCACGGTATTCAGTGAGAAATGCACAAAGGGGTTCTGCATGCTTTTTACCTTTTGCAGTAGCAGCCAATGAGAATCCTAAGCAAATGTATTACAATGAGCTGATTTGTATTCCAATGCGCATTCTGAGCAATGCACAGCCATTTCTGAGCAATGCAGAAAAAGGAGCACCCACCCTTAACGAGAGAAATTTTACAGGATGTCAGGAGCTGCCGTAGCATGACGGTGGCTTCCCAAAAGAGCAGTCTGCTATTGTGTTTGCACGTGTATATTGAAGAAGTTGTCTTTGAACAAAAAAAAAAGGCTGTAGCATGTTATGGAGACACATCCACAGCATCCATATGGCTTTCACACATGGCTTTTTACATGTGACCTTCATACATGGCTTTTACACATGGCTCAAGAAAACACAAGGGCAAACGGTCTGCAAGCTCCAAGATGGAAAACAAACGAAGCAGATCGCAAAAATAAAACAGTAATTTATTATTAAAACACATAAATAGCCCGACACAGGCCGTGTTTCGCCTGACAGGGCTGCTTCAGGGGCTACAAAAGAAATAATATGAAATAATATAAAACACTTGAAACAAACCACATATATTGTTTAAATATACAGTGGTGGAAATAAGTATTTGATCCCTTGCTGATTTTGTAAGTTTGCCCACTGACAAAGACATGAGCAGCCCATAATTGAAGGGTAGGTTATTGGTAACAGTGAGAGATAGCACATCACAAATTAAATCCGGAAAATCACATTGTGGAAAGTATATGAATTTATTTGCATTCTGCAGAGGGAAATAAGTATTTAATCCCTCTGGCAAACAAGACCTAATACTTGGTGGCAAAACCCTTGTTGGCAAGCACAGCGGTCAGACGTCTTCTGTAGTTGATGATGAGGTTTGCACACATGTCAGGAGGAATTTTGGTCCACTCCTCTTTGCAGATCATCTCTAAATCATTAAGAGTTCTGGGCTGTCGCTTGGCAACTCGCAGCTTCAGCTCCCTCCATAAGTTTTCAATGGGATTAAGGTCTGGTGACTGGCTAGGCCACTCCATGACCCTAATGTGCTTCTTCCTGAGCCACTCCTTTGTTGCCTTGGCTGTATGTTTTGGGTCATTATCGTGCTGGAAGACCCAGCCACGACCCATTTTTAAGGCCCTGGCGGAGGGAAGGAGGTTGTCACTCAGAATTGTACGGTACATGGCCCCATCCATTCTCCCATTGATGCGGTGAAGTAGTCCTGTGCCCTTAGCAGAGAAACACCCCCAAAACATAACATTTCCACCTCCATGCTTGACAGTGGGAACGGTGTTCTTTGGGTCATAGGCAGCATTTCTCTTCCTCCAAACACGGCGAGTTGAGTTCATGCCAAAGAGCTCAATTTTTGTCTCATCTGACCACAGCACCTTCTCCCAATCACTCTCGGCATCATCCAGGTGTTCACTGGCAAACTTCAGACGGGCCGTCACATGTGCCTTCCGGAGCAGGGGGACCTTGCGGGCACTGCAGGATTGCAATCCGTTATGTCGTAATGTGTTACCAATGGTTTTCGTGGTGACAGTGGTCCCAGCTGCCTTGAGATCATTGACAAGTTCCCCCCTTGTAGTTGTAGGCTGATTTCTAACCTTCCTCATGATCAAGGATACCCCATGAGGTGAGATTTTGCGTGGAGCCCCAGATCTTTGTCGATTGACAGTCATTTTGTACTTCTTCCATTTTCTTACTATGGCACCAACAGTTGTCTCCTTCTCGCCCAGCGTCTTACTGATGGTTTTGTAGCCCATTCCAGCCTTGTGCAGGTGTATGATCTTGTCCCTGACATCCTTAGACAGCTCCTTGCTCTTGGCCATTTTGTAGAGGTTAGAGTCTGACTGATTCACTGAGTCTGTGGACAGGTGTCTTTCATACAGGTGACCATTGCCGACAGCTGTCTGTCATGCAGGTAACGAGTTGATTTGGAGCATCTACCTGGTCTGTAGGGGCCAGATCTCTTACTGGTTGGTGGGGGATCAATACTTATTTCCCTCTGCAGAATGCAAATAAATTCATATACTTTCCACAATGTGATTTTCCGGATTTAATTTGTGATGTGCTATCTCTCACTGTTACCAATAACCTACCCTTCAATTATGGGCTGCTCATGTCTTTGTCAGTGGGCAAACTTACAAAATCAGCAAGGGATCAAATACTTATTTCCACCACTGTAAAATAATATCAAATAACAACATATAAAAAAAATAATAAAATAATATATATCATCAATGACTACATATAAAAATGTACGTCGAACTTAATTATAAATGCATTTAAAAAAAAAAAACCTATATGATACCAATATCCCATGATAAAATTAAAAATAAATTCCAAAATATAATATATGTTATATCAAAGTCCCACAAACAGAATGATCACTTCTAAACGTTTAGAAACACGGCCTGTGTCGGGCTATTTATGTGTTTTAATAATAAATTACTGTTTTATTTTTGCGATCTGCTTCGTTTGTTTTCCATTTTACACATGGCTTTCATATACGCACATAAAACCAATAAAACCCATAGGGCATGAAAGCTGCCATGAAACCCTCTAAAAAAGAAGTTGCAATGGAACACTTTGGAGGTGCATCCAGAGCGCACACAGTTCTGGGCATGTGCATACACCATTGACGCTTTGTGAGTTACTGTTCTACACATACGCTAGGCATTTTCCCCACCAGGCTGCTTGTTGAAATTGCATGCAGCCCATTTGCATGCAATTTCCTTTCAGCATCGCTCGCTATTTAGAAATCAGTAACTTTTACTGGGGATTGAAAAGCACACAGTTTTTGCAGGGGATTGTGCATTGGCACCTTAGTGGTGTAGAACGATTTTTTTTACTCTTCAAAAACTAGGGGACACTCAAGGAAGCTACATGGTACTACTTTTTAAATGCACAAATAGCAAAAGAAAGCATCAAGAGCCTTCAAAATTGGGACAAAGTTAATTTAATTATATGGCTTGAACATCAATCTTCCAAAAATGATCCGACACAAGCTGTGTTTCGGCACACAGTGCCTGCTTCAGGGGTTGTAAGAGTTGTAGTATCTAATTGACTCTATATGCAGTAGCAAAGCTTGCTTCCTTGCACATGTATTTGAATCAAAGGTGGTCCCTTTATGCTTGACTCACTGCACGCTGCCTGGTTACCACCAGGTTACCACAGGTGCTCTTACTGTCAGCTCAGTGGGTGGCAGTAAGCACTCTCCACTGCATGGCCATACAGTAAGAGTTTTCTTATCACATGGCCATTTCGTTTTTGAAGCTTTTTTCCTGCTGCAGTAAAAAGAGCCCTGGCACATGGAGAAAATGGCCCTCACCACTACCGCAGGGCCCTTTTTTTCCACAGCTTGGTTAAAGAACCCTTTAATCAGGATATTTTGAGGGGCATTTTTAATATATCTAAATCTGATTTGGGATGCATTGTAAAAAACATCAAAAATTCCAGAAGTGAACATGGCCATCTTCAAACCAGAAAAACATTCAACTTTTTGTTTCCAAAATGGCCATTTCCTAGATGTTTTTGTGCTCAGTGCATCTATCTTTTAGGAGCGTTTAAAAAAATGGCCAAGGGAAAAATGCACAAAAACAAGCCATTGGGATGTATGGGGTGCCAGCATTCTTGGCAGACTGGCCGCTCAGACATCCCAGCAGATCAGTGGGGCACCTTGGGGGCCCTGCAGTAGACTTCACATAAAAGGTCCCAGGTACACATCTCACTGTTACCACCTTATATTGTAAGGTGAGCCCTCCAAAACCCATCAAAAACCTACTGTACCCAGTTGTACACCACTATAATATTCCTTATGCCTGCAGGTGTCACCTATATGTAGGTACAGTAGGTTTTTGGTAGGTTTTGGAGAACATACTTTCTACCACAAGTGTACCAGTTACAGTGGGATATGGGCCTGGGTCCCCTTTTTTAGAGTGCACTGCACTGAGCACTAGGCTACTCTAGGGACCTGCTTGCTGCTCTAATAGGACTGGCCATAATATCTGAAGCTCTCATAGAGTCTGGTATGTACCATTAGTTTTACATCTTTGGGGGGTGGAAAGGGGTCACTTGGAGAGTAAGGAGGGTCATACCTTAATCCCTCCAGTGGTCATCTAATCATTTAGGGAACCTTTTTGTGACTTAGGCATGATTGAATCAGGTGTAGACCAACATGTCTAGCTCTTAGCGCACTGTTGGTGAGTGCACCAGCAGCTGTTCGTATCACATGAATGTTAATTTCAGCAGGCAGAAAATGTCTTTTCATAGATAATTTTAATGACTTTTTACACATCCGGTCAAGACTCAGCAGTTGACTCCTGATGAAGACTTGTTTAGCTGAAACACAGACTGTGTAGTGTCTAAGTGTTTTCAGCATTTTGGAGTATCTTGATACATTTTTTTTCTTCCACCCTTGTGGTTGTAGCTTTTAGCACTGGACATTTTTGTTTTCTTCCATTACTGCAGAAAAACATCAAAATCTCACTCCCAACATTCCACCTTGTGATTGGATGTACTATAGAGAAAAACTTCTCAAATGCCACTTTATGCTATTTTTCAGATTTTTCTCTTTTGAAAATGAACTCCTTTATTGATCCTGATCATGTATTTATTTATAGGAATCCAGGAGTATTATGATTATTTTGCATATCACATACTACTTTTGCAAGGTTTATTACACTTGTATACTTTTGACAGTGATAGCACAATGGGAATGTTACAAATTTATATGGAAGTGAATGAAAAACAGTTGTTTTTCGTGACAGGCCTACATGACAGTTTCCTATGAAATAACAACGTAGTATGTACCCAAACCAAGGAAAACCCATTGCTCTCCACTTAAAAATTGAATCCATTCCTTATGCTCACAGAAACATTTCTAGCACAGATGTTAGGCCACTGGCTCACAGTCTTATCCTATTGACCTTACAGCCATTATGGTTTTCAGTACTTCCACAAGAGTATGTGTAAGATAAATTTGCATATATTAGGTGCCTATGCAATAAAACTTGCATGGGCTCATAAAAATGTAATGGTCTCATTAAAAAGCCATTTAACAAGCAATGTAAAATGATTAGTATGCATGTGGTTAGAAAATGTCAGACATAGGATTCTCATGCTATTCTCATGGCCTGGCAGCCTGAAAATACACTGACAAATAGCATGAGCATATTACCTAGCAGGGGCATGCTACACAGAGTAAGCATGCTAAACTAAATATGGCCAATTCTCTTTTCTTCTTCGTTTCTTCTATTGACTTCTAAGGGTACACACTTAAACCTGGTACCTGGTGGGTTCCTTCTCAGTGACAGAGAAGATGTGGAAAAGCTACTGCACTCCAGTTAAAAAGTAGAATAGAGAGTCCCAGAAGAACCACAAAATAACATAACTTAATGCTTACAGCCTTTGATCTTATTTGTTCACAAGGACCATCAAAGATTGGTGTAAAATGATGTGGCTGAGGACAGAAGGGACCATGCAAGGTGGAACCCCAGGAAAGAATATGGCTACCTTGATTCGAAATGGCACCAGCATCTGATCATTCTCTCCTCCATGATAGCTGTATAGAGTTGGTACTGCAATTGCCACACAGTCTGCTTCTGTCTCAAGGCTCATAGAAATGAGTTTGACACTCAAACTAAAATAACTGGTCAGCTGAAAAACCTTTAGAGGCTCAGACATGTTTTTAATCTGAAGCCTTTGAATGGCTCGAGGCTTTTTTCTTCTGTGAATAGACATACTTTTAAAACAAATAGGAGGAAATATTTTTTCACTCAACAAATAGTTAAGCTCTGGAACTCTTTGCTGGATGATGTGGTAACAGTGGTTAGCGTATCTGGGTTAAAAAAATGTTTGGACAAGTTCCTGGAAGAAAAGTCCATAGTCTGCTATTGAGACAGACAGGGGGAAACAACTGCTTGCCCTGGGATTTATAGCATAGAATGTTGCCATGATTTTGGTTTCTGCCAGATACTTGTGGCCTGGCTTGTCTGCTGTTGGAAACATGATACTGGGCTAGATGGACCATTGGTTCTTATGTATGTTCCCAAGTTCCTCTTTCTAACTTTGTTTCTACATATCCATGTCTTCCCTGTCCTAATGGAGCCCTGTGAATGTCCTCTATCTGAAGGAAAGGGGAAATGCTCATAGGGTCCATTGACTAGTCATTTGCCCCTAAGAAGAACTCCCTTACATAGGAGGACCCATGATTTTTTAATAGCCAGAGATAGGGCTGCACACATAAGTATTGTTGTTAAGGAATTACAGTCTCTGAATGTCTGCAGTATTCCATTGCCAGGCTAATTTCATTTCCAGCAATGATAGCAATGAAACTGAGAATCATGTCAATACTCTGGAATATGTCTATATCCATATCATTATGTAAATCTGGGCTTGTGCTTTTTGAGGTATAGTTATGAATACATGCCCAGATGTATAAGAATCTGTGCATAAAGTATGTGTTAGCAATGTTTTGCTTTCTCATAAAAAAGTGTGATCAAATGTATTTATCCTTCACTAAATATCATAAGGGCATACCACGTTATTCAGCATAAGCTCTGTAACCCCTCATTAGCATATGATATTACTTCTCCATGGATAGAATGCAAATGTTTGCATACTCATAGTAATGTACGCCTTTAACATTCATGGTAAGGTTTTCCTATGTAGTTTGCTATTTTTAGTATTCATAAAACGGTTTTAATGCACACCTAAAGATGAATGCATAGGTAACTAGGTCCTCAAACTATGCAAATACATCTCATGCATATTCAAAATGGATATACTAGGAACCACTATGCTAAGTGTTATTTAGCTGATCACTATCTTAAGGGTCATGGCCGGTTGACACCTATGCAATATCTTCCAAGAAGGGAAATGCAAGCATAACTAGGGATAGGTGAATCTCTTGACTCACTCTGAATCCATTTGGATTCTCCAATATTAACATAGAGCGATCTCAATTTGGCTCAAATCCTGCATTTTTAAAAAATGTAATCCAAAATTAATCAGACTGGTTCAGATTGATATAAATATTCATAGTTCCCAACTATTTTACTATAGTGAAAATCTGCCAGTGCTTCAAATAGAAATGCAAATATTTGCATCCCAGTGGGACTAATTGTATAACTGCTTCCATTGATGAAGAGTACACATATACTTTTTTACCCTGCGGATTTGCAGGATTCTCAAGATAAAGGTACATGTGTGTCTTTACTATGAAAACTAGCCCCAAAAAAGGTACCCACACACATCTATGCATGCAAATTTGTGAACATGCATTTTCTGAGTAAAACTATTTGCAATACTTTTGGAAATTCAAAAATATACGTCTAGTTTCAAACTCCACGCCATCCCTGTTCCCACGAATGTCTTCCCCAACAATGTCAAAAGCAAATACAACATGGCACTATGTGCTTGTACCATCAGACAAACCCATTTCCATGAACAAATTATTGTGTTATCCATGGAAATGGTTTGGAAAATTATCATCACTAAGACGATCTTTCAATTGAATAGCAGAGTGTATTGATAGGATTATATTTAATGGTTTATATTTCCCTGCTCAAATGACAGTGCAAAGGAAATCTATTTTAAATTACATCATGTACCTATGCTCAGCTCCTGTTCAATTTCATTTTATATTCCCAGTTGCCATAACTGCAGCTAGTGAGCTGCATTTTTACATAAGATCTATACACAGGGGCAGTCATGTTTTTCAATTCTTTGAGGGGAAATATGGAATCCAGAAGTTTTGTGCAAAATAGAACTTCAAATATTAGGAAGTGATTTTGCTCAGATTAGCATCATCATTTGTATTTTGTATGTGCCCTGTGCTTCACAGGTGTCTCAATCCAGTCCTTGGGACACACCTAGCCAGTCAGGTTCTCAGGATATCTGCAATGAATATGCATGAGATAGATTTGCATAGAATGAAGGTATGCAAATTTATCTCATGCATATTCATTGTGGATATCCTGACTGGGTTGAGGACCCCTGGTCTACACCAACGTAGAAGGTAAATTTTATGGCTACAAGGGATAATTGCTTAGTCATTTTTGTGTGTATGTGACAATACAGGGTCTAAAATAACTTTTATAAAATTGCACCGGGTATAAAAGTACAATGGAAGAGGAAGTGATGTCACCCACCTTGATGGTAGCAAAAAGCTGAAGCACTGATCTCACCATTCCAATTTAAGTATTTTCCTCATTTATTTTTTATTATTAGAATGTATTTATCACCTTTTTTAAGGAGTTCACTCAAGGTGGTGTACAGTAAGAATGATCAAACATGAGCAATTGTATACCGACGCCGAGTTTGTGGCTTCCAGTGGCCACAGGCTGCCCTTTCACCAGAGATTTGTGAGGTGTTATCTGTGCAGAGGAACATGGCTTGACATCTGTGAGTTTGTTTGCCTAAGCAACAGTTGCATGCATGCTACAAGCAGAGTTAAAGTTGGCAGAGGCTTGATACCATGTGGCTGTGGCAGATGATCAGCTTGAGAGGGGTTCTGTAGCCAACCACAAAGTTAAGTGGACAGCACAAGCAGTGAGATCCCAATGCAGAATATTTCTGTCCTCCACAGGGACCTTAAGACAATGGTGACTGACCACTGAGTGGATCTGGCACAGATTGGCATGCAGGTACAGGAGGTGGAAAAGAGGATGGTTCAGCAGGGAGAATCCATGACCACAATGCAATAGAAGCTTGGTTTAGTGGTGAATGACAACATGGACCATAGGGAGAGAATTCTGGACTTGGAAAATAGATCCAAGTGACAGCACTTGCATTGCTGAGGGATTCCTGAGGGCCCTGATTATATGGCTTGTATGAAGGTGATGGAACAACTCAGCAAAGATCTATTGGAAACATCTGGGGTAAGCATGGAGGGGTTAGACATCAAGATTAAAAGTGCTCATCATGCCTGGCTGTGCCATGTGCCAAGAACCTATGAGACATTGTGGTATGTTATCATAAGTACAGCCTGAAAAAAAAAGTTGTTGCTACAAGTGAGAAAGTTGGATAGATTTGTCTGGGATGGTCACACAATTGACCTGTATGTGCACTTGGCCACTGTGACTTCAGAGACTCTGGGAATTCCAAAAAGTGGCTTGGAGGTTAAGATCTGAGGTCAAGATTTCAATACCAATGGATATTCCCATTTGACCCTGTGCTAAAACTAAAGAGTGTCACCACTAAAGTCTCCACCATAGCAGAGGTATGTTGTATGAGGCAGGCTTCATATATGTTCCAACTATTCCTGAGCTAACTCTGTCCCTGTTCCAGAAACAGTGTCCCAAATGGCAGTGGGTGACAAATGGTGGAAGACTGTGGTATAATCCCATACAAACTAGTCTGTGAATTGGGTGATTCAGACATGCCAAGTCACACACATTTGGTGTGTGACATGCATTCAGGCTCGTTCTCCAGCTCACACCCTTATGTGCTGTGATCTCACACATTGGATCTTGCTCCAATAAGTGATCCAGAATCTTTTGTTTCCTTCTACTACTTTTGCAGTCTGGCATTTCACTGTCTCCTCTCTCACCCCCGTGGTTTTCCAAAATGTTTATGCTGATAGTGCTGCAGAGACACCAGCATGGGGCCTTTCTTTTGCTGCATTCTGCTTCCTCTGATGCAACTTCCTGTTTCTGGGGGTGGGACAAGGCAGAGAGAAGACCCCCGGAGCAGCTGGAAACAGAGTCTCTTCAGCACTACAGACAGTTTTTGAAAACCACAGGGGTGGGGAGCAGAAAAAGTGAGAGAAATGCTGGGCCATGGGAGTATGGGAAGGAAAGGGAGAGAGAAAGTGACAGGGAAGGGGAGGGGAAGAGAGGAACAGATGCAGAGACAATGGGAGGGGGGGGAAAGGAGAGCAATAGATGTCGAGAGAGTGGTGGGTAGGGGCGTGGAGATGGACGATTGGGGGGGGGGGGGGAGAAGGAAAGAAATACCAGGATCTCTGGGGAAAGAAGGAAGAGGGAAAGGTGCTAGACCCCAAAGGGTAAAAGGTAGAAGGTCCTGGACTTGTTATACCATCTTTCTGTGGTACAACCAAAGCAGTTTACATATTCTATGCAAGAAGAGAAAACACTTGTTGAACCGGGCATGAGGGAGGGAAATGTTGCTGTCCTGGGGGTGGGGGGCATGGAGAATAGGGGTGCAAACAGGAGATATGACAAATGGACAAGGGGACCCTTACAAGACAGTTAAGAAAAGACAGAAGAAAGAAAAGCAGAAACCAGAAACTGGGACCAAACAATAAGAAAAATAAAATGACCAAAGGTAGAAAACATAATTTTATTTTCTATTTATTGATTAGAACATATCAGTTTTGTCATGTACATCTGCCAGAAGTGGTTTTAGACATGGCCGGGGTCTATGAGAAAAACATGCAGCATTTTCCACAATTGTGGAGGGGGAGGAGGAATCTCCAGCTTTCAGATGGGACACCCCTGGCATCTCTGATGACTCCTTTTTTTGGTGCAGGAGAGAGCAGCGTGGATCTGAGCTACTGTCTACCTTGCGGTAAACCCCCTTGTTAGCTGCATAATACAGTTTGGTAAAAGGGACTCTTATTTTTCACAGACACTACAGACTTCTTCAAACATATTTGAGCAGGTTGTGGAAAATTATTTTGATAGCTGCACAGTGCAATCCTAATTACAGGAGCAGAATATTATTTGTGTCATACATAAAATGTACAGACAGTGTGCTGTCTGGGAAAGCAGTCTTCCTGCTATAGGAAAACATGAGCTAGATCCTATTTACCATTCTTAATGTGGACAAAATTCATCAGAAAGACACATGTCTCTCTCTCTGTTTTAACTGCAGTTTACTACAAGACAAGTAGCTTGATATAGACTAACTGTAGCTCAATACATCTGATAGTTTTTGTCCCAATTTTATTTTCTGTTTTATTATTATTATTATTATTATTATTATAATTGGTAATGGAGGTTGAGGGAAAAGAAGTCTGGGAGCTATTTAGAAAAGTGTGATCTGATTCTTCCTCTGCCTTGCCGCCGTTGGCATAATTTGAAAAAAAAAATGGATTGTTTTGTTATCAGTCGCACCAGCCCGCCTACATTCTCCTTCACTTATGGTACATTTAGGATGTATCTGGTGCTTTTCTGCAGCAGTAATGATGTGATCTAAACAGCTATTTTTGTCCAGAAAGTATTTCTAACCCAATTACAAATGCAAAGACTGAATTAAAGCATTGCATATGGATCATTTGTTGAGGATCATTGTGTAGCACAGGTGAATGTGCATACAACAATAAGTGGCTAATGTTTGAAAGCAGAAATCTAAATCTGCATAAGCACTGTGCATGGTTATTGTATAAGCAGAGTCTCTGTTTGCTGAAATAGAAGACAATTATGACATTTTTAGAAACGTTCTGAGAAGTGTTTGTGTGTCTAATGTAGGACTCTTGCTATGGTTTTATCACTGAGGTAATCATTTGCTGTTCATTATGTTTTTTTACATTATTTCTTGAGCCTGTTCTCCCTGGTTTTCAGTGGGGTAATATTCAGCCAGTGAAGGTCAGAGTTTTTAAAAAAAATACCACTGAAATTATGACTGGGTATTAAATGCCAGACCACGTCTGGGTACCTGGGCATGTGCGGCTGACCAGCATTAGCCAGATAAGTGCCGGTATTCAGCCTTTGACTGGATAAGTTAAACAGCACAAAGGTTGGTTTGCTATTTATGTGGGCCTATTTACCCAGTTCACTTAGGGATCTTTTTACTAAGGCGCACAATGGATTTAGTGCATGCTAACAATTAGCACTAAATGCTAAGACACCCATTATATTCCTATGGGCACCTTATCATTTAGTACACCCTTATCGTTAGTGTGCACTAAATATGTTAGCGTGCCTTAGTAAAAGGATCCCTTAAATGGTTAAGGGCTGAATATTGGCGCTTATGAGGTTAAGTGCAGACTCCGCCGCAACTTCAAGCCCAGACTGCCCACATAAAAGCTGGTTTCAGCTTTAGCTGTTAGATATTGTATGTTCAGCATCACTATCCTACTACTGCTACTACTACTTAACATTTCTAAAGCGCTACTAGGGTTACGCAGCGCTGTACAATTTAACAAAGAGGGACGGTCCCTGCTTGAAGAGCTTACAATCTAAGAGACAAGTGAACGGTCAGTCCAATATCCTCCTTGTGCTTGGTCGTTTTGTGGTGGCTGGAGGGTCCACTTGGCCCTTATATTATGTGGGCACATTTAGATCCTGTAAGCAATTTGACTGCGGAATTCTGGATAATCTGTAGCCTTTTCAAGTCCACCAGGTGAAGATTTGACAATAGTGCTTGCAATACTCTTGTTGACCTAGCACCAGAGAATGAAGAAATTTAAATTTAGGAACAGCCTTAGACAGTTTTTAAAAGGATAAATTTAACTACCTAATTTCCAATGTTAGAGGCCCTTTTACTAATGTGTGGTAAGAAGAAGTAAATGTGAATGTTAACTAACAGAATGCACACTGTGTGATAGTTTGGAAGAAGAAATAGGTCAACAGTATCTCCTGTGTTGATTTATTGTTAAAGTATACATTAATAGTATTATGTTATTTTTCATTATTGGATTTGTTTTTCCTAATTATAAAGGTCGAAGGAGTTAAGCAAATTTCAACTTAATGTTAATAGAGATAATTGGTTTAAGTTAATTAAAAATTTCTGTATCACCTCTGTTTGAGTTGTAAAATACATATAATAATAATAATAATAATAATAATAATAATAATAATAATAATAATAATAATAATAAAAGACACTGATAAGGGCCCCCGCTGAATATTGGCTAGGACCCACATAATATGCCTTCTGCTTCTCTGAATCCCCTTCCTTCCCCTGCAACACAGATTTCCCCCTTCCTCCTACCCCACACATAAAGTGCCATCCAAGGCCCAAAACTCTCCCCTACCCCCATAGACCCCCCGCCCCCTCCTGGCCTACTCATAAACACCAGATGGTCCAGTGGGGTCCTAAAGGCAGGAGCAAGTACTGCAAAGCTACCACTAGAGGTTGTGGCAGCCATTTTTCATGTGGCAGCCATGATGGGCTAGAGCGAGTGGGCATTATTCCTGCCCTTAGGACCCAACTGCACCTCCTAGTATTTACAAGTAGAATTGGGGTGAGGGCTATAGAGGTGGAGAATGGGTAGGGAGGCTTCAGTTGGGACTTAACTATTTGCAGGGTGGGAGGGAGGGGGATTAGCGTCGTGGGCGGGAGGGTCTGGCTAGGCAACTAAGGCAGCAACCCGGAAGCTAATTGGGCACCATCCAATATTCAGACCAGTACCCAGTTAGCTTTTCACTGTCCTGACTTTAGTCACTTACCTAATTGGTTAGTGGTGTGAATATGGACAGGTAGAAGGTATGAGAAAAAGGTCAAGTAGATGACCAGCCTGATGGGTAGGACCACATTCTCTGGCAACAAATTCCAGAGTTTAATTATACATTCATTGAAGACATATTTTCTCTGGCTTGTTTTAAATTTACTACTTAGTAGCTTCATTGTGTGACCCCTAGTCCTAGTATTTTTGGAAAGAGTAAACAAGCAATTCATGTCTATCCATTCCACTCCACTCAGTATTTTATAGACCTCTATCATATCTCCCCTCAGCCGTATCTTCTTCAAGCTGAAGAGCCCTAGCCATTTCCATCACCCTTCTCTCTCTTTTCTAATTCCACTATGTTTTTTTTTGGAGATGTGGTGACCAGAATTGCACACAGTATTTGAGGAGCGTTCTTGTTTGTCCTATAAGGCTATAGTTTTCTCCAGGATTCATAAAAGTACTGGAACTCTTCAGTGTGAGAGGTTGATTTCTAATGTTGCTTTAGGCATGAGATGTTTGTCGTGATTTCTCCTGGAGGGCACCAAACCGTTGTCATGTTGTATAGAAGCTGGTCGTGCATGATTTGCCACAAATATTTTAGCTGGAATAATAATATGCTGTTTTCCACTCTAATATGTAAATATACCAAGCAAAATAAAAATACATGAAATGAAAAGTTATAATATTTACAGGCTGGCAGTCCAACAATATTTTCCTTCTTCTCATTTGTTGAAGTCAAATATATTTAAAAATTTAGCATTCCTTCCAGCAAAGTTAGCAGCCCTGAAAGAACACCAATAAATAAAGGCCACAAAATAACTTCTGGTGAGTCATTTGTTTTTCAGCTTACAGCCATTTAATATTCCTCCCAGTTCCCTGCTTCTCAGGCACACTTCTAAGATGTTAATAACTTTTTATTTTATTTTAGAGCAGGTGTGCTGATGAGGATCTAATGGCCTGTCATTGCAAAGAAGCTTTCACTAGCAGAGTACCCAGCTGCAGCAAAATGCCTAAAATGATATCAAGAATAGAAATATTTTTAGCAAATCTAGGTGTGTATTTTTGTCCTGAAGCATGGGTTTACAAAGTCATTTTACTATGTAAAACATGATGCATGTCCAGGTGTATCAAGTGCAGGGTAATGTTAAAGTAAGAAGTTATTGAACCCTTGGAAGTATATCAAATATACATAAGTACATAAAAATTGCTGTACAGGGACAGTTTGAAGGTCCATCAAGCCCAGTATCTTTTTTCCAACAGTGGCCAATCCAGATAACAAATACCTGTAGGGATCCAAAAGAACAAATAGATTCCATGTTGCTTATCCCAGGAATAAGCAGTGTATTTTCTCCTTGTCCACCTTAATAATATTTTATGGACTTTTCTTCCAGGAAGTTGTCCAAATCTTTGTAAAATGCCCCCCATGTTCATAACGTCCCAAATGTTGCAGATAAAATAAAATGCCTTGGTGCTAATATCTTCTGTGCCTATCTTATTCAACTGTTATATTTTAACTAACAGATGTATGTGGGACTTTGGTAAATATGTAAGTTGGACACAGTTTTATTAAGGGAACACAAAATTAACAGAACACATTTCCCCAATTGCCCAAGCCAAAATCAGCACCTACCAGGCTACTACCTGAGCAGGCCACCAAGATCCCCTCCCCCCCCCCCCCCCCCCCACACACCACTGCCAGAATCTTGGCAGAACTCCAAGCCATGCTGCCCTTCCTTGGGTCCTGCTATGTCACTAACTAGGGACCCATCAAACAAGCCTTGATCCCAACTACCATGCCCACACTGTATAAAGGCCAAGTGGACTCCCTCCCCCCAGCCATCAGCAACTGATCGACAGCAGAGAAGACCAATTCCAATATCCCTCACTCTAAGTCAAACTATTTGTTGACAGTAAAAGGGCTCCCAAATTTGCAGTAGCATGCAATACTATTCTTGGAGGTAATGCAGAAGCACTTATGCCCAGATGCTCAAAACTCTGGGGTGGTACGAAACAGCCCCAGAAAATACCATGACAAAAGCATTGAGGAATTACTTCACCATGTTCAAAGTTAATAGTATGCAAATGATGTGCATGCTATTAGCTTCGAGCATGAGGAAGTAAATCGGGTGGATGGTGCCTGGCACATGTGCTGAAGAGTCACATGCTCCAGAGAGGAGGATGAGGAAGAAGGGCCAACAGCATCTGGAACGGTATTTGTTTTCTTCTCTGGCCATGGCAGAAAGATTTGGAACATTTGGAGCAGTTGCCCTAACATGGGCTCTTCTCTCCACTTACAGAAGGGGAACATATTTTTAAATTTTATTTTCATTGCTGCTTTTGTGGATGGGTCTCTTTTTATTGATCTCAAATAAGTAGACGCTTCTGTCAGCCATATTCACAAGATTTAGGCGCAGTGATGTAGAATACCAGGGATCTGGGTTGAACTTGGGTGCCAGGATTTACACCAGGTTTCAGCAGGTGTAAGTCCTTGTGACTACAGTTGAACGTGGGAATCTGTGCTAGTTGCTACTCTATAAAGGGCGCTCATTCCAGAGTGTCCTTTGTAGAACACCGCAAATCGTGAATTTTTCACGACACCTAATTTTCAGCGCCATTTACTGAATCTGGCCCTTAGTGCTTAATGTGGTTTATTAAAAAGACCCAATGGTGTTAACACAATGCAATGAAATATTGTAATGGGCAGAGGTGGGACTAGTGCAGTTGAGACATGTGGATACTCATTTTCAAAGCACATAGACTTACAAAGTTACGTGGAGGAGCATTTTTGATATGACATCTAAGTCTGACTTTGGACGTTTTGCTCAAACATCCAAAATCTGAATAGAAAATAACTTTTTAAAAAAATTTTAACTGGCCACATACAAGAGGTTTTTGTGCTCTGTATCGTGTGCACTGTGCCCTGCCTAGTATGTATGCTGTCATTGTGACACTGCAGTACAATCACTTACCTTTGTGTACCCACACAGTGTGCCAGACTTTGGTTGCAGAGTCGTACCTAGATATAGAATCAGTGTGTGTATTTGTGTGTGTGTGTGTGTATGTGTATGTGCACCCTCTGCCTTGCTTAGTAAGCATGCTATGACAGTTCGGCACTGGGCACAATCGCTGACTTCTGTACACAACTGTAGTGTGTGTGTGTGTGCACCATGCCCTGCTTCTTTCATAGACACTCCTCACTATGGGGTCTACCATTTCCTGTACAATCTGCAGTTGCAAGATACATTGAGCCTGATATTAAAAAAAAAAAAAAAGCACACAAGGGCCTTCAAGAGTGGGTCAATCAAAATATCTTTAATAAATCGACCCAACACAAGCCATGTTATGGTGTGTGTGTGTGCCTGCATCAGGGGTCTAACAAAAAGACCAAAAAAAAAAACAAAAAACAGTTCAACATATTATAATCAAAATACCATATTAAGAGGGTCTTTTACAAAAGTGCATTAGCATTTTCAGTGCACGCTAATGATTAGCATGTGCTAAACGCTAGAAATGCCCATAGGAATATATGTAATCTATCAAAAAAGTCAATCTCTATGATAACAAAACAATATGTATTTGTTACATTTGTATCCCACATTTTCCCACTTATTTGCAGGTTCAATGTGGCTTACATAGTACCGTAGAGGCGTTCGCCAATTCCGGTATGAACAAATACAGTAATGTTGTGGTAGAATAAGGTTCGTGTGTACAGACACATTAGGGAATCATAGAGAGGAAGAGAATCGTAGAGAGGAAGAGTTATTATATGTCCATTACAAGCTTTGGTTTCGTTGTGTTGCAGGGTACAGGCATTTAAGTTGGGTCTGTAGGGTATGCCTTTTTGAACAGGTTAGTTTTTAATGATTTTTTGGAAGTGGTGATCATAAGTTGTTTTCACGGCTTTTGGTAATGTGTTCCATAGTTGTGTGCTTATGTAGGAAAAGCTGGATACATAGGTTGATTTGTATTTGAGACCTTTGCAGCTTGGGTAGTGGAGATTTAGGTATGTTCATGTTGATCCTGTTGTGTTTCTGGTTGATAGGTCTATGAGGTCTGTCATGTATCCCGGGCTTCGCAGTAGATAATTTTTTAAACCAGGGTCCAATAATCAAAAGATAATTATTTAAATCTTTAATTTTTTTGTGTAGAGCCTGGAGAGCTCAGTATAGGCTGCAACCGCAGCCGAGCATTTGAATCAGTGAGACTTGCCATTATAGAGTAGCTCACTATATAGCTCTATACTTCATGTAGTACTCTCCATGCACAGCTCTATTTTGTGTGTAAAACTAAAAACACTACCATAAAGTGACGTGAAGTAAATAAATGTAAACTACGTGTGTTAATTCAGTAAGTATTGCAATTCTTTGAAATCCTCAACTTGCCGGATGAGAACTTTCACCCCGCGAGAATAACCTCAGTTCTGATAAACATACGCTGATTTTTATAAGGTTAAAGCACTGGACAATACAGCTAACAGGAGAAGATTTATCTGAATTCAAAATTTTGTCGCTAATGCACTGAAAATTTTAAACGTTGTACAGGAGTTCCTGTTTCAAAGACTTCTTCCTCAGGGACACCAGTGCTAGCATTACAAGACATCCTCCATTTTGAAAATTCAGCATGGCTAACACGTCTCTTAAGAGGAATTAATGTCATTCAAAACGTATAGGCGTCACTCAGAACGTCCAATCAGATCATGGCATTCCATTCGATTCCATCATTAAGTCCTTAATGGATAACCGTTTCCAATTCGAAAATCCAATACTGTTCACGTAAAGCCAGGTAAGCGTCCTGGTCACTCTGAAAATAAAAAGGCACTTGTTCAATTATCAGCCACTGCATTGCCACAAAATCATGTCCATATTCCATGCAGTGGCTGACCATAGGAGCTGACTCTACTTTGTTTTTTAGCCTACTACGATGTTTATTTAATCTTTGTCTGATTGTTCTACTCGTACATCCCACATAAATTTTAGAGCAAGGACACATAATAACATAGATACATATCTAGAGGTACAGTCAGAATTAGCTTTTAATTTGTAATTCTTGCGGGTACGCGGGTGATACCAGGCACATGTTAGAGACATCGGAAAAGCCTTGCAATGACCGCAAGGTTTATGACCCTCTAGATTGATATTTAGATTATAAGTACATAAGTATTGCCATCCTGGGAAAGACCAAAGGTCCATCGAGCCCAGCATCCTGTTTCCAACAGTGGCCAATCCAGGTCTCAGATACCCGGCAAAATCCCAAAAATGTACAAAACATTTTATACTGCTTATCCCAAACAGCAAAACAAAAAGTACCAGGAGTCTTCAAAAAAAGGAATAAGAGCTTTAATCAAATGTTTCGATGAAACAATCCTAGAGTGGACTCGACACGGTCCGTGTTTCAGCGCACAGCGCCTGCGTCAGGGGTCGCAAAGTGTAGCACAGAGCGTACGGCTATAGACTGGAAGCAATGTGCTGTGCCACCGTGTTATCCCTTGAACAAACATATGTTGAAACTTTGTACAATATTGAGCGGAGAGATACTCTCAAGAAAGAACTTATTCCGGTCACTGATCTCGTGACTGGAATAAGTTCACTCTTGAGAGTATCTCTCCGCTCAATATTGTATGAAGTATTGCTCCCTTATATGATCTGTAGCCCCGCCCAGCTCATCCCAGGATGCACTGGGCGGGGCTGGGCACCGCCATTTTGCGGCGGCATCAACCCAGGCTACCTCCCTCCTCCAACTAAGGTAGGGGGACCGGGAGGGGGTTGTCTTTTACACTGGACCACCAGGGATCATCAGACAACGCTGGGGGGGGGGGGGGTGGGGGTGGGCTGGAGGTTCGCCGGACCTCCAGCCCCCCCCATCGCTCGCTGAGTGGGAGGATGGGAGGGGGTTTGGCTGGTGGCCACTAGATCACCAGGGACAATTTTCTGGGGGTTGGGGGGGGGCTGGAGACCCACCGAATCTCCAGCCCTCCCTGAACCTGGGGGGGTGGGATCATCGGGGGGACCAGAGGTCCGTCGGACCTCTAGCCCCCTGTTGGCACTTGGCAGATTTGCTTTTGGGGGGAACGGAGGCCTGCCAGCATGCAACTGCATGCTGGACAGGGCTCACCATTCCGCCCCAATGATCTGCAAACCCTAACGCCAGCTCGGAGCTGGAGTAGGGTTTGCTGCAGCCAGTGACCCAAATCTTGGTGCGCTGGCCGCTGATCATTGTTGATGAATGCGCTGAGCCCTGTTTATCATGCATTTACATGCTACTTGTGCAAAGAGTCCTCGAGCGCATTGTTTCACGCACTCGAGGGCTCTAATCATGCGGCGGTAGCAAACGCCGGTGCTAGAATGGCGCTAACAGCCTCTAGCGCCGGCGTTTGCTTTTGATCATCTGCCTATAAGTACTAATATTCAGTGGAGATAACTGGCTATCTCATGCTGAATATTAATGGTCAACCAGATAAGCGCTATTTCACCATCCAGGAGCCATTCCTGGCTGTTTAAATAGCGCTGAATATCGAGCCCAATATATCTAGCACACCGATATAAAAAATACAGCTGACAAGAAAGATTGTAGCATCCTAATGGTGTTAATTTTATTAGTGAAAGCAAGTGACCAAATTGAAACTGAAAGATATTGACCTGGGTTTAATTTATGTGATTTCCCCATTAATAACATGATCTATTTAAGACATCCATTACATGTCCACCATGTTAATTTAAAGGGAAAAATCTAATAAGTTCTGAAGGAAATCTTCCATTAAATTAAGTATGTTGACTTTAATGGATGTCTTAAATAGAGAGAGCTATTAGCAGAAAAGAATACAGAAAGTAAATGTGAGTTAATTTTGAACAAAAGAATATGAAGGCAAGAAATAGACTGTTAGGGCCATGTTCATCTGCCCTTTTTGGTACCTACTGCAATACTGCAGACTGTCTTTAATCTGTGGTTTAGCTTTCAATTTCTGATCACTAGAGATAGGGTCTGCGAGAGTCTCATGCCTTGTTGAATAAATTCAAGTAGATATAAATTACCATATAATGGTAAAATAAACTTTATAATTTCTGAAACATTACAGTCTCAATCTTGTGGCTAATGAAATTATTACTGTCTGAGAGGGTAATTTTATAACCAACTTGAATGTGTAAAACAGTGTTTTGCATGCTCTAGTAAATGCTTATAATATTACCCCAGCATATAGACTCATAAAAGACATTCCCGGTTTCAGTTTTGGTTATGGTGCTGAAACCGCCCCCAAATCCTTTTTCTCCCTGGTTTTGGTTTCAGCTGAAAGGTTATTTAAATTTTCAGCATGTTTTCAGTTTTGGCCAAAAATTACCATTTGTTTTCGGTGGAAACCAAAAATGTGTGCTTTCTCCTATTTGTCTCCATCTCTCCTCCCTCCAACAGGAGCTGCCCTTCCTTCTGTCTCCCCCCCCCCCCCCCCCCCAACCCACCCATAGGGCCCCTGAGCCTTTCTCACAATCCCAGGTGGTTTAGGGTTATAGTTGGGAAAGGAGTGATCCCCAATTACTCCTGCCCATTCCGGATCTGCTCTCAAATGACTGCCATGACTGGGGCATTGCTCCTGCTCTGACTACACCATTGGACCACAGGGATTGTAAAGTAGTCCTGGGGAGAGGGACTGCTCTTTGTATTCTTGTTTTTGTACTGAGATTGCAAGTAATGCAGTTATGATCCTGCAAAGTAGTTTATATGCTAAATGCATGCTTTTGATGGAAAATTTTAGCAATAATTTAAATCTGTAAATTTGGGAGGATAAACTCCTTAGGAATTAACCTCAGTGGAATTATGATGTCTACTGACACTCTAAGTGTAGCATCAGCCACTGTAAAAGCACTGTGGCTTTTAGTTTCAGTTTTCATTAGCTGCAGTCCATGTGTGTAGAAGCGATTTTGCTTAGAGGTAAAATACGGTCTTTCACTGTTTAAATTATATTCTAGCTTGAATACTGTGGGTTTAGCAGAGGGATACAAACTGCAAGCTCTGACAATCCCCAATGACCCTCACTGGTTCATATTCACACAACCAAAGGGATCCTTTTAGTAAGGTGCACTAACAGAGTTAGCATACACTAAATGATAATACTCCATAGGAATATAATGGGCATCTAATCATTTAGTGCATGCTAACATTAGCGTGCACTGTCTATTAGCATACCTTAGTAAAAGGACCCCTTAATTTTTTGGTTTCGGTTTCAACTTTGGCTGAAACCAGGTGACAAGTTTCAGTGCAGTTTGATTTCTGCCAAAAGCTTTCAGACAGTGTGGGTTAGCCTCTACTTTTGTTCTTTTACCTTTCAGCTTCTTCTCCAGCACCCCCTCTCTTGGGCTGGCGTCGAGGGGCCATGCCCCCCCAACCTACCTCATCTCTATGGTACTGGCAATCAGTCAAAAAACAGCGATGGTAGCCAAATACATCAAATTAAACAACAAAATAGTTACCAGCAAACCATGAAAAAATATACAAGGGTTGAATGAAAATTAATGCCTCCACCTCCATAATTCCTCAACAGATGGTAGTACAGATAGCTATATGTGTTCACCTATTCTTTGAAATCTCTTCCTTCACCTCAGTTAGTGAGAAGTGTATGTGTGAAGAGGCTGTTTTGGTTTTGCTTGGGAAATGGAAGCATTAAGTGAGCACTTGTCAGCGTGTTGTGATAGAATTTCTGACTGTTGAAGGAATCCCTTCAATTAAATTCACCTCTGTGTGCACGTTGTTTATGGTGATGACTTGTTGATGTAAGTACTATGCATCACTGGACCAAAAAATGTAGATTGTGGACTGGAAAGGGCTGATTTGTGTGATCAAAAATAAAGCGAACAGCCTGTGACATCAACAGATGAGTCTCACATGAGAAAAGACAAATTCATAAAGGACAATAGGAGGAACACTCACAGGAAATGGGTGATACACTTGGCATTTCACAGGAACATATGGGTTTCATTATTCTTGGATATTGAAAGGTTTATGCACGCTGGATTCTTCACATGATGACAGCAGAAATAAAGCTTCAAGACTTGAAATCTATCAGCAATTGCTGTCTCAATATGAGAATGAAGGTGAAGAATTTCTTCACAAGATCATGACTGCTGATAAAACATGAGATTATCATTCTAAACCAGAAACAAAGTGCCAATCCATGGGGTATCATTACAAAGGCTCACCTGCTTAGAAAAAAAAATCAAAACACAATCTTCTGCAGGAAACATTATGGTGGTAGAAAATAGCAGATCAGATCAGAAATCTTTATGCCAAGGTTTATACAGAAAAACTCAACACAGGACGTGTTTCACCTATGCAAGGGCTGCATCAAGGGCTCAAAAGTAACCAAGTAGTGTGAAATTGTGGTTTCACCAGCTTGACTCAGTTCTCTCAAGGAAAGCAGCAGCACAGCATTCTAGCACAGATCATTAAAGCCAACTTTTCCTGCAGCTTGATCAAAAGGATCCCAACATTTGGCATATAATAAATTATATGTCCAGAATAATCCATGTGGAGGGGCATTTTTAATATGATGTATAAATCCGATTTTGGATGTTTTGCAAAAAAAAAAAAAAAAATCTAAAAATCCAGTATGCGAAGATGGCCATTTTCAAACCAGAAAAGCGCCTAACTTTTTGTTTCAAAAATGTCCACTTGCTACACATTTTTGTGCCCAGTACATTTATCTTTTCAAATCATTTTTGGAAAAAAAAGCTGTCCAAGGGAAAAACAGACAAAATAAGCCATTTATATATTAGGATTTATTTACCGCCTTTTTGAAGGAATTCACTCAAGGCGGTGTACAGTAAGAATAGATCAAGCATGAACAACAGACAATTACAGCAGTAAAAATATTCAAAACAATACAAAGTATGGCATGGTATACTATTTTTACTCAACACAATCTGAATTACGGGAACCACTGGTTTTAATGATAGTGGGGATGGGACGACTTTCCTATGAAGAGAGGCTGAGAAGGCTAGGGCTTTTCAGCTTGGAGAAGAGACGGCTGAGGGGAGATATGATAGAAGTGTATAAAATAATGAGTGGAATGGATTGGGTGGATGTGAAGCGACTGTTCACGCTATCCAAAAATACTAGGACTAGAGGGCATGAGTTGAAGCTACAGTGTGGTAAATTTAAAACGAATCGGAGAAAATTTTTCTTCACCCAACGTGTAATTAGACTCTGGAATTCGTTGCCGGAGAACGTGGTACGGGCGGTTAGCTTGACGGAGTTTAAAAAGGGGTTAGATAGATTCCTAAAGGACAAGTCCATAGACCGCTATTAAATGGACTTGGAAAAATTCCGCATTTTTAGGTATAACTTGTCTGGAATGTTTTTACGTTTGGGGAGCGTGCCAGGTGCCCTTGACCTGGATTGGCCACTGTCGGTGACAGGATGCTGGGCTAGATGGACCTTTGGTCTTTCCCAGTATAGCACTACTTATGTACTTATGTACTTATGTACTTATTCTATTTCCCAGTTGGTAATTGAGTATTGCTCTCCCAACAGGTATCTAAGATACTACTTTTATCCAATTGGACCTCAATGCTTCCAAGCTTGACTGGTCTCAAAGAGATCACACTTTGCTCAATATTTAAATGAGCTACCACGCTATTAATGGAGCTAATCTTATCATTGGTCCATTTTCAGAAGGACCCGGTGCTCACCGGTTAATGTAAAAAAAACCCCAAAACCTAGGAGGAAAAACCATTAACCACGAGCCCTATGTCCATAAATATATCTTACAATTGAGAGAACAATATTCAATGATAAGATTAGCTCCATTAATAGCATGGCAGCTCATTTAAATATTGAGCAAAGTGTGATCTCTTTGAGACCAGTCAAGCTTGGAAGTGTTGAGGTCCAATTGGATAAAAGTAGTAACTTAGATACCTGTTGGGAGAGCAATACTCAATTACCAATGGGAAACAGAATAAGGAATTAGAATATGATATACTATTTACAATGTCAATACAATATGTAATAGAACATTATAAGTGATAGCAAAGGGTAAAGCAAAGATGTAACATATAGAAGGGTAAGAAAGTAGGAAGAGTTAGAAAGTAAGGTGATTGATTTAAAGAAAGTTGCACATGAGGTCAGAGAAATGGTTAAATGTTATCTCAGCTAGAGTAGGAGTGGATAAACATGTCCTGCTGCAGTATATGCAGCCTGAGTACTCCTTGTGTGTGTGAGTGAGACTAGCGAGTTAGTTACTTCTTCCAGTAAAGGCCTGGTTGAAGAGCCAAGCTTTCACCTCCTTCCTGAAGTAAAGATAGTCTTGTGTTAAGCGCAGCCTTTCAGGCAGTGCATTCCAGGGTGTGGGGGCTACTCCAGAGAAGGCTCTCTTGTGGGTATCACATCGTGTAGTGTCTTTTGGAGAGGGTGTGGATAGTAAAAGTCATTGGGAGGACCTTAGTGTCCTTGGCGGTGTGTGGAGGATCATCCTATTTTTCAGGTACTCAGGGCCATTTCCTTTCAGGGCCTTGAAGGTCAGACATAGAGTTTTAAATTTAGCCCTGCATTGTACTGGTAGCCAATGAAGTTTTTGCAAAAATAGTGTGATATGGTCACGTCGCTTGCAACCTTCTATGAGTCTTGCTGCTGCATTCTGAATCAACTGGAGCTGGTGCAGGCCCTTTGTAATCAGACCATTGTATAGTGCATTGCAGTAATCCATTGCGATATATGGGGGGAAACAGCATTATTAGTAGACTGGCCACACAGACATCCCAGCAATGCAGTGGAGCACCCTAGGGGGCACTACACTAGATTTCACAAAAATGGTCCCAGGTACATATCTCACCATCACCCTCCAAAACCCACCCAAAACCTACTCTACCTGACTATACACCACTACAATAGTCCTGATGCCTACAGGTGTCACTTATATGTAAGTACAGTAGGTTTATGGTTGGTTTTGTAGGGCTAACACTTTCCACCACAAATGTAACAGTTAGAGTGGGATATGGGCCTGGTTCCTTTCTTCTCTACAGTCCACTGCACTGACCACTAGGCTATTTCAGGGACCTGCTTGCTGATCTAATAGGACTGGCTATAACATTTGAAGCTGTCATAGAGGCTGGTATGTACTCTTTCTTTCACATCTTTGGGGGAGGGGGAGGTGGTTAGTGACCACTGGGGGAGTAAGAGGAGGGGTCACGCTTAAATCCCTCCAGTGGTTATCTCATCATTTAGGGCACTTTTTTGTGACAGGCATGATTGAAATAGGTCTAGACCAAATCATCTAACTTTTAGCCCTGGACGTGTTTGCTTTGTTCCAAGTTTTGGGAACACCCAAATCCCATTCCCAACATGCCCTCTTGTGATTTGGATGCACTGCAGAGAAAAACTTCTCAAATCCAAGTTTTGAAAATTGTGATTTGAATAGCACTTTATGCCATTTCTGAGACGTTTTCTCTTTTGAATATGAGCCCTTAAATCACCAAGAAGTTAATATTGAAATGATTTTATGCAGGTTGCACCACTGCCAACCACAAAAATGCTTCTCAAATCAACTTCATTGTTTTTAACTGTTAGACCAAGGCAAGAGGAAAATAAGGAAGAGAAGTAATCTATATTTTTGTTTCATTCAGCGATACACATACAAGCTTTTTTTTTTTTAATAACACCAAATCAGCATTTATAGATGTTTTTGTTTCTTTTTTAAGGAATTTCATTCCTTTGGGCTTATTATTCCTGTCTTCCGATAGTTTAAAATCTACTCACATACAGTAAATAAATTCAAAAGGTCCTTCTCAGTCACTCCACTAAAACAAATTAGGTTTATTCTTGAGAGTTCAATAAACAACATTTCATAACGAGGGCCATAATGGGTTTTTTAATTAAGTGAAGATGGGCATTTCAGAGAAGCAATTCTCATCAGTAAAATGTCATTGCAGTGGCCAGCTCATCCTAATTGTTTTGTTTTCTTCTAAATTCTGAAGGGCAGTAAGTGATCCTAATTTACATTCAGTTTTAATGTGAATGTATAAATATTTCTACACTTCATGTAAATCTTTTGTAGGATGTGATACATTATACTGGTATAAAATGAGGGTTATCCACAGATGTTCTTATACCTGACCACTCAAAACCATTTACTTTTAGTAATTTTTATGCTTATTTAATATCTCCCTTTCATTCAATCTGTGCTTTGCAACAGCATACCTAACCCTTCTCCCTTCACAACCCTTTAGTCATTGATCTCAAGTCTCACCACTAGGTCTCACTGTTGTATGCTCATTTAAATTCTGTCTTTCCTTCCTTCCCCTTCCCTGATTGCTTTCCTAGTCTTATCCAGCCCATGGAGCAAATTGTTAGCCCAGAAATTGAATCCAAATCAATTGCATAATGTGCTTGTAACTGAATCACTACTCCAGTATTTTACTTTGTTTTATATCATCGGTGGTTATTTTCATTTTATTTCATCTCTTGAATACATGCTAAAACATTTTAATATGCACTGAAACGTTTCAAACAGGACTAGGCAGCATCATTTCCATTCTAGTTTATTCATAGAAACAGACGTTGTGATTATTGAAGAAAATTGGAGAGAGTTGGATACTAGCTCCTACAATCTGAAAATACAATCCAAAAACCAAGCAGAATCCAAAAAATGACTGAAACAGGGTATTTTGCCTTCAAAGCACATACATTTTTTAAAAAATATAAAGCATAAACAATGCTTTTAAATGATACAGGAGTTTTATTATTATTATTCTGCTTGTTTTTTTTAATTGTATTTTTAGATTGCAGGAACTAGTATCCAATGCTCTAATTTTCTAGTTTACGTGGAGGGGCATAATTGAACGGGGTCGCTCATCTATAAGGGCGGCCATTTCTAATGACGGCCCCGTAAAGTGGCGTACCTGACTGTATTATCGAAACAAGATGGCCGGCCATCTTTCATTTCGATAATATGGTCGGAGCCGGCCAAATCTCAACATTTTGGCCACCCTTAGAGAACACCGGCATTACAGATCGCCGCCAATATTTTTCGCTGATAATGGAAACTAATGGCGACCATCTCAAACCCATCCAAATCCAACCATTTGGTCGTGGGAGGAGCCAGCATTTGCAGTGCACTGGTCCCCCTCACATGCCAGGACACCAACCAGGCACCCTAGGGGGCACTGCAGTGGACTTTACAAATTGATCCCAGGTGCATAGCTCCCTTAACTTGGGTGCTGAGCACCCCAACCCCCACTCCCCACAACTGTACACCACTACCATAGCCCTTAGGGATGAAGGGGGCACCTATTTGTGGGTACAGTGGGTTTCGGGTGGGTTTTGTAGGGCTCACATTTACCACCACAAGTGTAACAGGTAGGGGGGGATGGGCCTAGGTCCGCCTGCCTGAAGTGCACTGCACTACCCACTAAAATTGCTCCAGGGACCTGCATAGTGCTGTGATGGAGCTGGGTATGACATTTGAGGCTGGCATAGAGGATGGCAAAAAATGTTAAAAAAAATTTTTATATGGGTGGGAGGGGGTTGGTGACCACTGGGGGAGTAAGGGGAGGTGATCCCCGATTCCCTTCGTGGTCATCTGGTCAGTTTGGGTACCTTTTCAAGGCTTGATCATGAACAAAAAAGGACCAACTAAAGTCAGTCAAATGCTCGTCAGAGCCGGCCTTCTTTTTTCCATTATCGGCCGAGGTTGCCATCTCTTAACCAAGCCCCCCATCCCGCCTTCGGTACTGTGCCGACATGCTGCCTTGAACTTTAGCCGGCCCTGCGATGGAAATCAGTTGAAGCCAGCCAAAATCGGCTTTCGATTATACCGATTTTCCGGGCCTAGGAGAAGGTCGGCCATCTCCCGATTTGTGTCGGAAGATGGCCGCCCTTCTCTTTCGAAAATAAGCAGGTTGCTGTGCTTGATCTATATAGAATATGGCACATTCTGTTTCTTGGGAACAAATGTTAAATTTTTTAGAGGCTCAGTTTGTGGTGCCTAATGCAGCTTAGTTAAAGAGAACCATTGAGACTTTATGCACCAACATTCCCAAAATGTCTGCTGTGAATGTCCTGAGTAATGATAGTTTCACATACATTTGAATCTAATTTGGTTGGCTTGGCCATAGTCTGTTTTCCCATTTCTCTCCTTTCTCTCCTTCATCATTGATTTACCCCTTCCCTCCCCCTTGTTTTTCCCCTTCACCCCTTTTTTAACTTCCCTTCCCCTTCTTCCCCTTTTATCTCTCTTTTTCTTTCCTATTTTCTTCCCCCATTTCTCCTTTGTTTCCTTTTCTCTTTTATATTCTCCCTTCCTTCTCCCTTCTGTTCCCCTCCCCCTCCCATCACCTCCCTTTTTTCTTTCTCTATTTCTCCTTTTTCCTCTCACCTCTATGTTTTATTTCCCTGTTGTTTTCCTTTTTCTTTTAACCCTAACTTTCCTTAATTTACCCCTATTATATTGTTTTGTTTTATCATCGGCAATACATGGATAGTCAGTTAACAAGCAATATGTCCTCTCTTTTAGCTTGACTTTTTATTTAACATGCAACAGTCAAGGTTGGCTGTTCATCGCTGTTCATCACCAAACCTTGTCGGTGACACATCTGTAGGTATTTTTTAAAATAAACTTTTTTTTAGTCATACAGATATGCATATATTCTTGAGTGGTAATCTAGTCAGAGTTATAATATATTTTTTGACAATTTTAGGTGTACCCCATATTTGTGAAGTTTCCTTATCACTAATGGTATTCAGTTGCCTTTCTTTGTGGTTTGTTTTTAAGTTGCCTTCATAGGCGGTCGGTGGCCCAACTGTTTGGGGAGGCTAAAGGGGGCAGGGTTAGGAGTGGGGCCAGGGGTGGAGCTTAAATCCATAATTGTCTGATAACACACAGAAAAAATAAATAAATAAAAATAAAAGTCACAATTAATACCTTTTATTAAATGTAGATATTAGATATGTATCATATGTCAAAGAATAAAGTGGTTGCTCAAATCATATTCTAAGCACAATTGCTCAACTGCAAAACACTATGCACAACTTTGGGCAAAAACACACTCAGAACCTTACTGTACCATAAATATTACACTGGGCAGAACCTAATACACCAATATACCACCCATACAGAAAATGCAGACCGTCAACAATATGAAACAAGGGATCATATCATCACAATTCTCATGTAGAGCCACAAAACACCCTAATTCATGTTTAGTGTGGGATAAAATGCCATAAATAAGTAAATAAATATACAGTGGTGGAAATAAGTATTTGATCCCTTGCTGATTTTGTAAGTTTGCCCACTGACAAAGACATGAGCAGCCCATAATTGAAGGGTAGGTTATTGGTAACAGTGAGAGATAGCACATCACAAATTAAATCCGGAAAATCACATTGTGGAAAGTATATGAATTTATTTGCATTCTGCAGAGGGAAATAAGTATTTAATCCCTCTGGCAAACAAGACCTAATACTTGGTGGCAAAACCCTTGTTGGCAAGCACAGCGGTCAGACGTCTTCTGTAGTTGATGATGAGGTTTGCACACATGTCAGGAGGAATTTTGGTCCACTCCTCTTTGCAGATCATCTCTAAATCATTAAGAGTTCTGGGCTGTCGCTTGGCAACTCGCATCTTCAGCTCCCTCCATAAGTTTTCAATGGGATTAAGGTCTGGTGACTGGCTAGGCCACTCCATGACCCTAATGTGCTTCTTCCTGAGCCACTCCTTTGTTGCCTTGGCTGTATGTTTTGGGTCATTGTCGTGCTGGAAGACCCAGCCACGACCCATTTTTAAGGCCCTGGCGGAGGGAAGGAGGTTGTCACTCAGAATTGTACGGTACATGGCCCCATCCATTCTCCCATTGATGCGGTGAAGTAGTCCTGTGCCCTTAGCAGAGAAACACCCCCAAAACATAACATTTCCACCTCCATGCTTGACAGTGGGGACGGTGTTCTTTGGGTCATAGGCAGCATTTCTCTTCCTCCAAACACGGCGAGTTGAGTTCATGCCAAAGAGCTCAATTTTTGTCTCATCTGACCACAGCACCTTCTCCCAATCACTCTCGGCATCATCCAGGTGTTCACTGGCAAACTTCAGACGGGCCGTCACATGTGCCTTCCGGAGCAGGGGGACCTTGCGGGCACTGCAGGATTGCAATCCGTTATGTCGTAATGTGTTACCAATGGTTTTCGTGGTGACAGTGGTCCCAGCTGCCTTGAGATCATTGACAAGTTCCCCCCTTGTAGTTGTAGGCTGATTTCTAACCTTCCTCATGATCAAGGATACCCCACAAGGTGAGATTTTGTGTGGAGCCCCAGATCTTTGTCGATTGACAGTCATTTTGTACTTCTTCCATTTTCTTACTATGGCACCAACAGTTGTCTCCTTCTCGCCCAGCGTCTTACTGATGGTTTTGTAGCCCATTCCAGCCTTGTGCAGGTGTATGATCTTGTCCCTGACATCCTTAGACAGCTCCTTGCTCTTGGCCATTTTGTAGAGGTTAGAGTCTGACTGATTCACTGAGTCTGTGGACAGGTGTCTTTCATACAGGTGACCATTGCCGACAGCTGTCTGTCATGCAGGTAACGAGTTGATTTGGAGCATCTACCTGGTCTGTAGGGGCCAGATCTCTTACTGGTTGGTGGGGGATCAAATACTTATTTCCCTCTGCAGAATGCAAATAAATTCATATACTTTCCACAATGTGATTTTCCGGATTTAATTTGTGATGTGCTATCTCTCACTGTTACCAATAACCTACCCTTCAATTATGGGCTGCTCATGTCTTTGTCAGTGGGCAAACTTACAAAATCAGCAAGGGATCAAATACTTATTTCCCCCACTGTAAACTTTTAATCTTGAGCACCTGATTCTCAAAGTCGACATATTCCAAACACTATAATGAAAAGAAAATGATCGTTTCTACCTTTGCTTTCTGGTGACTTTCTGATCATGCTGGTCCAGTATCCAATTCTGCTGCTATCTGTCCTCAGTGCAGGTCAGGAAGTCATCCTCTTTAAATATCTCCCTGGCAACCCAGGACACCCCTCCCCTCTCCCAGCAGTAAGGTAAACAAACCATAAACCAATTTCTACAACTGCTAGAGGGCTTTCACTGCAGCTCCTGCTGTGAGGATGGAGGTAAATCAACAATTTAAACCTCTCTGAGCACAGCAGGGGAGGCTTAGCCTGTCCAAGCCTCTTATACCGGGCGCCTATGGTTGCCTTTGTATTTATGTTACGTTTGAGGAGTGCTGTTACTTTACAATAATTGAGACTTTTCTTTTTGCTATACATTTACAATCACATATGTTTTTATATATTGCAAATTTAGGGGTCTGTTTACAAAGCAACGCTAGTGGCTGTCCTTATGCTAGTGCCAACATGGCCCGAATGGCACATGGACAGCTACTAGAAATGCTTAGTAAACCGGAACATTAGATTTTATTCAAAATTTATGTCATTATTTATGGAGTTTTATTTATTAATTTTAAAGCAAATTTAGGGGGTCTTTTACTAAAGCACAGTAGCATTTTTAGCTCACTCTAAAAATCAGCTGGCATTAAACGCTGAGACACCTATTATATTCCTAAGGGTGTCTCAGCGTTTAGCACCTCCTGATTTTTAAAGCAAGCTAAAAAATGCTAGTACACCTTAGTAAAAGACCCCCGTACTGGTTATTTGAAATTAATGTCACTATTCTTTTAAGGTTTTTATATATATAGTTGCTTCTTTATATATACATGATTTTCTGTTCATACAACTGCATATGACTCCTGACGCAGACATTATTTGCCGAAACACAGCCATGTTCAGTCCTTTTATCTGTGGCCACAAACACATAAGTACATAAGTATTGCCATACTGAGACAGACCAAAGGTCCATCAAGCCCAGCATCCTGTTTCTAACAGTGGCCAAAAGTACCTGGCAAGATCCCAAAACAGTACAATATATTTTATGCCTCTTATCCTAGAATAAGCAGTGGATTTTCCCCAAGTCCATTTTAATAATGGTCTATGGACTTTTCTTTTAAGAAGCCATCCAAACTTTTTTTAAAACCCCGCTAAGCTAACTGCTTTTACTGCATTCTCTGGCAATGAATTCCAGAGTTTAATTACACATTGAGTGAAGAAATATTTTCTGTGATTTGTTTTAAATGTACTACTTTGTTGCTTCATCGCGTACCCTCTAGTCCTAGTATTCTTGGAAAGAGTAAACAAATGATTCACGTCTACCCGTTCCACTCCACTCATTATTTTATGTGCCTCTGTCATATCCCCCCTCAGCTGTCTTTTCTCTAAGCTGAAGAGCCCTAGCTGCTTTAGCCTGAATATATGTAAACTGCTTTGAATGTAGTTGCAAAAACCTCAGAAAGGCGGTATATCAAGTCCTATTTCCCTTTCCCTCATAGGTAAGTCATCCCATCCCCTTTATCATTTTTGTTGCCCTTCTCTGTACCTTTCCTAATTCCACTATATCTTTTTTGAGACGCAGCGACCAGAATTGAAACAATATTTGAGGTGCGGTCGCACCATGGAGCGATAAAAAGGCATTATAACATCCTCATTTCTGTTTTCCATTCCTAGTTGATGAATTGAGTATTAGACTTCTTTTTTTTCCCCAATTGGATCGCCTCTATTTGTTCATTTGCCTCACTGTTTCATCCTGTAATTTATATGCTGGACACTTTGAGAAGTTGTTTCTGACTAATCTTCCTTATAGCCAACATGTGAAACTGAAGAAGAGATTTATTGATGACATTTTCATTATTTAGGCAGGCACTGAACTTCAATTACAGCAATTCATTGTGTGGTTGAATAACTGTGATCTAAATCTGAACTTTGTTTATATTTATCCTTAAAATCAGATTACATTTTTGGCTCTTAAGTTAACAGTAATGGAGAATGGGTTTCATTTTCCATTTTTCATAAGGTAACTGACAGGAATACTTTATTTTGCATTGCTCACTGCTTACCAATCTTTTTGTCCTTGTGACTTCATGACTGTGGCCAGATAAAATAGTGTGACCCCCTGGAGATGAAACTATGATGAGCCCACCTAAGTCATGATCCCAAAAGTAGGTTTTGTGGCCCCATTTTGGGTCCTGACCAACAGTTTGGGAAGCTCTGGCATAGATAGTTGTTATCTGAGGAAGCTGAGAGAACATATTCCAGTAGGGCAATTCCTACAAAGCTTCCATAGTCTGAAAAGTAGAGGTCTTTTGAGAGTTTTACATGTTGGCGTGCAGGACTACTTACAGTACTTCCCACTATATTTTTATTGCAACTGAGAATAGTATTCGATAAACATTACTGCATGTTATACAGACAGATCAATCCAAACTACATTAGAAGACTCCTGTGTCAGGCTGGTGGGCCAAAACACGGCCATATCAAGTCACTGTTGTTGGCTAATAAATCTTCTAGAATACTGCAGTATCATCTGTTTATTTCTGAGTCACCTTCACTGTTTTCTTAGCATTATGGTCCTGTACATATATAGATGCCTTGGGCTTTCTTCTTTTATTGTTTTTTTTCAATCTAGACATGTATTTTTGTTTTTATGCTTTGATTCACTTTAGATTTTATTATTCATGGTTACATCTCTTTGTATGTCTTTTTTATATTTGTGTATTGGTTTCATGACTCCTGAAGCAAGTGTTTATTCTGAAACATGGCACCATGTTGAGTCTAGGTTTAATAATTAATACCTCAATAAACTGTTCATCCATGGTTTTTACTTTGGGATTTTCCCTGTGTCTGCCTGGAAGGCCACGCATTTCTCTCTACTATACCTGAACATAAGAACATAAGAGTAAACATACTGGGTCAGACCGATGGTCCGTCTAGCCAACAGTGGCCAAGCCAGGTCACAAGTACCTGGCAGAAACCCAAATCATGGCAACACTCCATGCTACCAATCCCAGGGCAAGCAGTGGCTTCCCCATGTCTGTCTCAATAGCAGACTATGGACATTTCCTCTAGGAATTTGTCTAAACCTTTTTTAAACCCAAATACTCTAACTGCTGTTACAACATCCTCTGGCAATGAGTTCCAGAGCTAACTATTCGTTGAGTGAAAAAATATTTCCTACTATTTGTTTTAAAATTATTTTCATGTAACTTCCTTGACTGTCCCCTAGTCTTTATACTTTAGGAATGAGTAAAATACTCATTCTACACCACTCAGGGTTTTGTAGACCTCAATCATATCTCCCCTCATTTGTCTCTTTTTCAAGCTGAAGAGTCCTAACCCCTTTATCCTTCCCTCAAAAGAGAGGAGTTCCATCCCCTTAATCATTTTGGTCACTCTTCTTTGAACCTTTTCTAATGTTGATATATCTTTTTTGAGATACGGTGACCAGAACTGAATGCAGTACTCAAGGTGAGGTTGCACCATGGAGCAATACAGAGGCATTATAGTAATTTTGGTCTTATTCACCATCCCTTCACTAATAATTCCTAGCATCCTGTTTGCTTTTTTTGGCTGCTGCCACACATTGAGAAGAAGATTTCAGCGTATTATCTACAACAACACGTAGATCTTTTTCTTGGCTGCTGACCCCCAAGGTGGATCCTAGCCTCAGATAACTATGATTCAGATTATTCTTTCCAATGTTCATCACCTTGCATTTATCCACATTAAATTTCATCTACCATTTAGATACCCAGTCTTCCAATTTCCTAAGGTCTTTCTGAAATATTTCACAGTCCGTATATGCTTTAACAACCTTGAATAGTTTTGTGTTATCTGAAAATGTAATTGTTGTTCCGTTTTCCATATCATTTATAAATATGTTAAATAGTACTGGTCACAGTACTGATCCCTGCAGGACTCCACTGTTCACCCTCCTCCATTGAGAGAAATATCCATTTTAGCGTAACCTCTGTTTTCTGTCTAATAACCAATTCCTAATCCACACAAGAACATTGCCTCCTATCCTATTACTCTAATTTTCTTAGGAGTCTCTCATGAGGAACTTCATCAAAAGCTTTCTGAAAATCTAACACTACATCAACCGGCTCACTTTTATCCACATGTTTATTCATGTCTTCAAAGAAATGAAACAAATTGGTGAGGCAAGACTTCCCTTGGCTGAACCCATGCTGACTCTATCCCATTAAACCATATTTGGCTACATGTTCTATAATTTTATTCTTTATAATAGTTTCCACTATTTTGCCTGGCACTGAAGTCAGACTTACTGGTCTGTAATTTCCTGTATCACCCCTGGAACTCTTTTTAAAAATCTGTGTCACATTGGCCACCCTCCAATCTTCAGGTACTATGGAAAAGTTTAACGACATGATGCATATTACTAACAGCAGATCAGCAATTTCATGCTTCAGTTCTTTAAGTACCCTTGGATGTATGCCATCCAGTCCAGGTTATTTACTACTCCTCAATTTTTGATTTGGCTCAGTACATCTTCCAGGTTCACCAAGATTTCTTTCAGTTCCTCCATGTTATCACCCTTGAAAACCATTCCTGGTACTGTGAATTTTAGCCTGTGCAGCAAGTTTCTCTTCATATTCTCTTTTAGCCTTCTGTATTAATGCTCTGCTTCTGACTTGCAAGTGCTTATGTTGTTTCTTATTTATTCATCTGGGTCATTTTACCATTCTTTGAAGGACATTCTTTTGGCTATAATAGCCTCTTTCACTTCACTGTTTAACCATGTTGGCTGTCATTTTCTCTTCTTTCCACCTTTGCGAATATGTGGAATGAATCTGGTCTGGGCTTCCAAGATGGTGTTTTTGAATAACATCCACACCTAATTTAGTGTCCTAACCTTTGCAGCTGATCCTTTTAGCTTCTTTGTAACCATTTCCCTCATTTTATTATAGTCCTTTTGAAAATTAAATGCAGCTACAGTAGATTTCCTTTGTGGGTTCATCCCAGATAGTAGCTTAAACTTGATCATGTTATGTTCACTGTTTCCTAGGGGACCCAAGACCACCACCTCTCACATTATGCCCTGCACACTACCAAGGATCAGATCCAAAATGGCTCCCCCTCTTGTCGGTTTCTGACCCAATTGCTCCATGAAACAGTTGATTATTACATCTAGAAATGTTATCTCCCTAGCACTCCCTGATGTAACATCCAGCCAATATTAGGGTAATTGAAATCACCCATTATTACTGTGTTGCCTAATTTGCCAGATTTCCCAATTTCTGTAAACATTTTTTCATCTGTCTGTTCATTCTATCTTAGTGGACGATAGTGCAGCCCTACAAAAATGCTCCTTCCTTTCACAAATGGAATTTCTATCCATAATGATTCCACATTGCTATCTGTTTCATGTGGAATGTTTATTTTATTTGACTCAATTCCATCTTTAACATATAGCTCCAATTTGATCTTTTCTATCATTGTGATACAATTTGTACTCTGTTAACACAGTGTCCCATTGATTGTCCTCCTTCCACCAAGTTTCTGATATGCCTATTATCAGTGGCGTACCAAGGGGGGGCAGTGGGGGCGGTCTGCCCTGAGTGCACGCCGCTGGGGGGGTGCCGCGCGCCGGTCAGCGTCGTTTGTTTCCATGCTCCCTCTGCCCTGGAACAGGTTACTTCCTGTTCCGGGGCAGAGGGAGCATGGAAACGAACGACGCTGACCGGCACGAAGCACCCCCCCCAGCGGCGTGCACCCGGGGGTGAGGGGGTTCTTTCGCCGGGGCGGGGTCGCGCTGCACGGGGGGTGCTGCACCCGGGTGGTGGGGTGCATCGGCGATCCGCCCCAGGTGTCAGCACCCCTAGGAACGCCACTGCCTATTATTTATATCTACCTCATCATTTAGTGTTATAAACTCTAACTCTCCCATCTTATATTTTAGGCTTCTAGCAATTGTATACAGGCACTTCAAATTGTGTTTTTTTCCTTGGATCTACAAGCTGCTTAGAAGTTGACAGGGATCATGTGCATCCTTTATCCTGCTCTCTCATGAAGCACACCAGGCTTATTTCTAGCATTATTGAAACTTCAAGGATAGTCCACACTGAATCATGTGCTCTTGAATGACTGCCGGCTCCCCCTCTATTCTAGTTTAAAAGCTGCTCTATCTCCTTTTTAAAAGTTAGCACCAGCAGACTGGTTCCATCCCAGTTAAGGTGGAGCCCATCCTTTCGGAACAGTCTTCCCCTTTCCCAGAATATTGCCCAGTTCCTAAAAAACTAAAATCTCTCATCCCTGCACCGTCTCAGCCATGCATTGAGACTTTGGAGCTCTGCCTGCCTTTTAAGGCCTGCACATGGAATGGGGAGCATTTCTGAAAATGCTACCCTGGAGGATCTGGACTTCAGCTTTTTACCTAAGAGCCTAAATTTGGTTCAAGAACCTTCTTCCCACATGTTCCTCTGCCATTGGTACCCACATGTACCAAAACAACCAGCTCCTCCCCAGTACTATCTAAGATTCTGTCTAGGTGATACATGAGGTCCACCACCTTTGCACCTGGTTCTGGTTATCTTTTTTTTTTTTTTTTGTGGGGGGGGGGGGGGGGGGGTATCCTGTGTCTCTATTTGCTTGGTTAGATTTAGAAAGAATCCCATATTTCATGACCATATCAGGTTCCTGTTTGACCTAAATATGGCCATGATGTTCTGTGAAGAGATGGGATTTTGTTTACAATGATATGGGAAATGCCAATTTTTATTTTTTTTTATTTTTGTTACATTTGTACCCCGTGCTTTCCCACTCATGGCAGGCTCAATGCGGCTTACAGGTACTTATTTGTACCTGGGGCAATGGAGGCTTCAGTGACTTGCCCAGAGTCACAAGGAGCTGCCTGTGCCTGAAGTGGGAATCGAACTCAGTTCCCCAGGACCAAAGTCCACCACCCTAACCACTAGGCCACTCCTCCACTTTAATAATAAGAAAAACAAGCCAAAAAAAGCTCACAAAAATTAATGTTTGTTTACCAATAATAATAGACACTTTTTTGAGATAGTGTGCAGTATTGCAAAGAGGCACCCATTGTGCATGCTTGAACACTGTGCATAGTACATACTCCTTCAGAAAGAGTACATCCTCTTTGCACATAATGCAGCCTCTTTCAACGGAGTGTGCACTCAACGACTTTACTCCCGTGACAAAAAAATAGTCAAACATAAAAGAATAAAATAAACATTCCCAGAAATGGCACATGACATAAAAAGTTTCTAGCTGCCCACCCCTAGTTCTGTGTTTATCAAAGATGTTCATGGTACAAACTGTGAAATGGAGAATGTGGCTCTTACAGCAGGTGGTCTATATCTTGCCAAAAAGAAAATTGTGAAAGATGCTCCTTCTCCCTATGACATGAATTATAAAGATAGATGGACAAAGAGGCACACCAATTTTCATTTTACCTTGCTGAAGGTAGGCGGGAAGGCAATGACAGAGTGGTTATTACTAATAACAGTGAAAGAAAAATATGATAAGATTCAACTCCCTATAATAAGATGCTTTGTGCTTCCCCTTTCTGTAAGAAAAATTGCTCACATTTTAATTTCTAAAGCTACCTGTTTTTGTTAGATTTATTTTTCAATATTCCAAAAAAAGAAAGAAGAAAAAGAAAGCTCTAATGATAAAGTCTTAACATGCAGAGGCTGCTATTTTTTTCAGGGGATGCTTTGTTGTTAATTGTGCAAGCTGATGTGCTAAAACCTAATTCAACCAGAAGAGGTGAGGATCACCACTAAGCATAGACATGGGGAAGCCACTGCTTGCCCTTGGATTGGTAGCATGGAATGTTGCCACTGTTTTTCTGCCAGGTACTTGTACTGTGGATTGGCTACTGTTGGAAACAGGGTACTGGGCTAGATGGACCATTGTTCTGACCCAGTATGGCTATTCTTATGTTCTTATGTTATTCCATATTTTATCCCTCCTCCAAAAAAGTTCCCATGTATTCTCAGCTGAAGTAAGGTGAGAACAACCAATCTTTGTCATTCATCCTTTAAAGAATAAAGCTTCTTTCAAGGCCTGGAAATGACACCTAAAGAAAACTGACATTGTTATCACTTTGCATCTACTCACATTAAATTTAATTTGCCATTTGGATGCCCAGTTTCCCAGTCTCCTAAGCTTTTCTTGCAGTTTCTCACAATCCTCTTGTGATTTAACAATTCTGAATAGCTTTATGTCATCAGCAAATTTGATCACCTTACTCATTCCTGCTTTTCAAGTCATTTATAAATATGTTAGAAGTTGACAGGGATAATGTGTATCCTTTATCCTGCTCCTTTATGAAGCATGGATCCCAGAACAGATCCCTGTGGAACCCATTGAGAATATTGACCATAAGAACTGGCATACTGGGTCAGACTGAAAGTCCATCTAGCCTCCAATATTGGCCAATCCAAGTCACAAGTACCTGGCAGAATCCCCCAAAATAGCAAGCTTTCATGTTACCACCCATTTAACCCTACTCTCAAGCTTGGCAATCGGCATTGTGACACATCCTTACTCAGTCTTAAATAAGCAATAACACAGCCCAATTGCTGTGAATGTTCAAGAAAAGGTGGCTTATTGTGGCCACAGGATAAACAGATCAAAACTCAATATAAATTTCTCAGGAACTTAAGTGTGATCTGCCTTGAGAGATACAGAGCACATTATCTACAGTTTTGTATAGACAGTATACCTCTTTAATGAGGGTGATGACTGTAAAAGTTGCCCACCCCCTCACCATTGCAACAGACATACCTGCTTATGTTCGAAAGAGAAAAACGCCTATAGTGCGACCTAAATCGGGAGATTGACGTTTATCTCGCAAAGACACCGAAATCAGTATAATCGAAAGCCGATTTTGGGCGTTTCCAACTGCACTCCATCGCGGAAATGAATAAAGTTGACGGGGGCGTGTCAGAGGCGTGGTGGAGGCGGAACTGGGGCGTGGTTATCAGCCGATAGGCGTCTTTAGCTGATAATGGAAAAAAAAAGGCGGATTTTGGGTCACTTTTTTGGACCCTTTTTTTCACGAACAAGTCCCAAAAAAGTGCTCCAACTGCCCAGGTGACCACTGGAGGGAATCGGGGATGACCTCCCTGGATTCCCCCAGTGGTCACTAACCCGCTCCCACCAAAAAAATCCCACTTTACAAACTTTTTTTCCAGCCTCTATGCCAGTCTCAAATGCCCTACCCACCTCCATGACAGCAGAATGTGTTCGATCCTGTCACAGCCTTTCCCTGGGTCAGATGTGGTTCTTGGGTGCAGTACAGGGTCACATCAGCATTGCATTGTGGTGGGTGTAGGGTATTGGGCTCCGTGATTTCATTAGCTTGTGTTACAGTGTCACGATGTTGGTAGTTGGTAGGCTCTTCTCCCATGGTGCTTTTCCCCCTGCCTACTGGGTCAGAGTGTGCCCTGTTGTGTTTCCTGTTGTAGTCCATGCGGTAGTGGCCATTTTTGTAAGCCAGTTTTAGTTCCCTTTCCTGTGTTAGCCACGTTACAGAACTTAGTTCTTCCCTTGAATGTGACTGAAAGAGGGCATTGTACAGCATTCTGCCAGCTCTGACCTACTGCTCATCTCAGTACCAGGGAGACTCTTTGCCAGTGGGGCACAACCTCTGATCTGCAGTTAACTGTGAGTAAACGCGGTTATTCCTATAAAGGACGTTTTCAGAGAGATTAGTCTTCAGGTGTCAACTGGTGTGCCAATGTTATACAGCAACAACAAGTCCTAGAGGCCTGCGTGTATGCAGGTCCCTGGAACACTTTTAGTGGGTACCGCAGTGCACTTCAGCCAGGTGGCCCCAGGCCCATCCCCCCCACCTGTAACACTTGTGCTGGTAAATGGGAGGCCTCCAAAACCCACTGTACCCACATGTAGGTGCCCCCTTCACCCCTAAGAGCTATGGTAGTGTTGTACATTTGTGGGTAGTGGGTTTTGGGGGAGGGGGGTTGGGAGCTCAGCACCCGTGGTAAGGGAGCTATGCATCTGGGAGCTTTTTCTGAAGTCCACCGCACTGACCTAGGGTGCCCAGTTGGTGTCCTGGCATATCAGGGAGGCCAGTGTACTACGAATCGTGGCCCCTCCCATGACCAAATGGCTCAGATTAGGACGTTTTTGAGCTGGGCGTTTTTTGTTTCCATTATCGCTAAAAAAAACAAACGCCCAGCTCAAAAATGTCCATTTTTTCGAAAATATGGTTCGGCCCGCCCCTTCACAGACCCGTTCTCGGAGATAAACGCCCATGGAGATAGGCATTTCCGTTCGATTATGCCCCTCTTTATCTCTCATCAAGGGACTTGCCATCAAAGCACAGTGCCTTCTTATAACTCCAATAAGAATCAAACCCATCTTATGGAAGTATGAGTCACTTCTGTTCCATTATAGCTAGGAGTATATTATGGTCGTCGACCGTAGAAGCCATGAACAACCACTTCTGTCCTCCTTAAAATGGTATACAAATAACCAGACTACGATAAACTGGAAGGGTTACACTCTACTTTTCCACTAATACCCTGGATATGCTGTGTACTCATTCAAGGTTATCCACATTATGCTGGAACATGCGTGCAACATTCATTGCTGTGCATTCTTATGAATGGAAAGGGGCAGAGAGGGATGGAAAGCACACCTTTATCAAGTCTCAAGCAGCATTATTACAGAGGTCTGGGAGCATCAGGCTTCAAACCCATGGCTCATTGTAATTTGACCACATTTTAAAGGGTTGTGATGCTGTCGCCCCATCCTCAATCAGCACCTACACTCCTAATCAAGGCCCCAACCTCCCCCCAATACTGATAACATTCTACACCCTGATTAGGACCCCTTACACCTGATCTGATTCCCCATACCCCAAGATCCCTCCCCAGCATTCCCAGGGGCCTTCAAGCATATATCTGTAGTCTAATTGGTCCCAGGGCAGAAGCAATCCCCCATCGCTCCTGCCTTTGCCAGCACCATCTGGCAATATGACACCCTTAGTGGTAGTCTCGCAGGTGTCCAATTGACAGTAGGCTGTAGAGATCTTATTGGTTGCTAGTGCTAATATTTCTTGTGTGATATGGGCAAAATTTATCCAAGTTCGGTCGGCTTGGTATTTTTCTGAGCATGGGTCTAGCTCATTTAGGAAGGTATCAAGGTTGGTGTAGTCCTGTAACATATTTTTGCATAGATCGACAATTTTGCCTTTGAAGTAGTTAGTAAGATCGTCTGCTGTTGGGATTCCTAATTTTGTTGAGGACACTGGTTTTGTGTCTATTAATTTATCCAGTAGCTTGTAAAACATTTTTATGTCTTTGTAGTTGTTCATTATAGTAGTTCCGTTTGGATTTTTTGATTTCATATTTGTATTTTCTATATGATTCTTTCCAAGTGTTTAGATTATGATCGTTTTTGTTTTTTCTCCAGGCTCGTTTGAGTTGTCTGGTTCTAGATTTTAATTGTTTCACATTTTCGTTGATCTATGGGTTCCTGTTTGGTTTGTGAATGTTTTTTGTTCGTAAAGGAGCTAATTCATTTAGAACGGTGATACATCTCGATTCCCAATCTGCAAGATAGTTGATGGAATCAGATGGAATAGACCAATTGTTGTAATAAATTGATTGCCAAAATGCAGTTGTGTCCACTTTATCTCTGGTTTGGTAAGATTTTTTTTCATCAGCTTTGAGATGCCCATTCTTCAGCCAATGTAGGGTCAGATTTAATTTGAAGTGATCTGACCATGGAATTTCCATCCATTTGTGGTCAATGACTTTAATGATTTGGTCTGATGCAAATTTATGGGTTAGCAGGTCAAGTGTGTGGCCTTTTCTGTGGGTGGCATTCAGATGTGGCCATTCGAAATCCCATAGTTGGAAGAATTCCTTACAATCTTGGACACCAGTTGAGTTTGGTTCGTCTAAATGAAGGTTTATGTCCCCAATGACTAGTATGTTGAGTTAGATGTACAAGTGGCCGATATGAAATCCATTAGGGTTATATATGCTTCGCTCCAAGTGCCTGGTGGTCTGTAGAATAGGATGCAAGTTAGATTGCCGGCTATACATTTATGTTGCAATCTGATTGAGGCAATTTCTAGTTGAGGTGTGATTGATTCAGCAGTGGTTTCTAAAGTGAGATGGGATCTGTAGATTATGGCAATGCCTCCGCCTCTTTTACCTATTTTGGTCCAGTGTGTAATGTTGTATCCTGGAGGGCAAAGGTCCAGTATTATGAAATCTTTTTGGTCGATGATCCAGGTTTCGCTGATGAAGAGTAAATCTAAGGTTTCCGATGTGATCCAATCTTTTATAATTTCTGTTTTATTTACTGTTGATCTGGCATTGATGTAACCTATTTGAATTGTAAGGTATGAATCTTCCGTAATGGTAAAAGTGGGAATCTTTATTAGTTGTCGTTTGTATGATGATTTGGATTTATTAGAGCTTTGTTGTGTTGGCTGTGCAGTTTGTTTGTGGGATAATGTTTTGCTGTTGTAAGTTCTGTTGACGGTTTGGTTGAGGTTGGTGTGTCTGGTAATCCTGAATCGGCTGTGTAGTAATGGTATGGTGTTATAATCATTGAGAGGTGTGGCTAACAGTATTTGGACCAATATTAAGGAGTAGATTCCTAGGAGTAATTTCAATATGTTCATTCTGGCTCCTTTGTGTAATAGCAAGTGCTTTCGGTTTTGCAGTTTCTCAGGGGATCCTATGTGATCTGTTGCATGTTAAATGACTTCTAAGAATGAACTCATGGGGTAGAGTGGAGTGTTGTTAGGGGTAATGTTTTATGAAGTGAGGTTTATCTGGACTAAGTTTGTGAAGTAAACACACTTTGTTGTGCATGTAAAAGTATGAGAATGATGAAGGAAGAGGGTATATGAATTCGTGGGTGTTTATGATATGGTACCCAGTTATGCTCTGCTTCTTTTTCTCAAGGGTGTATCCAGTCGATTGGTAATTGTGCCGTTTAGTGTGTGAATGTATGAAGGTGAGTGTATGTTGGAGTGTTGATGTGGTTCGAGGACAGTCAGTCATGGACTTTGCTCGTGGGTCCAAGGTCGTAGGCTCCAATTGCAACTTGGACAATCCTGCAAGTGTCATACCTTCTATTTTTAGGTCTTCCCTTCCATTTCCTCTATGACCTTGGTAGCGACCTGTCCTGTAAGGAGTAAGGATCCTATCCATGTATGTGTTGGCTTATACACGTTTATGCTGCCATGTTGACCCCATTGCAATTTTAGACATTGATGCTTATACAATGGATGTTCCCATCACACATATCCAGCGCATACATGTCCATTTCTGCACTTCCTGTTCTAAAATACTAGTGGAACTTGACAGGGCCCAACTTCACTGTCTCAGTTCTGAAATGTACATTCTTTTTCAAATCTGCCTCCACATATGTCAAAATACTGAGATAACTGGAGATGATTACAGACATCCTTCCAGTTTAAAATGTGCTTTTTTCTTCCCTTGAATAAATTATTATGCTGTGAAGTACATTCCTGAAGTAGACAATAACAATATGATTCAAAAATAACTGTGATTCTCTGTAGCTACAAACCCATCATAGGAAGCTGTTTGGTATCTTTATGAATGTGATATTTAATTAGAAGTTGCAAGGTGCCCACATTGTCAGTTCTATTTAATGTAAAGCAGGTTTGATGGATAAAAAAAGATTAAATTTGTAGTAGTATAGAAAATATTTTAAAGTTTGCTTATGTGGATAGATAATTATTTTGTCAACTAATTGTCTTGGCTGGTGAGAAAAGCCATGAAAATAATAATAGAGAGCCAAGAGCTTGTTTATAATAGGGATTTTATATTATTGTAAACACCTGTATCTAACCTGTACATCTAATACTGTCACTTGGGAGCTCTTTTAGAAAGTGGTGTAAGTCCAACAGGGGCTCGAATACAGAGAATTTCTGTGATTTGGCAATGAGGTTGTAATTTTAAGGGTAAGGCTATGATCGCAGGGTTTGGGTATGTAATCAGGGGGGCTGGGGATGTTTTCAAGGGGGTTATGATCGATGGGGGGGGGGGGGGGGGGGACAGCACAGGTCCCAGGAGCATCGTGCTGCAACTTTGAGGCTCAATGCTCCTGGCACAGTAAAATAACCCTAGCTTTTATTTAGAGTTATCTTACCATGAATTTCTGAGGCCTTTCCCCCTTATCTATTAAGCTTGGTATCTATGAATATCCACTTTGGTTGAGTGTTTGACTTTATTATATGTGGATTCAGCTGCAAGGATATCCTTCTCACCTTTCATACTTTGTTGACAACTTAAAATAAATGATGTTCAAATTATTTTGTGTAAGTTAAAAGGTATATGCAATACTATTAAACCTGCCCTGCCATTATTACCAAAAATGGCCAATACAGGATTTTTTCCAATACTGAATAGACATAGCTTGGCTGAGGTGTAGGCTGGCAAAGGAGATATGGGCCCTGATGCTCAAAATCAAACGTGGGCACTAGAAGCCATTAGTGCAACGAGTTCCAGAGCTTAACTATTCATTGAGTGAAAAAATATTACCTCCTATTTGTTTAAAAATAATTCCATGCAATTTCATTGAGTGTCCCCTGGTCTTTGCAGTTTTTGAATGAGTGAAAAATCGATTCACCTCAACTCACTCTACACCACTCAGGATTTTGTGGACCTCAATCATATCCCACTTCAGCCGTCTCTTTTGTAAGTTGACGATCCCTAAACTCTTTAGCTTGTCTTCATATGGGAGCTGTTCCAAGCCCTCTATCATTTTGGCCACTCTTCTTTGAACCTTTTCAAACTTCGCTGTATCCTTTTTGAGATAGGGCAACTAGAGTTGAACACAATACTCAAGGTAAAGTCGCACCATGGAGCGATACAGAGGCATTATAATATTTTTGGTCTTATTTTGCATCCCTTATCTAATAATTCCTAACATCCTGTTTCCTTTTTGGTTGCTGCTACACACGGGGCAGAAGATTTCAGCATATTGTCTACAATGACACCTAGGTCTTTTTCTTGAGTGCTGACTCCTAAAGTGGACCCTAGTATCAGATAACTATGATTTGGATTATTCTTCATCTGCTATTTGGATGCCCAGTCTTCCAGTTTCCTAAGGTATTCCTGCAATTCTTCACAACCTGCACGCATTTTGACAACTTTGAATAGTTTTGTGTCATCTGCAAATTTAATCACCTCACTCAACATTCCGATTTCCAGATCATTTATAAATATGTTAGATTACATACAAATACTTTAAAAACAAATAGGAGGAAATATTATTTCACTCAATGAATAGTTAAGTTCTGGAACTCATTGCAGGAAGATGTGGTAATGGAAGTTAGCATATCTGGGTTTAAAAAAGGTTTGGACAAGTTCCTGGAGGAAAAGTCCATAGTCTGTTATTGAGGTGGACATGGGGTAAGCCACTGCTTTAGCACTGGTAGCATGGAATGTTGCTACTAATTGGATTTCTACCAGGTACTTGTGAACTGGATTGGCTACTGCTGGAAGCAAGATACTGGGCTGGATGGACCATTGATCTGACCCAGTATGGCTTTTCTTATGTTCTTATGTTGTTTTGTAAAACAAACAAACAAACATTGTTTGGGGTTTGTGTCAATAGTAATGTGCGCTATTCTCAAGAACATGTGTTATACTTCAATAGGGACCAGTATTTCTCAATAGTGCAACGATTAAAGAATAGAGAAGCCTGTTGCAGAGTTGAGGAATAAACTGGTTGAGTTTGCATGAGCTGCTGACTTCAGTGTGTTCATTTGACTTCACAGAATATATATGTCTATCAAGCCTGATTCCCTACAGTTTATTTGGAGTTTGCATTTTTAGGGTGGGGTTTCCTGGAGGAGAAGAGGGTGATCCCACCCACTAATTCTTCTTTCCCCAGTTGGAGGCACCAAGTGCAAAGCAAGTAAGGGACCGATGGAGACTGCCCTCAGGAGGCTCCAACTGGGTCAGACCCTGAATCCAGGAGCACTCAGATCAGGCCTGTTACACATGCACAATTGGATACTAAAGACTTAGGAGTTCTTTTACCAAGCTGCACTTAAAAATGGCCGATGATGTTGTCAGCGCATGGGTTTTCTGCACACTCTGGCCATTTTAACCCCCCACCCCCTGTTTGCTAAGCCACGCTAGTGCCTGCCAGTGCAGTAATGCCGAGATAGGCCATTCACTTTGAATGGGTTGTGTCGGCATTGCTGCATGGCTTAGTAAACAGGAGGGTTAGTGTGATGGTAAAATGGCCACCTTTCCATTTGTTTTGTAATGGCTACACGCTAATTTACCAATTATCACATGGCCATTACCATGGTAGCCCTTACCACCACCTATTTAGGAGTAGGTAAGGGTTCCCGCGTTACTTGCTGCCCATGTGTTTGCCTCCTGTGCTGAATAATAAAAAATATTTTGCAGTGCGGGATTAGCATGCAATAAGTGGATCACTACCGCAGGATGCCTCAGCGTGTCCCACAGTAGTGCTCTTTTAGCATGTAGTAGGCCTGCATTAGTACTACCATGCCTTAATAAAAGGGCCCTTTACTATGGGAGCATTTAGCACATCCTAAATAGGAGGTGGTAAGTGCTCCCACATTAATATTTTTGCAAGTCCTATGTGCTAATAGAAAAATTAGTATGGGACCGGCAAAAAAAGTAGAAAACTCCAATTTTACTGCATTAAATCTGGGTTTAGCACATGGAAAACTCATGTTTTAAAATGTGTTAAGCCCATATTTTAATGTATTTTAGTAAAAGGGCCCCAGAGTGCATTTGTCATGCTCACGGTATGTAACCCCTTGGGTCTCAGTTGGGTTTACCCTGCCCACCTGGCCCGAAGGCTAGGCAGACTTTGAAGCCTGACTTGACAGAGTCAAAGCAAGGGGATAGCTCTTAAGAGAGCTCTTGGGGGCTGGCCTCATGGAGTCAAGGTCAGGGAGAAGCAGAAACTGAAGACCTGGAGACCAGGAAAAACAGACAATGCAAACTGATACAGGCTGGAACAAGATGGAAAACACAGACTGGAACAAGGCTAGAACAAAGCAGGCTTGGAACAAGGCTGGAGGTGGAAAAGACCAAGGCTAAAGACAAACTGGAACAAGGCTGCAACTTACCCAAGGCAAGACAAGGCAACCCATTGCAAAAGTGTTGGTTGATAAGCAGGGACTTCCTTAAATAGCCCCAGATGATGTGATGACATCTGCAAGTGTCTTGGTGGTCCCTGCTTCTGGCCTTTAAATGCTAGTCTTCAGCGTGCACACCTAGAGGAAACATGCTCCCCACACGGAAGCAGCCATACCACTGGCAGGTGACCGGCGCACCAGGAACTGCAGCACAGGTGGCCCACTGAGATGGAGAAGTGGCTTATGAGCCCCCCAGGAGAGCCATGGAAACCAAACCCAACACCCCCCTCCCTAGTGACTAGAGGTGATTTGGGGTGTGGGGCACAGTTATGACAGTGAAAGCACTATTGACAATATGAAAAAATAAAATACAATTTTGGGATTTTGTTCTTATTATTTCATTTTAGCAATGATATGCAGGCCCAAACTAAGCATTTAACTAATTCGGAGAGTGGAATTTTCCTTCTATGTGGATAATTTTGCGGCCCTCCCTTTCTCTGCCCCTTTCTTATATGTATAATATTGGGCCATTCAGACAGATTTTTGCCCTGATACTATCTGTAACGAGCAAAAAATATACAACATAAGGAAGTTATGTTTATCAGTTGTCAGTGAATATATTAAATTTTTTTCTAAACATATTTATTGAAACAGAGTGTACACAAAGACATCAAATATAGGGCAGTCATAGGCTTCAAACGGACCCTTTTCAATACAATGGCAATAATTGGTCTGATTGTTTTTATTCAGCCATGACAAAGATTGAAGTTCCCCTCTCCCCCCCCCCCCCCCCCGCCCAATTGGGGTGAATGAAGATTGACTATGTACAAGGAGATAAATAGTTCACAGAGCCACAGAGCTGACTGAATCCTCCTCCTCCTTCTGTCCCACACAAGCTTAAAAGTAAGAAAGGAATTTTCCTCTTCACCTAACAACCTTCCGGACACAGATTACAGGTCAGTAGCAGAAGGTGCCGGTGAGTGCCAAACACCCTCACTATTAAACAAGCTCTTTTACTGTGTCCAGGGAAGAGTAATTTGTATTTGAACCCCCTAATTATTTTGAAATATTGGATCCTATACTTTCACCCCCAGCCAAATATATGCACAGCAATTCTACCTCCACATGTTTTTCTTCTTTAATTATTTCCATTATTGCCACTAACATACATTAGATATTTTTTTTCAGCTGTCAGCTGCCTGGGAAATTTTCATCTCACTGACTCCATAATAACACGGCTTTTTTACAAAGCCACGACTTAATATGTGCTTGCTTGGCTCTCTTTTAAAGAAAGCAAGCACTAACGAGACTTGAGCGGGTGCATGCAAGCTTTCAAGCTGTCAAATGAATTGTCGTAAGCAATTTTTGGGAACATTGTCTTTGTAAAAATAGTGTGTCATTTGACAAGCTTCTATTATTTGTCTAATCATAAATTGTAAGGGTATGAAGGAGAGAAAATGAATCCTTTACCCCAATTATCTCAACCATTTTAATATTAATCCAGAAAGTTTTAAGATGTGTTATAGCAGTTCTCTTAGGAAGGGGTGACAGTAGCCCCAGAGGAAGTACACAAGGACAGTAGAAAAATACAATTTAATAGATTCTGGTGGATTGGGGAGGTAGGAAACAAGATGCTACAAGGACTTTATTGATTGACTTGATATATTTGTAAAGCAAAAGCTCGGTCCACCTAAGGGGGTGCTTTATATAAAAACAGTGATTCCCAGACCTGGTCCTGGAGGCATCCCAGACAGTCAGGTTTTTAGGATATCCACAATGAATATTCATGAGAGAGATTTGCATGCAGTGGAGACAATGCATGCAGATCTCTCTCATGAATATTCATTGTGGATATCCTGAAAATCTGACTGGTTGGGGTGCCTCCAAGACCAGGTTTGGGAACCACTGTATAAAAACATTTTTTCAGTTATCTCCCCCTAAATAAGACACAAAAGTCACTCAAAATCCCCAAGTCTTGCAGGTCGGGTCTCAAACTAATTCCTTATCACTGTCCTATATATTAATTTTCTTTGGGGTTCTGAGTGAACCCCATTTCTTCTTTTCTTCAGAGACCCTTTCCCAGGCTTCTCAAACAACTTCTGCAGAACACTTTCACAGGAAAAATTCTCCAAAAATCACATCTGCAGAACATAGACCAAGTTTATTCAGTGTTAGTGCCACGGAAACTAAAACAAACAAAACAAAACAACCTCCTATGTGGAGACACAATACAGGGAAAATTATTCTCCTTCTCATAGGTAAAATCAAGAATTCCATAAAAGTACTTAATTGTAAATGGTGGGTATAAGCTTTGTAACAAAATAAATGAAAAGAAAAACCAAATAAACAGAGACCTGTAGAAAGTTGTATTGTGTGTAGCCAAAATGTTGTGGTTTTATTAGGGACCCTTTTACGAAGCGGTGGCAACTGTACCACCATGTCATCAGGAGCTTGTTGGTAGTTCTGGCTTCTGGTGGTGCAAGGCGATTAGGGTACTAGAAAATAGTTTTGTATTTTCTACTGCAGGGGCCATGCCTGGCAGTAATTGGGCAATGCTGAATGCTGCCCAGTTACCTCCAGGCTACCACCGGTGCCCTTACCACCTCCTAAATAGGAGGCGGGAAGGACTCCACCAGGAAATGGCTGTGCAGCCAGTGTTTAACTTTCTGCATGGCTATTTCCTTTAAAAAAAAAAAAAAGCCCTCGTCGCACAACAGAAAAATCTGCCACCCTCACGGCAGGGTCAAGCCTGTTCTCTTCCACTGTGCCTCTGAGCCAGCATTGAGTTTGAGCTCTTCTTAGGACTTGGTCTCTCTGCTGGAGGTTGGACTCAGTTAGTTGGGCCCTTGATGATCAGTCTTCAGTTGAGCCTCAGGTTTCGTTACTCTCTGGCAACCACAAATAGGCACATTCTGCAGTGCTCTGCACCACATAGTGTGCATAACTGCAGTCTTTGGGAAACTGAAGCCCAGGTAAAACAAAAGTTTTATTTTTAATTATGTAATGTTGGTGGGCTTCTGGGTGGGGGTGGGCTCTTTACTGCCTAGAGGGGAAAAACAGGTGCATTCAATGTAATGGTGGGTTTCTGGGTAGATGTGGGGAGGTCTCAGTGCCCAGGTTAAAATAAAAAAAAAAAAGAAAAATGTATTTAATGTTGGTGGGTTTCTGGGTGGGGATGAGCTCAGTGCCCAGGTTAAAATAAAAATGTAAAAATAATGTATTTAATGTTGGTGGGGTTTTGGGTAGGGATGGCATCTGTAGTACCCAGGTTAAAAAAGAAAAGTTTTATATTTAATGTAGGTGGGTTTCTGGGTGGGGGTGGGGGGTGGGGCTCTGCAGTGACCGGGACATTAAAAAACAAAAGGTATGTTTAATTCTGGTGTGCTTTGGGGGGGGGGGGGGGGGGGGAGATGCCAGACTGGGAGAAGGGGTAGAAAAGGGCTGATTTTACAGGGAGAGGGAGACAGGGTAGGGCTGATGCCTAGCTATGGGATGGATGGTGGGGAAGGGAAGGGAAGGGAAGAACTGATGCCAGGCTATGGGAATAGAAGGGAAGGGCTGATGACAGGCTATGAAGATGGATGGGGGTAGAGAAGGGAAGGCTACAGGCATTATTTTGTAGTATCCCAAGAAAGACTACATACCTATATACATAGTGCCCACCAATATTAGCTCTGGGCCCACCCAAAATGTCAGGTCTGGCTATGCCACTGGTATGTGGCAATATAGCTACACTAAGTGATTAGCACTGGGCACACCTTCTCTCTTCCCCCCCCCCCCCCCCAAACACACCTCTGTCTAGGGTTACCATATGGCTATAGAAAAAGGAGGACAGATTGATCCAGTCTGGGTTTTATTTCCATTGCTTGCGTGAGCCAGGGCCCTTTTTACCACAGCGGGTAAAAAGCCCATAAAAAAGACAGGGCCTAAAAAAGCCACGCAATAAGATTTTTTTTACTGCGTGGCCATTCAGGGGGAGCACTTACCGCTACCCACTGAGGTAGCAGTAAGGTAGCCCACGGTAACTTGACAGTAATCGGGCAGCGTATGGGTTAGTACCATGCTACAAATTATGGGACTATTTTCTGTAGCACAGGAAATGGTATGATCTCAAGGCGGAACTATCGCCTGCGGCCGCGTTGGACCAGCGGTAGTTCCAGATTGCCATGCGGCAAGCCTATTGCTGCACAGCATCCTTTTAGTAAAAGAGCCCCCAATGGAAAATAAACATCCCTAGCAGAACAAATGCACATCCCTATCAGAAAGGCAAAATTACATATTTGCTTTTTTTCAAGTTAATTAAGCATTTTCTGCTTGTAATGGGCCTATAGGTTAGTGCAGGAAAACAAATAAATTGGTTGGAATCAATTAACAAGTGGCCTATAGTTCAGGATATGATCCTCTTCAGTGGTTGCCATGGTGATGAAAACTGCATAGGTAGTTAATAATATAAGGCTTTTTGTCATATTGCACATGTATTTAAAGGATTGAGCTTGACAAAATAAAGAATTCTTTCATCTTTTTGATTGACACAGTAAATCTTTCATTGTGCAAAGGACAACTGGATAGTTGATGACAGCATTGGGGAAAAAAGGAGAGATTTTTTTCATCTCACATGTGGTTACTTATGGTCTTAATGTTCTGATTCAAACTAGGGCTGCTTTGACTACTTGTACATTTCACATTCATGCCTTGGAGGAATTGCATCAGTTCACTTAAATCCAGTTAATTCCCTTCTCACCTCACAGTCGAACTAGTGTTAAAGTTGGTGGCTAGCTTTGTAGATTTCAAATGGATGATGATCAGGGAAGATATATTTTAACTCATTTTACATTAACATCAATGGACAATAGCCAGAAGTGAAGCCTTGATGTCTGTTGCTGCTGCTACTGCTAAGTCTAAAACTTATGCTAATTCTCTCCTTTTGGGGGTAACTTTATACAGCTTTATCTGCACATAAAGTCTGTATTACATGCAGAAAAGGTTTTTTAAGAAAATTGTGTGACCTCAAACTCACATAAAAAGTAGGCACTCCAAAAGTTTGCATCTACTGTTGTATGATCTGAAGATAAACATTCTCGGGGATGTAGTGGAGATGGAGCAGAGGCAAAGTTGTGATGTATACACACAGGTACACAAGTAGAGTGCCCACACACATTTGCATCTTCACAGCAGGTGGAAATTTGTATATCATATGTGTATGCTACCAGGCTGGAGCCAGGAGCCTATTATATAAAGGTACAGATATGCCTATATAAATCAGCCTTAAGATGGGCATCTGTTTGGATTTCTCACATAGGTGTCCCATTACAAGATTGCCTCTTTTGAGGGTAATTTTATAACAAGGTGCCTAGGTATATGGGGGTCAATCAAAAGAGGGTAAAAGAGCACAACAAAAGGTAAATACAAAAACAAAAGCACACGTTGACCTTCAGAAACAGGACAATGAAGAGATCTTTATTGGAAAGGCCTGACACGGGCCATGTTTCGGCAACCAAGCACCTGCATCAGTGGTCACTGAAATTGTAGAACTCTTAAAGAAAAGAAGTCTTCTGTATATTCAATTAAATGACACGTAATGTCCTTTGTTGAACTGACGCCGCTATCAGTGAAAAACCACCAAAACAGTTGAACTCACGTGGAACTCAGTTTCACCTAAGCGTATTTTGTAAGATTTACACACAGTATATAGAATATGCTTAGTCAATATCATTGTGCCTAAATCTGCAGATGCCCATTTATACCAGTGAAAACCTGGCATAAATCCCAGTGGATAGATTTAGGCAGACTGCGCCATGTTCTATAACTATGCACATACATTTTGAAACTTCCATGAAATGCCCATGACCCCTTTTGAACTGCATACATTTACTTTGAACTGTGCTGTTCACCATTTAGGTGTTCATTATAAAATGCACTTACAGAGTTGTGCATGTAATTTGCAATTATTGTCAATTAGTGCTCATTATTGCTTGTTAAGTGCTGTTAAAAATGCTGATTGGCTTCTTGAGCCAATTAAGTTACATGCATAGTTTTAGAATGCACCTGGATTTTGGCGCGCAAATCTAGGCACCATATATAGAATCTGGCCTTATGCATCTAAACCAATGATGACAACATTTCAGCAAGAAATCAATGTGTCAAACAAAATTGTAAGCTGAAAACTTTAGTTTGTAAATCTCTTATCTAATACACATTTGATAAGATATTCAAAATATCTTAGTGGCAGCTTTTATGTCTTCTCGTCAGTCTAAAAAACCTCCAAGTGCTAATTTTGTATTTTGTATGTATATATATTTTACTTGCTGCCATGTTGGGGTATTTGAGGTCTTTTTCTTTCATGTAAGGTTATATATTGAAATTTGAGTATCTTATCCTATGCGCCTAAAGCCATCAAAGTCTAAGAAAACTGACAAACTGTTATAAATAATATTACTGGAATGGGAAGTCCAGCTATGCCTTTCTACCCCTCCATTTGTCAGAAATGGATCAATATTGGGTATGATCCCATTTCTGTGTTATCTACTAAATGCTAATTAGAACTAGGGATGTGCCCAGACTAAAATCTTTAGTTTGTTTTTACACTTATTTGCAACTTTATCAATGTGTGTGTGTATATATGTTTAGAGCACTTCATACATACAGTCTGATAAAACATTTTTGAACTTTTTAAAACAAGGAAATTAATTGTTCGTGCAACTTTGCAACTTTGGTGGGAGAGTTGTTTGACATATTGTTTGTATTTGCTGTCATAGCCACTCTGGTTATTTCTGTTTTAGGCATTCAGTGTCAGAATGTTAGTGAGAAACACAGACTCCTGACGCAGGCCCTATCACCAAAACACGGCTGTGTTGAGTCATATTGCCTCCACTGTGGTTTCTGCTTGTTGGTAATTTGCAGAGTATGAATTTCTGCTTTTGTTTGATTTGCTGGTTAATATGTGTTAAATCGATTTGGCATACTAAAGAGCTCTTTTATTTAAACATGTCAAGCAGTTAACACAAGAATTAGCATGTGCTGTTAGTGCCAACTCAGCAGCTTGAATTTAATGCATGCTAATTCCTACATTAACCCCCAGATTCTATATATGGCACCCAGATTTGGGGATGCTCCTGAGATGCATGAGCAACTTAATTGGCTAATGAGCTGTTAACCATCAATAATTAGATGCTAATAACCAATTAGTGATATTAATTGGCACCAATCAGAATTTGTGGGCACATCTGGCTGAACGCTATTCTATTCCATTGGGTGCCAAAATCCCATAATGTGTAACCCAAAAGGAGGTGTAGCCATGGGAGAGGCATTGGCAGATCACAGGCATTCCAAAACATTGTGTGGAATGTTGTAGAATAATAGGTCTGCGGAAAATACTTGGTACCAGGATTTACACCAGGTTTCAGCAGGCATAAGTCTAACACCCAGAGAATTGGCGCTAAGAGCTATTTTGTAAAAGGCATGTCCTTTATTAATTTTTATTTATTTATTTCAAAGACTTACATCTCACTTTACATCAAAGCGGGTTACAAAAAAAACATTCCTAATATCAAAACATACAATAAGGTCACATAAGATCAAAAATTTCATTATCAAAAATAAAATAAAATAGGATGGGCCAGCCAAACATATAGATTTGTCATTACACCATAAATGATTTTACAAAATAAAAAGTTTTTAACAATTCCTTAAATTGTTGATAGTCAGTGCAAAGTCTCAAATAACCTGGAAGATGGTTCCATAAATTCTCCCCAGCTTTTGAAAAAATGTGATTCCGCGTTTCTGAAAAAATGACAAACAGGTTCAGATAGCTGCTTCTTTGCCGTAGAACGAAGACCTCTTTGTGGTTCATTCATCATCAAAGAATCCATAAAATATTGTGCAGCAACACCATATATACTTTGATGAATCAAAGTCATTATTTGCGCTTAACGCCATTCTTTTCCAGTGCTCATTCTTTTACCAAGTACCATTTACAGAATTCATTCTTAATTGCATAGCATAACATAGGGCAAGGAAATGGTAAGGGCTGTACCTTGAATTTAATGCATGGTAAGTCACCATGCATGAACTGTTCGTGGAGCAGTTAAGGTCACCTCACAGCAAGTGTATTCTCTGTTTGTTAACTGCATGGGAAAATGCTAAGCATGCCCCAAACAATAAATGCAAATGCTTTGCAGTTACCATGTGCTAAATTGTGCAACTCACATACTGTAACAGCAAAAGTTTTACACTGCGAAGAAAAAGGGGGGCCACATTTTTTAAAAAACTGTACTAACAAATGAATGCAAGCTAACAAATGCACATCCCTAGTGAATCCCTATTAGAATCGGCTTCAAATGCAGAGGAGCCTCACATATGTCAAAATCCTGGGAAACTTGTAAACTGCTGTTGGAAAGCAGAGGAGGTATACCAGAGCTGCTGTGACATGTGACAGTTTTCCCTGTCTGTCCTCCCCTTCCACTGGGAAACGGAGTTGGTGAGCAGCATTTCTTAGCTGCTGCTGCTGCTTCCTCTTCTACTGGCTTCCCTCAGAAATCAGAACCACATGGGATCAGTGGGTCTGACAAAACTACAAGGTCTCACACAGGTCTGCTGTGACAGAAAAACCAGTAGCGGAGACAATTGCAAGTAAGAAATGCTGCTCTCCAATTGTGAGGTGGAGGGCAAACAAAAGAGAAGAGGTACCATGGGTTAGTGATTTCCACAGTAAATTGCATTGTGGTAAAATATGTGAGTTTACTACAGCTTAGAAACTGCCGTGGTATTGGAATAATTCTCTAAAGTAGGCATGAACATTTATGTGGTAGTTAACACACACAAATGTTTAGAATTCTAGCATATGTGTGTGTAAATGCCAGATGTGCAGCATTGCACTATTCTGCAAATACGCATGTATCTGTGATAGTGCATATTATATATGTAGGTATGCACATGGGTGGACTCTACGTGTTGCATGGGAGGGGCACACATTTATGCACAAGGGGTAAATTCTATGTATGACACCAGACAGGTGCTAATTCTGTGCTGAATTTTTGGCCTGAAAAAAAGCATTCTTATGGATGCAAGGCTCCAAAACAGGGTAGAAATGGCAGTTCCATGTGAAAACACATTTACACGCCCATTCATACAATAGTGCGTAAGTGTTCCATGTGTATATGCAAAAGGGGTGTGGCTATAGGATGGGCATGGGAGGGTCAGGGGCGTTCTCTAAAAATCACGCAGTATTATAGAATTCGGGGGATCCGTGCCCAATTTGCACACTGAGAATTACACCTGGTTTCAGTTGGTGTAGCTCCTTTTTTTCCAAAGGGATTGAAGTGTAATCTCAGTGTGTAGGGTTGCTTCTCAGGACCTGAGATTTTAGACAGGAGGGAGGAACTTAGGGCCTTGACATTTGAGTGAGGATTGAAGGGCCTTGAATCTGTTGAAGAGAATTGGAGGGCTCTGACTCTGGTGGGAAGGGTACTGGAAAGCCTTTGCAAGGGGATGGGGGTTGGGGTTGGAGGGTCTTGACACTGTGGAAGTGAGCTTAGATGGATGAGTGATGCTTACTCCACGTCCTTTGACAGGTCCTGTGTATTGCTGTTTTATTGGCAGTGCAGCTGAACTTACCACCACTTGGGCTGGCAATATATTTAGCTGCATTATCAGCAGTTGTGACAGCACACAGTATCGACCCATGTGCTAGCTGTCATAGCTAGTCATTCCTCTGCCATTTCATGTTGTAATGTCCTTCTGCTGCCCACTCCTATGTTAGGCAGCTAATGCGAGACTTTTTAACCACATGCTGCTTTTTTTAGCATAGGAGACAGTAGCGCGAGGCTATGCTGATGTCTACCATATAGTAAAACCTGGGTTAGCAGCTTACAAGAGCTTAGAAAAAGTCCCTTTAGGCATCTATATCTCTCTATATAAAAGGCAAAACCAACGTTCTATGAAGCCTCCAGCCGGAAGTGTGAAGGGGGCGAGATATCCGGTTTCCCTATGAGTGTCTGCCCCGCCCTCTCTGTAACACAGTCAGTGAAGGAAAACAGCAGAGCACGAAATCAAATCCCTGGCTCTGTAACAGTGAAGGACTCAGAGGGGGGAGGGGAGAGAGGCCAGAGGGCAGGGACACACACACTCCCACATGCACACAGAAGAAAACATTGCTAGCCCCCGTTTCATTTGCATCAGAAACGGGGCTTTTTTTTTACTAGTGTCTATATAAAACATCAGCTGTGATTGCATAAACCAAGTTGGGAAGGAGGACCTCATAAAAGAAACAAAACTCCTTTATTAAAACATTATTGAAGCCTGTTATCCCATAGGCACTTTGTGAAGAAAGAATACAGGCTCTTTACTCCAGAGGCAAGCTTGTAAACTACTGACCTTAACCCCACAGTAAGTACACATATACCCATCCACTTGCCAGGTTTTACCACACGGGTCTTCCTCCCACCAGACCTCAAGAACAGTATCCTTATGAAGCTTAAAGCTTAGCCTACCTTGTATAAGGTCGAGTAGCTTCTACACACTGTACTGTGGCGACCCACACTCGAGGGCGGTTTCTGTCCACCCAGGGCCTCCCTGGTGGAAATCTCTGTATTGGGCCCTCCCAGATCTATTCGGCCTCAGGGCTTTTAGTTCCAGCCTGATCTGAGCCCCGACCCTCTGATTCAGCATCAGCCTCAGTCTTGGCAGAGTAGCACCACCTGCTGCAAGGTGGCTGAACTGTATCATCAGTGAGGGAGTGCTCTTCCCTATACCATCTACTCCCTCACACACCTTTCATACTAGGCACCCTGTTATAAAATTACCCTCCACATGCATTTTAATTAGTTTGGGAGAGTTTTAAACATATAAACCTATGCAATTAGTACAATGAAATGCAAAACTATTTACTTAGGGGTCCTTTTACTAAGTCATGGCAAAATGTGTCCTGTGGCAGTGCGAGCACGTCTTTTGGGCATGTGCAGGGCCAGTTTGCTGCGTCCTGGACAAAGAGCCTTTTTTAAGGGGCCGGAAAATGGATGTGCAGCAAAATAAAACTCACCGTGCATACATTTTCAGCCTGAGACCTTACGGCCACCTATTGACTTAGCGATAAGGTCTCACATGCAACCAGGTGGTAGACATGCAGCACGTGTCCACTGCCATTTACCGCTGGATAAGCGTCACGCAGTAGAAAATATTTAATATTTTCTACCTACAGTTTTCGGTGCACGCCAAATTCAGAATTACCACCTGGGGCACGCAGTAACCAGGCGGTAATGCTGATTTGGCACATGTTGGATGTGTGTAGGCACTTATGTGCCTTTGCAAAAAGGCCCCTTATTTTGCATATTAAGTAACTAGTGTTATAAGGAGCAATTTTACAAAGCTGCGGCAAGCTGCGGCAAGTGCTTACCGCATCAAAAAATGTCATACCATGGTAATTTTGCAATGTGTGCACGCTATCCTGCTTATAATCGAACGAGAAAAACGCCCAAGTTCCGACCTAAATCGGGAGATGGACATTTATCTCACAAAAACGAATAACACGGTATAATTGAAAGCCGAACTTGGACGTTTTCAACTGCACTCCATCGCGGAAGCGTACAAAGTTGACGGGGGCGTGTCGGAGGCGGGACTGGGGCATGGTTATCACCCGAACAGAGATGGGCGCCTTTCGGCGATAATGGAAAAAAAGTATGTGTTTGTAGCTAGAATTTAGGGCACTTTCCCTGGACCCTGTTTTTTCACGAATAAGGCCCCAAAAAGTGCCCTAAATGACCAGATTACCACCAGAGGGAATCGGGGATGACCTCCCCTGACTCCCCCAGTGGTCACTAACCCCCTCCCACCACAAAAAATGATGTTTCACAACTTTTATTTTCACCCTCAAATGTCATACCCACCTCCCTGGCAGCAGTATGCAGGTCCCTGGATCAGTTGTTAGGGGGTGCAGTGGACTTCAGGCAGGTGGACCCAGGCCCATCCCCCCCTACCTGTTACAATTGTGCTGCTTAATGCTTAGTCGTCCAACCCCCCCCCCCAAACCCACTGTACCCACATGTAGGTGCCCCCCTTCACCCCTTAGGGCTATAGTAATGGTGTAGACTTGTGGGCAGTGGGTTTTGAGAGGGATTTGGGGGGCTCAACACACAAGGGAAGGGTGCTATGCACCTGGGAGTTCTTTTACCTTTTTTTTTTTTTTTATAAAAGTGCACCCTAGGGTGCCCGGTTGGTGTCCTGGCATGTGAGGGGGACCAGTGCACTACGAATCTTGGCCCCTCCCACGAACAAATGCCTTGGATTTATTCGTTTTTGAGCCGGGCGCTTTCATTTTCCTGTTATCGCTGTAAAGCAAAAACGCCCAGCTCACAAATTGTCGAAATAAAACATGGACGTCTATTTTTTTTAAAAATACGGTTCGGTCCGCCCCTTCACGGACCCGTTCTTGGAGATAAACGTTCATGGAGATAGATGTTTTCGTTCGATTATGCCCCTCCATGTCTCACACTGTATCACATTCACTTTCTATGTGTCGCACACACTCTCTCTCTCACACACAGTGTATCTGTGTGAAACACACTCTCTCTTATAGTCACTGTGTCTCACATACACACTCGCACTCTCATTCTCACACACACACTCTCATTCTCATACACACACTCTCTGTCTCACAGACACACTCGCACCCAGACTCACTCTCTCTCTGTCACACACACACACACTTGCACATTCACTTTCTCTCTCTCTCTCTCACACACACAGTCACTCTCACACACACTCTCTCAAACATACACACTCCCAGGAAAACCTTGCTAGCACCCATTTCATTTGTGTCAGCAACGGGCCTTATTTACTAGTGAAATAATAATACAACATGACTATTTCCATGCACTCAATTAGGATGCCTAGGAAGAAGTGGTTGGGATCTTACAGTCAGTGTCTGCAATTAAGCTTGTCATATGGAGGTCCTGGCAAAATGTGGCTGAATATCATTTTGTGGAAAATTTGGGAAATTTCTGGAACATTTTGGCTGATTACAACAAGCTGACTTTCTCTCTAGATTCTTCCATGGGTTTCTTTATATAATGTTACAACACTGCTATCTTATCTCTCTCCATGCATCATAGATCCAAGCCATTTGTTAGAAAACTGTTCTGATCTTATAGCTTAATCACTGTAATTAACTTCAATTTTAAAATAAGCACTATAATTTATTATAATTTATACCACGTACTGTATATTAATTGCACACCTTGTACATGACACTGGGATAATTTTGTGTATGTTCTTTATTTGGCGTGCTCCATTGATTTACAGTCCAATGAACAATATCTATAATTGCATTCTTCATTAACTTATTTTATAAGAATTATTTTTCTGTGCATCATTTTTTGAAAATTCTCCTTTCTCTGTGCTATACGGTTTATAAGATACCAAAAAGTTGTTTTTATCCCATGAGTTTCTGATAGGTTTGAATTCCATAACAAGCACCTGATGGCAGTGAAGGGTTCATAAAGTCTGACTGTAAGTACAGTATATTACTAATATAAAGAGCAAGCTGCTTAAAGCTTTTTTCTATTAAAGATTTCAACATTTTAAATTCCGTTCTACTTAATAACAATAAAGTCAATTGCCATAGCAACCAATCCATAAATGAAACCCACATTCTTAAGGAACCACAACCAGAAAATACCATTTATAGATACTTCCTCATGATATTATTCTGAGGTTTCCTTACTAATGCAATCCCTGTTTTGAGGAGTCTGAAAGTTAAAAAAAAAAGTATTTTGATTTTAAAATAAACAACATTCTTATGGTGATACTTAGTTATGCATTCAACATCTTGAATAAACTTGACAAGCGGAAGATAGGACCCGACGTGGTGAACTGGATTAGGAACTGGTTGACGGACAGACGCCAGAGGATGGTGGTTAATGGAATTTGCTTGGATGAGGGAAAGGTGAGTAGTGAAGTGCCTCCGGGATCGGTGCTGGGGCCGATTCTGTTCAATATATTTGTGAGTGACATTGCCGAAGGGTTAGAAGGTAAAGTTTGCCTTTTTGTGGGTGATACTAAGATTTGTAACAGACTGGACACCCCGGAGGGAGTGGAAAACATGAAAAAGGATCTGCAGAAACTAGAAGAATGGTCTAAGGTTTGACAATTAAAATTCAATGCGAAGAAATGCAAAGTGATGCACTTAGGGAGTAGAAATCCATGGGAGACGTATGTGTTAGGCGGTGAGAGTCTGATATGTACGGACGGGGAGAGGGATCTTGGGGTGATAGTATCTGAGGATCTGAAGGCGACAAAACAGTGTGGCAAGGCAGTGGTTTTAGCTAGAGGTTGCTAGGCTGTATAGAGAGAGGTGTGACCAGCAGAAAAAAAGAGGTTTTAATGCCCCTGTATAAGTCGTTGGTGAGGCCCCACCTGGAGTATTGTGTTCAGTTTTCGAGGCGGTATCTTGCTAAGGATGTAAAAAGAATTGAAGCAGTGCAAAGAAAAGCTACAAGAATGGTATGGGATTTGCGTTACAAGACGTATGAGGAGGAACTTGCTGACCTGAACATGTATACTCTGGAGGAAAGGAGAAACAGGGGTGATATGATACAGACGTTCAAATATTTGAAAGGTATTAATCCGCAAACAAACCTTTTCCGTAGATGGGAAGGCGGTAGAACTAGAGGACAAGAAATTAGATTGAAGGGGGGCAGACTCAAGAAAAATGTCAGGAAGTATTTTTTCACGGAGAGAGTGGTGGATACTTGGAATGCCCTCCCGCGGGAGGTGGTGGAGATGACAATGGTAATGGAATTCAAAAATGTGTCTGTAGCTGAGAAGGGTGCGGCCATGGGAGGAGTGTGGGTGAGTCAGGGACATTACTCAAATTTACACATGTTCTAGAATTCAGGGGAATGCACCTACATTTATGTGTGGGTATTTACACCACATTTTCAGTAGCGTCTTAGGCCCTATGCACTATTCTATACACCACACCTTACTTTAGATGCATTATATAGAATAGTGCTAAGCACTTTTTTCAAACGTGTCTAGATGTTAGATGCCATTTACAGAATCTAGCCCTAAGTGATTTTGGTGCATATGTTATAGAATACTATAGTGTCTTGCACTTATGCAAGTAATTGCCAATTAGTGGGGCTAATCACATTTGCCCCTGGATTTTATATATCGCACCTAGCGCTCTGTGCTCAAATCCAAGCATATTCTATAACAACACATGTAACTTAACTGGATTAACAAGCTAATCAGCATTGATAGCAGGTCTTAATGAGCAATAATTAGCATTAATTGGAAATAATTAGAATTTATATGCACAACTCGCTAACTGTATTCTGTAATGCACAGTGCCGTGTCCCATCCCCCTCCCGCTTCCTCTACCCCTCCTCCAATGCTCACCTACCCTTGTTCATACCTCTCCTACTCCCTTCACCCTTGCCCATTTCTACCTACCTATCTCTTTTATTATTCTGCTGTACTTACTTATATTTTCTCTATCAATACTTTGTAATCCTTATTACTATGTAAGCCGCATTGAACCTGCTTTAAGTGGGAAAGCGCGGGGTACAAATGTAATAATAAATAAATAAATGCATTCTAATGTGTGCAGCCAAGAAGGGGCATGGTTATTGGCAGGGAAACGGGCATTTCTTGTGCATTTCAATACTTACATGCATTGTTATAGAATATGCCCCGGTGCGCTTAAATCTATGAACCAGCATTTATACCATGTTTCCCTTTGTGTAAATTGATGCGTGCAGTTTTAAGTGCTGTGATGTCAACTAAGCGTATTCTATATACTGCACCTACATATAGGCGCCGCTTACAGAATACGTTTAGGAGGAAATTTATTCCGTGTGGAGTTTTAAAGCGCCCTATATAGAATCTGACTCTTGATGCCTATCTTTAGGCTCCAATTTGTAAAGTTTCTCTTTATATACATAACTCAAACATTCAGAACAAATATTTCTGCAAGAATAAAACTGAAACAAAACAGAGCAAGTGATAAGACAGGATAGCGTCTGATCTTAAAATTCTGATCTTATTTCATTTTCAATATGGTGCTTTCACCTGACTGCACCTTGCAACACTAAAATGAAAGAGAAATGAGAGTAATACAAAGCCTCTGAGGAAGATCAAAGATACATAAATATAATATATTCTCTACACTTTCTGAAAAGCAGAGTCTACCTAACAGATTCACATATTGTAGACAATCTTATTTAGAGGCAAGATTTATTGTTGTTACTGCTTTATCATTTCTGAGAAAAAAATTTGTGCAACAAGAAAAAGTACAACATTGCTGCTCTGGAGCCCATTTCAAATAAACATGTTATGTAATTTTATCCTATGGAAAAAAAAAACAAGTTGAAAAAGCTTCCTTACAGGGGTCATGCTTGCCCTTCTTCTATTCCTAGACATAGACATGAATCTGTGGAGGACTTGCTAGAAAAAGACATGGTAAAAATGTGTCCTGGTAAGGTAACAGGGGTTACAAGGGTGGTTCAGTGGGCGTGGATGGGGGAGAATTTCAGGGGTGTGAATGCTGGCTGTAGTTAGCATCCATACTAGCAGAGGTTGATGAACGTAGCACTCAGTTTGTAAGGATTACTTATGCTTCCTTTGAAACCTTGGCTAAAATCTCTGCTTCGACAATTGTAGCATGATGCCTAACATGGTTGTGTGCTTCAGGCTTATGTAAAGACATGGAGTGGATGTCTTTACATAAGCCTGAAGCACACTACCATGTTAGGCATCATGCTACAATTGTCGAAGCAGAGATTTTAGCCAAGGTTTCAAAGTTAGCAGATGCTTCTTCTACTGAAGACTTGCTTTATGGGAAGAAATTTATGGAGACATAAGGACATAAGCATTGCCATACTGGAACAGACTGAAGGTCCATCAAGCCCACTATCCTGTTTCCAACAATGGCCAATTCAGGTCACAAGTACCTGGCAAGATCCCAGAACAGTAAAACAGATTTTATGCTGCTTATCCTAGAAATAAGCAGTGGATTTGCTCAAGTCCATCTTAATAATGGTTTATGGACTTTTTTTTTTAAGGAAATTATCTAAACCTTTATTAAACCCTGCTAAGCTAACTGGACACGATTAAAGATCATTGTTCCATGCTTCAGCATTTCTCAGCTGCTCAATCCTCCATATTCAACCACTCCACCAAATTCAACCAGTACAGACATAGCTATAATTACTAAAGAGGTTTTACTACAAAAAAACTTAAAATAGCCACAGAGTATCTCTCATTTCCTCAACAGTCATTTAATTTGGGAATTACCTGAACAGCTGAGCAGACTGCTGCACAGGAAAGGGTCGTATATGCTTAAAACTTTGCACTAAAGTCCTGAGTTCTCAGAAAGCAGTCCCGTCCCTGCGCCATTGGGTGATGTCACATTCTTGAGTGCCTTCCAATTCTGCTGCCTATGAAAAACATTTGTTACAAGTGAGCAATACTGCTTTTAGGAACTTAGCCCTAGTAAATTTTCAAAGAAGCCATTTTAAATGCCTAACTGTCAAAGACAGAAGCCTAAACCTCATGAATATTGACCTTCTAATTCTCTGAGTTGACTTAAACCTAGCTTACTCCTTCTTTTTCTGTTTCTGAAATACATAGCTTTTAAGCTTTTACTCCAACACTTCCAGTTTTATTTTCAGATATATACTACTACATTCATCATGGATGGTCTAAAAACTTAAAAATCAATGCTCAGGGATTTGCCATTATGTAAAATGGCATTGAAAGTAATAACAGCTTTTTTTGGTGTATTTTTGTTTGTTTCTTAATTTTAGCACACACTAAACTAACATGCACCAAATGGTTTTAGAAAGTGATAAATGGTTTCAGCATGGACCAAAAGGATTTAGTGTGTTCTAAATGGCAGAAATGAAATAAACCAATAAAAAGTAAAAGAAAAATGAAATTATGATTTCCCCTGTTCATGCTTTTTACAAAACCCCCCAAAAGCCTGAAAATCAAGGTGATGCATATTGGAAAGAATAATCTGAATCATAGTTACCTAATGCTAGGGTCTACCTTGGGGGTCAGCAACCAAGAAAAATATCTAGGTGTCATTGTAGATAACATGCTGAAATCTTCTGCTCAGTGTTTGGTGGCAGCCAAAAAAAGCAAACAGGATGCTAGGTATTATTAGGAAAGAGATGGTGAAGAAGACCAAAAATAATATAATGGCTCTGTATCGCTCAATGGTGCAACCTCACCTTGAGTACTGTGTTCAGTTATGGTCACCATATCTCAAAACAGATATAGAGGAATTAGAAAAGGTTCAAATGAAAGTGACCAAAATGATAAAGGAGATGTAACTACTCTTGTATGAGGAAAGGCTAAAGAGGTTAGGGCTCTTCAGCTTGGAAAAGAGACAGATGAGGGGAGATATGATTGAGGTCTACAAAATCCTGAGTGGTGTAGGACAAATAGAAGTAAATCGATTGTTTACTCATTCCAAAGGTACAAAGACTAGAGGACACTCAAGGAAGTTACATGAAAATACTTTAAAAATAAATAGGAGGAAATATTTTTTCAGTCAACAAATAGTTAAGCTCTGGAACTCTTTGCCAGAGCATGTGGTAACAGCGATTAGCATTTCTGGGTTTAAAACAGGTTTGGACAACTTCCCTGGAAGAAAAGTTCTTAGTCTGCTATTGAGACAGACATGGGAAGCAACTGCTTGCACTGGGATTGGTAACATGGAATGTTGCCACAATTTGGGTTTCTGCCAGGTACTTGTGACCTGACATGGCCACTGTTGGAAACAGGATACTGGGATAGATGGACCATTGGTCTGACTCAGTATGGCTACTGTTATGTTCTTATGAATAGTTTAAGAATGCAACTAAGGAAAATGGTTTGTAATATCCATAAGCAAGGAGGATTTCACCAAGCTTATGTGGTTTGCAGTTGCATCCATGATGCCCATGCCAGTTTTTAAAAATATCAGGTCCAGTAACTCTTCTTGAATTTATATAGTGTTGTTCATGCAGCAGGGATGTCAATATAAGACAGTCCAAAACCTTGCTGCCACTTCCCCTATGTGATGATTTGTGTGCAGATTTGTCACTCTTGGACTAAATGGGATGGGGAAAAATGAGGACTGAATAAGGAAGGAAGAAATAAAAAGCATTGATAGCTTTGCCTGGTTTGAGATTGGTGAACCAAGACATGATGACAGTTTCTGGAGGGTCTTATTCTTGAACACAGAGCCACAATGAGCAAAGAGGATGCTGGGTGCTGAGCAAAGTCTTTCTACAAAGGAAACGTGATTGAAACTTTTGCCTTTTTACCTCAAGAAAGTTGAAGAGATTAGAGTAAAACTTATGACCAGCGGTGGATTGCACTGAAGGGCAATATGTATGACATAAGTTTGTTGGTAGGAGTTTGTTTTGAGAAATTTTCCAAGTAAAAAAAACCCACTGAAGAGAGGAAGCAGTGTACAGAGATGTTTTTGTTGGTTTCAGGAGGAGTTGCCTCGAAAGAGTTGGAGGAGAGAAGAGAAAGATCCTAAATGTGGACATGGAGAGTATGAATTAGAGGAAATGAGATTTTCCAAAGAAGATTGTCAAGAAGAAATAACCCAGTGCCTGTTCTCTGTTGTGCTGATTTTTGTCTCCTGTCTGCAAAGATCAACAAATAAATTATATTTGGCTATGATCACCTAGTAAATTATATTTTTATATACAGTATGTAACCAGCTGGAGTGAACATTGGATACTTTTGAGTAGATGAGTGTAGAGACATAGAGGTGACTGACATGGGAAACCTGGGTTGAATGTGCACTGACTGAAGACTTTGAAGAGAAATCTTCTCCTGTCTTTCAGTACTCAATGACAGAAGGTAAGGAGCAAACTCCACCTTCAATGAATGTAGCCCTTTAAGGGACCTAATATATAAGTCAGGCATGTCCGGAGCTTCATACAACCTATTCCATACTGAAGGACTGTGCACTTTGTACATATAAATATTGACCAATCTATCTGATAAAATGTTAATAAGCATATAGATAGGGTTTTTTTTTACTAATTACTACTGTCTACTTGATTGTCTCATCTTCTACCTATGGATAATGATACATGATTTAATAATCCACAAGTTCCCAACCTGTGTGTATTGTTTTAACCCAGGCATTTTCTTTACTACTTTATCAATAGTGTAAAATTTTGTTGTTCTGTGTGCAGAGGTTTTGAGTATAATAGAACCGTATTTATATAATTTGTCTCCTGGGCATGATTTGGATCTGTAGAGTACTCATTTATATGAAATCTTGTGGATAGGTTATATTTCCCTTAAGTACTTTTTGCCAAAGAAATGTGTCTTTTTTGAGAAATGTATCATTAAGGTACTATCACTGCATGTTGGAATTTGTGTTTTCCTAATGTACCCAGTGGCAGAGAAGGAAATGTGGTTTAAAGTGCATCAGAATTTAGTGTCTTTGTCTTTCTGAGCCCGCTATAGATTTGATAAATAATGTATGGTGTTGAAATCAGGTTCCTGAAGAAAAAGCCAATAAATATGAAATTAAAGTGGTGCTATGGAACAGTTCAATGATCATGGTTAACAACTAGAAAACAGAAAGAATTTATTGTGTCTCATACAGAAATGACACAGAACAAGTGAACGATGCAGTTTTCACCTCTTGAAGAAAGCATTGGTTAAAGTCCATTATAATTATTCTTAATGTCTGGGAATAGCTATTTGGCCTTTCTAGTATCTATGCTGATTATCTGTTGTATCTATCATATCAGTTTATAGTATATCTAGACACACATTCTTGAAATGGATATTCAAGATGGATTTGATAAATACTCTTTATAGTTTTATCTGTCAAGAATATCAATCAATATGTCACAACTGTCTACCTAGAGTATTTATCTCAAGAGTAACCATCTATGATGGCCGACTCTAGCCCTTGTAGGTTATGTGTAGAACTAGTTTTCAAGATATCTGCAGTGTTATTTTTATTTTCTTTTGTACTTTGCTTTAGTTGTTTTTTTGTTGCAAATATAAATAAAAAATATGTGAACTGAAAAAAGATAGCTACACTGAAAATTTATCATACATATTTCCATGTATGTGGGGTAAGGAAGGGGTAATTTAATAACAGGCAACCTACAAAAAAATTCAATGTGTGTGAGGGAGTGAGTGATATAGAGGCATGTCCCTAAGAATATTTCTTCACTGATGTTGCAGTTAAACCACCTTACGGCAGGTGGCATTAGCCTACTAAATCATAGGGGTGGGGCTCAGGCAGGGAGGTGGTTAAATGCCCTGAGACAGAAAAGAATGAGAGAGGCCTGAGGGAAAAGGTCTCCAGGAGGAGCCCTAAGCAAGGATCCTCCCAAGGGGTTCTGTCATAGCTGTAGTGCCTGAGGAGAGTTCCAGGGAAGAGGAGTGGCTCTAGCTCAGACCCTTGTATTCTTGTATGATATGAAGTCTTAAGTCTATGTCTCCAGTGCTTACAGAGTTGTGTGATTACAAGTGAGATGACTGAAGACTGCCAAGGTAGGCTAATTATCCTTTGGCTATTGGAACTGTTGTTATGATAAAGGAAGTTATTGCATATTGAAGAGTGTAGCCAACCCAGGGGCAGGCTACTGGAATTGAGACTATATTTGAAATACTTTAAATGGAAGTACTAATCCTGTGAGGAAAGAGGGCTGATTAGTTACCTTGTATGTACATAAATACAAGTATTTTGACTTCCTACTTGCAAACCTGTGTGTGTGTGTGTGCCAGCCACGCTGCCACAAAGTGTTTATTTTTTGTTTATTTTATAAAGGCAGCCTAAGCTCCTTTATAAATGAGGTTCATAATAGCTCAGAAGTGTCCTTTGCAAATTTACACTTGCTCTGAAAAAGGTGTACTACAAATATGTGCATCTACTTCATGAATGCAGATGTGTATTTTATAAAATGTACATCTACTTCAGAACTCTGCTCCTGCTTTGCCCAAACTAAATCCCTGGGATTGTCTACACATAAGGCGTAATTTTCTATAGATTCCCTAAAGTTAGGTACTGGGATCATATTCGCTAAGTACAAATTCTTTAATAGCAATTACACACACACGTTTTATTACAGAATACTAGCATAAGTCCACAGTTATGTGCCCACCTTTAGGTGTAAGCACCTACGCCAGCTCAATGGCTGGTGTATATTGTGCACCCAACTCTAGACAGTTAGGCATGTCATTATTAGTATTCTATAACCTATGTGAGCGAGTGCTAGGCATTCCCTTGACACACTCATATCCCTCCCAGGTCCACATCCATCCCCTTGCAGTCACGTGCCATGTATTTTGCACGTGCAATTTGCAGAATCCCAACTGAGGTCATATGCACATACCACCAGATTATATGTATCGCGCTGAGATTTCTGTGTGAAAATTGAAGCATATTCCATAACAATTGCGTATAACTTAAGTAGTTAACAAGCTAATCAGTGCTGATAATTGAATGTTAACAAGCAATTAGCACTAATTAGCATTAATTAGAAGTTATGCGCAATACCAACTAAGCGTATTCTGCAAAGCGGTGCACATAAATTCTAATGCATGCTGCTGAAAAGGGGGCATGGTTTTGGGTGTGGAATGGGTGGGTTATATGCGTTCTGGAAAACTACGTCCAGGGTTATAGACTACACCTGCTCTGTACCTAACTTAGGCGCCGGTATTTATACCAAATGGCCACGCCTAGTTAGGCAGTCATAGCCATTCACTGTATTCTATATATCATATGAAAATGTAGGCTTATTCTAAAAAATACACTTAAATTAAGATGTACTTTGTAGAATGTGTAAATTTCCATTTTGGCAAATTTCATTTCAGTACCAAATTTTTAGAATTTAGACCTTAATTAATAATTAGTGCCAATTAACACCAATTATAGATAATAAATGGTCATTAATGTCAATTAGCTAATTATCATATTTATGGCCTGACAGTATTCTATAAAGTTGCAATGTAAGTGTAAATTTTTGTGCGCAATTTTATAGAATGAGGGGGCCAGTGGGTGGATAAGTATGTTCAATCTTGCTAGCATGAGTAGTTGTATATGCTTATCAGGAGAACAATTTTAGAAGCGTCATTTTTAACATGTAAGACACATTTTACACATAGAAAATTACCTCCAAAGTATGTGGATCGGTTTAACTAAACTGTGATGCTAGCATGGGTTTACCATATGGTAGACATTAGTGCCTGAGTCCTTAGCGCCACCCATTGATCTAGTGGTAAGGACTCACGTGCTACACATGCGGTGACTGGTCTGTGTGCACCAACTGACGATTAACGCCGGAAGCGCCGCATGTGGTAGGAAATAAAAAGTAATTTGTTCCGGCGGTATGGGCACGTGCCAAATCTGAAATTACCACCAGGGGGGTGTGCTAGCCTGGTGGTAGTCTTGTTTTGGCATGCACTGCATGTGCCTACAGCCTACCGCACCTTTGTAAAAGGGCTCATATCTATTTATTTATCAAATCATTTACTTAGATTTAGTTATCATAACCAACATGACATCATGTATCGAGAATGAAACTCTGCTTCAGGGCTGGATTTTAGTCACACTAGGTGTTTTTGCCAGAACTACATGGAGTACCATGGGCTGCCACTATCAGTCATGGCAGCCATTTTGCAAATGTGCCACAAGGGGCAGAAATAAAGGGGCTCTGTTCCTGCCCCCAATGACCACCACTGGACTACCAGTACAGGATGCAATGGTGGATATTGAAGTGTCTATGTGTGTGTGTGGGGGGGGGGGGAGCAACAGTGGAAAGATAAGGGCTTCTTTTACAAAGCCATGCTGACGATTCCCACGCAGCAAATGAGAAGAAGCCCATAGGAATTGAATGAGCTTCCTCTCATTTGCTGCACCAAGAATCAGCATCACTTTGTAAAGGAGGCCCTAAGTGACTTACCCAATGACACAAGGAGCTGCAGTGGGAATTGAACCCAGGTTGCTAGGATCAAAGCCTGCTGCACTAACCATTAGGCTACTCCTCCACTCCACTATAGCTGATTAACAGAATTTACACATAGTATATGCTTCTACTGGAAAAAAAAACCTGAATGCCTGGTGGCATCAATACGAGTCTCCTATAAGAACCTTGTCAATAATATTTACCTAAGAGTCTGTCATTGAAAGAAGGGAAGGAAATGCAGACATTTACAGCTTTCTTCTAGTGCCAGTTGTAATAGGAAGTTACAGTGTATAGGACAATGCATATTAAATAAAAAGTTCATCATGTCAGTTTATGTTGAAGGGACTGGCAGGTGGCCTTTTAAGAAGAAAAAGGATGAGTTCTTGAATGGTACCTTTATTGTCTCAACTTCATGTAGTTTTTGGTCTTTCTGCCAGGGTTCCTTCAAGCTACTACAAAGGCATGGGGTCTTGTGTGTAGACAATAAAAAGTGGATCTACGAACCTACATAAACCTGGTCTGTCCAACCAAATGAGACATGGAAGGCACAGATATAGCATATAAACAAAACATTATGACCTATGTATTTCAGATCCCCCCCAAAATAATGTTAATATGCTGTACATTATAATGTGTACTTAAATACTTACTGTAAATGCATGTATAATGAGATGTAAAATAGTTGCATTATTTATTTATTTATTTATCCATTCTTGTATCCCACAATTATCCAAAAATAAGTTTTGTTTCAATGTGGCTTACAATTTTCAGGAGGGATTACAGTGTTAGTATTTTATGTAAACCTGCGGTTCTCAACCAGTGTGTTCTTACACACTGGTGCTTCACCATCAACTGAGAGGCATGTCACAAAATATTTGACATAGAAAACAAGCCCATGTTTTCCTCAACAAGCAGGCTGGGGAGAGAGAGAGCCCTATTACTGCTTTGACTACCCCAAAGATCACTGTTGCTTCCCTCCCCCCCCCCCCCCCACACACACCCACAGACCCAGCAACATCCACCATTGTATCCTGTACTGGTAGTCCAGTGGTGGTCATTGGGGGCAGGAACAGAGCCCCCTTATTTCTGCCCCTTGTGGCACATTTGAAAAATTGCTGCCATGACTGATAGTGGCAGCCCATGGTACTTCATGTAGTTCTGCGAGAGGTCATGGGAGTCATTTTGGGAAGGTGTCACAAGGGGCAGAAATGAGGAGGCTGTGCTCATGCTCCCAATGACCACAACTGGACCACCAGGGATCAAAGTAGGCCCAGGGGGGCATACTTCAACTACTGAGGGGTTGAGGTGGGGAGCACTGGGGGAGGGGGAGGGGGAGTGACATGGCTGCAGGCAGGGGGGAGGGGAGCAGGAGAGGGTGATGCATTGGGAACTTGGGGGCTCAAATTAAAAACCAAAATCTTATGTGGGTCCCGGCCTGATTCTTGGAGAGAGCTGTTTAACTCTTATACAGGAACTGGCTGAATATCAGTTGGGCCCACAGAAGCTCTGCCACCCCACTTGCCCACATGTAGCCCCCAGTATTCAGTGTGCCTGGATATGACCCAGTACTGAATATTGAGGACTAATTTATCCCATAACGGTTATCATTTAAAGAAATTGCTGACCATTGTAGGCTGAATATTGGGGGATAATAAAAACTTTTTAAGGTATATTAGAAGCAGGAAGCTTGTAAATGAATTAGTTGAACTGCTAAATGATCATGTGGTAAAAGGGGCACTCAAGGAAGACAAGGCCATAGCAGAGAGATTAAATGAATTCTTTGTTTCAGTCTTCACTGAGGAAGAGGTGGGAGAGACACCAGTTGCAAAACACAGCAGGTCTAAAACTGGTCTCAAATACCACCCCACATGGTCCAAGTTTCACCATGATCTAGAGATGGAAATAACTAGTGAGGCTGTGAAAAACTGAAAGAGGACCTGACGACACTGGGAGACTTGGCATCCAAATGGCAGATGATGGTTAATGTGTGCAAGTGCAAAGCGATGCATGTGGGAAAGAGGAACCCAAACTATAGCTTTGTGATGCAAGCTTCCACATTAGGAGTCAACAACCAGGAAAAGGATCTAGGTGTCATCGTTGATAATAAGTTGAAACCCTCTGCTCAGTGTGCATCAGTGGCTAAGAAAGCAAATAGAATGTTAGGAATTATTAGGAAAGTAATGGAAAATAAAAATGAGAATGTTATAATGCCTTTGTATCACTCTATGGTGCAACCACACCTTGAATACTGTGTGCAATTCTGGACACTGCATCTCAAAAAAGATATAGCGGAATTAGAAAAGGTACAGAGAAGGGCAATGAAAATGAGAAAGGGGACGAGATGACTTCTCTGTGAGGAAAGGATAAAGCTACTTTGCTGTGTGTCATTTTGGCACTACCGCTGGCCTACTGTGGGAGCCGGTGGTAGTGCTGCTCCCACTGCATGTCATTTCCAGTGTGATGGATTTTTTTTTTTTTTTTGCACTAGGGGCTTACCTGGTGGTAATTGGGCAGCACCGCATGATGCCTGGTTACTGCTGGGTTAGCATGGGAACTCTTACCGCCCCCTAAATAGGTGGCTGGCTGTAAGGGCTCCCCCCCCCCCCCCCCCCGGAAATGGCCGCATGGCATTTAGCACTTACCGCTCAGCCATTTCCTTTTTTTTGTTTTTTTTTTTTTAATCCACCGCTTTAAAAAGGGCCTCGGCGCAAAGCGAATCCACACACTGATGATGCAGCAGGGTCCCGTTTACACAGCTTGGTAAAAGGACCCCTAAGTAACTTCAGCTATAAATGTTTTATATTTTCCTTGCACTATTTTTAACAATAAAATAATATTTAGGCATCTTTTGATCAGTCACAGATTGTAGTGCTCAGTGTATGACACACATAAATATTGCCTGTTAGGCATCTCACACCCGATGAGAACCAAGGGGTTGATATTCAAAGGCTCTTATCCAGGTAGAAGTAGCTCCTCCCCAGATAAGTTCTAGTGAGAGGGATATTGGTCCAGTTATGCAGCAGCTGAGGAGTTCAACAACCTATACAGCTAAACAAAAGTTAAGTGGATAAATACTTTTTAATATATGATTCTCATGCAGAAGTTGTTTGATTGAAGATGTTTGAAAATTTATATAAAATAAAAATTATATAAATTACCAATGATGGTCCCCATCGCCGACTGAATATTTACCCAAGAATTGCCATGAGACATGGAGATTCAAAGGGGGGGGGGGGGGGGGATCAAGTTCTCAGTGGGATTTAGGCAGTTATAAAAAAATGTATGCACCAAATATTCCTTTTTTTTTTAGAATGTAAACATTCATACAGTACATTATATGGAATTTATACCTGCTCAGAAACGTGTGTCAGCTATCTGCTCTTTTGGACCTAGAATCTCCAGCAGTGTTTGTGGGGTCCATTGTACTTGCCTAATATTCAATCCATGGTGAAGTGGCTGGTAAATCACTCACAATCACGGACTGAACTAACCATGGGTATTTAATGCCGTTGCTTTCATGGCTCCCAGCATTGAATATCCAGATATGTGTACTGACCTAGAAGTTAACTGGACACCAACCACTGTTTAGCCCAATGTCTGGTTAACTGGACATATAAAGTTAGGACAGCCTTTTTGCTCTCCTAACTTAGGAGTCCTTCTAGAAAGTGGCGGTAAGCCAAAATGAGGGTTTACTGCTTGCTAATCTGGAGCGACCGTCAGCCCAACATGGGTGCCGGCGGAAGTTAAAGCCCCAGTGTGTGCCATTTCCCACACTAGGGAAAGTCAGCATGTATTTTTTAGAGTGGCGCTAACCCAGAGGTAATCAGATAGTGCCGCGCACTACCTGATTACTGCCGGGATAGCACAAGAGCCCTTACCGCCACCTCAATTGGTGGCAGCAAGTGCTCCACCCCCGCATGGCCACAAGGTAAGAACAATCTTACCGCATGGCCATGGTTATTTTCAGCGAGGCCAAAATGGCCCCCACCACTAGTGCAGGGCCTTTTTACTGCAGCTTGGTAAAAGGATCCCTTTATGCGTTAACTTAACTGGTTAGCAGACCAAATATCACCACTAACCAGCTAAGTTATGGCTCCACCCAAACTCCTCCCCTACCCCCTGAACTGCCCCTAGCTGGTTAGGAAATGGCCAGTTAGCAGAAATATTCAGTGGCACTACACATTTAAGAGCCCCTGAATATCAGTGGACAGCCAGCTCAGAGGGGTTTAACTGGGCAGGAGCTTCTCCTGCCAGGTTAAACCCCTTTGAATATCGAGCCCATGGTGTTTAACAGCATATCAATAACTTTTAATAAGAGTGATTTCACTTGGGACATTAACTGGCTTCTAATGTATGCATGCTCTTATGAAATCTGGCACTAACACATGTGTTACCAGCATCTACATTTGAGTGATTCTACTGGTTTTGACCATGTTTCTTTGTGAAATCATTGTTCTTGCTCTATTTGTTTTTGTTACATTTGTACCCCGCGCTTTCCCACTCATGGCAGGCTCAATGTGGCTTACATGGGGCAATGGAGGGTTAAGTGACTTGCCCAGAGTCACAAGGAGCTGCCTGTGCCTGAAGTGGTAATTGAACTCAGTTCCTCAGTTCCCCAGGACCAAAGTCCACCACCCTAACCACTAGGCCACTCCTTGTATCCTTGTAAGTATTTAAAAGGAAGGGGAAAGGGAATCAGTCTTGATATACCATCTTTCTATGGTTACACTCAAAGCAGTTTATATACTATATACAGGTGCTTATTTTGTACCAGGGGCAATGGAGGACTAGTGACTTGCCAGAGCTACAGTGGGAATCAAACCCAGTTCCCCAGGATCAAAATCCACTGCACTTACCAATAGGCTACTCCTACACTTAAATAATTAATAAAAAAAAAATTCCAGCTTAGAAAATGCCCTTCTTTACCACTAGGTCAATGGCTGGCAGTAAGGCCTCAGACCCAAAATGGACGTGCACCAATTTTTATTTTGCTGCACATCCATTTTCGGAAAACGTTTTTAAAAGGCATTTTTTGCAGACACGCTGAAAAATGGATCTGCATGCACCCAAAACACACGCCTACATTACCGCAGGCCATTTTTCAGCGCACCTTAGTAAAAGGACCCCTGAGTCTTATGTCTGAGTTACAGAGTAAGATATACCATAGAATGTTAACCATTGGATTCTGGACAAAACCAGATTAAACTTGAATGTTCATATTCAGTGCATGAAATCATTTTTTAAATTATAGGTCGTAGATATCTACATCAAACATCGGATAACAAATATCTCTCAGAAAGGGTATTCTGTTGTATGGTTCTATTAAGTACTCCCATCCTACTCTAACATTCTCCATCCTTTTCCCAAACCTTACTTTTTATTTACCCTGTGTCTTAGACACTTTAGATCAATTTCCTCACATTTAAAAAATTATACATCCCCATTTTATTTTAATGACATCTGCTGCTATAAAAATTGCAAACCCTAGTCTGACAGCTTTCTCACAGTCTGAGGACTTAAAACTTTTAACAGGCTTTGAGAAAGCTCTGAGTTTGCAGTACAAGCTGTCAACTATATACAGTGAAGTTTCATCATATGTTTCCAGTGGAATGAGGGCAGGCTGGGTGATTATAGTTGACAGATCTGAAATGATACCAATGATACCTTCTGACAATGATACCTCTGGAAAAAAATCTGCAATGAAAATAATTGTTCTAAAAGGAGAAATATGGTAAGCTGGAAGATAACTATAATTCTTATCACTCAATGTGAATCAAATTGACAACCAAGATCAGTAATGTAGCATTGTCTACCACACGTTTTTGAAGGAGCGGTCACAAATACTTCGTAGACTTCATATCCAAAGGTTTCCATGAATTCATACTGCCAATTTTGTGTCAAAGAAATGAGATGCCTAGCAATGTTATCTAGCTAGCTGTATCTAATGTATATCTATATCTTCATTTAATTTATATCTATCATTTTATTTTTAATTTATATCTATTACATGATCAGGTGGGTTGCTCACCGTTTGAGAAATGACTGAAAGGCATTAAGAACCCTGAGATAAAATAATTAGGTTTCCCTATTGGCAGGGAAAATATAGGAATCCAAGCAGAAAAGCACTCTTACCGGAAATCCGCACACTCTTGTCCTGGGATATGCTAGATAACATGAGTAGGCATACGTGAGGGAAAGGGGCAAATGGAGGCAGGAAATGAGAGGCTGGGCAGGCCAAGGAGGTTGGAGAAAGAACAGGAGATGGCAAGAGCGTGTTTTGCACATTATCAAGTGTGAGACCAGTAAGTGGAGCTTGTCGCCCTATCAATTACATTGTTTTGGATATATCAAGATGGCAGTGACTGTATTGGGGAGAACGAAAACCTCCTTGGGTGTACCAATTTCAACTTTGTGACATCATGCCATTTCCTGTTGTTTCCTTAACTTCTTTGGGGCAGGCAACCTGCCCTGGGTAGCCCCCAGGAACTTTGGGAAATGTAATGTAAAGTCCTGGTTTACCATATGTATCTTGAAGAGTTAATTAAGGTCTTTAGCCCTTGTAGTAAAGGGGGTGAGGCTGAATGTCTCCCCAACCAGTGCTGTCCATATATGAGGAGGCTGCTGACAGAGAAAGAGAACAACAGAGAAAAAAAGAAGCCTTCAGTGAAAGGAAGGTGAAAGGCAGGTACAAATCCTTGGGCTAAGGTCCCAGAAGAAAGCGAAAGGAGGAACCCCAGTGAAAGGCTTCCAGGGAGAGAGCTGAAGTGCTCCTGCACTTGCTGGGGGTAAAAGGAAAGCAGCTGCAGTCAGGTTGCTGGTTTCCTCCTTAAAGAATCAGAAGGTCAGTATCTTGGGGAGATGGGCCAGCTACAGGAAAAAAAGGGGAAAGGAGACCTAGAGGGTGTCAGAGCCTTCAAGGAGCTGAGCTAGTGGTCCCAGGATAAGGAGAAACTAGGATAGGAAGGAATTCCTTGAGCTGGAAGTAAGGACTAGAGAGACTGGGCAAAAGGGAAAAGGAAAGTTCCTTAGAAAAAAGGGAGTTGCTTTAATCAGGGAAACAGAAGATGGCAAACCCTGGTAAATGGTTTCATCTGAAAAAAAAATCAGAAGGCAAGCTGGGTAGAAGAGTAATTATGGTATGAAATGTAAAGAAGAAATACATTCTGTTAGCTTCTGGTAACTTGTTTACTTGCTGGCTGAAATAAACCCAGAATAGACACTGTGAAAACATACCAAGGCAGAGTTTGGTAAATGCAGACTGGTGCCTTCTTTGGAATTCTGCAGTTAATTAAGCTAATGAATGAGGGAGTTCTGTTATTTGACTGTTACCAAAGAGAAAATCTCTGGGAGAGGATTGGTGAATGCAGAAGGTTGTTACTCCTAAAATAGCTGCAGTTTAATTGGAAAAGGTCAAAGGAAGAAATAATTCCTCTTTAGTAATATGAGTCTATCTAGGAGAGACAGTATGTGTAGGCAGGGCTGGAAAGTGGTACAGGGTTTTGAAGCTGCATGGAATATTGCAAGTCACAATTGTCCAGTACCTTTGGAAGTGGGTATGACATTTGTAATGTTTGTAACTTGTTGTAATGGATGGTTTCCCAACTTGTTGTAAAGTGATCTTTATTTTTTCTAATACCCTGGAGCCTATGAAATTTAACAGTATCCCCAAGGAAGGGATCTTTATTTTCTTATTCTTTTGTATGGAAGGACGCTGGAAAGCTGTGGAGTTTAAAACTGGTGTGTGTGTGTGTAGGGGGGGGGGGGGGGGTTAGATGGGTTGAAAGGAATAACAGAGAACAGACAGGATTCCCTGTAGTTAGTGGAAACCCCAGGGCCAGGTGTGCCAAAGGCCAGCAGCGGTCACAAGCTACAAGGTCCAGATCTGGATAGCAATGTCAGCACCCCTTGAGGGTGACAATATCTAGTAAATTGCTCAACTGTTTACCCATGTAAAAAGTATGCAAATGGAAAAAGTACTCTTATTTTTACATGATCTATATATAGGTGTTCCCAGGGGTGCAGTTCAGATAGGACAAGTGATTGCAACATATGCACATCTTATATAATAATTCACACCTCCAATGTTCTACATCTGGATGCCTGGGTTCGTAACATCCATAACCACTCATTGATCCGCCCTCACATCAAAATGTAATGACGTCCGAGGGCAGAACAGTGAGAGGGAAGGGTAGCCAGCGCCAGCCAGGCAGAGAACGCTTAGGTACAAATCGAGGGGAGGAGAGAATAGCTGGAGAATCGCCCCCTCCCTCCCCCCTCTCTTCCGAGTTCCAGGCCCCCCTCTACTCCGAGTTCCAGGCCCCTCTCCCTCTCCTCCAAGTGCTAGCCCAACCTGCGCTGCCCGCCCTCTTCTCCCAGTCCTTTGCCTGCTCATCGCCTTCTTGCGTGCCACCCAGAATTTAAAGTTCTTACCTCGGGGTCCAGCGGCAGCAGTGAAAGGCAAGCAGGCACGGCGCTTCAGCCTGCCTTCCCTTCTCTCTCAGCTATGCCTCTGGTCACGCCCTCATTTCCTGTTTCCAATATATATATATATATATATATATATATATATATATATATATATATATATATATATATATATATATATATATATATATATATATACAGTGGGGGAAATAAGTATTTGATCCCTTGCTGATTTTGTAAGTTTGCCTACTGACAAAGACATGAGCAGCCCATAATTGAAGGGTAGGTTATTGGTAACAGTGAGAGATAGCACATCACAAATTAAATCCGGAAAATCACATTGTGGAAAGTATATGAATTTATTTGCATTCTGCAGAGGGAAATAAGTATTTGAATCCCTCTGGCAAACAAGACCTAATACTTGGTGGCAAAACCCTTGTTGGCAAGCACAGCGGTCAGACGTCTTCTGTAGTTGATGATGAGGTTTGCACACATGTCAGGAGGAATTTTGGTCCACTCCTCTTTGCAGATCATCTCTAAATCATTAAGAGTTCTGGGCTGTCGCTTGGCAACTCGCAGCTTCAGCTCCCTCCATAAGTTTTCAATGGGATTAAGGTCTGGTGACTGGCTAGGCCACTCCATGACCCTAATGTGCTTCTTCCTGAGCCACTCCTTTGTTGCCTTGGCTGTATGTTTTGGGTCATTGTCGTGCTGGAAGACCCAGCCACGACCCATTTTTAAGGCCCTGGCGGAGGGAAGGAGGTTGTCACTCAGAATTGTACAGTATATGGCCCCATCCATTCTCCCATTGATGCGGTGAAGTAGTCCTGTGCCCTTAGCAGAGAAACACCCCCAAAACATAACATTTCCACCTCCATGCTTGACAGTGGGGACGGTGTTCTTTGGGTCATAGGCAGCATTTCTCTTCCTCCAAACACGGCGAGTTGAGTTCATGCCAAAGAGCTCAATTTTTGTCTCATCTGACCACAGCACCTTCTCCCAATCACTCTCGGCATCATCCAGGTGTTCACTGGCAAACTTCAGACGGGCCGTCACATGTGCCTTCCGGAGCAGGGGGACCTTGCGGGCACTGCAGGATTGCAATCCGTTATGTCGTAATGTGTTACCAATGGTTTTCGTGGTGACAGTGGTCCCAGCTGCCTTGAGATCATTGACAAGTTCCCCCCTTGTAGTTGTAGGCTGATTTCTAACCTTCCTCATGATCAAGGATACCCCACGAGGTGAGATTTTGCGTGGAGCCCCAGATCTTTGTCGATTGACAGTCATTTTGTACTTCTTCCATTTTCTTACTATGGCACCAACAGTTGTCTCCTTCTCGCCCAGCGTCTTACTGATGGTTTTGTAGCCCATTCCAGCCTTGTGCAGGTGTATGATCTTGTCCCTGACATCCTTAGACAGCTCCTTGCTCTTGGCCATTTTGTAGAGGTTAGAGTCTGACTGATTCACTGAGTCTGTGGACAGGTGTCTTTCATACAGGTGACCATTGCCGACAGCTGTCTGTCATGCAGGTAACGAGTTGATTTGGAGCATCTACCTGGTCTGTAGGGGCCAGATCTCTTACTGGTTGGTGGGGGATCAAATACTTATTTCCCTCTGCAGAATGCAAATAAATTCATATACTTTCCACAATGTGATTTTCCGGATTTAATTTGTGATGTGCTATCTCTCACTGTTACCAATAACCTACCCTTCAATTATGGGCTGCTCATGTCTTTGTCAGTGGGCAAACTTACAAAATCAGCAAGGGATCAAATACGTATTTCCCCCACTGTATATATATATATATAATTGACACACTTCATATCATTAAAATACATAATAAGTGCCAAAAGGATTTTTAAGTGAATATATCATACAGTTCTTGTGGCAGTGTAAATAAGCATCAAAAGGGACCACATACCTATAGGGGATAAAGGATAAATGTTCTCCTAATAGCTATAGTTTGTCTAAAAACCTGAAATGAACATATATTCTATATTATAAAAAAAAAGTAAATACACACTGAAGCAGTGGTTGTTTCTATTCTCATCCCTATGGATAAAACAAAATTCATAAAAATTACAAGTAATTCAAGATACTTGTAAGTATTGGAACCATATCACTGATTGATCTGATTTGTTTGTCTCCACTTAGCTGATTTGTGCATGCAACTTAACTGTTTAACAAGCTAGAGGTCCTTTTGCTAAGGTATGCTGAAAAATTGCCTGCATAGTGTAGGTGCATGTTTTGGGCGTACACAGATCCATTTTTCTACGCTCCTGCAAGAAATGCCTTTTTTATTTTTGCTGAAAATAGACATGCAGCAAAATCAAAATTGGCAAGTGTCTATTTTGGGTCTGAGACCTTACCACCAGCCATTGACCTAGCAATAAAGTCTCACACGGTAACCGGGCGGTAATGACCTATGCATATCAAATGCCACTTGGCATGCATAGCGGACGCGCACCAAAAAATAAAAATTTTGTAAAACAAAACTTCTTTCTTACAGAGAGAGCTGCAGATTCACCACCTTTTCAGCAGCATTGAATCAGCTGCCCACACTATTTACCCAGTTATATTCATTCAGGGGTCACGGTTCAGGAAGATACTTATTGGAGTTCATTTCTGACTTTTTATATTGTTTTTATGTAAACCGCTTTGACCTTGTTCAAGTAAAGGTGGAACATCAAGTTCATGAATAAACATAAGTTTATGAATAAACATAAAAAAATATAGAATTAGGAGGTCAACGTGTAAAAAGAGTGACATCCAGCCTAGCAAAAACACCTAGTGGACGTGTGACTAAAATCCAGCTCTGAAGCAGAGTTTCATTCCCGATACATGATGTCATGTTGGTTTTGATAATTAAATGGATATGAGGCCTTTCACATGGTTTCTTTAGTGAGCTAATATAAGATAAGAATTCAGGAAGAAAATAAGATTATCATATTTTAACTAAAAAATTCACATTTGGACCAATTATTATACTTGATATGCACAGATTGTAGTGACTCCTCTAATGCTATGAAGTGTAGATATGAAAGTCAAACAAATATTTATATACTTATACTTAGGTCATTAAGAATTTTTTTAAATTTTTTATTTATAACCATTTAAATTTTTACAAGCAATAAAACCACTTGCCGGAAATACAGAGAAAGTAATATATAGGAATTATTTCAGTCAGGTAATTCTATTCTCTTTCTTAGACCACTAAATAGGGAGAGTGAAACAAGACAAGGAGATCAATTAAACAGTAAACAGAAAAAAAAAATGTGGTATTAACCTGATTTTCCCCAGATGTTACTCGTCTAATTCATTATTCCACATTGATAATCTGGTTGGCTTCTTCAAGGCCAATACGGTGTATAGTCAAATTTCATTGAAAACATACTTATTGTCCAATATTAGTTAGAAATAATACATCTGATTACATTCTTTCTCTTTTAAAAACCAGAAGTTATTTAACAATACATATACTTAAGTCTCTAATTCAAATCCCACTGATTAAAGTAATCCCAGTTTTCACAGGCTTCACTCCTTTTAAAGTAATTTTTGAGGAAATATTTCTGAGGAAAACTTTAGGAGTCATACCCGGAACTCTGGGAAAAACAATAATCTCGATATCAACCATCTATAATAATATTCATTTTATTATTCAAAGTTTATGGTCTATTATCATTTTCTAAATCATAACCACTTCTTGCTCGTGTAGAATCATTTGTTATATCAATTTTTCACTCTCAAAGGGTTCAGTTAAATTGTCCATGTAACTCTCTAATAAAATTATATCTGAAACAAAATTATTTACTGCCACCGTTAGGTCCCGAAGCGCCTTCCAAATGGTATTCAATGTAACCTCCACAGGACCCAAAAACTCTAAGTTGATTTCTCTTAGGTGTTTAGGAGTGGTTCCATCGATTCAGATTCTGCTGTAAATGTCCTCCGTTTCAGCATATGCCTCTAACTAACTCCTCCACTCCTTTGGACATGGTGGTTGAATAATTTGGGAGCGATGGAGTTGTTTTTTCCAGGTCCAAGAGCGTCAACGCTCCTTCACCGGCGCTAATCACCCTTTCATCTATGGGCAGTTCGTCGCGCTGCGGTCCCACACTTGCTGCTCAGGGGACAAAATGCTGGCCATCGGCGGCTGACCGCCAGTTGACCCCTTCCTCTCAGTTAAGGTAACTGCAATTGCAAAGAGGAAATTTACATAAAGAAGACAAAACTTCAGAGGGCAGCTGGGATGTTGGGCATACAAATTTCAGGTCACCATCTTTCCACTCTCCCAGTTTGGGACACTCTTTGTCTGGTTTCTCCTCAGAGGCCTGTCTGATATGGGTAACCCTTCAGCATAGCCCTCTGAGTCATTGAAACACAGAAGCCCCTCCACCACTACAAGGTGGTGTCCCTTCAGAGGGGATTAAGAATTTTTTTAAAGCATTTATAACATTGAAGGCCTATTGTGTAATCAGGCACTACTCCCAACACCCTGACTCCTCAAAGCTTACACCATTCTTTTGGTCAGAAGGGGGAAGGAGCAATCCCCATCTGAACCTTCTCTGAGACTGCCAGCTTGGAAAATAGAACCAGCTGACCCCAGTAACTACAGTAAGGTGATGTGGAAATTGACCTCCTATGCCTGACTAAAAATATACAAAAATGTCCGTAGTATGTGCAATTTTAGCCATTTTTTTTATAAAGATATCCTTTTGATATGTATTTATGTGCATATATGTGGTCCTTTCAAAGGTACATGTTTTATTTTACTCTCTGTCTTTCCCCTCTGCCAGCCACACAAATATCTAACTTCCTCAGAAAAACTACCTGAAACTTCCAGTCATTGAAACAGATCTCTTTAATTCAAACAGCTTCGCAAATGGATGCACATGCAAATGTGTCTAAGTTTATGTGTGTATCAATGAGTGGGAAACTTATTCTGAGCAATGAAGTGTCTTCTAGTGCTTTATTTAGTCTTGCAGTGATATGATAGGATGACTCACGAATGCAATGTGAACACATGACAAACTTTGGATGTAAAAATAAAACTGAAAAAAAGTCCTACATTTGGATGGCCTTAGAGGTAACTCTTTGTTTTTTTTCTTGTAGGAAACATTTAGGTAGCAAAGTTGAAACTTTGAGATGGAAAAAGGGAACTACTGTTGCCTTTAGCCTTGTGGAAGGACCTGGATCAGATTCTTACCTCGGGTCTTGGGATGTGCGTTCATTGGAAATGACATTGTAAATGTCAGCAGCATTTACCATGTCAATGGCAAATGAAAATGAGTAGAAAAACATAATATTTCATGTTTTGTGTGTGCCGACAATAATGCAAACTCCTTTGGATTCTATAAACGGCGACTAAAGTTGTGCACGCAAATCAGCACACTTAGCTGATTTGTGCATGCAACTTAACTGTTTAACAAGCTAGAGGTCCTTTTGCTAAGGTATGCTGAAAAATTGCCTGCGTAGTGTAGGCGCATGTTTTGGGCATACACAGATCCATTTTTCTACGCTCCTGCAAGAAATGCCTTTTTTATTTTTGCTGAAAATAGACATGCAGCAAAATCAAAATTGGCAAATGTCTATTTTGGGTCTGAGACCTTACCACCAGCCATTGACCTAGTGGTAAAGTCTCACATGGTAACCAGGCAGTAATGACCTATGCACATCAAATGCCACTTAGCGTATGTAGTGGACGCGCACCAAAAATGAAATTACTGTAAGATCCTCACGGTAGCTGGGCGGTAACTCCATTTTGGCGTGCATTGGTTATGCAAACATCCTTATGCGGTTTACTAAAAGGGCTCCTAAATCAGTGGTGATAATTGGCCACTAACAAGCAACTATTGTCACAAACTGTCACCAGTTAAAATTTACGCATGCAACTTTCTAAGCATATTTTGTAAAGTGGTGTGCATAAATTCTAATGTGCGGCTTACAAAAATGAGCGGGTCATGGGCATTGCTCTCTTCCATTGTCCTCCTTAATGTTTATTCACGGTCATTTAGATAATTTAAGACATATATATTTAGATCCAATTCATTGGACTCTAACCTGTATATGAAGAGAGAAATTCCAGTTCAAATTTGTACAAGGAATTCTAAGAGACAGATTAGACTGTCAGAAAGGAACCACTTGATTCAAAACAGATCTAACCTGGTTAAAATAATAACTACTTTTTGTAAGGAAGTTTCTAAAACCCTTATTCCTTGATCCTATGTTAATGCACTTTCAACAGTAAATAAGACTGAAATATTAAATGATCTGCCAATATATGTTTTTCTTTCTAATGGAGGGCGTCTTTTATTAAAGCTTAGCTCAAGTTATCTGCAGCAGGGCTCATTTTATTCCTATGGGCCCGGCTGCAGATAACTCGAGTTAAGCTTTAGTAAAAGACCCCCGGAGACTTTGTTTCCAACTTTGCCCCCTTAGATATAATATTTTAGATATGTCAAGAGAAGCACGCTGTGGGGGAGGTCTGCTGGTTATCCATAAGTCTTTTTTTTAGTTGTTTTATTAGATGATATTTCTTCTCCTTTTTTGTTTTATTTTTTTTTGTAGAGATTTTAGCATATAGAGTTTCTGATGATGCATTTCAAGGTTCTTTGACCTTTGCTCTATGTTATGTGCCTCTGGCCAAATGGCCTAATGCAGAGGCTGATTTCTGTGAATTTGTGTCTAGACATGCAATTGTTACAGATTCCATCTTTTTGTGAGGAGATATCAACCTGCATCTCGACAATCAGAGTAATTTTTGTTCAAGGAAGTTCACTACTTTTTGACTAATTAGGTTTTGTTTTTTTATTTCTCAATCCAACACATGATAAGGGGCATCAGTTGGATTTTTTAGCAACTGCTACTACGTTACTAGATCTTCCTTGTTCCCTTTCATGGCAGGAGATAATAAAAGTTCCATGGTCAGATGATTTTTTTGATCAACTCTGTTTTATCCTGGACAGGTAAAGTAGTAAACAGGCTCAAGAGTTCTTCAATTTGACTATAGGGATAAGGTTGATAATGTTCAATTCTGGGAAGAAGCTGACCTTCAACTGTCAAAACTCCAGCACCCAGAGAATTTTTGGTTGACTAGAACCAGACTAGTTTGGAGAGCTTGGATAAATTATCACCTATTAAACTTAAAGCTAAAATCCAAATATGATATGTTCTTTTTTATTATCTATGGTTTGCTATGTATTTCTTTATGATAATTTTGATTGCATATTGTATGTTTTTTATGTATAAATGGTTGTAATCTGCTTAGAACTAGCTTTGTCCAGTGGAATATAAATGTGTGAGATTTAATTAAATTATAGAGTTACCCCCTCAGGGTATAGAGGAGCAAGCAATGAAATGGTTGATGGTCCCTCGAAAACAGGTGCTGCCAACTGAGGATATTGAGACAGTGGCAGCAGAAGTAGCAACAGTGTGGTGGGGAGAGCTGGCAACAGCTGTGGAATAAGCAGCAAGGTGGCAGAGATGACAATCGTGCAACCCAGATGAGTAGCTGACTAGTGAGCAGCTTATAGGAAGTAGAAGGGAGGTGGAAAGTGGGTAGTGCAAGGAAGGAGGAAGTATGAAGGTGAGAACATGGAGCAGTGAGAGGAAGTACAGAATTCAAGGGTACGTGATGGCAAACATGGGATAGCATGTGGAGGAAAGAAAGTGGCCTAGGTGAGGGGAAAGTATGTACTCCCCACAAGATCTGCTATCCCCAAAACACACACACACACACACACACACACACACACACACAGACAAACACTCTCCACCACATCAACCTAGCACCTACAGATAGCCTTAGATTTTCCACAATGCTCCCTGCTCTCTCCCCCTATACAAACGCCATATACAGGTGTTCTCTACACTACTACTACTACTACTACTCAACATTTCTAGAGCGCTACTAGGGTTACGCAGCACACACACACACACACACACATCCTTATACCTTCTGCACAGACACAAATATACACAAGCATCACATATATACACAACATAGAAATCACATATACCACCACTAGCCTCAAGTACATACCATGTATATCCCACTAAAATAACCCCTGCAGCCTTACTGACATCTACTTCACAATGGCAAAGCATAAAAGAAGTGAAGTCCAACAAAGTAAAGAATCCCAGATGTGAGGATAATTCCAGTTTATTTTATTAAATAAATCAGCTAAGGCTCTACACAGCTGTGTTTCGGCCATACACCTGCATCAGGAGTTTGCCGTAATCCGAATGGCAATGGAATGAACACACAGTGTGCACACACATAGTGGGAAACACTCTAGGGCCGATATGCAGGCCACAGGAGTTAGCCAGGCTAACTCCCGTGGTTGGCGGTGACCAGTATTGAATATCCGGTTTATTTTTGGCTGCTAAGAACATAGCCAGCCAAGTTGGTATTGAGCACTGACTAGCTAAGTTCATAACAGCCAAAGATAGACCTGTTATTGACACAGCCAGATCTGGCCACCAACCTTGGCCAGCGATGCACTGAACATCGACAGGTAGCCGATTATATCATGCAATATAAATGGCTATCCGTTAAGCGCTAACCAGGAATATTCAGCAGGAGATAGACAATTAAGTACCATTTAACCTGCCAGGTGCTATTCCTGGCCGGTTAAATGGTTTTGAATATTGACTGGTATATGTGTGTATATGTACTGTGTACGACTGGGACAGACCGTTTCACAAGTAAAACAGTGAAATAGTGTAGCTGCTGAGAAAATGAGAATAAACTGGAATTATCCTGTCCTCGGGGATTCTTTGCTTTGTTGAAACTAACTTCCTCTATCGTTTGCTGTTGCTTATCTGTGAGGACCTATTACTCCTTTGCTCCTATTTGTACTTCCTATTCCTAGCAAGTCCACCACAGACATGCCTGAGTCTGCCAATAGAGGAGAAGGACACACACTGTAAAGTCACAATAATTGTGTATTTTCCAACTTGATTAAAATTATATCTGTCTTTTAAGAATCTTCAATGTGCTGCCGTCAATGCAACTCATTAGGGGGCTCTTTTACTAAGGCATGTAGGCGCCTACGTGTGTACAACATGCGTCAAATTAGAACTACTGCCCGGCTACCACGTGCACCGAGCAGTAATTCTAATTTTTACGTGTGTCCAAAACGTGTGGCAGAAAATAATTTCTATTTTCTACTGCATGGCGCTAATTGGGCAGTAATCAGCAATGTAAATGCACTGATGATTACTGCCCAGTTAACGCGTAAGATCTAACCGCTAAGTCAATGGGTGGCGCTAAGGTCTCAGACCACACATCCGTTTTCGGTTTAAAAAAAGGCCTTTGTTGCAGGCACACTGAAAAATGGACCCGTGTGTGTCCAATACATTTGTACCCTGTGCTTTCCCACTCATGGCAGGCTCAATGCGGTGGGCAATGGAGGTTAAGTGACTTGCCCAGAGTCACAAGGAGCTGCCTACACCAGCACAGGTCATTTTTCGGCACACCTTAGTAAAAGGACCCCTAGAACTATTGAGTCAAGTTAGATGCATTTCATTTGTGACCATGTGCACACAAGATAGTTGCAATCTGGCCTGTCTTTCAAGACTTGAATAATCTTAGCTTTGCCTGTTGTCATGTTCAAATTCTTTTCAATACCGCACATCAGGAAGTATAAGTCACCTCTATCGACTCAAACTGTGTAATGGAGTTCATTATTCCATACCAAGTGAGTTACTGTGAAGTCCTGAGTGATCTTGAATGAAGCACAGCATCCAGTGACTTTTGCTCCAGTTCTTCATTTTGGTTCCTTTTAACCACACTGTGCAACAGATTTCACTGAGCAGCAGGCACGCAGCAGCATGTACAGGCATCCTGCCGTTCTGTTTAGAAACAAGAGCTCATTGCAAGGCTCAAATTTTGGTCCTCCTTTCAGGTGTGAGGACTCATACCAGGATCCTGGAGAGGAGAGGACTCAATCAATCAAGGCGTTTTAAAGAACTGCAATTTAATCTCTCTCGCTGTGGGCACACCACTTTCCTTGTGCCACTGTACTATCTTAGGTATGATATCCTGTGGTAGTAACAGGCTAGTTGAAACAAACAACAAAATATTAGGATTTATAAAGACGTTGTCAGTCAGCACACATTAATTGCAAGTCATTGCTGGTACTATAGAACAGTGGGTCTCAACTCAATGCTTGGGGCATACTCAGCCAGTTAGAATTTCAGGATATCTACCATGAATATTCATGAGATAGATTTGTATACCAAGGAGCAGTGCATGCAGATCTACCTCATGCAAATTCATTGTGGATATCCTGAAAATCTGACTAGCTGGGAACAGCCCAAGACTGAGTTGAAAACTACTGCTATAGACAGACTCTTGCTTAAAAATCTGCTAATTTTACATTAGTCTTCTATCAACTTTGGATTTTGCTGTTCACTTTTCTCTCTGTATATATAATTTGCTGTGTTTGTGCATTGCTCACTATGGGCCTTTCTTACCAAGCCACGCTTCGTCAGCATTGCCACACGGGAATTGCTAGCGCAGTTTGGTAAAAGAGACCCAATGTGTCATGCTTGGAAAATCATATGTGTGTTCCATATTTGCAGAGAGTTTACTTCTGATTTGTTTGTTTAGGGTCTCCTTTTGGTATCCCAACCAAAATTGCCTCTTAGGAATCTTAAAGAAAAAAGTATTGTAAAATTTATTTTATCTTCTGTACAAAAGTCTGTATGGACATACATTGCTCTTTGGAGAATTAATTGGTCTTTAAGTTGGGAAAAGTTGCACATGCACAGTCGATTCGTGTACAACTTGGTTAATGAGCCAATCAGTGCCAATAATTGGCTGCTAATAACCAATTATTGGTGTTAATTGATATTAATTGGGAGTTACACACACATTGTATTCTATAATGCAGGACTCCTATAGTATATAATTTGAAGGGAATATGGGCAGGGACATTTTGGAGATGTTCCAGGAGCATTCCCAGAATTTACACATGTTGTTACAGAATAGACTCGATCAGCACCTAAATTATCACTGACATTTACGCCTTCTTTCAGCAGGTGTAACTGCCAGCATCTAAACTTAGGCATTGTTTAGGTACTGAGCACTATTCTGTAAAGGATTTGGATCCTTTATAGAATAGCGCTTACCCTTAGGCCCCAAAATTGGTGCAGATTCATTTAATACTGTGTGTAAATTAATTGGCTTAACAAGCTCATGAGCACTGATAACAGCACTTAATGAACAATAATGAGTACTAATTGGCACTAATTATAATTTAGGCGCACAACTCACTGAGGAACCCTTTTACTGAACCACATAGGCACCTATGCATGCCCAACAGACACCATTTTGGAAATACCACCCAGCTATCACGTAGCCCGGATGGTAATTTCATTTTTTGCGTGCATCCATTACGCTCACTGGAAAAGTTCCAGTGTATGGCGCTAACTGGGTAGTAATCAGCAGCGTCCTGATGATTATAGCCTGGTTAACGTGTGAGACCTTACTACTAAGTCAATGGGTGGCAGACATGTCTCAGGCCTAAAATGGACGTGCACCAATTTTTATTTTTCCGCACATCCATTTTCGGTCAGAAACAAAGGCCTTTTTTGCATGGACCTGCGCGCATCTAATAAATGCGTCTACATCAGCGGAGGCCATTTTTCAGTACACCTTAGTAAGCGTATTTGGTAACGATTTGTGCGGAACTTCTTTTTTTTTAAATTTTTATTTATAAATTTTCTTTTAAATATCAAGCATTACATCTTGAAATACAGAAAAAGACAATTTAGTTTCCAAATTTTTTTTTTCATAACAGTATCAATAAAGGAAAAAGAGGTAAAAATATCAAAAATATAGGATAGGAAATCAATACTTGTCTATAGTCCACAATATCGGGGGGTTGTCACAATTTCAAGGAAAAACATATAAATCAAATTTAGAAATCAACTTCCAAATTTAACTTGGCGGTTAGTATAGGCAGGACCAGGTAAAGTTGAAGTTGTTAAAGTCCCTGATAATGGAGACTGTGGGTCTCTCAGCTTAGCTTCCAAAAAGGAATTCAGTTGTTTTACCTCAAAAAATACATATTTGATTGAATTCAATTTTATCACACACTTGCACGGGAAGTTCAGCCAAAATAATGCCCCAAGTTGCAAAACCTTTGGTCTCAGTTTGAGGAATTTGGGTGGATCTTGAGACGTCGGGATACATTCTAATTTTACAATTTAGGAAATCTGGTCTTTTGTTCAAGAAAAATTGTTTAAGTATCCAGTCTCTATCTGGTTGAAGTATGAAAATCACTTTGAGTGTCGCAGTTGTCAGGCCCTCATTATCTCCTTCAATAATTTGAGTCAAATCCAAAGTTTGAACATTCATTTCATCTCTTTGCGATAAATCTTTCTTACGAAATGGTTCTACATAGAAAATCTTTGAAATTGGTGGATGTGATTTTTCTGGAATCTTTAAAGCTTCAGTTAAATATTGTTTGAAGGTTATCAATGGTGAAATGGCAATCTGCTTAGGAAAATTTATCAATCTGAGGACATTGGAACGTTGGTAATTTTCTAATATTTCAATTCTGTTTTGAAGATACAGATTTTCTTTAATTAAATTAACTTGAATTTGTTGCAGAGGAATTTACTTCCGTTTCTTTGCCCAGAGATATCAATCTCTTATCCATTTCAGATATCTTTTTTGAATCAGAACTGAATTTCTTATCAAACTGAGTAAACTTTTGTGTAAATGAAACTTCCAAACCAACAAGTGCTTCCCAAATATTGTCCAACGTAATTTGTTGAGGTTTTTGAGGCAAAAAAGACTTACTTGGAAGTTCCAAGATAGTAGTTGAAGTTAAGTCCGATTGACCTCCCACTGCTCCTCGTTCTTCCATAGGGACGCCATCTCCTCCACTCGCTCCTGCTGCTTCCACAGCGGGGCTTGCCGGCGTCTCAGGCGTCGACTCAGCGCCCATGCCAGGAAACCCTGTTGCGTCCTGTGCCTCTGGGGTTCTCCGAGCTGAGTTCAGCGCCACAGCCGGCATAGGAGGGGGATGCCTCATCTCGGGACTGAACAATGTCTCCTGGTCAAGCTGGGGGACGGGAGACCTCTCTCCAATCCCTCCGGCAGCGATCCCAGTCCCGTCTGCATACCTGGTGAAAAGAAGCGATCTATTGTTCCTGCTCCAGGTAAAAGAGGAGTAGCGGGCCCTACTCGCGGTTTTCCTCTCCATTTAGGCATAATTGAATAAGTAGTTATAGAGAAAATCAGGAGTCAAGAGCAGATATCAGCAGAGCCATCTTAGATCCCCCCTTGTGCTGAACTTCTAACGTGCAGAAGCAAAAAGGGGCATGGTTATGGGCGGGGAAATGGGTGTTTCATGGGCATTCCAAAATTTAGGCACCTAGATATAGAATATGGCCCAGTGCACCTAAATCTACACACTGGGATTTATACCAGGTTTTCATTGGCGTAAATGGATGTGCGCAGATATTGGTGCTGAAATATCAACTAAACATATTCCATAATTGGCACTTAAATTTTTCAGCATTTATTTTTTGATGCCATTTACAGAATCTAGTCCAAAAAGGATAAGGAATAATCTCCTGTTAAATCATTATTTAGGAAGCTATCATGTGGAGTGGTTACTGAATACATGTCTATCAGGCTTATTTTCAAAAGAGAAGGACACCCATCTTTCGACACAAATCCCAAGATGGGCGTCCTTCTCACAGTGTCGCCCAAATCGACATAATCGAAAACTGATTTTGGGCATCCCCAACTGCTTTCCGTCACGGGGATGACCAAAGTTCCCAGGGCATGTTGGAGGCGTAGCGAAGGCGGGACTTGGGTGTGCCTAACACATGGGCATCCTTGACCCATAATGAAAAAAAAGGGCATCCCTGATGAACACTTGGATGACTTTACCTGGTCCTCTTTTTCTTTCGACCAAGCCACAAAAACGTGCCCAAACTGACCAGATGACCACTGGAAGGAATTGGAGAGGAACTCTCCTTACTCCTCCAGTGGTCACTAACCCCCTCCCACCCTGAAAAAAAATTAAAATATTTTTTTGCTAGCTTCTATGCCAGCCTCAAATATCATACCCAGCTCCATGACAGCAGTATGCAGGTCCTTGGAGCAGTTTTAGTGGGTGCAGTGCACTTCAGGCAGGTGGACCCAGGCCCATCCCCCCCTACCTGTTACACTTGTGGTGGTAAATGTGAGCCCTTCAAAACCCACCACAAACCCACTGTACCCACATCTAGTTGCCCCCTTCACCCCTAAGGGCTATGGTAGTGGTGTACAGTTGTGGGGAGTGGGTTTTGGGGGGCTCAGCACACAAGGTAAGGGAGCTGTGTACCTGGGAGCTTTTTCTGAAGTCCACTGCAGTGCGCCCTAGGGTGCCCGGTTGGTGTCCTGGCATGTGAGGTGGACTACGAATGCTGGCTCCTCCCACAACCAAAGGGCTTGCATTTGGTCTTTTCTGAGATGGATGTCCTTAGTTTCCATTATCACCAAAAATCAGAAACGACTAAGTCTAAGGAACCATCTCTAGGGACGACCTAAATTTCAAGATTTGGGCATTCCCGACTGTATTATCAAAACGAAAGATGGAAGCCCATTTTGTTTTGATAATTCAGGTTTCCCCGCCCCTTCGCCAGGACGTCCTGCGAGGACATCTTCAGGAAAACCTGGGAGTCTTTTTCGATTACGCCCCTCCACGTGTCACAGAAGCTGTCCAGATAATCATGAAATACTTGTATTGAGCTGTGGAAGAACAGCTTAACAGTTAGAGCAGCAGGCTGAGAACCAGGAAAGCTCACTTCAAGTACCACTGCAGTATCTTGTGATCTTGAGGAAGTCATTAAACCTCCATTGCCTCAGCTGTCAACTTAGGGGCATGTTTGCTAAAGTGCAGTAAGATTTTGCATTTATCACACCTCAACTGCCCTGCATTTACTGCACTAGGCAGTCACTTACTGCGCATGTACTGTGTTAGATGCAATGCTAGGCTGAGTGGGTGCACCCATGCTATTAGGCTCTGCATGTAACACAATGGCAGTAATATGAAACTCTTTGCCCCCCCCCCCCCATCCAACAGTGAAGCAGCCCATTCCCGACTCTCCTAATCTGATACTGAAGCACATCCTTCCCAATCCCCCTAACCCAACAGTCAAGCAGTCTCTTCCTGATCCCCCTAACTAACATTAAAGCAGACCCCTCCTGAGACCACTTAACCTGATATTAAAGTAGTCATTCTAGATCCTCCTAAACTGACAGTGAAGAAGACACCCTCCTGATCCCTACCTGACTCTCCCTTCACCCCCTCCAGATCCCCCAAATATCCAAGATTATATTGAAGGCTCAGCTCTAGCATTAGTAACACAAGACTACCGTTAGAAATCAGCAGCTGCCATTATGAAAAAGGAGCCAGAACAGGCAGGAACATGGATGGACCCTGAGTGAGTCCTGGGGGTAGTTTGGGGGGAGTCTAAGAGGAGAGTCAGGTAGGGATTGGATCAATTTCACTGTTGGGTTGGATAGGGATCAGGAGGGGAGTGCTTTACTGTTGAGTTAGGGGGATCTTGATTTGGGGGGGGGGGGCAGATTGTCATTGAAGGAAGGAATTTGCCTGATAGAAAGAAAGAGAAGCTCCCCAAGGCAACTGTGCTATCAGACTCCTTATAGTTCTGCTGTACCTATCACCTCCTCTTGAGTTGGCATTATTTACCACAGCACTGTGGGCAGTCATGAAAGTTGGTGCACAGTCATGACTCATACGCTGATGGCCCCTCTCCACTTTGCCGTATCATTCCTACTCTCCATTTAGGTGTTAAGCAACTAGCATGGGATTTTTTTCTGCACTGGCTGTTTTTAATCTGAGTTAGCCATTGGCGCTGGTTTGGGCTAATATTTAACATGCGGTACAACCCATGTTAGCTGCTTAACATGACTTAGTAGACATCAAATCACAAAGTAGAGGTGGACCAGGGAATATCACTAAGAGGAGAATTAGAGGTAGTGAATCATAAATCTTTATTAAAATCAGTCATAATAAGAGTCCAAAAGTCCAACATATAATATCCATAGTGCCCACAGATGATATTACAATTTTATCCAAGGACGCAATACAGATCTGTGTTTTGGTGTGCATGCCTGCTACAGGGGTCACCACATCTAAAATATAATTGAACAAGGGCATACCAAGCAAAAGGATTGAACAAATAAGTATAGAGAAATTAACTAAAAGAATAGTGTTTAACATTCCACAGATTAATAAAAACAATATATACATGACTAGCAGACTGAATACAGCAATACATACCCTAAGGTGTAAAAATATCTGAAAAAGCTATCAGACAACTAAGATACATATTGATAAATAAGATAAATACTGTTAAATGTAGAATTTATATAAAATAAAGATAAATAATATAGACAGAAATGAATGAAGAGCTTCCCAAATATTAAAAATTCTACCAAAACTATTAAATAACATGTATGAAGGTGAGTAAAATAAAATATGGAGAATCATATAAATTAATATAAAGTCACCATAAATTTCATAACTGGAAAGAATAAACTAAATACAATAAGAAGCCTTCAAGGACAATTATAAAATACACATAAGTCAATACACATTCAAAATAATTATATGTTGGACTTATTATGACAGATTTTATTAAAGATATATTATCCACTACCTCTAGTTTTTCTCTTTGTGGAATTCCTCTGTCTGCCCCTAGTTTGCGATTTGGTGTCTGGCGTTTGATGTAGGGTGTTTATCTCCTGTTTCTGCTTTTGGACTCTTAGCATGGCTTAGTAAATATGACCCTTAGGGGCCCTTTTACTAAAAGGTTGCCACGCTGCAACCCAGAATTACCGCTGGCCCAATGTGGGTGTCAGTGGTAATTCCACCCTCAGCGTGGGCCATTTCAGGCACTAGAAGAAATATTGAAAAAATATATCCAAAGGGAGTTACCACCAGGTTAGCACAGGAACCCTTACGGTAAGTGATTCCCCTTGAAATGGCCACGAGGCAAGTGCAAACTTACCACATGGCAAGTGCAACATTACCACACGGCCATCTCATTTTTGTTTATTTTCACCCGCTGTGGTAAAAGGGGATCTGACATATGGCAAAAATGGCCCCTTAGACTGTACATCATCCAGGTACTAGGAAATATTTATTCTACAACACCTTGAGCTACAGCTAAAAAAAGGAATGACGTAAAGCCAAATATACAGCTACATGTATATGCTCTTTCAGAAGAGTTCAGTCACCTTCTTCTGTCTAAGAAATGTATTTGAATAAACATTCAAAGTTTATAGATCAGTCTTCTTGTTGTTGTTGATTAACTGTTCAGGTCTAATATTAGGATTTTAAAAGGACAAAACACACAAACACACATACACACACACACACACACACACACACACACACACACACACACACCCCACCTAGCTATATTTCTCTGTTCCTGAGTGCAAGCATATGAAGCTTTCCCTTAAGCGTCCAGCCGTTTAAATATGGCTTTTTCTAAAGATTAATCTCCTTTACGATCTTTACTAATGGCCATGCTGCTGAGTTACTGATGATCTTGGCCCCTTTAGGATTTCAGTGGATGGATCAATCATTCCAAAGTGCTCCCATCCAAATGAGTTTTCAGTTACTTTAGCTATTTTTGGATTAATTTTGAAGTAGCAGAATTGATCGGTTTGGATATTGAAAAAATGACTTTTTTTCTGTCAAATTTTTTTTTTTAAGTTTATCTATCAGCTCCTGTGTGGGAACCACCCTGCCTGGTAATGGCAGCTGCTGACCTCTAGCCAATAGGGATCAGCAGCTGTCATTTTGAACCTGGAGTCAGATCAGGTAAAAGCAGAGGGTGACTGCTCCCACCCAGGCCCACTATCCCACCATGGATGGTCCCGAAGTAAGTTCTGGAGGTAGTCGAGTGGGTCTAGCGTGTGGAGAGAGGGTCAGATAGGAATTGGGAGGGGTCTGCTGCATTGTCAGGTTAGGGGAATCGAAAGAGGTTTGCTGCACTGTTGGGTTGGGTAGGGATCAGGAGGGGACTGCTGTATTGTCAGGTTAGGGGGATCAGGAGGAGACTGTTGCACTGTCTGGTTAGGTGGAGATTGGGAGGAGACTGCTGCATAGTTGGACTGGGTAGGGATCAGGAGACAGATTGTGGTGGTGATGGGGGAAAGGAGGAGCAGCTTGAAGCACAGTTGTGCTCTTGGACAGCTGATAGCTCTGCTGCAATTATTGCCTGTCTTTAAGGTGGCAGTATTTGCAGCAATGCTATAGGCAGTCGTGACAGCTAGCACACAGCCATGTCCTGCGTGTTTGCTGTCACTAATTGCCCCTCGTCCACTCCATCCCATTTAGTTGTTAAACCCAGAATTCTGTAAAGGTCGCCCGAAGTTAGGCACTCAACTTTGTGCTCGGTTATCAGATATGCATGTAAACTAATTGGCTGAATTAGTGCTATCAATAATTGGTCTTAAGCAGCAACTAATTGCCAGTCATTATTAGTTACGCATGTACCTGACCACACCCCTATTCTACAGCCAGTGCACCCAATTTGCACCCAAAGGGGGTACGGCCAAGGGAGGGGCATGAGAGGGACAGGTGCATGCCCAGCATTTAGGTACGGTGTTGTAGAAAACATGCATTTCCGCACCTAACAGCAGTTAGACATGAGTATTGCTCATACCTACAGTTACGTATGAAAATGCAGAGTTAAGCTACTATTCTATATTGGTGGTTCCATGCAAAACTGCCATTATAGAATTCACACTTATTACTACTACTACTACTACTTATCACTTCTATAGCGCTACAAGGCATACACAGCGCTGTACACCATACATGAAAAGACAGTCCCTGCTCAAAGAGCTCACAATCTAAATAGGATAGACAAACAGACAGAACAACTAAGAGGTAAGGGAATTAAAGAGGTGGGGATAAAAGGGTACAGGGCAAGTGAGTAGTGGTCAGGAGTCAAAAGCAGCGTTAAAGAGGTGAGCTTTTAGCCTGGATTTGAAAACGGCCAAAGACAGGGCTAGAATAACAAGCTCGGGAAGTCTATTCCAGGCGTGAGGTGCAGCGAAATAAAAGGAATGGTGTCTGGAATTAGCAGTAGAGGAGAAGGGGACAGTCAAGAGAGATTTATCCACAGAACGGAGTACCCGAGGGGGGGCGTAGGGAGAGACAAGAGTGGAGAGGTACTGGGGAGCGGTAGAGTGAATGCACTTATTGTGCATCATCCATTCACCTTCTGGAACTTAACCAGCGGTAATCAAGCAGCACAACGCGCTGCCCAGTTATTGCTGGGTTAACACGAGAGTCCTTACTGCCATCTCAGTGGGTGGTGGTAAGGGCTCCCCCCCCCCCTAAAATGGCCATGCAGTAAGTGTTTCACTTACCACATGGCCATTTCTTTTCTTCAGTAAAAGACAGCCTTTTACTCGCTGATGTAAAAGGAGGTCTCAGTGTGCATCAAAAACACACGCTGATGCTAGCGTGGGCCCCCCATTTACCGCAGATTAGTAAAAGGACCCCTGTATGTTTTAATGTGCATTAGCCATTATCATGGCTTCACACTAAGGTTTAATGTGAGACCTGTGCTAAGGTTTAGTGTGAGACCTGTGCTAAGGTTTAATGTGAGACCTGTGCTAAGGTTTAATGTGAGACCTGTGCTAAGGTTTAGTGTGAGACCTGTGCTAGCTGCATAATGCAGTTTTGTAATCATGCTCCTGTATTAGGTGGCTATATATTAGCTGTGGAACTGATAACTGAGTTTAGTGCTGAGTTTCTGTTTACAGGATTTAGCCTAGAAGGACCATGTTGTGACAGCTACAAACATAAATATTAATATATAAATATTTGAAAAATATCTATCTATCTATCTATCTATCTATCTATCTATCTATCTATCTATCTATCTATCTATCTATCTATATCTTCAAAATTAATAGATGCTGTTTCCAAAATCATTAATGTAAGCAATTGCATTGTTTGTTTGCACCAATATTTCTTTTAATAATTTGCAACTGTTCACCTTTTGAATTGTCTTGCTTTATTCTACTACTACCCACCCCTAAAAATTTGAAAAGCTACTTGGTATTTTTCTATATAGGCAAGGTTTGTTTTTTTTTTTTTACACAAAATTGCATTTTGAACATGAAAGGAGATGATTGTTATGCTTCACTGTGGTTATTTATGTCAATAACAAAATTGCCTTCTCCAGCAATTGTTATCAAGCAGTACTACAATATTTCAAATGCAGTGAATCCCTTCAAAACCAAAAGTTAGCACATTGGCAACATATTATCTATTTATTCTATACTTGGAGACTCTATTGTCCTCTAAGGAACATTTCACCTGATTTCTTATTGATATAAATCACATACAAGAAATTGACCAATCCAAGCGAAATATGTGGAAACCGCTCAGTACCTCTTTTCTTGGGTAGAAATGTTTCACAAACCGCACTCTATGGAACCATAAGCCCTAGTAGTAGTACTGCAAGGGGCATCATTTTGAAAGGCAGCACCAGCAAGGATAGGAGTAACTGGGGATCACTCTAGCCCAGGACCCTCTATACCATTGGGTATGGGCCAGTAGGTCCCCAGAGGAATGTAGGGGGCCTTTGAGAAGTGTAGGTTTGATCAGGAAGTTGCTATCAGGGGGTGCTTATTATTGTAGGGTTGTGAACAAGGGGGTATGCTAATGGCAGGTTGGTGTAAGCACAGCCCGCAAACTTCAGGCCACATTTTAAAGTCCAACGCTCCTGAGCCATTAATGATTCCTAGGCTTTTGGCTGCGATTACTTTTCCAGCTATAATGCAACTTGTGATATTCACCGTAAGTTGTGATAAAGAATTGCATAGTAATGAGCTGCTTTATATGCATTTGCATGTTTTGCATCTCATTGCTAAGTAGCCCACATTGGGCTTACCGCTGATCTATAAAAGGAGCCCTATATTATGTAAGATTCAGCTGTCCTGCTGATTAATGGATTACTTACACGGTATTATTAATTGTCACTTTTAGTGGGCACACCAAATGCTACTAAACAAGAGGTGGGTGATCTAGTTTCAAATTGCTTCCTACCTTGAACAACCTTAGTAAAGTTTGTTATCAAAAATCTAGGGATTTCTGCTCTACTGTAGCTCAAAAAGTAGGTGGCCTATCCACAAGTACTGATTATCTTCTATAAAGATGTTAAATACACAGTCAAGTTGTTAACAATCTCTCATTGCTTCAGATGTCACTACAGAGTACTATTTTGTTAGTGCATGCTGACTCCATTAATGCATATGTGATCCCCCCCTAAAAATTCTGAAGCTAATGTTGCAGACCCTTAAAATGTATACTCCAGCCCCTCCATTTCTATTCAGTCATGATCAGGGCACAGACCGTAGAAGTCCGCCCTGCACCAGTTTTATTCTCCAAATACCAGCATCGCCACCCAATCTCTGCTAAGATTCCATAGATCCATTTCTTTTAAACAGGATTCCTCTGTGTTTATCCCACGCATGTTTGAATTCCATTACTGTTTTCATCTCCACCACCTGCCGGAGGAGGGCATTCCATGTATCTACCACCCTCTCTGTGAAAAAACGCTTCCTGACATTACTCCTAAGTCTTCCCTCCTTCATCCTCAATTCATGTCCTCTAGTTCTATTACCTTCCCGTCTCCAGAAAAGGTTTGTTTGTTTCAAATATTTGAACATCTGTATCATGTCACACCTGTTTCTCCTTTCCTCCAAGGTATACATGTTCAGGTCGACAAGTCTCTCTTCATACAGTTTGCATCGCAAATCTCATACTATTTTTGTAGCTTTTCTTTGCACCTCTTCCACCCTTTTTACATCTTTAACAAGATATGGCCTCCAAAACTGAAACACAATACTCCAAGTGGGGCCTCACCAATGACTTGTAGAGGGTCATCAACACCTTCTTTCTTCTGCTGGTTAAACCCCTCTCTTTGCAGCCTAGCATCCTTCTTGCTACGGCCATCGCCCTGTCACATTGTTTCTTCACCTTCATATCTTCCAACACCAACACCCCAAGGTCTTTCTCCTGAGTCGAGCTTACTAATCTCTCCCCTCCCATTCGGTATCTCTCTTCTGGGTTTCTACACCCCAAATGCATCACTCTGCACTTCTTGGCATTAAATTTTAACTACTGGTTCAAGCTCAAAAATATTGTTTGAAACTCAAACCACAGCTACACACCCGCTGTGCAAAAATACGGATATAGGAAAGAGCTATCACCCTAATTATCAAATGGCACTGTTCACCGTAGTGGAGGAAAAAAAGCTTCAATGACGCCACCCAGCCAGCCCGAGAATATCAGACTATAAGGTGTGGGCCTGGTGAAACATCATATAGCCCAAAAAAACTCCATAGTAGCTTAGTGTCATAGGGTTCAAATGATAGACAGATTCATGTATCCGTAGATCACAGGATATCTATGCATTCAATTCTTTACAATCTTATACTGCAATATAAGTGCCAATCACTTAACTCCAATCACAGTAGTGTTGCGCTGTCAATCAGTAGCACCTATTGTGACCCAACAGGGAGTCCCCGTTTCGCTATCGCTGCTTCAGGGGTTCGTCAACTCATCAGATTTTTAATCCATTTTCTCATCTGCTGCCGTTCTTAGACACTCACACAGTCCTGTGTCTCATTTGCTGCACTCCAAAGATGAGCTTGTAAATTTTAACTGCCAGACCCTCGACCATTCTTATAACTTGCAGAGATCCCTTCTCATAGTTTCTACTCCCTCCAGGGCATCCACTGTATTTGCTATCTTCGTGTCATCCGCAAAAAGGCAAACCTTTCCTTCCAACCCTTCAGCAATATCTCTCACAAATATATTAAATGAAATGGGCCCCAGCACCGACCCCTGAGGAACCCCACTGCTCAACATCCTTTCCTCCGAGCGGATTCCATTTACCACTACCCTCTGCCATCTGTCGGTCAACCAGCTTTCTATACAGTTCATTGATCAATATTTTTTAAGGCATTAAACACTATTCAGTTTATTGCTTCTGCTGTCTGGACTGATAAAGAATCCTGCTGGTTTGTGTGTTGGGTCTGTGAGTGCTTTCTTAGAACTGTGGGACCACTGTGAGTGTGGCATCCAGTAACCTAGTAATCAGTGGGGATAATTTGAGAATGGGAGACTCACCCAGAGGTGGCTGGGACCCAGTCAGTGGGAAGAGGGTGCTAGTGTAGAGCACAAGCAGCAGGTGCAGATGGACCTGAGCGGTGCTGGGAATAGACCCTCTGAGTGGCTGTGAGGTAACCCCAGGCAGGTGGTTAGGTGTTTTGTGACATTATATGTTTGGGTTTTCAGGTACACTAACATTATCAGAGATATAGGAAGCTGTTTGAGGAACATTGTGAATGATTTGCTTTTAGTCCATGGACAGAAGATAGCAGTGAGAAACATAGGGGGTCTATTAATGCTTTCATGAAGAATGTTGTATGGTAATGCTTAGGGAATTTTAAAATGTATTTTAAGCACCTTCAAGCCTAGCCAACAGTATCAGTTGAGTTGAATATCAAGTGCTGACCACTATGTACAGCTTTTAATAATTAAATGCTGTCTTTGTCACTGGGGACAAAATGCACTCTTTGAATCAAGAGGGTAATTAATTTTCCTGACAAGCCTTCAAAGTGCTCAGCTGAGATTTCAGACCTCATATATATGCCTTGACAGTTTGCATTTGCTATTTGTCCCCCCGGTGAAGCTGGAAAGCCTTCCCAAGTCATAATTAATATATTATATATCCCATTAATTCAAAAACTAGGCTTATGGTAAGCAACAATCTTTTCAGTCACTGAGATATTGCTTCTGCCTTGAAGATGGACTATTTTTAGGAACACAAAAACAGCACAAGGGACTATACCATCTGCTCGTCCCCAACCATTATGTTTTCAGATCCCAGTCCAGGAATACAAACTCTAATATATATATATATTTTTTTTTCCTTCTTTTGGTGTATGATGTGTATCCCTGTCCAAAAGACATAAATGGAAGCTACCAGTTCAATTCATATAATCGCAAAACACATTTTAGTGAATGATAACTTGAATAGGATGTGAACCAGTGCCTGATGATATGATCTATAAACCCTTATGTCAGCCCCCTGTAATTGAGGATATTTGTGATATCATAATCCAATGTCATCTAGAAGAAACCCAGACTGAAAAGAGGATGGACCTGCCTGAGCTGGAAGTCCTATTATAAGAGGGCAATTTTATTAAAAGTCACCTATGCATGAAGGGCCAAAAAGTGCCTATTTGCAGCCTATTTTAGAAAGGTACATAAGTGAACCTTTCTTCTAGAGTTCATCAAGCAGTCAAAAAGTGAATTAATGTGGGTTTTTACTGCATGAGTGTGGTAATTCGCATGTTAATTGAATGCTGCCTCAGTGGGCAGAAACTGGGCAGGTTAGGGGAGGAAAATAGGCATGGACTGGACATTGCAGTTAGTCATTTGTGTGGATGCACTTAATGTCTCTAAGAGAAGACATTAGACCCCAAATTCTATATATGGAGTCCCAAGTAGCACTCACTAAATTGTGTGCGTGGCCAATTTACTTGCACTACTCAGTTAGTTAATGAGCGTTTTAATGTTGATAATTGGCCGATAACAACCAATTATCAACACTAATTGGCGATAACTGGAATTTAAGTGTGTATCTTTTAGGCATATTCTAAAATGAGGCGCTTGTAAATTCCAGTGTGCATAGCCAAAAAGGGGGTTTAGCCATGGGAGGAGTATAGGTGTGTCGGGGCAATCAATCAAATCTACACGCATGGTTATAGAATTTGGGGGAGCATGCCTAGATTTAGGCGCAGGCATTTATACCAGCTTTTTATTGGTGTAAATGGCTACACCTAAATCTAGGTGCATCCACCTGGCCTATGTGTTATTCTATAAATTACATCTGAATGTAGATGTGTCTTAAAGAATATTGCTAGGTGCGTAGACACATCTAGATTTTAGTTGCCATATATAGAATCTAGCCCTATGTGCATCCATGCTATCTGCAAACAATCTTGACATATGGTGAAGAACATTCCAGCATAGTAACTGCAGAGCACATGTTGGGTATGTCAACAACAATCACTGCACGGTGTTTCCACATACTGGGCATTTGCTGTTAAAACACAGTAAGTGCAAAAACTCAACCCTAATGTGTCTTATAAATACTAGCAAAAATTCTGAAGAAATAAACCTGTGCTGAGCTCACTGACATTTATGCCTGCTTGGGATTCCACCTGAGCGCCTCCCAAATTCTTCCTGTGAACAAGCCCATTTTATAGGTGTATACCAGTACATGCCTCATAGCACTGAGCAAACATTTATGCATGAGGAAGTTTTATAAGAGGCCTTTCAATAATGTAAACTGACTTAGACACACAAAAATCCTTTACAATACTATTTCCTAACTGCCTAATATTCAAAAGGGTCTAAGTGAGCAGGAGAGGCCCCTGCCCAGTTAAACTTTGCTAAGTGACCTGGTACACGATATTCAGCGATTAGTGCCACTGAATATCATTGCTAACTGGCCATCTCCTAACTGATTAGGTTAGGAGCGTGCCAGGGGCAGAAAATGGGCAAAACATCTACTTTGTTGGCTAGTGGCAATTTTCACTCCACTTACCAGCTAAGCAACCGCATAAGTTTGGACAGCAAAAAGGCTGTTCTAACTTTGGGGCCCTATGGCATGCACAAATCCGGCTCTATTGCCGGCCTATCATGGGAACTAGTGATAGTGCCACCCCTACCATGTGCCATTTCTAGTATGACTGAAAATATTTTTAGTTTTTATTGTTGGGGACTTACCTGGCAGTAATCTGACAGTGCCGTGTACTGCTCAGTTACCGCCAGGTTACCGCTGGAGCCCTTACAGCCTCCTAAACATGAGGCAGTAAGAGCTTCCCCAGGAAATGGCTATGCAGCAAGTTTATACTTATCACACAACCATTTCCTTATAAAGCAAACATTGCGGTAAAAGAGACCTCAGCGTGCGGCAAATCCATATATCGATGCCACTACAGGACTCCTTTTACCGCAGCTTGGAAAAAGGGCCCCTTTATGCACTAAAGTTAACCAGGCACTAGTCTGAATATTGCTCAGTGCCTGGTTAACTTCCAGGTGACTATTGATACCTGGATATTCAGAGGCCCTTTTTCAAAGGTGCATAAAGGCCAACGTGCATCCAACATGTGCCAAATCAGCTTTACCTCCTGGCTACCCCGTGCTCCGGGTGGTAATTCTGAATTTGATGTGCACCGAAAACACACAGTAGAAAATATGTTCTATTTTATACCACATGGTGCTTACCCGGCAGTAAATGCTAGTGGATGCGAACTGCATGGCTACCACCTGGGTAGCATGTGAGAGCTTACCACTAAGTCAACGGGTGGCAGTAAAGTTTCAGGCTGAAAATGGATGTGTGCTGGTTTTTATTTTGCTGCACGTCCATTTTCCAGCCCCTTAAAAAAAGGCCGTTTTTCCAGGACACGGCAAAAACTGGCCTGGTGTATGCCCAAAAGATGCTTGAGCAGCTCAGACATCACTTACGACCACAGGGGGTAAATGTTTAAAAAAAGGATACACAAATGAAAAGTAGATTGCAACAAGAACTTAAGGATTGATTCATCCAAGTTGTTTCTCCCCCGACACAAAATCGGAAAAAAACTTTAGTGAATCAGACCCTTAGTAAGTCAATGTCTTCAATAAATGTATGTGCAACTTGTAGACAGGATTAAAGTTTCCTTGAAAATTAACAGAGACGAGGTTGTGTATAATTATATTGTTACTCTCAAGAGCCATGAGTTTCTTCCAAGTGATGTACAGAGATGGAAGTTAAACAGATGGTGTTGTTTTAATAAGCTGGACCATTATAGTTGTGAGTCAAGGTATAGTATTAGCCATACTATACAAAACAGTCTAATAAAATTGAGTTATCTTAAGGGTAAATAGTAATTAGGTCATGCAAATTAAAGGAAAAACCCTCTTTCTGTTGAACAAATTGCAGTTTTTATGTTTCATTATTCATTAAATAGGTTACAACTATTTTTTATGGTGCAGAAACAGAACAACAAAATAGGGTTTATGTACATGAAGAAATCAAGCACTTCAGGGCTGGAATTATTTTATTGATGGCAGCACTTCAGGGCTGAAACAATATTCTAGTTGCATGAAAATACAGTGGCACATGATCATTTGGGTCCATTTGACTGTTTAATGTGGATCACGTACATGATTCATTTTAAAGTCATCTGGGCTTTCACCTATTAAGCTGGTGGAATTCTTATTTGAAATGCAGTAAGACAAGTGTTTTAATTAGAATTAATGCAGGGCTAAGATCTAGCAAGCTGATAAGTGTAGATATGTCATACAGTTCCTCTGAAAGATAGGGTAATATGTCATGTGGGCTGCTTCAGCAAGAAAAGCACCAAAGAGCAAAGGAAAATGGGTACGAATTCTTATTGGTACAAGTTCCATGTTGCAACAGTAAAAACTTGTGTAGTGGTAGGAGACATTCTTCAAGTGTCTGCATAGATTTAATAAATTTGCAAACCATATTCAAAAGTGCTTAATCCTAGATATTGCAAAGAATTATAATAATAATAATGAACAAAACAGTAACCACTTTTTCTGTCAGCTTTCAATATGAAGGGATGCCAGTAGCTAGCCTATTACTAGAGCACAACATTGCATCCAGTGTTTCTTTTTTCAAAGTTGGGTAATTTCTCTGTCTTCAAAGCTGAATTTAATAGCAAGCTATAACAGAGAGAGTAGTCTGCAAATATTTTAAATAATATAGATGAACATGGGCCCACCATGCAGTAACTGGGACCTGATCTTAGATATTGCTTTGTATCTTTCCATAATGATTTGTCAAACTTCTCAAATCTATAATTATGAAATTATCCTCTACTAACTCAAGAGATGTTGTTAGCAAACTGAAAGGGGCCTTTGATTAGGAAAAATATTTCTCTTTCCCCAGTAAATTTAAATATATGTGTGCACCTGAGCCCTTAACCTACTAATTTCTGATCAATATAGGTTCATTAAAGTTGGCCCGGAACCCACCCCATACCTGATCCTGTTAGAGAGTTTTAAAATACCCTCCATATGCATCTTTCCCTTAGAAAAATCAGTCCTTCAATACCTGCACTTGCTGGTAGGTAGTGGCAGAAGGATCAATCCCCAGCTACTCCAACCCTTGTGGTTCCCTCTTGAGAAATGTCTTCCACAGGCCCCTAGCAACAGTCTCATGGCACACTTTTTTTTTAAGGGATCAAGACTGAGTAGGGTATTTTTCTCAATTTACTGACCCCTTTTAATGACAGTAGTATCAATTAGAGCCTGTTATCCATGCATTGCTGAAGTGTGGAACACACAATACAAAAAGTGCTTATAAGTGGTTTAATGAATTCCACAGTACATTTTTCTTTTTAAAACATTTGTTATTATTTGTATTTATAAATAAACAAGCATACAACATTTACGAGGAATAGAGCCCCTTATAAAACAAACAAAATCACCCTAATGCTATATATGGCATTCAAAAATTGCACAAGCAAATATGGGCATGTACCCAATTTGCATGTGCAATTTAATTGATTAACAAGCACTTCAGATATTGACTGTAAGATGATTGTTGTACACTTATTATTGCCTACTTAATCTCAATGGTTAGCCACATTGAACTTGAGTATAACGAAATAATGTGGGGTTAAATATCTTAAATAAATTATGAAGCAACACTTGCCTGCACACTTGAATCAGGGGGAAGATGTCTCCAGGCTCAGTGGCACTTTGAGCTCAGGCAAAGCAGCCCTATTGCCAGCACCAGTTCTGGTAGAAGTTTGTGCCCCTTGAATTATAAACCACTCTATCGATGAAGGAAAAGCCACAGGTGAGGACTCAGAGGGGTAAGTCCTTGTCTTGCACTTGCGTATCACCATCTTTCCAAGGAAAAAAGAAAAGCACCAAGGTGCTTGGATATAGGCAGAAGTTAGCATTTGGTCCAGAGTTCTGAGAGGCACTTTAGTCTAGAGCGCCAAATTGGTCTTTTCCCACTCTCCACAGTAAATTTTTCTGTGGTAAAATAGTGAACTAATATGCTATTTTGCCACACATTAATTACACAGGGACCTAAATTTGCAAGCAAATGGTATCACTGAGAACCCTCAGGAAAAGAGAGAATAGTACTCCGACACTAGGATGCATAATAGCCAGTGACATTCATATACAGGTGTCCTGGCAGCAAAAAATTTGGAGATCAAAAATATTGAACTAATGTAACTTTTTACTTCATAGAGAAATGCTTCTATAAAAGATTTTCCTTCATCTGCACCTGACAGATCAAGTAAATGGCAAATATAATTTTATTCCTAGACCCTAGGTGTTAGAAAGGATCAAAGAACACAGGCTGGTTTTATATCTTTTCAACACAAAATGCAAATCTCTTAGTATTTCTCTTTACAGAAAGGATTTTTGTTGTTTATTGCATTGCAACAAAGGCCCTCAAAGTTTTCTTCACATAAATGCCCTTTAAAAGTAAACATTGATAAATTGCGAACCTCTCAAGTCCAAGATCATTTTTCAGCTGTCAGGATTTAGTTCTACAGCATTCATGACCTGAAGTCAGTTATGAGTTTGCATTAGCATAAGCATTTGCACCTTCATATCCTCCTTCAAAACCTTTTTATATTCTCATTTTAGCTCAAAAATAAAACAATCACACAACAAGGTAGTGTCAAAAAGACTGCAGTTTTATTCCCTACATCAGTAACATTAATACAACTTCAGAACTTAGGGCCCCTTTTACCAAGCTGCGGCAAAAGGGGGCCAGCATTGGTGTTGGCGTGTGTTTTATACGCGCGCCGAGGCTCCCTTTTACCACAGCTGGTAAAGGGGAAGTCTCATTTTCATAGTGATACTTTATATGTATACTCGAGTTTGATTTGTCCTTGTCTTTCTCAGGGCACAGACCGTAGACGACTGCCTAGTACTGTTCTTGTACTAAGTTCGGAAGCTAACGTCGAAGTCCCTTAAAATTTACAATCCAGCCCATTCCTATCTATTCAATCACGATCAGGGCGTAGACCATAGAAGTCTCCCCAGTTCCCATTTTGTTTCCCAACTACTGGCGTTGCCACCCAATCACCACTAAGATTCTGTGGAGCCATTCCTACTAAACAGGATTCCTTTGTGTTTATCCCACATATTTTTGAATTCCATTACCGTTTTCATCTCCACCACCTCCCGGGGGAGGGCATTCCACATATCCACCACCCTCTCTGTGAAAAAAAACTTCCTGACATTAGTCCTGAGTCTGCCCCCCTTCAACCTCAATTCATGTCCTCTAGTTCAACCACCTTCCCGTCTCCGGAAAAGGTTCATTATTTGAACATCTGTATCATATCACCCCTGTTTGTTCTCTCCTCCGAAGTATACATGTTCAGGTCAGCAAGTCTCTCTTCGTACAGTTTGTAATGAAAATCCCAAACCATTTTTGCAGCTTTTCTTTGCACCACTTCCAGTCTTTTTACATCTTTAGCGAGATACGGCCTCCAAAACTGAACACAATACTCCAAATGGGGCCTCACCAATGACTTGTAGAGGGTCATCAACACCTTCTTTCTTCTGCTGGTTATGCCCCTCTCTATGCAGCTTAGCATCCTTCTGGTCATGGCCGTTGCCTTGTCACATTGTTTCCTCACCTTTAGATCCTCAGACACCAACACCCCAAGGTCTCTCTCCTGAGTCGAGCTTTCTAATCTCTCCCCTCCTATTCGAGTATCTCTCTTTTGGGTTTCTGCACCCCAAGTGTATCACTCTACACTTCCTGGCATTAAATTTTAACTTAAGTAGGTTAACCTTAATCTAATGTGGTGCTCGTGAATACTATTTTTTCTCTTTTTTAATTTGCAAATAGTGCTCAGTGGCTGGGGCATATCCTGCGGCACTCACTTGCAGTATAGTACTGCTTAAAATGCCTGTTTCAACATCATGGCACTCCAACCTCCCTTTTTAAGCCTATACTGCAAGTCCTGCGGGATACGCCCCAGCCACTGAGCACGATTTGCAAATTAAAAAAGAGAAAAAATAATATTCATGAGCACCACATTAGATTAAGGTTAACCTACTTAAGTTTCTAGTTTGAAGGGTTTTTTTTATTTAATATTTTGAAATACAAGAAAAAACAAACATAATCATATACCCTAGATAATTTAACTATATTAAATTTTAACTGCCAGACCCTCGACCATTCTTCTAACATTCAGCAAGTAAATTCTAACGGGCAGCAAGTAAAGCACTTGCCATGTGACCATTTCATAGGGGAACCCTTACTGCCACCCATTGAGGTGGCAATAAGGGCTCCCATGTTAACCCAGCGGTAACTAGGCAGTGCGCAGCGATGGAAATGATGGTGCGCTAGGGGTGGGAAGTACCACTGGTCTGCTGCGGTTACTCGGCAGTACTTCCTGCATAGTGAGTGGTAAGCCAGCATTGGGCTTACCGCTACTTAGTAAAAGGAGCCCTTAATTTCCACTTTCAGTTGGCTTTAAATCAGATCTAGATGGTGACAGCCTAGCCCAGTTTCTCTGAACAGCCTAAACTGAGGTGTGGCAAGGTGGTCACATATTTTTGGAAAATTCCCATATTTTCCAATAAACCCCAGGAGCTGCACATCAGTTTTAACTGTGTTGGCCGCACACACAAATCCTTCCAATTGAGTGCCACAAAGAGATAAAATTAATTGCCAAACACTTCCTAACTACTGTCAACTACAATAAGCCCTTCTCCACTAACAAAAACTCCTCCTATTCACTAACCAAATAGGAAAGTAGAATAAAATTAATCCGCCAACTCCTGCTCAAAGATTTCCAAGACCAGCATTCCCTAAGCTCCCTCAGTTCTCCAAGCTCCACCCAACTAGAGAGGGGCAGACATTTGTAACAACAAGGAAAATGTCATCAACATATCCCATATCAAATAATACCCAAAAGGAAATAAGGATGTCACAAGAGCCATACTACTGGAACTGGTTTATTGTTATGACCAGAACTCTATAATCTGTGTAATCTATTCCTACATTGATAATTGTTCCAGGGCCACTGAGAGGGGGGGGGGCAGGGGGGACAAAATTCCCCGGGCCTCCAAGGGGAGGCAAATCTGATCTGCCACTGCTGGCTGTGCTTTCAGTCACGGAGTGAGGTGACAGGTGAGGCACTGTGATGATTTCAATGCGGGGGGCCAGGCCTGGTGGCAGATGGAGGGGGGCAGATGGGGACTGCAGCACGGCGGCGGGGGGGGGGGGGGCAGCGGCGGCGACGACCTCAGGGACGGGAACCTGGGGGTAGCCTTGCGCCGGGCCTGGCCCAGTCTCTCGGTAGCCCTGGATTGTTCAGAGACAAAGGCTTGCCAGATTATTATCAGCTATGATTCCTTGTTTTATGTGAAGTTTATTATTCCATTGTAGTAAGTGGAATAGATGTTTTTTTTATTCTTGGGACCTACACATCTCTCTGAAAAATCATTAATGCACTGATAGATTACACAGATCATAGAGTTTTGGGCTTAGTGAGTTAAGGACCCCCTGATGCAGGCATATGCCGAAACATAGCAGTGTTAGGTCATATCAATAAAATGGTTCCATTAGTGTGGGTCCTGTGACATCCATATCTCCTTTTGGCTGTCTCCACCTTTCCTTCAGCAACATATCCCACATCATTGCATGTCATTACCAAATGAAAAAGAGCAGAAAAAAAAAAAATAATGCTCTCTTTACAAAGATTGTGCACTATTTGCAAATAATGCCCACTTTTCCTATAGAGAGTGTGCATTATTTGCAAAGAATGTGTATTCTTTTCACGATAATGGTGCACATGCATGTGTACACTATTTGGAAGAGAATGTGGAATCTATGCAACTAGAGCACCCTGTTTGCAAAGAGCATGCACTCTTGACAACATTGGTCCCAGAGTAGAAAAAATGGAAAAACTAATAAAACAAACATTCCTGTAAACAACACAGGAAACACAATGACACAAATATTTTCTGGCTGCCTATCCTTACTCCTAACCCTTTTCCTATGCTCAAAACCAACTCCCTCCATTTCACCCCTCCCCTGCCCAAGAATCCAGCCTCACACAAGTAGGCTTGAGCTCACTAGCCACATTGTGAGCCCCATTGCCTACCTGGGTTGGTTTCAGAGCCATTGAACAAATATTTTATTGATTTTTTTCCTTTTACTGAACGTTAAAGTAGGGAATAAAATTGCAAATTGAGCAACATGTTGATGCTTTACATTGTTACCTGTAGTATCATAGCAACCTACAGTAAAACATATGGTATATACTAGCAATAAGCAAGCAAACATATGTTTGAAACATATGAAAAATAGCTACCATATAAACATGGAAAAAGACATCACATAAGGTCCATCATTCTACCAATTTTCATTCATGGTGTAACATGCTAGACTTTGCTTCAGAGTCTGTTTTGTTTTTTTTTAATATACTGAACCGGTCCTGTTTTTATCTAATTACACACATGTAGACTTGCATTTCTTAGGGTCCTGTTCACAAAGGCGCACTAGTGTCTTTAGCTTGTGCTAACCGTGTAGATGCCCATAATATTCCTATGTGCATCTACACGTTTAATGCATACTAAAATCGCTAGAGTGCCTTTCAGGCTCATTTTCGAAAGAGAAGGACACCCATCTTTCGACACAAATCAGAATATGGGCGTCCTTCTCACAGGGTCGCCCAAGTCGGCATAAATCAAAAGCCGATTTTGGGCGTACCCGACTGCTTTCCATCGCAGGGATAACCAAAGTTCACGGGGGGTGGGGGTGGTGTCAGAGGCGTAGCGGAGGGACTTTGGCGTGCCTAACACATGGGTGTCCTCAACCGATAATGGGAAGAAACGGGCTTCCCTGATGAGCACTTGGACGACTTTACCTGGTCCTGTTTTTCTTATGACCAAGCCACAAAAAGGTGCCTGAACTGACCAGATGACCACCAGAGAGAATGGGGGATGACCTCCCCTTACTCCCCCAGTGGTCACTAACCTCCTCCCACCCTCAAAAACATCTTTCAAAATATTTTGTGCCAGCCTCAAATGTCATACTCAGGTCCATCACAGCAGTATGCAGGTCCCTGGAGCAGTTTTAGTGGGTGCAGTGCACTTCAGTCAGGCGGACCCAGGCCCATCCCCCCCCCTACCTGTTACACTAATGGTGGTAAAAGTGAGCCCTCCAAAACCCACCATGAACCCACTGTACCCACATCTAGGTACCCCCCTTCACCCGTAAGGGCTATGGTTGTGATGTACAGTTGTGGGTAGTGGGGTTGGGGGGGGGTGGGGGGCTCAGCATACAAGGTAAGGGAGCTATGTACCTGTGAACAATTTATGAAGTCCACTGCAGTGCCCCCTAGAGTGCCCGGTTGGTGTCCTGGCATGTCAGGGGGACCAGTGCACTAGGAATGCTGGCTCCTCCCACGACCAAAGGGTTTGCATTTGGTCGTTTCTGAGATGGGCGTCCTTGGTTTCCATTATCGCCGAAAATCAGAAACTACCAAGTCTAGGGACGACCATCTCAAAGGACGACCTAAATTTCAGGATTTGGGCGTCCCCGACCGTATTATCGAAACGAAAGATGGACGTCCATTTTGTTTCGATAATACGGGTTTCCCCACCTCTCCACCGGGACGTTTTGCAAGGATGTCCTCAGCAAAACTTGGGCATCCCTTTCAATTATGCCCCTCTTTGTAAACAAGGCCCTTAGTCTTGGTCCAGGACATGAAATATGACTACATCAGCCTGTATAGGCAAAATGAAACACGTTTTATTCATGTAGTAACTTTGGGCCCTATGGGGCCACAGTAGAACTGGATTTTTGAATAGCCACAATAAATACTGATGAATATTTAATTTGCCAAAAGAAAACCTCTTATGGGCATAGACAAAATATGCCTTGAGAGGACAATGAATAGCTCTGACTTTATAAAACATTCTTTATTCTTTGTGAATTTTAACTAGCAACCCACCCATTCTTTCAATATTCATAGTTATTCAAACTTTTGTCTCTTATGGAGTGGTTTCATGTCAAAGTAGATAGATGACATGTCTGTATAGATGGCCATTCAACCTTCTCCTGTGAGTACCTTTTTTAGCATTGCACATAAAAAAAAAAAATATATATATATATATATATATTTTTTTTTTTTTTAAGATGTTGACATACCATTTAATGTCACCCTGACTCTTATGACAGGTCCTTGAAGAAAGTGTGCTTGATGCTCTAAACTAAACAGCCTGCTGAAATGCTACTGGACAGAAATATTGTGTACCTTTCATTTCCGCAAAAATCTGTGCTTATTTAAATATGGAAACAGAAATTTTGGAGCAGATAAATACGTTCTTTGATTGGTAGCCAGTGTAGTTTTTCTCAAAAGGGTTTGGCGCTTTCAAATCGTGTTTTTCCAAATATAAGCCTGGCTGCTGTGTTTTGGGTGGTCTGAAGTTTCTTTATGAGTTGTTCTTTGCATCCCGCATAGATTCCATTGCAGTAGTCTGCATGGCTTAGTACCATTCATTGTATGCAATTTTGTGATTTATGTAAGATTGAGAATTTGTTTATGTAATCACCGAGTTGTTTGGTTACCATGCTTTCCATCAGTTTGAGTGCTAGTGGGATAGATGCTACTGGGCAGTAGTTGGTGAGTTCACTTGTCTTTTTCTTAGTGTCTTTGGGAATTGGGGTGAGTAGGATGTTGCCATTTTCCTTAGGAAAGAGACCTTGTTGGAGTAAGTAGTTTAGGTGGGATGTAAGGTCTGCTATGAAGCGGTCAGAGGCGGATTTTAGTAGGTAGCTGGGGCACGTATCCAGTTTGCAGTGAGTATTGGAGAACTTCTGGATCGCTTGGGTAACTGTTTCGGTGGTGAGGTCTTTGTCATGCCTCTCCCATGACCATGCTCCCTTTGGAGTTCCACACTTTAAAATTTAGCCACACATATTATTGAAAAAGGTAAATTTTAAAGTGGAAAGCATGGTAACCAAACAACTCGGTGATTACATAAACAAATTCTCAATTTTACATAAATCACAAAATTGCATGGTACTAAGCCATGCAGACTACTGCAATGGAATCTATGCGGAATGCAAAGAACAACTCATAAAGAAACTTCAGACTGCCCAAAACACAGCAGCCAGGCTTATATTTGGAAAAACGTGATTCGAAAGCACCAAACCCTTCCGAGTAAAACTACACTGGCTACCAATCAAAGAACGTATTGCTTTCAAAATCTGTACCCTGGTCCATAAAATAATCTACGGCGAAGCCCCGGAATACATGACAGACTGCAGAGATCTACTAACTAGAAACACAATCGGATCATCATGTACATACCTAAATCTCCACTACCCAAGCTGCAAAGGACTCAAGTACAAATCAACATATGCATCCAGTTTCTCCTACCTAAGCACACAACTGTGGAACGCATTACCAAAAGCCATGAAAACAATGTACGACCACCTAAACTTCTGGAAATCACTAAAAAACAACCTGTTCAAAAAGGTGTACCCAACTTAAGTACCTAAACCCTGCAACACAACGGCAAAATTGCCACACGTCCATTTTGAGCCTGAGACCTTACCACCAGCCACAGACCTAGCAGTAAAGAATTTGGCCGGTAATGACCTACACACATCAGATGCCAATTGGCATGCATCCTCTACGTGCACCAGAAAATAAAAAAATATTTTTCAGACGCATGTAGCAGATGTGCGCCAAAATTGAAATTACCGCAAGGGCCAGATGGTAACCGGGCGGCAACTCCAATTTGGCACGCATTGGACATGTGTAGGCGCAAAAGCAGCTTAGTAAAAGGGGCCCATAATGTTTGGTGACTTTTAACAAATTGTTTTTCAAGGATAAAGCATTCATAGAAAAATCAGGTGCAAATCATTGCAAGGGTAGGGGGAGAGGACCCACTTCCTAGGCAATTTTCAAAAAGAGAGTACACAGATAATTTTCATGTTTTTCCTCTGTCAACTGGTAGAGAGCCCATACCCATGGACATTACACTTAGGAGGCAATCTTAACACTGGGTGACACAATTTTCATTCCCCAAGGATGTGTGGTATGAGTCTATTTTATAGCAAACCTTGGGCACCCAAGCTACATTATAAAATACTAGCATAACTCAGTATTGGTGTGCCTAACATTTAGGCACCCACAGTTACACTGGCCACAGACCTGGTATAATTCTAGGTACTTAATTGAATCAGTGTGCATGTAACTGACAGTGGGGCCGTTTTACAAAGATGTGCTGAAAAATGGCCTGCGGTAGTGTAGATGCGTGTTTTGGGCAAGCACAGAATCGTTTTTCAACGCACCTGTAAAAATGCCTTTTTACAATTTTTGCCGAAAATGGACATGTGGCAAAATGAAAATTGCTGCGCGTACATTTTTGGTCTGAGACTTTACAGCCATCCATTGACCTAGTGGTAACGTCTCACGCGGTAACCGGGCAGTAATGGTCTACACATGTAGAATGACGATTACCATCTGATTACCACCCACGTGCCAGAAAATAAAAATATTTTCCTGCACTCATAGCGGACGCATGTCAAAAATAAAATTACCGCAAGGGCCATGCGGTAACTCAAAATTGACGTGCTTTGGGCGCATAGATGCCTACGCGGCTTAGTAAAAGGGCCCCAGTATTTTGTAAGTTACATGCGGAACTGGAGCCCTTCCCATGTGTCATATATGTTTGTGCCCCTCATGCAAATACATACTATGTATGTTAAGCAGGGATGTGTGTCACAGTATTTTGTAAGTTACATGTGAAACTGGGAGCCCTGGCCATGAGCCATTTAAGTATACACCCCTATGCAAATACACACTATGTAAGTTAAACTAGTAGTAACTCACAGTATTTTGTAAGTTACATGTGAAACTGGGAGCCCTGGCCTTGAGCCATTTAAGTATATGCCCCTATGCAAATACACACTATGTAAGTTAAGCTAGTAGTAACTCACATTATTTTGTAAGTTACATATATATCTGGGAGCCACGCTCATAAGCCACATAAGTATACACAAGTAGTACTTACCCCTGTAAATGTTAGAAGGTTGCATAAGTGTACACTTTCTCATGTGCTAGTAATCTCTACTTCCCCTATCATTTTCTTAGTAGGAGAGGTAATGCTTCTATGGCAATCATGGTTCCTTGTTTCCTTTTATATAGGTTTAATATTTAGTACCCTTATCTATTGCTGGCTTTCTTCCTTACTTTGGAGGGAGGCGGAACTGTGTTTTTTGGGATACTTTCCTATTTAGGGGCATAGTTATCACCAGTTAAGATGTGCTATTTTGGCAAAGGTCTCAATTTATTCAATATTAAATAGCTTCCCTCCCTCAAACCAGGGATATTCAGCAGCATTTAATTGGACAGTGCTGCTGAATATCCCCTGAGATCGCTCAAACAAAAAGTGGGCAGCTCAGGGTTGGCACTAGGGAGGAGCCTCAGGTTAAGCAGGTTCTGGCAATATTCACTGCAGGCACTTGCATAGCTAAGCAGCTACATTTAGTAACATAGTAACATAGTAGATGATGGCAGAAAAAGACCTGCACGGTCCATCCAGTCTGCCCAACAAGACAACTCATGTGTGCTACTTGTTGTGTATACCCTACTTTGATTTGTACCTATGCTCTTCAGGGCACAGACCGTATAAGTCTGCCCAGCACTATCCCCGCCTCCCAACCACCAGCCCCGCCTCCCAACCACTGGCTCTGGCACAGACCATATACTGTAAGTCTGCCCAGCACTATCCCCGCCTCCCAACCACCAGCCCCGCCTCCCAACCACCGGCTCTGGCACAGACCGTTTAAGTCAGCACTATCCCTGCCTCCCAACCACCAGCCCCGCCTCCCAACCACTGGCTCTGGCACAGACCGTATAAGTCTGCCCAGCACTATCCCCGCCTCCCACCACCGGCTCTGGCACAGACTGTATAAGTCAGCACTATCCCTGCCTCCCAACAACCAGCCCCGCCTCCCAACCACTGGCTCTGGCACAGACCGTATAAGTCTGCCCCGCACTATCCCCACCTCCCAACCTCCAGCCCCGCCTCCCACTACCGGCTCTGCTATCCAATCTCAGTTAAGCTCCTGAGGATCCATTCCTCTGAATAGGATTCCTTTATGTTTATCCCACGCATGTTTGAATTCCGTTACCGTTTTCATCTCCACCACCTCCTGCGGGAGGGCATTCCAAGCATCCACCACTCTCTCCGTGAAAAAATACTTCCTGACATTTTTCTTGAGTCTGCCCCCCTTCAATCTCATTTCATGTCCTCTCGTTCTACAGCTCAAGAGCTGAATATCGGGCTGGTACCCACATAACATTTTTAAAGCCCCCCCCAATTCCCCTCCTGCTCCTCTCTTTCCCTCCCCCTTCCACCCAGGCTGCATCAAGATCCCCCCTGCTCGTATAGTACTGTGAGCTACAGCAAGAGGTTGTGGCAGCCATTTTACAGAGGATCCACAAGGGGCATAAGCAAGGGGGCTGCACTACAGCCCCCAATGACCCCACTGGAACACCAGGGATGTATGTAAGCCCGTGGGCTTAACTTTATGGTTGGAGAGTAGTGGAGGTCTTGATTTCTGTGAAGATTTATTCTTGAAACTTGTAATTGAAATGGTATATAAATAAATGCTTGGTGTAGCACTGATGTTTGCAGTATTTATTGATTCATTGCATCCAGTCTTCCATATCTGCAGAGATAATCCACTTTGCTGCAACAGGAAATTGCAGTGGACCATTGATAGAAGGCTCTGCTTGCCAGGCTTCTCCATGGCACTGGAAAGCCCCTGCAATAGTGGATTTGTAGAAAGAAAGAGGAGACAGAAAAGTAAAAAAAATAAAATAAAATTGAAACAATTGAAAAGTAGATTCTTTATCAATGCACTATAGATTACATATAGAGGGGCATTTTCAATATGACATCTAAGTCCGATTTTGGATGTTTTGCACAAAAAGGTCATTTTCAAAAAAGAAAAATGACTATTTTTTGTCCAAAAGTACTGTATCAAACAAGGTTTTGTGCTTTGGGTTTTTGGTCCATTAAAAAAAAAAAATGAGTAAGTGCAAAACATAGAGATCCATGCCATTTGGGATGTAGGAGGAGCCAGCATATTTAGTAGATTGGTCTCCCAGACATCCCAGGAGAGCAATAAGGCACCCTAGAGAGCACTTCTGTGCACTTCATAAAAAATCTCCCAGGTACTCTTCTCACCTTTGCTCCCTTAACTTGTCTCCTGAGCCCTCCAAAGCACACCCAAAACACAGTCCCCCACTGTATACCACTACAATAGCCCTTATGGGTGAAGGGGGCACCGTGGGTACAGTAGTGTTTTGGTGACCTTGGGAGAGGTCACAGTTTCCACCACAAGTGTGACAGGTAGAGGGAGATAGGGACCTGGGTCCCCCACTATGTACTGCATCGACCACTATACTACTCCAGGGACCTGCATTCTGCTCTAATAGACCTGGCTTTAACATCTGCAGCTGTCATAGAGGCTCGTAAGTCATATTTTTAGTCAGATTTTTGGGATTGGAATGGGGGTCAGTGACCACTGGGGAGATATGGGGGGGGGGGGGTCACTCCTGATTCCATCCTGTAGTCATCTGGTCATTTATGGCAGCTTTTTCTGCCTTAATCATTCTGAAATCAGGTCTAAACCAAAACATCTTGTTTTAGTCCTGGACATTTTTGTTTTCTTCCATTATGGCTGTGAAATGTCCAAGTGTTAGGCAAGCCCTAATCCCACCTTGGTAACATTCTTGGTATGCCCCTTTGTGATCTGAACACAGTTCTGATGAACTTCATAGAAAAATGTCTAAAGATAGGTTTTGAAAATACTGATTTGGATGTTTTTGTGAGAAAATCATCCAAATGCTGCTTTATGCCACTTTTTAGACATTTTTCTCTTTCAAAAATGAACCCCATAGTATATTATTTGTAATTAAATCTCTGTCAAAAAAAAATCTCCAGGAATGTTTTATAATCAAACATTATCAAAAATTCACTCCCCACTATAGGCAGCCATAAGTATCGAGAGAACAGAATTGAAACTTCACTATTTAATGGACCTCTGAACTCAGAGTTAGAAAGAGGCCGGCCCGTTTTAGGGAGAGGCCGATCACAACTGAGCTGATGGCTAGCGAGGGTTAAGTTAGAAGGGAAGGGGTTTTGAGGCTGGAGAGCAAGGCAAGGGTTAAGGTAAGGAAGGGTGGGAGGGGAAGCAGGGGGATATAAACTAGGGTTGCTGACGTAGGGATTCGTCAGCAGCTGGAAGGAGAGGTGGTGAAAGGAGCTGACCCGGCCCACCCTCCCACTAGAGGAGGTTGTCGCAGTTGTCGCGGGGCGTGGCGGTGATTATCCGGGGACTCTGGTGGTACACAGCAAGTGAGCACAGAACACTGTTATGTTATTGGTGAATAATTGCCCAAATGTTAAGTGCAATACGAAGTACAATGTTATGCCTGAAGGTGGGGCAGGTTTACAGTTAATCATGTGGGGATATGGCTTGTCTCCTGGCTTGGACGGCCAGGAGGCCAAGAACTTATCCGGGGCGTATCCTTAAACGGGATACACCATAGTCATCGGGTGCTATAAGAAAGCACAGGTCGGCGGTGGGTGTGCTCAGACGGCACCACCGGCAGCGGATTGGGGCGCATCATGAAGTAAAGCTGTGTACCCCAGGGCTTGAATTTGCCAAGTTATAAGAAGTTATGTATTACGGTAACATGTTAAGTTGCATTATGTGTAATAGAGTTTTTAAGTGCCTGGCTGCGGCCTTAATAAATTCCAAATTTAGTCGAAAAGTGGCTTCTGAATATTATTGGGGATTATTGGGGTGATGAGAGTGTATGCCGAATGCTTCAGTTGAGACTACAGCATACAAACTGCTGTAAAACCTCCAGTCACTGGTCCTTAGCCCATTAGAACTGTCCTTTTGAACAGTTCACTATCTAAAAGTTTTGATGGTAACATACTTTTGTTTTGTAACACATATGACTTTTTTATAGTGTAGAAGTGGGATGGATTTTTTAATATCTATTTTTAAATCTTTTTATCTTGTTTCTCCCTCCTAAGATGGATGGAGTTCTTTTCTGTTTCATTTATGTAAATTTATATAGATGTAAACGGCTTTGTTTCTGCTAGAATTAATGTACAGGAAATATAAAAATATAATTTGAAAAATGTTTTGTATGTGATCACAAAGCATTTTCATATAAATGCACTTATCTAAATCACTGCCATCAGGAAAACACCGACGTCAATGCATTTATGCTGTAAACAGCCTGACTCAAGTTTTACAGCTGCTTCAGGGGCTTTTAATTCAAACATCAATTTCTTCAGCATCTTTGTGAGCACAAGCTCTCCAAAAGCAATGTTCACAAACACTGTGTTCCTCTGTTCAAATGAGGACCTGCCCAATCAGAAAAGGGATCATTGATTTGCATAGTGACATCACAACATCATGACATCACTTAACTTACATATATAAGCTCAAACAGTCCTTCTTTAAATTTCATCATTTCCACACTATACAAAAGTGATAACATGTATATTTAAAAAAATATACATGTTATCACCAAGCTTCCAAATACTCTTCATGTAGTCCACTGGGTTACAATGATTGTAGCACAAAAATCTAAGGGGCCCTTTTACTAAGGCATATAGGTACCTATGCACGTCCAACGCGTGTCAAATTGGAACTACCGCCTGGCTACCACGTGCCCCAGACAGTAATTCCATTTTTTACATGCATCCAAAACACACAGTAGAAAATATTTTCCATTTTAATAGAAATAAATATTATAATATTTAACCATCTCTCAGACCTCATGTGCACCTTTCTTTAAATTACTCACCTTACTCTCTAGCTCTTCTTACTCTCTTACCTATCTATATGTTCCATCTTTGCTTAAACCCTTTACTGTCAATTAAAATGTTCCATTACATATTGTGTTGACATTGTAAGTAGTATACAATGCCATACTTGGTATTGTTATTTGAATATTTTTACAGTTGTAATTGTCTATTGCTCATGTTTGATTTATTCTTACTGTCCACCACCTTGAGTGGATTCCTTCAAAAAGGCAGAAAACAAATCCTAATAAATAAATAAGTAAATAATTTTTATACTACAAGGCGCATACCCCTCTGTAATCAGCACGTTATGCGCACTGATGCTTACCACCTCATTAGCGCATAAGACCTTACTGCACATGTCCAAAACATGCACCTACACCAGCGCAGGCCATTTTTCAGCATGTCTTAGTAAAAGGGCCCCTAATGTTCATAGAAGGCTAGAATAGTTTACCTGTAACCCCCCCCCCCCCCTTAATCTGGAATATGATCTAAACTAAAATGAGTACCCATTTGTTGATGTCTCTCTCTTTGACTATGTGCCATTAATAGAGCTGTACAATTGCCCATTACAATCCAAGATTTGCATTCAATGAGATGCATCTTCGTTTTTCTAATATTTGTACCTTCATATACCTTACTGCAGGGTATATGATATATACTATAACATTTGATAGTATATAATAGAAATGAAGGCAAACAATTTTTGGTATGTTGCAGAGTATATATTTTGTGACTGATAGGATTAGTAACGTTGGACATACTGTGGCATATATTCAAAATGAATTAACCAGCCGGAAATGACCACTGATTGGTCAAATCGTTTGTTTGCATCTATCCGGTCATTTTCAGTGTCACTTAATCAGTTATATTTTCTGAAAATGACTGGTTAGTGCTGAATTCAAAAGCAGCTAACTCATGGGCATTCCAGAGAGAAGTAGGGTTAAGCACTTACCCCTTACTGCATAGGTAAACCGCTTAAATCGGGTTGCATAAATAGCAGTGATATCTTTAAGTGGTTTGGCTTATGTGGCGAGGGGCTGAATATTGACATAACTGGCTACATGTTAGCTGGATCAAATGCACCTGCCCCCAAGATATTGAATGCCAAAGCCTGGGTATGATTCGGCATTGAATATCTGTGAATAACGCCAGTGGCGGTCAGGAAAACACTCACCATTGCTGGCTGAATATCATCCTGCTTGAGTCTGAACACAAAATGCATACTTTTCCACAAGGTCTGTGACCCTCTCCAGTAGAACCTGATAATGATGAACTATCAAATCCTTAACTTGCCTCCCCCCTCCCCTAGCATATGCTGTACAAGGTCCTATTTGAAAAATCTGATGTACTGATAAGAAATGCCAGTATTTGTACATGATGTTCACTATATAACCAGCTTGTTCAATATAGTGAAGAACACAGATCTGGTGATTTGACTGCCTCCCATAACAAAGTTCATGTCTAGTATGATCCATTCTCAAAAAATGCTTTACACACAATAAAAAAATAATAATTATTTGAATAAAATCTGTACTGGGACTGGTGCTATGTAAAATATTTATAAATGATCTGGAAATTGGAACAAGCGAGGTACTTAAATTTGCAAATGACACAAAATTATTCAAAGTTGTTAAAGCATATGTAGACTGTGAAAAATTGAAGGGAGAACTTAGGAAATTGGAAGGCCGGGCATCCAAATGGTAGATGAAATTTGATGTGGACAAATGCAAAGTGATGCACACTGGGAAGAATAATCCAAATCATAATTACCTGATGTTAGGGTCCACTTTAGAAGTGAGTATTCAAAAAAAAAAGATCTAGATATCATTATAGACAATATACTGAAATCTTCTGCCCAATGTGTGACGGTCACCAAGAAAAACAAACAGGATGTTAGGAATTATTAGGAAAGGAATGGCAAATAAGATCAAGAATACTATAATGTCTCTATATTGCTCTGTGCTGTGACCTCATCTTGAATATTGTGTTCAAATCTGGTCGCTGTATCTCAAAAAAGATATGACAGAATTAGAAACGGTTAAACGAAGAGTGACCAAAATGACGAAGAGGATGGGACTCCTCTCATATGAGGAAAGGCTAAAGAGGTTAAGGCTCTTCATCTTAGAAAAGAGACAGCTGAGGGGGGATATGATTGAGGTGTATACAATCCTGAGTGGAGTAGAAGTGAATATATTCTTTACTCTTTCAAAAAGAAAAAAAACCAGGGGACACTCGAGGAAGTTATATGGAAATACTTTTAAAACAAATAGGAGGAAATATTTTTCACTCAACAATTAGTTAAGCGCTGGAGCTCATTGCCAGAGGATGTGGTAACAGCGGTTAGCGTATCTGGGTTTAAAAAAGGTTTGGACAAGTTCCTGGTGGAAAAGTCTATAGTCTGCTATTGAGATAGACATGGAGAAGCCACAGCTTGCCCTGGGATTGGTGGCATGGAATGTTGCTGCTAACTGGGTTTCTGTCAGGTATTTGTGATCTGGATTGGCCACTGTCGGAAACAACTTGATGCAGTCCTGCATGCTTCAGGAGTCATAAAATGATCTCAGCCACTGATGTAAATTGCAAACATAAGGGCTAGAGCATCCAATAGTACAGCATCCAGAGTGCTAACAAGCAAAGTGTCAAAGCAAAAAGTGCATGTCATCATAGACAAGCATGTACTATTGGATGCTCTAACCCTTACATTTGCAATTTACATCAGTGGCTGAGATCATTTGTATCACTCCTGAAGGAGACGCATGTGGCACTGAAACACAGGACTATGTTGAGTCATTTTTACCTTCAATAAACCATCTGTTTTGGAACCACACTGGTCTACCCCCCTTCTCCTTTTATTTTGTTACTTGTTTCCTCTTTTAGCCATGTGTTGTTCTCCTTGTACCAAATTTGTATAGTGGTCATGTTATGGCTTTCATCTCTTAAATGAATTGGGCAGAAATAAATAATGAATCCAGGCAATATGGATGCACGCCAAATCTGAAATTACCACCAGGGGGTGCGTTGGCCTGGTATTAGTCTCATTTGGGCAGTCGCTGCATGCGCGTAGAGCCTTCCGTGGCTTATTAAAGGGGCCCCATGCATAAACCATTGTGCAGGTATGAATTAGTGTACACTTTAAAATTATCAGGGAAGAGTGCACACTCTTTCAGAAATAGTGTGAGCCATCTTTACAAATAAGACATACTATTTGCAAAGATGGTGCATTCTTAATGAAAATGAAGAGTACCATAACAAAATGAACAGTGCTTGCAAACAACATGGGAAACATAATGAAATGAAAATTTAGGGGCTGCCCACCTCTAGTAGTAATAATTGTAAAATGAGATAAAATGTAGGTAATCTTGTTCAAGATTGACTTAAGATGCACCATGCAGCAGTGTAGCTTGAGTGATGTTATATGGCAAACATACACCAAACAAAGTAAATAAATGTACAGAAACCCCTATCTGTGGTTATGCTACAACTCAGGCAATGCAAAAGGAATTTGTATGCTGTTCTAGAACTATTAAATTATAATTGCTAATAAAGCTAAAGCCTGTATTCTTCTAAGACAATTCTAAGGCAATTGTATTCGTTTGGGAAAAGAGGGGAAGTGTCCATTCCCGATAATGATATGGTAGACTTCATTTGTGTGTGCTACAGTTGATGGATTACAACTGCATTTCATAACTCCCCCTGCAATATATCTTTAGTTCTCACATGACAGGTGGAAATGAAATGTTCTGATTTGTAGATGCTCAAGTGGTATTTAATAAATTACCGACTCTAATTTAATTAGCAATAGTCTATTAATTGAGTTCTATTTACCAATCTTAATGCATTAGCCTGAAATGGCCTCAATTAAGCATCTCAAATAGGTTTTTACTGATTATTTGTTGTTAGCTATTTGCAGTTAATTGAACGACAATAGATTGTTAATATACAGCTCAGTCATATTGATCTATTGGCTTCTACCTTGCCCAGAAGTGACAAAATCATGAAGTTGGTGCTAATGACATCCTTTGCATATGTAGGAGATGATAGACACCCACAGACTGAATTTGTTCATCAAAGGCTTTGGAATTTGCTTTGAGGTTAAAACTTAAAGTCAAGAAAATAAATCATGCTTGCTTCTGATATATCATTTGTTTAGTTTTACTTTTCTTGACATGAAAGAAAGACATGATTTTAAACAACATTTCTGAAACATCCTGATGCAATCAATAGAAATGGGGCCCTTTTACAAAGGCACGTTGAAAAAATGGCTGGTAGTGTAGACGCCTGTTTTGGGCGCACTCAGAATCATTTTTCAGTGCACCTGTAAAAATGCCTTTTAAAAGTTTTTGCCAAAAATGGAAAATGAAAATTGCCGTGCATCCATTTTGGGTCTGAGACCTTACCGCCAGCCATTGACCTAGTAGTAAGGTCTCATGCGGTAACTGGGCAGTAATGGTCTATGCTACCTTCTAAACTATTATTTTTTAAGAGATTAAATCCTCATTTACTGTTGCAAGAATGAGACAGTTCATATTTACTTTGTAATAATTGTCATGCAGGCACAGGGAAAGAAGATTCTGAAGATATGAGTTATTTTTTTAGAAATAGAAAATTAAAGTAGGGGTATGATTGACAGTCTTGATGGAAGAGGGCACATCTGTCCACCTAGGTGCCACTGATACTGCCACGATATAGTTGTTACGTTAGTGAAAAAAAAAATCCCTCTTTCCGTTGCTGTCAAATTAGCACTTTCCAGAATTCACTGGAAAACATCAGGCTTGTAACATAGCTAGAAGATTAGGTTAAGCTGGAAGATGGCTAGAGGTCCTTCCGACTGCCTTCAGAGTGCCTTCATTAGCTCTTTCTCAGTGGTCGCCCAAGGAAAAAAAGGAGCAAAATCAATGCAGCAAATTCTGTTGCAGAAATCATTTCCTTTCCCAGTCTCATTACATTTGTCCTAATGCAAAGAATAGATTTTAATAGCATGACATTCTGAAATGCAATCTAAACAAGTTATCTGATTATTTTTAGGGGGTATGGGTACTGTACATTACCTCAAATAATAAACTCTAGAAGTTATTACAACTCAATCACAAACTTTAATTTGATGCCTTGAAATGTTTAAAATATACCTGCGGCCACTGTTACTATTTAATTTCTGCTCTCCTCTACTTCTGTTGCTTGCTTAAATTTAAGTAGAACATTATTACACAAACAGGAACTCCTCCGGGAAGCAGCCTCTCAGCTAGACAGACGATGTACAAATGCTGGGGGTCCACATTGCAGCTGTGGTAATTAACCCCTGAGACAGGGTATAAATGTTATAATCAGGAAGGAGCCACTATTAAAAATAGCTTTCATAGATGGTAACTGTAAAAAGCCAGAAATAATAACAGCAATTTAAGCAAAGAAAACACACACACACTGTTTCTTATTGGACATGGATATGTCGGCATATCCATCTTCATAACACACCCATGTTGAAAATGCCATTTAAAAAATGACAGGCTGTGAATGTTGATCTTCCATGGGCATGAAAATGGAAACATCTAGGAAAGAGATATCCTGGGGGCATGGCCTAGGCAGTGCTACATTATGGACATCCAGAAACAATTATGTAAATTACATTGATGTGCATATCAAGAGATGTAAACTTTAGTATCAACACCAGCTATAAAAGTCATTCACATCCTGCTCAACCTATCTTTTTAGACTAATTTCATTGCAGTTGTCTGACCCTGTCTTTACATTCACAACCCCCACTGTAGATCATTGTTTCCAAGCTGCCACTGGAACCATACATTCCTCTCCCTGCAGGCCTCCTGTGCATACTTCTCTCCTTCATCCCTCCCAATAATCCCCTTTCACCTTCATCCCCCATTTGTGAGGCCACACTAGCTCACTTTGTGTCTGTCCGCTTGTGCTGTGCTGTCTAAGATCCTTCCCAGCCCCATCTCAGCATCCTGCTCTTTTCATCTTCCTGCTCCTCTTCCACCTTCTCCTCAAACTTTCCCATCTCAGGCTCCTACTCTTTCTCGTCGTCTTCCTCCTTCTCTTATTCCTACCCTCCTTGGCCTCCTCCTTTTGTATCACAGGAGACTCATGGCACACTAATGCTGTTCTGGAAAGATGTGTGGCCTGGTCAGGAATACTGACATATACATGGCTATGTAACATCAAACAGCAGGACACTACAGAGGGGAGGGTCTTGATGGAACTATACTCGGGAGCCATGCCTGTGTCTGTTTATTATTTATTATTATTTATTTTACAGCATTTATACCCCACAATTTCCCACTGCTGGCAGGCTCAATGTGGCTTACAACAGTTAAATAACAAATAGGTGAGTACATTAAATTGAGAGGGATTAGCGGGGTGGGGAGGTAAAGATAAGAAATGGGTTAGTTTGTAAGAGCACTAAATGGGTTCAGTGTCCTAGGGTCAGTGAGATAAGACAGTATCTTTAGGGTAAGCTTGCCCAAATAAGCAGGTCTTGAGTGACTTCCTGAAAGCCAGATGATCCTGAACTGTTTTCACTGATTTGGGTAGTGCATTCCACAAGTGAGTACTGACATAGGAAAAGGTGGAAGCATATGTGGTTTTATATTTGAGTCTAGAACACGCAGGGTAATGAAGGCTTAAGTAAGAGCTGGCAGTTCTGAGTGAATTTCTTGGTGGTAGGTTGACAAGGGCATCCATGTATGCTGGGGCTGCTCCATCTATTGTAATCTACGTAGGTTACAGGGTAGACTATAAATAAATACATAAAATTGATAACTAACACCAATTAGCAGCTACTTATTATATTAAGTTACACACAACTGAGACTATTCTATAACTTGTACATGCAAGTTTGTGCACTAAGGACCCCTTTTACTTATTCAGACTAAGTGCCAACTCTGCCCCTGTAATGCCCACAAAGTACATGGTTTCTGCTTAAGTATTAACTGGACATTTTCAGTGACACTGTTCAGTTACATGCCATTGAATATGCTCGGTTAGCCGTGGACAATAATTACAAGGGCTCTTTTACTAAGGTGCACCGAAAAATGGGCTGCACTAGTGTATATTTGCCCGCAGAATTATTTTTCAGCGCACCTGCAAAAATGCCTTTTTTAAATTTTTGCCGAAAATTGATGTGTGGCAAAATGAAAATGGTTGTGCCTCCATTTGGGGTCTGAGATCTTACTCTCACACGATAACCGGGCGGTAATGGTCTACGCACATAGAATACCGATTACCACCTGGTTGCCACCTGTGCTCCAGAAAATAAAAATATTTTTCAGGCTGCGTAGCGGACGTGCGTCAAAAATGAAATTACCGCAAGAGCGGTAACTCCAAATTGATGTGCATTGGGTGCGCGTAGGCACCTATTTCTAGCCATTTAAATCATTTTCAATATTGACCCCATAACTTCAAGAAAACTTCGTACTATAAATTATGTTTGTACCTCCTGAATCTAGGCATGAACATTTACACCAGCTCTGTGGCTGGCGTAAGTGATCTGTATAAACCCGGTTACACTGGTATTCTGTAAAGGAATGTAGATTTCTACTTTACTGTATGGATTAGGCTTCAAATGGGCACCTCTTTATAGAATTGTCCTGTACCTGTCCAAAGAAAAGTAGGAAATGAAGGAATGGAGAAAGGTGAGGTTGAGTTAAGTTTTTTGTATTAATTTATTCTATAAATGTAGCTGGTTTTGCCAAAGTTGATTCATGGCCATGCTGAAATGAAATAACAGTAGAGTACATAAGAATTTGTGCCTGCTGGTTCTGCATTATCCTAATCAGCTTCACGGGGATAGTAATATTCACAATAGCAGGAAATCTTTAAATGATTTAAGAAGCCAACCCATTTTAAATTCAGCTCTGTCCTGTATATTTCACATCAGCTAATCAGTTTGTTATAGAAGGCAATATTTTAACTAACAGAAAATCATTAACTGGTTTCCAAAATGCTGAAAAGACACAAGAAAAATATGAATGTCCAATTAAAACAGAGAATGATTTAATTGTTTATATGGTGGCTAGTATTTGTCTAAAAGGTATTGTGTCAGAGGCAAAATAGTCTTTCATGTTAATAATTGCTGAGAATGAGTAGACAACATATTACCAATTGACTTTTTCCTGGAATAGAGGAGGAAAGAAAGAATTTAGTTTTACATACTTTTTGGAATAGAAGGAGAAACTCATTAAAGAAATTCTAATCAATGAGGAAGACCAATACAATTTTCAGTGTGATGTTATTTTTGTGCACAATGTGTTTATTTCTAGCAGTTGCAATTAATTCTTTTCACATCATTGGAGGAATGCCCTTTTCTTCACAGTATGTTTCCATTTGACATAAATCCCCATTTTGCATGTCATGTTGAGATAGGAATTGGAATGTCCATGTTAGGACATTCACCCCCAGATTCTATAAAGATGGGTGCCCATGTTTCCAACTAGCATGAAAATTTGGTTGAGCATGTTGTAGAATAGTGCAAGTTGTGGAATTAAATTAATTGTTAAATTAGGTGCTGATTGGCAAGATGTACCAATAATAGCCCTTAAGTAGTGTTAATTAGTGTGAACTGGCATTAATTTGTAGTTATGCGCATAACTGCACTTAGGCACTGTTTTATAACCATAGAGTCTGATATTCAGCTGGCGGCAATCAGCGTTTGGTTGACTGCCACTGGTGTTAACTACTACTACTACTTAACATTTTTAAAGCGCTACTAGGGTCACGCAGCACTGTACAATTTTAACAAAGAAGGATAGTCCCTGCTCAAAGGAGCTTACAATCTAATGGACAAGTATGCAGTCAATCAATCAATCAATCAAATGGGGCAGTCTAGGTTTCCTGAGTAGAGGTAAATGGTTATATGCCGAAAGCTACAGTGAAGAGGTGGGCTTTGAGTAGGGATTTGAAGATGGGGAGGGAAGGGAGGAGGCTTGGCTTATGGGCTCGGGAAGTTTATTCCAAGCATATGGTGAGGTGAGGCAGAAAGGGCGGAGCCTGGAGTTGGCGGTGGTGTCAAACCTGGAAAATCAATGTCTGGGCACCAGCATTGAATTCCCAGGTTTCCAGAGCCAGCTAACACATGGAGGTGCATTTTCGATATGACGTCTAAATCCATCTTTGGACGTTTTGCTAAAAACATCCAAACTTCAAGTGGGGAATATAGACATTTTCAAAACAGAAAATGTTTCCAAAATGACGTTTTTGTGCTCTGTGCGTTTATCTTTTTGGTCCATTGCCAAACAAAAAATGTCCAAGTTGAAAAATGCACAAAATCAAGCCATCGGGATGTAGGTGGAGCCAGCATTCTTAGCAGACTAGCCATACAGACATCCCAGGAGAAAAAGAGTCACCCTAGGGCCACTGCAGTGGACTTCAAATAAATGTTCCCAGGAACACATCTCACCGTTTCTCCTTTATCTTGTCTGTTGAGTCCCCCAAAACCCACCTAAAACCCACTACCCCCCCAACTGTACACCACTACAATAGCCCTTATGGGTGAAGGGGCACATATATGTGGGTTCAGTGGGTTTCTGGTGAGTTTTGGAGGTCTCATAGTTTCCACCACAAGTGTAACAGGTAGGGGGATATATAGGCCTGGGTCTACCTGTCTGCAGCCACCACTAGACAACTCCAGGGACGTGTATGTTGCTATAATGGATCTGAGTATAACAGTTGAGGCTGGTAAGTAATGTTTTTAAACACATTTTTTTTTGGGGGGGGGGGTGGGATGAGGCTAGTGACCACTGGGGGAGTAAGGGGAGGTCATCCCTGATTCCCTCCAGTGGACATCTGGTCATTTAGGGCATTTTTGTTTCGTGGCTTATTTGTTAATAAAACAGGTCTGGACCAAAAGGTTCAACTTACAGCCCTGAATGTTTTTGTTTTGTTCTATTATGACATGAAAACATCCAAGTGGTAAGAACTCCCATATTCCTCCTTTAAAATGCCCCTGACACACCCCTTGTGATTTGAACGCACTTCTGATGGACTTCATAGAAAAACATCTAAAAATTAGTTTTGAGAAAAATGTCCAAATGCAAGTGTACGCCACTTTTTGGTCATTTTTCTCTTTTGAAAATGAGCCCCGTAGCCAGTTAAGTGCAATATTCAGCATTTAACCGGCTATGGGTTACTACATAAAAATAGGACTGATTTTTATGCAGTCCTGTTTATGTGGTTATCCTGTCTGGTTAAGTGCTAAATATCGTCAATTATTTGTCCAAGTGCTGACTCCACCCCCGGAGTGCCACCCCCAAATATCCGGCTTTCAGTTTAGCACTGACAGTTATTGTCAGTGGCATTAACCAGTTAGGTGCTGCTGAAACTGAGTGGTTAGCCCTAAACTGGCAAATTAGGAAGCCAGGTGCCATTTCTGGTCAGTTAAAAGGTTTTGACTATCAATCAGTGGCGTACCAAGGGGGGGGGCAGTGGGGGCGGTCCACCCTGGGTGCATGCCGCTGGGGGGGGGGGGGTGCCACGTGCTGGTCAGTGTCGTTGGTTTCCATGCTCCCTCTGCCCCGGAACAGGAAGTAACCTGTTCCGGGGCAGAGGGAACATGGAAACCAACGACACTGACCAGCGCGCGGCACCCCCCCTCCCCAGCGGCGTGCACCCAGGGGGGGTTCTTTTGCTGGGGTGGGGGGTGTCGCGCTGCACGGGGGGTGCGTGGCGAATCGGCAATCCGCCCCGGGTGTCAGCATCCCTCGGAACGCCACTGCTATCAACCCCTTAGCACCTAAATGCTGTAGCATGCAACTATAAAGGTGGTGAGCCCATAGACAGGTCAGGGGCATGTCTTTGTGCATCTAAGTTACAGAATACTATCACTTTTGTACACAAATGTAAAATTTAGGCATCAACATTTATATCAGCCTTTGATATGGCTTAAGTGGTCGCACCTAAAGTTAGGTTTGACATGCCGACTTATGCCTTATTCTATAATTTCATGCACAATGGTCAATACAGAATTAGTGCTTAGAGCAGATTCAGTAAATAGTGCTGAAAAGTAGGTGCTGGGAAAAATATGCACTCAGCACTAATTTATAAAGACCACTCTGGGCTGAGTGATCTTTATAGAATATTTATTTATTTAAAATATTTAAGGTGAAATGCAAGGGCAAGGTGTGGATATTTCCATCTGCAGACTCACCTGTGCCAAACCTGGTACAACAGATGCTGACAAGCTTTGTGACTTTAGTTAGAATATCAACCCGAGAACAGGAGTTGAGCAGTGGAAAGCCCTTTCCTGCATCATTAGACACAATGCTGAGCCCAGGATCTTCAAAAACTCCTCCCAGACCTGGTAGTACAGGCGGCTCAGTGTTGCAAGGGAATGCTGCCAAAGCCGGAAGTGTGGTAGTGGTGAACCAGCTCAATGGTGCAGCAGGAGCTGGCATGTCCTGAGCTCAGGTGATTCCTCTGGAGGTGGCAGTGGCTGCTGATGGAGGTGATACAGAAGCTCAGCTGGGAGAGAAGGAGTTTGGACAACTTGCATACATGGGATAGGTTGTTGTGAGTGGACCCACAGACTTGAGAGAGGTACTGCTTACCACTGAATCTTTGGAAAGTACTGAATTGCATAAGTTTGATAGAATTTTGGAAGGTCCTAACTCTATCCAAACACAGATACATACCCAGGGAGAGGCTGTTAAGAAACAAGAGGAAACAATTTCAAATTTAGAATTGAAGTCTGTTCAGGCTGGTTTAGTGAAAGACAATTGTGTGTCTCATACAAAACTGGAGGCATTGGAGTATTATGAGAGGCACCTGAATTTGAGATTTTTATTACATTTGTACCCTGTGCTTTCCCACTCATGGCAGGCTCAACGCAGCTTACATATTGTATACAGGTACTTATTTGTACCTGGGGCAATGGAGGGTTAAGTGACTTGCCCAGAGTCACAAGGAGCTGCCTGTGCCTGAAGTGGGAATGGAACTCAGTTCCTTTGTTCTCCAGGACCAAAGTCCACCACCCTAACCACTAGGCCACTCCTCCACTTTAAACTTTCCAAGCTCATCTACACTCTCACCTTTGGAGATGTTAAAGAAATATTTGACTGAAGTCCTGAAAATAACTGCCACCTATTACTAGAGCGTATTATGTTGGAGATTCTGTTCAGGCCCTGAGAGTGGAAGATGGCAATAAAGTTGGGGCTTGTCAGTTTTAACTTAAGAGAATTCTTGGAGAGTTCTGGAGAGGTTGTCATCAAAGCCACCTTAATTGCCACTTTTATCTTGGAACTAGATCATTTCTGGGTTCTTTGCTTATATTTCCACTTTAAACATCAAATGTTTCTTGGTCAAACAAATGAGGAGAAATAACTTTATGGCTCTTAAACCTCAAGTTTTGGCCTTGGGAGATACTTATTTCCTACAATTTGTTTATAAATGTGTTAACCCTGGACATTTAAGTAATATTGTGGAGGATAGGAAATTGCCAGTTCTGATTGTAGGATCCTCTCCCATAGTGAATGACATGGACATAGATAGTTAGTCTTCTATGTATAAATGTTATGCAACTGTAGCCTCTGGAAGAAATTTCCTGTTCATTTTCCTAATATATTGGAATAGGTTCTCCTCCTTTCCATTTTCCTTTGCCTTCACTCCTTTTTCTTTTTTCCTTTTATTGAGGCTGCATATGCTATCTATGTCTGAATTGAATTTCCTTTTTTTTAAATTGATGTTAGTTTCTTGGAATAGATGGCATTTTTTGTTGTCAAGTGTTCTACTTGAGATGCAATATAAACTTGTTATAAATAAAAAAAAAATTAAAAAATATGTATAAACCGCTCTATGCGATAGTACTAGGTGGTGTACAGGTTAAACATACACAATCTCATAAAGGCATAACAATAAACAAGACACTTTTACAAAAATATTTTAATCCTAAAAAAAAAACTGAATTTTGTCTTTCCGTGAGCAACCATATACTATTAAGAAAGCCAGAGAGAAAAAGAATGTTTTTAATTGTTTCCTGAATTAGAATATTGATGTCATCATACATAATTCAGTAGGCAACATGTTCCAAATATCTGCACCCTCAATCACAAGCACTGTTGTATGATTCATTTCCAGTTTGACATATTTAGACAATGGCATTTCTAACAATAATTTGTCAGCTGATCGTAAACTATGAATACGCTGATAAAGCCTTAGTGACGAAGCCAAAGCAAGTGTAAGATCATCACTGAGGGCTTTAAAAATAAGTGTCAGTACCTTAAACCTGATACACCAATAGACAGGCAACCAGTGTAATTCCTTTAATGCTGAAGAGACATGATCAAATTTTGAAAAACCCATCAATAATTTAGCAGCAGAATTTTGAACAATTTGTAAAGAATGAACCATATTTTTCGAAAGACCTAAATAGAGTTACAATAAACTAAAGTTGATAAAATCATCGCCTGCAAAATTGTACGAAAATTAACTTCTGATAACAATTTTTTCAGGCCTAAAAAGGACTTTTGAATAACATTCTTCATTTGTGTTTTGAAAGACAACTTAGACTCCAATATAACTCCAAGATACTTACACTCTGAAAAAAATTGTTTAGTGTGTATTCTTGGAACCAACTTTGGACATGAGGAATTACACCAACTAAAACATGGTGTAAATCATGGTATGCAGACCTCAAATATAGCATAGCACATTATTATTTGGAATGCTCCTGACTTGCCCATGTCCCGCTCCCCTTTTGAGTTGCATACTAGAGGATTTGGGTGCAGAACGGTGCACAGTGAGCTCTGCACACAAATCCAAATTAAAGTCAATTAACATCAATCTACTAACAGTTCATTAACTAATTTATATTTATTTAGATTTTGCTCACACCTTTTTCAGTAGAAGCTCAAGGTGAGATACATTCAGGTATACTAGAGGGCACACAATCTAATTTTGTACCCCAGGCAATGGAGAGTTAAGGGACTTGCCCAAGATCACACAAAGCAGCAGCAGGATTTGAACCTGCCACCTCTGGCTGTCAAGATCAATGCTCTAACCACTAGGCCACTCTTCTACTGCATTTGGATCTCAGATTGAGCTCAATTTTGAGTGCTATTTATAGAATCCAGGGGTTAGTGCACATATTTTTGGCACCCTTTGTAGAATCTACTCTCACCATTCCAGGGGCGTAGCCACAGGTGGGCCTGTTCAGGCCCACCCAACAGTAGCACATGTTTAGGGGTAGCTGGTGGGGATCCCAAGCTCTTCCAGCTGAAGACTTCCCCTTGATGGTAATGAAAACACTACTCTCCATGATACCGGCATCTGCACATGCTCAGTTTTCAGCACATGCCTGCTTCAGACAGCCAAGGAGGAAAGAAGCGTTTTCCCGCCAGCTGAGATATGTTTTTGGTGGGGGAGGGGGAGAACACTTGGTGCCCACCCACTTCTTGCCTAGGCCCACCCAAAATCTGTTGTCTGGCTACACTCCTGCACCATTCTGCTGGTATTTTACAAAAGGCTCTGCAGAACATGTTTGTAAAATACAAAGAAAGATGCTATATATATATATATATATGTTTGGCTACAGTAGGAGCAGCCATTTCATGAACCTACATGTGCATGAAAAGAATGGCATAATATAAATTGTCTATTTAAGTTCCTAGCTCATTCAATTTCATTAGCCATAGATTATAGTCAACTAAATCAAACATGGATGCAAGGTCAAATTGTAGAAGAAATAGCCAATGGCCTTTATTAACTTATTGGTCAATATTCAGCCAGTGGCGGTAAGTGTTTGTTTTATTTAAGCTGACTGCCACAGGCAAACTTAGTCCTGGATATTCAATGTCAGGTGATGTTTGGGCACCAGCACTGGATATCAAGAGTCATTTCAAAATAAGTTGGTCACGTGTGCTTATGAGGGTCCTGGCCAACATCTAGCCCAAACACATAGAAGACACTTTTGCGGGCCCTGAATATTATCTGGGGACCCAGGTAAGAGGCAACAGGTACATCCAAACCTTCAATCCCCTATCCCCCTCCACTGGTCTTGACCCATGCTCCCTCCTCCCTCAAAGACAATAGACCTGGTCCCAGTTCCAATCCTCCTATCCCTGTGGTCTCCCACACACAAACAGGCTTATTGGAATCCCCTTGGTGGTCTAAGGGGTCATACAGGCGGGATTGATGCCCATTCGATCCTGTTCGTCATGGTTCTGGCCTCAAAATCGCCATTATGAACCCTAGTCCCACCGAAACCACTCCCATACAACACCCCCTTGCCACTTGTACATTTTCAGTTTTGGATATGTATATCCCAGCTTTACAAAATCAGGATTTAGAGGTTTATGCACTATAAAAATTTAAATGCCGACATATACACCTCTAAAATGTGAATAGTAGTTCTAAAATAAGCACCTTAAGAGGCCCTTTTTCATAAAAATACATGTGGATCTGGCACTAACTAAAGAGTGATGCTATAAAAGGTGAAATTTATCATTTTGAAATAAAAAAAAAAAACAGGAGGAAGAACATAGTTATCCTGTTTAAGTTTCATTTGGATGACTGGCCAGAATGAGTAAGTTCATGAAACCTATGGGCTCATTTTTGAAAGATAAGGACGCCCATCTTTCGACAGAAATCGGAAGATGGACATCCTTCTCCCAGGGTCGTCCAAATTGGTATAATTGAAAGCTGATTTTGGACGTCCCCAATTGCACTCCATCACAGGGACGGCCAAAGTTCACGGGGGCGTGTTGGAGGTGTAGCGAAGGCGAGACTAGGGTGTGCCTAACACTTGGACGTCCTGGACCCATAATTGAAAAAAGAAGGATGTCCCTATTGAGCACTTGGACGTTTTCACCTGGACCTGTTTTTCTTACGACTAAGGCGCAAAAAGGTGCCTGAAATGACCAGATGACCACCGGAGAGAATTGGAGATGACCTCCTCTTACTCCCCCAGTGGTCACTAAAACCCTCCCACCCTCAAAAACCATCTTTCAAAATATTTTGTGCCAGCCTCAGATGTTATACTCAGGTCCGTGACATCAGTATGCAGGTCCCTGGAACACTTTTAGTGGATGCAGTGCACTTCAGACAGGAGGACCCTGCCCCATCCCCCCCACCTGTTACATTTGTGGAGGAAACAGCGAGCCCTCCAAAACCCACCAGAAACACACTGTATCCACATCTAGATGCCCCCTTCACCCGTAAGGGCTATGGTAGTGGTGTTGTGGGTAGTGGGTTTTGGGGGGGCTCAGCAAACAAGGTCAAGGAGCTATGTACCTGGGAGCAATTTATGAAGTCCACTGCAGTGCCCCCTAGGGTGCCCGGTTGTTGTCCTGGCATGTCAAGGGGACCAGTGCACTAGAAATGCTGGCTCCTCCCATGACCAAATGGCTTGCATTTGGTTGTTTCTGAGATGGACATCCTTGGTTTTGATTATCACAGAAAATCAGAAACGTCCATGTGTAGGGACAACCAAATCTAGGGATGACCAAATGTAAGGATTTGGATGTCCCTGACGGTATTTTCGATACGAAAGATGGTCATCCATCTTGTTTCGAAAATACGGATTTCCCCGTCCCTGGATTGGGATATTTTACGAGGACGTCCAAATCAACATGTGGACGTCCCTTTCGAAGATGCCCCTCTAGTGTAAAAGCCGATGGGCAAATTTTAAAAAAATATATGGCGGTTATCTTTTTTCACATACTCCTCGCCCTGCTGGTCGCGGGGGCAGTGTTGAACTACTTCTCTCTCCCTCCTCCACATTAATTGATTTGATTTGCTTACTTTATTTTTTGTCTATTAGATTGTAAGATCTTTGAGGAGGGACTGTCTTTCTTCTATGTTTGTGCAGCACTGCGTACGCCTTGTAGCGCTATAGAAATGCTAAATAGTAGTAGTAGTAGTAGTAGTTTACTTGTGTGTGTGTGTATGTATATATATACACACAAGTAAACATACATAAAGAGAGAAAGAGAGAGAGAGAGAGAGAGAGAGATCTCTATCTATCTCTATCTATCTATGATAGATAGATAGATAGATAGATAGATAGATAGATAGATAGATAGATAGATAGATAGATTTATTTTATTTATTTATTTGTCACATTTGTATCCCACATTTTCTCACCTATTTGCAGGCTCAATGTAGCTTACGTGAGTACTGTAAAGGCATTCGCCAATTCCGGTATGAACAAATACAGTAATTTTGTGGTAGAATAAGGTTCGTGTGTACAGACACATTAGGGAATCGTAGAGAGGAAGAGTTATTATATGTCCATTACAAGCTTTGGTTTCGTTGTGTTGCAGGGTACAGGCATTAAAGTTGGGTCGGTAGGGTATGCCTTTTTGAACAGGTTAGTTTTTAATGATTTCCGGGCGTTTAAGTGATAGATAGATAGATAGATAGATAAATTTTGGGCCCACCAAACTACATCTCTTGAATTCTTCCTGAAATTGCCATATATCAATCTGCATGATTCCCCTAGTATTTGTTTTTTTGCCATTTTCTCATCAACTGCTTTGAATGTTATTGAGAACTTTTATGTACTTTTGTAGTCATCATATTAATGTATTACTTTTAAATAACATTTAATTATCTTAAGCTATGTTGATGTTACTGACATTTTAGTACTACTGCCTAGCAATTTTTACATATTAAAAATGTTTGAGCTAAAACACAGTAAAATAACGTCACTCAAATGATACAGTTAACAATGTGTCAGAATTTTGCTGTCACTGTGAATGCTCAAAGTGTCCACCCCCAGCATTAACTGAAAGAGAGAGTGGCTTAGTATAATGGGAGGGATTGAAGAGAGGAGCAAAGGAGAAGGAGAGAGATGTGAGTGAGGTCAGTTGGTCCCTGTGGCAGGCTGTCCCAAATCATCTGCAAAGCTTCCTTGAGTTTGGTGATTGTTTTCAGTTTTAGGTGGATCTTGTGCTAGGTCTCCAACATTGCTTCCCAGACAAAGCTCTGCATCACTGTGACATCATTAACAGTAAGCTGGTATGCCTTTTTGTTTTTTTCAAATAATGGTAGTTTAACAGTGCAAACATTTTTGAATGTGCAAAAATCGCTGGATGGTCACACTAAAAAGTCTGTAATTTTGCCGTGTTTAAAGATAATCTTATTCCATTTGGCACATCAACATAGATAGTAATAGCAAATAAAGCTATACAATTTCACATTGAAATTCCGTGCGGTTGCTGAGAAAACAGCAAAAAGCTCTAGGAGGTTACTCTTTTTTTGCCTCACCCAAAACACATATAAATGCTGTTATTGCCAACTGTAAATGTTTCTAAAATAACCTTCATAAAGTACTTTTTGTCTGACAATGATCATGTTGTGATAAGAAGACAGTTTGGTCCTGATTTAATAAACATTTATCCCAACCAAAGATATGTCTAGTATTAATGTGGCCAAATATGGCCACCAAACGTGGGCTGAAAATCAGCATATAACCGGTTATATCACATGATATAGCCAGCTATCCACTATCTGCTAATCGTGAATTTTCAGTGGGTAATGTCCTTCTGAAAATTCACAGATAGCCCGTTATGGTGCATTTAACTGGCAGGTGCTGATCCTGGCTGGTTAAATGCTTTTGAATATCAGGGGCAGAGGGGGAGGGTTGGTCTTTAGATCATTTTTGAGCTTTGAACAAGAGGTTGCCTGGCATATGTAAAGACAAAAGGCATTCCATAATAAGAGAGTTAGGAAAGCAAAATGTTCATTAATGCAGTGCTTCCCAAACTTGTTCCTGGGGGCGCCCCAGCAAGTCATGTTTTCAGGCTATCCTGAATGAATATTCATGAGGCATATTTACATACACTCCCTCCACTGCATGCAAATTTGTCTCATGAATACACATTGTGGATATCCTGAAAACCTGATTGGCTGGGGTACCCCCAGGAGCAGGTTTGGAAAGCACCTCCACTTGACTATATTGAGGGAAGGCAATTTTCAGTCGAAAACTTTAAAAGACTATTGCTATTTACTGCACAAATGGTTTTGATAAACACCTATCATAGCATTCCAGTTTGATGAATAATATACAGATGTGATGACCCAAACAAACACACAAGAGCCAGGATGCTATAAAATATGCTGAACCTATACATATGCAAAAGAAGTCAGGATAACCTGCAGATGTGATGACTCAAAAACAAGGGAAAGAGAAAGCAGATGAACTAAACATCTTAAAGTCAACTTGAAAAATAATACTGCATGTGATTTTAAAAAGTAACAAATCTAACCCCTCATGGCTTGTATCTAATCTGCTGTTCAGCTTTGTAGTTGGAAAAAGCTCTGTGTTTTCAAGACAGGACACCGGGTGGCAGCGTCAGGATTCAGTCTGACAACAGTATTGAAGAAACTGAACAAATCAATCCTGTTATTAAATTGTATTGTTCAACAAGTACATTTTTTGTTTGTTTGTTTGTCTGTTTGCCTCTGTCAACTTCAGGCTTTAAAGCATATGACAAAGACTTTTTTCCAGACCCGCAGTTCAGCTCAGCAGTAGGTTCAACATTTCTTTCTGAAGTTGATGTGCATTAATTTGCCAAATGTAAAAACAGACAAACAAACAAACAAAAAAATCTACAACAACCATAACCTTATGTGGTATTACATTCCTGGCCTCTAATGCGTGTCTCTGCATCCTACTCTGACAGATTATGAATAATCTATTTGCTTGTCTCTGTAGTATTTTAAAATGATGGTGTTGTAGCTATTTTGTTAAACATATTTCTATTAAACTACATGAATAATTATTTGTATGTGTTTTTAAATCTTTGTGCCTGATAGCTTCTTCTTGCTCCTTTAGATTTTCCAGCTCAATCAGAGCTACTGTGCTATGACACCTCTCTTCCCTCTGTAAAGCCTTTATTCACTTCCTATCCATCTAGCCAGTCGTCCTAAGTACAACCCTTCTGGAGTCTGGTATGGTGGTACCCTGCATGCTACCTGTAGGGGCTGCTGTTGAATGATGCTGGAGATACTATCCTGCTTATAATCAAACGAGAAAAACGCCTATATTGCGACCCAAATCGGGAGATGGGCGTCTTTCTCCCGTGGGCGCCCAAATCGGTATAATCGAAAGCCGATTTTGGGCGTTTCCAACTGCAATCCATCGCAGAAACGGGTAAAGTTGATGGGGTGTGTTGGAGGCGTGGTGAAGGTGGAACTGGGGTGTGGTTATCGGCCGAGGAGAGATGGGCATCTTTAGCTGATAGTCAAAAAAAAAGGCGTTTGTAACGCGATTTTGGGTCACTTTTTGTGGACCCTTTTTTTCACAAACAAGTCCCAAAATAGTGCCCCAACTGACCAGATGACCACTGGAGGGAATCGGGGATGACTCCCCAGACTCCCCAGTGGTCACTAACCCCCTCCCACCAAAAAAAAAACACTTTAAAAACTTTTTTTCCAGCCTGTATGCCAGCCTCAAATGCCGTACCCACCTCCATGACAGCAGAATGTGTTCTATCCTGTGACAGCCTTTCTCTGGTTCTGATGTGGCTCTCGGGTGAGTGTGACACCTTTTCTGTTATGCACACTGCAGAGTCACATCAACAATGCATTGTCGTGGGTGTAGGGTATTGGGCTCCGTGATTCCACTAGCTTGTGTTAAATGCTCACAATGTTGGTAGTTAGTAGGCTCTACTCCCATGGTGCTTTTCCCCCTGCTTACTGGGTCAGAGTGTGCCCTGTTTTGTTTCCGGTAGTCCATGAGGTAGTGGCCATTTTTGTAAGCCAGTTTTAGATCCCTTTCACATGTTAACCACATTACAGAACTTAGTTCTTACCTTGAATGTGACTGAAAGAGGGCATTGTACACCATTCTGCCAGCTCTGACCTACTGCTAATCTCAGTACCAGGGAGACTCGTTGCCAGTGGGGCACAACCTCTGATCTGCAGTTAACTGTGAGTAAGCGTGCTTATTCCAATAAAGGACATTTTCGGAGAGATTAGTCTTCAGGTGTCAACTGGTGTGCCAATGTTATATAGCAGCAACAAGTCCTAGAGGCCTGCATGTATGCAGGTCCCTGGAGCACTTTTAGTAGGTACCGCAGTGCACTTCAGCCAGGTGGACTACCGGAAACAAAACAGGGCACACTCTGACCCAGTAAGCAGGGGGAAAAGCACCATGGGAGTAGAGCCTACCAACTACCAACATCATGAGCATTTGCCACAAGCTACTGGAATCACGGAGCCCAATACCCTACACGCACCACAATGCATTGCTGATATGACTCTGCAGTGCGCATAACAGAAAAGGTGTCACACTCACCCGAGAGCCACATCAGAGCCAGGGAAAGGCTGTCACAGGATAGAACACATTCTGCTGTCATGGAGGTGGGTACGGCATTTGAGGCTGGCATACAGGCTGGAAAAAAAGTTTGTAAAGTGGGTTTTTTTTGGTGGGAGGGGGTTAGTGACCACTGGGGAGTCCGGGGAGGTCATCCCCGATTCCCTCCAGTGGTCATCTGGTCAGTTGGGGCACTTTTTGGGACCTGTTCGTGAAAAAAAAGGGTCCAAAAAAGTGACCCAAAATCGCAGTAAAAATGCCTTTTTTTTCGATTATCAGCTAAAGACGCCCATCTCTCCTTGACCGATAACCACACCCCAGTTCCACCTTCACCACGCCTCCAACACGCCCCCGTCAACTTTACCCATTTCCGCGATGGAGTGCAGTTGGAAACGCCCAAAATCGGCTTTTCGATTATACCGATTTGGGCGCCCATGGGAGAAAGACGCCCATCTCCCAATTTGGGTTGCAATATAGGCGTTTTTCTCTTTCGATTATAAGCTGGATTGTGTGGATCCAGTTTTTGCCTATTTTCTCCATCAATGTGCAGTTTTTCTCCTCTTTTCCCTTTCCTCTCTTTCTCTCCCTGGTCTAAGGGGTCCTTTTACTAAGCTGTGACAAAAAGTGTCCCTAGTGTACACTTATGTGGGTCTTTTCCATGTTACTAATGCCAGTTTTTGCTGCAGTTGGAAAATGGCTGATCTGATGTGCTAATGTTGTAGAACTCATCTTATAAGTAGTGTGAAATTGCAAGGAAGGAAAGCCTCAGGAAGATCCCAGGTAAGATAAGCAACGGGAGCAGGGCTGCTTCATCAATGGTACAAAAAACCTCCTTGTAGAATTAAACAGCTCTTACAAAATATCTTCAATAATGTCTCTTCAATATTATATCATAAGTTTATAAACATTATTGTTGTGCTCAAATAGTACTTAGTTTGTGTGATTCTTCCTGCCCTTTCCTTTCTCAAAAAAAAAAACAGATTTAAGAAGCCCAAAACCAAGCCATTTTGTGCTTATAGTCTCACCCCCTTTCCAACTGTGTGACTTAGAATTTATGCACATCACATTGCAGAATACACTTAGAAAGTTGTACACATGAATTCTAATTCATGCCAATTAGTATCAATAATTGCTTGCTAATTAGTTGTGTGTGCTAATTCAGACTATGACCAGATTTGTGTACAAAGCTTAAGTCGCGCTATATAGAATGTGGGAGATTGTGTACCCAAATAAGTACAACAATCTAGCATGTTTTAGTATTCTAAAGATAAGCTGTGGTAAATAGCTTTAAAAGATATGCTTATAAAACCCCAAAATATGTAGATGTACTGGTAATTCGTTGTTGATGCTGTTTACCTTTCTCCTGCTGCACTGGAATATTCATGCTACTGTTTCTTTATTGATTTCATGTTACAATCCTATTGTCCCAAAACCTGAATTTGGCACTCCACAATAGTAGCTCTTTTGTCACAAACTGTGCAGATGAATGTTTAGGCTACACGCCAATCTCTCTTTCAAAGCAAGGGAGCTCAGTGCTTTCATGTGATCATTGTAGCAGTGTACAGAAAGTAGGCTCTAACAATCAAATTCTCATGGGCAAGTCTTGCTGTGAATACATTCTAATTCTTTTTGAACCCCTCTAATGGGTTCAGTTCCTGACAAAACTTCAACTTCAACCCCATCCTAACCCTGCTGGTGTTTCTTTGCCTAACATTCAGATGTAAATGGGCACATACCTATAATGACAGTTGTTACATATACAGATATGTATATGTCAATGGCATGCAGTGATTTCAATGACATATATTCTGGGTGTGGTTTGAATCGATTATCAAAATATCTGTGCATTCTGAATTTTAGAATGGCAATACTGGTATATCCTGGGCAGTTTCTTTATCTGCCTTTGCACTTGCTTCCAATCACATGCAACCGTGGGCTATCTTCTTTTTTTGGCCTGGGGCTTGGAAGAAAATCTTGCATACCAACATAGTAACATTGTAGATAACAGCAGATAAAGACTTGTACAGTTCATTCAGTCTGTCCAACAAGAACTCATAGAGTAAGGAATGATGTGGTACTACATATGCATAGTTGATCTTGATTTGTCATTTCCATTTTTGGGGCACAGACTGTAGAAATCTGCCTGGCACTGGCATCTTGAGGAGAAATTGTGCTTCTCTCTGGCATTAAGATAGAATTTTAGAAAAATGATAAAGATACCTTTTTTATTGGACTAACAATGCATTTTTGACTAGCTTTCAGTCATAAAAAAACTGCCATGATTTTACAAAAAATTGAGGAGTCTACGCTCAAAGAGAATTAACCAGTTCAGAAAGACTTTTATAGGGTTAACTCCTGCTGATCAGGACCCCCAAAATATTATGTGGCACTTAATCATATATTTTTTTATTTTAGTTACATTTGTACCCCGCGCTTTCCCACTCATGACAGGCTCAATGCGGCTTACATGGGGCAATGGAGGGTTAAGTGACTTGCCCAGAGTCACAAGGAGCTGTGCCTGAAGTGGGAATTGAACTCTGTTCCTCAGTTCCCCAGGACCAAAGTCCACCACCCTAACCAATAGGCCACTCCTCCATATAGAGCCCAATTCTATATATGGCACATAAAATTAAAGTATGTTAGGCAATCGTGCCTAAGCGTATTCTAAATATCATGCATAAATCTATGTGCAGTATTTAGAATATGCTTAGGTGTAGTTCATGCGACTAAATCTACATGCATCAATTTATACCAAACTGCATGTAGATTTACGCACACTGGCCCATATTTTATGCACCTAAGCATGCCCTTTTCTGCCTTATCATGCTAGAATTTAGGTGCAGTACATTACAGAATACACTTAGCAATTTATTTATTTATTTGTTACATTTATACCCCACATTTTCCCACCTATTTGCAGGCTCAATGTTGCTTACAAAGTATCGTAATGGTGAATGCCATTACGGTAGATAAATACAAGGTTGTATTATGGTCGCAGGTAGAGGCGTTTCAGGCATCATGGGGTCGAGGATGATAAATTGTCCAGTATGATCATAGATTATCTTGTGTTGCTGGGTGTGGGGATTTATGTTGCATCGGTGGGATAAGCTTTTTTGAAGAGGAGGGGTTTCAGTGATTTCTTGAAGTTTAGGTGGTCATGTATTGTTTTCACTGCATTCGGGAGTCCATTCCATAGTTGTGCGCTCATGTAGTAGAAGCTAGATGCATGAGTTGTTTTGTATTTTAGCCCTTTACAGTTTGGGTAATGTAGGTTTAGGTATGATTGTGCTGATCCAATTCTGTTTCTAGTTGGTAGAGGTCTGTCATGTATCCTGGGACTATGCCGTAGATGATTTTGTGGACTAAAGTGCAGATTTTGAAGATGATCTGTTCTTTGATTGGGAGCCAATGTAGCTTTTCTCGAATGGGGTTTAGTGCTGTCGAATCGTGTTTTACCATATATCAGTCTTGCTGCTGTGTTTTGGGCGGTCTGGAGTTTTTTAGTGAGTTATTCTTTGCATCCCGCATAGATTCCGTTGCAGTAGTCTGCATGGCTTAGGAACATTGATTGTACTAGTTTGCGAAAATTCTAATTGCTTTGCGTAAATTCTAATTTTTGCAACTGCCCCCCCCCCCCCCCTTGGTACGCCACTGGACTGGCTACCCATGTTTCTGATATACTCCCTCACTGTAATGCAAAGAAAGTATGATTATTAAATACAAACCTCACTCCAAAAGTGGTTCAGCAAGTAGTAAGTTTTAAAGCATGCTCTACTGGCATATGCACCTGCAATGAATTTGACAAATCTGAATTTAATGTGACTCGCTGCAGTCTGTGTAGCTGTAAAGTTGGAAATCATTGCCTCCGTAGTGCAGTACAATGGCAGAGTGGCATTATTCCTGCCCACATATTTAGCACATTTAATTGCATATGCAACCATTTAAATCCTTTTTACTGGCCTATCCACACTCATGACTATTGAAGTCCATTAGCTATCGTTAATTAATACTTCTGGCATTAAGAGTATGAAAGTCATTTAATGGCCCATGTAATGACTTTGTTTTCTCATTAACTCCAAATCATTTGTCTGATTTAGACTATCAATTAAATGGAAAAAAGGGGTAAAAGCAAGTTATATTAATTTCTTAGGGGCCCTTTTACTAAGCCGCATAAGCATCTACGCTTGCCCAACGCACGCCAAAATTGAATTACTGCCTGGCTACCATGTGGCTCTTATGGTAATTTCATTTTTGGTTTGCGTCTGATATGCGTGTCTGAACAATCATTTTTATTTTTAGACGTGCATATCGGATGCATGCCAAGTGGCATTTGACACGCATACATCATTACCGCCCGGTTACCGTGTGAGACTTTACCACTAGGTCAATGGCTGACAGTAAGGTTTCAGACCCAAAATGGATGCATCAATTTTCATTTTGCTGCACGTCCATTTTCAGCAAAAATTTTAAAAAGGCATTTTTTACAGGTGTGCTGAAAAATGATTCTGTGCTTGCCCAAAACACGCATCTACACTACTGCAGGCCATTTATCAGCACACCTTTGTAAAAGGGCCCTTTAAATATTGTCAAATTGGACTAAATAATTCCTTTTGAGGTACACTCATCTGATTGGCCAACAAGTTTTTCAACTGTCCTTAGTCATTGCATGCACCCCATATATAATATATAGTAATGTAGTAGATAAAACAGAAGTCCACCCAATATGGCCAACGCCCCTGTCCACTTAGTCACAATAGAGTAGGAATCTCCAGACATTTGTTTTACCTTTGTTTTGTGTCTGCCCAAGCATGCTTGAATTTGATCACCATTCTATTTACAGATTATTTCAAGCATCCACCCCTTCAGCTTGCTCTTTTTATCGGAGAAAAGGCCTCAGTGATAAAAAAAAAAAAAAAAGAACACCTAGGAATGTAACTTTTTCTGCTGTTTTTTTTACTTCATATCAGCAATTTAAAAAATAGTACAAACTTTCACGTGGAGGGGCATTTTAAATATGATGTCTAAATCCGACTTGGGACGTTTTGCTGAAAATGTCCAATGATCAAGTAGCGAAAGTGAACAATTTTCAAACCAAAAAATATCTATATTTTTTCTTTGAAAATGACCATTTCCTAGATGTTGTTGTGCTTAGTACATCTATCTTTTTGGACCATTCCCCCCCCCCCCCCCCCAAAAAAAAAAAAAAAAGAAGTGTAAATGAAAAATGCACACAATCAAGCCATTGGGACATAGGAGGAGTCAGCTTTCCTAGTAGACTGGTACATAGGCATCCCAGCAGAGCAGTGGGGCACCCTATGGTGCACTGCAGTAGACTTCACATAAAAGGTCCTAGGTTCACATCTCACCATTACCCCCTTATATTATATGGTGAATCCTTCAAATCCCATGAAAAACCTACTATACCCAACTAAGCACCACTACAGTAGCCCTTATGGCTGCAGTTATTACCTATATTTGGATACAGTAGATTTTGGTGGGGCTGACACTTTCCACCACAAGTGTAATAGAGTGGATTATGGGACTGGGTCAACTTCTCAACAGTGCACTGCACTGACCACTAGGCTATTCCAGGAACCAGCTTACTGCTCTAATAGGACTGGCCAAAGCATCTGAAGCTGTCATAGAGGCTGGTATGTGCTGTTTAATTTGCATCTTTGGGGGGGAGAGGAGGCGGTTATTGAACAATGAGGGTGTAAGGGGGAGTGTCATTCCTTTATTTCTGCAGTGGTCAACTGGTCATTTAGGGCACTTTTCTATGGCTTATGTGTTAATAAATCAGGTCTAGACCTAAACGTCCATCTTATAGCCATGAATGTTTTTATTTTGTTCTATTATGGCAGGAAAAGGTCCAAGTGTTAGGAATTCTGCCCTTAACATGCCCCTGACACGCCCCCTTGGGATTTTGAAGGTGTAAGGGGTTGTCTTTCCTCTATTTCTGTAGTGGTCAACTGATCATTTAGGGCACTTTTCTGTGGCTTATTTGTTAATAAAACAGGTCTGGACCAAAACGTCCAACTTATAGCCATGAATGTTTTTGTTTTATTCTATTATTGCAGAAAAAGGTCCAAGTGTTAGGAATCCTATCCTTAACATGCCCCTGACACGACCCCTTGGGATGTGAATGCACTTCTGACAGACTTCAGAAAAATATGAAAAAAGTGGTTTTGAAAATACCAGTTTGGACATTTTGTGAGAAAAACATCCAAATGCAGATTTATGCCACTTTTTGGATGTTTTTCTCTTTTGAAAATGAGCCCATACTCACATATGACTTCTTCATAAAAAAATTGAAACTTAATTACTTCAAAAATTGCATATGTAAATTGTATCCACCTTGCAAGCAATAGCTGATGCAAGAATTTTTTCAGAGCCTTCCTCCTTCAAACTTAGCACATGGTCCCTTGTTCTTGAACGCTTCCTGGAGAATCCTACCTCCTTTTTCTCTGTTGAAAACTAATAGATCATCAGTGCTTGTCAAAACATATGTGTGTTTTCCGATGTGTATGCTTAAGCAAAATATAACAAATTAAACAAGGTTGAATGGTGAAATGACAATCCCTAAGCTATCACTTTAGTACAAAGTGGTAAAACAATGGCCACTGGCAGAAGTTATATGCTAAATAATAGTATTTTCAGATAAATTAAGAGTTGCATCATCAGCTATTGCTTATAAGCTGGGTATAATTTACGTATGCAATAATTTTTGAAGTAATTATATTTGATTTTTAAAAACTAGTCATGTGACTATGGTGCTCATTTTCAAAGCAGATTGAAGCCTCAAAATGCCTTAAAAATATCTGCCAGAAAAAAAATATTGAAATCCTGATTTTGGAAAATCCGAATTTAGACATTTCACACTGCAGTTCATCCAAATAGCAAGAGGACATGTTGTGGGTGTGCTTTGGGTGAGACTAGGAAGTGCCTAAAAGTAGGACATCCAACTGCAATTTTCGATCAGAAAGAAATGTCCATATCTAAAAAGAAGGACATTTTTATCTTGAACTGTTTCATTCACATCCAAATTTGAAAAAGGTGCTCTGATTGAGCAGATAAATAGCCTAGTGGTAAGTATAATGGATTATAAAACAAGAGACACAGGTTCAATTCTAACTCATTTTTTTTCTGGAGCTTTCAGAGCTTCTCAATCCAGTCTTCAGGGAACATCCATCCAGTCAGGTTCCCAAGATATCCACAGTGAATATGCCTGACAGAGATTTGCATACCAAGGAGGCAGTGCGTGCAAATCTATCTTATGCATATTCCATTCCAACGGATGCAAGATACTGAAATGGAGCTGAAATGACAGATGGGAAATGGAATACACTTATGTGCTCGGTTGTAGGGAAGCATCTACGTGCGTCCACTTGCAATTGCAAAGGGGCATTCCCATGGGAGGGGTATGGGCAGGTCAGGGACATTCCAGGAAATTGCTTGCAGTAGTATAGAATGCCACAGATGGGAGCCCAACTTGTGTGCCAGGATAGTGTAAGTCCTTGCACCTAAAGTTGGGTGCAAAATTCGGTGACCAATGGTATTCTATATAGAGCACTCACTCAAGAGTGCCCTTTATAGAATAGCACTGGGCATCATTTACTAAACTGGGCCCCATATACCTGTATACCATGTTCTGGTAAGGAGGTTTATTTTTTCAGGCAATTTCTGCTGGATTCTATACAGCACACCAAGCATTCCGTGCTAAAATCTAATCGTATTAACAACACGTGTAACTTAATTGGCTTAACAAGCTAATCAGAATTGATAAAAGCACTTAGCAAGCAATAATGAGCACTAATTGGCAATAATTAGAATTTAGGTGCACAACTCTCTAAGCGTATTCTGTAATGAACTGCAGCTAAATTCTAATGTATGCAATTCAAAAGGGGTGTGGCTATGGGTGGGGAAACGGGCATTTTGTGGGTGTTTTAAAATTTAGGCGCGTAGTTATAGAATATGGCCCAGTGTGCATAAATCTATGTGCAGGGATTTACGCCACATTTTCATTGGTGTAAATGGAGGTGCACAGTTTTAGGCACTGGGATATCAACTTAGTGTGTTCTATATTTATTTATTTATTTGTGACATTTATGTCCCACATTATCCCAAACAAGTTTGAGTTCAATGTGGCTTACAATAAACAGTGTAGGATACATAACAAAGAATATTGCACCTAAATCTAGGCACCGCTTATAGAATATGCTTTGATAAAAATGTTTACCCCTCAGATTTTTTGGGCACCATATATAAATCTGGCCCTTTCTGGGTTATCTTCTCCTATACCGATATATATTATATATGATAAGATATATTAATTTCGTTAGCTAATTTAATTTTTGTAATATAAACTACCCTGGAACCACCAGGGGACGGTGGCAGTATATAAGTACATGCTGACATTGACAGTTTCAAACTATGCAGGAGTCCTTTGCTGGTCTTTCTGCCAGTGGGGTGAGAAGCTATAATACTGTGCTTTTGACAATGAGGGTCAGACCACAATATTGTAGCACCTCCCCCTACCAACAGGACTGCTGCCAAGGGAATCCCCTGCAGCTCTCAGCTGTTTAACAAGAATGTTGCACATGCATCTCAGCACATGGAAAATATATTATTTTTCCTTTTCCAGTGGAAAGAATAACTAAATCACTTGCATGCAATTACAAACAATTTGCATTCTGTGTACATAAGATCAGTAAGAACAGTCATCAAACTAATGGTCTAGCCAGCTCAGTATTTAGTTTCCAACAGAGGCCAATCTAGGTCACAAGTACCTGGCAAAAACCCAAATAGTAGCACCATTCTATGCTACCAATCCCAAGACAAACAGTGGCTTCCTCATGTCTATCTCAATAGCAGCCTATGGACTTTTCCTCTAGGAACTTGTCAAAACCTTTTGTTTTAACTCACATACACTAACTGCTGTTACCACATCCTCTGACTAGTTCCAGAGCTTAACTATTCGTTGAGTGAAAAAAATATGTTCCACTATTTGTTTTAAAAGTATTTCTATATAACTTCACTGAGTGCCCCCTAGTCTTTGTCCTTTTAAAAAGAGTACAAATTGATTCACTTGTACCCATTCTGTACTACTCAGGATTTTGTAGACCTCAATCATATCCCCCCTCAGCCATCTCTTTTCCAAGCTGAAAAGTCCTTTATGAAAGTAACAATATTAAATAAACTTTAAATATACAATATTTTATGCTGCCCTGATATGTCAGTGTCCTTTGTCAAAATCTTCACTATGAGATTTTTACTTACTTATAACAATTAACATGCCAAGAAATATTGGGTAAAATATTAATATGTTCACCAGTGTAATTTAACCCTTTTCTTGCTGCATGTAATCAAACTGCAAGGTCAATATTCAGCCATTGTGGTACTGACTGGGGTGGTAAAAAAATATAGCACAGCATAGGATAGTATATATTCTTCTATTCTGCATATACCCAAAATCAGGTTCAACACGGATTACAAGTTAAAGAGAATGGAAAGAATTCAAAGAATTACAGATGTTTAAATGTGGTGCCGTCTTTATAGAATTAACCCCTATAGAGTGGTAAACCAAGACCGACTGCATGCACTAATTTTGAAAGATTACTCATTGCACCCTTTCAAAGTTACTTAATTTACTACATAGCCCCAAAGGCATTTAATAGGGACCTTGGTTCTTCACTCATTACCAGATAGTGTCACCCTGCAGCTATAAATTCTGCTGTATTTCTCCCTTTCTTTTCTCAAGCTGCTGTAAACACATCATTGACCTCTGCCTATTTACTTTTAAAAGTTTGGACAACAAAATGCCACCATGGTAATTAAACCTGTAAATGGTTTTGTCTATTCATTCCACAAAGAACAGATGAAGGGAGACTAATTCTTCAAAGCTCATCACAAGTTTATTGATTCCACAGAAAAATGTATTACTTGTAACTCATTTGTTGACCTTTATTTCCACATATCAATCAAAGTTATTATAAATCATGTATTCATGTCTAAGCAGAGAGCAGAGCAGTACAGAGTATTACTTCACAAGCATCATGTTTGATGCCTTTCATTTTCAAGTGATGAAAAAGCAGGAGCTTTACTGAATTAAAAAAATGATTGCATGACAGAAATTGACCTGAGTAGGGAACATTTTAGAGAAACTCTTGTGCCAATGGATGTTCTCTGTGGAAACTGGCCATAAATGATTTAGATTACATCACAAGAAATAGTGTGTTGGAAATTGTCTTGTATATGCATCATTTCTAGTGAAACACCCCATTTTGTTAAATTAGGATTTATATTTACTGTATCTTTCTGTTAATAGGTTTTAGTGATCTATAAACTTTTACAGATCAATATTCAAAATCCACTATCAGCATTTTTTTCATGCTAGCAACAGCATTTAAATCTATTCTGTATATTCAGCTCTACTCTCTGGATGGCAAACAGTGCTGAATATACATGGAGAAAGGTAACCACCACTGTTTCTATGAGTAATGCTGATATTCAGCCTCTGTCCATATAGCAATACAGTTTAAGACAGCCTTTTTGCTGACCTAAATTAATCCACATAGCTATGCAGATAAAGGGCAATTCTATAACTGGCATTGTTCCCCCTAAGCCATAGGGGAGTCCTCCAACAGCATTGCTGCCGGGGGGGGGGGGGGGGGGAATGCTTCAATACTGTGTTTTCAATCACTAGAGACAGGCAGATTATCAAAGGAGGCCAGGTTAGGTTGGTTGAGGGAGTGGGTTAAGAAGTCACAGGGAGGAGAAGGCCTGGAAGTGAATTCAAGGTTTATTTTCTGCACTTTATCACTGAAGTAGTCAGCAAGTGTTTGAGGAGAGAGTGAGGGGGGGGGGGTGGGAGCAGAGGGCACTTTAAGTAGGGAGTTGAGGGTGGCGAAGAGGCGACGAGGGTTGGAGCCAAGAGAATTGGTTAATTGAGAATAATATTCCTGTTTGGCAAGGAATAGGGAGGACTGGAAGGAGGATAGCATGAATTTGTAATAGGTGAAGTCTGACAGGGTGTGAGATTTCCTCCAGAGTCGTTCAGCAGATCGGGTGCAGGAGCGAAGGTAACGGATGCAAGGGGTTAACCAGGGCTGAGGATTAATGCACTTAGTGAGGTGAGAGACAGATGGTGCTAAGGTATCCAGAGCAGTGGAGAGAATTTCATTGTAGGTAGAGACAGCCGTGTCGACAGATTCAGAAGACGAGATGGAAGGGAAGAGATTGGAGATGTGAGAGGATAGGGTAGGGGGGTCGACAGCTTGGAGATTCCTGAAGGCAGTGGTTATAGTTGGGCGAGGTTGAGGGGGAGGGTGATGAAGTGTGAGGGTGATTAGGTGATGATCTGAGATAGGAAGGACTGAGGTGCAGAAATTGGAGGGTGAGCAGGAGGAGAAGAGAACGAGGTCAAGACAATGGCCATTACGGTGAGTAGGGGTGGTAGAGCATAGTTGGAGGTTAAAGGAGGATGTCAGAGTGAGGAATTTAGAAGCATAGGAGTTGGAAGGGTTGTCAACATGAATGTTAAAATCACCAAGAATGAGGGATGGAGATGAGGGATCAAGAAAGACGGTGAGCATAGGCGGTTGGTGGCCCAACTGTTTGGGGAGGCTAAAGGGGGCGGGGTTAGGGGTGGGACCAGGGGTGGAGCTTAAATCCATAATTGTCTGATCACACACAGAAAAAATAAATAAATAAATGTCACAATTAATACCTTTTATTAAATTTAGATATTAGCTATGTATCATATGTCAAAGAATAAAGTGGTTGCTCAAAGCATATACTAACCACAATCGCTCAACTGCAAAACACTATGCACAACTTTGTGCAAAAACACACTCAGAACCTTACTGTACCATAAATATTACACTGGGCAGAACCTAATACACCAATATACCACCCATAAGGAAAATGTAGACCGTCAACAATATTGAAACAAGGGATCATAATATCACAATTCTCATGTAGAGCCACAAAACATCCTAATTCATGTTTAATGTGGGATAAAATGTCATAAATAAGTAAATAAACTTTTAATGTTGAACACCTAATTCTCAAAGTGGACATATTCCAAACACTATAATGAAAATAAAATGATCTCTTCTACCTTGTTGTCTGGTGACTTTGTTTTTCTGATTGTGCTGGCCCAGTATCCGATTCTGCTGCTATCTGTCCTCTTAACTCCGTTTCCAGGGCTTCCTTTCCATTTATTTGTTTACTTTCCGCCTTTCTTCTTCATTTCTTGTCCTACATCCGTAAGTAAAAGCTGGGTCCTCCGCAAACTTGACTGTCCAGTGGATCCAGCTTTTGCCTATTTTCTTCATCCATGTGCAGTTTTTCTACTCTCTTCCTTTTCTGTTATCTCATCTCCTTCCTCACTCCTCCCTCCCCCTCCATGTCCAGCAACCCTCCTCTCCCTCCCTACCCTACCCTCCATCTACCCATATCCAGCAACTCTCCTCTCCCCTGCCCTCTCTCCCCTTCTTCCACCATGTCCAGCAACCTTCCTCTCCCCTTCCCTCCATCCAGCAACCTTCCTCTCCCCTTCTTCCACCATGTCCAGCAACCCTCCTCTCCCCTTCTTCCACCATGTCCAGCAACCCTCCTCTCCCCTTCCCTCCATCCAGCAACCCTCCTCTCCCCTTCTTCCACCATGTCCAGCAACCCTCCTCTCCCCTTCCCTCCATCCAGCAACTCTCCTCTCCCCTTCTTCCACCATGTCCAGCAACCCTCCTCTCCCCTTCCCTCCATCTAGCAACCCTCCTCTCCCCTTCTTCCACCATGTCCAGCAACCCTCCTCTCCCCTTCCCTCCATCCAGCAACCCTCCTCTCCCCTGCCCTCTCCTCTCCCCTTCTTCCACCATGTCCAGCAACCCTCCTCTCCCCTTCTCTCCATCCAGCAACCCTCCTCTCCCCTTCTTCCACCATGTCCAGCAACCCTCCTCTCCCCTTCCCTCCATCCAGCAACTCTCCTCTCCCCTGCCCTCTCCTCTCCCCTTCTTCCACCATGTGCAGCAACCCTCCTCTCCTCTCCCGTCTGCCCTGTTTCCTTCCTGCCCCCCCCCCCCCGTCCCATTAAATATTATAGTTTTGCTGGAGTCGCGGGCAGCCGGCATTGAAGACATGGGCAGGCTTACGCCGGTTCCAGCAGCCTTCCCTTCCCTCGTTGCAAGTCGGATGGCTCCGCCCTCTTCTGACGTATTTCCTGTTTCTACGAGGGTGGAGCCATCATCCGACTTGCAACGAGGGAAGGGAAGGCTGCTGGAACCGGCGTAAGCCTGCCCATGTCTTCAATGCCGGCTGCCCGCGACTCCAGCAAAACTATAATATTTAAAGGTACGGCGGGGAGCGGGGCAGTAGCGGGCTGGGGAGGCTTAGCCTCCCCAAGCCTCTTATACGGGGCGCCTATGACGGTGAGCCAAGCGTCGAAGTCAGTAAGGAATGAAGAGAGAGGCTTCTCAGGGGGGCGGTAGATGACTGCAACTCTGAGTGGTGTCGGGTAGAATAGACGGATGGCATGAGTTTCAAAGGATGAGAAGCAGTGAGACTGTGGCAGGAGGAGGGGTTGGAAACTACAAGAGGGTGAGAGAAGAAACCCAACGCCAGTGCAAATGGTCTTTTAGGAATTTCGATATAACGGTCTGCCATGTGATAAGACTGTTGCTAGCTCCTTAACACAGCTAAGTAGAAGGGTCCGTTAGCCTTCCTTTTTTTTATTCTAATCTTCTCAGTGTCTCTTCATACTAAGGGGCCCTTTTACTAAGCCAAGTAAGCATCTACGTGTGCCCGACACATGCCAAAATGGAGTTACCGCCCAACTACCACATGGCTCTTGTAGTAATTTCATTTTTGGCATATGTCCAATACGCATGTCCGAAAAATTTAGGACACACGAATTGGACACACCAAGTGGCATTTGATGTGTGTAGGTCATTACCGCCTGGTTACCACATGAGACTTTACTGCTAGGTCAATGGTTGGGAGTAAGGTCTCAGACCCAAAATGGATGCACAACATCCATTTTCGGCAAAAATAAAATAAAGGTATTTTTTACAGGTGCGCTGAAAAATGATTCTCCACGCACCTAAAACACGCGTCTACACTACCGCAGGCCATTTTTCAGAGCACCTTTGTAAAAGGGTCCCTAAAGCTTCAATGGAATTCTCTGTTGCATCTCTCTACTTTACAGAATCATTCCTCTTTTTCTTCTGTTGGAATCTGTGAATAATATTTAATTCTCACTGGGGGTTCCCTGAACCTGAGGGAATATTTGATATTTTCACCAAACACAAGTTCCAGCTAAAAACACTCAAACTCTCTTGGCCCAAAATGCTTGCCAGATATTCTTTTGACTAATCAAAAGCCACATCTACAATCTCCTTTGGTTACAAGTGCTCTTCCGTAGCATTTGGCTGGTTGCTCTGCCCGTTCTCTCTATGATGTCTATTTTCAGTGAAGTGATGGGCAAACCTTTCCATTTTTCTCTTCGAAAGGATGATACAAACTAGCACAAATACTTCTCTAGGTGCCTCACTCTAGGGTTCTTTTACTAAGCTGTGATAAATAGTGGTCTTAACGCCCTTACAAGAGTTTTTTTCTATGTGCTAAGGCCATTTTTTACCACAGCCAGAAAATGGCCGATTTTCTTTGTTTTCTATTAATGGCTATGTGCTAATGTTAACTTGTGGCCATTAAAAAGAATTACCTTGTGAGCACTTACCGACACTTATTTTGTAGGCAGTAAGAGCTAACACGGTAATCCTATGCTAAGCAGTTAGCATGTAGTAATGCGAACACACTAACTGATCAGTGAAGCAATGCCTACTCTCTGCCCCAGACATGCCCCATCTGACAAAAATTTAAAATTATTATTTAAGGTTCAATTAACCCACACAGATTTGAGATATGTTCCATCTTTGCTTATAGCCTGGGCTGTCTTTGAAAATGTATTATTACATATTGTGTTGAAATTGTAGTGTAGCATACTATCCAGCTTATTTTCGAAAGAGAAAGACGCCCATATTTTGACCCAAATCGGGAGATGGGCGCCTTTCTCTCATGGGCGCCCAAATCGGTATAATCGAAAGCCAATTTTGGGCGCCTCCAACTGCAGTCGCGGGAAAGAACAAAGTTGATGGGGGTGTGTTGGAGGCATGGTGAAGGCGGGACTGGGGCGTGTTTATCAGCCGAGGAGAGATGGGCGCACTCTGTCGATAATGGAAAAAAGAAGGGCGACAGTAGCAAGAATTTGGGCCGCTTTTTTGGACCATTTTTTTCATGAACAAGTCCCCCAAAAGTGCCCCAACTGCCCAAATGACCACCGGAGGGAATTGGGGATGACCTCCCCTGACTCCTTCAGTGGTCACTAACCCCCTCCCACTAAAACAAAAGAACTTAAAAAAAATTTTCCAGCCTGTATGCCAGCCTCAAATGTCATACCCAGCTCCATCACAGCAGTATGGAGGTCCCTGGAGCAGTTGTTAGTGGGTTCAGTAGACTTCAGCCAGGTGGACCCAGGCCCATCCCCCCCCACCTGTTACACTTGTGCTGGTAAATAGGAGCCCTCCAAACCGCCCCAAAACCCACTGTACCCACATCTAGGTGCCCCCTCCACCCATAAGTGCTATGGTAATGGTGTAGAGTTGTGGGGAGTGGGTTTTGGGGGGATTTGGGGGGCTCAGCACCCAAGGTAAGGGAGCTGTGGACCTGGGAGGTATTTTATTTTATTTTTAACTTTTTGCAAGTGCCCCCTAGGGTGCCCGGTTGGTGTCCTGGCATGTGAGGGGGACCAGTGCACTACGAATCCTGACCCCTCCCATGAACAAATGCCTTGGAGTTGTTTGTTTTTGAGCAGGGCGGCTTCGGTCTCCATTATCGCTGAAAACCGATACCGCTCAGCTCAAATCCGCCCAAATCCGATGCATTTGCCCGGCACCAACCGTATTATCGAAACAAAAGATGGACGCCCATCTTTTTCGAAAACACGGTCTGTCCCGCCCCTTCGCGGACCCGTCCTCGGAGATAGTCGCCCATGGAGATGGGCATCCGCGTTCGATTATGCCCCTCTATGCCATACATTGTTGTTTGAATATTTTTACTGCTGTAATTGTCTATTGCTTATGTTTGAGTTATTCTTGCTGTACACCGCCCTGAATGAATTCCTTCAGAAAGGTGGTAAATAAATCCTAATAAATAAATAAATAAATAAATAGATAAATAAACATCAAATTACTTCCTGCTAGGTCACAAGCAGGATGTATTGCAGAGTTCCTGCCACTAGAAGTTACTATTCCCAGTGCAATTTTACTGGTTTTGCCAGCCTTGTACATCATTCCGACTAGCATTTTATTTGCAGTGAAAAATAATATCATAGCTGTACAGTTAAAGCGTTCAAACTTGTATTTGTTGAATCCTGGAACAATTTAAATAGCAGCATTGACAGGAAATTGTGGCAAACTGAGCCTTGTGAATTATTAGGAAAAATGTAACTGTTGCTGAAATAAACAGTTGTAACAATTACAGTTGCCTAGCCAACTATAAACTTGATTTATGAGGACGTGATCAATTGCATCTGACCATGCATTTGGACATACATTTTGTAGGATTTATGATGTGTGTGTGTGTTTCTTTTTATTTCTTCATGCTTTAAATCTCATGTTTTTTTTATGCTAACAGAATCACTTGGTAAAATTACATCTAGCTCTGGTTCATCCTAGTGTTTACGACCCTGTTTTTGAAGCAGGTATAGGTCTTGTTCCACATGTAACAACATCCATGGAAGATCAAAATAAGGCTCATGGTGTCCATTTTTACTTTTACCCAGTTGGTATTAGGTGCAGATGTGACAGATTTCTAGCATTGGACTCTTCTACTAAAGTGTGCTGAAATCTGGGCTCAGCCAAACCAAACCAAACCAAAGCAAATAAATAAATTAATTAATTAATTAAATTAACAGCAAACAAGAGCCTTCAAGACTAGGATAAGTACTTTATTCATAAAGGACTCGACATGGACCATGTTTCAGCGGTACTCTGCCTGCATCAGGGGTCAATGAAAAGTCCCAAACCTCTGTTTGAATATTGCAGACAGGTCCCAATTCCCAATGCTCCCAATTCCAAGATACTCTGTAACTACCCAAAATCGAAGAATAATTTTCCAGATGACAGATAATATGCTTTGAGATATCTGGAAAATTCTTCTTCGTTTTTGTGATAAAGCCCATTCAATTCCCATGGTTTTCTTCACATTCAGCGCACGCTAATCGGTAGCATTGCTTTGTAAAAGGAGCATTAAGTATGGGTTAGGGCTTAACATCCTTTAGTAAAAGGATCCCTATCCTTTTGTTTTTAATTATTGTAAATCACTCTGATGTTCTTTTGGTTCACATTTACGTGCATACCACAGCTTAAAAGGGCTTACAGTGGGACATTCTGAGGTTTCCCAAGGTAATTTTGCAATCTACACATAGAAACTGTGTGCTAAAATATTATTTTTATTTTTTTGTAAGGGGACACTTCTGGAGGTGGAGAGTGAGTGTTCCTGCACTAATCAGTTAGTGAGCATCTGTTCTACTGCATGTTAACTGATCAGCACATGAGCCCTTACCCTATACAAAATAGGTAAAGGCCCATGTGCTAATTTTTGTTAAATGGCTGCATGCTAATGGCAACATGTTATTAGCACATGGCCATTTCTGGATGGTCCCTTGCCACTACCCATTTTATCAGTGATAAGGGTTCACGTGTTAATTATGTGCTAATCAGTTAGCATGTAGCAATGTGGTTTCACTAATTAGTGCAAACATGCCCACTGTCCACCCCAGACACATCTCCTGCAGGAAAAAAAAATATTTTTTATCACACCAGTTGCACGCATACAAGTCACAAGTAATGCATGATGCTTCAGCATGCCCTGCGGTATGGCATTTTAAGCTGCGGTAAGCACACCTTAGTGCTTACTGCACCTTGGTAAAAAGGCCCATTAGTTTTAATATAGAACTGAAATTTTTCAGAGATATTGTGAGATTCTGAATATGGAAAAAGTATGTTGTGTGCCACTTTACACCTTCTTCTGTAAGTGGTGGACTCAGGAAATGAACACAAAGTTAACGGATTCATGCTAATGTTTCGATTGTGATCGACTGTCCCATCCACTTTGCTGGTTGTTCCCGAGTAGATTGTTATGAATCTTTTATACCTGATGGATAAGTAAGACTGACAGCAGCAACGTATACTAATCTAATTCATACTATTTTCCAGTAACACTGGCCTAGGAGAATCTGAGCTTTTTTGGAGTTCAAAAACTAAGCAGGATAAGTTCTAACTAGTACTGGATGAGGGACCATTAAATAAGTCCAGTCGCTGTAGGTTGCCAAAGGCAATGAAAAAGCTCCTGAAGACATATCCAACCAGCTTCTAAAAAAATATTATTATAAATATGCCTCGGATACATTTGCATATACTGGTGATTTACTTGTGCAAATCTATCTCATCTATATTACCAATGGCAATGCCGAAAACCCATCTGGCTAGATGTACCTCTAAGAGAGAGTTAAGAAGTACTATGATAAAAAATGATTATAGGCAGTATATTGGGATCATGCTCCCCTATCTCTGAACACAAAGAAATCAGTAAAATTGGGAGAGAAAAAGCAAACAACCTATGCAAATTGGTTTTCTTCCTTTCCATCATGTCTAGGTAGGTGAGCACACAATATCCCAATACATTAAACAACACATTTAGGTCTCCTTCCATCCTGTCACACAATTATGTGAAGTGATAATTTATGATGTTGATATTCAGTTGGCAGGTCAGCATTTTATTAGTAACCACCAGTAGTATCCCCAATTTTTTAGGTGCTATTTATTGAATTTAGTCTTTTAACTATAGTGGGTAAACAGAGAAGAGTTGGAAGTCTACAATAAGGGGAAAAGACTGCAGTAGTCATTGATGCATTCAGTTTTAGTCCATTATAAGAGAGCAGAGAGAGGCAATAAGGTTAAGTTTTTGAGAAATATCCACAATGGATTGCACAGACTGTGCTTGTAAGGGAAAAAGAAGTTGGATATCATCCATGTAAATGAAAAAGGTGACTCCTAGTATTTGAATCAATAAAGTTAGAGGTGCTGGAAAAATATTTAAAAGGATAGGTCAGAGTACTGAGCCCTGCGGGACTCCGCATACCAGGATATATTTCTCAGAGAAGATTTTTAACCATTGCATTTGAATTGATGTATCCCTTAAGTAAGATCGAAATCAAGACAGCACTGAGCCTGAAACTTCCAAATTAACCAGGTGACTCAGAAGAATGGAATGATTAACAAGCTCAAAGGCCACAGTAAGATCTAAAGATACAAGAAGGACCTCATCACTGCAATCTAATGTTGTACATACATAATTTACTAGAGCTAATAGGAAATGCTCTGTAGAATAGCCTTGCCTAAAACAAGTTTAGTGTGGATGTAAGGCATTTGCTCTGTCTGGGAATGATTGTAGCTGTTGAGCCACTACTTTTTCAGTTGCTTTTGATAAAAAAAGGGAGTTGAATCAACCACAAACTGGGCCTAGCTGACATTGATGAGCTAGGGAGGCATCTGGACCATCTGACACTGTTAGCACTCTCCTCCACTCAGATCTCAATCACTGCTTCCTTCGCTTCAGACACCCAAAAGCATTCCCTCTTCCTTTTCCCTATCAATGACTCCAATAACCACTCTTCTCACCAAAGGTTATAGTAAGCACTTCCTAACCCCAAAGGCCTTTAGTCTCTAAACTTCACCTACAAGGCCCCTGTTTTATGAATTTTATTGTAACTGAATACTACACAATTCGTGGTGTACCATCTGGCCACTATGAGGACCATGGCTCATGAGGTTGATGCTGGTATTTTTCAGTGGCATCACATAGCACATGGGCAAAGATGATGCTGGATGGACATGTGACTGATGGTGCCACAAAACCCTATGCACAGGTCTTTTCAAAGCACAGGACCCAGAGAAGTCAGCTTTGATCCTCTGCTCCAGGATAATCCTGCCTGCTGGACTGGAAATTGCAAGTGGTTTCCAGCAACACTACAGCTAAATCACTGCCAATTCATTATTTTTCTGCATATTTATTCCATTGTTCTGTTTAATTTTCATATTATAGGGCAGACAGCTGAATTGCTAGGAGTCAACAGTAATAGGTTCACCAAAAGAAAACAGAAGGAAAATAACTACTGTAGTAACATTGTTTCTGTTACATTCATAAACACAATACGTTATTAAGAAAGACAAGTGGACTCTGGAGAGCTAATATTTCACAACATACAAAATAAAACGCATGTCTCTTGCAATAAATCATGCAGGAATGAGGAACAAAAGGTATTTTCCCCTAGAACTCTCATGCTTTCTTCCTTAAAATATACGCCTGGCTGGCTGCATCTTTAATATTCGATTTGATCGTTGAACACCAGTGGGCTTCATTTCATATCCAATTGCAGAATTTGGCATCTTAATGTCGTGGAATAGATCAAGAAAGAAAAATGAATGTTGTCAGAAATTGTGTTATATGACAGCAATATAGTACTCAGGCATTAACTTGTCCAACTATTTCTCTTATTTTCAGCTGCATATGTAAGGTGACTGTACAGTTTCACGTCAAAAAGAATTGGATGATTTGGTCCTGGTTTTAGCTTATGGCATGTATGGTATTGTGGCTCTGATTTTCATAAGGAAAGCAAAAACCTGAACCAGACAAGATTATCCCTTTTGATAAAGAACAATTAAGGCAATTCTATAACTGGACACTGTTCTATAAACCATGCCCAACTTTAGTTGTGGCTTATCTAGCTCTTTGTGTACATAAATAAGATACTTTCGACTTTCACCTGCAACCTGTGCTTGAATCTGCCACATTTGTGGGGTCCTTTTACTAAGGTGCGCTTCAAAATGGCCTGCAGTAGTGTAGATGCATGTTTTGGGCACATGCAGAATTATTTTTCAGTGCACCTACAAAAAATGCCTTTGTAAACTTTTTGCTGAAAATGGACCTGAAGCAAAATGAAAATTGCCACGTGTCCTTTTTGGATCTGAGACCTTACCGCCAGCCATTGACCTAGCGGTAAGGCCTCATACGGTAACTGAACAATAATGGTCCATGCGCATCAAATGCCACTTGAAGCCTGTAGCTGCCACGTGCCTGAAAATATTTTTCAAGGGCACGTAGCGGACTCGTGCCAAAATTGAAATTACCAAGGGGGCCACACAGTAACCGAGCAGTAATTCCAATTTGACACGCGTTGGCCACGAGTAGGCACCTACATGGCTTAGTAAAAGGGCCCCTGTGTGAGGTCCTACAGCCAGCTGCTAACCACACTGCCACAACATTCTAACAATATATATATTTTGACAGGACATGCCCAGTCACACTGAGGTGCAGTCTGTGATTCTATATTTCATGCTGTGTAGTAGTAACAGTGGAATTGCTGGTTAATCAGGTTGGGGGGCACCAATGTTGGTTACCTTCTAACATATCTACAGCATAAATGCTTTTATTTAACATTTAATATCCCACTGTCAAACAGATACATGCTTTATCTTTTTCAGTAAAGGAGATCTGGTCTAAAGGAGCTCTGATGGACTGCAAGATCTTTGAGCTGCCAACACTTTGTCACTGTTAAATAATGCTCAGTTTTAGGGGTCCTTTTATTAAGGTGCACTGAAAAATGGCCTGTGGTAGTGTAGATGTGTGTTTTGGGCACGCACATAATTATTTTTTAGCATACCCACAAAAAAGGACGTTTTAAAATTTTTGCCTTAAATGGACGTGCGGCAAAATGAAAATTGTTGCGCATCCATTTTGGACCTGAGACCTTACCGCAAGCCATTGACCTAACGGTAAGGTCTCACGCAGTAACTGGGCGGTAACGGTCTATGCACGTGTGTAGCTGCTGACGGTCAGAAAATAAAAAATATTTTTCAGACGTGCGTAGCGGATGCATGCCAAAATTGAAATTACCACAAGGGCCACGTGGTAACCAGGCAGTAACTCCAATTTGGCACGTTTTGGGCACACTTAAAAGGGCATAATCGAACGGAAACGTCTATCTCCATGGGCGTTTATCTCCGAGAACGGGTCCGTGAAGGGGCGGACCGAACCGTATTTTCGAAAAACATGGACGTTTATCTTTTTTTGAGCTGGGCGTTTTTGTTTTTCAGCGATAATGGAAACCGAAAGCGCCCAGCTCAAAAACGAATAACTCCAAGACATTTATTCATGGGAGGGGCCAGGATTCGTAGTGCACTGGTCCCCCTCACATGCCAGGACACCAACCGGGCACCCTAGGGGGCACTTTTACAAAAAAAAAAAAAAAAAGGTAAAACAGCTCCCAGGTGCATAGCACCCTTCCCTTGGGTGTTGAGCCCCCCAAATCCCCCTCAAAACCCACTGCCCACAAGTCTACAATATTACTATAGCCCTAAGGGGTGAAGGGGGCACCTACATGTGGGTACAGTGGGTTTGGGAGGAGGTTTGGAGGGCTCCCATTTACCAGCACAAGTGTAACAGGTGGGGGGGGGTGGGCCTGGGGCCACCTGCCTGAAGTCCACTGCACCCCCTAATAACTGCTCCAGTGACCTGCATACTGCTGCCAGGGAGGTGGGTATGACATTTGAGGGTGAAAATAAAAAGTTGTGAAACGGCATATTTGGTGGTGGGAGGGGGTTTGTGACTACTGGGGGAGTCAGAGGAGGTCATCCCCGATTCCCTCTGGGGGTAATTTGGTCATTTAGGGCACTTTTTGGGGCCTTATTTGTGGAAAAACAGGGTCCAGGAAAAGTGCCCTAAATTCTCGCTAAAAACGCATATTTTGTTTCCATTATCGGCGAAAGGCGCCCATCTCTGATTGGCCGATAACCACGCCCCAGTTCCGCCTTCACCACGCCTTTGACACGCCCCCATCAACTTTGTCCACATTCGCGACGGAGTGCAGTTGAAAACGTCCAAATTCGGCTTTCGATTATACCGCTTTATTCGTTTTTGTGAGATAAACGTCTATCTCCCGATTTGGGTCACAATATAGGCGTTTTTCTATTTCGATTATAAGCAGGCTAGGCACCTGCGCGGCTTAGTTAAAGGGCCCCTTAGTTATTCTTGAGATGCCCCAATCAGGATTTCATAGGATCATACAGAGGCACAGCACGTTCAGTATTTGTTTTCATCACAAAGAGTCAATATATGCTTTCTTTCCTTTTTAGAAATGTATACTTTATGTCAGACTGTAAATTAAGTAGAATGTATAACCAGGTTTTGTTTTATGTTCAATAAACCAAAGTTGGCAAGCGAAGAAGAGGGAGTACAGATTCCTTTAAAAGATGTTCCCAAATCAGTGTGGGTTTATCACACTAGTTTCCATACCATTCCCAGAGGTGCGCAGCAAATATTAGCAGATCTGGGGGTGATGTATGAAAACTGGTCAGAGGGGATTTGCAGTAACACAATGGCAATTTCCTCAAACTTCCATAATATTTACATCAAAAATACTTCATAGATTTTTCCCTTGAATTAAACAAAAAAGACATTAACCAGTCTGCAATATATATGCTTCAAGTATGAACCCAGCTGTTTCACATATCTCTAACCAAAGCATTATAACTCTTTCAAAAGTAGACTCAACCCTAGATGATAAACAACCCGCTGACAGTATACTCTGCAGCAGGACTGAAGAGATTCTTTCTACTCTGATTTACACTATCATCTGTTCTAATTACTTGTTTCCCAGAAACAGTTTTGCTGCAGTATATTTTCTTTTGCTCGTTACAGCTTTCACTGTCAATTAGCCTCTCAGTATTTCACATAAGATGCTTTAATGCAGAATGCAACCCTTGATACAACCGCAAAGGAAACTTCTAAGTAAGTGGGCTTAGACTGTGTTGCCACAGAGGTGCTGCGTGTTTATAATTGCCAATAGAAGATAGTAACACATGGCAAGGGCCTCTTGACCCAACCAGTCTACCCAGTTGAACCTGCTTACTAGGCCTCTACTGTTTTCCTCACTTGCTTCACCTTCGCCCTCCCTATCTGTCTCTGGCTTGTGTAAACTCTCTCACATAAGGATGGACAAATGCCGTTAATATTGCACCCTCTTCTTATAAAAGTGCCCATCATTCCCCAGATTCAATATATGGCATCCAGATATGCATGCCCAAATTAGGGTACAGTCCCAAATTGCGTGTGAAAATTAATTGAAAAATGAGCTCAGAATGATCAATAATTGGGAGCTAACAACCGATTATTGAAGTTAATTGGCACCCATTAAAATTTGCACGTGCATCTTAACTCCCATAACATATAACTCAAAAGGTTGGTGTGGCCATGGAAGGGGCATGGGTACGTCAGGGCTATTTTAAAAAAGTTGCACAGGTAGTTATAGAATACTGGGTCACCAATATACCAGGTTTCAGCAAGTGTAAGTATGGCACTTAAACGTTTGAGCGTAGGAATCGGCTAGAAGTATGATTCTATAAAGTATGCATGTTATTTATAGAATTGCAGTTAGAGCCAATCTTTTTTGTTGCCTATTTTTGAGTCAAATTTATAGAATCTGGCCCTATGTGTCCGTATTGTACACTCTTTTCAGTTTATTTCATACATATATTTACATTGAGCCTGCAAAAAGGTGGGATAATGTGGGGTACAAATGCAATAAATAATAATAATAAATAATAAGTGCAGTAAAATCTGGGCTTAACGTGTTAAAACACAGAACTTTCCTGTGTGCTAAGACCAGATATAATGCAGCACCATTTTGGATGATTATTTTTTTTTTTTAATTTCAAGGTCATGCACTGTTTTTTCTATTTATTTATTCACATCATTTGATATATCACCCTTCTGGCTCGGGGCCAATCACAGCTCTTTGCAATGTGTCAGTGCATAATAGTGTCACGATTCAAGAAAGGTGAGCCCTTGGGCTGTGGCCCAGTCAACCAAAGGGTTAGCCAGGCCCTGGCTGGTGGCAGGCAAGTCACCCGGACTAGGAACAGGACAGATAGGATCAGGCAATAGGCAGTATAGAAATTGAAGACAAAACAAAACTGGTACTGAAGGCAAGGCAAGGCAAGCAGGTTATAGGCTAGGTGGGCAAGACAGGTTGGAGACAAGGCAGGCAAGGCAAGGCTGGAGTGAAGACAGGCAGTGAAAAGCTGGCTGGAGGCAAGGCAGGCGAGGCAAGACAAGATGGACTTGAGTCAGGCTAGGCAAGCTGGACAGAAGACAGGCAGGGCAAGATGGACTGAAGACAGGCAGGGCAAGCTGGACTGGGAGACAGGCAGGACAAGCTAGACAGAAGGCAGGAAGGGCAGGCTGGACTGAAGACAAACAGAGCGAAGCTGCATCTAAAGACCAAGTGACCCATTGCAAAGGCAAAGACAGAGTGCTGGGAGCTAACTGAAGTACTCTCCAACCTGGAAGTGGAGACCTTTGCACCTGTCCTGCATGTCCGTCCTGCGTTTGGATGCACGCATCTGTCAGAAAGCCAGAGTCAGTCAGATGGTGAATTTGGATGGCAGCATGTGTTTTGTGATAGATGAATTCATTTGTGTTTCATATTATTTTATATTGATATTTATATTGTCTGCATATGAACGTGCTATTGTACACGTCTTCAGTACTAAGCATATAAGAAATGAATGAATGAATAAATAAATAAATAAATAAATAAAATGTTATCTGCTTAAATTGAGAGCTTGTGTTCTACCAAAGTAGAGCGATCTCCTTACAAAATCAATCTCCTATCAGATGGCCAAAACCAATACCTCTACTGTGATATTAAACATTAGTGGAGAGAGCAGGCAACATTCCCTTTTCCAACTGTAATGACCCAGACAATAAGGGGTCCTTTTACAAAGGCGCGCTGAAAAATGGCTTGCGGTAGTGTAGGTGTGGGTCTTGGGCTCATGCCGATCCATCTTTCAGCATGCCTGTGAAAAAGGCCTTTTTAAAATTTTGCCGAAGTTTATACCAAGTTTCAGTTGATGTAAATCTTTGTGCCCCAAATTTGGCGCAGATCCTGACAGAAAGAGCTATTCTATAATTTGGAGCACCATTTATAGAATGGCGCTTACTGCTAATTTTTTATGGTACTCAAATTTGTGTGCCTTTAAGTGAGTTGGGTCTGCATAATAAATAGGGTAAAAAGCATTAGTCCCATGGTTATAAGTCATGGAGGGGCATAATCGAAAGGGGCACCCAAGTTTTCCTGAGGACGTCCTTGCAGGACATCCCGGCGAAGGGGCGGGGAAACCCGTATTATCGAAACAAGATGGGCATCCATCTTTCATTTCGATAATACAGCCAGGGACGCCCAAATTGCGAAATTTAGGTCGACCTTAGAGATGTTCGTCCTTAGAGATGGCCGTCCCAAATTTTCGGCGATAATGGAAACCGAGGATGTCCATCTCAGAAATGACCAAATGCAAACCCTTTGGTCATGGGAGGAGCCAGCATTTTTTAGTGCACTGGTCCCCCTGACATGCCAAGACATCAACTGGGCATCCTAGGGGGCAATGCAGTGGACTTCACAAATTGCTCCCAGGTGCATAGCTCCCTTACCTTGTGTGCTGAGCCCCCCAAAACCCACTACCCACAACTGTACACCACTACCATAGCCCTTAGGGGTGAAGGGGGGCACCTAGATGTGGGTACAGTGGGTTTCTGGTGGGTTTTGGAGAGCTCACATTTACTATCACAAGTGTAACAGGTAGGGAGGGTGGGCCTGGGTCCGCCTGCCTGAAGTGCACTGCACCCACTAAAACTGCTCCAGGGACCTGCATACTGCTGTGATGGACCTGAGTATGACATTTGAGGCTGGCGTAGAGGCTGGCAAAAAATATTTTTTAATTTTTTTTGAGGGTGGGAGAGGGTTAGTGACCACTGGGGGAGTAAGGGGAGGTCATCCCCCATTCCCTCCGGTGGTCATCTGGCCATTTAGGGCACATTTTTGTGTCTTGGTTGTAAGAAAAAAAGGACCAGGTAAAGTTGTCCAAGTGTTCGTCAGGGACGCCCATCGTTTTTCCATTATGGGTCGAGGATGTCCATGTGTTAGGCACGCCCCAGTACTGCCTTCGCTATGCCTCCGACACGCCCCCGTGAACTTTGGTAGTCCCCGCGATGGAAAGCAGTTGACGACGCCCAAAATCGGCTTTCGATTATGCCGATTTGGGCGAACCTGTGAGAAGGATGCCCATCATCCGATTTGTGTCAAAAGATGGGTGCCATTCTCTTTTGAAAATAAGCCTGCTAGTCACCCAAAGAAGCAGAATAAAAATGCCAGGTAGCCAAATAAAACAAACAAAGAAAAAAACAATAGAGGTTTAATGCCAGCCAGGACAGAATACACTAAACAGAAACATTCGTAAAGGCATCTTTTGAAAAGCAAACTAAGAATTCTGAAGCACTGCACAAAGAACAGAAGATTTGCCAAGATATTTTATGAGAGCCCTGTTTGCTCAACATATATTTTATTCTGTGATTCCCCTCCCCCCCCCCATCTTTCTAAACGTTGCTTTCACAAATCTGACAGGTAATTTTCCCATATAGCTATTACCATTTTTATGCATTTATCCATTTGTAATGTTCTTGTCTTCTGTATTGCTCTCCATTGTTCTGTGTAACTACATGAAATGTAATCTAATAGGCCTCACCTGTGCCAGAATCTGACTTTAACATCAGAAGTTCTCTTTGCCAAGTTGTATTAAATTATAAAACATCTATGCCTTTTAGACTTTCTGATACCTCATGAAATGCCAATGTTTTTTTTAGTGCAAACAAATATCTGAAAATAAATGTGCTTCTCATTTTTGATCCATCTTTGCTTACATACATGTTGTAAGTATGTAGTTAATATCAAAATTATATAGAGTGTGGCCACCTTTGGTGACCTTGGTGACTACTTAACTTGCCAGATAGTTACACTGACCCTATGTGCTTTGGACTTTTCCCTAAGTTCTGGACATATTTTTTTCAGTTTGGTTAATGTATTAAATTTAATTTAACAAAATTAATGTGTATTATAATTTTTTAATGTGCAGAAATTGAATTTATGCACATTATTTTATATGTTAATGTACAGTAAATTGATTTTGCACACAGTATATATTTTTTAAATGAGCTAATGAACTGAATTCATGCTAATGAATATGCAACCCAACTAGGAATTGTGTATGCTCTTAGCTCTATATCCCCAACTTTCCCCATTCCTCCAAGCTCTCTATCCATCTTCAAAACTGAATCTCATTCTCAAAATTGCCTAAATAGCTCTCCCTCCACGCCTGCTGCAATGGCCTTTTTACCCCATAGGTAAAATGTGGGGGGAAAAGTCTTCGGGGCCCTTTTACAAAGGGACACTGAAAAATGGCCTGCGGTAGTGTAAATGCGTGTTAGGGGCGTGTGCAGAATCATTTTTCAGTGCACCTGTGAAAAATGCTTTTTTGAACATGCAACAAAATGAAAATTGGCATGCATCCATTTTGGGTCTGAGACTTTATCACCAGCCATTAACATAGCAGTAAGGTCTCGCGGAGTGGTAATGGTCTACGCACATAAAATGCAGATTACTGCCCGATTACCGCCTATGCGCCAGAAAATAAAAATATTTTCTGGTGTGTGTAGCGGCCGCATATCAAAAATGAAATTACTGCAAGGGCCATGCGGTAACTCAAAATTGACGTGCATTGGGCATGTGAAGGCACCTATGTTTATTTATTTATTTATAGCATTTATATCCCACATTTTCCCACCCGCGGGCAGGCCCAATGTGGCTTACAACAGTAAAGGGCTGAAAAGGCATACATTAAATTTGCATAAACAATCAAGTACATGGAAGTAGGAGTGATCAGTAAGTAATTACAGAGAAGGGGACTACTACTACTACTACTACTACTTCTTAACATTTCTAGAACGCTACTAGGGTTACGCAGCTCTGTACAGTTTAACAAAGAAGGACAGTCCCTGCTCAAAGGAGCTTACAATCTAAAGGACGGAATGTTAAGTCGGGGCAGTCTAGATTTCCTGAATAGAGGTAAAGTGGTTAGGTGCCGAAGGCGACATTGAAGAGGTGGGCTTTGAGTAAGGATTTGAAGATGGGCAAGGAGGGGGCCTGGCGTATGGGCTCAGGGAGTTTATTCCAAGCATAGGGTGAGGCGAGGCAGAAAGGGGCAGAAAGGGGAAGGGGTAAGAAAGTGGAGGATGTCATTAAGATAGGTACAGTTCAACAGTTAGGGATGCAACGGCGGGACTTTAGCGTAAGCTATTCCAAATAAGGTGGTCTTGAGTGCTTTTCTGAAGGTCAGATGATCGGGAGTAGTTTTTACAGATTTAGGTAATCCATTCCACAAATGAGCACCAACATAGGGGAAGGCGGATGCGTAAGTGGCTTTATACTTGAGGCCAGAACATGTAGGGTAGTGAAGAGTTAAGTACGAATGAGATGATCTGTCAGAGTTCCTAGGTGGTAAGCTGATAAGGTTATCCATATAAGCTGGAGCTTCTCCGTAGAGAATTTTATGCACCAGGGTGCAAACTTTAAAAGTGATCCGGTCTTTAACGGGTAGCCAATGTAGTTTCTCACGCAGTGGCCTCGAACATTTGAACCTCGATGTTCCATAGATCAGCCATGCAGCAGTATTCTGAGCAGTTTGTAAGTTTATTTGAAGCATTTCTTTGCACCCTGCATAGATTCCATTGCAATAATCAAGGTGGCTTAATACTAGTGTTTGAACCAGATTGTGAAATACATCTCTAGGGAAATAAGGCTTTATACGTTTATGTTGCTTAGTAAAAGGGTCCCTTAGTAAATCAAGTCCTCTGACTTTTTCTCTTTTTTTATACCCTCTATGGACAAAGTAATATGGTTGCTGTGTTTGGCCAAATAAATGTGTGGAAACAAAGTTCAACAAATAAATATAAGTTGATATCCTTTTACTGGACTAATTCAATAAGTTTCTTGACTGGCTTTCAGAAGCTAATTCTTCCTTCCTCAGGTCAAAACAAAATGAGCAGAACAGAACAAAATTAGATTTTGAATCCAGTTTCAAAGTGTTAAATAGATTGTTTTCATCCATGATGGAATGCATTGGAAAATGATTGGAAAGGAAGTTTGAATGCAGTTTCAGACTATTAAATAAAAGCTGAATTGTGCATTGCTATCATATATAAATTCTGTTCTTCGATAGCTACCTCATGCTTTTTTATCCTATGGTCTGTGAACCCCTAGGGGTTCATGTGATCATTATGGGGGTGAGATTCACCCCACATCAGTAAAAGGTTTGTAAGCCACTTATAGTTTATTAGAATCTGCAATACTGCTAAGACTAACTTGCAGATTGCAGTGGTGTACAAAAATTTAAAATGCATAGAAAAGAAAAGGAACTACAATATATTGATAGGAAACGGAATCACACATACATCATACTCACAGAGTAGAGAGAGGATAGAGTACAAGGATGTAAATAATACATAGGTTGGGGAGGGGGGGAGAGAGACCGGAAAGTAAAGGACAACAGAGTACAGGACAATGGTGGACAGCCCAGTGGATACTCCCTAGTAGGACCAAATACTAAGACAAAAAGCGAACCCTTCAGCCCTGCTTTAAAATTTTAAATGAAAGTTCTGCTCAAAGGTGAAGAGGGAAAGAGTTCCAAAGTGAATGGATGGTGAAAAAGAATGCACAATGTCTGGTCAATTCTATTTGGGTGAACTTAGGACCAGGTAGGACTAGTCATGGTCATTTAAAGGTCGAAGGAGGTAGACTAGGGAATATGGGATGGTAAGAATGGATAGGTAATGCAGGAGCCCAAATCTATCGGCTTTAAATGTAAATGTTAGTAATTTGAAAACTATGTGCTATTCAATGGGGAGCCAGTGATATTTTTGTAATAATGGAGTGACATGGTCATGTCATTGAGCATGGCATAATAACCAGATGGACATATTCTGTAAGGTTTGTAGACATTTGATGTTAGCCTGCATGCAGCCATGGTAAACTATATTGCAATAGTCTAACCGAGTTATGAGTAGCGAGAGAATTAAAGAATGGAAGACATCAGGACCAAAGTAGTAGTGAATACCTCTAAGCTGACAAAGAATAAAGAAGTCACAGTTTTGCAAACATTGTACATTTGAGGGACAAATGAAAGGTGTGAATTGAGGATAACCCCCAAGTAACAGAATGAGTCGACTGGTTGGAAAGGTGGGCCGAAGAAATCCAGAGATGAAGTTGGCACAGAAAGGCCTCTTGTAAACCAGCATACTATGTTTTTTTTCCTTATTTAGTATCAATTTGTGTGTAGCAAGCCAGTCAGAAATGAGCCGTAAGCAATCTTTGAGAGGGCCAAGTGAAGGGCTGACCTAACCCCAGATATTCAATGTCAGGCCATGTGCAATTTCCTGGCATTGAATATACTGGTATGTCTGTTGACCCAGAAGTTAAACAGGCATCGGCCAACATTCAGCCCATAAAGTTAGGACAGCTGTTTTGTTGTCCTAACTTTCTGTGCTTACTTAACTAGTTAGCAGACTGAATATTGTGCTAACTGGCTATGTTGATGGTCTGTCCTAACTCCATCCCCACCCTGCCTCTAACTTAATTAGTTAAGCGATGGCCAGTTAGCAGTGATATTCAGCAGCAGTACCAGCTGCGTACATCTTCACTGTAGCTGGCAGGGATCCCCAAGCTCCTCCATTTTCAGACATCCTCTGCCACAAGCCTCAGGTCTTGTCAGCAATAGGGAACTTCCTCAGAAAAAGCAAGGGGAAAATATCATTCCTAAATGAAAAGTCAGAAAGATAAAGATAAGTATCCAAACCAAGCAAAAGTGGTAGAAATCATAGAACTATGCAAACTATGCAAACAAAGCTACCCAACAAAACTTTCTGGAATAAATACAGCTTGGATGCATCATAGAACAATTGAATCAGCTATGCGATCTCCTATAGCACAAAGCTGTTCCAGATCTGCAGCACATTATACATACTAATCACCTGCCTTTATTCCAGAACGTTTTGTTGGGTAGCTTTGTTTGCATATTTCTATATGATTTTTACCACTTTTTCTTGGTTTGGACACTCTTTATCCTTCTAGCACTAGGGAACTTGGCAGCTTACTTCATCCACTGACACCTGCACACTTCATGCTTTGGACTGCAGGCGTCGGTGGACGAAAGCGTACTATTAATTTCTCGGTGTTCACATGACCTGAGGGGTTCTGATGGAGGACGTCTTTAGCTATCAGGGCTTGGGAATTCACAAAAATCAAGGTATTTTTAATGCTCTGTATAGGAAGCCTAGGGGAGGAAATGCATGGATCCACCATGTCCACCACTGGGCACACCACACTAGTGGTGATATCTGTGCATTTGCAGCATCATTGGACTATACATATAGCAATATTAAATTTCCATGGGCTTCTTTTACGTGCTACCGATTCCCAGTGCAGCAAATGAGAGGAAGCCCATTCAATTCTTATGGGCTTCCTCTCATCTGCTGTGCGAGAATCACTAGCGCGGCTTTGTAAAATATGCCCCATGTTTTTAAAACTGTTATGGCTGGCATTTAAAAACCCCACTGGCTACTATGGTAGAATATTGGCTCAAATTGGTATGCTTAGATGGTTAATAATGAAGATGATGAAACCTCAGCAGAAATACTGCAACTTACATTTTTTTTTAGCACAGCAGAAAGGGTGTGACATTTTTGAAATTCTATTGAATATATCCTATAGAATGAGTGAAAAATAAAGAAAGAGAAATAAAGCAGCAATCAAAGTGAATGGAAAAAAATATTAACTAATTAGTGTAGACCAGTGGTTCCCAAACCTGGTCCTGGAGGCACCCCAGCCAGTCAGGTTTTCAGGATATCCACAATGAATATTCATGAGAGAGATTTGCATGAAGTGGAGGCAGTGTATACAGATCTCTCTAGGAATATCCATTGTGGATATCCTGAAAACCTGACTGGTTGGGGTGCCTCCAGGACCAGGTTTGGGAACCACTGGTGTAGACTAATGTGTACAATCCTAACACAGAGATAGAGTGAAGGAATGTGCAGATTATTAATACAAAATACCGACTGGGTCATAGGCTAAACAGCTCTGTTTGCCATGCTGAAAACCTGTCAGGATCAGTAAGTCAGAACAAGCATGCCGTTGCTCAGCACAGAGCTTGCTAAGGGGCAAGTTGTAAGCAGAATGGAATAAATCGAGAAGAAGCTGAACAAACATTGTAAATAATTAAGCAGAGTCCAACTCTACAAATTAACCTCCCAGCAAATTTTGATCTTGTTTTTCTTTTTGTTCTAAATCTTAAATAAATAAGATATGGCAAAAAGTCAATTGATCCTGTTAGAAGAGGAACAAAAGGATGCAAAGCCTTGTTAGATGGGAAATGATGACAAAGATTCAAAAAGAGAGGGTGATTAGCTGTATAAAAAATAAGAAATGAATAATAATGGTGACAAGCAAGATGGAGTTGGTCACAGTAGTGTTTAAGAGAGGCCAGGTAGCGGAGGCAGTCAGAGAGGAGCTTCGCCAAATGCACTTTAGTCTGCAGAGCTGTCTCTTTAGAATTCTGAAGTCACCTAGATATCAAGGTTTGTATGTAGAATTGACAGTCCTAGTGCAGGAAAGAATGAAAGCGGAAATTGCTAAACAAAGAGTAGAGTCCCAAAGGCATGATTACTCTTCAAGGGAACAGGAAACAAAGTCAGGAAGAAAGAGGGGCAGGGGCAGTCAAAGGGACTTGGAGATAGAAGTTGATAAGGAAATGGTCCAACCATAGGACCAGGGCTACAGAAAGGGAAGAGACAGACAAAGCACTGGAACACCAGCAGTGTCTGTCCAGTTTCAAGGGTTGGAAAGTGGATGTGCTGTTTCAAATCATCATGAAGGAATGAAAGCATAAGCTTGTCAAAAGATCTAAGTGGGTTGAAAAAATGGATGTTGAAATCTCCTAGGATGAGGAGATTGGAGAAATATGTAGTGGCATCTAATAGACAAAGGAAAAAAGAGTCTTAGGGAGCAGTATCAGATTGGGTCTTGATAAGGATGATCAATATATTTTAGTTTCATTAGATGTATCATGCTATTTTGGTACATAGATTAAGATCTTGCAGAATATCAGGTAAAGTTTCAGTGTGGTTTCAATCATATTTGTCTGAATGAGAATCTCAAGTATGGATATTGATGACTTCAGGAGCATCCCATGTGGTCTTCTCTTTTGTGGCCTATATGTAAATGTTTATTTGTGACCTATATACAAAGTACTTATTTTCGAAAGAGAAGGGCACCCATGTTACGACACAAATCGGGAGATGGGCGTCCTTCTCTCAGGGTCGCCCAAATCGGCATAATCGAAAGCCGATGTTGGGCGTCCTCAACTGTTTCCCATCGCGGGGACGACCAAAGTTCACAGGGACGTGTCAACACCGTAGTGAAGGCAGGACTGGGGCATGATTAAGAGATGGGCGTCCTCAGCCGATAATGGAAAAAAGAAGGGTGTCCCTGACAAGCACTTGCCCGACTTTACTTGGTCTATTTTTTCTTGCGACCAAGCTGTGAAAAGGTGCCTGAACTGACCAGATGACCACCGAAGGGAATTGGGGATGACCTCCCCTTACTCCTCCAGTGGTCACCAACCCCCTCCCACCCTAAAAAAACTAACAATTTTGTTTTGGCAGCCTCTATGCCAGCCTCAAATGTCATACCCAATGCAGGTCCCTGGAACAGTTTTAGTGGGTGCAGTGCAATTCAGGCAGGCGGACCCAGGCCCATCCCCCCTACCTGTTACACTTGTGCTGGTAAATGTGAGCCCTCCAAAACCCACCTGAAACACACTGTACCCACATGTAGGTGCCCCTTTCACCACTTAGGACTATGGTAGTGGTATACAGTTGTGGGGAATGGGTTTTGGGGGGTCTCAGCACCCAATTTAAGGGAGCTATACCCTTGGGAGCAATTTGTGAAGTCCACTGCAGTGCCCCCTAGGGTGCCCGGTTGGTATCCTGTCATGTCAGGGGGAGCAGTGCACTATGAATTCTGGCTCCTCCCATGACCAAAGGGCTTGGATTTGGTTGTTTCTGAGATGGGAGTCCTCGGTTTCCATTATGGCTGAAAACCGGGGACAATCATCTCTAAGGTCGACCATCTCAACATTTAGGTCGACCATCTCTAAGGTCGACCTAAATGTTGAGATTTGGGCGTCCCCGACCGTATTATCGAAAAGAAAGATGGACACCCATCTTGGTTCAATAATACGGGTTTCCCCATCCCTTCGTGGGGCCGTCCTGCGAGGATTCTCTCATGAAAACTTGGGCTCCCCGTTCAATTATGCCCCTCCACGGGTTTTACTATGAAGAAGTGTCTATAGATGAGTGTGATACTCCCCCTCCTTTTTTCCATTTCTGGTCCAATGTGTTATTTTATATCCTGAGGTCTTTGTTGTGTATCCAAGTTTTGTTTATGAAGACTAGTCCTAGGTCTTCTTCCATTATCCAGTCTTTGATTGTTTTTGTTTTGTTTACCACTGCTCTGGTATTAATATATCCCACTGGTATTGCTCAACATATTATATAAACCGTGTGGAAATTTAGGCATATTCTATAAAGTATGCTTAAATTAATATGCCTAGGCGTATTTTTTCTCGATGCTGATTTTTTAGATGTGATATAGAATCTAGTCAAAAATATGTTATGTTATACTTCAGGAAGTTAGGGAAAAAAAACCCTTGATGTTAACAAGCTGTTTCTGGTTTTAACACCACTTATTGTATCCATGGGGTCATAGGAGCCAACTTTTCAAAATGATTGGGGGTGCTGAATATTTTTTTTACAGGCAGTGCGCCCCCCCCCCCCCTCAATACCTTAAAATTCTGTCTACTGCAGTCTTCACCTCGGCAGTGGCAGCGCCACTCATAGGCTGCCTGCAACCTGCACCAGGACTTCTTCCCTGAACAGTCCCACCCCTCAGTCTCCCTGTACTGTGCAAATATAAAGAGATGCAAATTTCAAAAACTGACATATTTCAATCACTATACTATAGGTTAACAAATAAAACAAAAAATGGAAATATAATAATATCATTTTAGTGGACTAAATACATTTTTCAATTAGCTTTCAAAGGCCAAAATCTATTTCCTCAGGTCAGGACAGTATACTGCTGTTATGGTATTCTGTTCTGACATAAGAAAGGAGGGTTTGGTCTCCAAACATTAGTCAAAAATGTATTACAATTAGTCCAGTAAACATATCACCTTTCTTCCATTTTCTGTATTTATTAACACAGCTACCACACTACTTTATCCTAACCTAAAAATAAAATTCATTTTTTTCCTACCTTTGTGGTCTGGCTGTTTACTGTTTCTAATTGTGTTGGTCCAAATCTCTTGTTTCTTCTTTCCTCAATCTTTAACTTTCCCCCCTTTTCATCCAGCGTCTATCCCCGCTCTCCCCCCTTTCCTTCCAGCGTCTGCCCCCTCTCTTCCCTCTTCCCTCTTTCCATCCAGCGTCTATTTTCTCCATCCATGTGTAGTTTTTCTCCTCTTTCCCTTTCCCTCATCTCTGTCAGTATGCATCTCCTTCCTCTTTCTTCACTCCCCTCCATCCATATGCAACTCCTTCCTCTCTCTTCCCTCTCCTCCATCCATGTCCACCATTTTTCCTCTCTCTCCATCCCTCCATCCATGTTCATCTCACTTCCTCTCTTCTCTTCCCTCCATCCATGTCCAGCATTTCTCCTCTCTCCCCTCCATCCATCTGCATCTCCTCCTGTCTTCCCTCCCCTCCATCCATGTCCAGCATTTCTCCTCACTCCCTGCCATCCATGTACATTTCCTCCTGTCCTCCCTTCCCTCCATCCATGTCCAGCATTTCTACTCTCTCCCTGCCATCCATGTACATTTCCTCCTGTCCTCCCTTCCCTCCATCCATGTCCAGCATTTCTCCCCTCCCATCCATCCATGTGCATCTCCTTGCTGTCTGTACTCTCTTTCATCCATGTCCAGCATTACCCTGCATCCATGTACAGCAACTCTGATCTCTCCCCTGCCCTTCCCTCCATCCATATTCAGCGATTTCCCCTCTTCCCTGCCCCCTGCCCTCCCCTGCATCCATGTTCAGCGATTTCTCCCCTCTTCCCTGCCCTCCCCTGCATCCATGTTCAGCATTTCTCCCCTCTTCTCTGCCCTCCCCTGCATCCATGTTCAGCATTTCTCCCCTCTTCTCTGCCCTCTGCCCTGCATCCATGTTCAGCAATTTCTCCCCTCTTCCCTGCCCTCCCCTGCATCCATGTTCAGCATTTCTCCCCTCTTCTCTGCCCTCCCCTGCATCCATGTTCAGCATTTCTCCCCTCTTCTCTGCCCTCTGCCCTGCATCCATGTTCAGCGATTTCTCCCCTCTTCCCTGCCCTGCATCCATGTTCAGTGATTTCTCCCCTCTTCCCTGTCCTGCCCTCCCCTGCAACCATGTTCAGCGATTTCTCCCCTCTTCCCTGCCCTCCCCTGCATCCATGTTCAGCATTTCTCCCCTCTTCCCTGCCCTCTGCCTTGCATCCATGTTCAGCGATTTCTCCCCTCTTCCCTGCCCCCTGCCCTGCATCCATGTTCAGCAATTTCTCCCCTCTTCCCTGCCCCCTGCCCTGCATCCATGTTCAGCAATTTCTCCCCTCTTCCCTGCCCTACCTCTTAAAACTCATTTTACCTGACTGAACGGCAGTGAAAGAAGCAGAGTACAGCTGACTCTGTCTTCAGCTTTCTCCTTCCCTCTCAGCTGTGGTCCCGCCCTTGCATAGACAGGAAATGAGTTTTAAGCGCTGGCTGAGCGGCAGGAAAGCAAGGAGGGCAGGTTTGAAAATATTGGGGGTGCGCTCGAGCACCCACAGCACCCACGGAGTCGGCGCCTATGTATGGGGTATGTAATACTCCACCTTACCTCCAACAAGCCTGTGGTCAGGTTAGACCTGGCTAAGGTTGCCTAGCAAATTTCCAATGGCATACAAAGGGTGATCATTGCCTACCGGTGATTCCCTAGAAAGAATTAATCCTAATGCATACTGACAAATGAAGTCTTTGTTATCATTGATGTTCAACTGAGCATAACATTAAATATAAAATCTATTAATACATATTCAGTGTGGAATCTACTCAGATGTTATTGCAGCTTCACTAATTTGTAGAAATCCATACCAAATTTTACATGTACAGATGATTAAACATGGTAAGGCTACTTTAAAAGAAAGTTACCATTTACATATGGGGATCCATACCATGTCTAAATGTCAAGGAGGTGTGATGAAAATGTGAAGAAGAAGTGAAAGAATGAGGCAATGAGGTGTAGTGAGGATGAGGACAGCCTGACATAGGGTTACCATCTGGCTCCAGCCCGGGTTTTACTTCCACTGAAAGCAATGGAAGTAAAACCCAACTAGCTCAATCTGTCCTCCTTTTTTTGGATCCATATGGTAACCCTAGCATTTCAGCAACAAAGTGTAGTCCCCATTTTACAAGGGTAATAGACATTGCTGTCAAAAAGTACAGGGGTCCTTTTACTAAGGTGCACTAATGGGTTTAGTGTGAGCTAATGATTAGTGTGCACTAAATGATAAGATGCCCATTATATTCCTAATTCCTAATTGTTAGTGTGTGCTAAATCTGTTACTGCACCTCAGAACCTCAGTAAAATTACCCCATAGATATCAGCATTTATACCTGACCCAAGGCATGCAAATGCATGCCGGAAAGGCAGGTGTAAAAGCCATAGTCAGGTCTGGCATCTGCCCACACCCCCACCCCATCAGACATGACTAATCCACTCCATTATCTGATCCCCCTGGACCTCCATCATCCAAACCCCCTAGCATAAAGATTCCCACCCAGAAATAAGAAAACCCTTCAGTGGGCAGTGGTCAGACTCTCTGCCCCTGAACCCTCTTCCCTAGTTCTTACTGGGGCCTTAATGATCTTTTGTGTGTAAGGGGAGCAAAGCCAAATTCAAAATAATGTCCATGACCCCAAGCAGCAATCTGGTATGAATACTAGTGGTCACATGATGCCATACTGAATTTGGGATATGGAGAAGGAGAGATTGGGCATTGCTCCTGTTCCAGCTAGACACAAGGGACCCTGGTAAGAGCTGGGGTGGGGAGGTCTTTCTGGGGTCTGCTGAAGAGTTTGTTTGATATCAGGTCGAGGTTTTATGCCAGGAGAGATAAGATTACAGCAGGGGAAGGGCTGGCTGTGAAGAGTGAGAAAAATCAGATGTCGAGGGGCTTAGGGATGCCCAGGTGAATCAGATGATGGAATAGGGCTTTTGGATGCTGGGGGAGGGGGGGAGGGGAATCAGACAGTGAAACACACTAGGTGTTACCAAGAAAGCAATTATGGCCAGGGGGTGGGCTAGTTATTGCCGGGAGGAGGGGCCTAGGTGTTGCTGGAGAGGTCAATGTCAAAGAAAATTATCAGGGTGTGTGTGAGGAGTGTCAGCAACAGTTTCAGAAAGCTGCTCCCATGTACATGTGGGATATTAAAAATATATTCCCCCCCCCCCCCCCCCATATGTGTAGCTTTATAAAATTAGTGCTTCACCTGGACATGGGAATATATTTTAGTGCTGTATCTACTGAACTTATGCAAATGAGTGATTGGAAAGTTAGCCATTTTCTGGTAGTGGTAAAAATGTCCTTAGCCTTAGCATGTGGGAAAGACCTATGTAAGGGTGCGCTAAGACCACTTTTTAAAAGGCCTTTTCAACATACCGCATTTTAAACATACCACAGATGAATGAAATTAAGTTTGATGTCAAAATTTGCATGAGAAAGAAAATGTTTATACCTATTTGCTTATGAAACTTCTATTTCTGAAGCCTCAGTGTTAGAAACATGGTTACTGTAAATGCGGAATATTTATAACTTAAGTGATTTTAATGTATTCATGTGTTTTAGTTACACCAATCTGATTTGTACAAGCACTACTGTTTATTTAATATTAATAGAAATTTCAGCCTGTGGATGGCACACTGCCCAGCATGCCTTATGATATACACAGAACTGGAGAGTTAGATATAAAAAAGCTAAATATAAAAGGTTAATTATATCAAAACACAGTGCTGCATTTGAGCCTCACTGAACAAAAAATATAAGCCAGTAGCACAATGGAGATAACATTATGCAGTGTATTTTTTATGCCGGTACGTGCTGGTACAGCATACCAGCACCTTTTCCCCCCAGAGCCGGCTCACTTGCCTGCCCTCATCTCCCCAACAGCCCTGCTTTCTGTTCCTGCCACCCCGCGTTTAAATCTTTTATTTTTTTACCTGGCGGTGGTGTTAGTGAAAGCAGCAAGCTTGCCTCCTCCAGATTCCCCTTCCCTTTCAGTGTCCTGCCTTCGCGGATACAGGAAACTACATCAGAGGGAAAAGAGGAGAAAAACTGCACATGGATGGATAAAATAGGCAAAGCTGGATCCACTCTATACCTCCTCCTGTCAAGTCTGCGGAGGACCCAACTTTTACCTTTGGATGTAGGGCAAGAAATGAAGAAGAAAGGAGGAAAGTAAAGGAATAAATGGAAAGGAAGTCCTGGAAACAGAGTTAAGGGAACAGAGCAACAGAATCAGAGACTGGCACCAACATGATCAGAAAAACAAAGTCACCAGACAACAAAGGTAGAAAAAAATCATTTTATTTTCATTTTAGTGTTTGGAAGATGTCCAATTTGAGAATTTATATCTGCTGTCTTATTTTGCACTGGGTATACTGGAGCTGTAACAGCTTACAGAAATTATTTATAATGAAAGAAAAATCACAATTTATTTTTTTCTCCTATACTGGTACAGACATCCCATCTGCAGATAAACTTGCGAAGTACTTCAATGAAAAAATTGTAAACCAACGCAACACGCTACCTCAAAACAACACCAACATTGAAAACTTCCTTAATGAATTGGACCCAACCATTGGAGAATACCCAGCAGATTGGACCTGGTTAAACTTTGCCCGTCGAAACAGTTATCCAGGCGATTTGCAGGTTTTCCAACACTCACTGTAAACTACCCAGCTACCTAATGAAATCCGCACCTGACCACTTCATAGCAGACCTCACATTCCATCTAAATTACATGCTTCAGCAAGGCCTCTTCCCCAAGGAGAATGGCAATATCCTACTCACCCCAATACCAAAAGATACAAAGAAAAATACAATCAAAATCACTAACTACCGTCCAGTAGCATCTATCCCGCTGGTGGCCAAGCTGATGGAAAGCATGGTAACCAAACAACTCACAGACTACATAAACAAATTTTCAATATTACATGAATCACAGTCAGGCTTTCGCCCCCTCCACAGCACGGAAACAGTATTACTCACTCTTCTAGCCAAATTCAAGCAGGAAATAGCAATAGGCAAAAACATCCTTCTCCTCCAATTCGACATGTCTAGTGCATTCGACATGGTAAACCATAATATATTAATAAGATTATTACATAAGTTCAGGATTGGTGGAAATATACTTAACTGGATCAAGGGCTTCCTAACCACAAGAGCATACCAAGTAAAATCAAATTCAAACATATCATCACCGTGGAAAGCAGACTGTGGAGTACCGTAAGGATCACCATTATCACCCCACTTGCCAAGTCCTTATCCAACCTAGGCCTTAACCCTTTCATATATGCAGACGATGTCACAATATACATTCCTTACAAAACCAAACTGACAGAAATCACCAATGAAATCAAACTCAGCCTGAGTATCATGGACTCATGGGCAAATGCATTTCAACTAAAACTCAATAAATAAAAAATGCACTGTCTCATCCTCTCATCCCAACACAGCACGGACATCCCCACAAGTATCAACACACCAGATCACACCCTTCCTATCTCAGCCTGAAAATCCTCGGTGTTACATTGGACCGTAACCTAACACTAGAGAGCCAAGTGGCATCCTTAACAAAGAAAATGTTCCACTCAATGTGGAAACTCAAACGCGTGAAGCAATTCTTCCCGAGGGAAACATTCCGCAACCTGATACAATCAATGGTACTAAGCCACTTAAAGGGGCATAATCGAACGGAAACATCTATCTCCATGGGCGTTTATCTCCAAGAACGGGTCCGTGAAAGGGCGGACCGAACCATATTTTCGAAAAACATGGACGTTTATATTTTTTTTCCATTATCGGCAAAAGGCGCCCATCTCTGATCGGCCGATAACCACGCCCCAGTTCTGCCTTCACCATGCCTTCGACATGCCGCCATCAACTTTGTCCGCATCCGCGATGGAGTGCAGTTGAAAATGTCCAAATTTGGCTTTTGATTATACCGCTTTATTCGTTTTTGTGAGATAAACGTCTATCTCCCGATTTGGGTCACAATATAGGCGTTTTTCTATTTCGATTATAAGCAGGTTAGACTACTGCAATGGAATTTATGCGGGATGTAAAGAACAAACCCTAAAGAAACTTCAGACTGCCCAAAACACTGCAGCTAGGCTTATATTTGGTAAAACGTGATTTGAAAGTGCAAAACCCCTCCGTGTAAAACTACACTGGCTCCCAATCAAAGAACGCATCACCTTTAAAATCTGCACCATGGTTCACAAAATCATCTACGGAGAAGCCCCAAGTTACATGACAAACTTAGTCGACTTACGAATTAGAAATACATCTGAATCAACACAAACTTATCTGAATCTGCACTACCCAAGCTGCAAAGGACTTAAATACAAATCAACTTACGCATCTAGTTTTTCCTACATAAGCACACAACTGTGAAACGCATTACCTAAAGCCTTGAAAATGACGTACGACCACCTAAACTTCTGGAAATCACTAAAAAATAACCTATTTAAGAAGGCATACCCTACCGATCCAACCTCAATGCCTAACCTCAGCAACACGACCAAACTAAAGCACGTAATGATCATAACACAATTCTTCCGTTCTACAATTCCCTAATGTGGCTGTGCCACATGTACTTTATCTTACCATGACATCACCTTGTATTTGTTCACATCAGAGCCTGCAAGGGCCTCTCCGGTACTATGTAAGTCACATTGAGCCTGCAAATAGGTGGAAAAATGTAGGATACAAATGTAACAAATAAATAAATAATACCACAAAACTCCTTAATGTACAGTAAGTCTGTGCTAGCAGTTAACATGACACAAACCAGGCATTAATCCCTGGATTCTATACATGGTACCCAAAATTGCACATGATCCTGAGATCCCCATGCAAATAAATTAGGGCTGCTTTCACTAAACTATGGTAAGCACTAGTGCGTGCTTACCACAAATTAAAAGAGCTTACTGCAGGACACTGTGAGGCGTCCTGCAGTAAGTTCCGAATGTGCACATGCAAACTATGTGTAAAAAATATTTTAAAATTTTTCTGTGAGTGAGCATGTCTGTGGTAGGAGAGAGGACATTTTTCCACCTGATATTGAGCACCATTTTACCAGCCAGAAATGGCTCCTGACTGGTTAAATGGCACTTAACTGGCTATCCATGAATATTCTGTGGGGGAAAAGCCAGCTATCTCCTCCTGAATATTCACTGACAGCGCATAGGGCCAGATTCTATGTATCGTGCCTGAAATTTCCGTGTGGAAAAAATATACCTAGGTGTATTATATCAAGTACATCTAAATTTTATAGAAAACGCCTAATATTCTACATGGTTTAAAGAATACGGCGAGCGTCCATCCGTGTGACTAAATTTAGTTACGGGTAAAACTTGGTGTAAATGTTGATGCCTAAATTAGGCCCAGAGCAGGTGTGTTCTATAACTATTCACTTAGATTTTAGAAACACCCAAGACCCACCCATACCATGTCCATGGCCATGCCCCCTTTTCAACGGTGCAATATAGAATTTATGAGCAGCACGTTATAGAATGCGCTTAGACAGTTGTGCATGCACATTTTAAGTAATGCCGACTAGTGTCAATAATTGCTTGTTAAGTGGCAATTATCAGCACTGATTGGCTTGTTAAGTAATTAAATTGCACATACAAATCCAGAATATGACTAGATTTGTGTGCGCAACTTAAGTTGTGCTATATAGGATCTGGGGGATAGTGGTTAACCAGTTATATCGCATGATATAGCAAACTAGCCACGAATATTCAAATGCTGGCTGACTAAGTTTTGTGGTCAAATTTAGCTGTGTAAATAGTAGGCCTATCTTTAGCCTCTATGAACTTAGCCTGCCAGCACTGAATATTGACTTAGCTGGCTAAGTTAATTGTGGCCAAATATAAAACAGATATTCAATGGCAGTCATTGGAAATGACCCGACATTGAATATCCGGGCTCACTAAACACTAAAACAAATTGGAGAAAATGTTTCTTCACCCAACGCATAATTAAACACTGGAATTCATTGCCAGAGAACGTGGTGAAGGTGGTTAGCTTAGCAGAGTTTAAAAAGGGGTTAGACGGTTTCCTAAAGAACAAGTCCATAAACCACTACTAAATGGACTTGGGAAAAATCCACAATTCCAGGAATAACATGTATAGAATGTTTGTACGTTTGGGAAGCTCGTCAGATGACCTTGGCCTGGATTGGCCGCTGTCGTGGACAAGATGCTGGGCTCGATGGACCCTTGGTCTTTTCCCAGTGTGGCATTACTTATGTACTGCTGACCATGGGAGTTAGCCAGGCTGCCTCCCGTGGTCTGAATATTGGCCCCTTTCTGTTAATAAGTTCTCACATCTACATTGCAGCATGCTATCTGACTAGTGCAGGATTAATCCATGAGCCCTTACAGCCTACAAAAATAGGAGGCAGTAAGGGATCATGTTAATTTTTGATAATGGCCATGCACTAATGGCAATATTAGTGTATGGTATATATATTACTGGGGATAAATATTTAAACTAGAAGAACAGATCCCAAAACTATATCACAAAAAACGTTCTTCCTTTAAAATATTTAATTTCTTTTATTACAATTTGATCCCTTGCTGATTTTGTAAGTTTGCCCACTGACAAAGACATGAGCAGCCCATAATTGAAGGGTAGGTTATTGGTAACAGTGAGAGATAGCACATCACAAATTAAATCCGGAAAATCACATTGTGGAAAGTATATGAATTTATTTGCATTCTGCAGAGGGAAATAAGTATTTAATCCCTCTGGCAAACAAGACCTAATACTTGGTGGCAAAACCCTTGTTGGCAAGCACAGCGGTCAGACGTCTTCTGTAGTTGATGATGAGGTTTGCACACATGTCAGGAGGAATTTTGGTCCACTCCTCTTTGCAGATCATCTCTAAATCATTAAGAGTTCTGGGCTGTCGCTTGGCAACTCGCAGCTTCAGCTCCCTCCATAAGTTTTCAATGGGATTAAGGTCTGGTGACTGGCTAGGCCACTCCATGACCCTAATGTGCTTCTTCCTGAGCCACTCCTTTGTTGCCTTGGCTGTATGTTTTGGGTCATTGTCGTGCTGGAAGACCCAGCCACGACCCATTTTTAAGGCCCTGGCGGAGGGAAGGAGGTTGTCACTCAGAATTGTACGGTACATGGCCCCATCCATTCTCCCATTGATGCGGTGAAGTAGTCCTGTGTCCTTAGCAGAGAAACACCCCCAAAACATAACATTTCCACCTCCATGCTTGACAGTGGGGACGGTGTTCTTTGGGTCATAGGCAGCATTTCTCTTCCTCCAAACACGGCGAGTTGAGTTCATGCCAAAGAGCTCAATTTTTGTCTCATCTGACCACAGCACCTTCTCCCAATCACTCTCGGCATCATCCAGGTGTTCACTGGCAAACTTCAGACGGGCCGTCACATGTGCCTTCCGGAGCAGGGGGACCTTGCGGGCACTGCAGGATTGCAATCCGTTATGTCGTAATGTGTTACCAATGGTTTTCGTGGTGACAGTGGTCCCAGCTGCCTTGAGATCATTGACAAGTTCCCCCCTTGTAGTTGTAGGCTGATTTCTAACCTTCCTCATGATCAAGGATACCCCACGAGGTGAGATTTTGCGTGGAGCCCCAGATCTTTGTCGATTGACAGTCATTTTGTACTTCTTCCATTTTCTTACTATGGCACCAACAGTTGTCTCCTTCTCGCCCAGCGTCTTACTGATGGTTTTGTAGCCCATTCCAGCCTTGTGCAGGTGTATGATCTTGTCCCTGACATCCTTAGACAGCTCCTTGCTCTTGGCCATTTTGTAGAGGTTAGAGTCTGACTGATTCACTGAGTCTGTGGACAGGTGTCTTTCATACAGGTGACCATTGCCGACAGCTGTCTGTCATGCAGGTAACGAGTTGATTTGGAGCATCTACCTGGTCTGTAGGGGCCAGATCTCTTACTGGTTGGTGGGGGATCAAATACTTATTTCCCTCTGCAGAATGCAAATAAATTCATATACTTTCCACAATGTGATTTTCCGGATTTAATTTGTGATGTGCTATCTCTCACTGTTACCAATAACCTACCCTTCAATTATGGGCTGCTCATGTCTTTGTCAGTGGGCAAACTTACAAAATCAGCAAGGGATCAAATACTTATTTCCCCCACTGTATATCACATAAAACCACTTATGCTGTGTAAGTTCCGGAACTTGCCCAGTCACACCCTTCACTTCACCACCCATTCACATAAACCTTGTGTGGGCACATTTCTATATATCCATAATCTGTGTACATGCTCCCCAATTGTTGTTTCCTCAATTTCAAATCTTCCACTTGTGTCTTAGATATCGTCCTTAAAGGTTCAAATTATAGTCCTTTTAAATCATAAAAATCTTCTAAATCGCATCAAGCAGGAGCACAGTGTTCACAACAAAGAGAGAAGGTGTGAAGAGTTAGAAGGTGCTTAAAGTCTGGAAACAGTATGTAAAATCCAGGAAGCCCTTGACACACTGCACTGATTCACTCTACTGAACTAACACTACTCCAAGAAGAGTGCTGGAGAGACTTTGTTGTGAACACTGTGCTCCTGCTTGATGCGATTTAGAAGATTTTTATGATTTAAAAGGACTATAATTTGAACCTTTAAGGACGATATCTAAGACACAAGTGGAAGATTTGAAATTGAGGAAACAACAATTGGGGAGCATGTACACAGATTATGGATATATAGAAATGTGCCCACACAAGGTTTATGTGAATGGGTGGTGAAGTGAAGGGTGTGACTGGGCAAGTTCCGGAACTTACACAGCATAAGTGGTTTTATGTGATATATGTATTGTAATAAAATAAATTAAATATTTTAAAGGAAGAACGTTTTTTGTGATATAATATTAGTGTATGGCCATTAATTCAGGCCTCACAGTACAAAAGCTCACAATCTTCAGACTATTCCTCACTCCTGTCAGGTAGCTGTGCCTCTTTTCCTATCCCATTTTCAGCTTCTTCTGTGACAGGATCAGTCACTTCCAGGTCTGGCTCCCTTTGCTATCGCTGTTGTCTTACCTGTCCTGCCTGCCTGGAACTGCAGGGGTGGAAGCTACAGCTCTTTCCATCCCCGAGTAACATGCTACCTACCCCCAGGTGGCTAATAGGTTAGCAAGCTCTAATAATGCATTAAAAATGGCCCCAGTGTGCAGGAAACACTCGCATAAAGCCATGCTAAGGCCACGTTTTACTTCAGCATTGTAAAATGATTTTTAATTAGCCTGCCGGCAGCAGCAGGATGTTTGTGTCAGAGGGTGGTGAGTCCAAAGCAAGTCTTCGGGAGATGAAAGCATATGGGCATGTGTTTTGATTGCTGCTGCCACCAGCGGGCCCAGAGGTGGGGCTGGTGCAAAAGGTAAGGTAGTACTTGGTCTATGCCAGCTTTAGCACCCTGTCAAGTTTGGCACCCTCCTGCCATGCTTGCTGCATTTACTGTGTTGCACCAGCACTACATCAGCCCTAGAGAAATTAAAAGAACATGAGGTGGGGTATTTGAGAGATGGATTCTTCCCAGAGCAGCCCAGTTACCTAATGTCAGGAGGGAGGCTTTTGGACAATTCTGCTTTTAAGCTCATATGTCAAATGCAGTGAGGCACAGTATTTGTAGTACTTGATTGCGCTGATTGAAATCAGTGTTTCAGGCCCATAATGGATTAGAGTAGGGTCGTCAGAAAGTCAAGACTAGCCTAAAATCTTCCTTTTGTAACTGTGTAACTTACTTGGCAGGTCTATTTTCCACTTGCTGTGAATCCCTCACTATGAGGCATTTCTGTGTTGCAATATACAGGGTCATGACTGCTAGGGACGGCTATAGAATGGGAATTTTCTTTACTGTCAGTTCTTGCTTTATTAATTCTTACAGTAGTCAGGACTAACATTCCCATGAGTATTTTGAGTATACTACTTCCCTATGCAAAAGCTATTGATTTGTAAAATACATCACTTGATATATGATCCAAAAGCAAACACTGTGGCATCCATTTTAAAATATGAATTGCAGGAGCAATAATCAGTCTGGGAAAGAGGAATGACTGTGAAAGAGCCGGAGGCATGACAGGAACTAGCATAATTACATCTTCTGCTCTGAGAGCTGCAGGTCTCATTACACTCCCCAAACAATTGTAATGGAACAGTAAGAAGTAATAGGGAGAATTTCCATTTGATACCGTTCTGATCATCTAATAGGTGTGTTCTTACAAAAGGAATACACAAAGTGAAACATAGGGCTTTTAGTACATAATTCTGGGGTCCTTTTACAAAATCATGGTAAAAAGTGGCCTGCGGTAGTGTGGACACATCTTTTGGGGACACGCTGGGAGATAGAGGTCTATAAAATAATGAGTGGAGTGGAAAGGGTAGATGTGAAGCGTCTGTTTACTCTTTCCAAAAATACTAGGACTAGGGGGCATTCAATGAAGCTACAAAGTAGTAAATTTAAAACGAATTGGATAATCTTTTTCTTCACTCAACGTATAATTAAACTCTGAAGCTCGTTGCCAAAGAACATGGTAAAGGTGGTTAGCTTAGCGGGGTGTAATAAAGGTTTGGACGGCTTCCTAAAGGAAAAGTCCATAGACCGTTATTGAAATGGGCTTGGGGAAAAATCCACTGCTTATTTCTGGGATAAGCAGCATAAAATGTTTTGTACTTTTTTGGAATCTTGCCAGATATTTGTGATCTGGATTGGCCACTGTTGGAAACAGGATGCTGGGCTTGATGGACCTTTGGTCTGTCCCAGTATGGCAATACTAACTTTTTGTACAAACAAAAAGTGAGGAGAGTAGATGAGGATACCAACGAATGTATATTTATTTAAAAATTAAAATTAAAAAAATGCACAGTGTCATTTTTTTTATTTTAATTTTTAAATAAATATACATTCGTTGGTATCCTCATCTACTCTCCTCACTTTTTGTTTGTACATCCCACAGTTTCGTGAGGGTTTTACCTCCTTTTTGTTTTTGCTTAATACTAACTTTTTACCATAGCTAGGAAAAAGGCCAGGAAGTAGGCATGCACAAAAATTAAAAGTAGCACACGCCTATTAATGACCTGAGCCCTTACCACCAGCCACTGACTTAGCAGTAAGGGCTCATGTGGTACCCGAATGGTAACCGTGCAGCGTGCTCCAACGTGGCCACATTGCCGATTATCGCAGGGAACGCCCCTGTGGTAGAAAATAGAAAAATATTTTCTACCACAGGATTCAGCAAGCGCCAAACTTAAAATTATTGCTGGTTGCATGCTCTACCCCAGCAGTAGTGCCAATTTGGCGCAAGCTACCTGCGCGTTAACCCTCCTGCGGCTTTTTAAAAGGACTTTTCTGTGCCTAAGGATGCTATTGTATGTTTTCATAAGAGCAAGTGATTTCTCTCTCTACATTTGCTTTTCACATGTACTACAACTACAGTATCTAGTATTACAAGGTCAAAACATCATACTTCTCTGCTTTATAACATTACTGGATATCATCATATTATTTAGGATTTTATGGGTTGTAATCTGATGTTCTGGTTGGCTGTATTCATTAAAGTTCAATAGTAATGCTAACACATTTAGATAAGGTCTCGTCCCATTACTGCTAAGAGCTTTTGCTATGGGTTTCTTGCAACACAGAGATCAAATCATAAATGTATCTTCCTCCAAAATGAGTTTTACTGCCCATTTCTTTACAAATGATTGCTGAGGGTTACCCTGGGACATATCACTTTTGATGTCAGTGAGTAGACTAAAAAAAAAAAAAAAGAAAGACTCTGGGGAGACAAAACCCTGCAATAAGAAAGATATACTGTTTTGCATTTTTATTTTTTATTTTTAGTAAAGTTTGACTATGGTATTAATTTAGGCCTTTTATGAATAAATAATACCATTCTCTTTTGTCCTTTTTAGAAGGTGGTAAGTGCACCCACAATAACCGCCAAACTGACAGCATACGGTAAAGTACCACATCCTAACTGCAATGTCCAGTTCACACCCAGTCTCTGCCTCTCTGCTGCCCATTTCCTACCCCATAACATGGAATGCATTTAGTATGTAATTTAGCACACACTATCATGCACTTTAGTGCTGCTGAATATCGGCGGCCAGCCAACTCATTTTAGTTTAATAAGGCTGGAGACTCTCTTTAACTGGCTATGGTGAACCACGTAATGGGGCCCTTTGTACTAAGCTGCGGTAAAAAGAGCCCTGCACTAGCGGAAGGGGCTGTTGTTGATGCCCACTGAGGCCCTTTTTATCTCAGTGGGTAAAAATGCTGACCCCCCCCCCCCCCAAAAAAAAAAAAAAAACAAAAAAAAAACATAGCCATGTGGTAAAATTGCTCTTACTGCATTGCCATGCTTTGGACCGGTGATAGCTCCAGATTCACGTGCAGTAAGCACACAGTGGGCTTACCACCTCTTAGTAAAAGGGCACCTCAGATAGGACTGACTTTTGTGGGGTCTTATTTATGCCGCTATCTTCGCTGGTTAAGTGTTGAATACCAGCACTTAACCAGCCAAGTGTTGACTCCACCCTGGAATGTCCACAAAATGGTCAAGTTTGGGTTGGGTGCTAACTGGACACTTTCAGCAACGCTATCCAATTAAGTGCCACTGAATATGTCTGTTTTGCCCTGGGCAGGTGATTTAAACAACCAGAAAACTCTCCCGGCTATTTAAATCATTTAATTCAGGCTCATTATATTTAACATACCTCCATATTAAATAAACAACAGAGAGTCTAATGGTAACTTATAAGGTAATCAATTTAGGTTAAGTATGTATCCTCAACTGCCAACTATTTATTTTATTGCATTTGTATCCCATGTTTTCCCACCTCTATAGAAGCTAAACTGCTTCCAGGATATCTGTGATCAATAAAGTCAGGTTTTCTTTCTTCTTTACTATTTTTCTACCACCCTGGATAAATGAGGGTACAATATACCCCCCCCCCCCCCCCCCCCCCCACACACACACACACATTCAAAACCATTTAACTACAACAGAAACAGCACCTGGCCTGTTAAATGGTACTTAACCGGCTATCTAGCAATATTCATCTGGGAGTAACTGGCTATCCCCCGTTGAATATTCCCAGTTAGTGACTAAGAGATAACCGGCTATATTGCACAATATAACCGGCTATCCCCGAATATTCAGTGCATAGCCGGCTATTGTAGATGCCACTGGTTCGGGGCCATTTTTACTGTACCTTAATAAAAGCGTCCCCTAATTCAGCTTAAAATGTCATACTGTGGGGCATCCTGCTTTAAATGGAAATGTGGACGTGCTAACCGCATGCTAAAGAATATGTAACATTTTATTGAAGCGGTGTGTATTGGGACAGTGAGTGGACATTCCTGTGCTAAGCAGTTAGTGCAGATACATAACTCTATCCTAACTGGTTAGCACAGGAATAACGTGTTAGCCCTTACCGCCTACTAAATGGGTGGTGGTAAATACACATGTGCTATTTTTTTTACTGTCCATGCACTAATAGTAATATTAGTGCATGGCCATTAATACAAAAAATAGAAAAAGATTATTTTTATGGCTGTGGTAAAAATGGCCTTAATGTATGGGAAAAACCTGTACAAGTTTGTGCTAAGTCCACTTTTTGCCACAGTCTAGTAAAAGAGCCCCATAAATATGTGATTTGGCCAGTTTATGCTGATAGCTATATAAAGTGAGATGCTTTAATGACAGGGCCTATAATTATATTCTGACAGAGTCTGACTTTTACAGGTAAACATACCGTACACATTATTCTATTTCAAACAACATTTATCTTATTAATATTCATGGTTGCTATACTGAAAGCCAAACCCATTTGCAGCTCTACAAGGCCAAAGATAGGCACTCTTGCCTTATGATAGTGAATCCCAAGAACTAACTTACTATCACTAGCCATTTTGGTAGAAACCACTCTTTGAAGATAACACAGCTGGTAAATCCATTACACTGAAGAGGTTCTAAGAACTTAAAAAGATTTGATAGATTCTCCTCTAAACCTGCCCCTGTAGTGTTCAAGCATCATTGCATTCACAGATCACAGATGTGAAGTTTTACAACGGATACAAATCATTGTCATGTGAAAGCTTGCTAACCTCTTAGTCTTCCCCACAGACCTAAAATCCCAGGGTCTAACCATATGTAAGCTGACATTCCTATGGAGTTCCTGTAAATAAAGGGATTTTTGTTTTACTTTACATTTATTGAAGCCGTTTGTATTTCTGAAGAAGTGGTTCAGTTCTCTCCAAGAAATAGAATATAACAGATTCTCACTGCTCAGCTGTGATTTGGAGGTAAAAAGTGTTTTTATTAAACATTCCTGCTATTTTTCTAAAAGAGAAGGGGAATGGGAAATGGGACTTGATATACCGCCTTTCTGAGGTTTTTGCAACTACATTCAAAGTGGTTTACAAATATACAGGTACTTATTTTGTACCAGGGGCGCGCCGTCCTCTAATAATAATAACAAAGCAAGCAAACCTATGAGTGTGCTGGCATTTTTATTTAATCTCACTTATATTTTCAAATATGTCGGCTTCTGCAGTATAGGACGTATTGGTTTCATCTCATTGTGTCATTTGGAGGGGCTGGTTATAGCAGTGATGGCGAACCTTTCAGAGGCCAAGTGCCCAAACAGCAACCCAAAATCAAATTATTTATCGCAAAGTGCCAACAGGGCAATTTAACCTGAATAACAGCAACGTGGATTTTATAGATGGCTGATGGACAGGAGCTCTAGAGAGGAGCTCCCGAATCGGGCGAGTGTCCGGGTCGAACCAGCCCTCTGGGCTGTAGGGATCATGATCCGGAGAGGCTCCCAAGTAAACCACAATCGGGAGATAGAAAGGGGCGAGCTGTAGCGGTATTTTCCCGGCTTCGGGCAGCCACCCCAACCGCTGCACCTACCCAATCGCGGACCACGCGGCGGACAAGGAGAAGGACAAGAAGAACACCTTGGCCGCCGGGCCGCGGGAATGGGCAGCGGAGAAAGAACCAGACAACCGGATACGTGGATCGATCGGGCGGGGAAGCTGAGCGGTAGGACCTGATCGGGCAGAGGGCGGACAGGCGAGAGGCTGGCGGTGCAGGCCTGCGGGGCGAGAGGTGGTGAGCAGTGGAAACGGGGCGATCGACGGCGGTCCACGTGGCGGCCGGTCGTCCCTTATCTCCGCTGCCTAGTAATCGGAGTAGCGTGGGCCGGGTGACTGAGGTGGGGCGAGGCAGCGGGTGATCAGCTCCTGGGAGTGCTGCTCCTCAGTTGCAGCTTTGGGAGCCAGGAGACCTGGGGTAGCTGACCCCTTGGCCCTGCTGTGGATCTTTCTGTGAGGAGCATGGGGAGCCAGGTGACCTGGGGCAGTTAATCCCTAGGCCCTGGTGTTGATCCTCTCCCTCAGACCCATTCTCAAGTCTTCGTAATCCCTGCTGGCTCTGTCCTTGCCCTGCCGCCAGCTTGCTCTGGTCCTTCGGCTCCGGCCTGTTCCATTTCCGCTGCTCTGCTCTCTTCTGCTTCTGCTTCGCTTAAGCCGTCTTTTCCGGCCTGCTCCGGTCCTGCTGCTCCGCTGTCTTCTGCTCCAACCCATTCCCAGCTCATCTGTTCCAGCCTGCTCCTGACCTTCTGTCCAGCCTGTCCCAGTCTGTTCCAGCTTGTTCCATCTTGTACCAGTCCGTCTGTACCAGCTTGTTCCAGTCCGTCCATTCCAGCCTGTTCCAGTTCCAGTCTGTCCATTCCAGCCTGTTCCAGTCCCAGTCTGTTCCAGCTTGTTCCAGTCCATCTGTCCCAGCGTGTCCCAGCCCTGCTGCTCCGCTGTCTTCTGCTCCAACTTGTTCCAGTCCATCTGTACCAGCTTGTTCCAGTTTGTTCCAGTCCATCTGTTCCGGCTTCTTCCAGCCTGTGCCGCCCATTCCACTAGTCCAGCCTGTTCCTGTTCATCTGTTCCAGACCATCTATTCCAGCCTGTTCCCGTCCGTCTGTTCCAGCTTGTTCCAGCTTGTTCCCGTCTGTCTGTTCCAGCTTGCTCCAGTCAGTCTGTTCCAGCTTGTTCCAGCTTCTCCCTGCCTGCTCCAGCAATCTGCTCCAGCTTGTTCCAGCCCGCCTGAACCAGCTTTCCCTACTTGTTCCAGCAATCTGCTCCAGCTCCCATCGCATCCACCCCAGCCTAGCCGCATGCCTGCCTGCCTGCCTACCAGCAACCAACCTGCATGCTGTCAGTCCATCAATTGCTTGCTGATCAACAACCAACTTGCCTGTTTGCCAGACCATCAACTTGCCTATTTATCAACCCATCAACTACCTGCCTGCCATCTAGCCTGCTCAACTATCTAACTGCCCACCTGCCTGCCGCCTGCCTTCAAGCCTGCACAACTACCTAACTGCCGACCCACCTGCCTACCAGCTCACCTATCACCCGCCTTCCTGACCATGGCCCCTTTACACATTCTCTTCGTCGCCCTGTCCCTTCCTAATCTTTTCTCCCTCCCCCCTCCGCTATCCACCGCAGGTACTCATTGCCCATCCATGTCCTCTCCCGTCCTACTCACTACTGCAATACCCAACCCACCCCCGCCCCTAACCACCTCACCACCTCACCATCTCTCCTATCACCCCTCCCTCCTAGCTCTCAACCTTCAACACTTCCTTCCTGCCATTAGCCCATCCCCATTCCTACTAAGCTCATCCCGTCTTCGTCGCCTTCGTCGCCTACCTCCCCCACCCTCCTCCGCTCTCTCTTGCTCCTTCTCCTACTATCCGCCGGTGACATCAGTCCCAATCCAGGCCCCCCTCACATGCCCTTGTCTTATCCATGCAAACGCTTCCGAGATATCTCCAATCTCATCTCTGTTCCCCTCCTTCCCTCTTCTTCTCTCACCTTCTCAAGCGCCCTGTGGAATGCCCACTCCGTGTGCAACAAACTTTCCTTCACCCACGATCTCTTCATCTCCCGCTCCCTTCATCTGCTTGCCCTAACTGAAACCTGGCTCACCCCGATGACTCGGCCTCAGTTGCGGCCCTATGCCACGGAGGTTATCTTTTCTCCAACACTCCCCGCCCAGTTGGACGCGGAGGAGGTGTCGGGTTATTACTCTCACCCGCCTGTAGTTTTCAATCCCTCCTCCTACCGCAATCTCACTGCTTCTCATCCTTTGAAGTTCACTCCATCCGTCTATTCCACCCGTTGCCACTCAGAGTTGCAGTCATTTACCGCCCCCCTGATAAGTCTCTCTCTTCCTTCCTTACTGACTTTGATGCCTGGCTTTCTGTTTTTCTTGATCCCTCATCTCCGTCCCTCATTCTCAGAGACTTTAATATACACGCTGATGATCCATCCAACTCTCATGCTTCTCAGTTCTTCACTCTAACATCCTCCTTCTACCTCCAGCTGTGCTCCACCACCCCTACTCACCGAAATGGCCATTGTCTTGACCTCGTCCTCTCCTTTTCCGGCTCAACATCCAATATCCACACCTCAGTTCTTCCTCTCTCTGATCATTACCTGATCACCTTCACACTCCTTCACCCCCCCCTCAGCCCCACCCAACATTAACCACTACTTCCAGGAATCTCCAGGCCATTGACCCCCCACCTTATCCTCTAGTATTCCTAATCTCCTCCCCTCCATCATGTCCCCCGAGTCTGTCGACAAAGCGGTCTCCACTTACAATGCAACCCTCGCCTCTGCTCTGGACACCCTCGCACCATCCATCTCCCGCCCCACAAGGCGCACTAATCCCCAGCCCTGGTTGACCCCTTGCCTCCGTTACCTTCGCTCCTGTGCCCGATCTGCTGAAGCCTCTGGAGGAAATCTCGCACCTATTCAGATTTCCTTCATTACAAATTCATGCTATCCTCCTTCCAGTCCTCCCTATTCCTTGCCAAACAGGACTACTACACCCAATTGACCAATTCTCTCAGCTCCAACCCTCGTCGTCTCTTCGCCACCCTTAACTCCCTCCTCAAAGTACCCTCCGCTCCCACCCCCCCTCACTCTCTCCTCAATTACTGTCCGACTACTTCCGCGACAAGGTGCAAAAGATCAACCTTGAATTCACTACCAAGCCACCTCCTCCTCTTCTCTCTTCAACCCTTTCCATCAACCAACCAACCAACTCTTTCTCCTCCTTTCCTGATATCTCTGAGGATGAAACTGCCCGCCTTCTTTCCTCCTCAAAATGCACAACTTGTTCCTCTGATCCCATCCCCACCAACTTACTTAACACCATCTCTCATACTGTCACCCCCCCCATCTGTCATATCCTCAACCTCTCTCTCTCCACTGCAACTGTCACTGACACCTTCAAGCACGCCATAGTCACACCTCTCCTCATAAAACCATCACTTGACCCTACCTGTCCCACCAACTACCGCCCCATCTCCCTCCTACCCTTCCTCTCCAAACTACTTGAGCGCGCCGTTCACAGCCGCTGCCTTGATTTCCTCTCCTCTCAGGCCATCCTCGATCCACTTCAATCCGGTTTTCGCCCTCTACACTCAACAGAAACAGCACTCTCTAAAGTCTGTAATGACCTGTTCCTTGCCAAATCGAGAGGCCACTACTCCATCCTTATCCTCCTTGATCTATCCGCTGCGTTTGACACTGTCAATCATGATTTACTTCTCGCCACACTGTCCTCATTTGGGTTCCAGGGCTCTGTCCTCTCCTGGTTCTCCTCCTATCTCTCTCACCGCACCTTCAGAGTACAATCTCATGGTTCCTCCTCCACCCCCATCCCGCTCTCTGTAGGAGTTCCCCAGGGATCTGTCCTTGGACCTCTTCTTTTTTCAATCTACACCTCTTCCCTAGGCTCACTGATCTCATCTCATGGTTTCCACTATCATCTTTATGCTGATGACACCCAGTTGTATCTCTCCACACCAGACATCACCGTGGAGACCCAGACCAAGGTATCGGCCTGCTTGTCCGACACCTGAAACTGAACATGTCCAAGACCGAGCTTATCGTCTTTCCACCAAAGCCCACTCTCCCCTTCCTCCTCTCTCGATCTCAGTTGATAACACCCTCATCCTCCCCATCTCATCTGCCCGCAACCTCGGAGTCATTTTCGACTCCTCCCTCTCATTCTCAGCACATATCCAGCAGACAGCCAAGACCTGTCGCTTCTTCCTCTTTAACCTCTCGCCTTGACTACTGCAACCTTCTCCTCACTGGCCTCCCACTTAGCCGTCTATCCCCCCTTCAATCCATTCAGAACTCTGCTGCACGTCTTATATTCCGCCTGAACCGATATACTCATATCACCCCTCTCCTCAGGTCGCTTCATTGGCTTCCGATCAGATACCGCATACAGTTCAAGCTTCTCCTCACCTACAAATGCACTCAGTCTGCAGCCCCTCATTACCTCTCCACCCTCATCTCCCCTTACGTTCCCACCCGAAACCTCCGCTCACAGGACAAATCCCTCCTCTCAGTACCCTTCTCCACCACCGCCAACTCCAGGCTCCGCCCATTCTGCCTCGCCTCACCTTATGCATGGAATCAACTTCCTGAGGCCCTACGCCAAGCCCCCTCCCTACCCATCTTCAAATCCTTGCTCAAAGCCCACCTCTTCAATGTTGCCTTCGACACCTAACCTGATACCTCTCAAGGAACCTAGACTGCCCCAATTTGACTGCCACTACTTGATTGTCTGTACATTTGTCCATTAGATTGTAAGCTCTCAGAGCAGGGACTGTCCTTCTCTGTTATATTGTACAGCGCTGCGTAACCCTAGTAGCGCTTTAGAAATGTCAAATAGTAGTAGTAAGTGACTTGCCCACATTTCCTCAATACTGGTGGCCAGATCGAAACCCCAAAGCTGAAAAGTCCCTCTTGGTTCTCCCTCGCAAATCAAGGACTCTCCTATGGGATTTGCATTGCAAACCATACAAGGAGAGTCTTGCTGACCTGAACATGTATACCTTGGAGGAAAGGAGAAACGGGTGATATGATACAGATGTTCAAATATTTGAAAGGTATTAATCCGTAAACAAACCTTTTCCGGAGACGGGAAGGCAGTAGAACTAGAGGACATGAATTGAGGTTGAAGGGGAGCAGACTCAGGAGTAATGTCGAAGTATTTTTTCATGGAGAGGGTGGTGGATATGTGGCATGCCCTCCTGTGAGAGGTGGTGGAGATGAAAACGGTAATGGAATTCAAACATGCATGGGATAAACACAAAGGAATCCTGTTTAGAAGGAATGGTTCTGTGGAATCTTAGCAGAGATAGGGTGGTGACGCCAGTAATTGGAAACAAAACGGGAGCTGGGCAGACTTCTATGGTCTACGCCCTGATCATGACTGAATAGATAAGGGATGGGCTTGTGTATAAATTTAAGGGGTTTCAATGTTAGCTTCAGAACTTAATACAAGAACAGTACTGGGCAGACTTCTACGGTCTGTGCCCTGAGAAAGGCAAGGACAAATCAAACTCGGTTATACATATAAAGTATCACATATCATGTAAAATTAGTTTATCTTGTTGGGCAGACTGTATGGACCGTACAGGTCTTTATCTGCCGTCATTTACTATTTTACTATGTTACTATCCAACTTATTTTCGAAGGAGATCGCTGGCCATCTTCTGACACAAATCGGGAGATGGCTGGCGATCTCCTGAACCCGGCCAAATCGGTATAATCGAAAGCCGAATTTGACCGGCGTCAACTGCTTTCTGTCGCGGAGCCGGCCAAACTTCAAGGGGGCGTTTCAGCAGGGTAGAAGAGGTGGGATGGGGGTGAGACAGGGCGTGGTTACGAGATGGCTGGCTTTGCCCGATAATGGAAAAAAGGTGACCGGTTCTGACGAGCATTTTGCCAGCTTCACTTGGTCCATTTATTTTTAGGACCAAGTGTCAAAAAAGTGCCCTAATTGACCAGATGACCACTGGAGGGAATCGGGGATCACATCCCCTTATTGCCCCAGTGGTCACCAACCCCCTCCCATGCCAGCCTCTATGCCAGTCTCAAATGTCATACTCAGCTCCATGACAGCAGTATGCAGGTCCCTGGAGCAGTTTTAGTGGGTGCAGTGCACTTCAGGCAGGTGGACCCAGGCCCATCCCCCCTACCTGTTACACTTGTGCTGGTAAATGTTGAGCCCTCAAAAAAAAAAAACATTGTATCCACATGTGGGTGCCCCCCTTCACCCCTTAGGGCTATGGTAATTGTGTAGAGTTGTGGGGAGTGGGTTTTGGGGGGATGTGGGGGGCTCAGCACACAAGGTAAGGGAGCTATGCACCTGGGAGCAATTTTTTAAGCCCACTGCAGTGCACCCTAGGGTGCCTGGTTGGTGTCCTGGCATGTCAGGGGGGCCAGTGCACTACAAATGCTGGCTCCTCCCATGACCAAAAGGCTTGCATTTGGCCGGGTTTGAGATGGACAGGCCCGTTTTCCATTATGGCCGAAAACCGAAGCCGGCCATCTCTAAACCCTGCGATCCCTAAACCCAACGATTTCAACATTTGTCCTAAACGTTGAGATTTAGCCGGCGCCAACCGTATTATTGAAAGAAAAGATGACCTGCCATCTTTTTCGATAATACGGTTGGCGCTGTCCCTTTACGGCGCCGTTCATATAGATGGTGTGGCCAGCGCCGTTCGATTATGCCCCTCCACGTTACTATGTAGTGTCCCAACTAGCCTTCCCTAACCTAAAGGGCCCTCTAGTGGCCAACACCCCACAAGTGTCCCCTCCCCCAACCAAAGTCTCTCCCTCTCCAAGGCAGTAATTCTTCTCCCTGGGTCTACATGAGTCTAAATCCATGGGGCCCAATATTCAGCTGGTGGGAAGCAGCCTACATAAGTGTTGTGTTTGGCACTAACCCCTGATATTCAATGCAGGCCATTTTCAGTGACCTGCATTGAATATCTAGTTTCCTTTTTGGCCTCCGAAACTTAATTGATTAAGCTGATATTCAGTTCTAACCTGTTAAGTTCCTATCAGTTAAAGATAGGACTGCTATTTAAGCGGTCCTATTTAACCACTTAATCCAGCGGTGAATATCAGCTCTAACCGGCTATATCACACAATATAGCCAGTTAGCCACTATCTGCTGGATTCTATATAGCGCCTAGCATTCCACGCTGAAATCTAAACGTATTCTATAACAATGCGGATAACTTAATTGGCTTTACAAGCTAATCCACATTGATAACAGAACCTAACAAATAATAATGAGCAGTAATTGGAAATAATTAGACTTTACGTACACAATTCGCTAAACCTATTCTGTAATGAGCTGCACCTAAATTCTAATGTGCACAGTTCAAAAGGGGCATGGTTATAGGTGGGAAAATGGGTGTTTCATGGGCATTCCAAAATTTATGCATGTAATTATAGAATATGGCCCAGTTCACATAAATCTACATGCAGGGATTTACGCCATGTTTTCATTGGTGTAAATGGAGGCACATAGTTTTATAAGTACATAAGTAATGCCATACTGGAAAAAGACCAAGGGTCCATCGAGCCCAGCATCCTGTCCACGACAGCGGCCAATCCAGGCCAAGGGCACCTGGCAAGCTTCCCAAACGTACAAACATTCTATACATGTTATTCCTGGAATTTTGGATTTTTCCAAGTCCGTTTTAGGCACTGTGACATAAACTAAGTGTATTCTATATGCTGCACCTAAATCTAGGTTCCACTTATAGAATACGCTTAGCTGAAAATGTTTACTGTGCAGATTTTTCAGGCGCCTTATATAGAATCAGTGCTGTGAAATGGCCTAAGGCCATATTGAAAAGACTGACAAATAGAAAACTCAGCAATATAGACCATCAACTGTCTTGAAACAATAGATTCCATAAGCTTACTAAAATGTGCAATGTTAACAATGTGCAATGTGCAATGTTAACAATGGGCCAATAGCAAACTAGGGTCTATAGACTGAAATTTAATAAGTGGTAAAAGAATAATCTTACTCATGGAGGGAGAGAATACAACACAATGATTTAGGAGAGCTTTGCTTGATTTGAACCTTTAATAACTGTTCATGGTGTGATTGTGTTTATGCTTAGGACATCACAGCTTTTTATGCTTTCTATTTAGTCTAGCCACTGGCAATGGAAATTGAACACTAATATAGAGATATCCAAATTAACATAACATGTTTACATTTCAGATTTAGGGTCAAATTGTATAAATGGCACCTTAAAAATCAGCAATGAAAAACCATACGGTTAGCGTGATTCTATAAACTACGCCTAAAGTTAGGTGTAGTTTATAGAATATGCTCACGAGCTATTCTTGTGACTAAAATGTAGGCACACCCACGTAGACCACCTAAAACCAGGCCTATATATGTGCACCTAAGTTAGGCGCAGATCAGGTGTATTCCATAACAGTGCTCATAGTTTTTGGAAATGCCCACAACCCACCCATCTCACACCCATGGCCACACCCCCTTTTTGAATCTACGCATTAGAATTTACAAGTACTGTGTTATAGAATATGCCTAGAAAGTTGTGCGTGTAAATCTAATTAAAGCCATTTAGTGCCACTAATTGGTTGTTAAGTACCAATTATCATTGCTGATTGACTTGTTAATCAATTAAGTTGTGTGTACAATTTGTCCATGTGGGCAAATTAGCACGCACAACTTAAGACACCATATATAGAATTTGGGGGCTGGTCCATTACAAAAGTGAGACACAAATACAAAGTATGTAATATAGCATTATTTTTTAGCTTTTCCTGCTCTCATTTCTGGGGATTGTGCAGTAATCATGGAAATTTTTGAATGTGATTTTCTTGTGCATTAATTTGCAAGTTTGGCAATTGTAGCAGCAGTTTGCATAGCAGGACAGTTGAATTCCTGTGTTACAATCTATAAGCTATGTTAACAAGTCTCTATTTTAAGAAAGATTTAAGGAGATAGCCTACCCTTATGAGGTTTATAGCAACTAAGGAAGACTTGAACAGAGCTTAAACACAAAGTTATAAATACATTTAAAACATAGTTTAAAAATAATAAATTTCAAATAAATATAATATAGTTTCTGCAAGCATTAATTTATTAGTGAGCCCAAACAGTCAGCCAACTTGGATCAAACTAAAGTCTCATTTGGTAACCATTGGCTTACTGCTAGGATATCAAGCTATCTTTATCACATATAGTATGGGGGTAATTTTGAAAAAGGTAAAAAAAAAAATTAATAGCTAGGATGCTGTGTGCTAAGCATAATTTATTGTATCAGCAATTACACATGCTAAAGTAAGTCGGCATTTATGCACCAACATTTAGGCATGGCCACTTACGCCATGACAATGGCTGGTGTAAATGATTGTGATAAATGTTGTTGTGCATGTAACATATAAAGTAACATTGTAGATGATGGCAGATAAAGACCTGTACAGTCTATTCACTCTGACAGTGTTCTAGAATCTTAGCTTGTAAATGCTGGGCACGCCTTTGACCCTCCTATGCTATTCCCAAGTCCACACCCCCTTGCAGTTGCATGCTATAGCTTTTGTGCAAAGTTTCTAGAATAGAGAATAGGGATCCTTTTACGAAATGGTGTGAAGCCCTTAATAAAGGCTTAACGTGGAAATATGCCTGTTTCCACACATTAAACCGAGCATTACTGAATTTTTAAAAATGTTTCATTGGGGACGTGGCATGGGTGGATAGTGGGCGTGGAAGCGTTAGCCAACTAATGTGCTATACATTCTGCATGGCTAATACACTGTTAATACAGGAGGACTTACCCCCAGATTCTATAAATGGTGTGCAAATTTCCACATGCAAAATTACACTTTATCCTGAGATGCGCACACAACTAAATTGGCTAATGAGCCATTTAGCAACAATAATTTGTTTCTAACAATCATAGGCATTAATTGTCAACAATTTGGATTTGCATGCGCATCTGCTAAGCACTATTCTATAAAGATTCATGCGCGAATCATTCAGCATATAACTCAAAAGGCGTCATAGCCATAGGGGGCATGGACGGGTCAGGAGTATTCACTAAAGATGCCCTCAGTATTCCTGAATATCAGGGATCCATACTTGAATTACACACCAGGATTTACACCATGTTACAGTTGGTATAAATCCTTACACCCAAAGGGGTCCTTTTACTAAGTCACGGTAAAAAGTGACCTGCAGTAGTGTGGCCACATGTTTTTGGTGCGAGCTGGGACATTTTTTACCATGGTTGAAAAAAAAGATTTTTTTCTCAATGGGAGCAGTAAATGGCCATACACTCAAATTAAAAGTAGCATGCGGCTATTTACTGCCTAAGCCCTTACTATCACCCATTAACCTAGCGGTAAGGGATAATAAGGTACACGTGTGGTACTCATGCAACGCATGCCAATATGGCCATGCTGCTGATTACTGCTGGGAACGCCCCCTGTGGTAGAAAATAGAAAAAATATTTCTACTGTGGGAAACAGCAAGCACCAACTTTGAAATTACTACCGAGTGGGCATGTTAACTGGGTGGTAGTGTCAATTTGGCATGAGCTACATGTACAGTAGACCTGCTGTCACTTTATAAAAGGGCTCCAATGTTTGGCACGGAAATAATCTCTAAGCACTATTTTATAAACGGGGTGCAATGCGGAGCACTGTTTATAGAATAGTAAACATGGATTATTTTCAGTGCCTTTAGTCCTTAGTGTCTCCTAAACAGAAGGCAGTAAGGGGTCCTTCAACTAAGCTGCGTAAGCATCTATGTGCGCCCAACGTGCGTCAAAATGGAGTTACCGCCCAACTACCACTTGGCTCTTGCGATAATTTCATTTTTGGCTTGCATCTGATACTTGTGTCTGAAAAATATTTTTATTTTCGGGCGCATGTAATGGATGCGTGCCAAGTAGCTTTTGGTGTGCATAGGTAATTACCACCTGGTTACTGCATGAGTCTTTAACTCTAGGTCAATGGCTGGCGGTAAGATCTCAGACCCAAAATGGAAGAGCGGCAATTTTCATTTTGCCGCACATCCATTTTCAACAAAAATTTAAAAAGGCCTTTTTTACAGTTGTGCTAAAAATGGATTGGTGCGATCCCAAAACCCGCGCCTATACTATCGCAAGCCATTTTTTTATTTGCATGAAGTCTTTATTAACAAGGTAAACATACAACAAGAGGAAGAAGAAAATAACACCAAGCCACATTAGATCAATCGACATTCAACGCAATTATTAGAAACCTAACAGCAACAGTCCTGTTATTGTTGTTCAACCTTTCATTTGAAAGCAAAAAAACACACTCCAAAATTTATATAACGTTTTTTATGTACTTAACCGCCCCCCCCCCCCTTCCCAATGCCACTCCCCCCTCCCGATTAGGTCCCCACCTCCTCTAACAATGCTTGGTCCCCCTCATGCCTCACTGACTCATGGCCATGCTGATGAAAGGGCCCCATATTGAGTGCCACCTTTGCTGTTGATTACGCCTCTCCGCCAGGAGCCTTTCCATTTCGCAAACATGCCTCAGTTTACTAAGCCATCTCGCTATTGGAGAGGTCAAGGGCTTCTTCCAAAATGTTGCCACAATCACTCTAGCTGCACTTATAGCATGCCTCAGCAAAGTCTGGCGAGCCTGCGGGAGGCCCGCCACCTTCGCAGAGAAAAGAAAAATAGTTGGACTCCACGGGACCTCACATCCCAGCCAGTACTGCAGCCTACTGTGTACTGATTTCCAATAGGCCTGTACTTTCCTACAGGTCCACCAGATGTGTCCCATCGTGCCCTTAACCCCGCAGCCCCTCCAACACAAACCCGTTGATGCCGGGTAGATGCGCTGAAGGCGCTCTGGCGTCAAATACCACCGGAACATCACCTTCACCGCATTCTCCCTAAAAGGAACATGTGAAGACACCTTCGCCGTAGCTCTCTCCAACCTCTCCCATTCCGCCTCCTCCAAAGATATACCCAACTCCTTCTGCCAACTCCTCCTATGAAGAGTGTAATTAGACTCCTTCAAATTAATGATGCTATACTGTATAAACGCGATATTAGGCCACTGGTCGTGGCGGACCCCTCACAAATTTCCTCCAAGGTGGTTTTGTCCCTGGTTACCACCTCTCTAACAGCTCGTGTTTTGAGGAAGTGTGACAGTTGGCGATAAGCAAAATCATCACCCTTCAAATTTGGAAAAGTCCCCACCACAGCACTGAACGGTAATAACAGATCTCCTTCAAACAATTGACCCCACATTTTTAAGCCTTCCTGGTGCCACCGCGTAAATACCCCCTTCTCTGTCCCAGGGTAGAATAGTGGGTTAAAAGCTATAGGAGATAAGCGTGACAACGCACACTTCCTTTTGGGAAACAGGCTATCCCAGTAGTGCAAGGTAACCTGGATAGAGGGACATAACTCTTCCCCAAGCGCCTGAAACTGATTGGGGAGCCACATCACTGCTCCCAAGGATCTCTGACCTATAGAGTGTTGCTCCAAATGTACCCATTGTCTGTCGGGATAGTCCTGAAACCATTCAATGGCTGTGCGTGCTTGAGCTGCTCTGTAATACCAACTCAAGTTGGGAACCCCCAGACCTCCCCTTCTCCTGGCCTGATACAAGTACGAACGCGACAAGCGCGGTCGTTTCCCCACCCAAATAAATCGAACGATACGATCCTGTAAGGCTGAGAGGTATTTTTTAGGCATCTTAATTGGGAGGGCCTGGAATAGGTAGAGCAGTCAGGGCAAGACGTTCATTTTGACAACAGCTATTCTGCCGAACCATGATAGTCCCAGGTCACCCCACCCTTCAAGGTCTGCCGAGATAACCTGTGCTAGTCCCTTGTAATTTGCTGTAAAGAGGGCTCCTAATTTTGCTGTCAAATTTACACCCAGGTACCTAATCTGCTTAGGTGCCCATCTGAAGGCGAATGAGGATTTTAGTGACTGTATCAGCTCATCAGGGAGAGATATGTTCAGGGCCTCTGACTTTGTCATATTCACTTTAAAGCCGGACACTGCCGAATACTTGTCAATCGCCTCCAACAAACTAGGGAATGTAACCTGGGGTCGAGTAACGAACAGGAGCACGTCATCTGCAAAAAGTGCCATTTTGTGCTCTCTTCCCGCCACTGTAACTCCAGTAATATTTGGATCCGCCCGTATTGTGGAAGCGAAAGGCTCCATCGCCATGGCGAATAGCAAGGGGGATAGTGGACAGCCCTGACGGGTTCCTCTATACAAAGTAAACATAGCTGCATTTGCCCCATTAACTCTCACACATGCTTTGGGTGAGTCATAAAAAGATTGGATCCAGTTTCGAAACTGGGGGCCTATCCCAAATGCCTCCAACACTTTATACATATATGGCCACTGGACCCTATCAAAGGCCTTTTCAGCGTCTAAACTAAGGAAACACATTGGCCTCTTCACCCTCCCAGCCAGATGCATTAGGTCAACTACCCTCCGGGTATTATCCATAGCCTTTCTACAGTGGGGGAAATAAGTATTTGATCCCTTGCTGATTTTGTAAGTTTGCCCACTGACAAAGACATGAGCAGCCCATAATTGAAGGGTAGGTTATTGGTAACAGTGAGAGATAGCACATCACAAATTAAATCCGGAAAATCACATTGTGGAAAGTATATGAATTTATTTGCATTCTGCAGAGGGAAATAAGTATTTAATCCCTCTGGCAAACAAGACCTAATACTTGGTGGCAAAACCCTTGTTGGCAAGCACAGCGGTCAGACGTCTTCTGTAGTTGATGATGAGGTTTGCACACATGTCAGGAGGAATTTTGGTCCACTCCTCTTTGCAGATCATCTCTAAATCATTAAGAGTTCTGGGCTGTCGCTTGGCAACTCGCAGCTTCAGCTCCCTCCATAAGTTTTCAATGGGATTAAGGTCTGGTGACTGGCTAGGCCACTCCATGACCCTAATGTGCTTCTTCCTGAGCCACTCCTTTGTTGCCTTGGCTGTATGTTTTGGGTCATTGTCGTGCTGGAAGACCCAGCCACGACCCATTTTTAAGGCCCTGGCGGAGGGAAGGAGGTTGTCACTCAGAATTGTACGGTACATGGCCCCATCCATTCTCCCATTGATGCGGTGAAGTAGTCCTGTGCCCTTAGCAGAGAAACACCCCCAAAACATAACATTTCCACCTCCATGCTTGACAGTGGGGACGGTGTTCTTTGGGTCATAGGCAGCATTTCTCTTCCTCCAAACACGGCGAGTTGAGTTCATGCCAAAGAGCTCAATTTTTGTCTCATCTGACCACAGCACCTTCTCCCAATCACTCTCGGCATCATCCAGGTGTTCACTGGCAAACTTCAGACGGGCCGTCACATGTGCCTTCCGGAGCAGGGGGACCTTGCGGGCACTGCAGGATTGCAATCCGTTATGTCGTAATGTGTTACCAATGGTTTTCGTGGTGACAGTGGTCCCAGCTGCCTTGAGATCATTGACAAGTTCCCCCCTTGTAGTTGTAGGCTGATTTCTAACCTTCCTCATGATCAAGGATACCCCACAAGGTGAGATTTTGCGTGGAGCCCCAGATCTTTGTCGATTGACAGTCATTTTGTACTTCTTCCATTTTCTTACTATGGCACCAACAGTTGTCTCCTTCTCGCCCAGCGTCTTACTGATGGTTTGTAGCCCATTCCAGCCTTGTGCAGGTGTATGATCTTGTCCCTGACATCCTTAGACAGCTCCTTGCTCTTGGCCATTTTGTAGAGGTTAGAGTCTGACTGATTCACTGAGTCTGTGGACAGGTGTCTTTCATACAGGTGACCATTGCCGACAGCTGTCTGTCATGCAGGTAACGAGTTGATTTGGAGCATCTACCTGGTCTGTAGGGGCCAGATCTCTTACTGGTTGGTGGGGGATCAAATACTTATTTCCCTCTGCAGAATGCAAATAAATTCATATACTTTCCACAATGTGATTTTCCGGATTTAATTTGTGATGTGCTATCTCTCACTGTTACCAATAACCTACCCTTCAATTATGGGCTGCTCATGTCTTTGTCAGTGGGCAAACTTACAAAATCAGCAAGGGATCAAATACTTATTTCCCCCACTGTATATGGCACAAAGCCTACTTGATCAGGATGGATAATCGCCGGAAGCAACGGAGCCAATCGATTAGACAACACTTTAGCTAGTATTTTTACGTCAGCATTCAGAACTGATATTGGGCGATAAGAGCCACACTCCGTGTGATCCTTATCAGGCTTGGGTAGGATGGCAATCCAAGCTTCCAGCATGGTAGGGGGCAATACCTCACCCCTTCCAATCTGGTTAAACAGGTCTGCCAACAGGGGCGCCAATTCCAAAGCAAATTTCTGGACGGCAGATGCTGGATGGCTTTTTGTATCTCCAATGGCGTGACTGGCTTTTCCAGCTCTGCCCTTTGTTGAAGTGTCAGAGATGCGAGGTCACTCTCTGCCAAGTACTCAGCAATAGCCTCCAGGGAAGGGTCTCCCCCTTGTGCGTACAAGGCTTGGTAATATTTCCCAAACCTCTTATGTATGTTCTCAGATGTAGTGAGTATATTACCCGTACTATCCTTCACCATGGTTACTGTACGATCTATTTTTTGTCTGCATAATTTCATGGCAAGTCTGCGCCCTGCTTTATTGGTAAACTCATAAGTGCTACTTTTAATTCTAGATTGTAACAGACTTAGCTGCTCTGAGTAAATGGAGTCCAACTTAAGTCTCTCGCCCCTCAGTTCTTCTAATACTGCTGGTGATCTCCCAACCTTATGTTGTGCTTCTAGGAGCTGTATATTTCCCAGACAACTCGCCACTTGAGCTCTGCGGATTTTCACTCTCTTACTTGCTAATTGTAGAAAATAACCTCTCGTGACTGCTTTCATTGCGTCCCATACCGTACTAAGGGGAGGCCCCGATTCCATGTTAAGCTCTAAGTAGTCCTTCAAAACTCTCCTGCAACCCTCCACCACCTCTTCCTCTTGAAGCATAGTCGTGTTGAGCGTCCACCTTTTCTCCTTAACCTCTGCTCTGATAGATGACAAAGTCACCCAAACTGGGGCATGATCGGATAAGGTCATACTACCTATCCCTGCTGTAGGGCCCCTTTCTACCAGCCCAATGTCCAGAAAAATACAGTCAATACGGGAGTAGGAGTCATAAACAGATGAATAACATGTATAGTCCCGCTCCCCCCCCCCCGTGACTCACCCTCCACACATTAAACACACCCAAAGAGTATGCCAGTGCTCCTAATGCTATTGACTCCCTATTGTCCCCAGAGCGGCTGACTCCTGACCTATCCAGTGCTGGGTCCATTACAGCATTAAAATCACCACCCAGAATTAGGGGGCCCTGTACAAAAGTGGCAAGTATATTTTTCACCTTAGTGAAAAAGGCCCTTGTTGTTCGTTCGGGGCGTACACAGAGGCCAGGGTTAGGTCTACTTGGTCAAGCACTATTTGCACAAACAAGAACCTTCCCCCGGGATCTCGTTTAATCTGCATTATCTGTGCCGCCACCGATGCATGTAGCATCACCGCCACCCCTCTCTTTGACCCTTCAGCAGAGGAAGCAAAAAGAATGAGTGGATAATTGGGGTGGGAGAGGAGTTTTTCGTGCTTACGGCGAAGGTGCGTTTCCTGTAATAAAACTATTTGCGGCTTTAGGTGCATCAGCTCCTTAAAAATTTTTTGCCTTTTCTGAGGCATATTCAGGCCCCTGACATTGTAGGACATAATCTTTAGATCAGTACTCATGTATATTTAATAACAAGGTCCACCGCATTTCCTGCCAGTGAATCCAGCCCACATCATAGAGGCAGGCCACGTTTTCCAAGCAATAGGCTGGACCTAACCTTCCCTCCCATCCCACCCCCAATACCCCTCCCTCCCACCCCTTATCTCCCTTTTCCCCCACTGAAACACCAACCAGAGGACACATTTCCCCTGAATGGGAATGGAGAAAGCAACCCATCAATTCCTGACAGCCCAGCCCACCTCCCACCCCCACTCCCCCAACCCCACCCCCTTCCATCCTATAACTCCCCAGTCCATGACATAACACCTCACAGCTCACTACAGTCGGCCCCAAGTCACTCTTACATATATTCCCCTCCCTCCCTTCACCCTCTGTTCCCTCCCCTCCCCACCAGACACTCCCCAGAACCTTCTTACAGCCCCACTACTCATAACCAATTGTACCCCAGAGCCCAGGCTTCTGGCAGGGCCTTGCCCATCACAACAAAACAGTTAAGTCTCCCCGGTAAAACTCCAGTTCCCTTGTTACTGTCCAAAAACTCACAAAGTCTCAACTCAAGCTTGTCCCCTGAATTAACAGTTCCTTCAAACCTTCCTTGGGGTAGATCAGGTCTCCTCTGCTCCTCCACGTCTTTTCGGGTTGCGCCGGTTAACAGAATCAGGGACCCGCTTCCATCCTTGCAGCTTTGCCTTTGTGGCTGGCGCCATTGTCCCCTGCGGCATGCTCGATGAGACCAGGCCCACTTCATGAAGGGTCCCCCATACTTCTTTCAGCGACTGAGCTCTATGCTTAGCTCCTTGCAGTGTGTATAAGAGCGAAAAGGGAAACCCCCATCTATAGGGGATGTGCTCTTTGGCTAATATTTCCAGGGCCGGCTTCATCAGACATCTTTGTTGCAACGTAAATTGTGAAAGATCCTGGTATACTGATATTTTAGCTCCAGCATACTCAAAGTCCTGTGCCTTCCGCGCTAGATTAAACATCTTCTCTTTCACCTCATACTTGTGAAATCTTGTGAAGATATCCCGCACTTTATTGTCCTGCCTTTTGCCAAGTGCTCTATGTGCCCTGTCCAGAACAATCTCCACCGCTCCGTCCTCTGGGCCCAATAGTGCCGCACACAGGGTTCTCACGATCTGCGGGACATCCTCGGTCTCACCGCTTTCGGGCACCCCTCTAAACCTTAGGTTGTTCCTCCTGCTTCTGTTTTCTAGATCGTCGATTTTGTATTCCAGCTCAGCATTTTTCTTTGCCAAGTCTTGAAAATGTGTCTCGTGGGCGATCAGGGTTTCGGCATGCTCATCCATTCTTGTTTCAACGTCCTCTACCCTGCCCCCTAACTTGCGCAGGTCCGTGCTTAGCGCTTCCATGCGGTCGAGGATCTCGTCCTTCAATCCCTTGATATCCTCTTGAATTTTCGACAAAAGCTGGCGAAGCTCGACGGAAATGCCTTTTTTTTTATTAGGAGGCTGCCGCGATTCGGCCAGGGATAGCGCTGAGTCCGAGTCAGATGGAGATGCGTGCGCCACAGATTCATGGCGCTTAGACACCCGGCTAGGCCCTCCTCCCGATGGCCGCTCTGCTTCTTTGTTTCGCACCGCAGCTGATTTACTCATTGTTGCTGGCGCTTTGGTGATCTCGTCTCTCGTTTTCCAGCCAAATACAGACCCGAGGACCGCTTGTAAATGCTTTTTTGAAGTCCGGGGAGCGGGGAGCTCAAGAGCTAGGCTGCCATTCTGTAGGATGACGTCATTTCCTCCCTTCGCAAGCCATTTTTTAGCATGCCTTTGTAAAAGGACCACTAACTGCTCCCACATTAACTCAGAGCAGAAATTGCACATTAATCCAAATGTTAACACATGGCCTGCAACAAAAAGTGGTAGAAATGCCCCTTCTTGATGCTACGTTAGTTTTGGGCTTGCCGTGTGTTAAAATTAAGCATTGCGGAGGGGCATAATCGAACGGGGCTGGCCATCAATATGGGCGGCCATCTCTAAGGCCGGCCACGGAAAGCAGCATACCTGACCGTATTATCGAAACAAGATGGCCGGCAATCTTTCGTTTTGAAAATACGGTCGGGGCCGGCCAAATCTCAACATTTGGGCTGGTGTTAGAGATCGCCGGTGTTAGAGCTTGCCGCCATTGGTTTCCCGCCAATAATGGAAACTAATGGCGGCCATCTCAAACCCAGCCAAATCCAATGCATTTGGTTGTGGGAGGATCCAGCATTTATAGTGCACTGGTCCCCCTCACATGCTAGGATATCAACTGGGCACCCTAGGGGGCACTGCAGTGGACTTCATAAATTGCTCCCAGGTCCATAGCTCCCTTACCTTGTGTGCTGAGCCCCACAAACCCACTACCCACAACTGTACAACACTACCATAGCCCTTATGGGTGAAGGGGGGGCAACTACATGTGGGTACAGTGGGTTTTGGAGGGCCCACATTTATCACCACAAGTGTAACAGGTGGGGGGGATGGGCCTGGGTCCGCCTGCCTGAAGTCCACTGTAGCACCCACTAAAACTGCTCCAGGGACCTGCATACTGCTGTCATGGAACTGGGTATGACATTTGAGGCTGGCATAGAAGCTGGCACAAAAATGTTTAAAAAAAAATTTTGGTGGGAGGGGGTTGGTGACCACTGGAGGAGTAAGGGGATGTGATCTCCGATTCCTTCCAGTGGTCATCTGGTCAGTTGGGGCACTTTTTTGAGACTTGGTCCTAAAAATAAATGGACCAAGTGAAGCCGGCCAAGTGCTCATCAGAGCCAGCCTTCTTTTGCCATTATCGGCTGAAGCCGGCCATCTCATAACCACGCCCCCATCCCGCCTTCCGTACCCTGCCAAAACGCCCCCTTTAACTTTGGCCGGCCCTGCGACGGAAAGCAGTTGAAGCCAGCCAAAATCGGCTTTCGATTATACAGATTTGGCTGGGTTTAGGAGATGACCGTCCATCTCCCGATTTGTGTCAGAAGATGGCCAGCCTTCTCATTCGAAAATAAGCAGGATAGCGCCTTAAACCCAAAACTTAACATAAAAAGGGCCTCTAAGTGCAGTTACACATCTAATTGCAAGTTAGTTCCAGTTCTCATTGATTATTGGTTGTTAGTGCCAATTTGTGGCTAATATGCTAATTATCTTATGAGCATAACTGGCGCTATTCTATAACCTGTTTAAAACTTTGCATGCTAAGCATGAAAATGTGCATAAGATTACAGAATGGGGGGTATATGTGTTATAAATAGGGATATGAATTTGCTAGCATCTGTTCCGTTCATTAACAAATCTTACAAATTGTATTATGTGCAAAATCAATCTACTATAGGCTAACCTTCAAATTAATGCACATGTAGTTCATCTACATGCATTAATGAGTCCTAATTCATGCCTATGTCAAAAAAGTTATTAAAATGAATGTGTGAAACAAATGAAAAAATGTCCATAAACTGAGAAACAAAGGGAAATGATCAGAAAAATAAACTGAATATTTCTGGCCTCTCGCCTGTGTACATCCCCGTTTATTAGCTTTAATATTTAATAAGGATACAGGTTTACCAGAAATATACATGTATTTATCAGGCATATCAGGTCAAGCAGACAGTCCTCTAGCAACTAAGATGTGAAAGAAAACCTGAGATCAACAAAGTAATTGGGGCAAAGTAATGGCTCCTATGGTCCTTATCTGTCATCATCTTCTACATTTCCAGACATTCCTTGAAACTTTCATTTTCAGTTTTTCTATCTGTACATCTATTTATCATTTGACCAATAATTCATGTTTGATCAGCCTTATTCCCAAAACATGAGCTGATTAAACTAAGCTAGCCTGTCAAGGTTCTAAGTGGGCAGACAATTTTTCAATGCTGTTTAAACAGATACATTGGCTGTCTGTCAAAGAACCTCTCTCAGTGCAGTTAAAAGTACGCTGAAGACTTCCACAACACTTTTATCCAAAATTGGGGCAGGCATTCCTAGGGCTGTGCTTTTGGTAGGATAAGAAAACAATACTCATAGATCACATTTTTAAAGCCTATGAACATTATTTTTGCTGAAAATTCTACCCATATAAAAAAGCAGACAAAAAAACTAAATCTATTTTGAACTCATGGCAGTTTTCAAAGGGAATGTATGCGCACACTTTACCTTTGAAATTTGGTGCAGTTTACCAATACAAATTGCCCACAGTTTTTGCACTAAAGCAAATAAGTTAAGAAGTATACCCGAAGGGGGAAATTTTATATATGGCACCGAATATTAGGTACTACTTCCATGCTGAAATTTCAGCATGAAAAAAAACATTCTAATGGCTGCAACATGTAAACACAAGGCAGAAATAGCAGATCTGTGTAAAAACACAATTACATTCCAATTTATAGAATAGCGCCTAAGTGTTTCCACGTGGATCAGTAAAGGAGGCGTGGCCATAGGAGGGACATGGACAGGCTAGGGGCATTCTCTTAAAATGCATGCAATGTTATAAAATTTGGGAGATCTGCAAACAACTTGCATGCTTGGATTTAGCCCCAGATATTCAAAACCATTTAACTGGCCAGGAATGGCACCTAGCTGGTTAAATGGTACTTAGCCAGCTATCCAGCGATGTTCGGCAAGACATAGGGCCCTGTTTACTAAAGAGCTTTAACGTTTTGAACGCACCTACAATTAGCACGCATACTAACCGTGTAGGTGCCTATCCAGCTTATAATTGAAAAAGAAAAACGCCTATATTGCGACCCAAATCGGGAGATAGACGTTTATCTCACAAAAACGAATAAAGCGGTATAATCGAAAGCCGAATTTGGACGTTTTCAACTGCACTCCGTCGCGGATGCGGACAAAGTTGATGGGGGCGTGTCAAAGGTGTGGTGAAGGCGAAACTGGGGCGTGGTTATCGGCCGATCAGAGATAGGCGCCTTTCACCGATAATGGAAAAAAATATGCGTTTTTAGCGAGAATTTAGGGCACTTTTTCTGGACCCTGTTTTTCCACGAATAGGGCCCCAAAAAGTGCCCTAAATGACCAGATGACCACTGGAGGGAGTCGGGGATGACCTCCCCTGACTCCCCCAGTGGTCACAAACCCCCTCCCACCACAAAAATATGCAGTTTCACAACTTTTTATGTTCACCCTCAAATGTCATACCCACCTCCCTGGCAGCAGTATGCAGCTCACTGGAGCAGTTATTAGGGGGTGCAGTGGACGTCAGGCAGGTAGACCCAGGCCCATCCCCCCCACCTGTTACACTTGTGCTGGTAAATGGGAGCCCTCCACACCACCCCCCAAACCCACTGTACCCACATATAGGTGCCCCCCTTCACCCCTTAGGGCTATAATAATGGTGTAGACTTGTGGGTGGTGGGTTTTGAGGGGGATTTGGGGGGCTCAACACCCAAGGGAAGGGTGCTATGCACCTGGGAGCTCTTTTACCTTTTTTTTTTTTTAAAGTGCCCCCTAGGGTGCCCGGTTGGTGTCCTGGCATGTGAGGGGGACCAGTGCACTACGACTCCTGGCCCCTCCCACGAACAAATGCCTTGGATTTATTCGTTTTTGAGCTGGGCGCTTTCATTTTCCATTATCGCTGAAAAACAAAAACGCCCAGCTCACAAATTGTCGAATAAAACATGGACGTCTATTTTTTTCCAAAATACGGTTCAGTCCGCCCCTTCACAGACCCGTTCTCGGAGATAAACGCCTATGGAGATAGATGTTTTCGTTCGATTATGCCCCTCTATAGGGATATTAATGCACATACATAGTTAATGAGTGTTAAAAACGCTAACACGCCTATAACACTGGCGCTGGTGTCAGTGCACATTTTACACGCAGGCTAAGGCCCCCTTTTACCACAACTGGTAAAAGGAAAGTCTCGCTTTCCTACAGGAAATGGCTGGACAGCAAGTAAAGCATTTGCCGTGTGGCCATTTTGGGGGGGAGCCCTTACTGCCACCCATTCAGGTGGCGGTAAGGGCTCCCGTGTTAACCCAGAGGTAATCAGGCAGCGCACAGCACTGCTTGATTACCATTGGGTACACGCCGGAGCTACAAAAATAATTACATTTTTGTAATGTTAGAAATGATGTCATGCTAGGGGTGGGAAGTACTGCTGGGCTACCACAGCAGCCCATGTTGGGCTTACTGCTGCTTAGTAAAAGGATCCCTTGATACAGGAAGAGAAATGTACATTTAAATCTGACCATGTAAAAGCATGTAAGTATTTGGCTTGGTTGCCACTGCACTGATCCTTTTATAAATATAAACTCTGTATTGAACCACTTAAGAAACAAATATATACATAGATGTCATATTAAAAAATTACTCTTCACACATACACATAGCACCTTTTCTAAGTGGCTTCTATGGATTATGAAATTCATTCCTCAATCTTAAAATAATAAGTTTACCCTTATGGAAAGAACTTATAATATTAAAACAAATTTAGCAGAATTGTCATTGTCATTAATACTGCAATAAAAATATCTTGTTCTTCTGTATGATCTTCTGTCTCCTCACTCTGGGCATTATTTAAAGTCTGAGCGGGATATGGAGTGAGAAGAGATTAATATCAGTTTTATAAATCAAGGTCATGATTACTAGATTAGATTCTGAAATATAGAGAGCTATTATTTTTCAAGACACTTTGGCAGTGTATGGCTGGCATTAAATCCATGTGCTTACAGGGCCTTTCCCTAAAGAACGAATATTTTCAGAGGCAAATAATGAAAAAAACTTCCTGTAACCATACAAGTAAATACAGAAATGCAGTTTAGGAGCATCAGTGATCTAAATATAATAATAACATATTGATTTATCATCTGCCATTTTGTAACAAAGTTGTATCACCGTAATATATAATAAGATTGTGCTTCTCAACCAGTCCCCAGGACACACCTAGCCTGCTGGGTTTCAGGATATCCACAATGAATAAGTATCTAATAATACCAATTGCTTTACATTTAAACACCTTTATTAAAAAATATCACAAAAATACATTCCTTAAAATCCCAAATTCTGTCAGACTGGTTGCTTAATGATAACAAGACCACATGTAGCTATGAAATGGCCTTTTAATCCTATAGACAAATTCAAAATAAATCACATGAAACAAGTTATGAAAATTGTCCCCAAAAGTCCAAGCTGCTTATAAAGGAAAATTCCAATCCTATATACATCATCTATTCCAGAAAAGAAGGTGCAGTTCTATATCTGTTTACATTCGTCGGTATGACAAATGTTTCTTCCTTCACTACATCAAAACATTATGATGTGTTATTTTTTGATTGGTGCTCAGACTTAGTTAATTCTCCAGCATAGTACACATATAACCAATTGAACAAATTCCTACTAAAATGTAATCCAATAATTACCAACTTAGTCCACAATAGAAAATGTGTCTTGTTCGCTACATAAATTCATGTTTCATCAACCAGGTATCTTCAGGAAACAAGACTGTAAAATCAAAATATAAAAAACAATTCTTACAAATAATGTTATTTATTCTCCACACTCTAAAAGAAATCAGTACATTTCTTAACCACAAAGTAGTTTCAAATCTGCTACAGAAAGCACAACAGGGAAATAAAACTCCCCAGTAGGTAGCCATACACTTTCTGCTATCCCACTAGAATCTGGTATCTATGGAAATGACAAAACTCCTAAATACATTCATGCTGAATTCACAGGTGTCCCCAATCAACCTCATTATTTAAGCCTATTGGTTCCACAGTATTCACAAATACTACTACTACTTATCATTTCTATAGCGCTACAAGGCATAAGGTTTTGTTCTTTACTGATCAATACAGGTGAAATGTCTCCACCCCATTGTAATTTAATTTGCATTAAAACTACAAAACGCAAATCAGACATTTGATGATGAAATTGAGCCCAGTGTTTTACCAATGGGGCTTCAATCTCAATGTATTCTCAAATTACTGAGGTGTTGGCCTGCCTCTTCATTTGTCTCAAATGCAATTTTTGGCATGGATATTGAATACCATAAATTACTAGTTCAGAAGTCCAAACTGTATAGTCCAATATTCGGAGAGGGGCTCAAATAAAGAACCCCATCCTGAAAATATTGGCCTCCCAGGAGGGTTTTAAGGGATTTATGTACCTTAGGGATAAAATAAATAATCATCATTATCAGAAACTGGCAATGTAAATATGAATATTCTTTTGCAGATATCATATCCCGATCTGCTGCTTCCTCCAAAACAGCCCCTATCTCTTGAGAGAATTGTTTGGTTGGATCACACCCAAGTAATCTATAAAATTGTTCATCCTTTAATTGTCGATTGGCCTCCACTAAATATTGATGTTTATCTTGAATCACTACCCTTCCTCCCTTGTCAGTTCTCATTGTGATGATAGATGAATCATTCTGTAAATCCTTCAACACTATCTTCTGCTGCTTAGACAAATTATGATACTTTAATTTAAATTGATCTTCCATATTTGTAATATCTCTGAACACCAATTTCTATCACTGAATCAATTGGGTCTGGAGGCACCACATAGAAGGTATCAATACTTATCAGAAAAGGTAGGTGGATCCAACTGACCCGTGTTACTACTTGGCCCAAAAAATAACATTAATTTCAACTTTCTAAAAATTGTGTGCAAATAAATCCTAGTTGAAAAGGAGTTGAATCTCTTTGCAGGAACAAAAGATAACCCATATTGTAATATAGTGATATGATTTAATGTTAACACTTCAGATGATAGGTAAAATGCAATACTTAATTTTTCCTGTTCTGATGTTGAGATCGAGTGGTTGTAGATGTTGCTGTGGTAGGTGCTACCTGTATCTGATGTCCTGTTGGTAAAAAAAGTTTTATTAATAGAGCCTTCCACAACACTATTAACCACCCTACTATTTATAGATGGACTTTCAGAAGATTCCTCACCCGAGGAATCACTCAAAGAGTTCCATAATGAAACCTTCTTTGTTGTTCTGTTCCTACGAGATTTACAACTCCTATCCATCCACGGACAGAGAAATTATATTAGTCATTGGAACAAAGTTTTAACAAAGTATTCTTTAGATCTTATGTTATTTACTATAGACAAATTAAATAAAATGTTACAAGATTTGAATGTGGAATAAAATTCTAAATTGGAAGTAATTAAACAAAGTAGTTCACAAGCGATCTATGATGACTAATTAGCTGAACATCAGAAAATGATAAATATAAACAGGACATTTGAGTAAAAAAAATAGCTAAATATAAAAGAGATAACCAGGATTATACTAAGGAATTTGTGAACATGTCCATTTTCAAACCTTAAAAATTTTTATTTTTTTGTTTCAAAAATGTCCATTTCCTAGATGTTTTTAGATGTTTTGTGCTCCAAGGGAAAAACACACAAAAACAAGCCATTGGGACGTGTGGGGGGGGGGGGGGGGGCAGCATTTGTAGTAAACCACAGACATCCCAGAAGAGCAGTGGGACACTCTAGACTCTAGGGAGCACTGCAGTAGACTTCATAGGCAAACATCTCACTTTTACCCCCTTATATTGTACGGGGATCCCTCCAAAACCCACCAAAAACCTTCTCTACCCAACCTTTCACCATTACAATAGCCTTATATCTGCAGTTGTCACCTATTTGTGGGTACAGTAGGCTTTTGGTGGGTTTTGGATTGCTCACACTTCCCATCACAGTTAGAGTGGGATATGGACCCGGGTCTCCTTTTGTACAATGCACTGCACCAACCACTAGGGTCCTGCTTGCTGCTCTAATAGGACTGGTCATAACAGCTGAAGCTGTCACAGAGGCTGGTACATACTGTTTCTTTCATATCATTGGGAGGTGGGAGGGATCAGTGACCAATGGGTGAGTAAGAAGGGGGTCATAACTTAATCCCTCCACCTTTTTCTGACTTAGTTGTTATTAAAATAAAACATGTCCAGACCAAAACATCTAACTTTTACCCCTGAATGTTTTTGTTTTGTTCCATTAATGCAGAAAATGTCCATTGTGGGAATGCCCAAATTCCACCCCCAACATGCCCCCTTGTGATTTAGATGCACTGCAGATGAACAGAATAGAAAAACTTCTTAAAATGTGTTTCAAAAATATCAATTGGGACATTTTATAATAGAAAAATGTCCATCTGCTGCTGTGGGCTGTTTTTTTAATGGTTTTGGATGTTTTGAAAATTAGCCCCTATATCATTTTTGAGATGGGATGATCAGAACTGAACATAATATTCAAAGTGCCATCACACCATGGATCAGTACAGAGATATTATTTTCTATTTTATTTTCATTTCCTTTCATAATAGTATCTACAAATCTATTTGCTTTTTTGACCACCATAGCACATTGAATCGACAATTTCAACAAACTGTCCACAAAGATGCCAAGATTCTTTTTTTCCTGGCTTGGAACTTCTCAGAACCCAGCATTGTGTACCTATGATTTGGATTATATTTCCATATGTACATCACTTTGCCCTTGACTGTATTAAAATACATTGACAATTTTAAAAGCCTGTCCCCCAATCTTATAAGATCTTCCTGCACGTCCTCAAATTCCAATAGTGATCTAAATACAATGAATAATTTTGAGTTATCTAGAAATTTGATCTAATATATGAGAATGTATTCATTAAGGGGTCCTTTTACAAAGGCGAGCTGAAAAATGGCTTGTGATAGTGTAGGCACAGGTTTTGGGTGCATGCCGATCCATTTTTTAGCACGCTCTTACAAAAGGCCTTTTTAAAAATGTTTGCCGAAAATGGACATGCGGCAAAAAGAAAATTGCCACGTGTCCATTTTAGGTCTGAGACCTTACCACCAGCCATTGGCCTAGCGGTAAAGACTCACGCAGTGGGCGGTAATGACCTATGTGCACCAAATGCCACTTGGCACGCATCCATTATGCGTGCTTGAAAATAAAAAATATTTTTCAGATGCATGTATCAGACGTACGCCAAAAATGAAATTACTGCAAGAGCCACATAGTAATCGGGCGGTAACTCCATTTTAGCGTGCGTTGGGCATGCATAGACACTTACACGGCTTAGTAAAATGACCCCTAAGCATGTCATTTTTTTCCCAGATCATTTTTGAAAATGTAAAAAAGAAGCAGTCCCAATACAGGTCCCTGGGGCACTCCATTATTTACATTTCTCTACCAAGAAACATAACCATTTATTTCTATAGTTTTTTTTTCTCTTTTAACCAGTTTAGAATCCAGAATAAGACATTTAGGGGAACTGTACAACAAAGCACTTTACAAACTTTGAATATATACTTTAAAAAGGCAAACCAGTCCAAAAGGTTTACTGAGACTGAAGAATAGTGTGGCTTACTTTAAAGGAAAAATTCTTTGATACAGCTTAACAAAAAACATGATTTCATGTCGAATGTCAGTGCCCATGCCGATTTAAATGCTAAGATGAGCATATTTTGAGTCATTGATTGAAATTATAATTGATATTAAAATTGAAGATTACAGACTCAGATCCATGACAAATATAGTGTGCTAGATTAGTGAAAGCAATTAAGCTCCCAAAGAGCTCTTCTGATGGTCCAACATATTAATTTATATTTTGATGCCCAGGGAAAAATTATTTTGTATATATTTTAAAGACAACATCCCCAGGATTCTATATATCACGCTGGGATTTCTGTGCGGAAATTGAAACATATTCCCTAACAATGCGCTTAACTTAATTAGTTAACAAACTAATCAGAGCTGATAATTGAATGCTAACAAGCAATTATCAGCACATATTGCAATTAATTGGGATTTATGCACAGTACCTACTAAGCATATTCTGCAAAGCGATACGCATAAATTCTAATGTGCGCTGCTGAGAATGGGGAATGGCTATGGGTGTGGAATGGGTGGGCTATGGGCATTGCAGAAAACTATGTACAGATTTATAGGATACACCTGCTCTGCACCTAACTAAGGTGCCAGTATTTACATCAAATTTTACTTGGCGTAAATGGCCGTGCCTAGAGTTAGGCACTGTCATGGCTGCTCAGCATATTCTATATACTGTACAGGAATTTAGGCTTATTCTATAAAGTAGAACTACCACCCAGCTACCACGTGCCCTGGGCAGTGATTCTAATTTTGACACACGTCCAAAATGTGCGGCAGAAAATAATCTGTATTTTCTACCGCATGGTGCTAACCGGGCAGTAATTGGCAGTGTATGCATGCTGACAATTACCTCCTGGTTAACGCGTGAGACATTTTTTTTTCTATTTTGTTTTATTCAAATTGCAAAGAAAATACAAACAATTGTACTGTAACAACAAGTCATGCAGTGATACAGAATAGCATCAGTGGTTTGTTCAGTAGCAATATAGGTAATAGCACAAACTTCCTCCCCCCTCCCCGTCCACCCCCCCACTTGCTCAATTAAGGTAAACCAAAAGTATTCAAACAATATGAAGTTCACCGCAAGACTGTACCTCTCCACCTCGGGTATGGCTTCCATACTGCATAAAAGTGACCCATCCGATCATGCTTCAATGCCATTAGTTTGAACATCAGATATAAATAGTCTAGTTTTTGCATCACTTGTTCCTTATTAGGAGGCTCTAGCTTTCGCCAGGCCACCGCTATGCAAAGGCGAGCCGCTGACTCCACCAGCATCAGCAGTTGTCCTTTGGTATCTTCCCAATGTGCTGGATAGTCATTAAGCAGGAAATTCAGAATACTTGGCACACAGTAGAGTCCTGTCATCTCATGAAACATCTCTGCAATCATCAGCCAATAAGGCTGAATTTTGGGACACAGCCACCAAATGTGTTCCAAAGAACCTTGAACAGAGCAGCCTCTCCAACACTCTTTCTTCCCCGTGCCGAACATCTTATATAATCTGGCTGGGGTATAGTACCATTGGAATAGCATTTTATATCCATTTTCAATATAGTTTGATGCAATGGTGACTCTCGTTAGGCGCTTATAAAGCCTAGGCCACTCTGCGGTTGATAAAGGAACATTGAGCATTTTTTCCCACTTCTTCTCATATTATTAAGGTATAGGTTGGGCTAAATAGCAGTGCTCGATATAATCTAGAAATCAATCCTGTTTCAACTCCCATATGAAATATTTTTAACAAACCTTGATCTCCCCGATCCCAATCAGGAAGTACCCTTCTCTTTTATAAAGTCATATAACTGCCCATAGAAAAAAATCATCACCCTTCTTTAATCCGTATCTTTCTTGTAGTACTGGAAAGGGGATCATTGTACCTCTAACCAGTAAAAGTTTACCCTAACCAACCAACTTAATTCTACCAGCCCACCTACACTATCCCTGATCTGAAGATGACACTAAATCTGGCACCAATCACACCTTTGACCTAATTTCCAAATCCCTTATACTCAATCTCCACCCTTCTATTCTCTACCTTTTATATCATCCCCCCCCCCCCAATCTCCTTCCCTTTACCTATCCTATCCTTTCCTTATCTACCTCCCCTACTCCAATTCATTATTCTTGGGCATTGTTGCCATTATATTTACCACAGTTTATAATATTCTTCTTACATGTACTTTGTAATGATTTTCTTTACTATGTAAGCCGCATTGAACCTGCTGTATGTGGGAAAGCATGGGGTACAACTGTAATAAATAAATAAATAAATGTCCTAACACCTTACAACCCTGTTTTGCCCATCTGTGAAAGGCTTTAGTATGGGCTGGTGTATCAAATCCAGAAGCATATATTATTGGTGTTCCTAAAAAATATTGTTGTTGATGGAAAAGCGCCATTCTAATAGAATACCAAGTATCTAAAGTGCATGAAGCTCCAAATGTGTCAACCTACTTTTCAAGTCTTGCAATGAGAGCCACGGTATGTACTGCAATGGCATTTCCTGGAGCAAGTCTTGCTTTAGTTGAACCCAGCGTTTGTCCGGGAAGGCATACCACTCAAAGAGAGCAACAAGTTGGGACGCTTTATAGTAAGTCAAAAAGTCCGGGACCCCCAGCCCTCCCTTTTCTCTAGGTACATGCATATGTTGCCTACACACTCGAGGTGGCTTCCATTGCCAAATATATTGAAACACTTTCCTCTGCAGTTTAATCAAATAAGCTTTAGGGATAGGCAAGGGGAGGCTGGAAAAGTAATATAAAAATCTTGGGAGCACATTCATCTTCACCGCACTGATCCTGCCCACCAAAGATAGGCCTAATCCCTCCCAGCAGTCTCAATCTTCCATCACCTTATTTAATAATGGCAGATAGTTCAAAGAAAAAATGCAATCCAAATTAGCTGGTATTAAAACTCCTAAGTAGTTGATACTGTGGTGTGCCAATCTAAATGTAAATTGGGAGCTTAGGGCCTGAAAGGAATCTCCAGACATTGTAAGGTTCAAGATCTCGGACTTGATGGTATTGACAGCAAATTCTGACACCCAACCATAATTACCCAGTGACTCCATAACTATAGGCAGAGATATGTGAGGGTCTGATAGTGTAAAAAGGATATCATCAGCGTAAAATAATATCCTATGATCTTGCTCCCCTACCAGGATCCCTCGTATCCTGAGATTGTCTCTAATCACTTGTGCCAAAGGTTCCATAACCAATGCAAATATTAATGGGAACAGCAGGCAGCCTTGTCTCGTACCTTGAGAGATTTGAAAGAATTGCATATAGGTCCCATTAACACGTAAACAAGCTACTGGGGAGTCATATATAAGCGCTATCCATCACATAAAATTCCCTGAGAAGCCAAACTGTCTTAGGGTAGCAAACATATATGCCCAAGAAACCCGATCGAATGCTTTTTCAGCATCTATACTGAGGACCACTGCCGGAGTCAACCGTTGCCGTGTTGTCCATATCAAGTCTAACAACTGCCCTATATTATCTTTAGGCTGTCGTCCTGCTATAAATCCAGATTGATCAACATGTACTAGCTCTGGTAAGTAGCGTTGCAATCTCGTCGCCAGTACTCGAGTCAGTATTTTATAATCCACCCCTAGTAGGGAGATGGGACAATAAGAACTACACTCGACCGGGTCTTTCCCCAGTTTATGTAACAAGGCTACTCCTGCCTGCCTAAACAAAAGCGGTAATTGGGAGTCTGTCAGCAAAAAATTATAGGAATGAGTAAGGGGCTCTACCAAAATGGTATAGGTGGGGATCCCCTTTACATATGTGATTTATAGTATATAGTACGTTATATAAGTCCCTTCCACACTTTCAATTAGGTGTTTGATCTTATGCCAGCCCTGAAACAAAAATGTATAAAAATAAAACAAATGAAAATGTATAAAAACTTAGCAAAAAAAATGACAAAAATCTGAAATGACTCAGGACACTAAACCGACTCAGGACACTAAACCAAATGAAAATGTTTTGCCTGCACATCCCTAATATCAAGTAGCAAATTGTGCATTTAATCCAATCATTTTTGTCTTAGCTGAATAAAGAATTATGATTTGGTTTTATATTATTTTAAAGTAAATATTTATTGGGTTAGAACAGCATTACATTGCAACTGGGAGAATCACAAACATTTAGTATTAGCATCATGAGTCTGCTATTTGCTTCATATTGAAAGGTTGATCAGGCTGGGTAGAATTCATTTATTTTAGGAAGACTTTTTCTTCATAGGTCAGGATATCTTTTATGTAATCCAATTAATGAGGGGGTATTCCAATTGTGAGGTGGTCCATCAGATTCACACCCCAGAGGGCCCCCCCACCCCAAGATCATGTATTTCTCCCAATCCTCTCCCCTCTTTGCTGATTACATGCACAATTGTATTCAATAAAACAGGTTCAGTCAGGGAGAAGGGATTTTCCTTCTAGGCCCTGGTGTAAAGGTCTTCAAACAATCATTCATAGACAGATATGCGGTGCTGCAACTCTATTTACTGGCAGTAAGTGCAAAATAATAATACTTCAAGGTAGCCTTTCTGTACTCACGCTGTATGACATTGAATAAATACTGTAATATTCCACACACATCCTTTATCAGTTTCTGTGATCCTTTTCCATAATATTCAGTCTTTTTTTAGTTAAAGGGTTCCCTTGTACCTGGGCAAATCTGTTCCCTTCTAAATCAAACACACAGGCATTCTCTCTCTCTCTTTTTTCCTGGAATCCATTTCCATACAGTACCTCCACTGGCAACTCCTGAGTGGGGCTTCTTTCAACCTGTCCTTTCATCTTGAGGGTCAAGCTACTGTTCCACTCTTTAATTAAAGGGCAGGCAGAGGGGTGCATAAAACATCTGTCTCTCACATTCACTTCACACTATATAAAACACTTAAATTCAATGGAGGCTTCACAAAGAACATAAACTAAATAGGCCCAAAGACTGATCCTTAAAATGCACACTGCTGTTCACATGAAATCTACACAAATTCACCAGAACACTCCACACATGAACTACATTCTTTTCAACAACACTTATTATCGCTACAAACCTACAAATACATTCCCATCTTTCTAGATCTACCTGCTTCTCTGTCATTGCCCCTACTCATTGAAACTCAGTGTTCCTCAGCCTTTGGGAAGAACTTTCATTCAACAATTTCAGGGTGGCCTTGAAATCATATTTTTTCACTAAGGCATTTGCCACAGCTGAATAATGACTTTATAGGCCCCCATGACTCCTCTTGCTTATGTTGCCCCAGTTTGTGGCCCTGAGAGTTATGTCACTTGTGTGCTGTCTTTTGCTTTCACTCCTTCCCTCCCTTTTGTTTCTCTTAGGGCTTATTTCCTATCCCTCTATCCTCTCTCCTCATTATGGGGCCCTTTTAGCAAGCTGCTGGAAAAAGGGCCCTGCGCTGGTGATGGGGGCTGTTTTTCCCACATGCCAGGGCCCTTTTTACCGCAGCAGGTAAAAAAGACCCCAGTAACATGACCATGCGGTATGAGAACTCTTACCACATGGCCACGCTACGGGGAGCTCTTACCACCACCCACTGAGGTGACGATAAGGGTTCCCATGCTAACCTGGTAGTAACCGGGCAACACGCGGCGATGCCCGATTACCTCCAGGTTACCACCATGCAAGCCATTTCCTGGGGTTTCCTTTTTCCCCCGGAAATGGTGCGTGCTTGGGCCGGTGGCAGTCCCAAAAAGGCGAGTAGTAAGCCCACGTTGGGCTTACCGCCGCTCTGTAAAAGGGCCCCTCCTTGATTTGTAACTTAACTCTCTTATGTGGTTTTCCTTTTCTCTTTTTCTTCATTTTACATTATGTGACCTGCTTAGTTATCACTAATTTGTGGTATATTAAATAAAGTTAAAATGTGAACCTTGAACATACCCTAGGGATCTCTGACTTAGATAAGGGCAGGCAGACCTATTGCAGCCATCCAAAAGGGGGGTGCTGCAACCAAATGGTAAATACCTCCTCTGTATTCTAACTTGGTATTGTCCTGAAACCAGGATCATACTGGGCTAGTGAGGGTCCTGCATGTTAGCTGTAAAAATCTAGTAATAATCAATCTATCTGGTAATAATTCTTACATTAAGAATTATTACTAGATAGATAGATAGATAGATAGATAGATAGATAGATAGATAGATAGATAGATAGATAGATAGATAGATAGATAGATAGATAGATAGATCTGAACTTTCAAGACCATATAGCTCCTTTTCTCAATTTAAAGGTTTGCACTGGCCATGCCTTTGGTCTGAAACCTGAACTGTTAATCTATAATATCATGCACATTCTGTACAGTTATTTTACTGCAAGGTCATTGCAAGCAGATTGGTCGTACCTCGTAAAGATTCCAATTAATCATGTCGCCACAGTTCAGAAAGCCAAACATCAATATGATTCTCATTATTTCCTGATTAAATTAGAGTATCAAAGTTATAAAACTTGTGTAGATGACACTCTAGATTTTATGCTTGTGGCCTAGTAGAGTTTTCTTCCCTATGATTTTGAAGATATGGCAAAATTTGGGAGGAATTTATTGGCAGACCATGCATTTATAATTCTATAGTTTATTTTCCATTGGTATTAGCCCCTGACATCTGCCTGACTTCCTTACATTTTTCTTCTCCCACCTGTGAAATGTTTGACTATGGCATAGGCATAGTAACTTGCATAATTAGAACTCATGAGGTACTTTATGTTTAATGGCATTGTGCTTTTTTTAAGGGGGTACTTGGGGTTACTGAATACCAGCACCTTTTCCACTGTCTGCTAAAATTGACCCATGGACCCCATGTTTTAATGAAAGAGCTCAGGCTCTACACACCAATTCTGCCTTGTCATAGATTCTGTGACTGGCTATTGTGGGGTGGGTCCCTCAGTGATCACCCTACCCCTGAATGATGGCCTTAGCTTTTGAGTGCCGGCACCTTTTTTGCTAGTAAAAACACACTGACTGTAACAGAATAGATGGTTGCAGATAAAGATCTGTCCATTTGGTCTGTCCAGTTATCTCTGACTGATTAAGAAATGGGTTAATTAAAAAAACACTTAAGGGTGTAGTTATCAAAGTGGGCTACTGTTAAGATATATTATTTTATAACTAACTCATGCTATTTTAGCATAAGTCTCATTTTATACTATGAAACCTAATTACTAACAGCTGTGGCTAACGGTAAAAGAACATGTCTTAACGGCAGCCCACAATGATAATTAGCCATTTTGACCTGTTTTTATTTCAAGATGCAACTGCAGATTTTCCATAAAATTCTGTCAGAAAATTACAATTTATGCAAAATGTAGTCGCTCACCTCTTATAGGGGTAAAATATGGGAAATATATTACATCAATATTAAATTAATTGTACTGGCTTCCAGTATGTTATAAATAAAGCTTATAATTTTAGACATTTATAAAATGTCCCCCAATATTTAAACTCTGTTGTCAGTGTTGCTTTGAAACACCACCCATGAGATACCCAGTGCTGTCTGTTATCTGGATGCTGCTGAAGTTCAACCCCAGTGCGCAGGTAGATATTTGGGTACGTTAGGACAGCTGGGTTTGCTTCACTTTGTGCAACACCTGATAAGAAAGCACCCCTGCTGGTATTGTTGGTATTTTTTTTATCTTTCTGTTGTATTTGACACTAAAAACTATCAAGTCCTAACTACTCATCTAAAAGAACTGGTGTTTGTAGACCCACTGCTAGCTTGGGTCTAATCTTTTATCCCAAATTGTTCCCAGATTGTAGCTTTGAGATCAGCATCATCACATGCCATTCTTTCTCCTGTGAAATTCACAGGAATGCACATTGTCACTAACATTATTTAATATTTACATGCCTCCCAAAGGTGACAATGAGGGGCATAATCGAACAGGGCCGGCCATCTATATGGGCGGCCATCTTCAAGGCTGGCCCCATAAAGCAGCGTCCCGACCGTATTATCGAAACAAGATGGCCGGCCATCTTTCGTTTCGATAATACAATCGGAGCCGCCCAAGTCTCAACATTTGGGCCGGCTTTAGAGATGGCCGACATCGGTTTTCAGTGATAAAAGAAACTAATGGCGGCAATCTCAAACCCTGCCAAATCCAAGCCCTTTGGTCATGGGAGGAGCCAGCATTTGTAGTGCACTGGTCCCTCTGACATACCAGGACACCAACCGGGCAGCATCCTAGGGGGCACTACAGTGGACTTCAAAAATTGCTCCAAGGTGCATACCTCCCTTACCTTGTGTGCTGAGCCCCCCGAATCCCCCCCAAAACCCACTCCCCTGAACTCTATACCACTACCATAGCCCTTATGGATGAAGGGGGGCACCTACATGTGGGTACAGTGGGTTTTGGGGGGGGGGGTTGAGGGCTCCCATTTGCCACCACAAGTGTAACAGGTATGGGGAGGATGGGACTGGGTCTACCTGCCTGAAGTGCACTGCACCCACTAAAAACTGCTCCAGGGACCTGCATTCTGCTGTCATGGAGCTGGGTATGACATTTCAGGCTGGCATAGAGGCTGACAAAAAATTATTTGTAATTTGTTTTTGGGTGGGAGGGGGTTGGTGACCACTGGGGGAGTAAGGGGAGGTGATCCCCGATTCCCTCCGGTGGTCATCTAGTCAGTTGGGGCACTTGTTGGAGGCTTGGTCCTAAAAATAAATGGACCAAATGAAGCCGGTCAAGTGCTCGTCAGAGCCGGCCTTCTTTTTTCCATTATTGGCCAAAGCTGGCCATCTCGTAACCACGCCCCCGTCCCACCTTCCGTACCCTGCCGAAATGCCCCTTTTAACTTTGCCTGGCCCTGCGACAGAAAGCAGTTGAAGCCGGCCAAAATCGGCTTTCGATTATACCGATTTGGCCGGCTTTAGGAGAAGGCCGGCCATCTCCCGATTTGTGTCGGAAGATGGCCGGCTTCTCCTTCGAAAATAAGCAGGAATATTCACATAGCATAAAAGATTTAGGGATCATTTTACTGAAGTGCGCTGAAAAATGGCCTGCAGTAGTGTAGGCGCGTGTTTTGGGCATTCACAGATCCATTTTTCAGGGTGCCTGCAAAAATGCCTTTTAAAAAATGTTTGCCGAAAATGGACGTACGGCAAAATAAAAATTGGTGTGTGTCAATTTTTTGGTCTAAGACTTTACCATCAGCCATTGACTTAGCGGTAAGGTCTCACGTGTTAACCAGGCAGTAACGACCTATGTGCACCAATTGCCACTTGGTGCGCATAGCAGATGCATGCCAGAAAATAAAAATTATTTTTTGGACGCATGTATCGGATGAACGCAAAAAATGAAATTACCGCAAGAGCCACATGGTAGCTGGGTGGTAGCTCCAAATTGGCGTGCATTGGGAGCACATAGATGCTTACGTGGCTTAACAAAAGGTCCCCTAAGTTTCAGAATTTACATATACCCAGTTAAAGTTAACTGGATATGTTTCTTTGGTTAACTTTATGGCAGACTTAGGGGTTCTTTTACTAAGCTGCGCAAACAGATTTAGCATGTGTTAAATAAGACAACTGTAGGAATATAATGGGTGTCATATTTTAGCACACACGAGTCATTAGCACACGCTAAGGAGGTCTTTTACAAAGGTGTGCTAGCATTTTTAGCTCGCTAACCATGTAGATGCCCATAATATTCCTATGGGCATCTATATGATTAGCATACACTCAAAATGCTAGCACACCTTTATAAAAGTGCCTTAATTTGTTAGTACACCTTAATAAAAGGACTCCTTAACGTGTTATATTTATCCAGATAGTACTAAATATTGGCACAATTGAGTTAAATGATAACAATGTCCCACAATTCTTCTCCCTCTACCTAAAGATAATTGATTGCATTTTAACCAGATAAATGCAACCAATTATCTTCAGGTGGAGAGAGAATTATGGATGAGGTGGGGCATTTAAAATATAACTCCCAAGTTATCCAGATAAATCACTTGCTATTCATTATTTGGATGGCATTAGCACTTCTTGGCTCAGAGCCTCATAATTGATTGCAAACCTAACTTAATTTCCAGGGAAGATCTCCAGCTGGTTACACCTGCAACTAAACAGAAATATTGTTGATAGGCAACAAACATTTATCAAGTCAATAGCTTGGGATATATATTGGATTCCAAACTTTACATAAAAAGATTAGATCCTAAAAATAAACAATCATTTTTTTCTCAATTACATCAACTACAACATCTCTATCTCTTATTTGAGGACCCATTATCCAAGCTTGAATGATCTTCTAACTGCCTAAATTATTGCAACTTGCTTTACCCTGCAATTCCAGAATATTCATGGATGGCTTAACTGGCGTTCCACGATATACCCATATTCCTTCAGTTTTCATTGTCTCCCAATTGAGCAAAGAACTTGGGGGCCCTTTTACTAAGCCGTGTAGACGCCTACGCATGCCCAACACATGCCTAATTGGAATTACCACCCAGTTACCGTGTAGCCCTTGCGGTAATTTCAATTTTGGTGCACGTCCGCTATGCGTGTCTGAAAAATATTTTTTTATTTTCTGGTGTGCAACAGACCTTTACTGCCCGGTTACCACATGAGCACCGGCATTTACACCAGGTTTTCATTAGCATAATTGGTCACAATGAAATATAGTTGCAGAAAACTGGCACTGGACAAATTATATTGAATACACCTAGATTTAGGCATTATTCTATAAACCATGTCTACTTTTAGGTGCAGTTTGTAGAATATGCCTATATGTATTTTTTTCAGTGCTGATTTTTTAGGCATCATAAATAAAATCTAGGCTCATTTTCAAAGCATATAGTCTTAGGGCCAAAATCTATATATGATGCCTGAATAACTGGCGCCAAAAAATCACACCCTTAGCACTATTCTATAAACTACACTTAAAGTTAGGTGCACTGTGTAGAATATGCACATGTGCCATTCTTGTGCCTAAATTTTAGGCACACCCATTTAGGCTACCTAAAACCAGGCCTAAATACCTGCACCTAACTTAGGCACAGATTGGGTGTATTCCATAACAGTGTGCATAGCTTTTTGGAATGCCCACAACCCACCCATTCCATGCCCATGGCCATACCCGCTTTGTAGCTGTGCACATTAGAATTTACAAGCTAGAATACACCTATAAAGTTGTGTGCATACATTCTAATTAAAGCCAATTACTGCTACTAATTGGTTAAGTACCTATTATTGGCACTGATTGGCTTGTTAATAAATTAAGTTGCACATGCAATTTGGCCAAATTAGAGCTCACAACTTAAGGTGCCATATATAGAATTTTGGGGTTATAGAATAGCACTTAGGGCACATACATTCATAAGTAATTGTTCATTTCTTTGCATTAACAGACTCAAGGGGTTCATAACTATGGAACCTAGTTATAAAATTGCCCTTCACATGCTTAAACTCCCCTCATGTGAATGTCCACCAGCAAAGGACATGCCATTGAATTGTAACACATATTTGCAGATCAGCACATAGGCAGAATATGGTCATTTACTCATGTAGGCATCTTTTTATGCAAGTAAATGACCAGAAAGCTGGCATTTATACACATCTTTGGTGCCTATAACTAGGCAGCTCCTTACGGAATGACCCTCTCACTCAGTATCATACAAATTCAATTAACTTCTAAAAGCATAGAGGTGTGAATTCTACATATGGCACTGAAAAACTTGAGCTGCACTTATAGTTAGGCATGGATTATAGAATAGCGCTTATGCACAGGAATCACGCCTAACTTTAGGCATAGCCATTTGCACCAACTGGAACATGATGCAAATGTAAATGCTTAAATTAAGTGTGCTTCCCCTTTATTCTATAACTATATGTGTTAATTGCATGCACAAATTGAGGGCACACCCAAATTTGCATGCACAATTTTGTAGTGACTTTTATTATACAACTTGGGGAATAATGTAGATAACTCATCTATACAAATGCCTTTGAAGTCTAATAGTGCAACCTGCTGTCATTCAACAATTCCTAATAGAGGGATGGGAATGAAACATTAATAGAACACTTTTGTAGCAATATTTGCTAACAGAATTATGGTATATATATTTTTCTGCTACCATTCAGATCTCATTTACTCTTTCTTCCCTTCACTTTCTCCAAATTAAAGCCAGATCTCTCTGAAAATGATGGATATTGTCTGTCCATTAATACTTAATGAGATGCCCAGAAGCACAACACTAACCAGGGCTACAGCTATTTATCACAACAGTAAATCAAACTAGGTTTCTTATGTTACATCTTTAGGAGATCGCTTCTTATTTATAGCATTTTTAGGCTGGAAAATGAATAGATTTTTTTTCCATTACTGTTTTTGATGATGCTTAGGAAGGCTAATGCAGGTATACTTTCTTTCCAATTAGCTTACAGATTCAGGGAAGCCCAAGAAAGAACCAGGGAGAGAAGGACAAAGATCTAAATCAAATGCCGCTGTGTAATATTTCCAACAGTTCTTTGTGGATTAATTAATTTTAAATTGACTTTCACCATGTTATAGGTATTTATGATACCCTCAGTGACCTCTCTTCTGCATATATAGATAGATCTCTTGCTTCTTCTTTCCTATATTTACTACTTCTACTATGTATAATTTCTATAGAGCTACTAGATATACGCAGCACTGTATATCTCTCTCTTTTTATATCTATACTAGTAAAAAAAGGCCCATTTCTCACACAAATGAAACGGGCACTAGCAAGGTTATCATGTAATGGTGATTATGTTTTTAAGGGAACTGTTAGAAGAAATGTTCTGTCATGATAAGTAATAATTGGGAAGGGTGTATAATGAGTAATATGCTCCAGGGGTATGAGATACAGATTGTTTTATCTATGTTTTTTTTTTGTTTTAATCTTTCTTTTTTTGTGATTTTTATTTATAGTAATTTTTTAAAGATAAAGAGTACACAGACTCCATCCATGTCCAGCATTTCTCCTCTCTTCCCTCCCCTCAATCCATGTCCAGTATTTCTCCTCTCTTCCCTCCCTGCCATCCATGCACATCTCCTTCCTGACTTCTCTCCCCTCCATCCACCATATCCAGCAAATTTCCTCTCTCCCCTGCCCTCCTCTCCATGTTCAGCGATTTCTATTCTCTCCCCTGCCCTCCCCTCCATCCATCCATGTCCAGCAACTCTTCATTCTCCCCTGCCCTCTCCTCCATCCATCCATGTCCAGCAACTCTCCATTCTCCCCTGCCCTCTCCTCCATCCATCCATCCATGTCCAGCAACACTCCATTCTCCCCTGCCCTCTCCTCCATCCATCCATCCATGTCCAGCAATTCTCCTCTCTCCCCTGCCCTCCCCTTTATCCATCCATGTCAAACAATTATCCTCACTCCCCTGCCCTCCCCTCCTGTCCTGTCCAGTGATCTCTTCTCTCCCCCTGCCCTCCCCTCCTCTCCTGTCCAGTGATCTCTTCTCTCCCGTACCCTCCCATCCATGTCCAGCGATTCTCCCTGCTCTCCCTCAGCTCCCTGACAGCCCTCCTCTCCGTTCCTTCCCCCCCTGCGAGTTTAACTCTTTTACTTTCAGGCGCAGCGACGGCAGTAAATAGGACAACACAGCTTCTCCCTGCTCTCACACAGTGTCCTGCCCTCACGGAAACAGGAAATGCATCATCGCAGAAGGCGGGACACTGTGTGAGGGAAGGGAGAAGCTGGAGATGAGCCCGCTGTATTGTCCTCTTCACTGCCTGAAAGTAAAAGGGTTAAACACGTGCAAGGAGGGGGAGGAACGGAGAGGAGGGCTGTTGATCGGGGAGCTGAGGACGGGATGGAGTGGAAGGACCATCCAAGAGCTGCCTGGCTACAGAGCTGCTGTGCCAGGCAGCCCTGCGTATGGGGGGGCAGCAGCCAGGGGAAGGTCACGGTTGGGCTGGGGAAGCTTAGCCTCCCCAAGCCTCTTATACGGGCGCCTATGACTGCCTTCCCATCCCATCCATGTCCATCAATTTTCATCTGCCCTGCCCTGTCCTCCCCTTCCCTTCCTCCCTCCCTCCCCTCGATGTCCTGCGATTCTCTCCTCCTGACATCATCTCGCCTCCAGCATTCCCTCCCCCCTCATTGTTCCGCCCTCTGACATCATTACTTTTTGGCGCAAGGGTGCGGCAATGAATGAGAATGGATGTTATGAACCCAGGCATCCAGACGTAGAATGTTGGAGGTGCAAATTATTATATAGGATATGTATCTATCTATCTATGTATATTTTTCTCTATCTATGGGGCCCTTTTACTAAGTTGCATAAGCATCTATGCACGCCCAACATGTGCCAAAATGTAGTTACCGTGTGGCTCTTGTGGTAATTTCATTTTTGGCGTGGGTCCGATATGCGCGTCACAAAAATATTTTTTATTTTCAGGCGCGTGTAATGGAAACGCGCCAAGTGACATTTGGTGTGCATAGGTCATTACTGCCCGGTTACCGTGTGAATCTTTACCGCTAGGTAGGGTTCCTATATGGCTCCAGAAAAAGGAGGACGGATTGAGCCAGCCGGGTTTTACTTCCATTGCTTTCCATTGGCTCAATTACTTCCATTGAAAGCAATGGAAGTAAAACCCGACTGGCTCAATCCATCCTCCTTTTTCTGGAGCCATATGGTAACCTGTCAATTACTGGCAGTAATGTCTCAGACCCAAAATGGACGTGTGGCAATTTTCATTTTGCCGAACATCTATTTTTGGCAAAAATAGGCCTTTTTTACAGGTGCACTAAAAAAAATGGATCGGTGTGTGCCCAAAACCCATGCCTGCACTACTGCAAGCCATTTTTCAGTGTGCCTTTGTAAAAGAACCCCTATATCTTCTATAGATAAATAAAATACATCTATAAACCTCTCCAATATATATTAGGTCAGTTTTGAAAAAAAAAAAAACACCTATAAATTCAGTGCCATGCCAAAGGTCTAAGGGGACCTTTTACTAAGCAGCGCTAAAAAGTGGCCGGTGCTATTTGTAGTTTACCGCACACTGTGGCCACTTCTAGTGTTGCGATAAAATGGCAGCAATTGCATTTTGGACCAATGTGCAAACCATAATTATTATTATGCATGTTTTTATGGTAGCTGTGTAGTTTTAAAGTGGGTTAAAAGTTTTTAAAATAGGCTACTCTTTAGCTTTATGCCCCCTAAATTAACTTTTAGAACCATAGACTCATTTTTCTCCCAGGATTTTTATGATTAAATTATGATCACCTCAATACCATCACTCCTAAAATGATCTTAGAAAATGTATAAAGTGTTTTTTTGAGTTTGTGTGGCTGTCAGCCCTAGCTAGCAGTCATTCTGAAAGCAGTTTATCCTTTGGAAAACACTACCAGGCTTGAAATGCTTTTGAAAGCAGCTATCCCTGCAAAAAAATAAACAACAAAAAACCTTCTAAATATGGCAGAATTTATTTCTCCTGTTCCATCAATTGGCAGCATAGATTCTCCCGGTTCCAAAGAACTACAGAGAAAATGGATTAGACATTTGGAACCCTTCCTTCCAAGTGTCTAATCCATGCCTTCCTTGAAGGCATGTTTATTGAAGAGGATGAAAAGAAATACACTTCTCCTATATTACACTGGTAATTTATGGCTTCTATGATGATTTCACTCTGCATCATGTAAAGCAACATCAACTATACATTTTTCAATGGGAATGAAAGTCATGTATTTTTGCATCAACAGAACAAATCACTTCTGAATCTACAGATACTTATGTGACCAAACTAAACATCTTAGCTCCTGCCTGCAATTTCACTAATGCTGATTCAGAATTAAAAAAAAAAAACAACTGATTATGCTAGGCTATACAGGCTTTCACACTGAGATGACACTAAGGGAAATGATTAAATATGCTAGATGCACTAAGAATCCCAAAACACATGATATAGAAACTAGTATAAGCCAAATATAGATATGCTATAATGATGCTGACACTGCTCCATAAGATATGCTAGCTTTACTGTACAGCTCTAAAGTCATCACTTATGCTGTCCAGTGTCACTAGGTCCCAACCTGTCAGGTAGATGTTCTGTCAAATCCAAAAGAAATCTGCTGCCTCAACATTAACTCTTTCAAGGAAGTCTGTAATTATTGTAATTATTCAAAGCATAAGGGCACCTTTACAGAAGCAGAAGCTTATTCTATTACTTCATCTTGAAATACAAGCAGCATTCATGAGAAATAAAAAATTGTCTCTTCTTGTATTTCAAACCCTACCATGCTGCACAGTGCACAGTGGTTAAAGTGGAAGAACAAGCTGTCATCCCTATGTCCAGATTAATGGCCATGCTGGAGACAAGAAGGGGTGAGGCTGCTGTTGGGGCTGGGAGAAGGGGTGGGGTTGTGGCTATAGATTAGGAGGAGGCAGATCCAGATGTTGGGGCTGGAACTGCTATTGATGCTAGTGTCTAGGTTGAGGAGTGGAAGAAGTGGTCTGAAGCTGGTGTTGAGGGAAGAGAGCTTACCTTGATTATATGGGGCTGAGGATGAGGTTGATGTTGGGGTAGGGGCTTGGAGAAAGAGTTGATCCTGATGCTAGGTTTCGGGCTGGAGCTGGAGGTTTATGCTGGGGTTAGGTACTGGAATAAGGGGGGGGGATGATGCTGGGGACTAGGAAAAGGTGGAGGAGAGGAGGACATATAACATGGTTAAAGGGGAAGGTGGAGATGGAAGAGCAGGGGAGATAGATATAGAAGTAAGGAGAAGGAAAGGCAGGATCAGTGAATATTGAAGGAGATGCTACAGATAGGAAAAAATAGATATGAGGGAATGGAGGTGCAATGACTGCTTAGGAAAGGGGAAACAGAGGCAGGAGAGTAGATAGTAAGGATGAGGATACCAGAGAATAGGAACGCAAGCAGAGACTCAAGGTTTGGGTGGGAGATCAGAATAAGATAGACTAAGATTGATTGGGGACTGGGAATTGGCTGTGATTATGATTAAGGACACATGGCAGAGGTGGACTGACCATACAGGCAACTGGGCAGTGCCCGAGTGCCCAGTGGGTCTGGGGGGCTCAGTGCCTCTCCCCCGTCCACACACTACAGCCCTACTGAGCCCCAGTGGGCCCTCCCCAGGCCTAGTTTGAAGAGGTCCTGGTGGTCTAGTGACCTTTTCGATGGCAGGAAGGAACCCCACTCTTTCCTGCCCACTGCGCTGCGCTATCCTGCAATAAAGGGCAAATATTCAAATGCATATGCTGAGCTAACCGAAGAATCCCAGCTAGAAAAACTGGATGGAATCAGTTAGTGTTCTCTCTCACTCTCTCTATCTAGCTCTCTTTTTTTTTAGGTTGTTTTTTTGTTGTGGTTTGCTTCATTATTGTAAAGGAGTGTTCTGGCTGCAGGAAGGTTCATAGACAGATTCACACCCCAGCCCTCCCCTCCCCCCCAGATCATTTACTTTTCCCAGTCCTATTCCCTCTTCACTCAGTGCAAACACACTCTTATCCAAGGGAGTAGGTTGTCTCTAAGGAGAAGGGATATTTCCCTTCAAGGCCCTGGTGTGGGTATCCCTTGAAACAACCAATTAGAGACAGATATGGGGGTTGCTCCCACTCACTTAAAATGCAAACCAAGCACTGTTGGGGTAGTCTTTCTGCCCTGAGGTAGCACAGTATTAAACAACATCCATCCAATATGCAAAGCAATTCAAATAGCCTGGAGAGGCTTCTAACCAATTAAATCGCTTAGCTGTCTCTAACTATGAATATTCTAAGAGTAGATAACATATAATTCAGCGTCTTCAACATTCACACTATATAGAATCAATTAGATAACATATGAATTTAATAAGTCCCAGACCTCAGTGGCGACTCGTTTCACAAGGGCAAAACTGCTCTTGGCTCGCCTTGCCTCCTCACTGTTTATATGTTATCTACTCTTGGTCTAATTACCCTGTCCATTGAAAAGTTTGTTGAATTACTGGCTTATTAATAAGATTAACCATGAATATTCAGCAGCAATTAACCGGTTAGTGCTGATGAATATTCATGGTTAACACTTGAGCATTCCAGGGGCAGAGTTGGCACTTATGTGGTTAAGTACTGATATTCAGCCCTTAACTGCATAAGATAAATGCTTAAATCGGGCCGTATATATAGCAGCCCTATCTTTAAGTGGTTGTTTATATGGTTAAGGGCTGAATATTGCCCTTAATCGCATAAGTTTTATTGACCAGTTGCTAGTGCCCGGACATGGCCTGAAATGTCTGGACTGTAAGATTTGTGAAATTCAGATGGAGTTAGAAGGCTTTTTTGTTCATTCTACCACTTTGAAATCTTATTTTTTGAGCAGTAATACTACTTGTGCCTCTAATTATGTGATATATCTAATTATTTGCCCATGTTCTATGATATATGTCAGACAAACCACATGCTCCTTCAAAACACGTTTGGGAGAACATACAAGTTGCCTTAAAAATATGAGAGGAGAAGCTCCAATTGTAGGACATTGTCTTTCATATGAACATACTTTTGCATCTTTACAAGCATGTTCAATAAATTAGAGAAAACATGCACAACCATGGTAGACCTCTCTGCCAAAGAGAGTTGTTCTGAATTATCACCTTACAAACTGAAAAACCGAGAGGACTCAATGTTAAGATAGATTGGAAGTATTCTCTGGAATGTTTTTTAATAAAGTTGTCATATACAACTCAGATAGGGGAAATGACGTTGTATTCTGGGCTCAATTAAAGAAGGTGTCCCGCAGTCATTAATTCGGATCCAGTGATGGACTGAGAAAGAGTTTGTAGAGAACATTTATGGTATCTCTTTTTTTCCCTCTGATATCATTTGGAATTAAATATCTGGGAATACAGCCAGCAGTGAACATAGGAACACTGACCACCACTGTGCTGACTCAATATCTACCCTGTAAAACTCTACACTCTGTTTACCTGTGTCTGTGATTCCTTTCAATAATATCAATCCTTTTGGAAGACAGGGGGTTCCTAGTTGCTGAACCAACCTATTCTTTTGTGAACCAAACTTCACAGTTTTTCCATTCACGGATCCTCTTTCACACAGACTCTATCAAAATAGCTTCTCCTGTAGCTTAGTTCCTGCTTGGTGCTTCTATCCTTTCCTTTGGTTTGTAGATCAAGCTCTTATGATTTACTCCTTGCTTCAGCATTCAGACAGAGGGGGTGGATAACATTTTTGTCTTTCACATTCTCTTCCTGCAAGACAGTAAATAAAAATTCAAGAGAGGTTTCTCACCGAACATTAACCAGGCCCAAAGGCTGAAGCTTAGACATACACAAACAGGCTTATTTTCAAAAGAGAAGGACGCCCATCTTTCGACACAAATCGGAAGATTGGCGCCCTTTTCACGGGGTCATACAAATTGGTATAATCAAAAGCCTATTTTGGACGTCCCCAGCTGCTTTCCTTCGCAGGGACGGCCAAAGTTCACGGGGCGTGTCGGAGGCGTAGCAAAGGCGGGACTTGGGCGTGCCTAACACATAGACGTCCTCGACCCATAATGGAAAACAAAAAAGGGCGTCCCTGATGAGCACTTGGACGACTTTACCTGGTCCTGTTTTTCTTATGACCAAGTCACAAAAAAGGTGCCCGAACTGACCAGAATCGGGGATAACCTCCCCTTACTCCCACAGTGGTCACTAACCCCCTCCCACCTTCAAAAAAAATCTTTACAAATATTTTGTGCCAGCCTCTATGCCAGCCTCAAATGTCATACTCAGCTGCATCACAGCAGTATGCAGGTCCCTGGAGCAGTTTTAGCGGCTGCAGTGCACTACAGGCAGGTGGACCCAGGCCCATCCCCCCTACCTGTCACACTTGTGGTGGTAAATGTGAGCCCTACAAAACCCACCACAAACCCACTGTACCCACATCTAGGTGCCCCCCTTCACCCTTAAGGGCTATGGTAGTGGTGTACAGTTGTGGGTAGTGGGGTTTGGGGGGGGCTCAGCACACAAGGTAAGGGAGCTATGTACCTGGGAGCAATTTATGAAGTCCACTTCAGTGCCCCCTAGGGTGCCCAGTTGGTGTTTCTGGCATGTCAGGGGGACCAGTGCACTAGGAATGCTGGCTCCTCCCATGGCCAAAGAGCTTGCTTTTGGTCGTTTCTGAGATGGGCGTCCTTAGTTTCCATTATCGCCGAAAATCTGAAACGACCAAGTCTAGGGATGACCATCTCTAAGGATGACCTAAATTTCAAGATTTGGGCGTCCCCGACCATATTATCAAAACGAAAGATGGACGTCCATCTTGTTTCAATAATACGGGTTTCTCCACCCCTCCATCAGGACATTTTGTGAGGACGTCCTCAGCAAAACTTGGGCGTCCCTTTCGATTATACCCCTCCACGTCTCCACCACAAATCCAGCACATTCCACACCACACCCTAAGGGCCTCTGGCTTATACAGAAGCAGACAGATTCATTGCAGTCATCCCAGCAGAGGATGCTGTAGTAGGATAGTTCCTCTCTACACTAAGTTGGCATTGTCCTGGATCCAGCAGTATACTGGGTTTCTAAAGGTCCAGAAAGGATGCTTGTAGTACTGCTTTGTTGAATGTGTCAGTACCAAGTTGTTTATTCAGTATTCTGTATCCAAGGGGACTTTTCCCTCTCTGTGCCTGTGGCAAAGCCCTTTTAAAGAAATAATATGACTCTTGGATGTGTCACAAATCTTGCCACATCTTATGAAAAATTAAGTATTCAATTAAAGTTTCAAACGACTGCAGACTATTAATCTCATTACTGACCTTCAATTAGCTTCTAAGAAAGCCACAGTGACCCTAAATCTACTTCTGGTCATTTCATTTAAGAGCTAGTCATTATTCAGTCAACCAATTGTGCATTACTTAATGATCTCATTATTTACAGAATATTGTCTTCTGACTTTCAGTTAAGATTCTCAATTATCGTACTCAGGAACAGAGTCAAGAGAGCATCTGTGTTTTCTCAATGTGCATTTTGAAAAAGATGTTATATTTATGCTTTATCTAAGTTCTGGTCTCAAGTTGGTCTTATTTTCTCTTTTTAAAAAAATGGTGGAAATCTAGTGGAAATCTTTATTAAATCCACAGAATTGGCTCCACTGCCTGGCACATCCAGGAGTTTCTATGGGGGCTCATTTTCAAAAGAGGAAAAACATCTAAAAAGTAGCATAAAGCAGCATTTGGCTGTTGTTCTCACAAAAACATCCAAATCAGTATTTTCCAAACCCATTTTCCAGAGATTTTTCTATGATGTTTGCCACAGTGTTTTTTTTTCCACATTGGAGTTTTTTACACTGAGGTTATTTCAGGGGTTGGTGGGGAACCTATGACGAGGAATCCAATAAGGGTTAGACCATATCTGTAGGTCACCTGGACTCGTGAGGTTCCATTTGTTAAAATCTATATTGATGTTGGAAAATTTCCTATCTATTAGAATCATACAAGAGAGCTTTGTCTCTGTATTTAGTTTCTATTTGTCTACACAACCACTCAAAATGTGCATCAAACTTAGTAGACTGTGACAATACTCTGTTCCTGCTTGCTGTCTCGTATCTATTATTTAAGGAGGATAGGTGGTCTCATAATTCACTGGGATTTACTGCTGAATAGCATATTTCAAATGTTTGAATCCGAACCTTAGTGATTATATATCATCATCGACCGTCATACCCTCCTCCTGCCTTAGATGTCAATTTCAATTTATTTTATCGTTTTACTTTTTTGTTGGTTTTTTAACTTTTTAGTTTTTTATTTTTTTACATTATTCTCAAATGTCATGCAATTTGACGTAAAGCAACTGACAGTTCAGTTCTGTTATTTACTTATCTTGGTAAGTTTGGCTGGTCCCGACAAGCACTTGTTTCGCTGTTGCTTTCTCAGGGGACTTAAGAACGATACATCTGCAAAACCAAATCGCATGTCATGCAAAGCTTACATGCAAGCGCTTTAATGGATCAGAAAAATATTTAATACATGGATCAATTGTATTGCATCCTGGTCAGAACTTACTTGGAACCGCCTGTCACCTAATGTGCTGTTGCTTCGTTCTAGTGCATGGTAACAAAATGGCTGCAGCATCTTTTAAAATATCTAAACGGAAGTTTCTAATTAGTAATTAGTATAACTGCCATTTCCGGTTGATTTACATAATACAACCCCATTGTGGGGTTCTGTGGAGTGCAAGTGGTATATCCAGAACATTTCCCGTTGTAATACTTTTCTATCCAAATCACCTCCTTATGACACCTATAGCCATGAGGGTTAATGTAGTAATGTACAGTTGGGTACAGTAGGTTTTTGGTGGGTTTTGGATGGCTCAATATACAATATAAGAGAGCAATGGTGAGATGTGTACCTGGGACCTTTTATGTAAAGTCCACTGCAGTGCCCCTTAGGGTGCCACACTGCTCTGCTGGGATGTCCGTGTGGCCAGTCTACTAAGAATGCTGGCTCCTCCTACATCTCAAATGACTTGATTTTGTGCAATTTTCACTTAGACATTTTTTTTAATGGACAAAAAAGACAAATGCACAGAGGGGGAATGGAACTTGATATATTGCCTTTCTGTGGTTTTTGCAGCAACATTCAAAATTGTTTACATAGTATACACAGGTACTTATTTGTACCTGGGGCAATGGGGTCCAGAGTCACAAGGAGCTGCAGCAGGAATGGAACCCAGTGCTCCAGGATCAAAGTCTGCTGCACTAACCACTAGGCTACTCCTCCACTCCACAAAAATATCTAGCAAATGGCCTTCTTATAAAAAATAGATAAATGTTTTTCTGTTTCAAAAATGGCTAAATTCACCACTTGAATTTTGAACTTTTTGACCAAAATGTCCAAAGTCGGACTGCCTGTAAGGGAGTTGTTGGGACAGCTGGGTGTGCAAGGGATAAAAAAACTGCCCATGGAAGGCAAAATAATAACAAAATATTTAAATGGCAATAATTAAAAAGTTAAGCGCGCCCCAGCCAATATTCAGCTGGTGCCTGCATAACTTACAGTGGCCAGTCTGCTTGAAATTAACCCCCTATATTCGTTGCCTGTGCCTAAAAATGGCCCAGCACTGAATATTGGGGACTAATCTAGCTGGCAACAATCAGCGTTTAAAAAACCCCACTGATCGACAGCAGCTGAATATAGGCCGGTTAGATTTTTAGAAGGCATTTAACAATCAGCCACATGAGACACTCCTTAGGAAATTAGTCATGGGATAGGAAGCAATGCCCTTTTATGGACTGAAAACAGAGATTAGAACTAAATAGTCAATAATCCACATGATAAAAGGTCAGTAATAAAGTGCCCTATGGTCTGTACAGACCTGTGCTGTGCAACACATTCATAAATGATCTGTAGATAGGAGTGATTAGTAAGGTGATCAAATTTGTCTATGACATAAAATTATTCAGTCTCTAGAACAGTAGAGAACTGTGAATAACTGCAGAAGGATCTTGTGAGACAGGTGAATGGCAGATGGAATTTAATGCAGAGAAGTGGAAAGTGATACACATGGGAAAAAATAATCCCAACTGCAGGTACAAAATGTTGGGTTCTGAATTAGGAGACATCAGCAAAGAGCAAGATCTTGGGAGTCATTGTGGATAAATGTATAGAAATTTTCAGCCCAGTGTGCTGCTGCTAAAAAAAGCTCACAGAGCACTAGAGATTATCTGAAAAGGGATGAAGAACAAAAAACTAAGAATATCATTATGCTTCTATAAAGGTCCCTGATGCGACTGCATCTTGAGTATTATGTGCAGCTCTAGTTGCCCCATCTCGAAAAGGATATATAGAACTAGAAAAGGCTCATAAAATGGGACAAAAATGATATAAGGCATATAAGACCTCTATTACCAAGAAAGGATATATAGGTTATACACCCACCCCCCCCCCCCCAATTAACCTGGGAGATGCCCTAACATGGCCAAACTACCCCTTACACCTGCTTGGACCCAGAAGTTAAAGTGGTGGTGGTGGGGATTAAAGATGGAACAGGAAGAGTATTACCTGGGCAAGGGTAGCAACGGGTCAGCTGGCTGTCTGATTGGTGAATGAGCTCCCCCTTACATCAATCAAACCAGTACGTAAGGCTCTTGGGGGAGCAAGAAATGAGGCTTTGGGCTATTTTATGAGGAGGTCAGACTTGTTGGAGGCATCCACCCATAGTGCAGTCCTTTGTCTGTTGGGGCACAGGGTAATGAGGGGCTATATTATGGGGGAGGATGGTTATGTTACCGTTTTCATTTCCACCACCTCCCGCGGGAGGGCATTCCAAGCATCCATCATGCTCTCCGTGAAAAAATACTTCCTGACATTTTTCTTGTCTGCCCCCCCCCCCCCCCCCTCAATCTCATTTCATGTTCTCTCGTTCTACTGCCTTCGCATCTCCGGAAAAGGTTCGTTTGCAGATTAATACCTTTCAAATATTTGAACGTCTGTATCAAATCACCTCTGTTTCTCCTTTCCTCCAGAGTATACATGTTTAGGTCAGCAAGTCTCTCCTCATACGTCTTGTAACGCAAATCCCATACCATTCTCGTAGCTTTTCTTTTCACCGCCTCAATTCTTTTTACATCCTTAGCAAGATACGGCCTCCAAAACTGAACACAATACTCCAGGTGGGGCCTCACCAACGACTTATAAAGGGGCATCAACACCCCCTTTCTTCTGCTGGTCTCACCTCTCTCTATACAGCCTAACAACCTTCTAGCTACGGCCGCCGCCTTGTCACACTGTTTTGTCGCCTTCAAATCCTCAGATACTATCACCCCAAGATCCCTCTCCCCGTCCGTACCTATCAGACTCTCCCCACCTAACACATATGTCTCCCGTGGATTCCTATTCCCTACGTGCATCACTTTGCATTTCTTCGCATTGAATTTTAATAGCCAAACCTTAGACTACTCTTCTAGCTTCCTCAGATCCTTTTTCATGTTTTCCACTCCCTCCCGGGTGTCCACTCTGTTACAGATCTTTGTATCATCCGCAAATAGGCAAACTTTACCTTCTAACCCTTCGTCAATGTCACTCACAAATATATTGAACAGAATCGGTCCCAGCACCGATCCTTGAGGCACACCACTACTCACCTTTCCCTCCTCCGAGTGAATTCCATTCACCACCACCCTCTGGCGTGTGTCCGTCAACCAGTTCCTAATCCAGTTCACCACTTCGGGTCCTATCTTCAGCCAATCCAGTTTATTTAAGAGCCTCCTGTGGGGAACCGTGTCAAAAGCTTTGCTGAAATCTAAGTAGATTACGTCCATAGCTCGTCCCTGATTCAATTCTCCTGTCACCCAATCAAAGAATTCAATTAGATTCGTTTGGCACGATTTCCCTTTGGTAAAACCATGTTGTATCGGATATTGCAACTTATTGGCTTCCAGGAAATTCACTATCCTTTCCTTCAGCATCGCTTCCATTACTTTTCCAATAACCGAAGTGAGGCTTAAAGGCCTGTAGTTTCCAGCTTCTTCCCTATCACCACTTTTGTGAAGAGGGACCACATCCGCTGTTCTCCAATCCCTCGTAACCTCTCCCGTCTGCAAGGATATATTAAACAAATCTTTAAGAGGACCCGCCAGAACCTCTCTGAGCTCCCTCCATATCCTGGGGTGGATCCCGTCCGGTCCCATGGCTTTGTCCACCTTTAGCTTTTCAAGTTGTTCATACACACTTTATTCCGTGAACGGTGCTCTATCCACTTCATTCTCATTTGTACTTTTTCCATACAAGTATTATTATTAAAAAATGAAAACATAATAAAGTGATATACACTTCAAAGAGGCTTATTCTATAAAGGTTATGCTCCTAATTTTACACTCCTAAAATTTATGCTCCTAAATTACAAGCATAATCTATACTCCAAAATAGATTAAGCTCGTAATTTATGAACATAAATTTATGAGCATAGCCTTTATAGAATAAGGCCCATAATCTTTATAGAATAAGGTCCATAGTGCTGATTCAAGACTTCTCATAATATTTTGACAATGGCATTATAATACACTCAAAATTTAAGGCTGTCGTCAGAAAGTTTTAGGGGCCCTTTTACTAAGCTGTGGTAGGGCTACCATGTGGGTAGCACGTGCCAACACAGTACTACCGTGGGGCGCACCCAGGCACCCTGTGATAGTTTTGTTTTTGCCATGTGGCATTTCCTGTGCCAGAAAATATTTTTCTATTTTCTAGCATGGAGGCATGGTGTAGGCATGGCCAGTGGTAATCAGCCATCACCTTGTGCTGCCCAATTACCATCGAGTTAGAGCATGAGCCCTTAACGTCTTCAAAATAGGTGGCAGTAAGGGCTCAGGCACTAAAATGCTACACGCAAGTTGTAATATTAGCGCAGGGCCATTTAATGCTCTTCCTGAGCCGGTATGTAACGCTCCATCTCTGGCTGTCTTCATATCTAGGCTAGAAGCCCACCTTTTTTGATGCTGCTTTTAACTCCTAACCCTTACTTGTTCAGTACCCATCTTTTATCATTATTAGTAATTCCCTTATCCCTTATTTGTCCTGTTTGTCTGTCCTAATTAGATTGTAAGCTCTGTCAAGCAGAGACTGTCTCTTTATGTCCAGTGTACAGCGTTGCGTAGTAATATTAGTAGCAGTAAAATAAAAGCCTTTTTCCTACCATGGTAAAACATGGCCTAGCATGCATCACTTTTATGCACCCAAACTAGCACAGGCCACTTTTGACCGTGGCTTAGTAAAAGGGGCCCTTAGAAAAATATAGCAGGCACCATTTTAAGCTCTAAACAATTTATGTGCAATGCCCACAAATACATTTTTAAAATACATTATTCTCTGAATGACGATTCTCAATTCATTTTCATGTTGAACCCTTTCTATCAGGTTTATGCTAAAGCTGTCCCTAAATCATTTGCTCTGTGCTGTCCTCATTGAATATTTCAGAGGCGCTTTCATGTTGACAGATTTACTATGTGCTTATTTTCCAACTTTAAATCAAATTAGTGTACTCAATTCCCAAAGCAATTCAATCGAAGCACTCTATTTCGTTCATATTGTTTTGTACTTCTTTTTCCTGCGCCTGGTTTGATTGTTTTATTAACATGGCAGGCCCTATAGTGCCCATCCTTTTAAGCTCTTGGATACGTGCCATTTGTGTCACCACGATTTTAAGGACATGGAGATCCCTAAAGTACAATGTTGGCAAAGTTCTATTTCATAGGTTCTTCATGTTCTGTTTACTTGTAGTGTCATTTTAGATAGGTTGTAGAAGTAGGAACTGAGACGTACAGGTCAGTGCATCTCCATTTTCACCTGTGTTTTAGAACATTTATGTATTTATTTTTAGTTATTTGGATTTTTGCTCACACCTTTTTCAGAATTAGCTCATCAGTTACATTCAGGTACACTGGGTATAATCTGCCAATGTGGAACATGTTCTAAAATACAGGGAAACTGACATTTATTCACCAGGTTCATGCAGCTTAAACATCCAATTTTTTAAAGTATAGAATATAGACATTGAAGGCCCTGTTTACTAAGGTGATGCTTAGTAAACAGAACTGTTAGAAAACTGGCACATACATAACCAGTTATCTTTGCAATCATAAAAATATAACCAGCTATTACCTGTTAGGCTTGCTGGTTTGGCATTTAGGGGGCCAAAAACTACTGAGGAAGTAAGGGGCCAACGCCTCAAGTGGAGTCCTGCTTAATAAAGTGGGTCACTAAGGACTAGATTCAGTAAATGGTACCCAAATTTAAGTCCATGGAAACAACAGGGCAGACAGTCAGCTTTGGCCAAGTTGGTGAGGTGACTGTTGTACACCACTTGGATAGGTGTCTGTTTTTTACTTCATGATTATATACTAATCACTTTATTTATAATTTGTTTGGTGTAGAAGTTTTATTTGTTTTATCATTTAGGCATTAACAATATGGAATCATTCTATACATGTTTTGGTGTATGTATACATTTTTAGTATGTATTTATGTCTGTTTATATATTGTTTTTTACTAACAAGTTTTTGTCTTATTTAACTAGCCCTTGATGCAGCCCTTGTGTGGGCAAAACATGGTCAGCGTTGGGCTTGTTTTATTTTATTTATAGATCTCACAAGAATAAAGAATTTGAAGAAAATCTTTTCAATTGTGATCTGCTCCTTTCTTCCACCCAAATTTGGGTGCAAAAAAAAAAAGAACACTGAACGCTATTCTATAAACGGCACTCTGAGTTGGGCACTTCTATAGAACAGTGCATGGCATAAGGTGTCTTTTTATACTACATATATATCCAAGTTGTAAACTATTTCACTTGCGTCCATGATATTTTCTAAAATACTCACCATAGTACAGTCACAAAAAATGTCTAATTGCTTTGTATGTATGTATGTCACACTAAAGGGTTCTTTTACTAAGCTGGTGGGGGGGGGGGGGGGGGGAAGACTCTGCGGTAGTGGTACTGTAAACCTGAAAAATAAAAAAAACATAAAAGAAAAAATAGAGTTTTTGAGTTGTCTCCTTAACTGGCTCCCCATGAATGTTAGGGATACGCGTTCATTTTAAACAACATGCAAAATGTCAATGACTTTTCCTATGTCATTACATGGCCTTTTTTAGCCCAAACCAGCAGGGTAAAAAAACCCTGAAATTTTGGGACTTTTCCTGTGCTTTTTGTGAAGACTGACAATATGGAAAGTTTTCTGGTATGAATCTCTATTGTCTTCTGGGAATTGTATTCTGCACAATGCTCTCAGGACCTAACATAGGCATTCACACATCCCTCTATCAACCACTGAACACTGATGCAGAAATAATACATTATACACTAAACCGTGGCTTAAAATCGGCCTCAGCTTTATTATTGTACTAACGTAATCTACTTAATACTCAACTGGTAATAAGAATAATACAATAAACCCATCCCAACCAGACAGTAATGTACTAACATATAAACATCAACACTGTCCCCAAAGGAAAGGTCCATGGTACTGCTGAACCATCCTACCCCCCTTCCCAGTCCATTGTGGAACCACATATGAACTCCTCTCAATTCCCTTACAATAAACTCCCCAATTGTTTCACTTTCACAATCCCACTGATAGAGAATGTACTTCCAAATCTCACTGCACACAAACAAAACCTCCCACCCCCAACAAACTACCCATCCACCCCCATTGTTGGCCAACAACATACCATGTAACACCCCACCACCCAGAATGGAAGGGCTGGGTTGGAGGGATGCCCAATAAACCAGTTTTATATTCACGAAGCAACTTGTTGCATCCGCACTGTTTCTGTTGTCCTTTTACTGTTTTGAGACTATTACCCTAGAAATTTGGGTTATTCTGAATCATGTGACAGTATAGGACTTCATCCAATACTGATAGAGTCCTGACGTAGGTGGTTTTGCTGAAACATGGACTATGTTGGGTTTGATTAATAAAATGTTGATGCCCCCATCCTTGAAGGCTCCTTGTGCTTTTGTTTTCGCTCCTGTGTTAAGTGTACTTCGGTTTCCCTCTTCTGTGTTCCAATTACTTATAAGGGCCAGATTCTATAAATGACACTCACAAATGGTTGCTGGAAAAGATCGGCACTAAGCACAATTCTATAAAGGGTACTTTATAGAATCACCCTTACTGCCGGATATGGATTCTATACATCACGCCTAGCATTCAGCATCTAAATCTAAGCATATTCCATAACAATGCACGTAACTTAATTGGTTTAACAGCACTTAACAAGAAATTATGAGCACCAATTGGCAACAATGAGAATTTACATGCATACCTCGTTAAGCATATGCTTTAACTCACTGCGCTAAATTCTAATGCACACATCCAAAATGGGACATGGTTATGGGTGGGGAAATGGGTGTTTCATGGGCATTCCCAATTTTATGTGCATTGTTACAGAATATGGCACACTGCGTAAATCTATAAGCAGAGAATTATGCCATGTTTTCGTTGATGTAAATGGATGTGCATAGTTTTAGGTGTTGGGATGTCAACTAAGTGTATTCTATATACTGCACCTAAATCTTATAGAATATACTTAGCTGAAAATGATTTCTGCATGAATTTTCCAGGCACCATATATAGAATCTCACCTTACTGCTGAATCCTGGTGTAAATGCTGGCACCCAAGTTCAGTGCTGCGACCCGGTATTCTGTAACAATGTGCAGAACTTTGTGAAACACCCCTAACATGCCCATGCCCCTCCCACGGTCATGTTCCCTTTTGAGTTGCGCACAATGAGATTTTGGTGCTATGTGTTACAATATGTGTGCAAATCCTAATTGGTGCTAGGAGTAGCCTAGTGGTTAGTGCAGCACCCTGAGAACCTGGGGAAGTGGGCTCAATTCCCACTGGAGCTCCTTGTGACTCTGGGAAAGTCACTTAACCCTCTATTGCCCCAGGTACAAAATCAGTACCAGTATATAATATATAAACCACTTTGACTGTAACCAGAGAAAGGAGGTATAACAAATCCTATCCATTCCAATAATTGGTTGTTAGTAGACAGTCTTTGGTCATTAATGACTCATTGGCCAATTAAGTTGCATGCACATCTCAAGATCATGCCAAAATCTCTACACCATATATAGAGTCCAGGGAAAATACTTTAATACATTTTGCGGTAAGCCTTTTTTCCACACACTAAGGACTACATTCTATATATTACGCCTAAAAAATTAACACCAAAATGCAATACGATAGGCATACTATATAGAATATGCTTATGTTTCTGTGCAGTTTATAGAACACGCAGAGCTTCCATCCATGTGACTAATTAATTAACTTGTGGGGAGTTACACCAACTAAAACCTGGCATGAATGTTGATGCTTAAATTAGGCGCAGACCAAGTGTATTCTATAATAATGCGTATAGATTTTAAAAATGCCCATGCCCTGCCTATTCTACACTCATGACTACACCCCCTTTTCAATTATGCAATTTAGAATTTACACAAGTCATGTCATAGACTACGCTTATACAGTTATGCATGTAAATTCTAATGCCAATTAGTGTCAATATTTGCTTCTTAATTGGCAATAATCGGTGCTGATTAGCTTGTTAACTAAGTTGCAAGTGCAAAACCAGAATACGACTGAATTTGCATGTGCAACTTATGTTGTGTTACATATCCTAATGATCCAACTTAATCACCTGGATACAGCGACTCAAGTAAACCCAGGCTTGTTTTGAACTTAGTGAACTTTACATAACTTCCCTCTCTATGTTTCTTACTGTATCTATACATATCTATTTCATTTGTAATACATTGCTCTATATTTGTTTATTGACCAGAGGAGGCTTTCGCCCCATGGCGCTATGTAAGCCACATTGAGCCTGCAAATAGGTGGGAAAATGTGGAGTACAAATGTAATAAATAAATAAATAAATAAATTTGAGTTTAACACCCTTTAGTAAAAGGGCACCCAGCTGGCATTGTGTTAATGACAAATAGATTTTTCACCTTTATGCTGTTGGGATCTTGTCCGGCCAGCCTCTGATTTACTTGGTAAGGTTAAATATTTTCCAACTGAATAGTTTTGTTGTGTGGTTTGTTTCTGAACTTGCAATGGGCTATTCTGCATACATTTGACAGAAAAGTCTTTCTTTTCCCAGGAAAATCACATAGATGTTCTGAGAAAAATCTCATTTTGAGTTCTACTAATATGGATAAAAAAATGTCATATTGCATTGCTATCATACTAGGCACCTTTATGCATTCAACAGTCTGTCTCTGAATAAAATGTTTTCTTGTTCGTAGACATGTTGCCAGAAGTCGATATGACACTTTAATATGGCACTATAAATCACTGTCATTCTTTACCAACCACACTGCCCATTTTGTAAAGCAGGTAACTTTTTGCTGTTTAATATTATTATTTTTTTTTAATTCAGATATTGTCCATGTTTTACAAGGCCATTTCTAATCTTGCGGGGTGTAAGCAGAGAAATTTTATACAGTCTCACCTTTTCACTAGTATTGTGGAGCAGAAAAAGAAAACCATAAGGGCTGATAAATACACGTGAGCTAGAATCTGTCTGTCCACATGAGGCAGGCTGGCAAATTGAAAAGTGTCATGTAGGCAAAATGATTGCTTTTCTAATAAGAAAATTTTCTCTGTGACAAAGTGCTGTGCGTTTATTGTTATCTGCTGTATAAGTGGCATGGACAGGAGATACAAAGTAGAATATTGTAAAAGTATGGTGTACTAAGCAGCATCTTCTGTGACTGTAGTGCAAGCTGCTCTGAGTTTCAGTAAATTGCATTGCAAAAGCAGGTGAAATGTAATCAGCTCACATGCATGACTGTGACTTGAGCTGGAAATAAGCTAACAAACTGGGATGTTGGCTTGTGAGCAACTTACATTTGGAAACTTGTATTTATAGAACAGCAAACCAATGGGCCCTTTTACTAAGCTGTGTAAGCGTCTATGTGCACCCAACGCACGCAAAAATGGAGTTACCGCCCGACAACCGCATGGCTCTTGTGGTAATTTCATTTTCGGGCACGCGTCTGATACGCACATCTGAAAAATATTTTTTATTTTCGGGCGTGCGTAACAGATGCGTGCCAAGTGGCATTTGACATGCGTAGGTCATTACCGCATGGATTCTTTACAGCTAGGTCAATGGCTGGTGGTAAAGTCTCAGACCCAAAATGGACGTGCGGCAATTTTGATTTTGCCGCACATCCATTTTCATTAAAAAAGGCCTTTTTTACAGGCGTGCTAAAAATGGATCAGCACTCACCCCAAACCCGTGCCTAAACTACCATAAGCCATTTTTCAGTGCACCTTTGTAAAAGGACCCCCAAGGGTGTATTATTATTATTATTATTTAATAAAGTCCCCTGGAGATTGGGATGAACACATGTCAAGGGTATGACAGGCTGATCCAGTCCTACTGTTTTACTTTTCCATGCATAAAAACATAATCTACATGCACATGCTGGGGGCAGAAGCAGGACTTGCTTAACATGGAACTATAGTATCATTCACTCCTCCTACCCTCAAGAGGTGAAAGACAGACTGCTGTGTTTCCTTTGGATGTTCTACCCATCTTATATTACTTTCATTTTCTGATAGGTGGCAGAAAGGGAGCAATTCTATAGCAGGGTGCCTGCAATTAGGCACACCGAGGCCGTGAAGTAAGATCCTATTCAATGTTCCCTCTAAGTGGAGCGCATGAGCGATTGCTCATACATTTTAGGAGTGTTGCTCACAGATTGCACTCAAAAATGTGGGTGTTCTTAATGCTATGTACAGAAATAAATTGCTAATACTGGCACTCAAAAATTGTTGGATTTTAAAAACTTGTTGCTCACATGAAAAAAATGCACATATCAGGCCACTCCTTAGAGGCTATTATAAAAAGGGACCACGGCGCCTAGGTCCTGCTATAGGATACTAACATAACCTGGCATCGATGTGCTTAACTGTTAGATGCCCACACTAATGCCAGCCATAAAACTGGTGTGCCATAAATGAACACACCTAAATGCTACTCAGTCACACATAGCTTAGTGAATTCTGTCAATTACATATGTAAGAGGGAGCCCTTGCCTATGTCCCACCCATGTTCTACTCCTGTAAATGCCCCTTTGTAAGCATATGCTATATTTATTTATTTATTTATTGCATTTGTATCTCACATTTTCCCACCTCTTTGCAGGCTCAATGTGGCTTACAATACATCATGACTACTACTACTACTACTATTTAGCATGTGGAAATATAGTAGAAAATAGGTGTTTAGTGTTACAGAAGAATCTTTGGTAACATGATAATGATAAGACATGATAGTAGTATAATATGCAGATATTATGAGACAGTTCTAACTATGTGTGGAGGAGTTATGTATATTCACATTATATAAGTTAATATAATATATAAGTTAAGCAGCTTAGACAGAATTTTGGCATTTACGCTAGGGATGCGCACCCACATATTTTTGTCTCATTTAATTTCCAATGACATTTTCAGCACTTTGTTTTGATTAGCCTTCATTTTCATTTTGGGGGCAATATTATTAAGAGTGTGCCCTCTTTGCATATAGGGTCAGATTCAGTACATAGCACCAACAGGCGCTGGGAAAAATTCATTCTCAATGCTCTTCTATAAAGGACACACAGGGTTGAGCGCTCTATTCAGTCTGATTACTGCCGGGTATCCCCTGCGGAAATATTTTTCAAATATTTCCACTAGTGCTGAAGATGCCACGCACTGGGGGTGGAACTACCGCCAGTGCTCGCTTTGGGCCACTGGTAGTTCCAGATTGCGGCACGGGAAGCCCATGGTGGACTTACTGCAGCTTAATAAAAGGGTCCCTTAGTGCTGTGAAAATGAGCCCCTCAATCTACCTTCTCGGAGTTACAACCAAGCATATAGAGAGGGGCATAATTGAACGAAAACGCCTATCTCCATGGGCGTTTATCTCCAAGAACGGGTCCGTGAAGGGGCGGACCGAACCGTATTTTGGGAAAAAATAGACGCCCATGTTTTATTCAACAATGTGTGAGCTGGGCGTTTTTGTTTTTCAGCGATAATGGAAAATGAAAGCGCCCAGCTCAAAAACGAATAAATCCAAGGCATTTGTTCGTGGGAGGGGCCAGGATTCGTAGTGCACTGGTCCCCCTCACATGCCAGGACACCAACCGGGCACCCTAGGGGGCACTTTTACAAAAACAAAAAAAAAGGTAAAAGAGCTCCCAGGTGCATAGCAGCCTTCCCTTGTGTGTTGAGCCCCCCAAATCCCCCTCAAAACCCACTGCCCACAAGTCTACACCATTACTATAGCCCTAAGGGGTGAAGGGGGGCACCTACATGTGGGTACAGTGGGTTTGGGGGGGGTTGGACGACATTAAGCAGCACAATTGTAACAGGTAGGGGGGATGAGCCTGGGTCCACCTGCCTGAAGTCCACTGCACCCCCTAACAACTCCTCCAGTGACCTGCATACTGCTGTCAGGGAGCTGGGTATGACATGTGAGGGTGAAAATAAAAAGTTGAGAAACTTCATTTTTTGTGGTGGGAGGGGGTTAGTGACCACTGGGGGAGTCAGGGGAGGTCATCCCCGATTCCCTCCAGTGGTCATCTGGTCATTTAGGGCACTTTTTGGGGCCTTATTCGTGAAAAAACAGGGTCCAGGAAAAGTGTCCTAAATTCTAGCTAAAAACGCATACTTTTTTCCCATTATCGGTGAAATGCGCCCATCTCTGTTCGGCAGATAACCACGCCCCAGTTCCGCCTTCGCCACACCTCTGACATGCCCCCATCAACTTTGTCCGCATCCGCGACGGATTGCAGTTGAAAACGTCCAAAAATCGGCTTTCGATTATACCGCTTTATTCGTTTTTGTGAGATAAACGTCCATCTCCCGATTTAGGTCGGAACTTGGGCGTTTTTCTCATTCGATTATAAGCAGGATAGTATAGTATAAAACATAAAAATTACATGAATAACAAAGAACTAAAGTATATAAAAATAACATAAACAGCAAAGAACTAATATGTGTATAAATCAAATAATGTAGCTACTAAATACATCTTAAAAATTAAAGGCTGCCCATTTCTTCTTTCCCAAAGGCTTCCTGGAACAAAAAGTCTCCAATTTCTTTTTTAAACAACTGTAGGTTTTTTTCTGCTCTAAAGTGGTCTTTTACTAAGCCGCGTAGCATTTTTAGCTCACGGTAGAAATCAGCTGGTGGTAAACACCGAGACACCCATTATATTCCTAAAGACCGCCAAAGTAAAAATGGTAACAAACTCCATATCTTTGGTCTACTACATCAAAAATGGATGATCTATATTCCTCCAATCTCACAAAGCGAAAAGAGGGCACATACAAATAAGTACATTGAAGCTGATCTTAATGCCCAGCACTCTAACCACTAGGCTACTCTTCCACTCTGCTCTACTGTGTACTGTACATGTGTAGAATGTATGAACACATTTGCATCTTCTTCAGAGCAGGTATAATTTATGCATGAGATGTGTATACTTATAAGGAAAGTTCTAGATATCTATTTTGTAACATACCCACAATATATTGCCTTCATAAGGGCCCTTTTACTAAAGGGTTGCCACATGGCAACCCGGAATTACTGCCAGCCCACCGTGGGTGTCGGTGGTAGTTTCACCCCAGTACATGCCATTACCAGCGCTAGCGGAAATATTTTAAAAATATTTCTGCAGGGGGGTACCCAGCAGTAATCAGGCAATGTCTCCCACTGCCTGCTTACTGCTGGGTTAGCACGGGAGCCCTTATCGCCACCTCAATGGGTAGTAGTAGTAAGTGCTCCCCTGAAATGACCGTGTGACAACTGCGAACTATCTGCATGGCCATTTCATTTTGGGTCCTTTTTACCCACTGCAGTAAAAGGGGCCCTGGCACATGGCGATAATGGCTGCCACTGCTAGCACAGGACCACTTTTACCGCAGCTTAGTAAAAAGACCCCTAAATGATTTAAAATAGACACCTGTTAGTAACTTTGAGTAGATGTCAGTGGCGTAGCTAGGTAGGGCACCAGGGGCGCGGCCACTCCCCCAAACGGAGTTCTGCCAGTGCCTATTTTTTTTCATCCTGTTGCAGTGAAAATGTGTGCCGGCGCCGGTGGAAGTCCGCTCTCGCTCCCTCCCGCACCGTCAACTTGCCTCATCCTGGCTCCACTTCTGATAGGTGTCCTTCTATAAAATTGCCCCCCATAACATAATTTATGATACATGAAAGGTTTTGTACTTTGTAGTATGTATGGATGCTTAATACCCATATTACTGCTGAATTTGTTTTGAAATTTATACCTTCCTTTTGAAAGACGGCAAATGTGTTTTCTCATTACACGAAAAGCCTAATAGAAACACATGATTGATGACCAATAGCTCTAAAATATACTCCTGAATTTGATACTGCTGGCTGTAACTCAAGCATTTAACAGGTCCAAGCCAGATTTCCTTCTTACTAGGTCTTCAAAATGATATGTATAGGACCCATTCAATTTCCAGAGGGCTTTGTTTAAGCAGAATGTTGCTACAGCTGTAGATAAGCATGACAGGCTGAAAGTTGGCAGCAGGTTTTTAATTTTATGAAACAGACTAAAATTAAAATACAAAGATATTCATACCAAGCAGTATGAAAAAAGAGGAATGGAAAGCGAGCAGGGTATTTTTCAATCTCAGAGGAAATGATGACGAGCTTCAGTTTCAAGCATTCTCTCAGGGTCTGAAAAATATGTTTCCAAGGCTGTTCTAACAGACTATTTCCCTGGCTAATGTAGCTATGGAGAGACATGATTTGAATGTGGAAATAGTAAACGGATGTGCCAGCTAACTACCTCCCACTCATACCCTTGTATATCATTGCAAATCTCTATGGTTTTTATCTGCCTACTGCCCCTCCTTTCCAGTCCGCCCCCTTTTAAAAGCCTGATAATAAAAGGCTGCTATCCAGAATCGGTCAACCAAGGTTAAAGCCTGTGTACTGCAAATAATTCAGCAAACACTTCCTATGGGGAGGTGCGGATTGGGAAACAAGATGAGCTGGACTGCTATTAATCCCTACACAGAATCCAAGGGTGATGTATTTGATATACTACCTTCCTGCAGTACAACCAAAGTGGTTTACATATTATATACATGTAATTTTCTCTGTCTCTAGTGGGCTCATAATTACAGCTTTTTGTACTTGGGTTAAGTAACTTGTTCAGGGTTACAAGGTGCTGCAGTGGGAATCAATCCTGCTTCTGCTGGTTCTTAATCCACTGCACAAACCATTATAATATTCCTCCACTGCCTATGCCCTATGGAGGCAAGTCTATAACAGGACACCTCCATTTAGACACCCTAAGTGCAAATGGTATTTTGGGGCTTATTATATATCAGAACCTAGGCATTTAGGTTCTACAATAGAGTAATAGTTTAACCAGTTATTGGCACATTTAACATTTAGGTGCCACACTTACAGATTGCGGGGCTGATATTCAGACCTTGTGGGGAGCCCGGCTAACTCCCACAGTTAGCGGTCAGCCCAGATATTCAATGCCAGGCCATTTCCAGTGAATGGCATTGAAAATCTGGTTTATTTTTAGCCGGTTTAAAGTTAATCGGCTATGTGGATATTTGAAGATAGCCGGCTAACATTAAATCAGCAAATGATATACCAGCTATTTAAGCGGCAAGATGTGGCTGCTTACAATAGCCAGACGTGAATTGAATATTCGAGGATAGCCAGCTATCAATCACCCAATATAGCCAGTGATCTCCTATGTGCTAACTGGGGATATTCAACAGAGGATGACTGGCTTTCCCCCATTGAATATCACCGGATATCCCGTTATGTGTCATTTAACCGGTCAGGTGCCGTATTCTGTAAGTTGCATTCGGTTAATTGGAGTCCTGCCCATGTCCCACCTATGATGTTTCTCTATATATACCCCCTTGATTTTTAAGTGTTATATAAGGGACTCTTTTACTAAGCTGTGGGAAATAGTGGCCATAGACCATCCTTGTGTGAGTTTTTTTCTGTGAGCTAAGGCCATTTTTGCTGCAGCCATAATGGGGGAGACTCTATATATGACGCCTAAAAAAATCCATGTAAAAAACATTTCTGCCTAAGCGTATTCTACAAGTGGTGCCTAGATTTAGGCATGGTATATAGAATGCACTTAGAGGCAGATGCACTAAAGCTAAATGAGCCTTTAATGACCCTCCAACGAGGAAAATTTGATCCGTTGCATGCATCAAAGGGATTTTACCGAGGAAGCCAGCAGCTAACGAAAACGGAATGGAGATGAGCAATTAGTGTGAAAACCCCATTGAAACGACATGCACTAACCTTTTCCGATTGCTTTTACGCAGGAAAAAGGCAGGAAATCTAACGAGAGGTCTGGACCTCTCGTTAGGACAGCTCTGTGCCAGGAAAAATCATTAAGTGAAAAAATAAACAAACTTTGAGCCAATCCCAGCGCATTAGCAGAGCTAAAAGCGCTGTGATTGGTCCAAAGGACGTCAGAAAACACATCAAATAAAAAAAATTAAAAAAGGATCGGGAGGGGGCAAGGGCGCTCATCAGGAGCGTCCTGTATGGATGGCCTTGCCCCCCCCCCGCTGCTCCCCACTTTCCGCCGCTCCCCCCCCCCCGAAAAAGCAAAATGCTAGCTGCCCCGGTCCCCCTCCCTTCCTGTTCCTGTGTTCTGCAGAGCTAACTCCGCCTCCCGTCATTCTTTCGCCCCGTGCCCCGCCCCGCTGCCCCCCCTGAGGTCGACTACGCCGCTCCCCCCCTCCACCGAGACCCCCCTCCCTATTAACGACCTGAGCAGCGCCTCTCACCTCTTTCAGAAGCGCTGCTCGGGCAGGAAGATCTATTGTGTTGGTTGTAGAGTCTCCATGACGTCTCTTCTTCCCTGGCCCAGGCCCCGCCTCCTTCTGACGTCAGTAGGAGGCGGGGCCTAGGCCAGGGAAGCAGAGACTTCATGGAGACTCTACAACCAACACAATAGATCTTCCTGCCCGTGCAGCGCTTCTGAAAGAGGTGAGAGGTGCTGCTCGGGTCGTTAATAGGAAGGGGGGTCTCGGTGGAGGGGGGGAGCGGCGTAGTCGACCTCAGGGGGGGCAGCGGGGGCGGGGCACGGGGCGAAAGAATGACGGGAGGCGGAGTTAGCTCTGCAGAACACAGGAACAGGAAGGGAGGGGGACCGGGGCAGCCAGCTAGCATTTTGCTTTTTCGGGGGGGGGGGGGAGCGGCGGAAAGTGGGGAGCAGCGGGGGGGGGGGTGGCGCAAGGCCGTCCATACAGGACGCTCCTGATGAGCGCCCTTGCCCCCTCCCGATCCTTTGTTTTTGGATTTTGCTGACCGGGGGTAGCCACGTGTATGTGTTGTGGCTTTTTTTTTGTTTGTTTTTACGTTTGCAGCATGCGCAGAGCAGCCAGCAAAACGCTTGGCTGCTCTGCGCATGATTTAGGGGCCGATTACCAATGTGTATTGTGATTCTTTGATACATTGTACGTTTGAATACCGATCTGAGCATGTGTGACTTTTTTTTTTGGTGCATTCTTCGTTTTTTAAAAATCGTTAGGGACTTTAACGATTTTGATTTTTTTACGTTTGGTTGCTGCATCTGCCCCTTAGTCGATATCCCAGCACCTAAAACTACATGCCTCCGTTTACACCAATGTAAATATTGCGTAAATCCCAGTGCATAGATTTAGGCACACAGGGCCATATTCTATAACTACATGCATAAATTTCAGAACACCCATGAAACGCCCATAATCACTCCTCTTTTTGCCTGCATGCATTAGAAGTTAGACACACTGCATTACAGAATACGCTCAGCGAGTTGTGCGTGTAAATTCTAATTATTGCCAATTAGTGCTCATTATGGCTTGTTAAGTGCTGTTATCAATGCTAATTAGCTTGTTAAACCAATTAAATTCCATGCATTGTTTTAGAATGCACTTGGATTCCGGTGCAGATCTCTAGGCACAATATTTAGAATCTGAGGGAATATGGACAAATTTCCAGTTTTTCTATTAATGGCCATGTGCTAATATTGTTATTTGTGTGCAGACATTAAAACAAATTACCATGTGAGCATTTACTGCCACCCATTTTGTAGGTGATAAGGACTTACACAGTAATCCTGCACTGACCAGTTAGCGCACGGTAATATAGCTGAGCTAACTGACTCTCACAGGAATGCCCCTTGACATGCCCCCTCCCAAAAATATAAAAATATTTTGGTGCATGGATTAGCACACATTAAATTGGCACCTGAGTGCATCCCGCAGTGTGCCATTTTAAGCTGCATTAAGCAAGTGTTAGCGTCTAATGCAGCTTAGTAAAATGGCACCTAAGTTAAGTGAGTATTTACAGAACAGCACTTAGGGATCCTTTTAGAAAGGCATGCTGAAAAATGGCCCATGGTAGTGTAGGCGTGGGTTTTGGGCGCCCACAGAAGGCCTTCTTTTTTTTTGCTGAAAATGGACGTGCGGCAAAATCAAAATTGTCACGCATCCATTTTGGGTCTGAGATCTTACTACCAGCCATAGACCTAGCGGTAAAGAATTTGGGTGGTAATGACCTATGCGCATCAGATGCCACTTGGCATGCATTCGCCACGCGTGCCAGAAAATAAAAATATTTTTCAGAAGCGCCTAGTGAACATGTACCAAAATTGAAATTACTGCAAGACCCATGCGGTAACCAGGCGGTAACTCCAATTTGGCGCGTGTTGTGCTTTCGTAGGTGCCTACAAGGCTTAGTAAAAGGGGCCCTTAGTGCCATATAGGCATGTACAAGCGAGGAAACAGTGGTGATGATCAATTTAGGAGACAAAACAGCCAGAGAATCTAAATCAGTAAAATCCAAAGTTTATTAGAGAAAGTATGTGAAAGACCTGACATGGTCTTGTTTCAGCATGTGTTGCCAGTGTCAGAGGTCTGTCCTAATCAGCAATGGTACATATATGCCAGGTTCAAATCAAAAGACAGATTGAGGCTTCCCTTCTTTAAAGGTAAGGATAGACCCCTGACGCACATACATAAGTGCACACATACCACCTATATGCTAATATTCTAAACATTTACACTTGCAATGGGTGTGTAAAAGTAGGCAGCTAGTTTATAGACTTACCCTTTAGGAGAATCGTTTTATAACAGGTCATCTATGTGTGAAGGCCAATTAGGCACCTATTTCCAACTGAAAGACACATGGATGGGGCATTTTCAAAAAGCAGAATTCTTATGAAAGTGGCCACACAGCTATCCGCACAGAACAGAGGAGTAGCTTAGTGGTTACAGCAATGGACAGTAGCCAAAAGGGTACAGGTTCAAATCCCACTGTAACTTTTTTTTTTTCTTTTTTGTAAATGTGATCCTTCCAGGAACAGAAAAATACCTACTGTACCTGAATGTGCACCACTTAAATAGTCTTCAGGCTTGGGGGTGTTGTATCTTCAGGTACAGTAAGTATTTTTCTGTCTGTGCATTTATATTCATACAATGCCAATTACTGTTTCCTGGACACAAAGAAGGAGCTTGCTCAATACTGAGTGTGCTCAGCAACCACTGGCACCCACTGAGCCAAGACAGGCATATATGGCAGCTAACTGCCAGTTTGAAACTGGCAATTGCACGAGTGATTGAATTAGGCTTATCTCTGTTGTATTTAAAACCACCTGAACTTAAAAAAAAAGTTTTTCACTCCTCTTTTTTTTTTTAATAGTTCAGGTGGTAATTTGTTTCAGTGTCTGCACACAAATAGCAATATTAGCATATGGATTTTTTTCACTCTGCAAAATAATTGGCTCTTCCAGGGCATCCAGTTTTGTAAAATTCAATACTTGTATGCAGGTGCTGGTACTTACACATGCAGGCTGTAAAATCCTCACATATGTAAGTGGTGGTATTCAGATGTTCAAAACCCCTTAACAAGGCATTCACTGGCTCACACTCATACAATTCATACTTAAAATGATAACAAAATCACTCAAAGCTTGTGGCAAAAACTGGCAACAGCTTTTATTACATAACTTCAGAAATTCAAAATACAATTTCCATTTTTTAGCCATCTCCATATCATAAATAACATCATATAATAAGATACCCCACATGAGTACGCACTAACCTATTAATACTATGATGCCCCCCGAGCATAACCTGTGGTATCGCCAAGCCATGCTCACTCAAAAATCCATCTATGGCAGTGTCACACATGGATCTGACCCACCCCACTCCCCCACTATTTTCCCAAAGGTCTCTGCCCCAGAATTCTTTAATTAGGATGGCTGTACTACTCCGCTGCTACAAACATTTCCTCCAAATCCTAAACTACCCTCCTCAAGAATGGAAACCACGAAATGGACTCCTCCAAAGCAACCTCCTACGACAACACCAGGAATGCTGGAAAGTGTGGGAGGGTTGAACGTGCCTCACCAACCTCCCCTCAAATTAAAACTTCTCTTTCCCGCCGAAACCTCATCATCTCAACACACTCCTACCATTCCCTCATTGGTTTCCTGGCACAAGTCCAATAACCTATCTGCTTCCTAAACATCCTAACCTTTGTCGTTCTCTGCCTATATTATTTACCTAATCCCATCAACCTAACTTACTACCTTTCTCTCCCTCAGGTCCAATTTCCAGCCTTAAAATTCCCAACCCAATGAATGATCATCCATTAAGCCTTGTTATGACACCCCGTCATATTTCCAGGGTGTTTAGCATACTGTGATGATGCCTTTTAATACATTTCTTATTAAAATGACTGCTCCCCTGGACATTCTAACACATGGCCATGTATTTTTCACCATTCTTACAGGTATTTTGTGAAAAACTCTGTATTCAGTAATTGTGTAAAATACTGTGTGTGTGTGGGGGGGGGGGGGGGGAGGGGGGTGTACACATCCCAACCTGGGTTTTCCAATTCTTATCTACACAATCTTTCTAAAACCAGGATTCACATGTGAAATATTTGTTTAGAAACATTTTCATATCTTTACATTAAAGGACATCTCCATTTATAAGGGTGGACGATATGCTAGAATATGGGTGCCATAAATTATGATCCTTTCCATAAATCAAATGAAGTGTTTAGTATTACCTGTTTGATGTGGACTGTATTTTAGATCAAATAAAGAATAAACTTGTCAAACATGGGAGTACATTTATTCAACAGACCTCACAATCTATTATTTATTGCTGTTGAGAGCAATTGCATCTATTTTGGGCTCAGCATCCTAACATATTTCTTGTGCAATCCAGTCTAAGACCTCCTATGATAATAAACCAAGGGAAATAGGTTTCCAATTTAAATTATTTTAAAAAAATGAGTGTGCTGAGCTCAAACAGATGTAACCATTCTCAACAGTGATGACTAAAAAGCATTTCCTAAATGATATCAAAGCAAACTTTCTCTTTATCACAAAGTAGTAAATTGCTACTTGAAAAGAAGACTTTTTGAACATTACAGATTGCATAATTTCTTGCAGGTAGGGGATATGCTTAACTGATCCAATTTTGATCTATCTAGGCATGTTTAGTCACATACTGTTACACCTGTTCAAATCTTATTTTTTAGTGAATAGACCACATCTACAGTAATCTTTCTTTGTACATGCTCAGTTCACCTTTGTCCGTAGGGATGCACGTGTGAACAGTTTTTCAGTTCATTGTCCATTTTTGGATCGTGGTTTTAAAAATTATTTATGTACTTTTTCAGTTTATATGAAAAATTAATGCATCTAAAATTTGATTAACGTATTTAAAAATGTTTTTAACACATGTAACTCAACTTTATCCATATTTATTTGGATTTTTTTTTTTTGGGGGGGGGGGAGATTCTATAAATCAGTGGCATAGCTATGTGGGGTCTGAGGGGGCCTGGGCCCCGTAGATTTGGCCCTGGCCCCCTCCCGACGATCCCCTTGAACCTCCCCTCCCACCACCAACCCTCCCCCGCCGCTTCAAATACCTTGTTGTTTGCTGGCCCCGCCAGCCGAGAAACTAGTTCTTCAGCGCCGGAGTAGTGCCTTCATTCAATGCAGTTCCTGGGGTGATCAGCTGTTTCTGACGCCGTACGTCACGTATGGCGTCAGAAACAGCTGATCACGCCAGGAACTGCATTGAATGAAGGCGCTACTCCGGCGCCGAAGAACTAGATTCTCTTTGGCGGGGCTAGCAAACAACAAGGTATTTGAAGCGGCGGGGCGGGTGGCGACGGCAGGGGAGGGTTGGTGGCGGGAGGGGGGTTCAAGGGGATCGTCGGGGAGGGTTCAATGTGGCGTCATCATCGGCTGGGGGGGCAGCGGCGGGAGGGGGGGCGTTAAGTGCTCCCCCCACACATGGTCACAAGGTATGAGCAATCTTACCACATGGTCATGACTATTTTCAGCATTTTTTACCCAGTGCAATAAAAAGGGTTGCAACACGCAGCAAAAATATCCCCCTGCATCTAGCATAGGGCCCTTTTTTACCGCAGCTTGGTAAAAGGACCCCTTAGTTCAGATCTCATGACTAGCTTTGTGTGCGGCACTTATGTCTGCTGAAACCTGGTGTAAATGCTGGCACACAACTAATGGCAGTTAGGTGTGTAAATGACTGTATTCTATAACATTGTGCCTAATTTCTGGGAACGCCGCTGACCTGCCCATGCTCCTCCCATGGCCATGCCTGCTTTTGAGTTGAGTGCTATATAATTTGGGTACCAATTTTATAAAATACGGCACAAGACAGACCTGCATGTAAAACCAAATGACTTCCAATTAACAACAACTATTGATTGTTAATTACTCTAAGTACGGAACTGGCATCCATGCCCAACTTTGGGCAACTTATATAGAATCCAATGGGAATGAGAGGGTAATTCTATGGCAGTGTCCTTACATATAAATGCCTAGAGGGTGCCTGATAAGGGCATATTATATAAAGAAAAGTAGGCACCTATTTTCCATTATAGAATAACTGGGTTTATATATGTGTTTGTGCTTAGATGCGAGCACTTATGCCTGCTATAGAACTAATTCAACTGCTGAAACCTAAATGCTGGAGATACACACATATAAGTTATAGTATTCTATAAGTTAAGGGGCCCTTTTACTAAGCTGCAGTAAAAAGTGGCCTGCAGTAGTCTGAATGCGTGAAATTGGTGCACGCTGGGCCATTTTTTACTGCGGCTTGGAAAAGGGCTTTTTATAGTTGGGCGGTAAATTGCCAAGCACCAAAATTAAAAGTAACACGTGGATATTTACTGCCTGAACCCTTACCACCACCTATTGACCTAGTAGTAAGGGCTCACGCGCTACTCGTGCAGTAATCAGTCAGCGCGCGCCAATGTGGCTGCACTGCCAATTAGCACCAGGAACACCCCCCATGGTAGAAAATAGAAAAAATAGTTTGTATCTTGGGAAACGGCACTTGTCAACTTCAAAGTTACTGCTGGGTGCCCGCGCTAGCCCGGCGTTAGTGTTGCTTTGGTGCTCGCTACCCACTCGTTAGCCCTACTGCATCTTAGGGCCCCTAATTGCCTATGATTCTTATGCATTCTCCACCATGTATACACGCCAGTCTGTCAGTGCTTACGTGCATTTGTATATGCCAGTTTTCCAATCATTTATATGCATAATCAGTGCATTAAGTTTAGCACCTTATTTATAGAATTACTTCTGTAAAGGACAATACTATAACTTAAGCATTGACAGGTATGCACATAAATGTTTAGAATACTAGCTATGTACACACATGCCTGCATAAGTGCTAGCTGGAAACCTAAGCTCTATTCTGCAAACACACAACTATCTTGCATAGCTTTTATTTGCAAGGGGGCACACACATGGGCAGAGCATGGGCAGGACATAGCCATACACATGCAACTTAAAATTGAAAGTTACACAGGTCCCTGCCCTTTAGGTACGTATAATTGTGCCAGCTCTATGACTGGTGTAATTGCAGGCACCTAAATGTTAGACACACTCCGGCCGATATTCAGCTCAAGTTAACCGGCAGCTGACCATTTAATTCACTTGTTGGCGGCTAACAGATCATGTTCATCTGCACTTTACCGATTATTTTCTCTGAAAATGACCGGTTAGCACTGAAGTGCATTGGCATTCTGGAGGTGTTTTAGGGGGTGGAGTCTGGTTAGCTCCCCATTTTCAAAGCCAACCAGCCAGTGTTAATGCATAAATATGACCACATAAATACATTAGCTGTCCTATCTTTACGCATTAACGCATAGCTGTTTAGCTCTGAATATTGAGTTAACCAGGCATGTGCTAGCTGGCTTAAAAAAAAAAACAGATATTCAATGCCAGTGGCCGGATGTGGCCCAGCATTGAATATCCAGGTTTAACATAAGCAGCAGATATCAACAGTGCTGCCCGCAAATATCCTGGGACTTGATATCAGGTTATGCAAGTATTCTACAACATAAGCTAGGCACCTAGAATAGGATAGGTTGTTACTGCTTAGCCTTGGGGCACCTAAATGGCTACACACACATAGAATTGCCCCTACCCCCCTTGTTCTATAATCTTAGCTCATTAATTTTATAGATTACTGGCACTTACATACATACATGATTGTTACAGTTACATATTTAAGTGGTAGTTGGGTTCTAAATAGTATTCTATAAATTTAACATGCAACTTGATTAGTATATGAATGCAAGGGGGCATGCACAGAGAGAGGTATGTGGACAGGCCATGGGCAGGTCCCACATTTATCTACTTAACTTACAGAATAATATAAGCTACATGCTAAGGTGACACATGTACAGTAAGAGGGAAATTATATAAACCATGCTTTAACATGGGTACTGTAAAGATCGGCACTGAGTTATTCTATAAAGGGAATGCACCCTCTATAGAATAACGTTTAGCACCGGTTCCCACACCCAACTCTGAGCACCAGACTTATGCCTGCTGAAATTTGTTGTAAATCCTGGTGCACAAGGTGAGCGTAGAAGTCCTATATTCTATAATACTATACAATGATTTGGAAGGCCCATGATCCACCCTTGCCCTTCCCATGGCCATTCTCCCTTTTGGGTTGCACACCATGGGATTTAGGTGTCAAACGTTATAGAATAGCACAAATTCAGAAGCACACACAAATCTTTATTGGTGCTAATTATCATCAATAATTGATTGTAAGTATCCAATTGTCGATGGTTAATAGCCAGTGCCGTAGCGAGGGCGGCTGACACCCGGGGCAGTTCGCCGCTGCGCACCCCTCCCGGGTGCAGCACGGCACACCCCCTCTCAGCGCACGCATGCACACACACCCCCGGAGCGTCCCCCCCCCCCCGAGCGCATTCTTACCAAAGGGGACGGGCGGGAGGGCCGCTCCGCCCCGAGTGCACGTCGCTGGGAACTGCATCGGCTCCGCTGGTTCCCTGCTCTCTCTCTGCCCTGGAACAGGAAGTAACCTGTTCCAGGGCAGAGAGAGCAGTGAACCAACGGAGCTGACACCCCCCCCCAGCGGCGTGCACCCAGGGCGGACTGCCCCACCGCCCCCCCTTCCTACGCCACTGTTAATAGCTCATTAGCCAATTAAGTTGCACCTGCATCCCAGAAGGTCACCCAAATGTGGGCACCATATGTAGAATCTGTGGGTAACTGCACACATTAAATAAGTTGGTGTGCCTAAATGTTGACACATAAATGTCAACTTATGCCAGTAATCTATAGCAGAATTTAGGTGCCCAGATGCTGTTATAGAATTAGTGCTCAGCATGCTGCATCTTGGTTCCTAACTTTTGGCATGCTCAATTTCATTAAAACCGAGCATGTACGTGGGGAGGGGGGAATGAAGCAGATCAGGCAGCACAGTGGCAAAAATTGCTGGAGGAAGACTTCTCGAGGAAGGCTTCGGGACCCCTGCCAGCCAAACAAGTAGACTGGGGGGGGGGGGGACCTAAATCCCCCCAAGGCCCCCTGTGGCTATGCCTCTGGCAGTGAGACACTTTCCATGCTGTGGTGGTGTTTGCCGGGGAGGGGGTGAGGAGTTGTGCTGGGAGAAGGGGTGTATGTGCTGGGGGAGGGTAGGGTGGTGGTGGGAAAATAGAATAAGATAGGGTGAGAACAAATAAACTAACTACTGGAAATTGGTCTGTATGAGGTTGTTGTCTGGTATGGACCCCGGTTGGTGGTTACCTGGTGAGCTCTGTGGGGGGGGGGGGGGGGGGGGTCATCATCCTCTTGTTCTGCCTGCTGCCACTGTGTGTCCTCTGGCAGGGGCTTTCTTCTTTGCAGTGTGAAGTTGTGCAGCACTTAGCAGGCCATGAATATCTTGGTGACCTTTTCTGGGCTACAGAGGAGCTCCCCTCTGGAACAGTCCAGACATCTGAATCTGTTTTTCATTTGGCCAAAAGTCCACTCAGTAAAGGTGCAGGTGTTCTGTGTCTCTTGTTATATTCCTCTTCCACCTTATTTTGGGGGTGGACAATGGAAGTCATAAGCCAGGTTTGTTTGTATGTGGACTTGTGGAGTGTATGTCATGGGTGCGGTTTCTGGGGGTATCTCAAGGGAGGCAGGTTGGTGATGAAAGAGGGGGAATGGGTATAGGGGTTAGGAATCCCAGTACTACTTACTTAGGAGCCAGCCACCAGTGATCTCCCCTTGGTCATACCAGCAGTAGATTTCAGAATGCTCCAGTATATATGCATTGTAGGTAGACTCCCTGGTACTGAGCACATACATCCACAACCTCCCCCTGGGCATCACACATGACCTGCATGATCATGGAGTGATATGATTTTCTGTTTCTATAGGTCTCCTTATATGCCTGGGGGTGGGGGTCTGAGTTCAACGAGTGTGCAGTTGATGACACCAGTGACTTAGGGGAAGCGGCCTATGGCATAGAACTGAGCTATGTTGTTCTGGACGGCCTGGGTGGTAGTGAGGAAGGTAATATAATGTGGCTGCTTGCAGCTTTCAGTTCTGTCCCTTGTCTGTCTGAGAGTCCTAGAGGCATATTTTCAAAGCACTTAGCCTTCCAAAGTTCCATAGGTTTCTATGGAACTTTGGAAGGCTAAGTGCTTTGAAAATATGCCTCTTAGTCTACTATTCTGCCTAGCCTCCCTGTGTGTTCTAGTCCCTGTGTGTATCTAGTTGGTATCCAGTTCCTGCCCTGTCCGGTAAGTCCTGCTGGCCACCTGCACCCAGGGGTTCAACTCCTGAGGAACGGTGGTCAAGTGCAGGTGAAGTCTAGCTGTCCCTGTCAGAGTTCTGCCTTGTCTCTGGTGTGGGGTGGTTTTGCCTGCTGCTGCCACTCCTCGGCAGTGGCCCAAGGGCTCACGATCCTAGTTCCTGCTTTGGAAAGCATGACAGAATGCAAAGGCCATGAGCTCGGCACAATCACCCTACCTGCTGGGTCTCCGGCCTATGACTTTTTCCTTTGTTGGCACTCCGGGGTTCTGGCCGAGGGCAGCTCCTAGTTCCAGTTCGGATTCTGGTCTCGACTCAGTTTCTGACCTTTATTGTGGGATAACGCTCCAGGATTACCGTGATAGACTTTGTTCTGATCCGGCCTTGAAAAATACTCCTGAAGCTGCTGCTGAGAGGGAACACCTCGGGGGGCTTGGTTTCCGTATAAACCCAGTTTCCACCAATGATCCTAAGACCTCGCTCTTCAAGTATCGCAACCTACTTATTTCCGATCCAGGCTTGCGAGATACTCCGGAAGCTACCGTTGAAAGAATACGTCTTAGAAGTCCCGAGTTTTTGGCTTGCCTGCTGCCTTTTTGGAGGCCCGGTTCAGCTTCTGTTCTGAGTCTCAGCCGAGACCCTGGGCCCAAGCCGAGTTTGAGTTCCAGCCAAGATGATGCTGAGTCCACTCCGAGTTTGAAGTCCAGCCAAGATGATGTTGAGTCCAAGCCGAGTTCCAGTTCCGGCCAAGATGCTGAGTCCAAGCCGAGTTCCAGTTCCGGCCAAGATGCTGAGTCCCAGCCAAGTTCCAGGTCCAGCCAAGATGCTGAGTCCGGTCTGAGTTCCAGTTCCAGTCAAGATGCTGAGTCCAAGCTGAGTTCCAGGTCCGGCCCAGATGCGGATGCTAGTCCAAATTCCAGTCCAGCTAACCATGGTCCTGTTTTGAAGCTCCTCCGTAGGTTTCACCATTGTTACCCATGGAAACCTGAAAGCTCCAGTGGGGACATGGGAGCCTTGAGGGGGAGGTACTGTCACGTCTATGGTTGTGACCCCTGTCCGGCTTACCTTATTTCTGGCGGTCAGCTTCTAAGCTGGCTTCTGACTGGTCTTTCTAAGTTAGCTCTGTCTCTGTTTCTATGTGCTGGCTACTTCCAGCATGGCTCTGATTTCTCCACTACACTGCACCTGTGTGTGTTAAACCTCTCTGTGCTTCAGTATGCTTTCTGCCTGTGTGTTGGTTTGTGCTCCCCTCACCCTCTGGTGGCCAGAACCGGTGGCTGCCATAGACTGTCTTGCTGTCCCTACCCGTTCCAGGCTTCAGCTCAGTCCGGTCCGAATCTTCCAGGCTGCCAGACTTGTCTTTCTTGTTTGTGCCTGCACAGCACCCGTAGCTGCCTGGTGATTGCTGCAGCTGAGTCTCAGCTGCTGCTGGGCTTATTAGCCATTTGGAACCTCTCTGCTTTGCCTTTGCATCTCCTAAGGCCCTGGTTTGTTGGTGCTTGTTGCACTTCTGCCTAGTCCAGTTTATAGTCTGTGTTCTTGCCTGATTCTAATTTAGTCTTTGTGTAGCTTCTTGTTCTGTATTTCTTATTGCCAGTCTTGTTTCTTGTTTGTTTGTATGTCTTTGTCTAGTTCTTGGTTGCCTGTGTTTCTTGTTCAGTGGCTGCCTGGCAGCTTTCAGTTCTGTCTCTTGTCTATCAGTGTTTGCTCCCTGTTTCAGTGGCTGCTTACAGCTTTCAGTTCTGTCCCTTGTCTGTCTGAGAGTCCTATTCTAGTATTCTGCCTAGCCTCCCTGTGTGTTCTAGTCCCTGTGAGTATCTAGTTAGTATCCAGTTCCTGCCCTGTCCGGTAAGTCCTGCCGCCAACCTGCACCCAGGAGCTCAACTGCTGAGGAACGGTGGTCAAGAGCAGGTGAAGTCTAGCTGTCCCTGTCAGAGTTCTGCCTTGTCTCTGGTGTGGGGTGGTTTTGCCTGCCACTGCCGCTCCTCGGCAGTGGCCCAAGGGCTCACAATCCTAGTTCCTGCTTTGGAAAGCGTGACTCCACAATAGCATTCATCACATCCATGACTGACATGCAGGTGTCCCACAACCACAGGTGCAGCCCATTAACCCCAGTAATACTGTGCACTCCTCCATCTACTGCACCCAGGGAGACCCAGAACTCAGTCTCCCAGCATCAATAAACAGTGCTCACACAAACAACACTAACACACAGGACAGTGTGTCGCTGCACCAGAACACAATTCTCACAAAAACAGCAGCAACACAAAGCACGGTGACATACTTTTTTGTTGTCAAAAAAAAAAAAAAAGGGGGTTGACAAAAAGAGGAACAATGAGTAGAAGACAAGCAAGTAGGGGGTTTGAGTGAGAGGTGGGGACAATGAGGGTTTTGTGGGGAAAAGGGGTGGGATACAGAGCAAAGGACAGGTGTGGGAGCTGGCAGATGTGGGCAAGGACATGAGGAGGTGAGACACAGGAGGCAAGGCAGGAAATGTGAGGGTCAAAAGGTTAAGACAGGGTCAAACAAAGGTAACAGCCCAGTCAGCAAGTCCATTCTTTTTCACAAACCAACAATTCCACCTCTCCACTCTCAAACTCAGCAAAATCACGAATGGGTCCAATGAAAGTTTGGACTTGAGCTAGTCACTTTTAATGCAGGTCTAATTCACAACGTTTTTCTTTCTTACACAAAAGGAAATCGTTTTGCTATCCATTATCGCAAAAAAAATGTACATCATGTAACACCGCCCATCTCATACCATGACATACCCCCAAAATGGCCACTCTCAAAATGTTTTTCTCTTGGCAAATAACAGACTTATGCGGGGGGTTTTTTTGTTTGTTTCATTATATATTTTAAACATACTTGTGTGAGAAGCATGTCTATCAGTCCCTTGTGCCATTTTCTGCATGTTTTTTTTTTTTTGAAAATGAGCCCCTTCTTGTCAGATGTTTAATGAAGATTTGAATATATCAGTTGTTGACAAAGCTTGATGAATACTGAATTTAGAACTGCTCTTTTTTTTTTTAGTTATTGCATAAAGAGCCTTGTATTACAAGAAAAAGCAGTCACTGCATGCATCCCAAAAAAGTGATGTACACAAGATTTTGAAACCACATTAGCCTCATAGTCATCTGAAGAAAGCAATTTGGTTTTATAAGTTCATGGCCATCATTGCTTTCTGATATTGCTGATGGCGATTTGTCGCAGCCTGCATAAAATTCAGTTTTTTCTCAGCCTATTACAGAACATTGTCTCTTAAGAACGCTTTCAGTATCTGAACTAAAGAAAACCAAAGCAAACTGCATCTTCAGATATTGCTCTGTGCAGCAAGTGAACTAATTTAATTGTGTTAATTACACTAATTGAAATATTATTGCACTCGCAGCCTATTTCAAGCTAGAAAAATCCCTTTATGCATTTTTAACATTGAGCACAAAACACTTTTTACTTGAACAAAACAAAATAAACCAAGCAAACTGTGGAATACCTGTTTATCCTGATTGATGAGCAGATCGCAAGAAGCACGAATATTACCTCGAACAAGAGTAGATCAGACTGCAATTCAAAACTAAAAGGGCAAGAGAGTGTCATTACATTACAATTAACATAATTGCATTTTTCTCTTGCCTGAAAAGAAAAAAAAAACATAGGAAAGAGCTGGTTGGCATTTCTGTGGTAAGTCAGAGCTATTATGAGTTAGTATACCCCATCACACATGAGCAGAAAATTACAGATTCTTGGAGTTCCCCCATAAATAATCACTACTATAGCCTAGCTTCCTCTGGGGCTGGCACTTTAATGCTGCAATGCTAATATTAACAGTAATAAAAAAATAATTAATCATTTGTTTTTAGATTGTACTTTCCATGTAAATGGAATTTCTATGTGATTTATGAGGATAATAATTCAAGAGCTTTCATAAGAATACAAACTCAGTAGAGTAGCATAATTTACTCTGATACCAATAAAGGAATATGAAATGGTTCACTTCAACATTTTTGAGTATTTATCAGAAAGCATTTTCCACAATATTTCCATGTCTGCCAATATATGCCTGTTCTCTACATATCAAAAGGGAGAAGAAATATATTATATTTTACTTGATTAAAATGTCCCTGGAAAGAGATCAAGTGTCACATAAGAGTTGATGGCAAAGCGGGAGACTAGGACTCAGGAGTCATCTGCTCTGTCATTCATCCATTAATTGAAAGATGGGAGGAGTCCATAAACTATTATCCATTAATTAGTGTAGACTGCTAGCTCTATTTGTTTCAGTTTCTTATCACCGCACAATGATCAAATTTGAAAAAAAGCCACAGAGTTGCAACATTATCTGGCTATTTTTTAATTGCTTTTCTTTAGGAATACTTTCAACTAAACCTAATCAGCTAGGTCTTTGACTTAACATTCTCGTAAATCTAGGTGGACAAAATTTGACCAGCTACATCTAGGGCTGCCATTTTTATGGTCCAGGTTCCCTGCAAAGGCAGAAGCCCAAACTGGGAGAGCCACTGAAGCCACTTCTTTTCTGATTGGTTAAATTCCCCTCATCTTCTAAATTTAGGGAAGCAAATTTAGCAAATTGTGTGTGTGTGTGTTGGGGAGGGAGGGAGATGTTTTAGAAGCAAAAGTTTAACTAACTCCCAGGGTTAACTGCCTACATGTTTTGAAAACTGATCACATACTGTGAAGTGACCAAGCTACCCAATTCCAGTAGAAAGACTTTCTGGCCAGGCATTGTTTTGAGCTTAATCCTAATGTTTGTATCTATTGAAATCAGTTCAAAGTATCAAGAACTCCACCACCCACTTTTCAAAATCTACATGTGGCTGCAAAATATTGGGGTAAATACTGAGCTATATTTTCTAATTTATAACTATCACCAGCATTAACAAGAGGAGGTAAAATATTGAGGAGGAATAAGCCTCTGTACGTCAGTGGTCTGCATTTATCTTGCTTACAGACTCACAGGACAGCACTTCTTATTGGCGGAAAAAAAACCTCCAATCTAGTTCACTTTCCTCTTTTTGTTTTTCCAGTTTTATAAATGTTATCTTTTCAAACAAAATCAATAAATATAGCATATATCTTCAAGCATATTCACAAGATTAAAGGGAATAGCACTTATCTTTAGTTTGTCACCTGGATTACTTAGTGGATTCCACTTAATAAATTCCGACGGGGTCCCGTTTCGCCCCTCAATTATGTCAGGCTTTATCAAGGAGATCGATATATATTGCTTCCAACTAATCAACGAAGTGTGCTATACTCCCATTCCTAAGAAACAAAAATTGTCATTAAAATCCACGTAATATAATGGTTACAATCCTGGAATTTTTTATAGCGTATTAAGAGAAGAGATATTTCCTTTTCATCTTACTCCACCCAACGCCCTTGTAAATAACTTTATGAGACCTATCAAACAAATCTGGAGCTCTGTGGTTAATGATACTCATTCATCTCATATCTTCGAAAAAAAAAACAACCCATATAATAAGAAATGAAAATGCTTACTTGTGCAGTCACTGCGTCTTTCCTTTCATTTGAAATCAGTCCTGCAAGTTCAATAAACATCTAGAAATTCAGAACTGCCCTAAAATTTCCCTTCCTCTTGAAAGCTCTGATACTTTACAATATGGATGTTTAAGTAAAGAAGACTGGAAATAGCACTGTAATTTGTACCCACAGTTCACTCAGATACAGCGCAGACTGCCACAATGCTAAAAGATTTTGTGAGAATCTATGGGCATTCTGCAGGTATTTCATTGCTTTTGCCTCTGCATATCCACAGACTGCTTAGCAGAATCTGTATTGCACCTACCCACACATTGCGTCAGTTCTATCTTTGTCACACTACATGAAAATGTATAAAACTCATCCTGGTTTTTCTAAAGCTTTCAGGCTGATGTGACTGCAGTTTCATTATTCAGACCATCAAGCAAAAGTAATTTCTTTATAAAGAAGGGAATAAGATTGCTTTCCATGACACATGCCTCTGTATGCCCTGGATTTCATCCAGTCACATTGCTTGGGTTATAATCTGGAGAATGTTCACTTCATCAACTTCCCTGGTAGCTAGATGTGTGATTCAGAAATTCAGGTTTATAGTTTTGGTGGCAACGGTATATTTGTAGAGAATTACAGATCATTTATGTCTTTTCAGTGCCCTTGTGTGCCCTGTTTCAGACAACTCCATATGATTTACACTATACCTCAGGGGATGTCCCCATTGTCTCTGTCCTTTGTCTCAGATATATTACCCAATACCTTAATAATACAAAAAGGAAAAAAACATAACAATGAGAATCTCACAGTTCATTTGATTTGTTGGTTTAGAAGGTGTTACTAGATCCATACTGTGTTATTATTATTATTATTATTATTATTATTATTATTATTATTATTATCATTAAGGCTATACCTGAAAAACAGGGAAGGTGAGAAGATCAAGTATGAGGTCATAAAAATTAAAGTCAAAGCAAGGAGACATAGAGGGGCATAATTGAAAGGGACACCCAAGTTTTGCTGAGGACATCCTCGAAAAATGTCTCGGCGAAGGGGCAGGGAAACCTGTATTATCGGAACAAGATGAGTGTCCATCTTTTGTTTTGATAACACGGTCAGGGACACCCAAATCTTGACATTTAGGTTGTCCCTAGAGATGGTCGTCCCTAGACTTGGTCATTTCTAATTTTCAGCAATATTGGAAACTAAGGACGCCCATCTCAGAAATGACCAAACGCAAGCCCTTTGGTCATGGGAGGAGCCAGCATTTGTAGTGCACTGCTCCCCTTGACATGCCAGAACACCAACCGGGCACCCTAGGTGGCACTGCAGTGGACTTCAGAAATTGCTCCCAGGTACATAGCTCCCTTACCGTGTGTGCTGAGCCTCCCAACCTACCCCCCCCCCCCCAAAAAAAAACAAACAAACCACTATCCACAACTTTACAGCACTACCATAGTCCTTACGGTGAAGGGGGCACCTATATGTGGGTACAGTGGGTTTTGGAGGGCTCACATTTACCACCACAAGTGCAACAGGTAGGGGCGGGATGGACCTGGGTCCGCCTGCCTGACATGCACTGCACCCACTAAAACTGCTGCTGCGATGGACCTGAGTATGACATTTGAGGCTGGTACAAAATATTTTTTAAAATGTTTTTTGAGGGTGGGAAGGGATTAGTGACCACTGGAGGAGTAAGGAGAGGTCATGGAAGCGGTGCAAAGAAAAACTACGAGAATGGTATGGGATTTGTGTTGCAAGACGTATGAGGAGAGACTTGTTGACCTGAACATGTATACCCTGGAGGAAAGGCGAAACAGGGGTGATATGATACAGACGTTCAAATATTTGAAAAGTATTAATCCGCAAATGAACCTTTTCCAGAGATGGGAAGGCGGTAGAACTAAAGGATATGAAATGAGATTGAAGGGGTGCAGACTCAAGAAAAATGTACAGATTTGGATGTGCTGGAGTGGGATTTCAATGACAACTTCAGTAGTTGGACCACAATGCCAGTGCTGGGCAGATTACTATGGTCTGTGCCCTGAAAATGGAAAGGTCAAATCAAGAGCAAATATACATATGTAGTATCACATCATACCTTATGCTATGAGTTTATCTTGTTGGGCACACTGGATGTACTGTACAGCTTGTTATCTGCCATCATCTACTATGCTATGGTACTGTCTTCCGCAAACATGGACCGCAGCTAATGAAAACTGAAGCCAAAAGCCACAATGTGTTTACAGTGGCTGACATTTGTACTACACTTGGAGTGATAGCTGATGTCATAACTCCACATAGAGGCTAATGACTAAGGAGCATATCACCCCCAATTTATAGACTTAAATTTCTGCAAAAATGTTGTATCAGCATTTATTTGGAGCACTCTTTATCATATAAACTATTGTGCAAGACCATGACAGCATTACTTGCAATCACAGTACAAAAAAAAAAGAATTGAAAGAGTGGCCCCCTTCCTAGGACAGCCTTACAAACCCTGGTGGTCTGGTGGTGTAATCAGGGTATGAGCGATCCTCCAGTCACGACACCCATTTTGAGAGCAGAGCCAGAATGGGCATGAGTAACTGGGGATTGCTCCTGCCCAACTATACTCTGAGACCACCAGGGATTGTAAGATAGGCCTAGGCAGGCCTATAGGTGGGGAGAGGCACTGAAGGAGGTCCCAGAGAAGGGGCAACTCATGTTTAGGGGGATGGGGGAGACAAGTGGGACCTCCTTCAGTGCCTCTCCCCACCTAAAGGCCTGCCTAGGCCTATCTTACAATCCCTGGTGGTCTCAGAGTATAGTTGGGGCAGGAGCAATCCCCAGTTACTCATGTCCATTCTGTGATACTTTATATGCATACCTGAGTTTGATTTGGTCTTGCCCTTCTCAGGGCACAGACCATAGAAGTCTACTCAGCACTGTTAAAGTTCCGGAGCTAACGTCGAAGCCCATTAAAATTTACACTCCAGCCCATCCCTATCTATTCAGTCACAATCAGGGCATAGACTGTAGAAGTCTGCCCAGCTCCCATTTTGTTTCCCAATTACTGGCGTTGCCACCCAATCTCCGCTAAGATTCTGCAGAACCATTCCTTCTAAACAGGATTCCTTTGTGTTTATCCCATGCATGTTTGAATTCCATTACCGTTTTCATCTCCGCCATCTCCCACGGGAGGGCATTCCACATATCCACCACCCTCTCCATGAAAAAATACTTCCTGACATTAGTCCTGAGTTTGCCCCCCTTCAACCTCAATTCATGTCCTCTAGTTCTAACACCTTCCTGTCTCCGAAAAAGGTTCATTTGTGGATTAATACCTTTCAAATATTTGAATGTCTGTATCATGTCACCCCTGTTTCTCCTTTCCTCTAAGGTATACACATTCAGGTCAGCAAGTCTTTCCTCATATGGTTTGCAGCACAAATCCCATACCATTTTTGTAGTTTTTCTTTGCACCACTTTCAGTCTTTTTACACATGTGCAGTGGTGTGCTGGAGCCGGCTCTCACCGGCTCTGCAGAGCCCGTTGTTAATTTTTGAACAATTTAGAGAGCCGGTTGTTCTGCTCTCAGCTAGGACTTGAATGGGGTTTATTTTTTCACAAATTGCAGCAGGAGGCTGGAGGCACACATGCCCAAACACACCAGCTGTCACCTGATATTGGTGCATGCGTGGTATGTGGCAACCCTGCCTCCTCGTGCTGCACTGCAGGCAAGAGGTTCGTCGCAGTTCCTAATTCTCTCTTCCCTGCTGCTGCCCTTCCCACTGACCCATGCATTGAACTTTGTTTCTTCCCTCCCGTATCCGCTCCCTCTCCCTGCCTCCCTCCTTCAACCTCTTCCCCCCCCCCCCTGCCGTTCTACTGGATCGGATCCTTACTTACTTACTTGCAGGCAGGCAAAGGACACTGTTGGGACCAAGGAGGCAGCTGATCTACTCCATGGTAAGAAAGGAAACCAATTTGTTTAAGCTTTGCTTTCACTCCCCCCCCCCCCCCCCCCCCCCCACAGCTGTCCTCTAGTGAACTCTCAAACCAAAGAAAGCAATCAAACCTGCATCTGCTGCATCCACATTCTTGTTTTTTTTTTTTTAATTGTTGGTCCATTTGTTACAAGTCTAAAGCTGTTTCAATTGGATAGGCAGTGCCTTAAAAGGTGGAGGACAAAAGGTTTTGTTTCGTTTTTTTTTTTTTTTTTACTTATTGGACAGATTTTATTTATTTGAAAGCTTCCCATATAATATAAATATCATGAAATAACAATTGAATATCACTAAAACATCTTTAAAAATTATTATAGCTGGTAGAAATAGCAATCTTAAACTTTGTATTTTGTGCTCATTTTTCTACATGAAAAAAAAAAATACACTGTCTGTATACAATACAGATGGCCAAATTTCAGTGAGGATAGCCTGTTTCCTGATGGGTTCATCTTAACTGTTGTTGTAATCTACCTTGGGAAGCCTTGTGTTATAAAGATGATGATGGAATATATTGAAATTAATTGGAAGTAGAATTAAACTCTCCTTTCATCGGGGCACATGGAATCAGATCTTAATCTGTTTTGTAGAAGTTTACCTTTTAGATACACAAATTGATTATTCTGTTTTGAACATGTTTCAGGGGCAAGTGGCTTTATTAGTCAAAATAAAAATATTTTGTTTCTTGCAGATTTCTTTTGTTTAAACATAAATGGGCCATAAGCCCCTAATGCAGCCCATTGGTTTTCTTATATTTTGTTCTTGTGATAAATTATACTGTGTCAAAACTGAAAACTCTTGTCTCTATCTGGTCGATAATAAAAGGAGCTCATTGTGAACACTATCCACCCTAAAAGGTTGTTTTGTGGCTGTACATGAAGAATTATGATATTGACTAAATACGTGTATGTGTGTGTCCCTAGTCCTGCATCCTAAGTTTATATAATCCTTTCAATAAATCGAGTTAATCTTTTAACTTATTAGTGGAGCATAACCGCAGAGTCATCGTATGGTCGCATCTTCAATATCGTAATACTAGTACCCATCTAAGGAACAGCCAGGTTATTTTGAGTTAGTCTTCACTTGCTTTCCTTGTGCCATCACTATCCAGCAGGTAGACAGTGTCTTAAAAGATGGAGGATAAAGGATTTTTTTTTTTTTTTACATTAAAAGAAGGTAAATTTGGATGTAAGGATTGTTTGAAAGCACGCTCTCTCCTCGGGTATAGCCAGCTCTGCAAATGTTTTTTTTTTGGCGGGGGCGCAGAGGTGGACAGAGGGAGGGACACAGAGGTAGGGGGGGGCGCAGAGGTGGACCAGAGAGAGAGCCTGTTGTTAAAAATTTACCAGCACACCACTGCACATGTAATACAGTTAGGTAAATCTAGCCTTTAGATGGGGATACACCTATTGTAAGTACAATCTACCTTGAAGTACCAACAAAAAGGCATGAATAAATATAAATAAATAAACATCAGCAATTTCAAATTCCCATTTTGAGCAACCCTTGCTGTGCCCTGTCAAACTCGAAATGTCTATAAAGGGATTGGAGGTAGCTCTTTCAACTACATTTTCAATTTTCAGATCAAGTTAAGTGCAAATGAGTGGTCAGCCTTGCAATCATTTTATTAATTAGAAACCATAAACAAGAATGCAGACCTTAGCATTTCCTTGTGCCAGAGCTTCAATTTTTTTATCATCCAAGGGCTCTCAATTAGCCACAAGTTTGACTTGACAGCAATGAATGAAAGTGGATTGCATGCTGTTCTTATTGCATATTCATATGTGATCCTGAATCAAAGGGTAAAAGGTTATTACAGTGGATGCCAAGAAAAGAAAGATAAAATGGCATCAGGCCAATCACATCTACTCTTACACCTTAGTGAGACTTATGAATTTCAAAATATCAGATTTAGAGTTTCCATGACCTAATGAATGTTGCGAATAGAGGTTACTTGTAGGATTTTAGTCATTGTTTTTATTTACTTATTCTGTTTGCATCCTTGGCTGCCATAGAAGGAAATGTTTATCTCACTTTTCTATTAATGTCCATATTGAACAGAAGAATTAAAAAAAATACTTGCTCGAATTTGGTTATATTCATCTTCATGCTAAAAAAAGCTTTTCATTTTGATTCTGTTGCATAGACATAATTATGTAACAGACTCTTGTGTGTGTTGGGGACAAACCCTGTAACACTGTTGTCCAAAGAAAGCTGGTACAAAGCTCTGCATATTAGTGAGACTTCCTAATGTCTTTCCAAGGTTCAGTATACAGTAGGTCATTTAAGCAAGAAAATGGATGCTTAGGTTCATGTATTTAAAACTATTCCAGTATTTTATAAAAGGCTTGGAGAATACAGAGGGGCCCTTTAACTAAGCTGTACTGCCTGTGCTATGACTATCTTGTGTCTCCCGCATGATGAGGCCACTTTTAGCGTGGATGTAAAATGGCTGAATTTTCCATTTCCTCATTTAATGGCCATGCCCTAATTTCCCAATTATTGCTAGATTGTACATATGGCGCACTGAGGTCCATGCATAAATTTGTACACATGCCTCATTTGTTTAACGAGCCATTTAGTCAAGATAAGTGGCCGATAATGACTATTTATCATCACTAATTGGATTTAAGTGGAATTTACATGTGCATTTTTGCTAGGTGTATTCTATAAAGCAGAACACGTAAATTCTCATGCACACAATCAAAAAGGGGATGCAGTGATGGAAGGAGTGTGGGTATGCTGGGCCTATCGATCACATCTATGTGTTCGGTTATAGAATTTAGGCCAGTGTGCGTAGATGTAGGCACATGCATTTATACCAGCTTTTCACTAGCGTAAATGGATGTGCCTAAATGTAGGCATTCCACCTGGGCCAAGGTGTATTCTATATATTGTGCCTACATTTAGAATCTAGCCCTTAGTGTGGGAACCCTTACCGACACCTATTTTCTAGATAGTAAAAGCTCCCACACTAATCAGTTAGCATTCTGGCAGTGATGTAGCTGTGCTAACCAATAAGGAAAAGGGAAATGGGACTTGATATACCACCTTTCTGAGGTTTTTGCAACTACATTCAAAGTGGTTTACATATATTCAGGTACTTATTTTGTACTATGGGCAACTGAGGGGTTAAGTGAGTTTGCCCAGAGTCACAAGGAGCTGCAGTGGGAATTGAACTCAGTTCCCCAGGATCAAAGTCCCCTGCACTAACCACTAGGCTACTCCTCTAGTCCATTTGGCCCACTTACTCTCTACCCCCAAACATGCCCCAGAGCTAAAAAAAATAAAAAGTATTTTTAGCACATGGGAAGTATGTGCAGATGCCAAAACTACCACGGCTTGCCTGAGCATGGTAGTGATTTTTGACCTGCAGTAAGCATGTATTAGTGCTTACCGCAGCTTAGTAAAAGGGCTCCAGAGTCTTTTCTAAAATAGGTATTGCACTGTTAAAAAAGCATGCATATTCGATGCCATGCACAATAGGGAGAGTGATTTATTTTTTCCTCTTTATTAACTTTCAACAAAATCAATTGACTGACAGAAATATGAAGAGAAAATAAAAGTTCAACAGAACGAAGCAAAAGTTAAATCTCTCTTCTCCATCAGTCCATAATAATCGAACCCAAGTAGGAACTAAACATGGAATTAATAAATCAAAAAAGTCAGCAAGAGAGAGATATATGTAATGGCAAATTATTACTATTGTGCCTATTCCTCAGCTGCAAGATTCCTTATCCCTTGAGCAGCCACCACAGTACAGAGCTTTTGAGCAGACACAAATCCAAGTAGTTCCTTGGGATTTAAACAAAAATACCAATGACAAGGAAATTAGAACAAAAAAATAATGCCTAGAGAACAGACCTTGGGCATAACTCCAGAATTTGACCTCCTCTTCGGTGTGGTCTGAGAATAATCAGGAAAGTGTGGGCACTGACATCCCCACCCTAAGGAATTCTAATTCATATAACAAAACTAATGTCTGAAACTATTGTTCGATCAATGATCACTACGAGGATGGGCTTTGTCAGCATTGTCAGGCAGGAATCACTAGCGTGGCTTGATTAAAGAGGGCCCCAAATTTGCCCTGATGCCTTTAAGGACAGCTTGGGTTTATAATAAGTAGCACCATATACAGTACGTGTACAAATTTTTTGCTACTTAATGACTTGATGTTATAACAGGATGCCTATGTGAAAGGTAGAAAAAGGTGCCTATTTTATAAATGCAGTACTGACATTTATGTGCCTCTATAAAATATATACCCAGAGACAAGCCACAACAGCACACAAATGCTAATGCATATATTTACACCTGGTCCAAAATTGGTATAAATGTGTGTGTGTTCATTCACATATTTTATAAAATATATAATTATGTCATAATTATGTCTTTCCCCCAATCAGATTATGCCTGGAAATGCCTACATGAAAAGAATGTACACACTTTTCCTGGATGCTATATATGATGCTGAGATTCAGTGCCAAAATTTGCATGTGGATCATAGATTCACGTGCAAATTAGTTAGCTTACGAGCCAATTAATTTCAATTAATTAATGTTAACACTCCATTATTGCAGTTAATTGGCAATAATTGAAATTTGTGTGCACATCTCCCTGCACCCTATTCTATAATCCCGTGCAACTCAAAAGGGGGCATGGCCAGGAGAGTGGTAAGAGTGTTCTCATGGGGTTATGGAATAACTGCATTTATGCATCAAAATGCCCAGAGTTGGTCCTAGCATTTACACCAGGTTTCTGCTGGCGTAACATTACTTTACTTATCCATTTCTTATATTCCGCCTACACCAGTACTGGTTTGAAGTGGATTACAAAAAGATAGACCAGAGACATTAACAAGAGGTTATTTCTGCTTCAGGAAGCAGATAAAAGCCTGGCTCTTTGTCCAAGCCTTTAATACATAGGGTGACTGACTACATACCCACGCTGCACCTGGCCTAGCTTACTACACACACTATAACTTAGATCAGTTCATATATCTTGATTAACTGTACACAGAGCTTGCCTTTAATTTAGCCACTCATTTATTTAATCCCAACTAACTCTGTACCACGTATCTTTCCCTAACTATATATCTGCATTTAGTCCTCGCTATATGGTAAGTGGTATTGTAGAAAAGCATTAGCATCATAACTATTCTATTGAATGTTCTAATGCTATGCTATTAGATGTTTCACTAGTATTATGCTGACATTGTATTATATATCTGTTATTTGAATTTCAGGGCTGTTAAATGTGAGTATTTTTGATCCTATTTCATGGTAGTCCTATTATTAGGTTTCAATTTGCTGTTTTCATGTTTACCTCATTTATTGTATTTATATTTGGTCATTTTATTATTGTTATGATGTTAACAAAATTGTAAATTTATGTTAAACTGTACCTGCTGTACATCACCTTGGGTGAATCTCTTCATAAAGGTAGTTAGTAAATTCCAAAAATAAATAAATACAATTCTGGGATATACAGAATGCAATCAATTTACATCAGTTTATTATATCATACAATTAAGCTAACAGTACTGATTGGACTAACATTTATTTGAAAGCAAATATTTTTGAAATATTTTGAGAAAGCTAACATAATTATGCATTTGCACACAGACATGGGCAATAAATTTCATAGCTCTATCTGTGCAATAGGAAAATAGCATGGAAAAAGCTCTATTAAATTAGCTGTTCCTTCAAAGACTGACCAATTAGGTTGTGTTTCTTTCATGACCTGGTTCACTCTTCTAAGAGCCACCTACCTGTTATCTTGTTATATCAGTCTAACTGATATAACAAGCCACTTAGCCATCTATCCCCCCTTCAATCCGTTCAGAACTCTGCTGACACGTCTTATATTCCGCCTGAACCGATATACTCATATCACCCCTCTCCACAGGTCACTTCACTGGCTTCCAATCAGATACCACATACAGTTCAAGCTTCTCCTTCTTACCTACAAATGCACTCAGTCTGCAGCCCCTCATTACCTCTCTACCCTCATTTCCCCTTACGTTCCCGCCCGTAACCTCCGCTCACAGGACAAATCCCTTCTTCCAGTACCCTTCTCCACCATCGCCAACTCCAGGCTCCGCTCATTCTGCTTCACCTCACCCTATGCTTGGAATAAACTTCCTGAGCCCTTACGCCAAGCCCCCTCCCTACCCATCTTCAAATCTTTGCCTCAAAGCCCACCTCTGTCGATGTTGCTTTCGGCACCTAACCTTTATACCTTTCAGGAAATCTAGACTGCCCCAATTTGACTGCCCCTATTTGACTGACTGTACATTTGTCCTTTAGATTGTAAGCTCCTTTGAGCAGGGACTGTCCTTCTATGTTTAATTGTACAGCGCTGCGTAACCCTAGTAGCGCTTTAGAAATGTCAAGTAGTACATAAGTACATAAGTACATAAGTAGTGCCATACTGGGAAAGACCAAAGGTCCATCTAGCCCAGCATCCTGTCACCGACAGTGGCCAATCCAGGTCAAGGGCACCTGGCACGCTCCCCAAACGTAAAAACATTCCAGACAAGTTATACCTAAAAAGGCGGAATTTTTCCAAGTCCATTTAATAGCGGTCTATGGACTTGTCCTTTAGGAATCTATCTAACCCCTTTTTAAACTCCGTCAAGCTAACCGCCCGTACCACGTTCTCCGGCAACGAATTCCAGAGTCTAATTACACGTTGGGTGAAGAAAAATTTTCTCCGATTCGTTTTAAATTTACCACACTGTAGCTTCAACTCATGCCCTCTAGTCCTAGTATTTTTGGATAGCGTGAACAGTCGCTTCACATCCCCCGATCCATTCCACTCATTATTTATACACTTCTATCATATCTCCCCTCAGCCGTCTCTTCTCCAAGCTGAAAAGCCCTAGCCTTCTCAGCCTCTCTTCATAGGAAAGTCGTCCCTCCCCACTATCATTTCGTCGCCCTTCGCTGTACCTTTTCCAATTCTACAGAAGAATAGCCTGGGTCAGACCAATGGTCCATCTAGCCCAGAATCCTGCTTCCAGCAGTGGCCAATCCAAGTCACAAGTACCTGACAGAAACCCACATAGTAGCAACATTTCATGCTACCAATCCCAGGGTAAGCAGTGGCTTCCACCCATGTCCAGCTCAATAGATGACTATGGACTTAACCACCAGAAACTTGTTCAAAACCTTTTTTTTTAACCCAGATCACTAACCACTGATACTACATTCCCTGGCAATGCGTATCAGAGCTTAACTATTCATTGTAAGTAAATTCTGGAATTTGTTGCCAGAGAATGTGGTAAAGGAAGTTAGCTTAGCAGGGTTTAAAAAGGGTCTGGGTGGCTTCCTAAAGGAAAAGTCCATAGACCATTATTAAATTGACTTGGGAAAATCCACTACTGGGATAATCATCATAAAATGTATTGAAGTTTTTCAGGGATCTTGCCAGGTATTTTTGACCTGGATTGGCCACTGTTGGAAACAGGATACTGGGCAATACTTAAGTACTTATGTACTTAAATATTTCCTCCTATTTGTTTTAAAAGTATTTCTACACCCTTTTAAAGTATTTATCTGCAAAGAGAATCCCACACTACTACAATAGTGTGCTGAATGGAGAAAAGCCACCACAAATCTCACACAAAACTCATAGATGGTCATCAGACTTTGTGGAAGCAGTTTGAGATCTCCCTCCACTGATGAGAAACAAAAGACTTATGGGACCCTTTGCCACAGTCAGCTAGTTGCCTCATTCCTGCATCAAAATTGGCTTCCTCTTGTGCATGACAAGCCACACAGAAGACAAGCAACCAATGCACAAAATGGCCACTACTTCCAGGGTCTGTTCTTTTGGACAAAACATTCAAGCCAATTTTGAGGCCATGTTACAATTTCTGATAACATTTTCCCTGGCAAATATAAATGTAAGTGCAAACCTTCCCTGAGGTAATTTTCAAATTGGAAATATGTGCATATTTCACCTTTGAAAATTCACCAGTACCCAGTCAGTAAAATGTATCATGCCTATTTATGTGTGCATTCAGTTATATAAGTTGCTCCTTAACAAATAGCTTTAGATAGACATTTCAATGTCTATGCAAAACTTATCCATTTAATATGAGGAGTTGGAGGAGGTTAAACTTTAGATAGAGAGTGGTGCTATTCAGCCACCATTCAGTTAAAATTTGCCAGGAAAGTCCAGCAGAAGATGTAGGAGGCCCGAGATGTCTGTAGAACGATATCTGGCTAAAAGCAAGCAGGAAAAAAGCTGTTGTTGGTATGAGACCAGCGTGTTCTGTCTCTTACCTACCACATTCATTGTACTGAAACAAGTAACCTGTAGCTAACTGCTCAAATTACACCCCGGTTTCCTTTCACATCCTGACAGATGGGGTCTCCATGGCATTTGATGCATTGCACAGGAGAGTGAAGAGAAACTGCCCGTTATTGAAATAAAAGAAGATTATTAGGCTGTCATTGTATGAAATTAGGTTTGCCTAGCAAGAAGGAAGATATGCCTTGAGGTTACTCAGGCTTAATTGAAAAAAATAAGGGATGTTTGACGCACACCAGTAAACATGTGTCTATTGATGGAGTCAGGCTGCATCCAGGGATTTCCAGATGTCATCTAATGCGAAGAAGGCACTTTCCTAATAGAGCTTTCCGATGTAGTTGGAGAGTAGGGTGGTCTTCTTATTACTTTCTGTTACTGATGTTACACGGTTTCCATGTACCAATCTGAACAATCCTGTCAAAATTCTTACCTTCACTATAATAAATGAAAGAATAGGTCTATATGCATCAGACCGGTGCAGTCATCTGTGCCATTCAAAGTATTCCTCTGAATCAACAGCTCCAATGACAGGTTTTTTGGTATCCCTCAATATTAGGGAACACTGGCATTAAAACTGATAATACCATTTCCTGTGGTCATTGACTGCCATTTGTATTTGCTTCTTTATGTTTTTGTTCTTATGTATGTTATCTTGTTCCCTGTTTTGTTGTTGTTTATTTATTATTTAGTTATTATGATTTATTTACCGCCTTTTTGAAGGAATTCACTCAAGTTGGTGCACAGTAAGAATAGATCAAACATGAGCAATAGGCAATTACAGCAGTAAAAATATTCAAATAACAATACAAAGTATGGCATGTTGCTGTTCTTATGGGGTTTTACTTTTTATATTGTTGTTGATTTCAATATAGTTGCAAACCAGTTTAATGTATCTAATTGAATAACGTTGTAGTAAAAGTTTAAATAAGCTAAACTAAACTTGGCTGGTTGGGTAGCTCATTGGGCACTGCTATGCAGAGCGTTCCAGGTTCAGTCCTAGAATCAGGTTGAGCAACACATCTCTAGGGGATGGGATGCACAGCCAGTGGTCATTTAGGGCTAGATTCTATATATCACGCCTAAAAATTTGGCGTCAAAATGAAATTCACCTAAGTGCATTCTATAAAGTATACCTTAATAAAAGCATATTTTATAGAATAAGCCTACATTTCCATGTGATTTATAGAATACCACACTCACCGCACACGTGACTAAATTTAGTAAAACTTGGTGTAAATGCTGAAACCTAAATTAGGCGCAGACTGGGTGTATTCTATAACAATGCACATAGGGGCTCTTTTACTAAGTCACGTAAGCATCTATGCATGCCCAATACACGCCAAAATGGAGTTACCACCCGGCTACCATGTGGCTGTTGCGGTAATTTCATTTTTGGCGTGCGTCCGATACGCATGTCCAAAAAATAATTTTTATTTTCTGATGCGTGTATCAGATGTGCACCAAGTGACATTTGACACGCATAGGTCATTATCACCCGGTTACTGCATGAGACTTTACCGCTATGTCAATGACTGGCAGTAAGGTCTCAGACTCAAAACATGCGTCTACACTACCACAGGCCATTTTCAGCACGCCTTTGTAAAAGGGCCCCGTAGGCTTTAGAAATATCCATGATCCACCCATTCCACACCAATGGCTATGTCCGCTTTTTATCTATGCAATTTAGAATTTATGCTCAGCACATTATATAATATGTCTAGATCTGCACATAAATTCTAATTAATGCCAATTAGTGTCAATAATTGCTTATTAATTGGCAATGATCAGCACTGATTGGCTGGTTAACCAATTATGTTATATGCATTGTTATGGAATACACTTCAATTTCCGCACAGAAATCTCAGTGCAATATATAAAATGCAGGGGATAACTATCAGAGCAACCTTGGGGGAGCAAATGGAATCACAAATGCAGCAAAGAAGGGGTTCTGAAGTGAAAAGCCTTAAAGGTGAGAGTAAGGAGCTTAAACTGCAAAGGAAAATATAGGGGAATCTAGTGATAATGGATAAAAAGTTGGGTAATATAATCAAAACGCCTGGAGTGGGTAAGGATTCAAAGGGCTCTGTTTTGCACAGTTTGTGGACGAAGCAAGGAAGAGACAGGTTGTTTGATTTGGAAGCCATGATCATAGGATTCGAGAAGAAGCTCCATAACATGGATACCAGCCTAGGGCCATCATTGCAATAACCACACTAGGTATATTGGAGGAGGGAATACAAAATAGGTGGAAAATCCCTGTATAGGTGCAAATGAAGGCTTCTGTCACCAGATTCCAGTGATGGTTCCCAAATTATGTGAAACTAACATGTGAAAACCACCGTGCTTAAAAAGAAATCTCTATGGGAGTAATATTCTAAAGGAATTTTCTACATGTAAAGCCTGTTTTACATCAGTAAAGGCCTTTTGTAAAATTGTGTGGCAGAATACGCATGGCTACAAGATGTCATGTAATTATATGCACTGTGCATATGAATTCCTGTGTGTAATGCTCTATTAGGTTGGGGTTACTAAGAGAGTAAGGGCATCTTTTACTAAGGCACGCTCACGTTTTTATCACGCACTAAAATTATGGGTGTGCTAAACATTAGAGACGCCCATAGGAATGCATTGGCATTTCTAATGTTTAGCGTGCCTACAATTTTAGTCCCTGTAAAGAGTCACTGGGTGGAGTGACTGAGATGTTCCTTGGTGGGAGGAAACCCAGCCCAACGGAAGTAGTTTGAAATAAAATGCAGAGAGATAGTGCCAAGAGATTGAAGAGTGACAAGGGGGAGGAGACTAGGAGGAGATAAAATTAAGTGATTGCCTTTTAGAAAGATCTTTGGTTGCTTGCAAGCCCCTGCCAAGTGACCTGAAGAAGGAAAAGGGGGATCCCATTTAAGAGAAGTAAACCTTTAGCCTTAAAGAGGAGTTGTGGCTCAGCAAAACCTAGCTGTAAACAGGGGCGTAGCCACGGGTGGGCCTGGGTGGGCCTAGGCTCACCCAGCAGTGGAGCACCTTCATTAGAACGGCAGCGGAGGGAGCAGGCTGAGCTCCGATCCTGCAACTGCCTCCCTCTCTCTCATGGCAGCGCTTCCCAGACACTGCCTACCTACCGCCGCCATGACCCTGCATCTACTTTCCTCTGTCTCAGCAGCAGCAGACCAGCAGTAGCGATTCTTGCTGCCTCCTGCTTCATTCTAACCCGAAGCATCTCCTCTGCCACGTCCCGCCCCCATTATTACAACTTCCTGTTTCTGCTGGGGCAGGACGCGGGCGCGCGGCAGAAGATGCTTCTGTGTTAGAACGAAGCAGGAGGCAGGCTAAAGTATTGGCCCGCTTAGCCGACATTGCGACCTGGATGTCCAACCGCCACTTGAAACTGAAACTCTCATCCACTCTCTCACTCTCACCTCTCGCCTAGACTACTGCAACCTACTCCTCACTGGCCTCCCACTTTGCCATCTATTCCCCCCTTCAGTCCGTTCAAAACTCTGCTGCATGTCTTATCTTCCACCTGAACCGGTACACTCATATCACCCCCTCCTCTCAAGTCACTTCACTGGCTTCCTTCCAATCAGGTACCACATACAGTTTAAGCTTTTCCTTTTAACCTACAAATGTACTTGATCTACAGCCCCTCCCTACCTCTCTACCCTCATCTCCCCTTACACTCCTACCCGTAACCTCCGTTCTCAAGATAAATCCCTCCTGTCGGTACCCTTCTCCAGCACCGCCAACTCCAGGCTCCGCCCTTTCTGCCTCGCCTCACCCCATGCCTGGAACAAACTCCCTAAGCCCATACGCCAGGCTCCCTCCCTGCCCATCTTCAAAGCCTTGCTAAAAGCCCACCTCTTCAATGTCGCCTTCGGCACCTAACCACCATACCTCTATTCAGGAACTCTGGACTGCCCCTACTTGACATTTCGCCCATTAGATTGTAAGCTCCTTGGAGCAGGGACGTCCTTTTCTTAATCTGTACAGCGCGTAACCCTAGTAGCGCTCTAGAAATGTTAAGTAGTAGTATAGTAGAGGAGATGCTTCTGGGTTAGAACGAAGCAGGAGGCAGCATGAATCACTACCGCTAGTCCTCTGCTGCTGAGACAAAGGGAGTTAGATGCAGGATCGTGGCAGCGGTAGGTAGGCAGCGTCTGGGAAGCACTGCCTGCGTGAGAGAGGAAGGCAGATGCAGGATCGGAGCTCAGCCTACTTCCTCCAATACCGGGGCTGTTAAGGGTGGTGCCCCATTGAAGAGAGGGAGAGTTGGGGAGGTCTCCTTTCAAAAAGATAGATGCTGCGTGGGAAGGCATGAGGTGGAGATGGGCAAGAGAGAGAGAATTGTGGGACATAGAGTAGAGAGGGGTAAGAAAAGAAAAAATCTTGCATGGGGAGGGGAGAGGGACAAGAGGGGAGAAATGTTGGACATAGAGGTAGTGAGGAGGGAGAGATGGTAAATGTTGGACAGGGGGGTGGTGAGGAGGGGGCAATAGATGGTGAAAAATTGGACATGATGGTGGAGGGCAGAAGAGATGTTGTAGGGGAAGCGAGAGATGTTGGATGGGGCACAAGGAAGGGGAAGAGGCAGAAATGTTGAACATGGCAGTGGAGGGAGGAAGAGAGGAAAATGCTGCATGGGGGGAGGGGGAAGAGAAGTGTTGGACCCATGGCACAAGAGAAGAAATGGTATAAAGTGGGAGAGAGGGAGATATATTGGACCTGGGTGTGAATGAGATGGAGAGAGAAACACAGGAGATGGAGAGGGAGAAAGGAGGAGATGTTGGATTCAGGAGCAGAAGGGTGATGGAGAGATGCCGGACAATGGTAGTGAGGGAAGAGAAAGGGAGAAATGTTGGAACATGGGGGAGAGGGCAGGAGGGAGCAGATGCTGGGCTAGAGGGTGGAGGGAAGGAAGATGGTGGAACCATGTGGGCAAGGCCAGGAGGGAGAGGGAGAGGAAGAGGGTGGCAAGGAAATAAATAAATAAAGATAGTGATTACAGAGGATAGAAATATGGTAATGAAAGAATGGAGGGTTGAGTGAGATGGGGAAATAGAAAAGCTAGTGGGTGAGAGAAAAAGATGAAAACCTGATAGGTAGCTGTAAACTAAAAAGGAGGAGAACAGTGAGAGGGTGAAATTTGAGTTGACAGCAAGGCAGAAAGAAGAAAAAAGAGAGAAAGAGCTAAAAATAAGAACAGTCAATATGTCAGAAGCAGGTGTAGTGCAGGTAAAAGACAAATGGACAGCAGCCGCTTGAAAGAGAATTAGAAGACGACAGACAGGAAAGCAGAAAAGAAATTGCAACCACATGATGGAAAAATACAATGTCCAGACCACAAAGGTAGAAAAAGCAATGTATTTTGAATGTTTTAAATGGAATATGTTGGCTTTGGGAAATCTACATAGCAAATGTGTTTGTATCGTGTTCAGGAGAAAGGAAATGCATTTCTGTTTTTATTTCTCCAGTGTTGAAGTACATGCTAAGTTTAACTTTTTGGGGTTCCAAGTTCAATTTTTGTCTAAATATTTTTTATTTCTGATACGTGACCCCTTGTTCTGTATTTGGTGAGGGTCTGTTGGTGTGACAGTAATGGCAGGTTGGGAAATCAGAGGGAAGGCAGGGAGGAGAGGGGATCAGGGAGGGGGCCCTAGCATGTCTAACACCAGTTCTGACCCTTGCTGTATAGTTGGTAGGGATCCTAAGCCTCCCCAGCTGAGGACTTCCTCCAAAGACGGCCAGAACTTCCTTCTACCAAGCTCTGCAGTCCGTGACAGCATGCTTCAGTCACCGACAGCTAAGCACGCATAGGGTGCTGGCATCAGTGGCTTATGGATGTTGCTGCTGCCTGCCAAGTTTGGTAAAAGGGAGTTCTGGCCACCTTCAGAGAAAGTCTTCAGCTGACAGAGCTTGAGGATCCTTATTAGCTAATGTATTTATATTTTGCGGTAAGGCAGGGCAGAGAAAAATATTGTGCCCACCCACTTTGGGCTCAGGCCCATCCAAAATTGGCTATCTGGCTATGCCACTGGTAACAGAGGAAAGCTAAGGGTGGGCAATGGAGACCCAGTCCAGGAGTGTGGGATCAGAGCCAGGGATTGGCCATCCCAGGACCAGTGTGAGCCAATACAAAGGTCACCTTGGAAGGAGGCCAGGAGGGTCTGTACCTGTAAAGTGAGGAGCACAGCCTTCAGGACACTTTTGTCTGGGATAGGCATATATAGGATTCTGTAAAAAGTGTAAATAGCCCTGTTTCAGAATACCTTGTAAATATACCCTAACAGAGGTGAATACAGGAGTTCTTTACAGGGACTTACTCTCTTGTAATCCAACCTAACAGAGGTCCATCAAGCCAGCATCCTGTTTCCAACATTGGCCAATCCAGGTCACACTACTGGCAAGATCCCCAAAAAATACAATACATTTATGCTGCTTATCCTAGAAATAAGTAGTGGATTTTCCTGTGTAGATGGATTTGTAGATTATGTTTGTGCATTTGGGTAGGTGAAGTAGTAGGTACCCTCTTGTCCTGGGCTTGCATTCCTTGGTGATAGTTCGGTCAAGTCTAGCATGTAATCAGAGGACATCCCAAACATATTTTGAATATTAGAGTGCTAGTTTTGAAAAATAGTCTAGCCTTAATTGGTAGCCAGTGTAGCATTGCAAGCAGTGGAGTTACTCTTTGAACAGTCTGCAGTGATTTTAGCATGTTTCTTTGTATCCTACATATGCTTCATTGCAGTAATCGAGTTGGGGCAAATCAAGGACTGTACTATAAAACGGAATGATTTTCTGGGAAGATAATCTCTAATTTTCTCAGTTCCCACAGTGTTTTGAAACTCTGATGTGACTGCTGAAATCTGACTTTCAAGAGACAGATGTTTTGTCTAGATAATGCCTAATATTTAGTTGCATCTAAATTAGATACATGTTTAGTCGCTTGTGATGTTTGGTAGGATTGTGATTATGCACACTAGATAGAACCAATACCCTAATGTATATGTCAGCCTTTGAATTCTACTGGGATTGGTTTGGGTACCTATTTTTAAAAAAGCATAGGGCTCCTTTGTTGCATTTATGAACAGGCTTCTAAAGGTTACCTTTTGGATTTCTCAGATAGGCAGTGCTTTTTTTGTGCCGGTACGCAACGGTACAGCGTACCGGCACCTTTTCTCCTCCTCCTCTCCCCTCCCATTACTTCCAGCGATTCTCCGCCTCTCTCCTGCCCTTTCATCGACGTGCAGTGATTTTTCCGTCCCTCCCCTGCCCTCACCTATCTCATATCCAGTGATTCTTCGTCCCCAGCGTCCTCCTTCACTGCCTGCCAGCCAGTCGGACTCAGAAGCGAATGGTGCAGGCAGCGATTGGCTGGCAGCGTCGTAGCTTCCCTCTGCAAGTCCCGCCTATGCGTAAACAGGAATTGTAGGCGGGACTTGCAGAGGGAAGCTACGACGCTGCCAGCCAATCGCTGCCTGCACCGTTCGCTTCTGAGTCCGACGCTGGCTGGCAGGCAGTGAAGGAGGACGCTGGGGGAACGAAGAATCGCTGGATATGGGAGAGGGAGGGCAGGGGAGGGACGGAAAAATCGCTGCACGTCGATGGGAGGGCAGGGGAGAGGTGGAGAATCACTGGAAATAATGGGAGGGAAGGGCAGGGAGAGAGAATTGCTGGAATCAATGGGATGGGAGGGAAGGGCAGGGGAGAGAGAATGCTGGACATGGGATGGGAGGGAAGGGCAGAGAGAGAGAGAATTGCTGGAAATCAATGGGATGGAGGGAAGGGCAGGGGAGAGAGAATTGTGGACATGGAAGGGCGGGGAGAGAGAATGCTGGATGGGATGGAGGGAAGGGCAAGGGAGAGAGAATTGCTGGACAGGGAAGGCAGGGGAGAGAGAATTGCTGGACATGGGAGGGCTGGGAGGAAGGGCAGGGAGAGAGAATTGCTGGACATGGGAAGGGCAGGGGAGAGAGAGAATTGCTGGACATGGGATGGGAGGAAGGGCAAGGGGAGAGAGAATTGCTGGACATAGGAGGGATGGAGGGAAGGGCAAGGGAGAGAGAATTGCTGGACATGGGATGGGAGGGAAGGGCAGGGGAGAGAGAATTGCTGGACATGGATGGGGGGAAGGACAGGGGAGAGAGATTGCTGACATGGAAGGGCAGGGAGAGAGAATTGCTGGACATTGATGGGAGGGGAGAGAGAAGAGAGAACGAGAGGAGAGAGGAGAGGAGAGAGAGAGAGAAGGAAGGAGAGAGCAGAGGAGAGAGAGAGAGAGGAGAGAGAGGAGAGAAGAGAGGAGAGAGAGAGAAGAGAGAGAAGAGAAGAGAGAGAGAGAGAAGAGTGAGAAGAGAGAGAAGAGAGAGAGGAGGAGGAGAGAGGAGAAAGAGAGGGAGAGAGAGAGAGAGAGAGGGAGAAGAGAGAGAGGGAGGAGAGAAGAGAAGAGAGCTGAGAGAAGAGAGGAGAGAGAGGAGAAGTGGAGAGAAGAGAGAGAGAGAGAGACAAGAGAGAGGAGACCGGAGAAGAGAAGGGAGAGAGAGGAGAAGGAGAAGAGATGAGAAGAGAGAGAGAGAAGAGAGAACAAAGGAGAGAGAAAGAGAAGAGAGAGAAGAGAGAGAAGAGAGAGAAGGAGAAGAGACGGAGAGGGGAGAGGAGAGGAGAGAGGGAAGAGAGTAGAGGAGAATCGTAGACGGGGAGGGGAGGACAGAGGAAGAGAGAATTGCTGGACATAGATGAGAGGAGAGAGAGAGGAGAAATGCTAGAAATTGATGGAGAGGAGCGCAGGAGATAGAGAATTGCTGGACATGGATGGATGGAGGAGTTGGCTAGGAGAGAGGAGAAATGCTGACTTGGATGAAGGAGAGGGCAGAGAGAATTATTGCTTTATATGGATACAGAGGAGGGAAGAGAGATGAGAAATGCTGGACATGGATGGAGGGAAGAGAGAGGAGAAGTGCTGGACATGAATGGAGGGGAGGAAAGAAAAAGAAGATGCGCATGGATGGAGATGAGGGAAAGGGAAGAGGAGAAAAACTGCACATGGATGGAGAAAATAGGCAAAAGCTAGATCCATCTACCTCCTCCAGTCAATTCCATGGAGGAGGACCCAGCTTTTACTTATGGATGCAGGGCAACAAAAGAAGAAGAAAGGAGGAAAGTAAAGAAATAAATGGAAAGAAAGCCCTGGAAACGGAGTTAAGAGAACAGATAGAGAGCAGCAGAATCAGAGACTGGGACCAATATGGATAGAAAAACAAAGTCACCAGACAACAAAGGTAGAAAAAAATCATTTTATTTTCATTTTAGTGTTTGGAATTTGTCTTATTTTGCACTGGGTATACTGGAGCTGTAACAGCTTACAGAAATTATTTATAATGAAAAAAAATCACATTATTTTTTCTCCTATACTAGTATAATATTTTCAATGATGTCTGTTTATATGCGCCATGGCTGGTATAAGGGGTGTGGCTAATGTGGGTGTGGCTATAATAGGGGCGGTGCCATGTGTGGTGACCCCGCCCACAATGAGTACCCGGCACCTTTTTTTCTACAAAAAAAGCACTGCAGATAGGCATCCTATTATACAATCATTCCCCTATGGGACAATTTTCTATAACGTATGCAGTAATAGTTACACACATATTAAGCATGTAAACATGTAAGTATTTAGAATAATGAGCACTTACCATCATCCATTTTGTAGGCTCCTGCACTATTTATTTATTTATTTATTTAAACATTTATATCCCACTTTTTTCCACGGGTATGCAGACTCAAAGTGGCTTACAATGTACTGATAAGGCTAAAGCCAGACCAGCTTTAAAGACACAGGCTGCTGTAAATTACCAAAAGTACCAAATGCCCAGCACTGTCAGTCCACTGGGGGACTGATCAAGCTTCTCCCATAATGCTCTATGGGTCTTAAATTAAATTTGCTTTGTGGATACACATCCAAAAATTGATGACTGAGTTTGTTTCATTTTGGAGCTCAACAAGACCTGAACTAAGGACTTCAATTATCATATTCTCTGCCAAAGTAGGTTCATCCACTAGTCTTCAAGACTGAAACTTTCACCCATCTGCCATATCCCAACCCTCCTATAATAAACAATAACTAGTAGAAATGTAGTCAAGAGATTATATTTTATACTAATTGAACACTGCTCATCTATAGTCCATTGTACTATCCATGTGCTAATCAGTTAGCATGCAGTAATGCAGATACAGTAGCTGGTTAGCACAAGAATGCCCAAGCTCTGACCTTGACATGTCCCCTCAAAAAAAATAGAAACATTTTTTAGCCTGCGGTTAGTGTGTGCAGATTTGAACGTTATCACAGCACACCTGAACACATTCTGCAGTACTCCAATTTTGGCTGTTATGCATGTATTAGTACAGCAACACAGCTTAGTAAAAGGGCTCATATGTTTGTTTGTTTTTTGTGCCTGGAGCAATGGAGGGTTAGTGACTTGCCCATGGTCATAAGGAGCCATAGTGGGAATTAAACCGAGTTCACTTTGAACTTAGCTCACTGAAGTAACCATTTGGTTACTCATCCTGCCCATTTATACAAATTTTAATTCTATCCATATTTATCCAAATTAGCACCCTATCAACAAAACTTAGAAATTATGTGTACATGCTTCTGAATCTTTATTCATGTGGGTAGCATCTGTTGATTATTTATAATTCTTTCTGAAGCATATTATTTTGAAAAAAAAATGATCAACATGTAATTCCAGTTTACTAACATTTTCATAAAGGAGAATGGGGTGAATGAAAGAGGAGATACCACTTAAAATTCTAAAATCTTGCAAGCACATTGCACATTAAAAAACAAGCTTATTCCTTTACAAAATCTTCTGGAATGTGAAAGTAAGCATGCTTCCTGTCAGACTAAATATACCTCTTATTGAAACAAGTATAGAAATAAACACACCTACTCCTTGAAAATAAGCCATTTATTAAAACAAATCCATTGTCCACAAAAAACAGATGTACACCAATCAAAACAGACTCATTACCTGGGAGGGGGAGGGAGAAGAAGAGGGGGGAGAAGGAGAACCAAGATAGCCCATGAAACAGATGCATTGTCTATGTAAACAAATTACAGTGGTGGAATAAGTATTTGATCCCTTGCTGATTTTGTAAGTTTGCCCACTGACAAAGACATGAGCAGCCCATAATTGAAGGGTAGGTTATTGGTAACAGTGAGAGATAGCACATCACAAATTAAATCCGGAAAATCACATTGTGGAAAGTATATGAATTTATTTGCATTCTGCAGAGGGACAATAAGTATTTAATCCCTCTGGCAAACAAGACCTAATACTTGGTGGCAAAACCCTTGTTGGCAAGCACAGCGGTCAGACGTCTTCTGTAGTTGATGATGAGGTTTGCACACATGTCAGGAGGAATTTTGGTCCACTCCTCTTTGCAGATCATCTCTAAATCATTAAAGAGTTCGGGCTTGTCGCTTGGCAACTCGCAGCTTCAGCTCCCTCCATAAGTTTTCAATGGGATTAAGTCTGGTGACTGGCTAGGCCACTCCATGACCCTAATGTGCTTCTTCCTGAGCCACTCCTTTGTTGCCTTGGCTGTATGTTTTGGGTCATTGTCGTGCTGGAAGACCCAGCCACGACCCATTTTTAAGGCCCTGGCGGAGGAAGGGAAGGAGGTTGTCACTCAGAATTGTACGGTACATGGCCCCATCCATTCTCCCATTGATGCGGTGAAGTAGTCCTGTGCCCTTAGCAGAGAAACACCCCAAAACATAACATTTCCACTCCATGCTTGACAGTGGGGACGGTGTTCTTTGGGTCATAGGCAGCATTTCTCTTCCTCCCAAACACGGCGAGTTGAGTTCATGCCAAAGAGCTCAATTTTTGTCTCATCTGACCCCAGCACCTTCTCCCCATCACTCTCAGCATCATCCAGGTGTTCACTGGCAAACTTCAGATGGGCCGTCACATGTGCCTTCGGAGCAGGGGGACCTTGCGGGCACTGCAGGATTGCAATCCGTTATGTCATAAGTGTACCAATGGTTTTCGTGGTGACAGTGGTCCCAGCTGCCTTGAGATCATTGACAAGTTCCCCCCCTTGTAGTTGTAGGCTGATTTCTAACCTTCCTCATGATCAAGGATACCCCACGAGGTGAGATTTTGCGTGGAGCCCCAGATCTTTGTCGATTGACAGTCATTTTGTACTTCTTCCATTTCTTACTATGGCACCAACAGTTGTCTCCTTCTCGCCCAGCGTCTTACTGATGGTTTTGTAGCCCATTCCAGCCTTGTGCAGGTGTATGATCTTGTCCCTGACATCCTTAGACAGCTCCTTGCTCTTGGCCATTTTGTAGAGGTTAGAGTCTGACTGATTCACTGAGTCTGTTGGACAGGTGTCTTTCATACAGGTGACCATTGCCGACAGCTGTCTGTCATGCAGGTAACGAGTTGATTTGGAGCATCTACCTGGTCTGTAGGGGCCAGATCTCTTACTGGTTGGTGGGGGATCAAATACTTATTTCCCTCTGCAGAATGCAAATAAATTCATATACTTTCCACAATGTGATTTTCCGGATTTAATTTGTGATGTGCTATCTCTCACTGTTACCAATAACCTACCCTTCAATTATGGGCTGCTCATGTCTTTGTCAGTGGGCAAACTTACAAAATCAGCAAGGGATCAAATACTTATTTCCACCACTGTAGCTCTATTCAAATAAGCAGAACACTACGCCAAAATAATTAAATTGGCTACTGCAATGTATGTCACCTGTAGGAAATCAAATGTACCCTCATACAAAAATATTGTTAATACTTATTGGGAAAATTAACTAATACCCAACCCATGGAATCAAAGTACAAGTCATAAAGGGGGAAAGGGAAAGGGAAATGGGACTTGATATACCGCCTTTCTGAGGTTTTTGCAGCTACATTCAAGTGGTTTACATATATTCAGGTACTTATTTTGTACGGCCAAGCCACAAAAAGGTGCCTGAACTGAACAGAGGGAATTGGGGATGACCTCCCCTTACTCCCCCAATGGTCACTATCCCCCTCTCACCCTCAAAAATATTTTTAAAATATTTTTTTGCCAGCCTCTATGCCAGCCTCAAATATCATACCCAGCTCCATGACAGCAGTATGCAGGTCTCTGGAGCAGTTTTAGTGGGTGCAGTGATGAGTCAGAGAAGCTTAAATAAATCTGTAAATTTGGAAGATGTAATGGAGCAATTTCACAAATTGAAGAGTAGCAAATCACTTGGACCAGATGGTATACATCCCAAAGTACTGATAAAAAATATTTTTTTAATTTGTTTTGAGGGTGGGAGGGGGTTAGTGACCACTGGGGGAGTAAGGAGAGGTCATCCCTGATTCCCTCCGGTGGTCATCTGGTCAGTTCAGGCACCTTTTTGTGGCTTGGTCGTAAAAAAAAGGACCAAGTAAAGTCATCCAAGTGTTCGTCAGGGATGCCCTTTTTTCCATTATGGGTCGAGGACGCCCATGTGTTAGGCACGCCTAAGTTCCACATTCGCTACGCCTCCGACACGCCCCCGGGAACTTTGGTCATCCCCGCGACGGAAAGCAGTTGGGGACGCCCAAAATCGGCTTTCCATTATACCGATTTGGGCGACCCTGTGAGAAGGACGCCCATCTTGCGATTTGTGTCGAAAGATGGGCGTCCTTCTCTTTCGAAAATAAGCCTGTATATGATTTATGAATGTCTTTTATGTTTTTATTTATATTTATATATATTTATGGGGTTTTTTTTATATATCTAGACCCCTAACACGGGCGACTTTGGTTGGGTCTGTTCAAGAAAATTTGAGTAGACGCTTCCCAATCCTGAAGACTCTTTGTGCTTTTGTTTTCTTTTCCTGTGTAAGGGTACTTTGATTTCCTCTTTTATGTTGCATGATAATACTCATAGACCAATTGGACAATTTCAGCATCAGTAGAGCAACAGGATCTATTAGAGCTTAACTAAGAAGGAATCTTTTCCCAATCCATCTTGTCTTTGAGATACTGAGCAAGGAGGTGTCCTATTTTCTTGGATTCCTTCTAAAACTGGGTCTTTTTATTGAATATTAGAGTTCCCTGCTTGCTGTCTAAGTCTAGAATTGTATTGGTATTTCAATTTTTGCAGCTGGAGAAGGCTAGAGGATACTTGTATGAATAAGTTGTTGTTCCAAAAGTTTAATTTGAGAATCCAGTTGACACAATGCCTGTGCCCTCTCTCACTTTGCTCAAATAGAATAAGCCACAGTTTCCTCTCTTACTGTGAACTTAAAGGCATCCCACCATGCCTGAATGAATGTGTCAATTGGTAGATTCTCTTTCAAGCAGTTCTTTCAAACCTGTGTGATAATATACTTTAAAATTTAGATCTTCCAGTAATCCTGCATTAAAATGCCATGCAGGTAGTCTCAATTCAATTATATTATGTAGAAGTTGCAGCTTTATTAAATCTAATAATAACTGTACAAGTGCATTGAATATCTAGGTATGTCCGGGCACTGGCTGATATTCAGACTGCTTTGCTATCCTGACTTTATGTGGTTTCCTAAGCAGTTATGGACTGAAAATCACCACTAACTAGGTAAATTGATGCCCCACCCTAACTTCACTCCTGGCCCACCCAAACATATCTGATTAGGGAATGGCCGATTAGTGGGTATTTCAGCAGCACTAACCAATTAAGGACTGCAGAATATTGGCTATTGGCTCACTCAGTGATGTTTAACCAGGCAGGAGCCTCTTCTGTCTGGTTAAACCCTTTGAATTTGACCCCTCTGTCTATATGCAGGATGCAATCTGTTTCTGGAATGGCCAGCACAATTTAACTGGGCAGCAGTCTCTCCTGCCTAGTTAAAGCACTCAGAGGGTCTTTTACACAGTGTCAGTAAGCCCAATGCAGGCTTACCGAATGCTAATTAGGACTACCACCAGACCAACGCAGCCACCGGTGGTAGCTCCACCTGAGTGCATGCCATTTCTGGGGGAAAAAGAAAACCCCCGGAAGTGGCTTGCATGGTGGTAACCAGTGCACTGAACAGTTACCACCAGGTACCATGGGAACCCCTTATCGCCACCTCAATGGGTGGCAGTAAGGGCTCTCCAACGCATGGCTATGCATTAAGAGTTCTCTTACTGCATGGCCACGTTTGTCTGGGAAGGTTTTACCCATTGTGGTAAATAGGGCCCTGGCGCATGGGGAAAAAAGGCACCCGCCGATAGAGCAGGGTACTTTTCCCCACATCTTGGTAAAAGGACCCCTTAGAATATTGACCCTATCATTTTAATTTCAGTGCACAAAATATTTCATATAGGAGATATGTTTCTTTTATCTTATGCTCAGCTTACACCCTTTGTTCTTGAAACAATAAACAGGGCAATTGGGGCACAAAAAAATCTCTCAGGGCCTGATAGTCAAAGGATTTTGCTTCTGTCTTTGAGTTATGCTTATAAATTTGTCTTTTTGAAAATACACTAGGGCTCAGTGCATAACTTCATTCTTAAAAATTCACCAAACTCCTAATTTAGGAGCATTAAAAGTGGGTGGCAACAGGTGTGGTTTTAGGGCATGTTAAAAAGCAGCACTGGTCTCATAAATTAGACTCATAAATCCAGGCAAATGAATGGAAAGCCTAAATGTATCATTATAACTTTTTTAACTACTAAATTAAGATTCATTTTCAGCTGCTAAATTTGACTTGAAATGGGGCACAAATTTAGGAGCATACATTTTGGAGCTCAGTTTCTCCTGCTACTGGTCTGTTGCAAGTTTGATAAGGTGTGAAGAGGAAGGGGTGTAAAAAAGAAAACAGAATTAACAGGGATAGGGTGAAAAGGAGGAAAAAGCTTTTAGAGTGAGGGTATGTGAAGGGTAAAATGTGTCTAGAGGGAACAAAAGAGCAGGTGTCAATGAGAAAAGGGTGAAGGGAGAAAGTGAGACTGGAGAAGAGTGTCTGGAGGGAAAACTATACAGCTGTGCAAAGTATACAGCTGTGCCTGGAATGAGTACATGTAAAGAGTCTCTAGAGATACATGTAAGAGTTCTGGAGGGAGGTATGAATAAGGACCTGGAGGGGCTAGACAGGGGTCAATAGAGAATAGAAAGAAGGAAGAGACCATGGAAAAGGTGAGAACTATAGAAATGGGACTGGAAATGAGTTAAACGAGAGGAAATGGGAAACTACAGTGGGTAGGTGGTAAGAGAACGAAGAAAGGGGTTGAATGATAGGAAGGGATTGCATGACAGGGGAAGAACTAGTGCTCATTAGGGAATAAATCAGAGGAAGCTAAATGAACGTTTAGGAAGCTGTGAGTACAGATGATGGAAATGGGAGACCAGAGAGAGAATGAAAGACATAAGAGGGAAAGGGAAATGGGACTTGACATACCGCCTTTCTCTGGTGTTTGCAACTACATTCTAAGCAGTTCACATGGTATATACAGGTATTTATTTGTACCTGGGGCAATGGAGGGTTAAGTGACTTGCCCAGGGTCACAAGAAGCTACAGTGGGAATCAAACCCAGTTCCCCATGATGAACGTCCACTGCACTAACCACTAGACTACTGGGAAAGTGAGAAATTGGGGAAATGGAAGGTTTGAGAAAAGGGTGAGAAGGGGTAGAACGGAAAGCTGATAGGTGAAGAGAGACATTGAAGAACTGGATTGTGAAAGATTAGGAGAATGAGGGATTAAAGATAATTATAAATGGAGAGGTAGAGGAGAAAGAAATGGAAAAAAAGATGAAGGGAAGATCAGTGCTACACACAATGTTGTTCAAAGTACTAGGTCAAAGTAAATGTATGTTTAATACTTAAGCAACAGTAAAAGTACAGGAAAGTATACATTAAAAAATGTTAAGTAAAAGTAAAAAAAAGTAATACCCTATTATAATACTTTTGAGTAAAAGTAAAAGTACCGAGATTACAATGAATGCAACTGCTGTTAACGTTTTTATTCCAAAACTTCATTGCTCAAAACTTCAATCCACTTGTTCGCTTTTAGTAAAACTAAATTCTACAAATGACTGTCACTTATATGGGTGCACTTGGGAATTATTATTATTAAACCAACACAGCTAAAAAGACATTTAACAGCTACACAGGCAGGAAGTGGAGTGTTCAGTCTGATAAAAAGTTTCTTCACATTAAGCCAGACTGAAATACTACTGATGTCTTTTGAAACACTTGTTTTCCTTGTAAAAAAGAATCTGTTTTATCATCCACCTTGTGTGAAACTTGGGATGTAGAATTGCTGCTGCAATTGCTTCAGAGTCATCAAATAGGTCACAGAAGCCTTGATTGGTTGTATTTATAAGGGCAGTCACAAGAGGCTTCCAAGTTGTTGATGCTTTCTTGTCAGTGAGGGTCTCATGAAGTTTGGTAATAGCAGTAAGTAGGCCATAAGCATCTTCTTTTCTGATTGCAGGCTGTTCAAAGACTAAGCAACAGGTTTCATTACAGAAACATAATCAACCAAGAAAATCAACTCACTTGCAGTCATTCTTGGAACTTCCAATTTAAGGAAGGTAAATCTTTTTATATAGAAGAATGCCCCCTAGTAGTAGTAGTAGTAGTAGTTCCGCAAGACTACCACTAAGAGGCATGACAGCCATTTTGCATTGCATCTGAGGTTTGGGTAGGAAATAGAGGGACCACTTCTGCTTGGGACCACTGGCCCTAGGAGGGGGAACTAACAAGGATTTGTGTCGCACAACATTCAGGGGGACTTTTACTAAGCAGCAGTAAGCCCAACATGAGCTTACCGCTCACTAAACCAGAAGTACTGCCAGGCTACCACAGAAGCCCAGCGGTAGTTCCCACCCCTAGCGCATGCCATTGCTGCTGCCCGGTTACTGCTGGGATAGTGCAGGAGCCCTTACCGCCACCTCAATGGGTGGCAGTAAGTTCTGCCCCCCAAATGGCCACACAGCAAGTGCTTCACTTGCTGTACAGCCATTTCTTGAAAAAAAGCACCGGCCTCAGCACGTGTCATAAACACTTGCTGATGCCAGTGCTAGCCCCCTTTTGCCACAGCTTAGTAATAGAACCCCTTAGTGCATAGTAATGTCTGTTAGCATACGCTAAGCTTCAGTAAAAGGGTCCCTAAACCCTTGCTATCTACTATGGGTCACATGCGCTATGTATTTTTTTTACACAGACACAAATTGCAAATTTAATTGCATCCAGCCCAAATATTTTCTGCAGTTACATAGTAACATACTAAGTGATGGGGATATCCAGACTACCCCAATTTGACTGCCCCTATCGAACTGACTATTCACTTGTCCTTTAGATTGTAAGCTCTTTGAGCAGGGAATGTCCTTTTAAGTTAAATTGTACAGCGCTGCATAACCCTAGTAGTGCTTTATGAAATGTTAAGTAGTAGTAGTAGTAGTGATGGCAGATAAAGACCTGAATGGTCCATCCAGTCTGCCCAACAGTCACACTCATTATCAGTTCAAGGTTAAATCAACAATGAACGTGAGATTATATACTTGATCATGGTCTTTCTTTGGTGTTTCTGGGACATAAACTGTAGAAGTCCACCGGGCTCTGTCCTTATGTTCCAAATACTGGAGTTGCAGGCAAAGCCCACTCCAACCTATCCAAATCTATCATGTCATTTGCGGGACACAGATCATAAAAGTCTGCCCGGCACTGTCCTCATGTTACAAGTTACTGGAGTTTCCATCAAAGCCCTCTCCAGCCCATCCTAAACTGTATTTCTATATGCGGGACATAGACCATACAAGCCAGCCCAGCACCATTCTGTTTTTACAGCCAGAGTTGTCATCTAAGCGCTACTTGACATGCAAAAACATATGCAACCCTTAAGTTTTGTTTTTTATACCATTCATTTTCTAATTAGAGATCCTCTGTGTTCATCCCGCATCTTTTTGAATTCCGCCACCATTTTTTTCTAGCTAGCATATGTTCTGAATATTGATGGAGCAGGAATAAACTTTTCTATAGGATTACTTTATTTATTTACTGTGATTTAATGATCATTTCTCACAAAAAAAACCACAAAACCCTCAAGGTGGTTCCCAGCAAAATGAATGTATCATAACATTGATAAAACACAAATAAAATTGTATAACATCATTATTAAATACCATAACATCACATCACTGAGGAAGTACAAATACGAATATCATAATATGCAGTACTAACCATACAGAACTGTAACCCTACACCACCTACAAATGTCATCTGCCATAACTATAATTTTACAAGTTTGTGAACATGAAGATAATTGGCCTCTTGCCAAATTTCATTCAGCAATTTATTCTGCCACATTGACCCAAAACATGTTGCAAAGACACAAATGACCCCCTTCCCAGACTCAGAGAAAGAGTCTGCTTAACACTGGGGATACTCATGCATTCACAGAGCTGGTGTGTACGGACTTCATCTATCCCCAAAGACATACACTTCTAACCCAATTTCCTATTTGTTTGAATACACTAAATTATTTTGCATATCCTGTTACCCTCCCTCTGCTCTCCTCCCCAGCTCCCACAATTATGTCATGCCTCATCTATCAAGTACATCCTTGGATGGAAGAAAGCATTTTGTACATTTTTAAAAAGTTGCTAGGAAACATGTCCATGCCCAACAACAAAAACAATTCCTAATAAGTAGGCCATTCCTTTCTCATTGTTTACTGCTGGAAATTGGTTGTTCCAGCAACGAGGGGAGAGTGAGATGCATGCCTGGGTGATACAATACATCAGAGACTTATCACTGACTTATGTCAATAGCTAGTGTTCTTATCTTGATATCAGTTCTGTAAATAAATATTCATGTAGCTTCCCTACAGCCCATTTAAGTGACATGAAATGAGATTATAATGAACTTCTTCTCTAGACAGATAAAGAACATGCTAGCTATACTGTAAAGTACAGCTGAAGAGCTTGTGTTGTGTATGTCAAAGCTGTGTCAAATGCAAGTTGCAAGGAAAGAACCATTCTTCAATAAGCACTCTCCTGAATGAGTTTGAAAGCTTAGGAGCTCTTTTACTAAAGAGTATTGAGCAGTTAACATGCAAATTAGAATGCAATAACCAATACTGGACTACTACTACTACTACTATTTAGCATTTTTATAGCGCTACAAAGCGTACACAGCGCTACACAAACATAGAAGAAAGACAGTCCCTGCTCAAAGAGCTTGCAATCTAATAGACAAGCACAATGATTGCTAATTCAGGGGCCCTTTTACAAAGTGGCGGCAAGCTCAACATGGTCTTACTGCTCACTAAAAGGGAAGTATCGCCAGGCTACAACAGCAACCTGGTGATAATTCCCTCCCCCAGCGCGCGCTTTCAATTTTTGTAGCGCCGGTGTGTACCCGGAGGTAATCAGGCAGTGCCATGTTTTGCCTGGTTACCACTGGGTAGCGCAAGAGCCCTTACTGCCACCTCAATGGGTGGTGGTAAGTGCTCCCCCTACAATTGGCCATTTCTTTAAGAGAAGGGAAACCAGCCTTTTACCTGCTGCTGTAAAAGGGGGCCTCGGCACAAGTCAAAAACATGCACCCATACCAGAGCAGGCCCCCTTTTGCCGCAGCTTTGTAATAGGACCCCTCAGTGACATGACAGCATGCACTAATATGCATGTTAATTTTATTACATTTGTACCTCGCGCTTTCCCACTCATAGCAGGCTCAATGCGGCTTACATGGGGCAATGGAGGGTTAAGTGACTTGCCCAGAGTCACAAGGAGCTGCCTGTGCCTGAAGTGGGAATTGAACTCAGTTCCTCAGTTCCCCAAGACTAAAGTCCACCACCCTAACCACTAGACCACTCCTCCACAGCTCATGTTGTGTTAGGGGCATGAACTAGGTGGAGAATGGTTGTAGACTGCATGCTGCAGTTAGTGTGAGGTACTTACCACAACGCTGTCACTTGTGCTGTAAATGCATCTGCATTAATTGCGATCAGGTTTAACATACACTAATGAATATTCTATGGGGTTACTGTAGAGAGCATATCCAAAACAATTACCATGCAGTATTTGCATTTACCATATGTTAATTTTGCTGTTAAGGCAAGGCAAGTGCAAAGTTTTAATGGACTTTAGTAACAGGATCCCTTAGTCCAGTGGTTTTCAGGATATCAATATACATAAGACATGCATATTCATTAGGAATATCCTGAAACCCCAACTGACTAGTGATCCCCCCAGGACAGGTTTGAAAACTATTGCTTTATTATACATCAGTACTTGCTTTGTGCTTTTTGCCTTATAGAATGATAAGAATAGTGAGGAATGGGCACTGTCAGAGATTTATGAAGTCAGCATTCTCTCATATTGATGGGACGTGGTTGAAAGCAAAAGAGAAGAAAATCCCTGTGCGCTTAGAAAATGTAAAAAAATATCTTACTAAATACATGTAAGATACTTTACATGATGGAGGAGTTTGCACAACCATTCATGACCTATTTGCTGTATCGACCAGGATACAATGCATGTGGCTTCAATTTCTTTCACCAATATGATCTCTCCTTATAATGCAGAACGCACTGTGGCAGTACTATTTTAATAGAAATTCAGATTTAACGTTGGATCTTTTAAATGAATGAAAGAAGATAAGAATATTTGCCAGATCGGCTTGTAATTAAATAGCTTTACCTATCTGAAACATTTTCTCTCTCTTCTTTGTATAAGAGCAGCCAGATGAAGCGTGAGTAAGATTGTTCATCTCCATGGAAGCCAGGAATAGCCAGGTTCTGATGCATGCTATTAAAAGAAAAAGACAATTGTCAACATGTGAGAAACATTTTTGTAGGTTTCTGAAGGTTAGAAATCTTGTGAATCAATAAAAGTTCCATTATTAAATTCTAGGAAAGTCAACAATACTGAAACCCAGATGGATTTTTACCATTTGGATTCCAGTAAGCAAATCATATTGCTAGGTCGATAACCATTTCATCAGAAGTTGTGATATTGTTTTGCTTGTATTAGATGATTCTGGTGGATCCCTGAAAGATTACTAATATACCATAGCAGTACTAACCAGGGCTTTTTTTGAGGGGGTACTTGGGGGTACTGAGTACCAGCACCTTTTCCATTGTCTGCTAAAATTGACCCATGGTCCCCAAGTTTTAATGAAAGAACTCAGGCTCTACATACCAACTCTGCCTTGTCCATAGATTCTGTGACTGGTTGCAGAGGGCCTGGCTATTGTGAGGTGGGTCCCTCAGTAATCACATCACCCCTGAAGGGTGGCCTGGCATTTGAATACCGGCACCTTTTTTCCTAGAAAAAACACACTGGTACTAACAAACAATACTAAGATTTTTTTTTTTTTTACCTGAGTATAAAACATGCATGAGATATGGGAGATAAGGGGCTAATTCTATAATGTGTACCTATACATAGATGCCCAGAAGACATGTATATTCAATAAAGGATGATGTATATTCAATAAAGGAAAGTAAGCGATCACGTTTCTTTATAGAATATTAGCATAGTCATGTATATATAAACAAATGATGCTCATGTGCCAGCATTTATGACAGTCATAAATTTGGCATGTTAGTGCACCTGTGTTTCAAAGACATGCACTTAGGGATAGATTATATACATGGCATCTAAAAAATCAGCACCAAAAAATACCCACATCAATAGCATTCTATAAGTCGTGCCTAAAGTTCAGCGCAGTTTATAGAATTAAGGCTTAAGTGGAGAGCCGTGCTTAAATTTAAGCATAGCCATTTGAACCAATGAAAATGGGGTGGAAATGCCCATGCCAAAATTTATGTGCAGAGCACCCATATTATGTAATTACATGCATAACTCAAAATGATGCCCCTGTTCCACCCCAAAACACCTATGACCCTCCTATCTCATTGCCCCCTCTTTAGGACAACATACAAATTTTGGGTGTCAATTTTGTGCCTAACTTTATGCATATAGGTCCCAATTAAATCTAATTAGTACCTATAATTGCTTGTTTAAAAGCCAATTATTGGCACTAATTGGCTCATTCAATTAAATTGCATGTGCAAATTGGGAACGCACCTAAATTTGCATGCACAATTTTTGGCAACTTTAATAGAATCAGGGGGTTAATTTACAGTATTCTATAAGTTATCCCCTGGATTCTATATAAGGCACCCTGATTTGCATACCTCAATTTGTGCTCATGCCAAAGATACATATGCAATTTGAGTAACGAGCCCTTAATTATCAGTAATTGGGTGTTAATCAATTATTGTTGTTAACTAGCACTCATTAAAATTTGCACATGCATTTGGCCGTGTGCTATTCTATAAGGCATGGTGCCTAACTCTACTAGCACGTAACTCAAAAGGGGGCATAGCCATGGGTGTGTCAGGGGCATTCCAAAATGTTGCATGCAGAATTATAGAATACTGCTTCAGTATGCCTAACTTGGGCAGCAGCATTTACACCAGGTTTCAGCAGGCGAAAATGTTGGCACATAAAGTTAATCACTATCTAAAGGAATCCCTAGAGGGAGAGACAAACCAACTGCAACTAAATCAACAGTCAATCCCTAACACTGGGTAAATCAATAAAAGATTCCACACTCTCAAATGAAATGATAATAACTTTATACCACCAAAAATTTAATATTCATGTATCTTAATATTTTAAAGAAGGGACACACAAGGAGAGTTCAGTATAGGCTGATCCTTCAGCCAAGCTTGTTTGTTAGTGACACTAGCCGTGAAGACGGCTCACTATCATGCTCTATACATCATCAATTCTCCTGAACTTTGAAACCCTTCAAAATTTCAGTGTTTATTGTAATAACACACAAATATGTGATATATCAAAAGTTAAAGTGTGGAAAAGTTTAGTGAACATCCCTAGAATAATTACAAGAAAGAGGAACTCTGGAAACAAATCAGTCCAAAAATATATGTTGAAAAAACGTGCCAAAATATAATTCAAAATGGCAATCACCAGTAAAACATGGAAAAGAACTGCTACAACCACAGATCAAGGAAGATTACTTAGCTTATTTTCTTTTCTTCTCCTCACTGTGGATCCGTCTCTGGTAAATATCCAACAGGAATCCCTTTTTTAAAGTGGTATCATTTCATTTGAGAGTGTGGAATCTTTTATTGATTTACCCAGTATTAGGGATTGACTGTTGATTTAGTTGGCACATAAAGTTAGGCATGGGAATTGGTGCTAAGCTCGATTCTGTAAATGGTGTGTGAAAAACACAATTATATAAAGGGTGTGCGTCCTTTATAGAATCATGCTTAGTGTCAAAGTTTTTTCTGGTGCTGAATTGTGAGTCAGAAACAAACAGGAGAGAGTCTACTGCAGAAGTAGGACAGACAACCAAGCTGGAGCAGTGATCCAAGGAAGGACAAGCACAGCAAGAGTTTATCCAAATGTCAACTTTAATGGAAACAGGACCCAACCTGCCAAGTTTTGGAAAAAACTTTGTCAGGGGTCACGTGGTTTTCCACAATATATTCACAGATTCAAAGCATGTACTGCAGTAGTTGCATAGAGACAACTCTATCTGGACATTTAGATAAATTCTTGCTGTGTTTGTCCTTCCTTGGATCACTGCTGCTATTTGGTTGGCTGGATTTTGAGTGCCTTTTACTGAATGCCGCCCTATGTATGTAACTTTTTCACCCCACGCCCAGGCTCCACCCAATTTGTACACCCACCTGCAAAGTATGCATCTTTGGAGATATGCACATAGCTATAAATAGTGCTAGACACATATCTACCTTTATGCACATATGTGCAGACATACTCACATATATGCTAGAGTTAACATGTATATGCATAATTGATGCGTAGACGTTAGACCCTACTTTATAACATTATCTCTATGGTGCCAACATCCTGACTCACTCACCTTAGACATGTTATGAAAAGGCAAAATGTAGCACACTTTAAAGCTAATAGATGTTAGTAATAATAAAGGTGTCCATATCGCTTCTGGGCTTCTAGAATATAATGGCAATTACAAACAGCACTGGCCAGCAGAAAGAAGATTTATACATCAGGATCCAAGGTCATAAGCACATATCTAGCTATTACAGACAGGAATGACTCATGCCCAAACTAGAGTTTCATTGGCTGCAGTGCTGCATGTCTTCCTTCCTTCCCATGCAGAACACGTTTGACAGGAGAGAATGTATATGAGCAGAGATTGGGTAGAGCAGAGAGTTCAGAATTAGTGAAAGTTAAAATTAGAGCTCACGTAATATCTTACTTATTGGTCTGTTTTCTTCATTTAATAATTTAATTCCATTCTGTTGCCAAAGACATTTACTGTTCAAGGACAAGGTACATTTGCTTGCTGAGGCTGTCCAGAGTCCTGGAGTGTATAAAAATTGAGCAATTGTTACTGAGTTTTAGAGGAAATGCATCTTATTTTCCCTTTTGTGCCATTAAATTAATTAAGGATGCTGGGGCAGGCTGCTCTTTTGGGTATTTGGTTCATAGGAAATGAAGAGCTCCTTTGCTGTACTACCATTAGCGACATGCTGGATGTGAAGAAGCTCATGGGGAATAGAATGGGCTTGTTCGCATTTAGCGTGTTGCTAATTGGTAACGCAGCTTTGTAAAAGGAGTCCTAAATCTCTGAAGTTTCCAAATTTGAGCAAGTACAAGTTCCACCTATCAGCTGCTAATATATTAGAAACAGAGATACTACATATAGAAAAAAGGAACATCGATGAAAAACGATTTTTGAGACTGTAATTTAATTTAAGGCAACTAGCCAATAAAAAACAAAAGCAAACAGCTAGTGTAAAAGCATATTTTTGGCCTGACCTAATCCCACCCAAAATAAGCTCAGACCACACTCACTTGCCATTTGTTTTAAACTTGTATATCCCAGCTTTGTAAAATTGAGATTTGGCTGTTTATGCCATGTAAACATCTAATGGGAGAATTTATCAATGTAGTCTACTGTTAAGTCAGGGTATTTTACTACAGGTCACATTATTTTATCACAGGGTCTCATTGCATAAAATAATGTGACTTGTGTAAGATAATCCAACTTAACAATAGCCCACACTGATAACTTTTCTCCTAAATACTGGTTTATGCATTTTAAAAGGTGAATAATGCTCTGAAATAAGCACAATAGGCTCCTAAGTCTGGCTAAAAATAAGGCATCAATTTTGGAGCCTAATTTATAAGTTAGGAGTCCATTTTTTTACATATGAACCCATTAAACTATAACTGCTCAATATTTAAAATGGTTTATCTGGGCTCTGGGCAGGAGAGCCTCCTTCTTCCTATCTGCTGACATTCATGACACATAACCGGACACTGCCACTGCATGTGAGCTCCACCACCCCTGCACTGTCCGGTTAGTGCTAGGGTAGTCTGTAGGCAGAGCTTGGGAGGAGTTGGTGGTTAACCGGTTAGTAGCAATATTAAAGTTATGACAGTAAAAGGGCTGTGCTAACTTTATCTGCAGAGCTAACCCAGTATCAGCTGGTGCCCAGTTAACCCCTGAGTAGGGGTCTAGGGGATTCCTGAGTTTCTTTCATTCCCCTGATCCCGATCCTCCCTTTTTCCCTCCCCAAAGTCAATAAGCTCCAGATTAGGTCCCCCCCATCTCCCCTTCCCCCCAAAGCCAATAAACCCCAGACCAGTGCCCCCATCCCCTACTATCCACATAGACCCCTAGGCCTACCTTTTTTATCTCTAGTGGTCTAGCGGGGTCCTATGGGCAGGAGAAATTCACACTCGTCCCTGCCTGTTGTAGCTCTTTTCACTAAATGACTATTGCAACCCTTAGTGGCAGTCTTGTGGTGAACGGGTGGGTGAGGGAAACTGCTTATATTTATATGGGTCCTGACATATTCAGCTAGAGCCCACATAAATGTCTTACTGTATGTGGGTCCTGGCTAAATTTAGGCTGGTACCTGCATAAGCTCTAGTGGCTGCAGATGCAGAATTAGCCCTGAATAGTCAATGCCAGTGCCCAGACGTGGCCTAGCATTGAATATGCAGGGCTAATTCTCCTAACACACCAGAATTAAAAAAAACCCCAACAACAAAAACAAAATAAAAACAATCTGACAGTCATGAAATTCATATAGACTGGTAATTTTTCAATTATCTTATATGCTTTTAATTATATGAATGTTTAAATTCTAGCTGTAATGGCTAACACTAGAGGTATTTTACCTCTGTTTACTCTTATGTCTTGTAAGTCTGAGTTGCTTTCCGCTACATGTGCAGCCCCTGTCTCCCTAATGCCAATAATCTAAATTTGGGCTTTTTGAATATGCATTACAGACTTTCTTCTCAGGCTGTTATTACACAGGCAGCAAGTTACTATGACTACTACTACTATTTAGCATTTCTATAGCGCTACAAGGCATACGCAGCGCTACACAAACATAGAAGAAAGACAGTCCCTGCTCAAAGAGCCAAGTTGCAAATTGCCATCTACCTGTCCCTCCCAACCTCTTTTGTTGCACTTCCCAGTGCCTCCCTACTGCTCATTTCTGTTCCTTACTGCCAACGTGCTCAGTCATGGATCATCTTTGGTCTGTAGCAGCCTCATGATCGCTATGATGCTACCACTCTCTTTTCAATAGAAATAATACAAACCAGGGTTCTATAGAACTCAACTCTGCACACTTGCTAAAAGGGTATAGATAGAGAGCTTAATATTCCAACCGATACACAAAAGCAATGAAAATAATATTTTTGTGTGAAAAGAGAAATTCTCAGAGGCTGAACTCACCCAAGTGGACAGCCCACTATGAGTTAGGCTGTTCCTAGAGGGCGGATGGGTTTCTCTATCATAGAATATCTCCAAATTATCTTTAATGCACCCGTGAGCAAACCTATGCTCTCAATCAAATCAAGTGATGGCCACAACAATAGCGTGCCTACTGTATAATCAGTTACAAAGAAAGCTCTCTATCTATATCCTACACGAGAAACTTCCCTACTCATATTCGCTGCTAACTCACAAACCATAAGCAAACATTAAAACATTCATTCCTTATGAGGCATAAGCCTTATTTACTGATCTGTTTGCTTCTTTAGTTTTGCTAATAAGTTCAAACAAAACCTAAATACACGTTTCACACAAATACAATATGATTATAGCACTCTTCAACACTCGTCACAAAAGGAATATCTGATGTGTCCTATATCTATGCACTAGAAATTTGTTATAAACAATAGTAAAGAGGAACACGATGTAGGGAAGGACACTCTTAGAAAATGTTCATAAATGTTCATAAAGAAAACATTTTTGAAGAAAGGCACACTTATCTCTGCGCTGCCAGGTGTGTGCACAACACCCGACACCTGCTGCTAGTATCAGCGTCGACAAATTTCCTTCGCCGCTGTTTCCAACATTGGTGCAGTGTGTATTCATTTACAGGAGGAAGCAGCTATATTCCGGGTCCCTAATGAAGATCGTCTCGAAACCCTGCAGAGTTGGACACAGACAGTATTCTGCCACTACGTTGGAAACAGCGGTGAAGGAAATTTGTCGACGCTGATACTAGCAGCAGCTGCCGGGTGTTGTGCACACACCTGGCAGCGCAGAGATAAGTGTGCCTTTCTTCAAAAATGTTTTCTTTATGAACATTTATGAACATTTTCTAAGAGTGTCCTTCCCTACATCATGTTCCTCTTTACCATTTTTTAAAACAAATTTCTAGTGCATAGATATAGGACACATCAGATATTCCTTTTGTGACGAGTGTTGAAGAGTGCTATAATCATATGGTATTTGTGTGAAATGTGTATTTAGGCTTTGTTTGAACTTATTAGCAAAACAAAAGAAGCAAACAGATCAGTAAATAAGGCTTATGCTGTTGCAGAAATTACCACTATTGTTAGCAGAATCTGTGGTACTTCAGGAGTCAAACACCACACACCAGAATGAGAGAGAAATCTTCTTTATTTGCCAGCAAACAAAGTAGGACATCAGCGCTAGACCTCTCCTTCTCTTCAGCTCTCTGTGTCTTGTGTCTCCTGTCTTGGTTCCTTCTCGTCTAACGTAAGCTGCTTCTGTTCTCATTTATATAGGGTCCTAAACCCCTCTAGCCCCCCTTTGTCACCAGATGGTAAAGTATAGATTGATTACCCTGTCTTGAACTAATTATCTCTACACATTTACTCAAAAATATCAGTTACATAGGTTTGAGATATTTCCTAAACTGACCTATGACCTGGGGCCTCTCAAACTAGACAATGTGGCACCTATCTCCTGCATTTTATTATTATTAAATTCTCAGTTTCCCAGTTAACTTAAAATACTAACCTGTTAACTGGACTCTGGCATTCATTAAGGGGCCAAGGGGCCAGTCTTGCTTAATGGCACACAGACATGGTTTGTTATTACTTTCAGGAGACCAGTCCTACACTTAGCTATAATCCATCAAGGAGAAGAGTTGACTTTTCCTGACCTCTTTCACCTAGCTAGGACTGTGGATAATTCAAACCAGATGATGACCTCTTAAACTGCAGACAAATCTCACTTGAAAGTCAGACAATGTAACACTGAATTGAAAAGATATTCTACATAGAGAAATAGAACTTGTTAATTAAACAGAATAAAACATGTTTTAAAATAAGCAGAAATCAGAATTCCTTATAAGACAAAATCTAAATCATCAAGAACCTCTAAACAGCATTCAGCCTAATCTTTTAAGACTGCCTACTTGCTAATCCCCTCGAGACAGTATGCCTTACTTAGAATGGCATCCAGATGTGGTTTATATGAACTAGCCTTAACAATCCATCACTCAAAAAGGGACAAAGAAAGTTTCATTTCTCTCTGACCTTTCTAATCTCTAGTCTAGCAAAAGCTAGACATTTGAGTAATTAAACCCAGATGGCATTCTACCACTTGCAGGACTGAATCAAACTTAAACAGAATTAACAAATTGATATGATTTCTCTGCCCAGGCTGCCTCAATGCCCCATAAGGAAAGAATGTTTTAATGTTTGCTTACGGTTTGTGAGTTAGCAGCGAATATGAGTAGGGAAGTTTCTCGTGTAGGATATAGATAGAGAGCTTTCTTTGTAACTGATTATACAGTAGGCACGCTATTGTTGTGGCCATCACTTGATTTGATTGAGAGCATAGGTTTGCTCACGGGTGCATTAAAGATAATTTGGAGATATTCTATGATAGAGAAACCCATCCGCCCTCTAGGAACAGCCTAACTCATAGTGGGCTGTCCGCTTGGGTGAGTTCAGCCTCTGAGAATTTCTCTTTTCACACAAAAATATTATTTTCATTGCTTTTGTGTATCGGTTGGAATATTAAGCTCTCTATCTATACCCTTTTAGCAAGTGTGCAGAGTTGAGTTCTATAGAACCCTGGTTTGTATTATTTATATAGTTTTGGCTACCAGTAGTAGTGAGGGGGATAGTACACTTTTGATTATTGATTTACCACTCCCTTTTCAGCATTGGGGGTGGGGGTGTCTGCCTCCTGCCAAAAGGACAATGAGCACATGGCATCTTATTCAGGCACTTGTGTAACTGTCAAATGGAGAGCTAAAGAGGAGTGGTAACAATGATGGAGATAAGGAGGGGGGAGTTAGCCCAAAAGAGAAGATAAGGGAAGGGGGGGGGGGGTTATACCAAATATCATCAGCAGGGACTGAGGAAGAAGAGACATCAGTACTGCTGGTGTTGGCCACTTGATATGAGAGGGGGGGCATCAAACTTTGAAGCTATACAAGGCAATCAAAATCTTTGAGGGTCTATTTAGTCTATCACACAGTTGCTGTATTGGAAGGAGAACTTACAGATAAATGAAAAGACTTTTACAGGATTACTGGTGTTGAAGTATCACTCTGCAAATTTCAAAGGTGTATAATGCCACCAGTTCATCTGTGTCACTACTTTAAAAATGACAGGTTCAACAGCTTCATAACAGAATGTAGCAGGTGTCTCATAGTGAAAGGCAATGTTTTTTTTTTCTTGCAAAACAAATTTCATGGTATTAGGTGAGAGCAGTTTCCTTCTTTTCAGTCTGCACTTAAAACACTGAAAAAGCTTAACAAGTATTTATTGTATAATAACAAATAAATCCATCTAGACTACTTGCAGCCTCCTTCTTTCTTACTATGAGGACATTGTTAAAGTAAATATTAAGGTGCACAGTCAAGACCACTTCAGCATAACAATATTTAATTTGGACACAGCTTGAGTGTTTATAGCCTGTAGAATAAAATCAAAATTGATAATTGTAATTAACTTTCCAAGTAGCCTTAAGAAATAATGTCTTCAATTTATACTCTGAAAAGTGACTAAAGCTGTGGGAAGATTATCCTTAGAAACATGCAGGTCAATATTCAAAGCTACCTCAACAATCCTGCTGAAATCGCAGCTAAAAAGAAGCCATGGACATGTACACATGCATGGAAGGAAAAGCAAATATCAGAGGGAATTCTATAAATGGAATTCAAAATTCAGTGCTGGAAAAAAAATCAGTGCTAAACACAATTCTCTAAAGGGCATGCACCCTTTATAGAATCACAGTTACTCCAAATTCTATATATTGCGCCTTAGTTTCTACACGGAAATTGAAGCATATTCTATAAGAATGTGCATAACTTAGCTGGTAAACTAGCTAATCAGCGCTGTCAATTGGATGTTCAAAAGCAATTATCAGCACTAATTGGCATTAATTATGATTTAGATGCACAACTTGCTAAGCATATTTTCTAAAGTGGTGCACATAAATACCAAGTCACACAGTTGAAAATGAGACGTGGTTATGAGTGTGGAATGGATGTCTCTAAAATCTATGTGCATTATTATAGAATACACCCGCTCTGCACCTAATATAGGTATTGGGATTTAAATTAAGTAAAGCATGGCCTAAGTGGACATGACCAAATTTGGTCAAAAGGAGAGGCACTCGGCACATTCTATATACCGTGTGAAAATTTAAGCTATTCTATGAAATGTAGGCATATTTTAAAGAATACACCTAAGTGTATTTTTTACTGCTTGGATTTTTCAGGTGCCATATATAGAGGGACCCTTTTACAAAGGCACGTAGGCGCCTACGTGCGTACAACATGCATCAAATTAAGGCTACCGTATGTCCCGGGTGGTATTTCAAATTTGTATGTGCATCTGATACAAAAGGAAGAAAATATTTTTTTTATTTTCTACAGCATGGCGCTAACCCGGTGGTAATTGGCATTGGATGCACGCCAATTTTTATTTTGCTACACGTCCGTTTTGAGCCCCCAAAAAAGGCCTTTTTTGCAGACGCACTGAAAAATGGACCTGCATGCATCCAATACATGTGCCTACACCAGCACATGCCATTTTTCGGTGCACCTTAGTAAAAGGACCCCAGAATCTCCCCCTTAGCGTTAATTCCCGCGCTTACCTGTGAGCACCAGACTTACACCTGCTGAAACCTGGTGTAAATGCTGGCACCCAAATTAGGGGCACTGAGGCCGTATTCTATAATTATAGACACAACTTTTCAGTATACCCCTGAAACTCTCATGGCCACACCCCCTTTTGAGTTATGCGCTAGTAGAGTTAGGCACCATGCCCTATTGAATAGCACGTAACCTGATGCAAATTTTAATGAGTGAAAATTAACATAATAATTGGTTGTTAACACCCAATTATTGATAGTTAAGTGCTCATTATTCAATTAAATTGCATGTGCATCTTGGGCATGAACACAAATTTGGGTATGCACATCTGGGTGCCATATATAGAATCCATAAGTGTATACATACTACTAATAATAATCATTTCTATAACACTACTAGGCTTGCACAGTGCTGTACACATTATATGCAGGTTCTTTCTCTGTCCCTAGAGGGCTTACAATCTAAAGGCTCTATTTACTAAGGCGCATTAGCATTTTTAACCCGCCTACAATTAGCACGTGTGCTAACCATGTAGGCACCTATAGGAATATTTTAGGCACGTACATGGTTAACACATGTTAAAAACATTAACGCGCCTATAATGCGGCTTAGTAAACAGGGCCCTAAGCTTTTTGTACCTGGGGCACTGGAGGGTTAAATGACTTGCCCAAGGTCAGCTGCAGTGGGAATTGAACCCAGATTGCCAAGTAGGCTACTCCTCCAGTCAACAACAACAAGAAAAAAACAACCTCACTACTACTACTACTGCTTATTTTATAAACAACGGTGCTGTCTGGAACATGCCTATATGCAACTTGTGTAAATTATGCACGTACTTGTCACCACGCATACTACTGCACGTGTTACCTGTGGGGTAATTTTATAAGGTATCCCCCTCCCCCTCATTTTGTAAATGATTCCCAAAGTTAGGCATGCAATTAGATGCACAGTTATAGATTAGGGTCAGTTACATGTTTAAATTAATTGGCACTAAATTAGCACTTAATTAATGCTAAGTAGCAATAATCGGCCTTAGCAAACACTATTTGGAGCTGATTAGTATATACACATTACTGTTTTATGCCTAATTTCTATGGTGTGCAACTCCAAAATGGGCATGGACCTAGGAGGTGCATTGGCAGATCAGGGTTGTGCCAAGCAATTAGGCGCAGTGTTTTAGAATACTGCCATACATACGCCTAAATGCCAGTACTTAGGTTCAAACATTTATACCAGCCTTTGCTTGGTGTACATACTTATGCTTAAAGTTAGGCATGAAAATGCGGACTTTAGCTAGTATTCTGTAATGAACTGCCATTATAGAATTCACACTTAGGACTAGATTCTATATGAGCGCCTAAAATAATCCATGTGGAAAAAAATTACACCTAGGCATATTCTCTAAAGTATGTCTAAATTTTATAGAGTAGACCTAAATTTCTGTGTGGTGTATAGAATACACCAAGCGGCTCACCACGTGACCAAATTTGGTCACATCCATTTAGGCCATGTCTTACTTGGTATAAATCTCAATGCCTAAATTAGGCATAGATCGGGTGTATTGTATAATAATGTGCATAGATTTTAGAAATGCCCAGGCTCTACCCATGGTCATGCCCCCTTTTCAACTATGTGACTTAGAATTAGGCGCACCATATTATAGAATGCACTTAGCGAGTTGTGCACATAAATCTCAATTAATGCCAATTAGTACTAATTGCTTGTTAACATCCAATTAATAGCACTGATTAGGTAGTTAAGAAATTAAGTTATGTTATAGAATAAACTTCAGTTTCCACATGGATTTTCAGGCACCATATATAGAGTCCGAAGGTTAGCGCCCATCATTGTGACATCTAATTTTAGGCACTATTTATTCACTCTACTCATTTATGTTTTGGTGGAGTGCAAGAGGAGTCACAAGTTATGTGCCTTGTTAATCAGAGTTCAAACAGAAATCCGCAACAGCGGAGAACTCTGTGATCCCATGAGGATACACAAGACAACAGGTAAAAGTAGGAGATACACCACAGATTCCAGAAGCAAAAGAGAGACAACCTGAAGTTGTAAAAGTTTTACTGATAAAAGACTCAACACAACGTTATGTTTCGCCACAAGGCCTGCCTCAGGAGTCTTACTTTTATGGAATAAACTTCATGTGTTTTCCACACCATTCTCATTAGATCAGAAGGAACATTTTTCTTACCCCAAAAAAGGTCTTTGTCAAGACCATTTTCTATTTGATATCTTTGGAAATGCTTCATATTTGAAATCCTGAAGTATATTCCACAAAAGTAAGACTCCTGAGGTAGGCCTTGTGGTCGAAACACAATGTTGAGTTGAGTCTTTTTATCAATAAAACTTTTAAAACTTGAGATTGTCTCTCTTTCTTCTGGAATCCATGGTCTGTCTCCCACTTTTACCTGATACCTTGTTAATAAGATACACATATGTGCCTGTACTTCATGCACATTCAAATCAACAACTTACAAACAACTTAAACACATGAAGAAAAATTTGTAAAGAAAAATGTGTGGAAGAAAAGGCCTCAGAAACCTGTGGTTTCGCAAATTTACTATAGGTGATTCACCAGATGTGCATGTCGCTGCCAAACAGGCTAAAATTATTCATTGGCCAAAAAACTTCCACAACCTAGTATATGCCAAACTTAGTGCAAATCATGTGCAAAACCTATACAAAACAAACTCTGAAAAATCTTATTTGATATACACTTCTCTACTGCCAAACATTTTTCTTGACGCATTTTTCTTCATGATTTTAAGTTGTTTACAGAATCACAACCTCACTTTTGTTGATTTGTATTAACATACATTGTTTGTGGAAGATTTCAGGTTTTTTTGATGTTACAAGGTATTTTATCTAAACTAGCTTCCCAGCAGGGATACATAAATGTCCACAGCTTCTTTTTAGCTGTATTTATGAGGGTTTGGTGGGTAATCTATGTGTCTTTATAAACTAGACTACAAAAAGAAATCATCTTGCATGTTCAACCTAGGCAACCTGTTATAAAATTACCCTCATTACAAAACAGATTACATAGGCTGGAGTAGACTTTTGATGGCAACTCCAGTAGCTGGAATGTAAGGACAAAGCCGGGCAGAGTTCTATGGTCATGGCAAAGATCATCAAGTATTTTATACCACATTCATTGCTGGTTTAATCATAAATTGATAGTGACTGTGGACAGGCTGGATGGACCATTCAGGTCTTTATTTGTTGTATCTACTATGTTACTATGGGGCACTTGCTAAAGTGCGGCAAGCCCACCACGGGCTTGCACGGTAACCCAGAACTACTGCTGGCTCAATGTGGCTGCCAGATGTAGTTTCACCCTTAGCGCATGGCATTTCTGATGCTGTCAGAATTTTTGTAAAATTAATACCGCCGGGTTAACACTGGAGCCCTTACCACTACCTCAATGAGTGGCAGTAAGTGCTCCCCCGAAATGGCCGCACAATATGAACTTACCACACGACTATTTCCTTTTTTTGGCCTTTTTATTGAAGCTTAGTAAAAGAACCCCATTGTTACTCATAGCTGCTGATTATAGCCACTGTACTTATTGCCGGTTATGGTGACACCATTTTTCATATAGTAATTGATGTTGCCTCTCTAGATTGTGTGCTGAATATATAGATTATTTTTAAAATATATATGTGCACTGCCACCACTGAATACTGATCTGCATGAGTCTGGTAGCTCTATATAAATGCTATTAGTAGTAGTATTAAAATTGGATGCCTGATGTGATCTACATTTATGTTTGGATCTCATGTCATTTCTCAAATAACTTGCATAATTTGCTGACACCACAAATTATTTGCAGGTGAACCCAAACCACAAGTGAGAGGAACAGTACATCAAATATCTCTTGGAAAACTGGATGACCCACATTACAACTATCCACAGAGAGAAATTTTACTTCTAATTCATCTCTATATTAAAATAGTCAGTATGTTTTTTACATTTGTTTTTTTCTGTGCTCATTTTCACTCACAGACCAGGTTGGTATAAACTTGTAGTCTGAATGTAGTGTGCAATGATCGAAAAATTTAGACTATAATTTAGATCGACCTGGTCTGTGATCGCAAATTATTTGGGCATTGTGCAGCTTATCTTAAAATAAAGACAGGTGCAACTGAAGGTATTATAATGAACTGCATCACATCCAAATGCAAGCAAAGTACTTCACTGCCATGGTAACCAGTAGTACAACTTGCAAAAAAAACTGTGTTACTGTGGGAGATGCAGCTAATTTTCCTTGGGGGAAAATCAACAGGGAAACGCACCTGGTCATACTTGTGGTGGTTCAAGGAGTTGTTGAGGCCATACGGTGCCTGGAATCCCTCCCCCTTCCCCTCAGCTGATTAAAAAAAGGAGGCCATATTGAAGCATCATATGCAGGGAGAAAGGGAATTGCAGGTAGCCAGTGTTATTTTGAAAGATGGCTGCCAGCAGCTCAGGAGAAAATGGAGATCTCCTGCCTCCTCAAGAACCTTTGACTAATGGAGTCAGTTTGGGGCAATTCAGGGATACTGGAGGCAATCTACAGGGAGGGGAAATAGAGAAGGGATGTTAGAAAACATTAGTTTTTCTTCATCACACTCTGCTTAAAATCTGATGATGAGTTCCAACCCAATAACATACATAGTAACATAGTAACATAGTAGATGACGGCAGAAAAAGACCTGCACGGTCCATCCAGTCTGCCCAACAAGATAAACTCATATGTGCTACTTTTTGTGTATATAATAAATTTGGGCTAAAGTGCAAAAAAAAAAGCTTCAGAAGTTTGAAATCTATTTTGTACAACCCTATAAGTATATTTTCTGGCAAATGTATCTTTCACTATGAGGTAGAAGCACCACATATGATCAATGAAGGATGATTATTATTTTTATTACAACTTAAAATTTTTGTCACTACCAGCGCTTGAGGGCTTGATTCTGGAGCAACATTCTGAAAGCAAGTTCTACCATTGTTTTCAGACTCCAGAGCCAGAGCATCCTCCGCCCCCCCCCCCCCCCCCCCCCCACACACACACACAGTTTTCCGGCACTTTGTAGGGGAGAGGCGCAGAGGGAGGTGAGCCTGAAGCAGAACAGAAACCAGTAGGGATGGCCAGCCAGAAAATTTATATTGGTTTTGTTTCCCATTGTTGTTTATGGGATTTTTCATTTTATTTGGGTTTTTGTTTCCAGGTTGTCATTTTGTCTGTTTCTGATAATAGTGCATGGTCTTTGGAAATAACATGCACTCTCCAAGATTCTATAGAGCGTGACTGAAATTACGAACACAAATCCGGTCATATTCTGGATTTGTGTTCTCAATTTAATTACCAAAACAAGTCTATCAGCGCCGATAATTGCCTATTAACAAGCAATTATTGACACTAATTTGCATTAATTAGAATTTACATGCACAACTGTGGTGCATGCAAATTTTAATATGCACTGGAAAGAAGAGGGCTTGGCCATGAATGTGGAATGGGCGGGTCATGGTTGTTCTAAAAAATTATATGCAGGGTTACAGAATATGACTGATCCATGCCTAACTTATGCACTGGTATTTTCAGCAAGTTTTACTTGGCATAAATGGATGAGCCTAGAGTTAGGTGCAGCATGGCCACTAGAGGCCTTATTCTATATAAGTTATGCTCTTAAATTTATGGACCTAAAATTTATGCTCCTAAATTACGAGCATTATCTATTTCAATGCATAGATTATGTTCATAATTTAGGAGCATAAATTTGGGAGCATAAACTTTATAGAATAAGGCCTGTAATGGGCTTCATTGCATTTGCCACCCCAGAATCACTAGCGCAGTTTTGTAAAAGGATCCCTGGGCTTGACCAGATATAAGTGTTACACATATAAGATGGTCCATTCTTCACAGAGCTTACATTCCAATCAAAATCACTAACATCCATTCTGCTCTTTAATCTTTGCAATATTTCTGTCATTTAGCTATATTCATATTCTGTTTTATAGGGTGATTTGATAGTCTGTAACTCATTGATTTAAATCATTTAGTTTTTTATTTTAATTTTTAATTTTGATTTTTTGTATATATTTTTGTCTGTTATGCTTAGATACTGTGACCCCTGAAGCAAGCATTCATGCCAAAACATGGATCTCTATCGAGCCTTTGGGTTCAGTTTTGGTATCCTCTGGTGGATATTGTAACCCTATTGTGACTCTTTGTCCTTTGATTTCTTCCAAGCATTTAATGTTGAATTTTTCTTATTTTCTTATATTTTTATTTTGTTAAAGATTTATGGTGTGCTACCTTTAGTCCCTCTTACTTTGTGGAAATTCAATGGTCCATCCCTACTCTGAAGATTTGTGCTGTGCTTCTCAGTGTAAGGATTTTGTTCTCCTGCTTGCACCTTTGGAAGATTATAAAGGGGTCCTTTTGCCAAGCTGCGTGGAAAAGGGCTGTACGCTAGTGGCGGGGGCTGTTTTTCCCACACACCATGGCCATTTTTATTGCAGCGGGTAAAAAGACCCCAGGCACACATGGCCATGCGGTAAGAGAACTCTTACCACATGGCCATGCGACAGGGAGCCCTTATCACCACCCATTGACGCAGTGATAAGGGCTCCTGCGCTAATCCAATGGTAACCGGGCAGTGCATGGTGATGCCTGATTACCACCAGGTTACCACCATGCAAGCCATTTTCAGGGGTTTTCTCTTTCCCCCCTAGAAATGGTGCACGCTTGTGGCAGGACTACCGCCGGCAGCCACGTTGGGCTTGCAGTAGTCCTGGAAGAGTGAGAGGTAAACCCTTTGGGCTTACCACTGCTCTGTAAAAGGGCTCCTAGGAGAGCAAAAAAAACATAGGAATTGCCATATTAGGTCAAACCAAAGGTCCATCAAGCGCAGTATCCTGTTACGAACAGTGGTCAATCCAGATCACAAGTACCTGTCTACATCCTAAAAGATAGATTCTATGCTGCTTTTCCCCACGGACAAGAAATAGATTTCCCAAAGTCTACCTTCATAATGCTTTATGGACTTTTACTCCATGGACTTATTAAGCTACACTGTTTTGATTACATTCTTCAAGAGTGAACTCCAGAACATAATTATACTTTGTATGGAAAAAAAAATCTCCTTTGTTAGAAATGTACTGGCCGATATTCAGTGGGGACCTTTTACTAAGCCGTGTAAGTGTGTACATCCGCCCAACGCATGCCAAAATGGAGTTACCGCCCGACTACTGCGTGGCTCTTGCGGCATTTTCATTTTTGGTGCACGTCCAATATGCATGACTGAAAAATATATTTTATTTTTGGATGTGCATAACAGACACACACGAAGTGGCATTTGATACGTGTAGGTCATTACCGCTCGGATTCTTTACAGCTAGGCAAATGGCTAGTGGTAAGGTATCAGACTCATAATGGATGTGCGGCAATTTTGATTTTGTCGCACGTCTATTTTTGGCAAAAAAAGGTCTTTTTCAAAGGTGCACTGAAAAATGGATTGGCGCACGCCCAACATCCACGCCTACATTAGCGCAAGCCATTTTTCAGCACACCTTTGTAAACGGACCTCAATGTTTTTTAGCCCGCCACCAGTGCAAGAACCAGAAATTCAATGCAGGACCCTATCAGGCTTATTTTCGAAAGAGAAGGACGCCCATCTTTCAACACAAATTGGAAGATGGGCGTTCTTCTCCCAGGGTCGCTCAAATTGGCATAATCGAAAGCCGATTTTGGATGCCCTCAACTGCTTTCCGTCGTGGGGACAGCCAAAGTTCCTGGGGGCTTGTCAGAGGCGTAGTGAAGGCGGGACTTGGGAGTGCCTAACACATAGGTGTCCTCGACCCATAATTGAAAAAAAGGGTGTCCCTGATGAGCACTTGGACAACTTTACTTGGTCCTTTATTTGTTACGATCAAGCAATAAAAAGGTACCCGAACTGACCAGATGACCACCGGAGGAAATCAGGGATGACCTCCCGTTACTTCCCCAGTGGTCACTAACCCCCTCCCACCCGCAAAAAATAATTAAAAAATATTTTGTGCTAGCCTCTATGCTAGCCTCAAATGTCATACTCAGCTCCATTGCAGCAGTATGCAGGTCCCTGGAGTAGTTTTAGTGGGTGCAGTGCACTTCAGGCAGGCAGACCTAGGCCCATCCCCCCCACCTTACACTTGTGGTGGTAAATGAGCCTTCAAAACCCACCAGAAACTCACTGTACCCACATCTAGGTGCCCCCCTTCACCTGTAAGGGCTATGGTAGTGGTATACAGTTGTGGGTTTTAGGGGGGGGGGGGTTGGAGGGCTCAGCATACAAGGAAAGGGAGCTATGTTCCTGGGAGCATTTTATGAAGTCCACTGCAGTGCCCCCTAGGGTGCCCAGTTGGTGTCCTGGCTTGTGAGGAGGACCAGTACACTAGAAATGCTGGCTCCTCGCACGACCAAAGGGGTTGCATTTGGTCATTTCTGAGATGGGTGTCCTTGGTTTCCATTATCGCTGAAAATCAGAAATGACCATGTCTAGGGATGACCATCTGTAAGGATGAACTAAATTTCAAGATTTGGGTGTCCCTGACTGTATTATTGAAACGAAATATGGACGTCCATCTTGTTTCGATAATACGGGTTTCCCCGCCTCTACATCGGGACGTTTTGCGAGGACGTCCTCAACAAAATTTGGGCGTCCCTTTCGATTACACTCCTCCACGTGGGCTTTGGTATTGAATCTCAATTTTTGTAAACGCCAGGTAGCGCATGCCCGGTTAAGTCAATATTTAGGCTTAAAGATAGGACTGCTATTTATGTGGTCTTATTTATATGCTTATTATGGCTGTTAGCTCTGAATATTGAACACTAACCAGACTCCGCCCCTAAAACATCCCCAGAATGCCCCTGACATAGCTGGCTTTCATTTTGCTAACCGGTAATTTTCAGTGCCACTGACCGGTTAAGTGCCAATGAAAATGACAAGATAGCCGCATATAAGCAAGTTAACCGGTCAGCAGCCATTCCCGGCCAGTTAACTCGCTTTGAACATGGGCAAGGTACTATTTAGTAACTTCATTGTGAGTCCCCTAGTCCCATCAATTCACATTCACCCAGAAATTTATTTATTATAGTAAACATGGTTACTGACAGAAAAAGAGGCTGAAATTAGCTTGCCTTAGAAGTTCAAGAGGTTTTAATCACTTGACCACAAATACTATATAACAGTATGCACAGCTCTTAGCTAGCAGTGAAAACACTGAATAAAACAGCATTCACTAATCACCTTAACAAGGATAGAAAAACAACTGTCTTGAAAGTAAAACTGAATTTCACACGCTATTGTACTTTTCATTTGGTAAATTGCATAATTTTCTTCTCCAAATGGGCCAGAACGCACAATAAAGTCAAACTAGAATGGCATGTCAGAAGGATTTATTCCTGCAGAATTAGAATCTGAACAGAAAACGCATGCACAGATAGAAATCCAAACCAAGCACAATGCATCTGAATTGTATTGTTGCAAAAACTGAAATATTATGCGGCCCTTCTTTGTGAAAGAATGGAAAATATAATTTATGAACAGACTGGAAATGCTTAATTCACAGTGCTCTTTTTATAAGATATAGTAGACTTGATTTTTCCTGTGGCATGGATTGTAGTAGGGGTAATCCTGTCTGTTGGTTTCCAATGTTTTTCAATGAAGATTAAATTCCAAACACTTAGGGGGAGAATCTATATATGGCGCCTAAAAAAATCAAGCGTATTCTATAATTAGTGCCTAGATTTAGGCGCCGATTATAGACTACTCTTAGTTGATATCCCACCGTCCATGGAGCGCTCACAATCTAAGTTTGTATCCGAGGCAAAGGAGGGTTAAGTGCCTTGCCCAAGATCACAAATTGGGATTTGAACCAGCCACCTCTGGATGTCAAGACTGGTGCTCTAACCACTAGGCACTCCTCCACTCCAAACCTACCTGCACTCAATCATCACTAGATTCAAGGCAGAATTGAAGGCATGGCTATTCCAGCAGGCTTATGCTTAGGCTGCAGAGTAATGGAGTGGTGGGGTATTGTTGTCTGGGAGAGAATGAGTGTGTGTGTGGATGTCCATACTGTTATCTTTTGACTGTTTGTGTTTCTTTCCTATTTTATATTGTAGTTCTTTTTCTTGCTTTTAATTAACTTAGGTGCTCTTTTACAAAGGCCCTGGAGGGATAATGCAGGGGCAGCATGCACTCAATCGGCACTACCGCTGGGGTAGCGCATGCACCCAGTGGTAATTCTGAGTTTGATGCACACTGAATCCCGCAGTAGAAAATTATTTTCTATTTTCTACTGCGTGGGGCGTTCCCAGTGGTAACCGGCAGCATACCCATGTTGGCATGCGCTGCATGGTTACCACGTGGGTAGCATGTGAGTCCTTACCGCTAAGTCAATGTGTGGTGGTAAGGGCTCAGGCCATTAATAAACATGCACTAGTGTTAATATTAGTGCAGGCTCATTTCTTGGCCCATTAAAAAATCACCTATATCCCAGCTGCGGTAAAAAATGGTCTAGCGTGCACCTAAAAGACATGCCCACACTACCACAGGCCATTTTAATGTGGCATTGTAAAAGGGCCCCTTAGTATTCTTAACTGCTTTGCTCTGTTCGTCAATTAAGGTGGTATATGAAGTAATGAATAAATAAATATCCCAGGAACCCACCCCAATGGGCTGGATCTTTTACCTCCCACAATCTCAAATAACTTTCCACAACTCCAGATTCCCCCCCCCCCCCCCTCAGAGGCTCTGGAACATTTTCTCACATGACTCTAGTAACCCCCATTATAATGGGGGGTTACACTAGCATAAGTCTGCATTTGAATGCCTAACTCTGGGTGTGAGCGCTTATGCTAGCTCAGTAGATATCCTAACTGTACGAAGTTAGGCACATAAATATCAGTATTGTATAAATTGTGCAAACTACTGCTAGACACTCCCCTGACCTGCCCCTCCTCGGTCCACCCCCCTCCCCTTGCTGTTGCATGTGATAGATTTTATGAAACTTTTAAAATACTGACTAATGACAATTACATGTGTAACTGCTAATTAGTGTCAATAACACCAATCATAGTCATGCCAATTAACTAATTATCAAATTAAGTTATGCACACATCTGACATTAATCTATAACTTGAACACACAACTGTGCATTCTATATATAAAATTAGGTACACAAGTTTATAGTATTAGGGAATCAGTGTGCACTAACCGCCTTACTCTATAAACGTTGCTGAACATTGCCCAATTTGCATGCACAATGTAATTAAATAATTAGCTAAGTAATGCTAATTGGCTTTTTAACAAGCAATTATCGGCACTAATTAGGTTTAATTGGAATTTATATGTATTATTCAGGCATGTGATCGATGCCTAAATTTTATATGCGAGTAAAAAAAGGGGGAAAAATGGGAGAGTCATGGGCAGAATAGGGATTTTCCTAGCATTTATTCACGTTGTTAAAGAATATGGGGGGATACACAGCTAAATTAGGGGGTCTTTTATTATGGTGTGCTAGCGTTTTAGCTCATGCTAAAATTTAGCTGGCACTAAATGCTGAGATGCCCATTATATTTCTATGGGTATCACAGCATTTAGCGTCAGCTGATTTTTAGCATGAGCTAAAAATGTTAGCGCACTTTAGTAAAAAAAAACCTTTAGGCAGGTACATTTGTATCACATTTCAGTTGGTGCAAATGGTGAAGCCTACAATTCCTGGGTGTAAGTGCTATTCTATAAACCTCGCCTAACTTTAAGAGTGGCTTATAAAATAGAGCTTTTTTCGGATCCAATTTTTTCAGAACCATATATAGAATTTACTCCTAAGGGGGCAATTCTATAACTTGGTGCCTTACTTTATGTGCTACAATGGCATATGCTGAGCTTCAGTTCTACAGTAGCATCTGAGCATGCCTAAGTTATTATAGAATACTGGTGTAAAGATGCTTTGGCACATTGAAATTTTAAGTTTATTGTGAAGATAAGTGAATTGGATAAACTTACTCTTAACCAGTTAAATGTGACATCTGACTTATAAGCACAGAAGTGCAGAAGTAATTGAACTCATTTTGAGACATTGAAAAGTTTAGTCAAAATTCAAAAAAATTAGAAGAGCGGTGACGATAGGAGAGTGGCAGACGAGAAAATACACAGCTCCACTACTTCATTTGACTGAGGTCTTAAAAAAATAATACCCCAAAACAAAGAAAATATAAAAATTTGGTAGTGCATAGGTACTTTAACTTACAACTGTTGAATGCCAATTTTGAGCTTATACTATATATCAGAGCCTTTATCGAAAGTCTATTAGATCAGCATCCAGATCCCTGGAGTAGTGTAGTGGTCAGTGAAGTACACAGTGGGGGACCCAGGTCCCTATCTTCCTCTCTTCCTTTCACACTTGTGGTGAAAACTGTGACCCCTCCAAAACACGAAACCCCTACTGTACCCACACATAGGTGCCCTCTTCACCCATAAGGACTATTGTAGTGGTGTACAATGGGGGGTAGTGGGTTTTGGGTGGGTTTTGAGGGCTCAGGGTACAAGATAAGGGAGCAATGGTGAGATGTGAACCTGAGAGCATTTTTATGGAGTGCACAGAAGTGCCCTCTAGGGTGCCACATTGCTCTCCTGGGATGTCTGGTGTACTAGTTTACTAAAAATACTGGCTCCTCCTGTATGGCATGAATCTCTACATTTTGCACCTTTTTTTTATTTCAAATATGGACCAAAAAACAAAACATTCAAATCACAAAACCTTGTTCAAAATAGTATTTGAAAAAAAAATCATAGACTTTGTTTTTGAAAATGACCTTCTTTCCTATTCGGATTTTGGATTTATTATGCAAAACATCCAAAATTAGACTTAGATGTTGTATTGAAAATGCGCCTCCATGTACACAAAGTGCAGGAGAGATTTGTGCCCCAATTCTTCAAATTTACCCAAGTTCTACAGTAACTTTTGCAGAAATCTTTTTCATCAACAACTTTTCCTAGTGATTCTTTTCTCCTTTTTCTCTGGTGTAGCCAGAACACTAAACAGATGGGGAAATAGTGTAGCAGCATGTTTTAGAATAAGAGAAAATTATATGATACTCAAGGGCAAAAGACTCAGGAGTAACATTAAGCAATATTTTTCATAGAAACTGTGGTGGATACATGGAATAGTTTCCCAGAGGATCCTTAGCCCTAAAGTAATGAAGAGAAAGCCATAGATGAAATGAAATTAATGCCACTGTTGCAGGAAGTATAGTGCTGCAGGTATTAGCCATCAGATTTTGTGCATGTTTTAAAGGTTTAAAGGTCCCCAGTTCGCTGGTGACAGAACAAGAAAGTTTGGGAACCAGTGTGGACTTCAATGCCGCACAGAGCAAGCAGCTGGATACTGAACTGTTAGCTTGGGCTGAGAGTCTACTATAGTGAATACATGAAACCTAGACATGTCAGATGGACTGTAAGGTCAAGAAAGGTCTTCTTATATAGCACCAGGTAATAATTATGGCTACGGGGGTGGATAAGGGGGGATACAAGGGATATTAGATTCAGTTTTTCTTTGTTTTTGTTATTAAAGACAATTAATAAAATAAATGTATTTTTAAAAAGGACTGTTAGTAAGCTGGTTAACCAGCTTTTAGCTCTGGACTTTTGCCATTTCTTTTTATGAAACTTAAATCTGGCCCTATAGTCACAAAACTGCAAGACATTGTTTTGTTCACTTGAAATGCATCTCCCAGCTGTCACATGTTAGGAAGGACCAGGAGCATTAAATATGTTAATTGATTTCTTTCCAGTGCTTTAAGGACTGCAGGGTCAATCTATTTACTTAGTGAAAATTCTCCCCATTTAGATAAGCAGCTAGCATTCCATGCTAATCCAATTGTTGAGGTATGAATAGATACCCTGAATAAAACCCAAATTACATTTGCTGAAAACTCCTGCTATTTCAGTATATTAAGCATAGATTCAATAAAACTAAAGTGGTTGTTAAGCTTTGTGGCTTGAACAGAATAATTTTTTATTGCTTCGCAGAAAAAAAAATCATATTGGCACATGCCTGGAATCAGAAAAACAGAATCCACTGAAAGGCAATATTTGTTAATACGTTTATTGTCTTTCAATAAGACTATTTCTCATCAAACCAGAGCAGAGTTGGAAACATTTAGGATGACCCTGAAGGTCTCCTCAATATACCTCTTTGTCATCCTCATTTTCTCCAGGTCTGCATCACTGACCTCCAGAGATTGGACTTATTCTCTTACCAGCTGATAACCATACATGCAAAAGACTAAATAGCTCCCTTACTGGCAGTATCATAGGGGAAATTCATCAACGTGGGCTACAGGCATTCAGACATGTTATCTTAAAAAAATGTTATTTATAAACTTGTAATGATTTAACCAAGAATTAACTTGTACAGAAAAGCTGAATAAAATATAAATCACATAACAGGCAAAGAAGATACTTTCTTCAAATATCAGGATAAAAGAAAATAATAAATCACCTAAAGTCCACAATCTGGGGGATCCAATATCTTTGGAGGTTCAAAACAAGGAAAGGAGATAAACCCCTAAATAAGAAAGGCAAAACTAGCCATAGCTCACTAAGGGCTCCTTTTACAAAGGCATGCTGAAAAATGGCTTGCGGTAGTGTAGGTGTGGGTATTGGGCGCGCGCCAATCCATTTTTAGTGCGCCTGTAAAAAAAGGCCTTTTTAAAAAATTTTTGCCAAAAATGGACATGCGGCAAAATAAAAATTGTTGCGCGTCCATTTTGGGTCTGAGATCTCACCACCAGCCATTGGCCTAGCGGTAAAGACTCACGCGGTAACCGGGTGGTAATGACCTACGTGAAGCAAATGGCACTTGCTGCGCGTCCATTACGCAAGCCCGAAAATAGAAAATATTTTTCAGATGCGCTTATCGGACATGCGCCAAAAATGAAATTACCACAAGAGCCGCCCGGTAGTCGGGCGGTAACTCCATTTTGGTGCACATTGTGTGCGTATAGACGCTTACACGGCTTAGTAAAAGGACCCCTATGGAAAAAGATATATCTAATTCCCTCCAACAGGCCTAACATCTGCATATGTTGAGAAAGGATGCTTGGTTGCCAAAAAATTAGTCTAATGTGATGGATCTCAGAAAACGCACTTATTAGAATGGTAATAAATAATATATTTACTTGGGAATTTCAAATAAAAAGTAGCACCCACCGCAATTACTCCTGGTATTAACAAAAATTGTATTTTCCTCTTTTGAGTTTCATGGGAAATATCCAAGAACACTAGGGGGGCCCTTTTACTAAGGTGCGCTGAAAAATGGGCTGCGCTAATGTAGGCGCATGTTTTGACCCATGCAGATCCATTTTTCAGTGCATCTGTAAAAAAGGCTTTTTAAATTTTTTTGCCGAAAATGGACGTGCGGCAAAATAAAAATCGGTGCACGTCCATTTTGGGTCTGAGCCTTACCGCCAGCCATTGACTTAGTGGTAAGGTCTCATGCAGTAACCATGTGGTAATCATCTACACATGTAGAATGACGATTATCACCCGTTTGTTGCTGCACGCCAGAAAAATAAAAAATATTTTCCTGCGCATGTAGCGGATGTGCCTCAAAAATGAAATTACTGCAAGGGCCATGGGGTAGCTGGGCGGTAACTCAAAATTGACATGTGTTTGGCACCGTAGGCACCTACATGGCTTATTAAAAGAACTTTTATTCTCAATAAATTTTTAACCCTTACCTTAAAGTAGGATTTCAAAATATAATCTCTATCTCTTGAAATTTCAAGATAGTATCAAAGTTCCCTAAATAATTCCAGATGGTTCTGTAAACCCTTTTTTATGTTTTATTTTTATCAATTTAACAATTCACTTCAAACAGATAACACTGTAAAGCAAAATGTCAATAATAAATCACAGATAATAAAAATGTGCTTCATAGACCACAATATAAAGGAGACCCATAATTAGAAAATCCCTGAAGCTGGGGAAAAGAAAAAGAGGAAAAAGAAAGAAGGCCAAACTACAGCTAAATTCAATGTAGCCCCAAATACCCCATCCTAATCTTCACCTTGAGTCCCTAAGGGTCCTGTTTACTAAGATGCACAGCATTTTTAGCTCACTCTAAACGTTAGAGTAGCCCATATGTTCCTATGGGCGACAGCGTTTTGCGCATGCTAATCATTAGCGTGCACTAAAAATGCTAGCAAGCTATAAGTGCAGCTTAGTAAACAGGGCCCTAAAGCTAGTTCAGGCCCTTTAGCATCCAATAAAAATTTCAATTGCTCTGGTTAATAGAACATGCATCTTACAGAGGAAATAATCACAACACATTTACAAGGAATATTAAGCTAAAAAGTAACACCTAGAGACAGAACTTTCCACCTCGTTTTCAGAATATTTTCCTTGCTCTTCAGTGGTTTTTGCCAAATCAGTCACTCACATCATAAGGAGATCCTTCACATGTTCATCTTCAAATGTGGTATATATCATTCATTGCCAAAAATTGTGAAGTAAGGGTTCTATATTGGAGAGACAAAGCAGATGCTAAAGATGAGAATCAAGATACATAGAGGGGCATAATTGAACGAAAATGTCTATCTCCATGGGCGTTTATCTCCAAGAACGGGTCAGTGAAGGGGCGGACCGAACCGTATTTTCGAAAAAAATAGACGTCCATGTTTTATTCGACAATTTGTGAGCTGGGCGTTTTTGTTTTTCAGTGATAATGAAAAATGAAAGCGCCCAGCTCAAAAACGAATAAATCCAAGGCATTTGTTTGTGGGAGGGGCCAGGATTCATAGTGCACTGGTCCCCCTCACATGCCAGGACACCAACCGGGCACCCTAGGGGGCACTTTTACAAAAACAAAAAAAAAGGTAAAAGAGCTTCCAGGTGCATAGCACCCTTCCCTTGTGTGTTGAGCCCCCCAAATCCCCCCTCAAAACCCACTGCCCACAAGTCTACACCATTACTATAGCCCTAAGGGTTGAAGGGGGGCACCTACATGTGGATACAGTGGGTTTGGGGGGGGTTGGACGACTAAGCATTAAGCAGCACATTTGTAACAGGTAGGGGGGGATGGGCCTGGGTCCACCTGCCTGAAGTCCACTGCACCCCCTAACAACTGCTCCAGGGACCTGCATACTGCTGCCAGGGAGGTGAGTATGACATTTGAGGGTGAAAATAAAAAGTTGTGAAACGGCATATTTTGTTGTGGGAGGGGGTTTGTGACCACTGGGGGAGTCAGGGGAGGTCATCCCCGATTCCCTCTGGGGGTAATCTGGTCATTTAGGGCACTTTTTGGGGCCTTATTCGTGAAAAAACAGGGTCCAGGAAAAGTGCCCTAAATTCTAGCTACAAACGCATATTTTTTTTCCATTATCGGCGAAAGGCGCCCATCTCTCCTCGGCCGATAACCACGCCCCAGTTCCACCTTTGCCACGCCTCCAACACGCCACCATCAACTTTGTACGCTTCCGCGATGGAGTGCAGTTGAAAACGTCCAAAATCGGCTTTCCATTATACCGATTTATTCGTTTTTGTGAGATAAACGTCTATCTCCCGATTTGGGTCGAAATCTAGGCGTTTTTCTTTTTCAATTATAAGGTGGATAGACATAATATTAAGCATCACAATACCAGGATGTCATCTATGTGGGACAACAGTTTATTTTATTTTGTTACATTTGTACCCCACACTTTCCCACTCATGGCAGGCTCAATGCGGCAATGGAGGGTTAAGTGACTTGCCCAGAGTCACAAGGAGCTGCCTGTGCCGGAAGTGGGAATCAAACTCAGTTTCTCAGTTCCCCAGGACCAAAGTCCACCACCCTAAACACTAGGCCACTCCTACACTGAACCAAAACACTGAGTCAATGATTTTATAGTGAGAATACCAAAAGGAAATTTTAAGACAATCCAGGAACATAAGACCTTTGAAGTCAAAATGATGAAACATTTTGTCACCCATCAGACAGGACTTAACAAAGATCTGGTTTTCTATCCCATTAAAAAACATAAAATGATACTGCTTTGTCACTCTCTTATCACCCATCTACCTCTCCCTATCTGTCACCCACCCAGCTCTCCCTATTTCTCACCTAACTCCACCTTACCCTCTTCCTGTGAGACTGTCACTTATATATTCTGATATTTGTCAACATTTGCTGATTTATAGAAACATAGAATCATGACTGCAGATGAAGGCCGGATGGTCCATCCAGTCTGCCCATCCTCTGCAACCCCTAACCCCTCCTCTTCCTAAGGAATCCCATGTGATTATCTCATGCTTTCTTACTCTGACACAGCCCTCGACTCCACGACCTCCACCAGGAGGCCATTCCACGCTTCCACAACCCTTTCTCTGAAATAATACTTTCTTAGATTCTTCCTAAGCCTATTCCCTCTTAACTTCATCGTATATCCCCTCATTCCAGAGTTTTCCTTCAGTTGAAAAAGGCTCACTGTACATTAATGCTCTTGAGATATTTAAACGTCTGTCATATCTCCTCTCTCTCCTCTCTTCCAGCGTATACATGTTGAGGTTCATAAGCCTGTCCCTCTATTTTTTGTGTTCAAGACCATTTACCAATTTTGTAGCCACCCTCTGGACTGTATCCATCCTGTTTATATCTTTCCGTAGGTGCAGTCTCCAGGCAGCTAAGGCTTAGATGTTGCCCCTTTGAAAGATTATGATCTGAAGAAGAAGGGTTACCTTCAAAAGCTAATAAAAAAATGTATTCAGTTAGTCCAATAAAAAAGGCATCACCCAGTGCACTGTTAACTTCCTGGTCAGCAGCCATACTTGAATATTCAGTGTTGGGATCCACACATGCCCCAGCATTATCTGGAGTTAGCTCAGCCTGCAGTTTGAAGTGGCTTACCAGCTGCTTAACACTGTAGGCTGAATATCACCCCACCCCAATACTCCCCAGTTTTAAGAGCCAACCTGAAGGACTCCCCTCAGGTCTAGCAAGGACTCTGTACTCTCCATGATTCACTCTCACCCATACCTTTACATTTCCATAATGGTCTAGGAGGCAGACAGGCATGATCCCCAGTTGCTCCTGCCCTGATAGCTCCTGGATCCAAAATGTTACCAGTAATCCCTAGCAGCAGTCTCATGGTACTACCACTAGGGGTCATCTTTCCTGCCTGCCCCTGTAGATCACCACAGAAATGTAAAGGTACAGGTGAGGGTGCATCATGGAAGATGTGGGGTCTTGTTAGACCTGGGGGGTGGGCACCTTTTGGGGTAAGTGTTATACCATGAGGTTATTGGGGGCACTTTGACAGGGGAACACTATTAGAGGGGTTACCTTGATGGATGGGGGCCTCCACAGGCATCTAAGGCTTAGGTGTTACCCCTTTAAGAGATGATCTGAAAGTATTGGCCACTACTTGGTAGCCTGATGCTCCCAGGCTGATGGATGCTGCTTGTGAGGTGGCTTCTTGTGAGATACCGCAGGATGCTGTCTCCTGTGGTAAATCAAGGTACAATAAAAGCATGCTTTTTTCCACACCTTGATAACTTGCACTCTTAGGGTGATGCATGTGCAACCTCTGGAGCCCAGAAAGTTTACTACAGCTCAAGTTGGAGGAGTAGCCTAATGGTTAGTGCAGCAAGCGTTGAGCCTTGTGACCTGGGTTCAATTCCCACTGCAGCTCCTTGTGACCTTCAGCAAGTCACTTAACCCTCCATTGCCCCAGGCACAAAAACATAGATTGTGAGCCCTCTAGGGACAAAGAAAGTACCTCCGTATAAGATGTACAGCACTGCATACCTCAAATAGTGTTATAGAAATGATTAGTAGTAGTAGTAAGTGTGCTAATGTGATTGCTTTTATTCCCCACCCTCACTGGGTGAGGAAATGACCTGTGGTGCTTCAATAACCCTTCCCAAAACCTCCCCTCCTCCTACAAAGTCTATTCCATCAGATGGTTGCACAAGGATGATAATGGCTGGACCAAATGCAATGTGCTTTTATCTCACCTTTCCTGAAGGTCACAGCGGAACTGGCTAACCTGATGTTCTCCCTTGGCCCACAAATATTAAAGCATTTTTGACATGAGTTAATACATAAACCCCTAAAATGGTTTAGTGAATTCAAAGTTTATTCCTTTCTTCTAATTTACTTTCACCACCACCACCATGAGAACCTGCTGACTTAGAAATATAGCATTATTTCCCATAAACCATGCTGGACCCATAATGACCTTTCCTATTAAAAACTATAAAAAAGCCATATCTGATCGTCTTCTGTTCTCATCTATCATGTCTACAAAGAACCACAGTGCTTAAATACCCATATCTAACCATCTTCTGTTTCCCCTGTTATCAAGCACTGAAACCATGAGAAGGTTTCTAAATGCCAAGTTGTTTAAAAGCTTAAAGGAGAAACACTTTCTATTGTGTTTTGCACTAAACTTAGAAGATTTTATCATTGTCTCAGTCGAACTGTTTGACCAGTCATTAAAATATGAACAACGATCAATAAAATTTGCAGGTACTACTACTACTACTACTACTACTATTTAGCATTTCTATAGTGCTACAAGGCGTATGCAGCGCTGCACAAACATGTACAAAGTACATGCTTTAATTATGATGTTCTCGTCTTGAAGACCTGCCATTTTTTTACCTTCCCCTCTATTCTGTAGCATCATGGATTGCTACTGCTGCTCACTATCTTCCAGATGTACTCATGTGATCTTTGGAAAGGGTGCTCGGTCCCAACTTGTGAGGCTAGTTACTAAGGTGCATTAAGGGGGAGTCTTTTACAAAGGCATGGTAGCATTTTTAGCATGCGCTAATGATTGACGTGCGCTAAATGCTAGAGACACTTAAGCTCTGGAACTCTTTGCTGGAGGATGTGGTAACAGCGGTTAGTGTACCTGTGTTTAAAAAAGGTTTTGACAAATTCCTGGAGGAAGTCCATAGTCTGCTATTGAGACAGACATGGGAAGCAACTGCTTGCCCTAGGATTTTTGTAGTATGGACTGTTAACACGATTTGGGTTTCTGCCAGGTACTTGTGACCTGGCTTGGCCACTGTTTAGAAAGCAGGATACTGGGCTAGATGGACCATTGGTTTGACCTAGTATAGCTACTCTTATGTTCTTACGACACCCATAGGACAATATGGGCATCTTTAGCGTTTAGGACACGCTTATTTTTAGCATGCGCTAAAAATGTTAGTGCATCATTTAACACATATAAATGGCAAATTGTGTGTTATTTGCCTATATGCACATTTTGGCAGTGAAAAATGAGCTAAATAAAAATGAGATGCAATGTATGCAAAACATGTTATAATTATACAAATAGTGCACCTTCATGCTCTGGGGACCGCCTTAAAGGGTCTGGTTGTTGTTTGTTTGTTTTTTTTAATTCTACTCCTGCAGTAAAAACCCTCCTGTTTGGCTCCCCTAACAGACACCCCACTGCTCTTCTTCAAACAGCTTAAACCCAATTTCACCAGATCTACAAGCTTATCCTTGGTGTATAAAGAGGGAATTCTATAAGTTTGCATCTAGACATTCATGCCACTTACATGCATTATGGGCATCAATAATTGACAGTTACACTAGGCACTATTCTATAAACTAGCAACTAAGTGCTATAGAGGGAAATTTTGCACATGGTGTTGAACATTAGGTGACAGTGCCACTCTGAATTTTTAGTGCTAAAAAGCATTCTAACAGATGCAAGGTGCCAAAACAGGACAGAAATGGTAGATCCACATGAAAAAAAAAACACTTATGTGCCCATTTATAGAATAGCACCTAAGTGCTTCATTTGACTCTGCAAAGGGGGGCAGCCATGGGATGGGCAAGGGTTATTCCCTTAAAATGCATGCAGTGTTATAGAATTTGGGGGATCTGTGTCCAACTTGCATATTGGGATTGACACCTGGTTTCAGTTGGTGTAATTCTTTGTGCCAAAAGTTGATGGCAAATCCTGGTGTTATGTGGTATTCTATAAAGGCCACCAATCCCAGAATGCCCATTATAGAATACCATTTGGTGTCAATTCTTTTCGGCACTGAATTTTGAGCGACATTTAGAGAATTTCCCCTATATTGTGTAAGTACAGGGGGTGGAGCAAAGGAAGGACATGAAGGTGTCTCCAAGTGACATGTATAACTTATGGAATGCTATGAGTTACATGGATCACTTAGGGCCCTTTTTACCAAGCTGCAGCAAAAGGGGGCCAGTGCTGGCATCAGTTCATGTTTTACATGCATGCTGAGACCCCCTTTTACTGCAGCTGGTAAAAGGGAAGTCTTGCCTTCCTGCAGGAAATGGCCATGTGACAAGTAAAACACTTGCTGCTTGGCCATTTCAGGGGGAAGCCCTTACCGCCACCCATTGAGGTGGCAGTAAGGACTCCCACATTAACCCAGAGGTAACCAGGCAGCTGATCGATTACCGCCAGGTACACTGTCACTACAAAAATAAATACATTTTTGTAGTGACGGAAATGACGGCACACTAGGGGTGGGAAGTACCACCAGGCTGCTGCGGTAGCCTGGCGGTACTTCCTATATAGCGAGTGGCATGCCCATGTTGGCTGTACTGCCGCTTAGTAAAAGGAGCCTTTGGGCTGCATATAAATGTGGTATATAGGCATGACCATTTATACCTGCCATTGACATGGAGTAAACGTTCATGCATAAAATGAGGCATGCCCATGCCGACTTATGCTAGTATTCTATAATGGCATTTTGGCATACAGATATCATTATATAATTGGTGCCCAGTATACTGCATCTGCGCACCTAAATGGAGGCACAGATTTCTTATTTCTAGACTTCTCTCCTAAATGCACAAAGGCTTAATTATGCCGCTATGTGTTTAATTTTATAAGGAACTGTCTAGTTTTAGGTAGCAAGAAGGCATGCAAATAGCTTTATTCTAGTTATTTGCATACATAAGTGGGTGCTTTTATGCATAAATGACCTCTTATAGAATTCTGAATAGCAGAAAAGTATTGCCATGTATACATCTAGGCACAGGCATTTACCCATACAAGAACGTAAGACCTTTGAAGTCAGAATGATTGAATATTTTAACACCCAACAGAAAGGACTTAACAAGGATCTGGGGTTCCTAACCCATTATAAACCATAAAGCTGTATGTCTCTGTTGATCACCCCACCCCTCACCTATCCACACCCATCCTGTTAGAATATCAATGATATGCTTTGATGTCCCCATGCATACCTCTGACCCACCCCCATCCTCCCACCCTGTCAGACTGTCATAGTAATGCTTGAATGGTTTCACTTATATACACTGTCAGCTAGCACATTTGCTTATTTCCGATCTGACGAAGAAGGGCAACCTTCGAAAGCTAATCAAGAAATGTATTAAGTTATGTTCAATAAAAAAGGTATCATCTTATTTTCTTTTCCATGTTTTATTTTGTTTGATTTCTATTGATAACCTTAAGAGTGGACTAACACGGCTACCACACTCCTCTACCCTAGTTTAAGAATGGTGTAAGGCAGTGTTTCCCCAAGTCCGGTACTGGAGTCAGATTTTCAGGATATCTACAATGAACATGCATGAAAGAGATTTGATTTTAATGGAGGCAGTGTATGCAAATCAAGTTCATGCATATTCATTGTGGAAATCCTGAAAACCTGACTGGCAAGGGGTACTCCAGGACTGGACTCTGGGGAAACACTGGTGTAAGGGAAAGAAAAGGGGATTTGACATACTGCCTTTCTGTGGATATGATCAAAGCAGTTTACATATTATATAAAGGTACTTATTGTGTACCTATTTAAATGGAGGGTTACGTGACTTGCCTAAAGTCACAGGGAGCTGCAGTGGGAATCAAACCCAGTTCCCTAGGATGCCGTGTATGTTCATATCTGTCAGAGAATGGGATTTGACATACTGCCATTCTGTGACACTACAATTAAAGCAGCTTACATATTATATACACCTACTTATTTTGTCTTGGGGCAATGAAGGGTTCAGTGACTTGCCTAGAGTCACAAGGAGCTGAAGTGGGACTTGAACCCAGTTCTCCTGGGTTTCAGGGCCCTGTACTAATCATTAGGCTATCTATACAAGTGCTTTCTCTGTCAATCATCTACTTTTCATAAAGGTTCTTCTCTTCTCTTCTCTCTCTCTCTCTCTCTCTCTCTCTCTCTCTCTCTCTCTCTCTCTCTCTCTCTCTCTCTCTCTCTCTCTCTCTCTCTCTCTCTCTCTCTCTCTCTCTCTCTCTCTCCCTCCCTCCCTCCAACATTTAATGTCAAATTATCCCAAATTGAAATGGAAACAGTTGCTGTAACAAAACTGAAAAAAAAATCAATAAAAATAAAGTTAAAATATAGACCTAAAAGGACGTTGTCATAGCTAATCTGTTCTTACTGACATTTGAAGAACTGAAAGTTTATTTTATCTTTATTTGTGTACAGGGGCTGTTTCAGGAGATACAGTACTGTTTGTGGTACTGCAGCAGGAAGGGAAAATGAGCAAACTAGAAGGGTCTTCCTCTCTTTATCTGTCTTATATGGTTTCTGGTCATAAATCTCCCTCCTGGTCTGTGCATATTGATTTATTCAGTCACCAAACACTACAGTCAGTAGATTAAATTCAAACCTAGATTAGAAAGAGTTTTAATGGAACCCATCCCAGCTTTCCTCTCTTCACACTATACTAGTTCATTCACCCATAGCCGAAGACACTCTCCAAAATCAATGGGCACAGAATAATATTACATTATTTTAAAAGCATCACAAACTTGATTGGATTACATCTGCCATTAGCAACTGTATAAAATATAGGCACTGCAAAATATGTAAGCAGTACAAATAAGAATACATACTGCTGATTAAAAATGACAAGAAGAAATAGATCCAGCTGAGTGCCTTGATAAGAAAGCAACACTTAATAGATTAGAAGATGTGGAGGGGCATTTTTGATATGACATCTAAATCTGACTGTGGGGGTTTTGCTCAAATCGTCCAAAAATAAAGTAGTGCAAATAACCATTTTTAAACCAGAAAAACATCCTTTTTTTAAAATGACTATTTCTTAGGGGTCCTTTTACTAAGTCGCGTAAGCGTTTACACATGCCCAACGCGCGCCAAAATGGAGATACTGCACGACTATCATGTGGCTCTTGCAGTAATTTCATTTTTGGCACGCAGCCGATACGCACGGCTGAAATCTTTCTGCAGTGCATATCGGACATGCATCAATAGGCATTTGTCACGCATAGGTCATTACCGCCTGGTTACCACATGAGACTTTACCATTGGTGGAGGAGTGGCCTAGTGGTTAGAGTGGTGGACTTTGGTCCTGAGGAATTGAGTTTGATTCCCACTTCAGGCACAGGCAGCTCCTTGTGACTCTGGGCAAGTCACTTAACCCTCCATTGCCGCATTGAGCCTGCCATGGGTGGGAAAGCACGGGGTACAAATGTAACAAATCAAACATTAGGTCAATGGCTGGTGGTAAGGTCTCAGACCCAAAATGGGCAAGCAGCAATTGATTTTGCCACACATCCATTTTCGGCAAAGTTTTAAAAAGGCCTTTTTAACAGGTGTGTTGAAAAATGATTCTGCGCGCATCCAAAACCCGTGCCTACACTACCGTAGGACATTTTTTTAGAACACCTTAGTAAAAGGATCCATGTTGTTGTACTTAGTACATCTATCTTTTTGGGCCATTAAAAAAAAAAAAGCATCCAAGGTAAAAAAAAAAAAAAAGCATCCAAGTGAAAAACATACAAAATCAAGTCACTGGGACATAGGAGGAGCCATCTTTCCTAGTAGACTGGCCACACAGGTATCCTAGCAGAGCAGTAGGGCACCCTAAGGGCACTGCAGTGGATTTCACATTAAAGGTCCCAGGTACACATCTCACAACATTACCCCCTTATTTTGTATGGTGAGCCCTTTAAAACCTATGGTAAACCTACTGTACCCAACTTCTAAAAAATAGCCCTGTGGCTGCAGGTGCCACCTATGTGTGGGTATAGTTGTTTTTTTTGGGGGGGGGCTGACACTGTACTGACCACTAGGCAGGTTTTCCGGGAACCTGCTTGCTGCTCTAATAGGACCGACCATAACATCTGAAGCTGTCATAGAGGCTTGTATGTACTGTTTCATTTACATCTTTGCGGGGTGGGAAGGGGTCAGTGACCACTGAAGGAGTAAGAGCATGTCATTCCTTTATTTCCGCAGTGGTCATCTGCTCATTTAGGGCACTTTTTGTGGCTTATTCATTGATAAAACAGGTCTAGACCAAAACATCAAACTTTTAGCCCTGGATGTTTTTGTTTTGTTCCATTATGGCAGGAAAAACGTCCAAGTGTTAGGAACATCCAGATCATGCCCTTAACACACCCCTAACACACCCCCTTGTGATCTGAATGCACTTCTGGTGGACTTCATAGAAAAGCATCTAAAAAATTGGTTTTGAAAATACCAATTTGGACATTTTTGAGAAAAATGTCCAAATGCAGATTTATGCCACTTTTTGGACATTTTTCTCTTTTGAAAATGATACACAGCTGTGGTAAGCACTAATATAGATGTGTCACAGTAAAACAGGGATTACCGCAGGGCATGCTCAGACAACCCACATTACTTTTTCCATATACAGGTTTTATAGCAACAAATTAGCATATGGTTAGAGCATAAGCCTTACCATCAGGGCTTTTTTTGTGCCGGTACGCACCGATATGGCATACCGGCACCTTTTTTTCCCCGGCGAGTTCAGCACCCTTCTTCTTCCTCCCCTACTTGATTTTTAATGGACTCGGCAGCGCGAAACGGTGCAGCGATTCAGAGAGGCTGGCAGCGTCGGAGCTTCCCTCTGCTAGTCCTGCCTATTGTCCCGTCTTCCGCCGGGACCAACACTCACCTGGTCGCCACCGGTGCCACTGGGCCATGGGGTCCGGGCCCACCATGGATGGCCGGCCTTTGCCGCAGGTCCTCTGGTGCCCGGCTATCGCCGGCCAGTGGGGAGAGGCAGCCATTGTCTTCAGTCCGGCTACAAAGGATCGCCGGTTGTTCTCACCTCGTTGCCGCCGATGGCCGGCTTTCCACTTCCGGGATGGAACCCCTGCAACATGGCGCCGGCGGAGGATAGCCGGCGTCTCTTCCGGTTGCGGGAGCAAGCAGGGGAAGCGGTGACTAGCGTCACCTTGGATTGGTTACCTGAAGACTCAACCGCAGGAAGCACCAGCTGGGGCCCCGCGCTAATGAGGAGGACTACTTAAGGAGCACCACTCCTCCTAGCCAGTGCTTCGGCTTCTCGTTTCTGAGAGCTCCGCATCGTTGGATGGAACTCTGTACCTTGCTATCGGATATTGCCTGCCTTGACCATTGCTTGCTACTGACTCTTCTCGACCGCTGCCTGCCTCGACCATTGCCTGCTACTGACTCTTCTTGACCGCTGCCTGCCTTGACCCTTGCCTGCTACGGACTCTTCTCGACCGCTGCCTGCCTCTGCCACCGCTGTCCTCCATGCCGGCGTGCCAGTTCCCCGGGACCTCGGACCAGTTGACTTCCGGGAATCCAGAGCCGCGCTGTCTGCGGGGCCTGTCCACCCCCTGTTCCAGAAGCCCTGTAGGCTGCCCGCTCCTGGAGGCTCAACTTCCAGGGAACGGCGGACTTCCCAGGCGAAGAGTGGGAGTGGGTCGGCTGTCCTCTGGCGAAGGAGGGGTTTACTCCGCCGTCTCCAGCCGGATCCAAGGGCTCACACCAGCAAGCTGCTCATCCTTTGGCGGAGCAAGACACCTATTTTGTTTCAACTTCCTGTTTCCGCATAGGCGGGACTCGCAGAGGGAAGCTCCAGTACTGCCAGCCTCTCTCAATCACTGCACCTTTCGCGCTGCCGAGTCCGACGCTGGCAGCCTTTCTTTATCGCTTCACTGGCTGGCAGGCAGGCAGGCAGTAGAGAAGGAGGATGGGCTGGAGGAAGAAGAATCGCTGTACATGGATGAGAGGAGAGGACAGGGGAGAGAGGAGAATCGCTGGACATCGATGGGAGGAGAGGGGAGGGGAGAGAGGAGAATCACATGGACATGGATGGGAGGGGAAGGCAGGGAAGAGAGAATTGCTGGACATGGAGGGGAGGGTAGAGAAGAGAATCGCTGGACATGAATGGGAGGGGATAGAGGAGAATTACTTGACATGGAGGGGAGGGGAGGGCAGGGGAGAGAGAGGAGAATTGCTGGACATTGATGGGAGGGGAGGGCAGGGAAGAGAGAATTGCTGGACATGGAGGGGAGGGGAAAGAGGAGAATCGCTGAACATGGATGGGAGGGAAGGGCAGGGAAGGGAGAATTGCTGGACATGGATGGGAGGGGACTAAAGGGGAGAGAGGAGAATCATAGGACATGGATTGGAGGGGAGGGCAGGGAAGAAAGAATTGCTGGACATGGATGGGAGGGAAGGGGAGAGAGGAGACATGCTGGACATGGATAGGAGGGGAGGTCAGGGAAGAGAGATTCGCTGGACATGGATGGAAGGGGAGGGCAGGGGAGAGAGGAGACTCGCTGGATACGGGAAGGGAGGGCAGGGCAGAGAGGAGACATGCTGGACATGGATGGAGGGGAGGGAAGACAGGAAGAAGATGCACATGGATGGGAGGGGAGGGCACAGAAGAGAGGAGAAATGCTGGAAATGGAGAGGAGAGCAGGAGATAGAGAAGAATTTCTGGGCATGGCTGGATGAAGGGGTTGGCAGGGAATTGGGAGATAGAGGAGAAATGCTGGACTTGGATGGAGGAGAGTGGAGAGAGAATTATTGCTTTATATGGATACAGGGGAGACAAGAGAGAGGAGAAATGCTGGACATGGATGGAGGGAAGGAAAGAAAAAAAGAAGAAGATGCACATGGATGGAGATGAGAGAAAGGGAAGAGAGAAGAAAAACTGCACATAGATGGAGAAAATAGGCAAAAGCTGGATCCATGTTATACCTCCAGTGGGAACTGAACTCAGTTCCCAGGGATCAAAGTCCACTGCACTAACTACTAGGCTACTCCTCCACTCCCGGTAGAAAAAAATCATTTTATTTTCATTTTTGTGTTTGGAATATATCCAATTTGAGAATTTACATCTGCTGTCTTATTTTGCACTGGGTATACTGGAGCTGTAACAGCTTACAGAAATTATTTATAATGAAAAAAAATCACTTTATTTTTTTCTCCTATACTAGTATAATATTTTCAATGATGTCTGTTTATATGCACTATGGCTGGTATAAGGGGTGTGGCTAATGTGGGTGTGGCTATCATAGGAGTGGAGCCATATGTGGTGACCCCACCCATAATGTATACTGGCACCTTTTTTTTCTATTAAAAAAAAGCACTGCTTACCACCTACAAAATAGGTGTAGTTAAGGGCTCAAGTGCTAATGGGGAAATTCACACTTGGCCATTAATGCTGGAAATAAGAAATCAGGCATTTTACTAGTGAGATAAAAATGGGTTTAGCACAAGGGAATGACCAACTTAAACATAGGCTAAGGCCACTTTTTACCACATCTTAGTAAAAGGACCCCATAATTATTTGCTGAATTATACTAAGGAAAGGTTGTGAAAGGCAAATAATTTTTATTCATTGAAAAATATAACAGAGGATGTAATTTTATTGTAGGTATGCACTGCCGTTATCAATATGTCACGGTTGAGTTTTCAGTGTATTGAAGAGCATGTGTGGACAGAGAGGTCCCTCCCCACTTAAATCAAACTCTGCATGTTATCTGTGGATATTTCACAACATTTAACCAGGCAATGCTGTGTAACATTCTTGGAGACTGCTGATGTGAAGACTAGACAGAGCCAGGTCTGTGTGACAAGGAACCAGCAGTTATGCTGAACTTCAGTGTCATATTAAGTCAGTGCCAGTGCCTGCCAAGCTAAGTGGCAAGACAGTACTACATAAAAAGCAGTTCTAACTGTCCATGAATAGTTATGTGGGTGTCAGCACTGAATAATGGCCCACATCCACATCACTTTTGGGTTGCTGATCGGATGTCCTCCTCCCTTTTGCATCCTGGATCATTCCAATCTAATCACCAACCCTCCATAATGTTTTATTTAGACCATATGTTATAAAAATACAGGTAGGGATAATTTTATAAAGGTTTTTCTATATGTACAGCCTATTTAAATGTGGTAAAAGCCTTTTATAAGATTGTGGAATGGTACAAGATGGCACATACTCATATGCATGCCATGGATGCATTGTTTGGGCAAAGTAGGGATAGAGTCATGAGGTATGAGCAGGTTTTATAAAATATGAAAGTACATATATAGATTATGCACACACATTTACACCTACTTTGAAATTATTGGGGCTGGACCTGAGATCCTATTTGTGCACTGTTGGGTACACAGACACCACATTGCCATTATAAAATCGAGTTAAGCTTTCTGGGAGTTTCTCACATCCTTTTATGAATCATGCCCCTAATGACAGCATTTTACACACACTTGGCAGTAATGTAATTTATGATATGCTAATGATATCAGTTTTTTATATTATTGTCATGCTACTATGGGGTGTAGGTATCAAAGTGGGCTACTACTAAGATGTGTTATTTTACCACTAACTCGTTTTATTTAAGCACAGGTTCCATTTTATACAGTGAGGTCTAGATATCCTTTCATTAAGCTGCGGTAGAAAGTAACCTAAATGCCCTTATGCAGGTTTCTCCTGCAAGCTAAGGCCATTTTAACCACAGCCAGAAAATGGCTGATTTTCTATTAATGGTCATGTACTAATTGTGAAGCGCTGCATACGACTGGTAGCGCTATAGAAATTATTTATAGTAGTAGTAGTAGTACTAATGTTAGTATTAGCACACAACATAAATAGCAAGCTTTGAGGTCATTTTACCAAGCTGCAGGAAAAAGTGCCCTACGCTAGCGGCAGGGGGCGTTTTTCCCACACGCCAGGGCCCTTTTTACCACAGTGGGTAAAGAAGCCCCCAGCACACATGGCCATGCGATGAGAGAACTCTTACCACAAGTACATAAGTTTTGCCATACTGGGACAGACCGAAGGTCAATCAAACCCAGCATCCTGTTTCCAACAGTGGCAAATCCAGGTCAGAAGTACCTGGCAAGATCCCAAAACAGTATAATATATTTAATGCTGCTTATCCTAGAAATAAGCAGTGGATTTTCCCCAAGTCCATTTTAATAATGGTCTATGGACTTTTATTACATTCTCTGGCAACGAATTCCAGAGTTTAATGATACGTTGAGTGAAGAAATATTTTCACCGATTCCGTTTAAATTTACTACTTTGTAGCTTCATTGTGTGCCCCCTAGTCCTAGTATTTTTGGAAATAGTAAACAAGTGATTCATGTCTACCCGTTCCACTCCACTCATAATTTTATAGACTCCTATCATATCTCCCCTCAGCGGTCTTTTCTCCAAGCTGAAGAGCCCCAGCCGCTTTAGCCTTTCCTCATAGGGAAATCAACCCATCCCCCTTATCATTTTCATCGCCCTTCTCTGTAACTTTTCTAATTCCACTATCCACCTTATAATCGAAAGAGAAAAACGCCCATATTCCGACCTAAATTGGGAGATGGACGTCTTTCTTTCGCGGGCGCCCAAATCGGTATAATCGAAAGCTGATTTTGGGCGTCTTCAACTGCACTCCATTGCAGGAACGAATACAGTTGATGGGGGTGTGTCGGAGGCATGGCGAAGGCAGGACTGGGGCGTGGTTATCGACCGAGGAGAGATGGGCGTCTTTAGCTGATAATCGAAAAAAAGGCATTTTTTTACCGCGAATTTGGGTCACTTTTTTTTACCCTTTTTTTTCACAAACAAGTCCCAAAAAAAGTGCCCCAACTGACCAGATGACCACCGGAGGGAATCGGGGATCACCTGCACTGACTCCTCCAGTGGTCACTAACCCCCTCCCACCAAAAGAAACCCACCTTACAAACGTTTTTTGCCAGCCTGTATGCCAGCCTCAAATTCCGTACCCACCTCAATGACAGCAGAATGTGTTCTATCCTTTGACAGCTTTTCCCTGGTTCTGATGTGGCTCTCGGGTAAGTGTGACACCTTTTCTATTAAGGGCTCACATCAGCAATGCATTGTGGTGGGTGTAGGGTATTGGGCTCCGTGATTCCACTAGCTTGTGTTCAATGCTCACGATGTTGGTAGTTGGTAGGCTCTACTCCCATGATGCTTTTCCCTCTGCTTACTGGGTCAGAGTGTGCCCTGTTTTGTTTCCGGTAGTCCATGAGGTAGTAGTGGCCATTTTTGTAAGACAGTTTTCGATCCCTTTCATGTGTTAGCCATGTTACAGAACCTAGTTCTTACCTTGAATGTTGCTGAAAGAGGGCAATGTACAGCATTCTGCCACCTCTGACCTACTGCTAATCTCAGTACCAGCGAGACTCTTTGCCAGTGGGGCACAACCTCTGACCTGCAGTTAACTGTGAGTAAACGTGCTTATTCCAATAAAGAACGTTTTTGGATAGATTAGTCTTCAGGTGTCAACTGGTGTGCCCAGGTTATACAGCAGCAACAAGTCCTAGAGGCCTGCGTGTATGCAGGTCCCTGGAGCACTTTTAGTGGGTACCGCAGTGCACTTCAGGCAGGCGGACCCAGGCCCATCCCCCCTACCTCCAAACCCCACTGTACCCACATGTAGGTGCCCCTTCACCCCTTGGAGCTATGGTAGTGTTGTACATTTGTGGGTAGTGGGGTTTGGGGCAGGGGGGTTGGGGGCTCGGCACCCGTGGTAAGGGAGCTATGCATGTGGGAGCTGTTTCTGAAGTCCACCGCACTGACCTCTAGGGTGACCAGTTGGTGTCCTGGCATGTCAAGGGGGGGCCAGTGTACTACGAATCGTGGCCCCTCCCACGACCAAATGGCTCGGTTTAGGACGTTTTTGAGCTGGGTGTTTTTATTTTCCATTATCGCTAAAAAAAAAACAAATGCCCAGCTCAGAAACGAACAAATCCATGGCATTTGGTCCATATAAACCGTATTTTCGGAAAACAAAAAAGAAGTCCATTTTTTTTTTAAATACGGTCTGTCCCTTCTCTTCACGTACCCGTTTTTGGACATAGACGCCCATGGAAATAGGCGTTCGCGTTCGATTATGCCCCTCCACATCTTTTTTGAGATGCGGTGACCAGAATTGCACACAGTATTCCAGGTGCAGTCGCATCATGGTGTGATACAAAGGCATTATAAGGTCCTCATTTTTTGTTTTCTGCTCCTTTCCTAATAATACCATGTGGCAGGGAGCCTTTACCGCCACCCATTAAGGTGGCGATAAGGACTCCCGTGCTAACCCAGTGGTAATCGGGCAGCACACAGTGATGCCTGATTACTGACAGGTTATCACCTTGCAGCCTTGCAAGCCATTTCTTTCTTTTTCCCCAGAAATGGTGCACGCTCAGGGTAGGACTACTGTTGGCGGCCGCATTGGGCTGGAGGTAGTCCTGGAAAAGCGAGAGGTAAGCCTGCGTTGGGCTTACCGCTGCCCTTTAAAGGGGACCCTTAGTTAATATGTAAGCTTGCTATTTAGGTTGAATAAGTTATATTCAGTAAGCTTGCCAGCTAAGATTATATTGAGTATTAGCACACAACCAGTAAAATGAATTACCACAGGAGCACTTATCAACACCTGTTTTGTAGGTGGTAAGGACTCACGGTAATGTGGATGCATTAGCTGATTAGCACAGGAACACTTAGGGGCCCTTTTACTAAGCCGCGTAGGAGCCTATCAGCCTTATTTTCGAAAGTGATGGGCGCCCAGATTTTGACCCAAATCAGGAGATAGGCGCCCATCACACAAAGGCACCCAAATCTGTATAATCGAAAACCGATTTTGGGCGTCTTCAATTGCACTCCGTCGCGGGAACGAACAAAGTTGACGGGGCATGTCAGAGGCGTGGTGAAGGCAGGACAGGGGTGTGTTTATCGGCCGAGGAGAGATGGGCTCCTTTGGCTGATAATCAAAAAAAGAAAGGTGTTTTTAGTGTGAGTTTAGGTCACTTTTTTGGACCCTTGTTTTCATGACCAAGTCCTAAAAAAGTGCTCTATATTGACCAGATGACCACCGGAGGGAATCGGGGATGACCACCCCTGACTCCCCCAGTGGTCACTAACCCCCTCCCACCAAAAATAAATAAATTTAACAACTTTGTTTTCCAGCCTGTATGCCAGCCTCAAATGCCATATACAGCTCCATCACAGCAGTATGCAGGTCCCTGGAGCAGTTGTTAGTGGGGGCAGTGGACTTCAGGCAGGTGGGCCCAGGCCCATCCCTCCCTACCTACCTATTACACTTGTGGTGGTAAATGGGAGCCCTCCAAACCGCCCCCAAAACCCATTGTACCCACATGTAGGTGCTCCCCTTCAGCCATAAGGGCTATGGTAATGGTGTAGAGTTGTGGGCAGTGGGTTTTGGGGGATTTTAGGGGCTCAACACCCAAAGGAAGGGAGCTATGGACTTGGGGGGTATTTGACTTTTTTTTAATTGTTACAAGTGCCCCCTAGGGTGCCCGGTTGGTGTAGTGGCATGTGAGGGGGACCAGTGCACTATGAATCCTGGCCCCTCCCAGGACCAAATGCCTTGGATTTGTTCGTTTTTGAGCTGGGTGCCTTTGGTTTCCATTTATCGCTGAAAAACAAAACCGCCCAGCTCAAATCCACACATATCCGATGCATTTGACCAGCACAAACTGTATTATCCCAAAAAAAGATGGGCGCCCATTTTTTTCGAAAATACGGTCTGTCCCGCCCCTTCATGTACCCATTCGCGGACATAGACGCCCATGGAGATGGGCGTTCGCGTTCGACTATGCCCCTCCACGTACGCCTAACACAAGCCAATTTGGAACTACCGCCCAGCTACTGCGTGGCCCGGGTGGTAATTTCATTTTTTACGTATGTGTACTACGTGCACTGGAAAATATATTTTATTTTCCGGTGTGTGGCGCTAACCAGGCGGTAATCGGCATTATACACATGCTGATCCACGTATTTTGGACGCACACATTTCCATTTTTCAGCGCCTGTAAAAAAGACCTTTTTTGGGCTGAAAATGGATATGTGGCAAAATAAAAACTGCTACGTGTCTCAGGCACAAAATGGATGCGCGCCAATTTTCATTTTGACACATCCATTTTTGGTCCCAAAAAAAGGCCTTTTTTACAGGCACTGAAAAATGGATCTGTGTGCATCCAAAACACGTGCCTACACTAGCGCAGGCCATTTTTCAGTGCACCTTAGTAAAAGGACCCTTTACCTTCTGCCCCAGACACACTCTTTCAATAAAAATTAAAAAATATTTTTTAGCATGCGGATAGCGCATGCAGATTTGGAACTTACCGCAGGACACCTGAGTAAGTCCCGTGATAAGCCATGTTAAGCTGCGCTAAGCACTCGCTAGCACATACTGCAGCTTAGATAAAAGTACCCCCTAGTTACTAATAACTGGGGTTAACAGTAAAATAACAAATCTTAACAGTAGCCCACATTAACAACTTCCCTCCTACATGATTAATTTTAATAACAGCATTAGGATGGCCAATGTTATATGTCTGCCTTAAGCCTTTTATGTGTTCAGCATTTATACCAAGGTTTTCTTCCTTATGAAGCTATAATTTTTCATGAAATGTGATGAGTTTGTTCAACCAGCAGGTGAATTCTCTCCAATTTTGGTGTCCTTTCTCTTCTAGTAATAAACTGGAATTTATGATGATGACTTCTGGTTAACTTCTTTTTTGTACTCCTCAAGACTTCAACACCATTCAGACTATTTATACTGTTGCCCATGACAGTCTGACCTATACTTTCACATTTGTAGCTTTAATATAAAGCACTGGTTTATATGGTAGACAGATATGTAGCTGTTCATCACTTATGTCAAGCATTTTTGGGAAAAAGAATAATATTAGGAGCTGCAAACCAGTGCTGGCTATTGAAGGCAGGCATGCAAGATACAAGATAAAAAAAGTTGGACACGTTTTCTACTTAGGAAAAATTATTTTTTTCATAAATCATGCCCCCTGAAGAACGAGTACCGGTTTAGATTAGCTAAATTTAGCTGAATCTCTGCTCCATTTCAGATTAAGTAGGGAAATTGTCGATGTGGGCCACTGTTAAAATGTGCTATTTCACTGTTAATCCCAGTTATTAGTACCTAGGGGGTCCTTTTGCAAAAGCATGCCAGCGGTTTTAGGGCATGCTAATCAGTGTGTGCTAAATGCTAATGATGCCCATAGAAATATATGGGCGACTCTGTTTAGCACGTGCTTATTTTTAGCGTGCACAAAAGGTTTTTGCCTCTGTTTGTCTTCAATGTTGTTCTTTCCGCCCACAATGTGAGAGAACTTTCCAGAATGTAAATCTTCTTCCTATAAGCTTATTCTGCCCATGTATTTACCACAATCCAGACTGCTGTGTCTTGTGTACCTCTATGGAGCTCATTTTCAAAAGAGAATAACATCCAAAAAGTGGCATAAATCTGCATTTGGACATTTTTCTTACAAAAATGTCCAAATTGGTATTTTCAAAACCAATTTTCAGACATTTTTCTATGAAGTATGTCAGAAATGCATTCAAATCACAAGGGGGCATGTCAGTGGCATGTTAAGGGTGGGATCTGGGTGTTTCTAACAAGGACATTTTTTCACCATAATGGAACAAAACAAAACTGTCCAGGACTAAAACAAAAACATTTTGAGATAGACCTGTTTTATAATGAATAAGGCACACAAGCATGCCCTAATTGACCAGATGACCACTGGAGGGAACCAGGGATAACCTCCCCTTATTACCCCAGTGGTCATTGACTGCCTCCCACCACCCAAAAAATGTGATTTAAAACATGACTTGCCAGTCTCAGATGTTAAACTCTGGTCCATTAAAACAGAATGCAGGTCCCTGGAGTAGTCTAATGGTGGGTACAGTGCACTGCAGATAGGTGGACCCAGGCCCATACCTCCCCCTACCTGTTACACTTGTGAAGGAAACTGTGAGCCCTTCAAAACTCACTAGAAACCCACTGGATCCATATATAGGTGTCCCTTTCACCCGTAAGGGCTATGATAGTGGTGTACAGTTGGGGGTAGTGGGTTTTGGGGGACTCAGCAGACAAGATAAGGGAGCAATGGTGAGATTTGTACCTGGGAGTATTTCATGAAGTCCACTGCAGTGCCCCATAGGGTGCCCTTTTTTTTCCTGGGATGTCTGGGGACCAGTCTACTAAAAATGTAGGCTCCTCTTACATCCCAATGGCTCAATTGTGTGTGTTTTGCACTTGGATGTTTTTTTTTTTTTTTTCCAAAAATGAACCAAAAAACAAAATGTCCAAATCACAAAACCTTGTTCAAAACAGTATTTTTGAAAATGACTTTCTTTCCTATTCAGATTTTGGATGTTTTTTTGCAAAACATCCAAAGTTGGACTTAGACGTCATATCGAAAATACCCCTCCAAGTCCTTTTGCAAGTTGGAAACCATCTCCTTTGGCTGCTAGGATATCATCAATATGAACTCAGAGAGGTTAATGCAGATTGCTGACATCAGGAAATAAGTACTATTGCACAGATATTGGCTGACTCTTCTTTTTTTGACTGACCTCCATTTTCCTGGACTACTTCCCTGTGTATGAGATCTGGCCATATAGGAGTGAAATTTAGGGGCCCTTTTACTAAGCTGTGTAAGTGTCTATGCATGCCCAACGTGTGCCAAAATGGACTTACCGTACAGCTACCGCGTGGCTCTTGCGATAATTTCATTTTTGGCGCACGTCCAAAAAATATTTTTTATTTTTGGATGCACATATCGGACGTGCACCAAGTAGCACTTGACACACGTAGGTCATTACCGCTCGGTTACAGCATGAGTCTTTACCGCTAGGTCAATGGCTGGTGGTAAGGTCTCAGAGCCAAAATAGACGTGTGGCAATTTTGATTGTGCCGTACGTCCATTTTCGGCAAAAAATTAAAAAAGGCCTTTTTTACAGACATGCTGAAAAATGGATCGGCACACGCCCAAATCCAACGCCTACAGTACCACAAGCCATTTTTCAACGCACCTTAGTAAAAGGACCCCTTAGTGTCACTTTAACAGTAGCTGAGCCCCTTGGAGAAAGAGTTCCAATCTCACTATCATTAATTGCACAGAATAAGAGCTGCATTCTTCATTTTAGAAGCAAAGAACTAGCCAGTGGTATGCTGCAGCAGGCTCTCACAGGCTCTCGAGAGCCGTTTGTTAAGTTTTTAAGAATTTTGGGAGCCGGTTCTCCATGGCTACTTTAACAAATGGATCCCAAAATGTGGGCTTGGGCCCCTCCTGAATTCTCTTTTACTTTGCTGGTGAGAGAGAGCCCCCTGTTAACAATTTACCAGCACATCCCTGGAACTAGCCCTTACAGCATGGAAATTAAACAGCAGTTATCGGGGTAATTATCAAGCTGCATCAGGGCACTAATCTGCATTAGTTGGCTTGCAAGCAGCATTATTATGTTACTACCACAGTCAGCAACCTGTGGTATTGAGAGACTACAAGTTGGTGGCTTCCATGATAAATCAAAGTGAGGTAAAAGCCTTCCTTTGACCATAACTTGATATCTCCCCCTCCCCTCCCATTTCTGCAGTAGGATTTCTAGCACATATCTAAGATATTTTAATTGCTGCATGAAAACCATCTACCAGTGGTACCTCTGTCTTCAAGTGGAACACATTTTCTATCTGGTGAGTCACAAATGGCTGTAAACCCATTAACTGTCCTACTGATATTATCCTAAATTATTTATACTATCTCTATTCAAACTGCTTTCACCAGAATTCAGTCAGTGGTTTCTCAGCCTATCCTATTCAGATTGATAGGCTACCAGTACCCTGGTGTTCACTCATCTCTCAATTCATGAAGGGCTTCTTCATGTCAACTATTGCAGAAACCTCCTGGGTCATAGGACCTTAATGTCCTCCTTGCGTTCCTTATGAAATTGCCCTTTGAGCGAATGAAATCTGCCTTGTCTAAGTATCGCACAAGGAAAATCCACTTTCAAGTGACAGTTACCTTGGCTGAAATAACTCACCTGTAGTTCCTATGAACCTTACACTCAGTTTCGTCATAATCAAGGTAGGCCTCCCAACTCATTCCAAGATTTTACTTTAAGCGGCATTGTGTTTTCACTTTAATGAGGAAATAGTGCTTCCTAGTTTCTACCTCAACCCTCATAAGAATGCACATGAGAAAGCTCTTCACACTCTGAACTGTAAATGGACTCTCACTCACTACTTAAAAAAAAAAAAATCCATCAGAAAGTCTATACAACTTTTTATCTCCTTCAACCTCAATAGAATTGGCTTTCTGTTTGCCAAAAGAACTTTAGCTAATTAGCTAGAATCATACATCAAATTCTGTTATAAACAAGCTGGTGCTCCACTCACCTCTAAAGTAAAACCTCAAATCAGAGCCACTGCACTTACTGTAGCTTTTTTGAAGTCTTCTTCACAGGATGCTATTTGTAATGCAGCTATCTGGTCCTCTCATCATAATATATCACATTACTGTTTGGACCAGTCTACAATAAATGACAGTACATTTGGTAAATTGTGCAGACCAATCTGTTTATTTAATATTGTAACTCTCATATCTTTTTCCTCAAGGTTGGGATGTGACTGAATAATGGAGATATAATGAAAAGTTTAGCAGCCCTGAGCGTGGGAGTCACCCACTTATGTGCCTGACTCAGCACTGGTTGTCGATGAAATCATGAAATAAGCCTAGTTGTTCACCTGCAACAGATGTTTTTTGTACACAACAAGATTAATCATACACAAAATCCTACCTACCTCCTTGATAGTTAAATTTATTTTTGAGCTCTGCAAAAAGGAGCAGAGGAGGATGCAGCTTGAGGGAAGGACCCACACACTCAGAACGTTACAATACATTCTGAGCTCTGGGACAGCTGTTCCATCTCACTGATATATGATGATGACACCCACTTGTGTGCCTAATCAATCTTGCTGTCCATGGAAAACACCTGTTACAGATGAGCAACAATGCTTTAGGAGTGGAATACAACAGGTAATACTCCTTCAGATATTGCCAGAACGAGAGGACAATAACCGGTGGCAGATTTTAAAACACATTGGAGAAAATGTTTTTTGAATTTCAATCCTTATGGTTCACACCCATGCTGAACTTAGATTCCAGGTCATCTAACACATTCTACATTAGCTCTACTATCTGTCTTAGTCTTTGGCACATTCGGATTTACTAATTCCAGAAAAATAAGGAAATAAAGAATTTTGCATATGCATGAATTGTAAAGTGTACTTCATTAGGCACTTTCATTATAGTACAGCCATGGTGGACCTAGATCTCAAATCTGGACCCAATCAGTGCAGTTTGACTGGAGTCATATCATGTCTTTGAAAGGAGGACTGGATTGAAATACTGCCTCGATGCTTTTGGCTTATATTGGGTATACAAGCATTTGGAGGGCTATTCTATAAATGGGCACCTAGATTAATTGGAGCCTACTCAATAAATGAAAGTAGGCACCTATGTTCCCTTATAGAATACTAGCATAACTGGGTCTATATCACATATGCTGTCAAACATGAGCATTTAACGCAAAACATAGATCCGGTATAAATGTTGATGTCTTTGATGCCAGAGATATATGCACAACTTATAAATTATATGTGTGAGTGTGAATCTGGCCCATACTCCACCCAGACCCACCCATGTGTATGCCTATCTGTAAAACACATTTTAAATTATTTATTTATTTATTTATTTATTTATTTATTGAGATTTATTAACCGCCTTTATGAAGAGATTCACCCAAGGTGTTGTACAGCAGGTACAGTTTAACATAAAACTTACAATTTTGTTAACTGCAAAACAATAGTAAAATAACCAAGAATAAACTAAATACAATAAATGAGGTAAACTTGAAAACAGTAAATTGAAACCTAATAATAGAACTACTGTGGAAAAGTATCAAAAATATACACATTTAACAACACTAGAATTCAAATAACAGAGATATAATACAATGTTAGGATAATACTAATGATACACCTAATAAGCATGCATTAGAACATTCAACTAACATAGATACTGTATGATGCTAAAGGTTTTCTACGATATGGCTTACCATGTAGCTGAGGGACCAAAAGCAGATATATGATGGGAACAAGATGTGTGGTACAGAGTCAGCTGGGATAATTTGATAGTTAGCTAAACTCAAAGCAAGTTCTTTGTATAGTTAAACTTTAAGAGATAAGGAACTAATCTAAATTACAGTATGTGTAGCAAACTAGTCCAGGTACGTTTGGCTAGAGAGTGTATAGTCAGTCACCCTATACGATATAAATGTATTAACTGAATAGTATGTAGTCAGATTTTTGCCATGTAGATGTGTATGTACATACATATTACATGGATATGCCAGCATTCTAGTCATTTGCACATGTATTTGTCATGTAAATGTTAGCATCTTCTTAATAAAATTAACCTCCTAGTGAATACATGCATATTTGTATATGCATATTGGAAGGCATTCCCAAAAGTGGGGCAGGGCAGAAAGTACATTTACATACAAACATTTTCAAGATATGAATGTAAGATTTCATGGAAAACATATCTAAATATCTATATCTATATCTATCTATCTATATATATATATCTATATATAAACATATCTATATATCTATATATAGATATATAGATATATAGATCTCTCTCTCTCTCTCTCTCTTTATATATATATATATATATATATATATATATATATATATATATATATATATATATATATATATATATATATATATATATATATATATATATATATATATATATATAAGGTGCAGTTTAGTGCACAAACTCTTCCTGAGTCAGTCCACAAAGGGAAATTATTTTCTTTGAAAATAGATGTATAGTTTGTGGGGTCAAAGGTACATGAAGATTCTACATGTACTGGCTTTGATTGAGAGCTGCTCCCAAACAGCATTAAAAATCTTGGATTGACAGTATCATTTCCAGATGGCCTACAACTATGTGATCAACAAAGCTATAGAGGACAGCAATTTTTACTATTATTATTATTATTATTATTATTATCATTATTATTATTTTCATATACCTTTTCCCTGCAACTAAAACAACCATTCCAGCTCTGGTTACTGAAAGCACCAGTGCTTCTGTGTAAACTTTGTCATTTGATGGAGTTTTCCTCCTGACCTTGAATGAAGAGTTCTCAGGACGATAACATACTAACACAAAAAATACAATATATTTTATCTGAAATTCTAAAACATCTGTTCAAACCTAAAATATAACTAGAAATCACAATTACTCTCAACAACATTCAGCAATTTCCTGTAGCTACCCAATATTAGTTTTCTTTTTCCAATTTTAACTTCATTCTTGACTCATTTATAGTATGAGATGTGGCTGATATTAAGGCATTAGGTCTCTCAATTGTGTGCTTTAGCATGAAAATAAAGGTAAGAAATAACATTTCTGCAGCCATAGTGGAAATATTACAGGTTAGTGAGCTTGTAAAAAGTCAAGGACCATGGTAAAGCTCAAGAAATATGGGCCAGATTCGGTAAAGGGTGCTTAAAACTTGGTGCAGAAAAATTCGGTATTTAATAGTATTCTATAATGGGTGTTCTGGGATTGGCGCCCTTAACAGAATAGCGCAAAGTGTCAAGATCCATGTCCAACTCTGGGTGTGAGGAGTCACACCAACTAAAACCAGGTGTAAATCCTGGTACACAAGTTGCACCCAGATCTGCACTATTCTATAACATTACATGCATTTTAAGGGAATGCCCAACCTGCCCATGCTCCTCCCATGGCCAAGCCCCTTTGCAGATCCATACAGAAACACACACTATTCTATAAATCGGCACATAAGCATGCTGTTTTGCCCCGTTTTGCCACTTTGCATCCATTAGAACACTTTTTCATGCTGAATAATCAGCACGGAAGTAGCGCCTAATGTTCAGTGCTATAAAGTCCCCTGTATATGAAATTAACTCCTGTTCTTTCAACATAGGACTGCCCTAGACTATAAACATTTGTTGATGAATATTCAGCAGACTGCAGTCAGTGGCTTTTTAAGCACCGACTGTACCAGCTAAATTAGACCCAGATATTCAATGCTGGGCCATATTCAGGCACTGTCATTAAAAATCTGGGTATGACTGGGCATGTTCTGACCACCAGAACTTATGCAGATCCCAACCAATATTTAACCACGACCTGCATATAAAATATATTCAGGTCCCGGCTGAATACTGACCAGCGCCTGCTTAAGGGAATCTTTCAAGCTCCCTAACTCCTTCCCCTATTCACCCTAAGAGCAGCCTCCCACTCAGACTCCCTCAACATTCCTCCACCTCCTTCTGAAGCCCCCCCCCCCCCCCCACCTGGGCCTACTTTAGTATCCCTGATTGTCTAGAGGTGACCAGGCAGGATCAAACAAGTCAGGAAGGGGAACCTGCTCTTCAGGGATGTTGGGAAGGACACATGCTTCTGGGGAGGGGGTTTGGTCCTGTTTGAGGAGGACGGAAGGGAGACCAGGGAAGAATTAGGCCACTATCCAGAAGTTATGTGGGTGTCGGTGAATATTCTGCAATAGGAAAATGATCAAAGTTAGTAGCCTTTTGTGTGGTCCTGTCTAGTTGCCTACCTATGTGGGCACCAGCACTAAATATCACTGATACTCCCTACTCCACCCCAGAATGCCTCTCCATTGCACAGATTTTCAGCGGCACTGCCCAGTTAAGTGCTGTAGAATACTGACAGATGGTCCACTAAGTGCAATTTAACTGGGCAGGAGTCTCCCCTGCCCAGTTAGATCACTTTGAATATTGATCCCTCGGTTTTATATTTTAAAATATTGTGTATTCATCTGACCAAAATCATTGCAATTACTTAGCAAGATCTGTATTTTAAAAAATTATTAGAAGACAAGATGTATGGAAACTAGAATGTTTTGATCTGTCAGCCCCCTAATAACTACCTATAAAGACAGAAAGTTGAAAGCACAGTAATTAATAGCAAAAAAAGGTATTTTTATTACAGAACTGCAAACCTGCATAGGATTTTGTTGACAGTGCTTTCTATATTTCGATGTGATAATTATTATTTGGTTTTAGATGCTGATAGATGGCAAAGATAATATGAGTGACTGATGCAGCTACTATGTGATTTCAATCAATCACTGATCTGTATCGTGTCTGTGCTTGTTTGATGTTATGTTATACATTCTTTTCTATTGTGACCCGCTCTAAACACATTTTTTTTGGATTGGCAAACTATAAGATATTCCATTTCCATTTATGTAGTCTTGTATCCCACATTAGCCAATCTAGTTCGGTTTTATGCAGCTTACAGTGTAACAGAAGAATCAGTTAACGTGGTTTTCATTATAATAAGAAACCTCAATCGGCAAGTTGACAGCTTAACGAATGACCTACTAAGATAATTAATCAAATAGATAACTAGAATCATCATGGTTCTGGAATAACATGGTACCTATTATGGTAACAAATTTATCGTGTTGCAGTTGCATTGAAGAGGAAAGTCTATTGTCAACTGGTTAACAGTGAAAATCAAGGGCTAGTAGTCAAGAGTCCATGGTGTAATAGAGAACATACTGAGTAATAGGGTAGCTGTGTGTTATTACGGAGGTTGGGAATTCAGGATCTAGTAAAGAGGGAGGTGTCGTTGTTGAGACTGTTGGTGGGTAGAAGCCATTATCGGGTTGAGTGCTCGGTCTTTGGAGGCTTATCCAGTGTCAGTAAAATATTTTCTGAAGAGGTATGATTTCTACCATTTTGAAAAATATAAGGTAGTTGGTTATTCTCCTAACATTTATGGGGAGGGTGTTTCAGGCCCGGTTTGCAATATAGGACATCCTTGTGTCGTGAAAAGATTACTCCTGTGCAATTTGGGAAGTGGAGCAAGAGGTAGTTGCAAGCGTCCATTAGGGCATTTCTGAGTGAGAGGTCAATTAGTGTGATCATTAAGGTGGGGGTTAATCCCTGGAGGAGTGTTAGAATCTGGAAGCTTATTCTGGCCTTTATGGGGAGCCAATGGAGTGTTTGCAGTAGGGGAGAGGCTCTTTGATAGTGGGTAGACCTGAAGATGAAGTGGGCGGCCATGTTTTTTCATGCTTAGAACTTTGCAACCTGTGGATAAACCATTACAATAGTCCAGTGGGAATAATATCAGGGTTTGAACTAGGAGGTGAATGGGTGTGTTCAGGAAGAGGTTGTGAAACAAATAAAGAAAGGAAATTTATCATTATAACACAACTGAAATACCTTACACTGTGCACTTCTAGAACAATGGTATTTCTGAAGTAGTAGAATCACTCAGGGGTCCTTTTACTAAGCTGTGCTAAGAACTGGCCATAGTGTACCCTTAGATGGTCCATTACCATGCACTTAGCTCATTTCTAGTGTGGCCATCAAAAAGGGTTTTTTTTCAATTTCTTTTATTAATGGCCACATGCTAATGTTAACATTAGTGTGTGGCCATTTTATAAAATTACTGCGGGGGCACTTACTGCCTTCTTTTAAAGCGGTGTTAAGGTTTCTTGCATTATGGAAACACTAACTAGTTAGCGAGGCAGTAATATACACATTCTATAGCTGATTAGCACATTCATGCCATTCTCTGCCCCTGACACCCCCCCTCCCAACCCCCCCCCCCATAAAACAAAAAATAATAACCATGTGGTTAGCGCATGCAGGTGGCAAAACTAATATGAAACACTTAACACATCCTACATTAGGCCATTTTTTCTGCACTAGGCACACATTAGCACCTAACACAGCTTAGTAAGAGGGTGCCTCAGTTTATAACTTTATCTATCACAACTTACCTAGGGGTCCTTTTACTAAGCTGCATGGAAAAGGGCCCTGCAATAGTGGAAGAGGCCATTTTTCCCATGTGCTAGAGCCCTTACCACAGTAGGTAAAATGCCCCCCCCCCCCCCAAATGGTCATGCACTAAGATAACTGTTACCGTATGACTATATGGGGGGGAGCATTTACCACCACCCATTGAAGTGGCAGTAACGGCTCCTGCAGTAACCCAGCGCTAACCAGGCAGCGCACAGAGATGCTCGATTACTGCCGGGTTAATATCGTGCTACAGAAAAAAGACAATTTCCGGACAACCAGAAATGGTGCACGCTCCAGACTGAACTACCGCTGTTGGCCACGCTGGGCTGGTGGTAGTTCCAGATTAGTGAGCAGTAAGCCCACATTGGGCTTACCACCGCTTTGTAAAAGACCCCCCCCCTAATGACTAGATGTGAGGCCCAATTTTGTATAGAGCATCTAGGTAGGAAAAGAGACTTCCAAGTCAAGATGAAATGTATTTTACAAAAGGCTCACTGAACATGGAGCCTTTTGTAAAATACATAAAGAGCTCTAGAAAAAAGACTAATTTGGTGGCACATAAAAAGGGAACAATCATTTAAAAATACATATAAAATAGAGAGGCCTCACTCTGGACTTTTAGATGTGTAAGAAGCAGCATTTACACATGTAAGTGGTGAATTATGTTACTTACATATGTAAACACTGTAAACATTATAATTTACACGTGGAAATTGGTGGTTCCCAAATCTGTCCTTAGAGACCCCAGCTGGTCGATTTTCAGCTTATCCTAAATGAATTTGCTAGCTCTACTGTATGTAAATTTATATCACATATATTCATTGTGGATATCCAGAAGTGATTTGTGAAACCCTGTAGTAGATTTTGCAAAACTGGATAGTGCCACTGAATATTTATTTTGACTGGCTTGGCACTATTGTGCCAGGATGGTCTGTGGGCAGAGCTGGAAAGAAGTCAGCATTTATCCCGAGGCTGGTGATTTTTACAGTTGCTATCTGGAAAAGGATCACATAACTCAGAACAGAGAAAAGGCTTTCCTAAGTGTATGTGGGTCGGTTTCCAATCCAGACAGAGGATGAAAAACACTGGTATTCAAAATGTTGCAGCACTGACTGCAAATTCCGACATTCAATGATACCAATTATCTGGATAGTGTCACTGAATATCCAGATTTTCTTTACCCATGATGGCTGTGTGTAAAAAAATGTTGATCACTGTGGATTCTATGTTGCTCCAAAAGTGGTGAATTCAGTGTTAGAATCTATAAATGGCACTTGAAAATGACTGCCGAAAAAGATCAGCACTAAGCAGGATTCTATAAAGGGTGCCTGTCCTTTACAGAATCGCACTTAACACCAATTCCCTATTGGGTGCCAGACTTATGCCTGCTGAAACCTGGTATAAATGCTGGTGCCCAAGTTGGGTGCGCTGACCCATTATTCTGTAACAATGTGAGCAAATTTTTGAAACGTCTCCAACATGCCCATGCCCTTCCTAGGACCATGGCCCCTTCTGAGCTGCACGCTATGGGATTTGGACACCATGAGTTATAGAACAGTATGGAGTTAGATGCACGCACAAATCCTAATTGGTGCCAATTAATATCAATAATTGGTTGTTAGTGGCTATTTATTTATTTTCAACACTTGATATACTGTAAGTGATCCCTGAGACAACTATGCAGTTTACAATTTCTATTACAGGCACTTTGCACTGTCCGTAATGGGCTAACAATCTAAGTTACATGTTATACCTGGGGCAATGGAGGACTAAGGGGTCCTTTTATTAAGCTGCTTGAAAAAGGTCTTGTGGTAGTGGCGGGGGCCATTTTATTGCAGTGGGTAAAAAGCCCCTAAAAATGGCCATGTGGTAAGGTTATTCTTACCATGTGACCATGAGGAAAGAAGCATGTACTACCACCCATAGAGGTGGCGGTAAAGTCTCCCACGGTAACCCGGTGGTAACCTGCCCAATTACTGCCGGGTTAACACCGTGCTATAAAATAAAAACTGTTTATGGCGTGCCAGAAATGGCACACGTTCAAGGCAGAACTACCTGTGGAAGCTGCGTTGGGCTTACCGATGCTTTGTAAAAGGGCTCCTAAGTAAATTGCTCAGGGTCACATGGAGCTGCAGAGGGAATTGAACCTGGTTCCCCAGGATCTCATCCCACTGCTGACCATCAGGCAGCAGCGGAAATCAGACTCAGTTATTGCTTGTTAACAGCTCATTAGCCAATCAAGTTGCACATGCATTTTGGGATTGTGCCATAGAATCCAGGTGTCAGTGTTTATGCTCATAATATATAAGATTATTATTATTATTAATTTAGATTTTGCTCACAGCTTTTTCAGTAGTAGCTCAAGGTGAGTTACATTCAGGTACTCTGGATATTTCTCTGTCCCAGGAGGGCTCACAGTCTAAGTTTGTACCTGAGGCAATGGAGGGTTAAGTGACTTGCCCAAGATCACAAGGAGCAGCAGTGGGATTTGAACTGGCCACCTCTGGATTACAAGGCCGGTGCTCTAACCACTAGGCCACTCCTCCAGCCAAACTGTTTTTCCTAGCCTCCTATTGTATATGGATAGGAAAAAAAGATCATTTAAAACTGCTGACTGAACATAAAAGCTGTTTGTACATGTATTGCAAGCAGTTATACTCAAACATTATCAGCATTCATTCTCAGAAATAAGCTGGAGAGTTATAGAATGGGTTCCCCCTCAGTTGAAAAGAATAGACTGAGAGAAAAAAATCAATCCACATGGAAGTGTTTTGGATTTTTTTTTTTTTCGTTAAATACTACATATCTTGAGATGTCTCTGTTTTATTGAATATAATATGCATTTATTCCTAAAATTGAAATTTAGGCCATGCTTTGGATTATTAAAGGCCATCTAACGTAAATACAGTCCTTCTACCTAATGATTTGTAGCAGTAGTAGTAGTAGAATAGTACATTTTCCTTTCAAAAACAAATAGGTGGTACAGCAGCAAACCCATAAAAATATACAGGTCTATATATGCCAACAGTGGTTAATATTTTTTATAAACATTGACTACAGCAGGCTAATTTTGACCTGGACATTTAGTGCTGGATCATATCCAGGCACCAACACAGAATATCCAGGACAGCATTGGTACCTGGAAGTTATGTAGATATGGCCAATATTCAGCGCAATACCCATATAGTTAACTGGGCAAAGATAGCACTGCTGTTCAAGTGGTCTTATTTGCCTTGTTATTTATGCAGACACTGACTTTGAGTATCATCAGTGTCCACAAAACTTCTGGCTCTGCCCAGAAATAGCCACTGAAACTCACTGGTGTTGCCTAGACAATGCCACAGCAATCAGTGGCGATATTCAACGGCACTGACCAGTGAAGTACTGTTGAATATCCCCTCCTGACCGGCTCAGCATGATTTAACCAGGCAGGAACTTTCCTCCCTGTTAAATTGTTTGGAAAATCAGGCCTACAGTACTTTCGGAAGTTATAGTACTTAAATTAATCCTGTTGCCCTCTTCTGTTTTTACTGTATCATCAGAATTAGAAATTCTCTTAGCAAGACCTTGTACTCCTTGATGCATAAACCCCCTGTGGATTGTACAGATAAGTCTCCTTCCAGAAGGCATTGAAGATGGCTTCAATCCCAACACCCCCCCCCCCCCCTCCTTCCATGTATTGATCATCAGCATGTTTAGAATCATAATCTGGCATCATTTACTAATATGCTTTCCAAATGTCTATTTTAGTGAACTTCTGATCACCTAATGCTCCATAAATCCTGTGCTTTCTGGATTGAATATTGATCTAAGTCTTAAAATGTGTTTATGGTAACCACATAATCTAAAAATTCCCAGTGCATCATCAAATTTAAGCACACACAAAATAATGTCTGCCTAGTTACTCTATTCTGCAGGGAATAGGGTGTCAGGCATCTTTAATTTATCTTCGCCTTTTCTCCTGTTTCTTTCATGGTATGACAAATTGGACTTTGAGGGGAAAAAAGCTGTTTCTTTTCTTCACATCATTTGCTATCTTTTGTTTCATTCGTCAGCTCTAGAAAGCTCAATGTTAAATACCTGTAGATCAACCCATTCATGACAATACAGGCAATATTTAAAGTTTTATTATTGAGAAAATGTATACTGTTTAACCTGTGAAAAAGCCTTTTGATTATTGCTCTTCTCAATCTGTGAGTAAAAGTGCACATGCTGTCCATGCATGCACTCTTACATGCAAACGCCAGGGTAGGGATAAGTCAATGAAATAATCAGATCTCTGCACATACTTCCCAGCTCATACTTTGCAAAAGGGCTTCATTTCACGCAAAAAGGGGGTAATTCTATAACTGAGAGCCTTCAGTTAGGCTCTAAGAGGATGCATGGTGGGAGTCTATTCTGTAAGGGAAAGTAGGTCCCTGTTTTCCTTTATACAATCCTAGCTGAACCAGGTATTAATACATCTAATTTTTAGGCACTTGTACTTAGACCAGCCATAGAGCACCTAAGTGCGGCAGGGGTATGCAAAACTCACAGTATTCTGTAAGTAATGCATATAAGTGGTAGCCCTGCCTTCTCTTGCTTATGATCCACCTCTGTGTACACCCCCTTGCAAATACAGATCTTTCTAGCACTTATTTACGTAGGAAATGGTAGTATTCTAAACATTTATGCATATAGGACTACATTCTATAATTGGCGCTGAAAAATTGGTGCTGAAAAATTTAGGCACTGAGTGCTATTCTATAAAGGATCTTGGAATCCAAATGTAGGCACAGCAAACAGGAAGGAACCTCTACGAAAAGACAGCACAGATAGGAGAAAGTAGAGGCTGGCCAAAAGACGAACCACCACAGAAGATGTTGCTTAATCAACTTTATTCAGAGAACCAGTAGAAGGACTCGACACTGGCTGTGTTTCGGCAGGGAAATCCTCTTCCTCAGGGGTCACAATTGAACTCTCTATAGGACAGAAAGGTGTATAATTGTTTGTACAGAAATACTTGTAAATCACATGGAAAGCAAATGGAAGGCTCAGGTCAGACATAGAAGCCTAAAACAGCCACCATACCAGTTTGAAAAATGTATTAATGCTAATAATTGGTTATTAGCAGTCAATTATTGGCACTGATTGGCTCCTTAATCATTTAAGTTGCACATGCAAATCAGCTAATCAGATAATATGAACCCCTTCTATCAATATCTCATAAAGAACTGTCATATCATGCTTCTGCCAAAGTCAGCATAAAAAACACTTTTTTTTTTCTTGCACGTTATTTCAAGATTTATGTAGTTTGATGTTGTACTAAAAGATAAAAAATGCCAAATGCTTCCCTGTGATTTCATTTTCTCTCAATTTCCTCCCCTCCAAGGAAGGGGAGCCTATACTATAAATCACCATCTTAAAACCTGAAAACGAATGCTAATAATGGAGACCATGTTTGACCACAGGTGCTTGCAATTTCATTGTGTGCAAACAACATTTATGTTAGTTAAAGAAGCTATAAATGATGTTTTTTGTCCTATTTCCTTACATTATGGACAAGGACAAACAGATATATAAATTAAATATGATAATAAACAAGTGGAGGGTGATTTGTAACAGGTTGTCTAGGCAAGAAGTCCAAGTAGGTGACTATTTTGGGACTATTCTATAAAAACGAAAAAATATTCACCATCACATAGTCAAATGTAGCTAATGTATGCAAATAACTGAGGAAGAAAAGACCTTAGTGTTGAGGTATATAAGAGACTCAAAAAAACAATTCCATAGCAGAGTGCCAACATTAGACACTAACCTCCAGATTCTACATATTGCGGCAACATTTCCATGCATAATTTAATTAGCCCCCCCTTTTACAAAGCTAGCAGCTGCTGTGTAGCAATATCAACACAGCCCATTCAAATGGACTGTGTCAGCATTACTGCACCGACAGTCGCTAGTGCTGCTTTGTAAAAGGGGGCCTTAGTTAACAAGCTAATCAGTGCTGATAATTGGATGTTAACAAGCAACTATCAGCACTAATTGGCATTAATCAGAATTTATGCACACTACCCGCTACACATATTCTGCAAAGCGTTGCATGCAAATTCTAATGTGCACTGCAAAAAGGGGACATGGCTATGGGTGTGGAATAGGCGGGTCGTGGGCATTCTGGAAAACTACGCGCCGGGTTATAGAATACAACAGGTGCTGGTATTTACGCAGCAGGTGCTGGTATTTACCTAGAGTAAGACACTGTCATGGCTGTTCAGTGTATTCTATATACTGTGTAGAAATTTAGGCTTATTATATAAAGTACGCCTAAATTAAAGTGTAGTTTATAGAATCTGCTTTGGTAAATTTAATTTCAGCATTGAATTTTTTGCATGATATATAGAATGTAGTTATATGTTTTCTTAGGCTTCCATAGCTGGCATCTTGATTGTTGCAGTTGTCCCAGTATTGCTGTGTCTGACACCAGATATTCAATGTCAGGCCATTTCCAATGACCGGCATTGAATATCCGTGGTTTGTTTGACCGGCTCTAACTAAACTGGCTATGTGAATATTCAGTGCTGGGCCAGTTAATTTAATAGTAGGAAAAGATAGGACTAATATTTATGCATTCCGATTTGCCCGCTAAACTTAGCCAGCCACAGCTTGAATTTTTGCGGATAGCCAACTACCTCTCACTGAATGTTAGTGGTTAGCTGGCTAAGTGCTATTTAACTAGCCAGGAGCCATTCCTGGCTGGTTAAATAGCGCTGAAAATCGGACCTTGGATATTTACACATATAATTGATGCACAAATGCAGGTGCCTAGATTGCAGAATTGCCCTTAATATGTGGTATCCTACATAGCATCAGTGCTTTTTTTGTGCCGGTACGCAACGGTACGGCGTACCGGCACCTTTTTTTTTGCTCCCCCCCCGCCCCGTGACGGACGCAGTGCCAACCCCCATTTCCGGCCGCTGCTGCTTCTCCTGTTGAGCAGCAGCGGCCGCTACACACAAAAAAAAGATTTTAAAAAAACTTCAAACCTGGCTGAAACGCGGCACCCCGGCACTGTAGACATTGGCTGTTGCCCCCCGCAGCCGCTCCTCCTCTTGCCTCTACGTCACTGCGCTCCTCCGGGGTCTTCCTCCAGGGGCAGTGACGTAGAGGCAAGAGGAGGAGCGGCTGCGGGGCAACAGCCAATGCCTAATGGCTGTCTACAGTGCCGCGTTTCAGCCAGGTTTCAATTTTTTTTAACTTTTTCTTTGTGTAGCGGCCGCTGCTGCTCAACAGGAGAAGCAGCAGCGGCCGGAAATAGGGGCTGGTGCCGCGTGCGTCGCGACTTCGCGCCGTTCGCGGGAAACTTGGCAGGGAGAGGGAAACCAACAGAGGGAAGGATTGGGGAGAGAGAAAAATAGGGAAACCAACAGAGGAAAGGATTGGGGAGAGAGAAAACGAGGGAAACCAACAGAGGGAAGGATTGGGGAGAGAGAGGGAAAACAACAGGGAAGGATTGGGGAGAGAGAGGGGAAAACAACAGAGGGAAGGATTGGGGAGAGAGAAAACGAGGGAATCCAACAGAGGGAAGGATTGGGGAGAGAGAGAAAGAGGGAAACCAACAGAGGGAAGGATTGGGGAGAGAGAGAAAGAGGGAAGGATTGGGGGGAGAGAGAAAGAGGGAAACCAACAGAGGGAAGGATTGGGGAGAGAGAAAAAGAGGGAAACCAACAGAGGGAAGGATTGGGGAGAGAGGGAAAACAGGGAAGGATTGGGGGGAGAGAGGGGGAAACAGATGGAAGGATTGGGGAGAGAGGGGAAAAACAGATGGAAGGATTGGGGAGAGAGGGGAAAAACACAGATGGAAGGATTGGGAAAGAGAGAGGGAGGATTGGGGAGAGAGGGGAAAACAGATGGAAGGATGGGGAGAGAGAGGGAAAACAGATGGAAGGATGGGGAAAGAGAGAGGGGAAAAACAGATGGAAGGATTGGGGAGAGAGGGGAAAACAGATGGAAGGATGGGGAGAGAGAGGGAAAAACACAGATGGAAGGATTGGGGAGAGAGGGAAAAACAGATGGAAGGATGGGGAGAGAGGGGGAAAAACAGATGGAAGGATGGGGAGAGAGAGAGGGAAAACGGAAAGATGGGGAGAGAATGAGGGAAGACGCTGGATGGAAGAATGCAGAAAGAAATAGGGGAGAGAAAGCAGAGCTGCTGGATGGAAAAGGGGAATAGAGAAAGACTGGAGAATAAAAGGAAGGGCATGGGGAGAACAAGGGTGAGGAAAAGATGAAAAGCCACAGGTAGATGAAGGAAATTAAAGAATGGATAGTAAGAATGAATTAAATCTGGACAGAGAGAGCCTGAAAAATATTGAAGAAAGCAAAGAAAAAGTAGACAAAAATGACAAATGGCACAGAAGAGTTAAGCGAAAACAAAGGAAAGCAGAATCACAGACTGGGACCAATATGGAAAGAAAAACAGTCACCAGACAACAAAGGTAGAAAAAAAATAATTTTATTTTCATTTTAGTGTTTGTAATATGTCCAATTTGAGAATTTACATTGGCTGTCTTATTTTGCACTGGGTATACGATATTTTTTTTCTCCTATAGTACTGTAATATTTTCAATGATGTCTGTTTATATGCGCCATGGCTGGTGTAGGGGGTGTGGTTAATGTGGGTGTGGCTATCATAGGGGTGGAGCCATATGTGGTGACCCCGCCCATAATGAGTACCGGCACCTTTTTTTCTACAAAAAAAGCACTGCATAGCATATTAAACTCATCTTTGATCTGAGGAGAATGGATAGTAATATATGATCATACTTCTTTTCTAATTTCCATTCTGTCCTTTTCCCTTCCATTAATTATATTGCTGAAACTGAATTTCTCCCACTTTTCAAGCTTCAATAGGCCCACAAATCTTGCCAGTGCTTCCCAAGACATATTTTCGTAAGGTTTTATGATTATCATGCTTGCATAAGACCAATTTGAAGACACATTCTTCAATCTCGCTTCCCCTTATATTCTCAACAAAGGGTGTTCAGATTTTCACACTACAATGTTTTGATCAAGCTTTGATTTAATAGTGTTATTAACACTTTGTGCTGTTTATATAATCAGCAGCATCAAATCTGACAAATATTTGTTCAATATAGAGTTCCCATTATCCAGAAAATCTTGGTTTGCAGAGAACAGGTGGGGGGAGCTTTCAAGAACCTCATTTCATGTGGAATGTATTCATGCTTACAGCATTCTATAAAGGCAGACGCATTTAATTCAATTTGAATTGATTTTTTATATAAGTTCAAAACATCCAAATAAAATGGTGGGTGGAGATGAAGGGGAAATGAGCAATTTTCATTTTGAAATAAAGTATCCTTTTAAAAAAATTAGAAATTTGATCTGAAGAATAAATATACTTACTTTGCAGTACTACTGCTAGGGTCATATAGAGGATGCAGCCTCCTTCTCAGGAGGAAATGGGAATCACTCTTGGCCCTAATACCCATGGACACATTTAGGGTGAATGGGATAGGGTTAGAGGGTAAGGTGACAAGATGGGACAAACACTCAGATTATTTTATTTTAAAGGCAGGTCTTCAGACTTTTGTGCCCTGAATGGGGGGTGGCGGGATTCAGGTCCATCAGGTACAAGGAATCGGTGCCCCCATGAAGAAAAAGGGTCTTGGGGACAGCTTCTTAATTCATTTATGCCCTACATTAGGGATCGGAGGAGGGCTGGGTGCCACCAAACACCAGAGATTAGAAGCCCCCAGCAAGGGTGTAGGGATCCTGCAATTTGAGCCAGTGAGTCTTTGAAATCTTGTCACTGCCAACTGAAGGGCCTCATTTCTTCTGTGCAGCTCTGGTAAACATAACTACAGTTCCATGTATGTAATTGTTTGGAAGAATAGACCCATGAAACCTTTTTGAATGCTTATTTCATGAATTTTGGCATTAATGAGCTGATTTGCATGATTTTGCAGTACAGTAGCTCAGTAATGGAAAATCTAAATATATTTTTGCATAAAGCTGAATTTGAGCGAAAGTTCACCAATGCAAAGTGACTTTGCAAAATTGTGCTTCACTTGTAAAATAGAATAAAATGCCTGGAATCTGGCATTTTTGCAAGTTTCAAGGAGTTTTTTTTTACTGTTTGTTTTCATGCAAACATGCTTGTGAAGTCGCTTCATAATTTAGCACATGAGAGCCATAAAAGGTAACATATGTATATTCATGTTTTCAAAACGTGATTTTTTTCTTTATTAGAGGGTATGAGGGAGTGGTGGTACAAGGTTGGGTTTCCTAACATAGGCATTCACATGCCCTCTTACATTAACAAAATTCACATCCTTAAATAAAGAAATAAATAACACTTCACTCGAACTGTGGATTAAATTGGCCACAGCTTTATTCACCAAATTCAAATCTCCTTTAATTTTTTAACACTTAAATGGTAATGCACTGCCTGAAAGGCTCCGCTTAACACAAGACTATCTCTACTTCAGGAAGCAGATGAAAGCTTGGCTGTTCAACCAGTCCTTTAATGGAAGAAGTAACTAACGTGTTAGTCTCATTCACACACACAAGGAGTGACTTGGGCTGCACCTACTGCAGCAAGACATGTTTACCCACTTCTACCCTGGCTGAGATAATATTTAACATTCTCTCTGACCTCATGAGCAACTTTCTTTAACCTAGTCACCTTATTTTCTAACTCTTCTTACTCTCTTACCTATCTATAGGTTCCATCTTTGCTTTACCCTTCATTATCAATTATAATGTTCTATTACATATTGTGTTGACATTGTAAGTAGTATACCATGCCATACTTTGTATTTTACTGCTGTAATTGCCTAATGCTTATGTTTGACCTATTCTGGAGTGAATTCCTTCAAAAAGGCGGTAAATAAATCCTAATAAATAAATAAATAATAAAATTCAACAATAATGCAATTAATTCCTCTTATTCAAATGGTCTGGTTCTGACATTTCATATTTTCACTGACCCCAAAGGGATGGTTTGTGGTTCTGCTGAACCAACCCATTTCCCCCAAATCCATGACGGTGCCACATGAACCCACAATTCCCTTTCAATAAACTCCCCAACTGTTTACAGCGAATGCTACATACCTGTAGAAGGTATTCTCCGAGGACAGCAGGCTGATTGTTCTCACTGATGGGGTGACGTCCACGGCAGCCCCTCCAATCAGAAACTTCACTAGCAAAGTCCTTTGCTAGCCCTCGCGCGCCCGCGCGCACCGCGCATGCGCGGCCGTCTTCCCGCCCGAAACCGGCTCGAGCCGGCCAGTCAGTATGTAGCAAGACAATACACTTCAAGGGAAGACACAACTCCAAAGGGGAGGCGGGCGGGTTGGTGAGAACAATCAGCCTGCTGTCCTCGGAGAATACCTTCTACAGGTATGTAGCATTCGCTTTCTCCGAGGACAAGCAGGCTGCTTGTTCTCACTGATGGGGTATCCCTAGCCCCCAGGCTCACTCAAAACAACAACCATGGTCAATTGGGCCTCGCAACGGCGAGGACATAACAGAGATTGACCTAAAAAATTTACCAACTAACTGGGAGTGTAGCCTGGAACAGAACAAACAGGGCCCTCGGGGGGTGGAGTTGGATCCTAAAGCCCAAACAGGTTCTGAAGAACTGACTGCCCGAACCGACTGTCGCGTCGGGTATCCTGCTGCAGGCAGTAATGGGATGTGAATGTGTGGACAGAAGCCCACGTCGCAGCTTTGCAAATTTCTTCAATGGAGGCTGACTTCAAGTGGGCTACCGACGCAGCCATGGCTCTAACATTATGAGCCGTGACATGACCCTCAAGAGCCAGCCCCGCCTGGGCGTAAGTGAAGGAAATGCAATCTGCTAGCCAATTGGATATGGTGCGTTTCCCTACAGCCACTCCCCTCCTATTGGGATCAAAAGAAACAAACAATTGGGCGGACTGTCTGTGGGGCTGTGTCCGCTCCAGGTAGAAGGCCAATGCTCTCTTGCAGTCCAATGTGTGCAGCTGACGTTCAGCAGGGCAGGAATGAGGACGGGGAAAGAATGTTGGCAAGACAATTGACTGGTTCAGATGGAACTCCGACACGACCTTTGGCAGGAACTTAGGGTGAGTGCGGAGGACTACTCTGTTGTGATGAAATTTAGTGTAAGGGGCCTGGGCTACCAGGGCCTGCAGCTCACTGACTCTACGAGCCGAAGTAACTGCCACCAAGAAAATGACCTTCCAGGTCAAGTACTTCGGATGGCATGAATCCAGTGGCTCAAAAGGAGGTTTCATCAGCTGGGTGAGAACGACATTGAGATCCCATGACACTGTAGGAGGCTTGACAGGGGGCTTTGACAAAAGCAAACCTCTCATGAAGCGAACAACTAAAGGCTGTCCTGAGATCGGCTTACCTTCCACTTGGTAATGGTATGCACTGATTGCACTAAGGTGAACTCTTACGGAGTTGGTCTTCAGACCAGACTCAGACAAGTGCAGAAGGTATTCAAGCAGGGTCTGTGTAGGACAAGAGCGAGGATCTAGGGCCTTGCTGTCACACCAGACGGCAAACCTCCTCCAATGAAAGAAGTAACTTCTCTTGGTGGAGTCTTTCCTGGAAGCAAGCAAGATGCGGGAGACACCCTCTGGCAGACCCAAAGAGGCAAAGTCTACGCCCTCAACATCCAGGCCGTGAGAGCCAGGGACTGGAGGTTGGGATGCAGAAGAGCCCCCTCGTCCTGCGTGATGAGGGTCGGAAAACACTCCAATCTCCACGGTTCTTCGGAGGATAACTCCAGAAGAAGGGGGAACCAGATCTGACGCGGCCAAAAAGGAGCAATCAGAATCATGGTGCCTCGGTCTTGCTTGAGTTTCAACAAAGTCTTCCCCACCAGAGGGATGGGAGGATAAGCATACAGGAGGCCCTCCCCCCAATCCAGGAGGAAGGCATCCGACGCCAGTCTGCCGTGGGCCTGAAGCCTGGAACAGAACTGAGGGACCTTGTGGTTCACTTGAGATGCGAAGAGATCCACCAGGGGGGGGCCCCACGCCTGGAAGATCTGTCGCACTACACGGGAATTGAGCGACCACTCGTGAGGTTGCATAATCCTGCTCAACCTGTCGGCCAGACTGTTGTTTACGCCTGCCAGATATGTGGCTTGGAGCACCATGCCTTGACGGCGAGCCCAGAGCCACATGCTGACGGCTTCCTGACACAGGGGGCGAGATCCGGTGCCCCCCTGCTTGTTGACATAGTACATGGCAACCTGATTGTCTGTCTGAATTTGGATAATTTGGTGGGACAGCCGATCTCTGAAAGCCTTCAGAGCGTTCCAGATCGCTCGCAACTCCAGAAGATTGATCTGTAGATCGCTTTCTTGGAGGGACCACCTTCCTTGGGTGTGAAGCCCATCGACATGAGCTCCCCATCCCAGGAGAGACGCATCCGTGGTCAGCACTTTTTGTGGCTGAGGAATTTGGAAGGGACGTCCCAGAGTCAAATTGGAGCAAATCGTCCACCAATACAGGGATTCGAGAAAACTCGTGGACAGGTGGATCACGTCCTCTAGACCCCCAGCGGCCTGATACCACTGGGAGGCTAGGGTCCATTGAGCAGATCTCATGTGAAGGCGGGCCATGGGAGTCACATGAACTGTGGAGGCCATGTGGCCCAGCAATCTCAACATCTGCCGAGCTGTGATCTGCTGGGACGCTCGCACCCGCGAGACGAGGGACAACAAGTTGTTGGCTCTCGCCTCTGGGAGATAGGCGCGAGCCGTCCGAGAATCCAGCAGGGCTCCGATGAATTCGAGTTTCTGCACTGGGAGAAGATGGGACTTTGGGTAATTTATCACAAACCCCAGTAGCTCCAGGAGGCGAATAGTCATCTGCATGGACTGCAGGGCTCCTGCCTCGGATGTGTTCTTCACCAGCCAATCGTCGAGATATGGGAACACGTGCACCCCCAGCCTGCGAAGCGCCGCTGCTACCACAGCTAGGCACTTTGTGAACACCCTGGGCGCAGAGGCGAGCCCAAAGGGTAGCACACAGTACTGGAAGTGGCGTGTGCCCAGCTGAAATCGCAGATACTGTCTGTGAGCTGGCAGTATCGGGATGTGTGTGTAGGCATCCTTCAAGTCCAGAGAGCATAGCCAATCGTTTTGCTGAATCATGGGGAGAAGGGTGCCCAGGGAAAGCATCCTGAACTTTTCTTTTACGAGATATTTGTTCAGGGCCCTTAGGTCTAGGATGGGACGCATCCCCCCTGTTTTCTTTTCCACAAGGAAGTACCTGGAATAGAATCCCAGCCCTTCTTGCCCGGATGGCACGGGCTCGACCGCATTGGCGCTGAGAAGGGCGGAGAGTTCCTCTGCAAGTACCTTCTTGTGCTGGAAGCTGTAAGACTGAGCTCCCGGTGGACAATTTGGAGGTTTTAAGGCCAAATTGAGGGTGTATCCCTGCCGGACTATTTGCAGAACCCACTGGTCGGAGGTTATGAGAGGCCACCTTTGGTGAAAAGCTTTCAACCTCCCCCCGACTGGCAGGTCGCCCGGCACGGACACTTGGATGTCGGCTATGCTCTGCTGGAGCCAGTCAAAAGCTCGCCCCTTGCTTTTGCTGGGGAGCCGCGGGGCCTTGCTGAGGCGCACGCTGCTGACGAGAGCGAGCGCGCTGGGGCTTAGCCTGGGCCACAGGCTGTCGGGAAGGAGGATTGTACCTACGCTTGCCAGAAGTATAGGGAACAGTCTTCCTTCCCCCGAAAAATCGTCTACCTGTAGAGGTAGAAGCTGAAGGCTGCCGGCGGGCGAACTTGTCGAATGCGGTGTCCCGCTGGTGGAGAGACTCTACCACCTGTTCGACTTTTTCGCCAAAAATGTTGTCCGCACGGCAAGGCGAGTCCGCAATCCGCTGCTGGAGTCTATTCTCCATGTCGGCGGCACGCAGCCATGAGAGCCTGCGCATCACCACACCTTGAGCAGCGGCCCTGGACGCAACATCAAAAGTGTCATAAACTCCTCTGGCCAGGAATTTTCTGCACGCCTTCAGCTGCCTGACCACCTCCTGAAAAGGCTTGGCTTGCTCGGGGGGAAGAGCATCAACCAAGCCCGCCAACTGCCGCACATTGTTCCGCATGTGGATGCTCGTGTAGAGCTGGTAAGACTGGATCTTGGACACGAGCATAGAGGAATGGTAGGCCTTCCTCCCAAAGGAGTCTAAGGTTCTAGCGTCTTTGCCCGGGGGCGCCGAAGCATGTTCCCTAGAACTCTTAGCCTTCTTTAGGGCCAGATCCACAACTCCAGAATCATGAGGCAACTGCGTGCGCATCAGCTCTGGGTCCCCATGGATCCGGTACTGGGACTCGATCTTCTTGGGGATGTGGGGATTACTTAATGGCTTGGTCCAGTTCGCAAGCAATGTCTTTTTCAGGACATGGTGCAAGGGAACAGTGGACGCTTCCTTAGGTGGAGAAGGATAGTCCAGGAGCTCAAACATTTCAGCCCTGGGCTCGTCCTCCACAACCACCGGGAAGGGGATGGCCGTAGACATCTCCCGGACAAAGGAGGCAAAGGACAGACTCTCGGGAGGAGAAAGCTGTCTCTCAGGAGAGGGAGTGGGATCAGACGGAAGGCCCTCAGACTCCTCGTCAGAGAAATATCTGGGATCTTCCTCTTCCTCCCACGAGGCCTCACCCTCGGTGTCAGACACAAGTTCACGGACCTGTGTCTGCAACCTCGCCCTGCTCGACTCTGTGGAGCCACGTCCACGATGGGGGCGTCGAGAGGTAGACTCCCTGGCCCGCATCGGCGAAGCTCCCTCCGCCGACGTAGTCGGGGAGCCTTCCTGGGAGGTGGCCGCGGTCGGCACCGCACGCGGTACCGACGTCGGGGACCTCAACCTGGGCGATGGGCCAGCCGGCGCCACGCTCGACGGTACCGGAGGCGCAAGCACCGCCGGTACCGGAGGGGTAGGGCGCAACAGCTCTCCCAGAATCTCTGGGAGAACGGCCCGGAGGCTCTCGTTTAGAGTGGCTGCGGAGAAAGGCTGAGAGGTCGATGCAGGCGTCGACGTCAGAACCTGTTCCGGGCGTGGAGGCTGTTCCGGGCTGTCCAGAGCGGAGCGCATCGACACCTCCTGAACAGAGGGTGAGCGGTCCTCTCGGTGCCGATGCCTGCTGGGTGCCGAATCCCTCGGCGACCCAGAGCTCTCGGTGCCGACACGGGGAGGAGACCGGTGTCGATGCTTCTTCGATTTCTTCCGAAGCATGTCACCGGAGCTCCCCGGCACCGACGAGGAGGACGTCGAATCCATCCGTCGCTTCCTCGGGGCCGAGACTGAAGAAGGTCGATCTCGGGGGGGCTGTACCGCAGGAGCCCTCAGGGTAGGAGGAGACCCACCCGAGGGCTCACCGCCACCAGCAGGGGAATGGACAGCCCTCACCTGCACTCCACCCGATGCACCACCGTCCGACGACATCAGCAGACGAGGTCCTGGTACCACCGACGTCGATGCAGCTATCCGATGTCTCGGCGCCGATGCAGAGGCCCGATGCCTCGATGCACTCGATGCAGGGGCGGCCGAGGAAGATGGTCTGGACGCTGACGACGTCGATGCACTCGCAGATCCCGGTGCCGATGCCGACGAAGAGCCCGAGAACAACACGTTCCACTGGGCTAGTCTCGCTACCTGAGTCCGCCTTTGAAGCAGGGAACACAGACTACAGTTCTGAGGGCGGTGCTCGGCCCCCAGACACTGAAGACACGACGAGTGTCGATCAGTGAGCGAGATAACCCGGGCGCACTGGGTGCACTTCTTGAAGCCGCTGGAAGGCTTCGATGTCATGGGCGGAAAAATCACGCCGGCGAAATCAAAAGCCGAAATGGCGAAATTTGGAGCACCAAAATTTAGAGGGAGAAAAAAATCTCGACCGAGGCCGAAAAGAGGCCTACCCCGACGACGAAAGAAAACTTACCGGGGCAAAAAAGCTAGAAGTACGGGGAGGATTTACACGAAACCCGGCGAGGGGTTTCCGGAGCACTTCCCGACTAGGACAAAGCTTTCCCGAAGGAAAAAAACACGTTCAAAACAAATTGGACGCGCGAGGTCGACTTTCCGGGGCTCGACACGGCGAAAACACGACCGTACCGAGTGCGGACAAAAGAAGACTGGCCGGCTCGAGCCGGTTTCGGGCGGGAAGACGGCCGCGCATGCGCGGTGCGCGCGGGCGCGCGAGGGCTAGCAAAGGACTTTGCTAGTGAAGTTTCCGATTGGAGGGGCTGCCGTGGACGTCACCCCATCAGTGAGAACAAGCAGCCTGCTTGTCCTCGGAGAATACTAAATTCACACTGTTAAAGTACATGATTATTCAAACCCCCTGCAGCAACAACCAACTCCCCCTCTCCTCCCAGCCACCCTACCCTCAACCTTAACAACCTCAATACCACAATTAACATCTCCAAAAAATCCCATAAAAGAAAAGGAGGCTGAGTAGGTCAGACAAAAAATTATCTTTCATCCGCCCACTCTTGCAATGAACTGCAAGCCCATTCTAAATTCCCCTGGCATTTTTTTCTTTCATTAACCCTTCACCACACTGCTACCTTTTCCTTTGGTTGGCTCAGCCATGTTATTCCACCCCAGTGTAAAATCTGGGGAGGATTTTAAAGGATACTCCCACAGTGAGGCTGGAACTGAACTATCTTAAGGCTAGAAATAGCTTAGATAGCAGACCGAATCAGGAGGGTGTGGCTCAGAGACAGTAGGAAGTTAAAAGCCTTCTGACAAGACAAAACAGAGAGGCCCTGAGGAGAGGTGAGCAATCCTCCACCCTATGTCTCCATCACAAAAGTATAAGCTGCAGAAGCTCCACTAAGGCAGGCCAAGCTCATCTTGGAACCTCACTAGAAAGTGTAACTTTGACCTTTAGGACTAAGTTTGGCCCGACTGAAGGACAGAGCTTTAACTCTGGGACTCCACAGAGACAAGCCATTTATGCTGCCTTTTTGAGCACTAGATAGGTGCATGTTGTGACCCAGGTCATTTGTCTTGAGGACAAATATTGACTTTTTGTATATTTATTTCTCCTCACCAGTGAAAGAAACAGGTTATTCCCTCTTCTTGTACATCAATAAATTGCTTTGTTTTACTTTTTTTTTTTTTTTAATGTATCTTTATTAACTCAGAACAAGGGTAAAACAAACAGGCACATATTGTACAACAACAACGGTATTCCACTACCTTTCTGTGGCAGTAGTTATTAAGGTCCCAGGCCTGTCGGCTAGTCATGCTGCCACACAGGGCAAAAGGTTCTGAAAGCAAAGCCCTTAGCATTTGACTGTACACCTGCAGCTGTTGGCTAACAAGCCAAGCCAGATGACAGCTGGCTTGGCCAGCCCCATTTGGTATCCATTAAAAGAAAGAGAGGACCTGCTAATTTTTACCTCCGTGAATTTCTATTACATTTTGTTCCAGAATGAAATATTTTTTCCATGCAATGCTCTACATCTGGTTTCTATTATTTTTGCCCTGAATATTTTTACCCATCTCTACTGTTTCCTTATACAGAGACCAAATTACAGTGCTATCACTACATAATTCAGTTCTTACATTTCAAAAGCCTATATAAAAAGTATAAAATGGATATTCACATGCAATGGAAGGAAATACAAAGTATGTTAACAATTCACATATCCATGGATCACTCAGTGAACATCCTCTTTAGGCTGAATGAGTACTATCTGCTGCTGCAAGCGTGCAGTAAGTGTTTATTGAGGCATAATGAGTGCATGTTTGATGAATATTTATGTTCAGGAAGGGTAAGAGGGTGGCAACACAGGGGACTGAGCTTCTTTGCTGTGTGTCATAGGTTAGGCCTCATGCAAGCAGCCTTAACATAAGGCACTGGCCTGATACAGCAATCCCAATTTCTGTCATTAAAGGACTCACCTTCTATAAAGATAAGGAAAAGTAATTCAATCTTCATGCAGGCATATTCTTCAGGCTGTTCTGAATACTAAATTGACAATTATGCTAAATTAGTGGTTATCCAGGCTGTACCAATCAAGAAATGTATTTCAAATCATTAAGGACTTCATCCTGCTTAGAATACATTTTAAAAGGTGACAGTTATGCAGAAAATCAGAAGCTCATCCTGGAAGATTCTGCTGTTTTCTGGGGGTACATGCAATCATTTGTTGATCAGTCCCTCCTTAATAGCAAACAAATTCCAGAATGCTCAATTAAGTCTTTCTTCATCAATGGAAGTATTTAGCTTCATGTTTTGTCCTTTTACAGGGACAGAGCTGGTTCAGTAGAAGAATAATGTTAATACAGAGTACTGTTAAGAACTTGTCTAAAGGGGTTAACTCGGTGGAAGTGGTTTGAAGAGGTCCTCTGGCTCCCAGGCTGGAAAGAGCTAGGGATGCCACAGAGGCTGCAAGCAGCCCTTCTGGGCAAATGGAGTCTTCATTATTGAACAAATTCAACATCTAGTGACTGGCTTTAGGCTCTGTGATTGCAGTTTCCAGAAGAAGGCTGATGCATGTCCCCCAGTCACTTCAAAGACTGAGCTAAGTGATTTTGGAGCTCCTTGTGACTCTGGGCAAGTCACTTAACCCTCCATTGCCCTGTGTAAGCCGCATTGAGCCTGCCATGAGTGGGAAAGCGCAGGGTACAAATGTAACAAAACAAAAACAATATTAAAAAAAGGGGGGGGGGGGAAGTCCAAGATAGCCCTCATTACTAAATCTAAGCCCTGGTTTAATTGAATTGGAAATCCAAAGAGTAGGAAGAAATGGTTAGTCTCCAATAGAAAATGGTTTGTATAGACATACTTATTTTTAAAGAGGGTGCTTCCAAATTAAAAAAAAAATACTGGATTCCTACCAAGCACTGGTGGAATAACAAGCCCTTAAGAAATCTCATTGTGTAATAATGACTTTCTAGCAATTAAGCCAGACACAACTGGTTAATAATAGTTGCAGGGGAAGTTAAGGAGACCTGTGGCATTTGAAGCTCAAGCACTGAAAGATCTATGGATAACGCCTTAATTAAGCATTCCGCTGCTTCAATTGAGGAAACATGTACTGTTGAGGCTACATGCAGTTGAAGGATGTTGGTGCTGCCAGCAGCTTGGAACCTTATCAGACCCTATGCCTCCAAAGCAAAAATATCAGAGAATGGTCATCTGTACTCTCCGACACCCTGCAAAAAGTCTAGAGAAAATTAAGAAAAAATGCTGGATGAAAAGTTGAATCAGCAAGCCTTATTCCAAGTGCAGTTCCTTGTGACTCTGGGCAAGTCACTGTATAGAATATGTAAACCACTTTGATTGTAACCACAGATGGAACATTTGGGTCTGACTTTTGTTTTTTCTTTCTAGCATACTGTTAAGTTACGCGCATTGATATAGAGTATGCTTGGATTTTGGCGCAGATCTCTAGGTGCGCTATATATATAATCCAGCAGTATGGATCTCTTCTACTAAAATGTATTAAGTTTGGGATTTAATGTGGTATAACACAGCATTTTAATGAGCAGCAAGCCCAAAACTAAGGCTGCATCAAGAAGGGACATTCCAATTATTTTGTACTGCAGGTTATGCATTAACATTTGGATTAAGCTGCAGTATCTGCTCCTGGTTAACGGGCTAACACCCGGATTCTATGTAGCACACCTAATGATCTGCGCCAAAATTGGTGTGGATTCTATAACAATGTACATAATTTAACAAGCTGATAATGAGTGCTATGTCAGTACTTAACAAGCAATAATGAGCACTAATTGGCACTGATTCGAATTTAAGCGCACAACTTGCTAAGCGTATTCTGTAACAATATGTGCCAAACTGCTAATGCATGCAGGCAAAAAGGGGCATGGTTATGCGAAGGGAAATAGACATTTCATGGGCATTCCAAAATTTACGCACCTAGTTATAGAATATGGCCCAGTGCACCTAAATCTACTCACTGGGATTTATGCCACATTTTCATTGAAGTAAATGGATGTGCATAGAGTTAGGCGCTGGTATATCAACTAATCATATTCTATAATTGGCGCTTAACTCTAGGCACCGATTATAGGATACGCTTAGTCGGCCCTGTTTTCAGCACCAATTTTTTAGGCACCATATATAGAATCTCCCCCTTAATGACTTTGGCATGCACTTTAGAAATGTATCTAGCACTTATGCACTTATGCTCTGTGTGGTGGTGCACCATAAATACTTGGAATATAAACATTAGAAAAGCTGCCACTGGGAACTCTAATGTCAAATGGAACAACAACTCATTGTTTTGTACCCTACTCTCTCTGCTCCACATATGTTCTGCCCAATGTTTCTTGCTGGCTAGTGGGCCGATGATCAGAAGCAAACACAGGTGGTAGAGGCTGCCAGCCCCATAATAGCACCTGCCTTTGCTACCGCCCCATGATAAGAGCCCTCGAGTGCGTGAAACAATGCGATTGCGGGCTCTGAACGCAACTAGCATGCAAATGTATGCAAAACAGGACTCAGCACAAGTAGCATGCAAATTCCTCCCCAATGATCAGCAAACAGCACACCAAACATTGACGTGCTGTCTGTGGCAAACCATACACCAGCTCAGAGCTGGCAATAGCATTTGAACACCATTGGGGAGGAATGGTAAGCCCTGTCCAGCATGCATTTGCATGCTAGCAGCCCCCCTCGCAGGAGCAGGAACTCCAAACCGACCCCCTTATATGGTGTGAAGCCCCACCTAGCACATCTCAGTATGCACTGGGCAGGGCTGAGCACCGCCATTTTCAAGGTAGCACCGATGGAAGAGGAGGGAGGCCACCTCCCTCCTCCAACGAAGGTATGGGGTGGGGAAAATGGCCACTAGACCACCAGGTTGGGAGGGTTTGACTCGAGACCCACTGGGCCACCAGGGCTCTATTTGAGGGGATCCTAGGGGGGTTAGGGGGGGCTGGAGACCCACTGGATCTCTAAGCCCCCTGAACTTGTGGGGGGGGGGGTCGGGGGTCTCGAGGTCCACCAGACCTCCAGCCCCATGTCACTTGGCTCAGGCTGGGGGTATTAATCAGCCAGGGTCATGCTGTTTGGGTTCTGGTGGTCCCATGGACCTCCAGCCCCTGTGTTTGATAGGTCTGGGCTTTTGACAGCCCAGACCTGTCAAACAAGTGCGGGAGGTTCGTGCCTGAGTGCATGCTCAGGCACGATCTTGCCAAACCTTACCCTATGATCAGAGATAATAGTGCGTATAAATTTGCATGCTATTATCTCTGATCATAGGGGCGGTAGAGCCCCACGCTGTCCCAGTGCTATTTTTAGAGCGCTGTTTGGAACAGTGTGGGGCTTTCGATCATCTGCCCATAAGTGCTGGAGAGATGGATTTCACAGTCCTACTTTTGTGCTGCTGCTCCCCCCCCTTTTGCACTTTTGTGCTGGCAAGGGATCATGCAATAATGACAATCATTTTTCCATCCTTCTCAGCAAACAGGAGATTCATGTTCTTTCCCAGTCTTATCGAAGAGCCTGCTATCCCCCAGATCTTTCAACTTATTGCTGAATGCAGTAAACCAAATAAACACAGAAATAAAAATTAAATCCAACTACAGACAAAACAGTTTATGACCCAGCTGAGCGCAGGGACATGAGTGGGTGTTAGTGTTACTGAAGTGTTTTTGTATGGCAGTTCTTTTCTTTCCTTTAGGAATACGTTCAAATTCATGTCTGCTTCCTATCTGAAAGTAGAGCTCACTTTGATCTGATTTGGTTTGATAGTTTGCTCATCATATTATAAATATCTTCAGACAATGTAATCATATCTGCCCCTAGAACACAGGAAGAAGTAATAAGACTTAAAACATTTTTCCTTTTCTTAGATCCTTATTTGTTTCCTACTTTGTAATTATTAACGAATAAAAATATTTTAAATGTGTTGAATGAGAATGTTCAATTTAATGTGTCATTCTTTCTCCTGGTCCCTAGAAGCAGAGGAAGATGAAGGGTAATAGACTATGCTGTGTCAAAACCTAGGGTTTTATTTAGGAGTCCTTTTACAGAGAGTTTTTTTCTTTTACCGAGCAGTGGTAAAAAGGGCCCTGTGGTAGTGGTGGGGGCTGTTTTTCCTATGCGCCAGGACCCTTTTTACCAAAGCAGGTAAAAAGCCCCTTTAAAAAATGTCCACGTGATAAGATTACTTTTACCGTGTGGCTATGCGACGGGCTCCCATGGTAACCCGATTATTGCTGGGTTAGCACCATGTAAAAATTCCAAAAATATTTTTTGTTGCACTGGAAATGGTGGTAAAGTCTTGCATTTAAGGGTAATTCAATAATTGGGTAGAGTCTATTCTATAAAGGAATGTAAGTGCCTACTTTCCTTTATAGAACACTAGTATAACTGGGTATATAAGTACCCAAATGTTAGAAGTGAGCATTTATGACATCCATAAATTTGGCATGTGTGTGCCTAAGTTCTGGTGACACCAACATAGGACCGGAGTCAGAAAATGGTGCATGAAAAATAAGCACCAGGAAAGATAATCACTCAGAGCTATTCTCAGTGTTCAGTGTGCGATGGCGGCAGCCAAAAAAGAAAACAAGATGTGCCCCCTAGGGTGCCCATTTGGTGTCCTGGCATGTCAGTGGGACCAGTGCACTACAAATGCTGGCTCCTCCCATGACCAAATGCCTTGGATTTGGCCGGGTTTAAGATCGCCGGCATGATTTTTCATTATGGCCGAAAACCGATGCCGGCCATCTCAAACCTGGCGAACTCTGACATTTGGCTGGGCCCAACCGTATTAGTGAAAAAAAAAAGATGGACGGCCATCTTTTTTGAAAATACAGTTGGCTCCGCCCAGTTACGGCCCGGCCCCGAAGATGGCCGGCGAGCTATTTGGCCGGCGCCATTCGATTATGCCCCTCTAGGGGACACTCAAAGTTTACATGGAAATACTTTTAAAACAAATAGAAGGAAATATTTTTTCACTCAACAAATAGTTAAGCTGTGGAACTCTTTGGTAGCATGAAATGTTGCCACTATTGGGGTTTCTGCAAGACACTGTGACCTGGCTTGGCCACTGTTGGAAACAGGATACTGTGCTAGATAGACCATTGGTCTGACCCAGTATGGCTATTCTTATATTCTTATAAAGGGTGCTCCGAGATGAGTGCCCTTTATAAAATAGCATGTAGCAGGGAGTCCCATGGCCAAATGTGGGAAAGAGAACTTACACCAGGGGCGTATCTGGACTCCGGCGGTAGGGGGGGCCAGAGCCAGAGAGAGGGGGCACATTTTAGCGCCCCCCCCACCGCCGCCGCCCCCACCGCCACCAATGACTTAGTCTCTCCACCCCCCTCCCGCCGCCAACCCTCCCCCGCTGCCGTTCTTACTTTTGCTGGCGGGGGACCCCAACCCCCGCCAGCCGAGGTCTGCCACCTGCCGCTGCCTTCAAAACTTCTTCTTCAGCCGGCGGGGGACCCCAAACCCCCGCCAGCCGCCCCGCGCTGTTTAAAATTCATCTTCGGCCTCCGTGGCCGTGCTGCTGGGATAGGCGGCGCTGTTGAAATCCACTTCGGAGTCTGACGTCGTTGTACGTTGTACGTGCTGCGACGTCAGACTCCGAAGTGGATTTCAACAGCGCCGCCTATCCCAGCAGCACGGCCACGGAGGCCGAAGATGAATTTTAAACAGCGCGGGGCGGCTGGCGGGGGTTTGGGGTCCCCCGCCGGCTGAAGAAGAAGTTTTGAAGGCAGCGGCAGGTGGAAGCAGACCTCGGCTGGCGGGGGTTGGGGTCCCCCGCCAGCAAAAGTAAGAACGGCAGCGGGGGAGGGTTGATGGCGGTAGGGGGGTCCAGGGCAAAATCTGCGGGGGCCCAGGCCCCTGAGGCCCCACGCAGATACGCCCCTGACTTACACCAACATAAAACTAACGTAAACTCTGGTGCGGAAGTTGGGTACTGATCCCCAGAATTCTCTAACACTAAGTGTATCTTTTGAGAACACTTCTGACCCTCCCATGCCTTTCCCATGATCACACCCCTTTTGGGTTGTGCACAATGGGATTTTGACTCCCAAGATTATAGAATATTGTGCAGCCAGATGCATGTGCAGCCCTAATTTGGTGCCACTTAACACCAATAATTATTTTTTACACCCAATTTTTTATGTTATTTGGCTTGTTAACACACAAATCTAGGTGCCCAAACTTCAGCAACATTTATAGAATCTGGGGGTAACAGATAATATTTTCTAAGTTTTACGTGTGTTTTTGTCAGGTGTATTTTACTAAACTGACTGATACCACACTGCTTCTTTTTGTGGTTATTGCAATACTATTGCTACTACTCAGCAGTCACTATTACAAAGTCTTGGCCAATAGGTGCAAACATTTCAAAATGATTTGGAATACCAAACACAACACATATTGCCCCTCCCTGGGCTTGTTTAATACTGGGCATATTCAGCATCCACTGGCACCCACAGAGCTGGTTTCTATGGTCATGCTTTATTAATTCTTCTCTAGAATGGTACAACCTCTGTCAGTGATGAGGTGATAAATCAGCCTTCATCAGCCTTAGAGTCCTGTAGCTATACTAGTCTTTGTTTCTATGGCAACCAGAACAAGATTGGCACATTTCTAAGATGTTGCAATATCTTAATCTGGCACAGAGGCATTTATTGCTTGTATTTATAAAAGTGCTACCTGCTTAAAAAATAAAGTTATTCTTGGGAACCAAAAGCAGGTATATATATATAAAAAAAACATATTCAATAGTTGGGAAAAAAAGAGATTAACAGATATTGTAGGATATTAGGGAGAACCTTAACACAACAATTCCAGGATTGCTTGTAGGTCCATCATAATATCCAACTCTGTTTACTGCAAAGGCTAAAATCATCTCCGTTGGCAGTGTACGGTGGGTAGTTACTAAGGTGTAGTAAGACAATAACTCACAATATTAGACCCTTAATGTACTGTACATTATAGTACCATAACACATTGGTTTAGATTACCACAGAAAACAAAATAATAAGATGCAAAACATGCAAATACATGTAAAACATCTCATTATTATGTAAATTGATAGCATAGCTTGTAGTAAACTACACAAGTTGATTTATTCCAAGAAAAATAATGCCAGCTCAGACTGCCTTTTATAGCAGCTTCACCACTAACGGTAGTGCCACAAGACTACTGCTAGGGGTCACCTGTGCCATTTTGAATCTGATGCCATAGACAGGAATGAATGAGGATCATGCCTGCCCTGGAACCCTCTAGGCCACAAAGGAATTGCAAGACATAGACTCAGGATGTTTACAGGAGGATGGCAGTAAATCCATGTTGGCTTTGTCTCATTAATCCATGCTTTTCAATATGCTCTGTAATTTTGTTCTTTATAATAGTCTACCATTTGCCCGGTACCAACGTCAGACTCACCAGTCTATAATTTCCCGGTTCCTCTGGAACCTTTTTTAAATATCTTTGTTACATGGGCTACCCGCCAATCTTCCGGTACCACGCTTGATTTTAAAGATAATTTACATATTACTAACAATAGTTCCACCAGTTCATTTTTTAATTCTCTCAGTACTCTGGGATGAATACCATCCGGTCCAGAAGATTTGCTACTCTTCAATTTGACAAATTGACCCATTACATCCTCCAGGTTTATAGAGATTTCATTCAATTTCTCCGACTTGTCAGCTTCAAATACCATTTCTGGCACCAGTATCACTCCCAAATCTTCCTCGGTGAAGACCAAAACAAAGAATTCATTTAATCTCTCCTCTATGACTTTGTCTTCCCTGATCACCCCTTTTACCCCTCAGTCATCTAGCAGTCCAACCGATTCTTTTGCCGGCTTCTTGCTTTTAATATATCTAAAAAAAATTCTTACTATGTGTTTTTGCCTCCAACGCAATCTTTTATTCAAAGTCTCTCTTTGCCTTCCTTATCAGAGCTTTGCATTTGACTTGACATTCCTTATGCTGTTTCTTATTATTTTCAGTCAGTTCCTTCTTCCATTTTCTGAAGGATTTTCTTTTAGTTGTAATAGCTTCCTTCACCTCACTTTTTAACCATGCCGGCTGTCGTTTGGTCTTCCTCCCTCCTTTTTTAATAAATGGAATATATTTGTTCTGGGCTTCCAGGATGGTATTTTTGAACAACATCCACGCCTGCTCGTACAACATTCACCAAAATAACCTCAGCCCTATAAGAGATGCACTTAATGTAGCACCTCAATTCAATGCTTATCACCATGTGGTCTGCTATTGACCATCCACTGCTGTATCTGAGATGTGAAATTGTTCATGCAGCTCTCTTCACTCAGAGGAGTAATTATTAATGTGATTTAAGGGAATAATGGATGATATCTGCCCCTTAACACACACTAACCCCCAGATTCAATATAGCGCGACTGAAATTGCGCGTAAAAATCCAGTCGTATTCTGGATTTGGGTGCACAAGCCAATCACTGCTGATAATTGCCACTTAACAAGCAATTATTGACACTAATTGGCATTAAATAGAATTTACATGCACAACATGCTAGGCATATTCTGTAAACTGGTATGTGTAAATTCTAATGTGCACTGCCAATAAGGGAGCATGGTCATGGGTGTGAAATGAGTGGACTGTGGGCATTCTGAAAATCTACATGTACAGTTACAGAATACACCTCCTCCGTGCCTAACTTAGGCACTGGTATTTACACCATGTTTTACTTGGCATAAATGGTATGCGCCTACAGTTAGGCACAGGCATGGCCGCTAGGCGTATTCTATAAACCACACCTAAATCTAGGCATGGTTTATAGAATACTCCTAGGTGGAAATATTTTTGGCACTGATTTTTCAGACGCATTATATAGAATCTAATCCTAAATAGATATATTGTGCATTATATTACCGTAACGTGTCAGTTTCAGGTACTGCAGGTTATCTAATAATATCATTTCCACTCGAATCCCCTGTGTTACTAAAGTGTCCATAAGGCACAATCTTAATAGTCTTTTTATCAACAACTATCGTGTGTATATATGTTCTCATAGAATGTTCTTCAGGTCTGCCAGAGACCAAACAATGTCTTAATGTGTCCACAAGCTATTAATCATAGCACATAGTTTTTCTTTTATGCCATTTCATGCTCCCCTGTGTAACTCAATAACTATTAAAATCTATTGATGCCACTTAACTTATAGAAGTTCTGAGTCTCGACATGGTACATGTTTTACTTCACTGCTGTTTCAAGGGACCCAACTTGAGTGTTGTTTGATTTGTTGGTAGTGGCTGTCCCTAAAACATTCAAAAAATAATGTCAAATAGTAATATATTAAATATACCAAGTCACATTTAAGGGTCAACTGAATGCTAATGTAAGATAAAGTAAATTAATAATATACCCTTTTGGCTAAATGGATATTAATTTCTGGGAACCAGCTTACCTTCCAACTTGTATATTAACTGACAAAAACGCCGTGGCAAACCTGGAAGTCTTATGCTCCGCTATTAAATCTCTGCGGAAGCACGTGACTAAAATACAAAGTAATCATAAATAAACCCACCATTCCACCTCCTTGTTGAGACCATTAGGTTCCATTGTGTTATTGAGTTACACAGGGGAGCACGAAATGGCATAAATGAAAAACTATGTGCAATGATTAATAGCTTGTGGATGCAATAAGATAGCAGTCCTTAAGAACAATCAATAAGCACATATATTACTGGTGAAGAAAATTCAAAATTTGTAAAAATAATAACATAGTAACATAGTAGATGATGGCAGAAAAAGACCTGCATGGTCCATCTAGTCTGCCCAACAAGATAAACTCATATGTGTATACCTTACCTTGATTTGTACCTGCCTTTTTCAGGGCACAGACCGTACAAGTCTGCCCAGCAGTATTTCCTGCCTCCCAACCACCAGTCCCGCCTCCCATCACTGGCTCTGGCATAGACCGTATAAGTTTGCCCTCCACTATCCTCGCCTCCCAACCACCAACACCTCTTCCCCCACCTGCTCTGCCACCCAATTTCGGCTAAGCTTCTGAGGATCCATTCCTAGCCGAAATTGGGTGGCACCATTCCTAGCCGAAATTGGGTGGCAGAGCAGGTGGACGCAATAAGATAGCAGTCCTTAAGAACAATCTATAAGCACATATATTACTGGTGAAGAAAATTCAAAATTTGTAAAAATAATAGCTTGGCTTAAAAAAAAAAAGAATCAAATCACAGTAGACTTGTGTTTTTAAGGATGTACAAGATGTCTGCCACATTGAATGTCCTCTTGACCAGTTCCCTAGGATAAAAATATTGGGCTCGATATTCAGTCGGTGGCAATCAGCATTTTGCTGACCACCGCCAGCATTAAACCTAGAAATTAAATGCTAGGCCATATCTGGACACCGGCATTGAATTTACAGATTTTCAGAGCCAGCTAACACATAGCTCGTTAAGGGATCCTTTTACAGAGTGGAAGTAAGCCCAACGTGGGCTTACCGCTTGCACTTTTGGGAATACCACCGGCCCAATGCATCCACTGGCAGTAGTCCTGCTCCAAACGTGCACCATTTCCGAGGGAAAAAGAAAAATGCCGGAAGTTGCTTGCACAGCGGTAACCTGGCAGTAATCAGGCATTGCTGTGTACTGCCCGGTTACTGCCAAGTTACTGTGAGAGCTCTTATTACCACCTCCAAGGTTCTGGTAAGGGCTCCCTGTCGCATGGCCATGCAGTAAGGGTTCTCTTACTGCATGGCCATGTGTGCCTGGGGTCTTTTTACCAGTTGCAGTAAAAAAGGGCCCTGATGTATGGGAAAAACTGCCACCAGCAAAGGGCCCTTTTTCCCACAGCTTGGTAAAAGGGCCCCTAAGTGCAATATTTAGCACTTAACTGGCTACGGGTTACTGCATAAATATAGGACTAACTTTTATTCACTCCTTTTTATGCAGTTAATCTGGCTTGTTAAGTGCTGAATATTGGCACTTAACTGACTAAGTCCTGACTCTGCCCCGAGAATGCCCCAAAATAGCCGATTTTCAGTTTTTAACTAACCAGTAATTTTCAGCAGCACTTGTTCCACTGAAAATTATTAGTTAGTTCTGAACAGGTGATTTAACCAGTCAGGAGCCATTTCTGGCCAGTTAAATCCCTTTGAATATCAACCCCATTGTAAATAAAGTACATAGAGGGATCCTTTTACCAAGCTGCGGTAAACGGGGGCCTGCGCTAGCATCATTACATGTTTTTGTTGCGCACTGAGGCCCTCTTTTACCACAGCGGGTAAAAGGCTGTCTTATCTGAGGAAAAGAAATGGCCATGCAGTAAGTGAAACACTTACTGCATGACCATTTCAGGGGGTAGCCCTTACCATCACCCATTGAGGTGGCGGTAAGGGCTCCTACGCTAACCTCGCAGATTACTGCCAGTTAAGTTCTGGCACTACAAAAATAGGACATATTTTTGTAGCGTCAGAAATGGCACTCACTAGGGATGGGAACTAGCACTAGGCTCCTGCAGTAGCCCAGTGGTAGTTCTGGATTGGAGCACGGTAAACCCATGGTGGGCTTACCATCACTTAGTAAAAGGGCCCCAGACGGAGTGATTTTGTAAAGCATGTTTTATATATAGAAACATGTCACATCTATCTTCCACCCAGTTTGAGTTAGGCAGCAAACATAGGATTTTTAGTGCAGGTTACATTAGCGCAAACCCAAGCTAATGCCTACAGCACGGTAAACCCGCATTGGCTGCTTGACACAGGTTAGGGCCCCCACGTGTCTTTAGAAAATAAGTGGTCCATAGGCACCTTTTAGTCCTCTCAATCCAGTCCACATTGACACCATCTTTGGAGTAGATGTAAATTTATGTGAGAAAATGTGTGCATTTCTGGGAGTCATTGTCAAAGCCTCTCAGGGCTAGATGCATCAACCAAACGTTAAAAAATCTAAATCGTAAAAGTGCTTAACGAATTTGAAACAACGAAGAATGCACAAAAAAAACAGCTCAGAAATGTTCGGTACGGTATTGAAAAGTACAATGTATCATACGTTCGTAATCCCCATCGTAATTGGCCCCTTAAGCATGCGCAGAGCAGCCAAAGGTTATGCTGGCTGCTCTGAGCATGCCACAAACGTATTAAACCTACACATAGGTTGCTTATGTCAGACTGGGGTATGCAAGGTGGGGATCTGATCTAGCTCTCCTGCTAGATCAGAGAGCATAAAGGCTGTGATGGAACAAGAAGGGAGGGGGAAGGGGCAGCTTGTTTACAGTACTGGGAAATTGGCTTCAGGGGATAGCAGAGAGTGTTAATTTTCAAAGCTGTGGGAGAAGGAGAGAGAGACAGGATTTTTAAGCTGCAGGGAGAAGCGGGGAGCAGTGTCTGTATGATCTGGGGGGGGGGGCAGGGAAAACATCCATACAGGACGCCTCTGACGAGTGCCTTTGCCCCCTCCCGATCCTTTTTTGAGGTATGTTTAGTTTTGTAGTGATGCAGGGGGAAGCGGAGAGCCACGTGTTTGTGTTGTATCTCACTTTTCTTTTTAAACATGCCGGCTTGGATTTTTATGGTGCAGGGGGCAGCGGGGAGATGACAGCTCAGGCCTTAACGACAGGTCTGAGCTCACGTAAAATTTCTGACGGTAAATGATTCGTTGCAATCGTCGGTATGGTTAGTGCATTCCGAATTGTCCACATTTCAATGGTAGTTTCTCGTTTACATTCCGTTTTCGTTAGCTGCTTGCTTCGTAGGAAAAAGGCCTTTAATGCATGCAACGGTTAGGAATTTCCTTCCTTAAAGGGTTGTTAGAGGGTCGTTAAGGTTTAGTGCATCTGGCCATCAGTGAGCAACTGAAAATTCCTCTCTATATTTGAAGCACGACTCCATGGATAATGGTGGCTGCAAAGATTAATTTATTTCCAGGAAGAATGATTTTTCGGACTGTGGCTAATTTCCGTGTGGTTTCATGCTGTATGCTATGTTTGGGAATTTAGAAAGTCATTTGTCTTCTGGAGAATATATAGAATAATGTTATTATACAATTCCCTTCTGAAATTTTGGGCAATCCTGCATTTAATTTTCCAGTTATGGTCTCTATATGCACAACTCCTATCTAATGCACACTCAAACTGGGCCATTAACTGTCCACAGTTGTGTCTTGTTCGAATTGTCTTTACTGGCTGTTTCTCCTATGTGCTGTTTCAGGGAATCCACATTAAACATCTGGAAAAAAAAAATAAAAAAGCTAGAATCACTGTACTGCAAAACTCAATTTGTTTCCAGTACCATGATCCTAGATAATTTAGTTTTGTCAGCTACTGCACAACCATCTAATGTATAGCTTATCAGACATGACATTTTGCAGATACCTTTGGCACACAGAGAGAGGCATTTTCAATATGAAGTCCAAATCCGATTTTGGACGTTTTGCAAAAAGCATGCAAAAGTCCAGTGCCAAACATGATCATTTATGAACCAGAAAAAACATCTATCTTTTTGGTTGGAAAACACCCTATTTTAGACGTTTTTGTGCTCAGTGCATCTTTCTTTAAGGGCCATATTCAAATAAAAAATGTTCAAGGGAAAAATGCACAACAACAAGCCATTGGGGTGTCTGGGGGTCAGCAGTCTTACTAGATTGAACACACAGACATCCCAGTAGAGCAGTGGGGCAGCCTAGGGGGCACTGCAGTGTATTTCACATAAAATGTCCCAGGTAAATGTCACATCATAACTCCCTTAAGTTGGATGGTGAGCCCCGCAGGAATAGTAAAAAAAAATGTACTGTACACCACAACAATAGCCCTTATGCCTGCAGGTGTCACCTGAATGTGGGTGCAGTAAGCATTTTGTGGTTTTTGGAGCACTCACACTTTCCACCACAAGTGTACCAGTTAAGAGTCGGAGATGGGACTGTCCACTTCTCTACAGTCCACTGCACCAACCACTTGGCTACTCCAGAGGCCTGATTGCTGCATTAAGAGGAATGGCCATTATCCCCAAGATTCTATAGTGTGCATGTAAATCTGGTTGTATTCTGGATTTATGTTTGCAACTTAATTAGTTGACAAGCCAATCAGTGCCGATAATTGCCAATTAACAAGCAATTGACACTAATTGGCATTAATTAGAATTTACTCGCACAACTGTCAAATGTATTCTGTAAGGTGATGCGCGTAAATTCTAAGTTGCATAGTTGAAAAGGGACATGGCCGTGGGCATGGAATGGATGGGTTGTGGGAATTTCTAAAGTCAATGCACGTTGTTATAAATATACACCCATTTCGCACTTAATTTAAGTGTTGGCATTTACAACAGATTTTACTTGGTATAACTGCCTGTGACTAAATTTAGTCAGATGGGTAGGCAATTGGTGTATTCTATAGACCGTGTAGAAATTTGGGCATATTCTATAAAGTACACCTAAATTTAGGTGTACCTTATAGAATACACCTAGGCATATTTTTTTTTTTCAGAACTGATCTTTTTTTAGGTGTGAAATATAGAATCTAGCCTTATATCTGCAGCTGTCATAGAGCCTGTTGTGTACTGTCACTTTCATCTCTTAGTGAGATGGGATGGGGATCAGTGACCACTGGAGGGTTAAGGTGAGGAGTCATGGTTTTATCGCTCTTTTGGTCACCTGGTCGGTTTGGGCACCTTTTTGGCACTTAGTCGTTATTGAAACAGGTTTGGCACAAAACAGCTTATCTTTTGCCCTGGACATTTTTACAATGTTCCATTACCACAAAAAAATGTTCAAATTGTAAGCCTGCCCTAGTTCTGCCCAAAACATGCCTCCAACAAACCCCCTTGAGATTTAGACAAACTGCATAGCAAGAACATCTTAAAAATGAGTTTTGAAAATAGCGAGTTGGATGTTTTTGTGAAAAAAAAAATCCATCTGCCACTTTGTGCTGTTCTTGGATGTTTTTCTTTTTTGAAAATTAGCCCCGGAATATACTAACAAGCAAATCACTGTTCTTTGGTTCAAAAACCACTTCAACAGTCATTGCTATTCATGGGATTCTCCGTAATGTAGCTTATCATAGAGCAGAATAACATACTGTGACTGAATAGACAATCAGGATCAAAGCAAAAAATAAATACATTAGATACCCATGGAGCAAAATAGTGAATGAGAATTTGCATATCCACACTCAGAGGCACAATGTCATTTGTTGAAATAATATGGAGATCCTCAATTTGTAGTCAACAATAACAATATAGATAGAGCTTAGAATGTTGTGGTATTATATAATGGGCTGACTGCCTCTTTAGGATAGCAACCAGGTAGCTTTGAAGGCCAATATGTCACAAAGGACTATGGACTCAATTCTGTAAATGGTGTCCAAAATTGGGTGCCAAAAAATGCACGCTAAGCACTATTCTATACCTGGCACTCCCAGTTGGATTCTGCTTACAGAATAGCATTTAGCGCTGGGATCCACTTCCAATTTCGGGCATAAGAATCTACACTAAACCCTGGTTTAAACCCCCCTGTCTAAGTTAGGTGCAGATCCCCTGAATTCTATAACACTGCATGCATATTCTAGAACCACCTCGCCCCTCCCATGGCCATGCTCCTTTTTCAGATTCAGGTGGAAAAATTAGGTGCACATATTTATAGAATAGCAACTATAAAGATGCATGTGCACATTCAAATTTTTGGCAATTAGCAGCAATAATTGATTGTCAGTGCTCAATTATCAGTGCTAATTGGTTCATCATGAAATTAAATTGCATAAGCGCCCAAATGTGCATGCACAATTTTGAGCACTATATATAGGATTAGGGGGTATGTTCCCTCAATGATACATAGCTTGTAATTTATTAACAGAGAGAGAGTCCAACAGGGCTGAAACTAGGGCAGGGTTACTGAGGCTATATTTGTAGAATTCCAGCCTCCAGTCTCTGAGGCGCAGTAGGAAGTGGAACCATCACTATTTATTTATTTATTTATAGTCCACCTGAACCAAGCAGATTACAAAATAACATCCATAGTTTGAATGATGTGAATAACCATATAAATCAAAACATAGGGATCCTTTTACTAAGCTGTGATATTTACCACAGCGTTAAAAGCACTACCGTGGAGTGTGCTCAGGTGTCCTGCAGTAGGGGATCGGTGCATGCTTCCCATGCGCTAACAAATATAATGTAATTTTTAGCACGGGGGGTGGAGAGTAGGCATGTACTGTGCTAATCGGTTAGTGCAGCTACATTGCTGCATGCAGATTAGCACGTGAGTAGCGATTGAATCCTTACTGCCTAGAGAATATGTTTCAGTAAGTGCTCATTTGCTAATGGCAATGCATTAATGGGGAAATTAGCGCGTGACCATTAATAGAAAAAATGGAAAATGGGGCCATTTTACTGCCACTCTAAAAGTGGCCTTAATGCAGGGAAAACCCACACTGGGAATCTTCCTGGCCACTTTTTAGCGCTGCTAAGTAAAAGGGCCCCTTGAGAGTTATGCTCATAAATTGGTCTCTTAAAATTTACTAGGACTGAGTACATAAAGTTTTCTCAAAATGTCACAAAGGGGGTCCTTTTACAAAGACACACTAGTGTTTTTAGCACTCACTAAAAAGCATGCGCTAAATGTTAGAGATGCCCATATATTTCTATGGGCGTCTCTAGCGTTTATTGTGTGCTAATTATTAGCGTGCACTAAAACTGCTAGCATACCTTTGTAAAAGATACCCTAAATTATTAAATGTAGAAGTCTAAAAAGTAGGTGGCAACAGGGGCTAATTTAGGGCAGGGCAAAAAAATTATCTTAGCACATATTGTCATGTCCTCTACCTCAGTGCAAGCGGTGTCCTCGGGCTGTACAGGGTCCCATCAACATGCACACTTGACTGGCACAGCCCTGAGCCATGTGTGTGTAGTTCTTCTCTGACTGCAGGCCCCTTGATTGGTTTGCTTCCATGCACCTGGCTCTGCTCTGTCTCTGCCTGGCTTCCAGGCTCCTTGATTGCTTTCCTTCCACCCACCTGGGTCTGCTCTTCCTCTGCCTGGCTTCCCTTGCTTCTCTCCTATTGGTCTTCCGGTTCCTCCTTCCTCTGCTCTTGTCCTATGGCTGTGCCCCTTCTCCCTGCTGATGTCAGATGCCAGCACTTTATCAGCTGAGCTCTCCCTAGACTCCTTGCTTCGGCTTCTACTTTGGTAGGTGTTACTTGCTCAGTAGTGTGCTTCTCCTATACTTTGTTCTTCGTTGCTGACTTAGCCTGTACCTGGATTACTCTCGTGTCTGCTGCCTGCCTACTGACCTTGCCTGTACCTGGATTACTCTCTTGACCTGCTGCCTGCCTACTGACTCTGCCTGTACCTGGATCACTCTCTCTTGCTTGCTGCTTGTCTGGGCATCACGTTCATCACCCCTCTTCCTGCTCCATCTCGTAAGCCCTGCAGGCCACCCGCAACTAGGGGCTGAACCTCTGGGGAATCGCGGTCAGCGCAGGTGAAACTCGGGGTTGTCTGGCCGCCAAGCAGAACCTGGTCCGAGTACCGGGCTCAGCAGCACTCTACTTGGTACAAGAACTCACAGGTCTGACACATATTTTCAGTACTAGACTCATAAATTAGGCTCATCAATTTAAGCAAATGAATGGCAAGCTCAAATTTATGAGCATAACTTTTAAGTTCCCAAACTATGATGAATTTGCTGCTGAAGGTATGCTCCTAAATCTGGCTGGAAATAGGGCACAAATTTAGGAGGCTAACTTAGGAGCATACATTTAGGAGTTCAGCATTTTCTAAATATTGGGCCCTTCTTTTTTCAGTTTCCCATAGCATTTAGAGGTTTTGCTTTATTTGGGTTTCTTTTAAATGTTTTCTTTTGGGAGACAATATTGTCAATAGCATGCAATAGTGTACCTATTGCTCAAATATGGGCCCTTTTACAAAGAGGCGGTAAGCCCAACACAGGCTTACCACTTGCTATTCCGGGACTACCGTCAGCCCAACGCGGACACCGGTGGTAATTTCAGGTCAAGTGCGTGCCATTTCTGGGGGGATAAAGCCCAGATATGGTTAGCGTGGCAGTAAATGGGCACTGACGTGTGATGCCCGGTTATTGCCGAGTTACCACAGGAGCCATTACCACCACCTCAATGGATGGTGGCAAGTGTTTCACTTGCCACATGGCCACTTCTTTAAAAAAAAACAGCTTTTTACCTGCTGCAGTAAAAGAGGGCCTCAGTGTGCGTCAAAAACATGTGCCACAGCAGGCCCCCATTGCCGCAGCTTAGTAAAAGGATCCCTAAGGGCCCCTTTTACTAAGCCGCATAAGCATCTACGCGCCCGATGTGAGCCCAAATGAAATTACCGCCCGACTACCACGTGGCTCTTGTGGTAAATTCATTTTTGGCACACGTCTGCTACACACATCTGAAAACTATTTTTCTTTTCTGGCACACGTAGTGGACGCGCGCCAAGTGGCATCTGACATGTGCAGGTCAGTACTGCGCAGATATCTTACCGCTAGGTCTATGGCTGGCGATAAGGTCAGACACCCAAAATGGATGCGCAGCAATTTTGATTTTGCCACACGTCCATTGTCGGGGAAAAAAAAGGAATTTTTGGTACGTGCACTTAAAAATATTTCTGTGCGTGCCCAATACCCACACCTACACTACCGCAAGCCACTGTTTACCGCGGCTTAGTAAAAGGACCCCTAAGTGAGGTAGTCACTCTCCTACTTGAATATGTTCTCCAGAATATCAGGCTCATTGTTAATATGAAACAACATGGGAATTGTTAACTGAGAAAGTCACAATTTAGTTCTGTTTCATTCACATGTTTTCTTTATCTTTTTTCTTTTTTTTTTTGAGTCAAACAGACATGATTCAATTTTCTTTCTTTGTTTAACATGGAAGACTAATGCTTACACAGGGCTAAAAAGGCATCTCCCTCAGGCAACTTCCTATATTCAAAACTGTAATATTTGGAACTGATCAGAAACTCTAAATAAATATGACCCTTGATAATAATTAGGATTCAGAATCTCAAAAGTAGAATCTGCATCAGTCATGTGTGGATCTATCAAAAAGCCCAGAATGAATATTCCATCAAGCACTTGTTAGATTACAGCAATTGCTATCAAATGTGATACCATCACCTCTTCTGTTCTTTTCTTCTAGGCAACAGGCTCATTACTGCTATTTTTGTAGAATCAACGTACAATACTGCCAAATGATTCAAAGATCATAGGATTTACTGTAACGACATTTGCTATTGTCAGTCTGGTTACCCTAATCACTCTCTTTGATTCTTCTTGATTTTGTACAGAAGTAGCTTGTTAGGGAGCCGAGATTTCCTGTAAAATTGATGTCACATTATGAGTAATTTAAAAATAGCTGAAATTAGACGTAATAAACAATGTTATCATCATTCATCATTGTTCTGGTCATTATGAACAAAATAAATACGCATTCTGATAAGTCTCAAGGGAAAAGCTGAAGGTGTAGATACAGCCATTGAAAATCATGCATAGAGACAAGAAAAGCAAATAAATATTTATAGAATCAGTTTTTGTATTTGAAAACTGCCACACATAAACCATTTCATCTGTACAGAGGTTGCTACTGAACAGTGGATCTTGTATGCATATCTGCCCAAGAGTAATAATGAAAATGACAAAGCCTGTACTACATACGGAGTGATATCTCAGAAGTGGTTAAAGTCTGGGAATGGCAGCTGCAATATATCTTTAACAGAAATAAATGGGCACACTGGCTGAGCTGAGTTGGCTTTTCCTGCCATGATACATATTGGGTGTATCATTAGTATTATGCTAACACCGCATTATATCTCTGGTGCTGTTAAATATGTATATTTTTGATACTGTTTCATGGTAGTTCTATTATTAGGTTTCAATGTGCTGTTTTCATGTTTACCTCATATAGGAGCCCTTTTACAAAGCAGTGGTAAGCCCAACGGGAACTTACCGCTCGCTAAAAAGGAAGTACTGCCAGGCTAACGCAGCAGCCAAGCAGTAGTTCCCACCCCCCAGCCCACTGTCATATCTGGTGTTACAAAAATATTTTAATTTTTGTAGCGCCAGTGCGTACCCGGCCTGTGCTGCCTGGTTACCACCAGGTTAGCAGAGGAGCCCTTACCGCCACCTCAATCAGTGACGGTAAGGGCTCACCCCCCCCCCCCCCCAAAAAAAAAAGGCCATGCAGCAAGACCTTCACTTGCCGCACAGCCATTTCCTGAAGAAAAGAAAGGCCTACCTTTTGCCTGCTGTGGTAAAAAGGGGCCTCAGCATGTGTCAAAACACACACACTGATGCCAGTGCAGGCCCCCTGTTGCTGAAGTTTGGTAATAGGGGAACTGGGTTCAATTCCCACTGCAGCTCCATGTGACTATGGGCAAGTCACTTAACCCTCCATTGCCCCAGGTACAAAATAAGTACCTGTATATATGTAAACCGCTTTGAATGTAGTTGCAAAATACCACAGAAAGGCGGTATATCAAGTCCCATTCCCCACCCCCTTTTCCCTTTATGTTTATACTTGGTTATTTTACTATTGTTATGATGTTAACAAAATTGTAAGTTTTATGTTAAACTGTACCTGCTGTAGACCGCCTTGGGTGAATCTCTTCATAAAGATGGTTAATTAGTCCCAATAAATAAATAAGTACTACTATTTTTCAAGCTGGTCCTGGAATGCGCTCTTCCCCCCAGTCTAGGTGGGATGTCCACAACAAATATACATAAGATATATCTACAAGGATTGTCACCAATGTATGCAAATCTACATTAAACATATTCATTGTGGCTACTGTGAAAACCAAACTGAGTAGGAAGAGGAACAGCAGGATTAGGTCAAGAAACACTGATTTATTGTGAGACTCTTAGGGCCCAGTTTGTTAATGTACACTAAAATGTTTAGCATGCGCTAAAATTAGTGCATGCTAAACATTAGAGTTGCCCATATATTTCTATGGGTGACTTTAGCATTTAACATGTGCTAATCATTAGCATGCACTAAAAACACTACAGCGGCTTTAGTGCTGCTTAGTAAGCAGGGCCCTTAAGGATGTTGCTGTCTCCTCCATCCCAGCCCCCGACCTGCCCAGCCCCTGCCTCACCGCAGTCACCTTGCTCTCCCCCCTCCCACCCAAGAAAGAGATCTGCATTAAATATTTATTTTTATTATTTTGGCTTCCGCTGAAGTCTCGCAAGGCCACCACTTGAAGTCTCAGCAGTCATTTTAAACAAGCAGTGGCATCAGTCAAAGAACAATGGATTAGGGCATATGCTGGGTGCAAATTGCACAACAAATTCCTTTCTCTTACCTTAGTAACAGCTGTGAAAATCAAAATGTGTCTCTGTGTGGCTCCACCATGTCTTATAGCTGTGTGTTCCCTGAATGGATGCATCAGTTCCACCTTATGCGATAGCGTAATATAAACATGTGCATGCTATTTCATTTTTTTTGAAACTTAAATATGTCATTTTCAGTGCCTAAAGCTACATGCATCCATTTACACCAATGAAAACATGGCATAAATCCCGGTGCATAGATTTAGGCACAGAGGGCCATAGTCTATAATTACGCATGCAAATTTCAGAATGCCCATGAAAAGCGCATTTCCACGCCCATAACCATGTCCCTTTTTTCTGTGCGCATTAGAATTTAGACGCAGTGCATTACAGAATACGCATAGCGAGTTGTGCGCATAAATTCTATTTTTTACCGATTAGTGCTCATTATTGATTGTTAAGAGCTGTTATCAACACTAATTATCTTGTTAAGCCAATTAAGTTACATGTGTTATTATAGAATCTGCCTGGATTCTATATAGAATCCGGGGATATGTTTCTACCTGAGAGGGTTAAATCACCTGTCCAAGATCACAAAGAACAGCTGTGGGATTTGAACCAGGCTTCTGGATTGTCAGTCCAGTGCTCTAACCACCAGGCTACTCCTCCACTCTGCATGTATTTCACCTTAAAATGTAATAAAAGCCATTCTTTGCATTTGAAATGGGGTTTATGCTCAGGATAACCTTTATAAAATTACCTCCTATATGAAATTAAGGTTTCCCTTGTGAGACAATATTAGAAAATGAAAATTGCAGTGTACAAGAACACATTAAAAATAACCACAACAGCATGGCTATCCAAAATCCACTTTAGAATCAATTGCAAAATGAAACTGTTTTCCCTTGCAGAAGAACAGAAGGGTACTTAACCTTCAATATGACAATGAACTATAAGCACTTAAAAATTAGTAAGCTGAAGATAAGCCCAATAGAGTACTTCATTTTAATGTGATAAAATTATTAAAACAAGACAGAGATTATCATAAATAAATACGCTTTTTTAATTTTTTTACATCCAGAACATTCAACAGGCATCTATTTTTTACCTACAAAACAGAACAAGGAATTTAATTTGCGGTTTTAGGGAGATCCTGTCACAAATTATTACTTTTAAAAAATATTCTTTTGCCAAATACTTTGCATGCTCTAAATAGCCGACATGTTTAGAAGTGGATGGCATGAGTTACATTTTCTTGAACTAATACCTGGAGGTAAATAGCATTTTAATTAGGAATACATTTTAGTTCTTATAGAAAAAAGCCTCATGACAGATTACAAAAAAGTATGGTAAATTCAGTCCATTTATCCTTCCTGTGCAAATAAATAAGAAATATGAAGGGTAATATTCAGTTTACGGTGTAAGTGGCTTCTAGTTGCGGGATGACCTAGACCTGGATATCTAGGGCCAGGGCATATGCGGCTCATGGCATTGAATCCAGGTATTTGTGCTGATCTGGAAGTTAACCTGCACTAGACGATATTCAGACTGGCGCCCAGTTACTTTGTGCATAAAGGACCCCTTTACCAAGCAGCGGTAAAAAGGGCCCTGCAGTGGCATTGGCGCATGGGTTTGCAACTCGCCAAGGCCCCCTTTTACTGCTGTCCGGTAAAAAGAAATTTCTGGCTGGAACAGGAAATGGCGATGCAGTAACCTGTTCCGGGGCAGAGGGAGCTGCAGCAAAGTTAGCAAAGTCAGCGAACTCAGCTGACAGGCGCGCGCCGCGGCACCCCCCCAGCGGTGTGCACCCGGGGCGGACCGCCCCCCATCGCCCCCCCCCCTTGGTACGCCACTGCCTCTTTGCTAGTTTGCGGCTAGGACCAGATCAGGCAAAAACAAAACTTAAAAAAAAAAGTTTGTAGCCTTCCATTATAATACAAGTGATGTGCATGCCATAGTTTTCTTGTCTTTCATATTTTATTGATCCCCAGTAGGTTTACTGTATGATATGGGTGAGGTCATTGGATAAGTGGGAGGAGCTAGCATTGTAACATCAGCAGGGTGTAAGAATCCTTCAGGAAGAGTGAGATTTACAAGGACAAATGTATGCACTGTTCTATTTACACATAATACAATACATTTTAGATACCTTTTTCAAACATGAATAGTTTCATTCTAGTTTCCCATTACCCAAATTGATTATCTGGTGCAAATCCACTGAAGCAGAATTTAGCACAGATATGGTTATGGAGGGACAGGCAAATGGACAAGCTCCGAAACCTATGGACTATTTCACACATTATATTTGATGCCTAAAAATGTTATTTTCAACTTTTCTCTTGATTGATCTAAAAGGAGTTTAGTATTGCATGCAAATATTTAGAACCATTAACTTTCCAAATGATGATTTTTCCATCAAAGTAAAGGTTTGCATTCCTATATGCCATTCACTAATGCTAATCCCCAGTATTCAGGTTTATGCAAATTACACTTGTAAGTTGATGTTTATTTCAAGTGTGCATGGCACTCAGACTGCAATGTTTCCTGCTATTTAGTGTTTAGATCTAGAGAGGTAAAGACTTCAAAAGTTAATACTGGCTAATTAATCCAGTCCATTAGTCCAAAACCATACTGAATGCTTGAAAGGGCTCTGGTGAAGTAAGCTTTTTTCAGTTAATGGACTTGAAGTCTTAATTCAAGGAATGGGTACAGCGCCCTTCTTCATTAAGTTAATCAACTGTGTACTGCAGATCTTATGCTGTCTACATCCTCACACGCTACAGCAGATGAGACTAAACATTGTTCCCATGTTTCTACATTTTTGTACTTAATCGTCCAATATGTCATCTAAAGTCCCAGTGCTAAAAGTAACTTCCACCCTGGGAAAAAAAGCTTAAGGTCTGATACAAACTATGCATGGGTAGTAGAAATTCATTTAATGGAAAAGCCAGAATCAGACAATCAAATTGGTGAAGCCTACAAATAAATCCCAGTAGACAATCACAAAGTAACAAGAGATGTGATTGGGAAAAAGCTTTTGTTTTATTTCACTGATCCTGGGGAACTGGGTTCGATTCCCACTGCAGCTCCTTACTCTGGGCAAGTCACTTAACCCTCCATTGTCCTAGGTACAAATAAGTACCTGTATATAATATGTAAACCGCTTTGAATGTAGTTGGAAAAACCACAGAAAGGCGGTATATAAATCCCATTCTCATTCCCATTCCCATCTATCGTTTTCTTTTGTTTGTCATTTCAGCAAATGCAGACTGGATGGACCATGAAGGTCTTTTTCTGCCGTCATCTACTATGTTACTATGTTACTAAGGGGCCCTGGTGGTAGTTTCAGCCTTGGCCTGAGCCATTTCTCGTGCTAGGGCAAATCAGCCCATATTTTTTAGCGAGACACTAACCCGGTGGTAATCGGTTACTGCTGGGTTAGTGCAGGAGCTCTTACCGCCACATCTGGCGGCATGCTATTCTATAAGCACAGCAGAACAAAAGCAGACCAACACATGTTGGAAGCAGATGAACCCAAAATACTAAGTTCTTGCTACTACTTCCAGTACATGTTGGTCTGCTGTTTTTTCTGCTGAGCTTGCATCGCAGGTCTTCTGCCTCACTTGTTTATCTCTGCTGCTCTATAAAGCAAGGCCCCCAACTCCAATAGTGTGTATCTCAAAAGAGGACATGCCATGCTTCAGCAGGTGTAAGTCTGGCACCCAAAATTAGGCCATGAGATTCGGCGCTAAGCTCTATTTTATAAAGGGTGCACATAGGGCTGATTTATTTGGGGGGGGGGCTCCCATTTTTGAGTGCCATTTATAGAATCCAGCCCATTTGGGGTAGCATCCCATGAAAACAGTTGGAAGCACTGTTCCTCTAAGCTCAGTAAGAGTCCTCCAGCTGTATTGCTGCCAGTGGGGAGTGGTACTTCAATATTGTGTTTTCAATCAATAGGGACAGGCAGGTTCCCTGGAGTCCTGAAGAGCTTTCCTGTCCCTCACTATTGAAATAACGCTAGTGAAACAGCACCCCCCACTGACAGACTATAGGGGGAGGACTCCCGCTCAGCTTAGAGTGAACAGTGGATGGGAGTGGGGAGGGAGGGGAGAGAAGTTGTTGTTTGAAAAGACAGAAGACATTTCAGGATTGCCTAGTTTTGAAACAATATGTTTTTACTAGTGTCTGTTTTTCTGGAAGAGACTGCATAGATATCTTGAATACTTTCAATTTTGTAATTGTTTGAGTTTATGTCTTCCTAATAAAAGTACAGAATCCAGCCCATAATGCACACATAAAGGGCCTTATTCTATATAGGTTATGCTCCTAACTGTCCCGCGCTGGCCTCGCACTTGCTTCCTCTCCTATTTCCAGTTGTGCTGTGCATGCTCTCATTTTAATGAAACTGAGCATGCTTATGCATGCTCAGTTTCATTAAAACGAGCGTGAAGGCATGGTGTACTGGAAACAGGACAGGAAGCAAGTGCGAGATCAGTGCAGGACAAATAAATGCTTCAGTTGGCAGAGGTTGGGGAACCCCACCTGCAAAGGTACCTGGCGGTGGCGGCTGGGTGGGGGTCAGAAGCGGCAGCAGTGAGGGGGGTAGAGGCTGGGGGAGTCAGGCTAAAATGTGCTCCCCACTTTGGGCTCTGACTCCCCCTCCTGCCGAGGTCTGGCTACACCCCTGGTTTTCATCTCACTATCTTTTGATCCTGTGGGCCCCTCTGTAGCCCAACCTGAAGGGTGCCTGTATGGTAACCTATTCTATAAAGGAAAGTAGGCATCTACTTTCTTTTATAGAATATAGTGTAACCAGTTATGCATGAGCACATGCTAGCCAAAATGCTGATGCATTTGCACCTACATATCAGAGATATATGCATAACTAATACTATACTTTAAATTATGCACATAAATGTATACACCAGCCATGATCTGCCCATTGCAAGTACTGTACATGCTATTGAAGATATGTGTGACTTATAGAATAGATTGTAGCTAGATTATTGTCATTTGCATATGTACATGTCTCCTTACATATGCAAATGACTAGCATACTTGCATTTATGAATGATGATGTTACCTAAACCTATGCAGCTCTTTATAAAATTACCTCTGAAGGGTTCACGTTTTTCTTAAGGACCTAGTGCACACATGTTCTCTTAACCTGACCAGGGGAGGGGTGGCCCTATGACTGCAGCTTCACCTTAGCTTTTTCCAAAATTGCTTGCCTGATTGCCCATATTTTGATGACATGTGTTTGGTCATTATTGTTAATATACTAACATTAACTGATGTCAGATAAAAGACCTGTTGGCTTAGCCATTGAAGAAACTTCAAAAACAAGCTTGTGAAATATAGTTCAAAGTTCATAGGTCATAGATATGCAAACAACTTTACTCTAAAACAGCAAATATTGGTGATTTTACTTAGTGAAACAATATCACTTTTTTTGTTTATTTTCCTACCAAACTTCAGATGTAATATGATGGCAGATAAAGATTATGAAGTCAATGTAATCCACTCAGTTACGCAAACATATTGTCATGAATTATTCAGTTGATGTTTATTTTGTGAAAACTCAGAAAAGTGAATAAAATTGGATTACTTTAATTAGGATTTCATAATGTTTTTCTTGCCAAATGAATCTCAAAATGAAAATTGTCATCTTTATATATCTTTACAATGCCAGTACAAATTAACCCCCTCCCCCCTTACAAAGCTGTGCACGTAATGCTGATCCAGCCCATTCACTGCAAGGATTTGTAAAGAGGGGGGGGGGGGGTTAAGTTATAAGTTTTGTAAGCAATGTACTAGATCATAGAATATATTCAGGGGCATTTTCAAAAGAGAAGGGCGCCCATCTTTCGACACAAATCGGGAGATGGGCGTCCTTTTCTCAGGGTCGCCCAAATCGGCATAATCGAAAGCCGATTTTGGGTGCCCTCAACTGCAGTCCGTCGAGGGGATGACCAAAGTTCACGGGGGCTTGTTGGAGGTGTAGCGAAGGCAGGACAGGGACGTGCTTAAGAGGTAGACGTCCTCGGCCCATAATGGAAAAAAGAAGGGCGTCCCTGACAAGCATTTTATTTGGGGGGGGGGGGGGGTTACCAGGTTCTTGAAGCCTGGATTGGCCGCTGTCAGAGACAGGATGCTGGGCTTGATGGACCCTTGGTCTTTTCCCAGTATGGTGGTGCTTATGACTTTACTTGGTCCATTTGTTTCACAACCAAGCCTCAAAAAGGTGCCCAAACTGACCAGATGACCACCAGAGGGAATCGGGGATGACCTCCCCTTACTCCCCCAGTGGTCACCAACCCCTTCCCACCAAAAAAAAAATGTAAATACATTTTTTTTGCCAGCCTCTATGCCAGCCTCAAATGTGATACCCACCTCCATAACAGCAGTATGCAGGTCCCTGGAGCAGTTTTTAGTGGGTGCAGTGCACTTCAGGCAGGTGGACCCAGGACCATTCCCTCCCCTACTTGTTACACTTGTGCTGGTAAATGTGAGCCCTTCAAAACCCACCAGAAACCCATTGTACCCACATCTAGGTGCCCCCTTCACCCCTTAAGGCTATGGTAGTGGTGTACAGTTGTGGGGAGTGGTTTTGGGGAGGGGTTTGGGGGGCTCAGCGCCCAAGGTAAGGGAGCTATGCACCTGGGAGCAATTTGTGAAGTCCACTGCAGTGCCCCCTAGGGTGTCCAGTTGGTGTCCTGGCATGTGAGGGGGACCAGTGAACTACGAATGCTGGCTCCTCCCATGACCAAATAGCTTGGATTGGGTCGTTTTTAAGATGGGCATCCTTGGTTTTCATCATTGCCGAAAACCGGGGATGACCATCTCTAAGTTCGACAGTCTCAACATTTAGGTCGACCATCTCTAAGGTCGACCTAAATGTTGAGATTTGGTCATCCCCGACCATATTATCGAAACGAAAGATGGACACCCATCTTGTTTCGATAATAGTGGTTTCCCTGCCCCTTCACGGGGTCGTCCTGCGGGGATGCCCTCGGGAAAACTTAGGCGCCCCGTTCGATTATGCCCCTCCATGTTGTCTTTTTATCAAATTGGCACATTTTTTGAATTTTCACATAGGCATGCTGTTATAAAAATGAACCCCTACTGGCAGATTATTCTATAATGACAACTCCCCACCCATGTCTACAATATACTTTTGTTCACTTCTATATAGGCACATTATGCTATATCAATCTAACTTCAACTTTGGTAAAGTGTCTTATTTGCTAAGAAATTTATCTTATTTATTTATTTATAATACTTAATTATATGCTACATCATTTGAAGTTCAGAACAAGGAGCATTATAAAAAAAAAAACCTACCACCCTACCCTCCCCATACAATAAGGGACCCCACCCTGACAACAAATAACCCCTAATTTGATAAAATTCAGCTGAGCTGCATGTTCACACTTTTTTACATCTTTTGTTTTTCTCTGTCTCATCTAGGTCCCTCATCAAATCAAGACTCTGCCATATTACAGCTATGATCAGCCAGTGATTGGATACTGCCAGACTCATAAACCCCTTCATATAAATAAGGGGTTTGATTCTATTTCTCGGGAGCAGACCGAGACAGCCAACCTGGAGGTTGGTCGGGACCATGGCTTTATAGCTACAATTGCTCGCTCTGCTGCTCCAACCATCTACATTGAAAGAATACCAAACCAGTAATGGAAGCTGTTTGCAAAAGGGAAATAGTATGGAAGCCACCAGTGCAAAACAGAATAAGGCAAAGGATAGAGACTACCATTCAAGTAACACTCATTAAGAGACTCAAGAGCAAACAAAAGAAGAGTAAATCACAAAAGAGTAGCTCAAATCAGCTTCAAGAATGCTCATTGACAACTTCAGGATATTCTTTGCTTTAAAATGCTACGTGGGGGGGGGGGGGGAAGAACTCATATATGTAAATAATATACAAAATATCAAGTTCTTATAAAGTAGAATTTGCTTTAGCTATGTGAAAAGATGGACTGAACTAGTTATGTTTGTATATTTGATTTTTTCTATATTGCACGGTTCTGAAGAAGGAGAACCACTGGAGAAGTGATGGGGTGGGTTGGGGATAGCTTCTTGGGGGGGGGGGGGGGGTATATGGCTTCCTGTTATGTGTTTACTACTCTATTGGCTTTCTTTAAGCAGAGATTTTTTTTTTCCTTTTAAAAAGGTCACTTTTTATCAAGTACTAGAATGTTTCAGACTCCAGACATGGGTACTGAGAAGAGCTCATGTTGAACCAAAAGGACATTTTACAGAAACAAAAGTATAAAAATAAACAGATAGGTGCATGTCACTTTAAGACACGTGCTGTACACCACAGAAAGTGCTCCTGTTCATTGTGCTTTGTTGTCGATACTAACTATGACAGACGGAAGGGACAATGGGAAATGATGCTTCATCCATACAACATACCCAAAAGGACAACATAAATGTGGGTGTGAAAAATAAGGGGTACAGCTTGAGTGGGAAATGCTGTGGTAGTTACAATTTCTAAACACACGAGAATGTGTAACATTGTTTTTTTTATTATAATGATTACAATAATTATTATTATTCTCAGTTAGCTTTTGTGTAGTTTTTATCAATAAAATTTAAAAAAAAAAGAAAAGTGGTGAAAAATAAACATATTATTTTGTGGTTGGGACACCACAGCCAACCTATTTTTGAGTGATTTGTATGAGTATGGTAAGTTCTGAGATCCTGGATCTGATTGACTGCTGGAATTAACTCACATGAAGTTAAAGAGGCACTAGCAAAATGGGAAACCAGATATAATTCAGTAGTTATTGGAATGTATTTTGCTTTAACCCCGTGAAAACAAATACTTCTGATTTATGTGCATCCCATAACATATTCTTCCTCTTTAGAATGCTCTGTAGAAGACAGGTATCATCCTTACCAGAAAATCTGCACAAAATTCCTAAACAGCTGAGAAACTTAAGGTCTGACACAGTGGGGTAGCCAAGGGTGGGCCCGGATGGGCCCAGGCCCACCCACTTTGGGCTCAGGCCCAACCTGTAGCAGCACACCTATGATGTGGCTGGTAGGGATTCCCAAACCCCAACAGCTGAAAACTCCCAACATCTGTCCCTTCTGCACACATTTTCATTTGCAGCAAGCTACGACTGATACATACCGCTCACTCTGGCCCCACAGCCTTATTCCCGCCTATGCGGAAACAGGAAGTTGCATCAGTGAGAAGGCTGTGGGGTCAACATGAGCATTATGTATTAGTTGCTGCTCGCTGCCAGTGAAAATCTGCTATTTAAAAGGTATGTGGGAGAGGGGAGATGTTTGAGAGAATTTATGGCATGCAGGCGAGAGAAGGAGAGACCAAATCACCTGTGGGATGGTGTGGGGTTCTTCTGCCCACCCTTCTTGGGCCCAGGCCCTCCCAAAATTGGGTGTCTGGCTACGCCCCTGGTCTGTCATGCTAGATTTCTCACAAGGTCCATTTTGACCAATATGCCATCTCCCAACAGTGTGTACTGATGATTGCTTCCATGGGAACCATGTAAGAACTGGTGCATGCATGGAGTCATCTAACCATATGAGTTTCCAGCATGGAGATGCTCTGAACCCAGGTTGACAACCATATCAGTTGTGCTCAAACAACCTCTGATTGGTCTATTTTCTTAAACTCCAGGAATCCCCTTTCTTAACTCAGTTAATAATGACATTATGGCAGGCCACCAACCTGGAAGCTCTTATTTATTTATTTAAAATGTCTGATCTCTTCCTGACATGGTACTCAAGCCAAGGTACAGTCTGATATTTTCCAACCAATACTCAGGCTGAGGTGGTTAAATTAAATCTGAATATTCAGCATTGATATTTAGATTGCAGCTGGTGCTGAATATCCAGAAAAAGTGGCAAATGGCTGTAATGTCTGAATAGTAATAATATTCAAATCACTATCCAGATATTTATCTGGTGAGCAGTCTGTATATTATTACTAACTGGATAGCTACCAGGCTATCCATGTTCTGCCCTTGCATCACTCCAACATTGTTTGCATAGTGCTGAAGCAGTCTCTAAGGATATGCACTGAATATCCCCGGGTAGCTGCCAATAAGGGAAATATCTGAATAACTCTGACATTTATCTAGCTATTTCCCTTTGAATTTTGCTCTGCAGATGATTATGCTTATGTTTATTAGGTATTTGATTTGATATACCACCTGTTGGTTGAGGCTCCTAGCAGTTAATAATAAGTAACAATCAGAAGAGAAAAAGGAACTACTATTGATGACAGGAAAGCAGAAAAAGCATTTAGTGCAAGAGTCAGCAACCTGTGGTAGCTCAATACTGTAGGTTGCTGACTACCATGGTAAATGAAAATACTGCTTGCAAACCGCCTCACAAGCAGCATTATTCCAGCAGCCTGGGAGCATCAAGCCTCAAAGCCTTCGCCTGACACTCCTGTACCAGAGCTTAAAGGGGCCAGTGCCCCCTCTCTTAATTTTATTGTCATTTAATGACCATAATGTGACTTGTGGTGTGCACCCAATGTTCCCCACAAGTCACATTCTGGTTTTTACATAGTAAATAGCTGCATATACATGCATTTGCATGTTTTGCATCCCATTACTATGTAACCTGCAGTGACCTAAATATCACTGAGTTAGGGCAAGACTATCTGTGTTAGATCCCTTTAAGCCACATGAAGGGGCTAATAATGTGGGTTATTGCCCAAACACAACTTGATAACTTCATACCAAGTGAAGTAAAGGGGTCAGAAAAGGAGGAAGCTGCTACCTTCAGAAGCACTTACCACAACAGGAAACCCCAGAAAGCCTGAGAGAAGAGATGAGCCTTCAGTATACCTCTGAGTCTCGGGTAAGATTGTTCAACTTGAAGAGAGACGGAGAGAATTCAACGGTGAGGGTGCAGTACTGAAGAAGGCCAATGGTCGCCTTGCCTTAAGATGGGCATGATAGACAGAAGGGATTGAGAGATGGTGTTCAGAAGCAGAGTGTAAGATCAGAGAAGGGATACAAGAAATGCTTAGGGAAGCCAGGTACCAGGGGAACCCTATATGAGACTGTGGTTAAGATCTTGTCCTGTATTTTTAGTAAACAGGGAGCCACTGGTGTTGAACAAAGAGTAGAATGACAATCAAAATGGAGAGTGTTGCATAAAAATCTAATTGAGGTGTTTTGAACTGACTGTAGCCTCTTGAGAAGAATGGAGGAGAGCCCTGTATAAACTATGTTGTAATAGTAAGTGAGAATCTACAGGGTGTAAAAGAGTTGCACAGGCTGCATCATCTAGATAACTTTGAACAGACTGGATGTGATGAAGGGCTAGAAAACTGGATCTAACCACTGAGGCAACTTGGATGTCAAATGTAAGCTGGAAGTCAAGGGTGATCCCAGGTATTGGAAGGAAATAATCAGGGCTAATGGGTTACTTTGGAGTGGAGGCTTGGTCTAGTGGTTAGAACCAAAGTCCTGATATCCAGAGATGGCCAGTTCAAATTCCACTGGTACTCTTTGTGATCTTGGGCAAGTCACCTAATCCTTTATTGCCCAGGTACAAAATTAGGTTGTGAGTTCTCCAGTGACACAGAAATTCCCAGTGTACCTGAATGTGACTCACTCTTGAGCTACTACTGATTTTGTTGTGAGCAAAATCTAAATAAATAAGAAAGGGGCAAGTGTAGAGGCTGGACAGTGATCCATGAGGCAATACATTTGATGAATTGAATTGAGGAGATTATGTAATTGTAAACAGGAGTTAGTGGATTGGAGGGCAGATAAATCTGGGTTGTACATTTACAAAAATAATGGGCAGATAGTCTATGATATATACAAAGGCATATTTTAATTGGTAGTTGAGATCTGAATGGATCACCAAGGCAGGCCATGCTCAGTTTCCCATATATTTTACAAAAAGCTCTGCTGAACATGAAGCCTTTTGTAAAATATGTATAAGGATGTGCAAGAGTGCATACATATTTACTACTATGTACAGTGGGAGCAGCCATTTTGAAAATATACCTTTGTATAAAAAGAGTAGCATCAGATCAACAACAACTACATAAAAGTACTGGCACTTATATATGAATGGGGTGATTCTATAAACAAGATGCTCAAATTTAGGTGTCACATACACATGTAAATCAGTAGAACAGTGGCATAAATGGTATATATGCGGATATGAGTAAATGCTGAAATTCCACTTACCAAACCAACAAAACCAATCTCTAATTTAAAAAAAAGAACTTTAGCACTAAAAGATTGATAATGTAGTAAGTTGTGATACATGTTCAGAAGAAAAGCATAAGGTATGCTGCCACGCTGGAAACTCCATGGAGGTAAACATCAAAACACTTCAGAACCAAAAGGAACCTCACCAGGGAGAGATAAATAGTTCAAATATCAAACCAGCAAAACCAATCACTCAAAAAAAAAATAGAGCTTTAGCACTAAAAGATTGATAATGTTATATCAAAAATAATTTTTAATGAAATGTATTCGTAAAGTAAGGGAGAAATCAGTATAGGCTGCACCCACAGCAGAGCTAAGCTTTCAATGAATCACGCCTTAATATGACTCACATGACCGCACTATACATCATGTATCTTCCTGAAAACGAAACCAATTTTCTTTTCAATGAAACTTTATAATGGTGCTTAAGTCTCTAAGTTTGCATTCATCATGAAGAAAAAATGCACAATCTCTTGAAAGCACCATGATCAAATAACTTTATCAAAAGGTATAGCAAGAGCCACTTATCTTAATCTCTGTTTTGGAAATTCCTTCAGGGACATGGGTGCTAAAAGAATGAAATTATGACTGAACATCAGATTTCTTTTCCAAAACTGCAATCAACATCCTAAATGCATGTCCAACAACAACCCTTTAAATATACAAACTTCCGTCAGGGTCATGATGTAGACACAATTCAACAACTTTATTAGCAACATTAAACAGTGGCATTCCATTCAATAAAGTCATTCAATCCAGTCGGAGTCACAGACTTTAACTTGTATATCCAATATATACAGAGCATCATACGGTCCCCCTGGAACTCATTAGAAATCTGTTCTGTAATAAACCACTGTATTTGAGTAAAAGTGTGGTCCAATTCCAAACAATGAGTAACCAAGGGGGCTGTGAGAGTTCTAGTATTGTCTATTGCGATTTTTATTGAGATTCTGTATGATTGTCCTAGAAGTGTGTCCCACATAAAGTTTTGAACATGGACAAATTATCACATATATGACAAAGGCAGAAGAGCAACTTGTACGCAATATGTACTGTTTTAACGTCTGTGGATGTTGCCAGACGGTGCATTGCAATGACATAGGACATGCTCCACAACTTCCACAGGGTCCATATCCAGGCTCTGGACTACACATATGCTATAAATTACTCCATTTACTGAATGCTCTAAACTGCCTCCTTTTTATTTCAAGGTGATAATTAAAGTCAGCAACATTCCCCCTTTCTACTCATGAGGATAATTACAACACATAAGAGCTTTATTTTTAGTTTTCCAACATTGAACAGGATACCCATAGCAACAAACCCTACTAAGGAAGGCCCACTACATTACACATTCCTATGGCTTTCTTTGTTACACGGCCTAATAGTGAACTTCTGGAGGGTAGCTTCCTTCCCTTTCCAGCTTCTTTCACCTTCTCTGAAACCCCTATACACCTTCCAACAGTCACCTTAAGCATTCCAGAGAGCAGCACTAAACCTTTCCCCTCTTCCCTCTCAGCCCTTTACCAGCTGCACTGTATCTTTCCTGTTGTCTTTATCCTGTGCCTCTGAGCAACTTCCCTGGGTTAGTTTCACCCCAAGTCCTTCTACCTCCTGCAGACAGAGCACCTTTTAAAGAACAGTCTATTTATTTAGATTTTGTTCACACCTTTTTCAGTAGTAGCATAAGGGGAACTACAGTCAGGTACACTGGGTAAGTCTCTGCCCTGGAGGGCTCACAATGGAGGATTAAGTGACTTGCCCAAGATCACAAGGAGTAGCAGTGGGATTTGACCTGGCCACCTCTGGATTTCAAGACCAGTGCTCTAACCACTAGGCCACTCCTCCACTCCCTAATTCCCTCAGCCCTTACTTGGCTCTCCAAGGCTCATTTCTCTCCCTTAGCTCATGTGCTCCCTCTCCTTCTGTATATGCACAACATACTAATATAATATATATATATTACTTGACTGCTGCAACCGGAGAGCAACACCCTCTTCCTCAGATAGAAGCAGGGTGTTGCTTCCCCTGCAGTGTAAAGCTCACAGCACTACAGCTCCCAGACTGCCTATCTGCCTTCCTCACATTGCTTGCTGGGTAGTTCAGGAATCCTCTGCTCATTTGCAGTGAACTACAATTCCCAGAGTCCTCCTCTGTATGCCTGGCTAGTTTCCTGGGCTTTGCTTCCTGCCTGTTCCAGGAACCTGCCAACCTACTTGCTCAGGTAAAGATAGTTTTCTGCCTTTTCCCTTCTTTATTAGAGAATAGCAATACTTTTCCTGCCTACCAACCTTTTCCTTGCTTGTCTCTTCAGACTGTGATGGGTACTGTGACTTATTCTCTTAATTTTACAGGATTTTTAAGACCTCTCATGTAATGCTAGTTCTCTTATTCGAGCATTAAACTCCACTGCTTATCCACCTCACCCAACAGCATCTGGAGCTGTTATGTCAGATATTCCACTATAACAGCAATTTTCAATTGAATCTAGTTACATTAAAACAGATAAAGGTGCTAAATGGGGCTATGTGAAAATTACCCCACCCCACAATTTTGTTTCATAATGTGGGTACTTTTTGCCCATACCAGAGGCTAATGTGGGGAGAGGAAAGAGTTGGGTTGGAATGTGAATATGCACACAGAAATGAATTCTGAAATCTCTGCATATACTGCAGCTATTTTGCAGTAAAGTAGAAGTACAATCTGAGATAGTTGTGTACCTTCAGTCCTTGACAGCCCACAATTTCAAAGAGTTACCTTATGGAGATTATCCATTTGAAAATCTGCTTGTATGGCCTCTCTGAAAAATGATCTTCTCTTTCCTTGAGCCCTATTAATTGTTACGTAATTTTTGCTGCTGTTATTGTCCTGCATCCATTTCTTTTTAATTCAAACCAAACTGACTGTGTCATTCACTGACCTGCCATACTCATAATTTGCTTCCATGGCCTGACTGGCATACCAGCTCTCAATGAAGATAAAATGCAAGCTGTGTTCCAAAATACTCCATGTCTCATTGGTCTCTCATGAAGTATGGGGGGAAATGATCTAAAGTCTTTTATTATCTTCAAAGCTATTTGGTTTAATTAAATTTCTTCAATAAAAACAGCTATTACCCTATGGTATGACTCAGTTGGTTAAACAACCACTTTACTGATTTCAAGAACCCAATCCAAGAAATTCAGAGGTGTGCAAAAAAAAAAAAAACCACACACACAGGAAGAAGGTCAAACATGCATCCAAGATGGCATAAATATCATTTTAAGAGAAATATGGGAATATATTAATGTGACTTACATCTGGCAGAACAGAAGCCAAGCAGGAGACTGTATAGTTTATAAAACAGTGATACATTCTTTAATAATATATGCACATCGGGTGACATTTTAGAAAGAACATACAAATTGGAATTCAGACTTCTAAGTTGGGAGATCTCAAGTTTTGAAAGTATTTCAGAACAGGACCTGCCAACAAAGAGCCTGTTCTAAAATGCATGTTTTTTTGGCAAAATTTGTTAGCATTCTGTTCCGCTCCAGACGCTGGTTTTCAATTTCTCTGTGTTTCCACTACAGCGGAGTACTATTGTTGCATCGTGCCACTACATATGTATTTTGATTTGAGACTTACGCACCTAGTGTAATTTGGCTGAATTGACCCCTGAGGTAGGCATTTGTTACACCGAAACACAGCCCGTGTTGGGTCACTATTAAAGCACACTTGTTCCATTCTTGAGAGCCCCTTGTGCTTTTTTCTTGACTAAAATACATGGAGAAATGGACATTTCTCTGCAGGTTAAATGTGGAGGAGCATCCATTTTAGAAACATGAGGGGGGGGAGGTTAGCAGTGGGGGCTACCATTAAGACGTTATTTTACTGCTAACCCCAGTTACTAGTAACTAGGGGTCAATATTCAATGTGATTTAACCAGCCAGAAACAGTTCCTGGCCAATTAAATTGCCTGTTCAGCGCCAACTGGTTAAGTGTCACTGAAAATGATCACTTAGCTCTGAACTGCAAATCAGCTATTTTGGGGGCACTCGAGGGGCAGAGTCAGAACTTGGGTGGTTAAGTGCCCATATTCAGCACTTAACCAACCAGGTTAATGGGAACAGCATAAAAGGTTGTCCTATCTTTATAAGGTAACCTAGAGCCGGTTAAGTGCTAAATATCAAAATTAACTGGCTATGCGTTAGCCAGCTCTGCAAAACCAGATATTTAATGCCGAAGCTCAGACAGAGTCTGGCATTGACTATCCAGGAATTGCACTGCCGGCTGAATATCAACCCCTAGGTCTCATTGCATAAAATGGAATTTAAGCTAAATTAGCACATGTTAATGATAAAATAACACATTTTAAGAGTAGTCCACATTGATAGCTATGCCTCATAGATATCTAAAAAATCAATGGGTCAAAATATTTATGTTACAAAAGAGCAAAATAAACATTATCTCCTAGACACTGTATAGGTGGCCCAAAGGTAGGCACTCGGTTTTGGGCATGGATCACAGACGCACACACACACACACAATAATTGGCTAAATTGGCATTAACAATCAATAATTGGTGTTATCAAGCACTTAATTGGCAGTAATTAGGAAACATACCCAGATCTGCCCTACGCCCATTCTATAATATGCATGCCTAATTTCATAGCACACAACTCCAAAGGAGGTGTGTACATGTGAGGGGCATGGGTGAGTCAGGAACATTCCCAGAAGTTAGGTGCAGTGTTATAGAATCCACATATGCTTCATCCTTCTCCATTATAAGCTCACTTTTATGGAATTCTTTACCAAAAACTATAAAAATCATCCACAACCATCCGAGTTTCAGGAAATCTCTTAAGACTATATTATTCAGAAAAGCCTACTCCAAGGACTCAACATATGTCTCCACTGCCTGATACACTTCAATCTACTGACAACTTTGTACATACCATCCCTCCCCCCTTCTCCCCTGGTTCCCCTGTTCTTTTCATTCCTTCCCATTCCTCCCTATTATTTCAATTGTAGATTTATTACTGTATTAGATTAATTTACTGCATTGGCATTCACCTCTGCAGTGCAATATAAGCCACGTTGAGCCTGATACAGTTGGGAAAATGTGAGGTATAAATGAGATAAATAAATAAATAGAATACCTAAATCTTGACACCTGTCATTAGTTGGGCGCAAGCATTTACACCAGTCTTTGGCAGGCATAGCTGCTCACATACAAAGTTAAGTGCAAAATGTGCACTAAGCTAGTATTTTTTTGAAGGCCGTTCCACACAGAACACCATTTACAGAATGTTAGCATAGTGTAGATCCTCCTGGCACCTAACCTTAGGCAGCTTACAAGCATTTCAGGATCTGCTGACAAACAGGGAGGTCAGTGTATTTTCAGTGATGCACAATGCAGGACAAACCAACATACAAGCAGATTTTCTTAGCTGTCATATCCTGGAGTCAGTGGAACTGGTGCAGTCTGAGGAGGCATTTTGTCTGCTCTGCTGGAGATGGGACACACCACAGATGGATCTAATGGAGACCCAGGGTCTTGGGTGAGGGCCGTCTCAGATAGAACTGAAGTGAAACCTGCGATATTGGGTGATTTCAGAGCAGAGGACTCTGGCATGGTCTATGTTACGACTCTGCATATGCTGCATCTCACAGCGTTTTAGTGCCCATGGTGTCTATCATTGATATTGATGCCGGGCCAATAACATAGTACTATTTATTTGTTTTTACATGATAAGTTGCTGGTGGGATGCTTTATATCTACATTTCAAATGCTGGCTTTTTAGATCCATGTGTTTGAGTATGATAAATATGACAAATGTGGTTTATGAACATTTTAAAAACTAAAACATTTTGAAAATATTTCAGTGCACATTTTGGTTTTGTAGCATGATTGCACATTTCTTTACTTGGAGTAAGTTTCCCCATGAAAGAAGTGCAAATCTCACCCTTTATGATGACCGCTATGTGGGTGTTCTAAATGCCTGTGGGCATTACTCCTTAAATGTGTGCTTTTTCTTGGTTATGTTTGGAGTAAACATGCAAAATAACATTCAGAAAAATAAGGGAGAGACTTGCACTCCCATAACTTATGCCAATACCCTATGCCACCCATTTTAATCTATAAACCTCCTAATTTAAACTTCTATAATTGTGATGGGTCCAGAAGGGCATTCTTGTCTCCTTGTTGGGTAATCAGGCATTTGCAAGAGAACCTTAATTAAAATGTTGCCCCAACAACTACACTTGAGCTTTCAGCTGAAGAAATTGTGTTCTGTGAAGCTGAGCAATATTGTAAAACATCTGCACCTTCTACCCACAAAACAAAACAGTCTTTCTTTCTAATGTAAGCTTTAAGAATTACCCATTTATCTTTCTTTTATAGAAAGAAGACCAGAATGGTAATAACATAAGTATTGCCATACTGGGACAGACTGAAGGTCCATCAAGCCCAGTATTCTGTTTCCAACAGTGGCAAATCCAGGCCACAATACCTGTCAAGATCCCAGAACAATAAAACAGATTTTATGCTGCTTATTCCCGAGTCCATCCTAATAATGGCTTATGGACTTTTCTTTTAGGAAATTATATAAACCATTTTTTAAAAACTTGCTAAGCTAACTACTCTTACCACATTCCAAGTTTACAGATTTGTTTTCTTCGATGAATACTGAAGCAAAGAATTAATTTAACCTCTCTGCTGTGGTTTCATCTTCCCTGAGTGCCCCTTTTTCTCCTCGGTCATCTAGCGGTGCAACGGATTCTTTTGCTAGCTTCTTTCTTCTAATACACCCCCAAAAAAGTTTTTACTATATCTTTTTGCCTCCAACGCAATCTTCTTTTCAAAGTCTCTCGTTGCCTTCCTTATCAGTGCTTTGCATTTGACTTGCCATTCCTTATGCTATTTCCTATTATTTTCATTCAGATCTTTCTTCCATTTTCTGAAGGATGCTGTTTTGTCTCTAATAGCTTCCTTCACCTCTCTTTTTTAACAATGCCGGGTGCCGTTTGGCCGTCCTTCTTCCTTTTTTAATACATGGAATATATCTGGTCTGGGATTCCAGGATGGTATTTTTGAACAGCATCCTCACCTGAGGTCAATTTGTTGCCACTGTTCCTCTCCTTTTTTTTTTTTTTCCATTCTTCTCATTTTATCATAGTCTCCTTTTTGAAAATTAAATGCTAATGTATTGGATTTCCTGTGTGTACTTACTCCAGAGCTTATATCAAATCTGATCATGTTTTGATCACTGTTATCAAGCAGCCCCGGAACCATTCCCTCCCGCACCAGATCATGCACTCCACTGGACAAGGTCCTGAATTGTTCCCCTTCTTCTTGGTTCCTGAACCAGCTGCTCCATAAAGCAGTCCTTGAGTTCATCAAGGAATTCTACCTCCCTACCGTGCCGTGATGTTACATTTACCCAGTGCTTTTTTTGTAGAAAAAAAGGTGCCGGTACTCATTATGGGCGGGGTCACCACACATGGCACCATCCCTATGATAGCCACACCCACATTAGCCACACCCCTTATACCAGCCATGGTGCATGTAAGCAGACATCGTTGAAAATATTATACTAGTATAGGAGAAAAAAAATAACGTGATTTTTTTCATTATAAATAATTTCTGTAAGCTGTTACAGCTCCAGTATACCCAGTGCAAAATAAGACAGCACATGTAAATTCTCAAACTGAACATATTCCAAACACTAAAATAAAAATAAAATGATTTTTTTTCTACCTTTGTTGTCTGGTGACTTTGTTTTTCTATCCATATTGGTCCCAGTCTCTGATTCTGCTGCTCTCTATCTGTTCCCTTAACTCCGTTTCCAGGGCTTCCTTTCCATTTATTTCTTTACTTTCTTCCTTTCTTCTTCCTTTCTTGCCATACATCCATAAGTAAAAGCTGTGTCCTCCTATGTGGAATTGACTGGAGGAGGTACAACAAGGATCCAGCTTTTGCCTATTTTCTCCATTCATGTGCAGTTTTTCTCCTCTCTTCCCTCCATCCATGTGCATCTTCTTCTTTTTTTCTTTCATCTCCTCCATCCATGTCCGGCACTTCTCCTCTCTCCTCCCCTCCATCCATGTCTAGCATTTCTTCTCTCTTCCCTCCCCTGTATCCATCCATGTCCACCAATTCTCCTCTCCTCTCTCCTCCATCCAAGTCCAGCATTTCTCCTCTCTCCCTGCCAACCCATGTCCAGTAATTCTCCTCTATCTCCCGCTCTCCTCTCCATCCATTTCCAGCATTTTTCCTCTCTTCCCTGCCCCCCCATCCATGCACATCTCCTTCCTCTCTTCCCTCCCCTCCATCCATGTCCAGCATGTTTCCTCTCTCACCTGCCCTCGCTAATGTCCAGCGATTCTCCTCTATCCCCTATCCTCCCCTGCCATCCATAACCAGCGATTCTCCTCTCTCCCCTTCTCCCCTGCCATCCATAACCAGCGATTCTCCTCTCTCCCCTTCCCTCTCATCCATGTCCAACGATTCTCCTCTCTCCCCTGCCCTGCCCTCCCCTCCATGTCCAGCGATTCTCCTCTCTCTCCTGCTTTCCCCTCCTCTCCATGTCCAGCGATTCTCCTTTCTCCCCTGCCCTCCCCTGCTATAGATGTCCAGCGATTCTCCTCTCTCCCCTGCCCTCCCCTCCCATCGATGTCCAGCAATTCTCTCTTCCCTGCCCTCCCCTCCCATGATGTCCAGTGATTTTCCTCTCTCCCCTGCCCTCCCCTCTCCCATGTCCACCGATTCTTCTTCCCCCAGCCCATCCTCCTCCTCCACTGCCTGCCAGCATCGGACTCAGCAGCTCAAACGGTGCAGCGATTGAGAGAGGCTGGCAGCGTCTGAGCTTCCCTCTGTGAGTCCCGCCTATGTGGAAACAGGAAGTTGAAACAACATAGGTGGGACTCGCAGAGGGAAGCTCCGACGCTGCCAGCCTCTCTCAATCGATGCCTGCACCATTCGCGCTGCCAAGTCCGATGTAGTAGTAAGTGAGTGAGAGGAAGGGTGCAGGACTCGCGCGGGCGGGGGGGGAGGTGCCGGTATGCTGTACCAGTGCGTACCAGCACAAAAAAAGCCCTGCATTTACCCAATCAATATCAAGGTAATTGAAATTATCCATTATTATTGTGTTCTCCAGTTTATTAGCCTCCCTAATTTCTGATAACATTTCTACATCTGTCTATTTATTCTGGCCAGGTGGACAGTACTATACTCCTATCACCATCCTTTCCCCTTTACACAAAGAATTTTTATCCATAGGGATTCTAAAATGTGTTTTGAGTCTTGCAGAATATTTAGTCTATTTGATTCAAGACCCTCCTTTACATGTAATGCTACCTCTTCACCAATTCTATCCACCCTATCACTACAATATAATTTGTATCCTGGTATGACAATATCCCACTGGTTATCCTCCTTCCACCAGGTCTCAGAGATGTTTATTATATCTTTTCATTTAGTGCAATATATTCTATCTCTCCCATCTTATTTCTTAGGCTTCTTGCATTTGCATATAAATATTTCAAGCAATGTCTGTTGTTCCTATTTACAACTTGCTCAGCAGTTGACAGTGATAATTTGCAATCATGAAAAGCTGTTTCCTTTTTATTTGAAAACACCTGGTCTATTATGGTCTGTATTGCAACCTCACTATTGAGATACCCTATCTTCCCAGTTTCAGTGATATCTTTTAAAGATACTTTGTTCTGAATCATGCACTTTAGAGCGAATGTTGGTCTTCCCCCAGTTTCTAGTTTAAAATCTGTTCTATCTCCTTTTTAAATGTTGATGCCAGCAGCCTGGTTCCACCCTATTTAAAGTGGCGCCCATCTTTCTGGAATAGGCTCCTCCTTCCTCAGAATGTTTCCCAGTTGCTAACAAATTTAACCCCTCCTCCCTGCACCATTGCCTCATCCACATATTGAGACTCAGAAGCTCTGCCTGTTTCTTGGTCCCTGCACATAGAATGGGGAGCACTCTGAAAATGCTACCCTGAAAGTTCTGGATTTGAGCTTACTATCTAAGAGCCTAAATTTGGCTTCCAGAACCTCCCTCCCACATGTCCTTATGTCATTGGTACCCACATGTACCAAGACAGCAGGCTCCTCCCTAGCACTATCTAAAATCTTATTTAGGTGCCACATGAGGTATACCATACTATATACCTCATGTATATACTGTAAAGAGCAGATAATCAAGAAACTTCAAACAGCCCAGAACACTGCAGCTAGACTCATATTCGGCAAAACAAAATATGAAAGTGCTAAACCCCTACGAGAAAAGCTACACTGGCTCCCAATTAAAGAATGCATCACATTCAAAATTTGCTCCCTAGTTCACAAAGAGGGGCATAATCGAACGCGAACGCCCATTTGTAAAAACGTCCATCTCCGAGAACGGCTCCGTGAAGGGGCGGGCCGAACTGTATTTTCGAAAAAAATGGACGTCCATCTTTTTTTTCGAAAATACATTGGATTAGGGCGTTTTTTGAGCTGGGCGTTTTTGTTTTTTAGCGATAATCGAAACCGAAGCGTCCCAGCTCAAAAACGACCAAATCCAAGGCATTTGGTCGTGGGAGGGGCCAGCATTCGTAGTGCACTGGTCTCCCTGAGATGCCTCTATGCCAGCCTCAAATATCATACCTAGCTCCATGACAGTAGTATGCAGGTCCCCAGAGCAATTTTACTTTAGTTGGTGCTGCGCGGGACCCATGCAGAGAGGAAAAATCGGAAGAAAAAAAAAACAAGCAACCAAGTGCAGTCAGGGACGTCCAAATTAAAAGATAGTAAAAGGGGGAATTGAACCAGCAACCTTTTGATTACAAGCTCAGTGCTCTAGCCAGTGCACCACTGATTAGACATCCTTCCCTTTCCATTAAGTCTCTCCAAGTTTCTGTCAGCCAATCACAGCTCATTTAGCTGACCACATTCAGTGGTCTTGAAATATCGAATCTCGATTTACCAAAGATGAGCCTGGCCACTGTGTTCTGGGCAGTTTGTAGTTTTTTTAGGAGCATATCTGTGCACCCCCCATAAATTCCATTGCAGTAATCAAGGCGGCTTATGACTAGTGATTGAACTAAGTTGTGGAATACTTCTCTAGGGAAATAAAGGTGTCAATATAAAATTGTGCTAATATGTGAACAATACAAAGATGATGAATGAATATATATTGAAAAAATATGGAACCAATCAGATGGAACTGTGTAAGTGGGACTTAACTGTATCAATACAATAAATTCAGAATTCAATGTTAAAATAAACAAATCATTATGGCAAAAGTGCCCATGTATGAATATAGTCAAAACATAAAAACATTAGTGCAGTGCATATTTTATCTCAGTCTCATAAATAGGTTTAAAAAGAAAACAAAATGACATAAAGGTGAGGACAGTATGTAAGTGTGAATATAAAAATATGATAATGTGTAAACATTGTTGATAAAATGAATATGTATTGCATAAATATGGAAACACTATTAAAATGGTATGAGTAGGACTTTCAGTATGTCAAAACAGGGAAATAACAATGCAATGTTAAATTATCTTTACAATAAAAGAATAAAATAGATTTATGTTAATTCCACATATATGAAGGATATTATGCTAAAAACGAATCCACTCATCACAGAAAACATAAATAATTTAATTTAATTTTACACGAATCAATAAAAGCTGTCTTGAAACAGTTTTTAATATAAAAAGTATGAATTGATAGAATATGTGTGTATGTGTATATATATATATATATATATATATATATATATATATATATATATACATTTTATGTGCATACTCAGAGTGCATATGAGTAAGGATACATAGGGGAAGCCAAAGCAAAGACTGATGGATCATAGGAAGGGGGTGGAATCCATTTCATTGTTGAATCTAGAAATACATGTGGATGAAAGTGCAGAAGTGAGACTAAAGTGGGTCAGACAGATCATAGGAAGGGACAAAATCAATTTTGTTCAGATGGTGTGTTAAATTTTAAAAAAAAGTCTTACCTGGGGAGATTATCTAAATTACCCTGTCTCCAATTGGGTTTAAAAAGTTTAAAAACCAGGAATCAATGGTGTGGTTGGCTGAACTCCAATGGCTGTCAAGTACACATTCCTATTGATGCAACTGCAGTGTTCTGGGTTTTGATGATTCTGTTGGTTTTGCCAATGTAAAGTAATTGATAAGGCCATTGGATAATATAGAGTACGCAGGAAATGTTGTAATCTGAAGAATGGTTAGCCCGGAAAGAAAATGGAGGACATCAGTTAAAGCACTATATCCCTGATGAAGCCTGAGAGTGAAATGGGTTCCGTTGGTATAGATAAGTGTGCTGCATGTCACATGAGGTTTTATATATAAAAGAAACAAAAAATACTTTTGGGGTTGAATAAATGGTGTATAGCTGTTAAATGCTGATGAAAGGGTTTTTGCCGATGATAGATTGAGGTCAAGAGCGGATGGCTCTGAGAGAGCTTTAATTGAGCACAAAAAGGAGCATTCCACAGACCGGTCCGCTAGGGTGTTGTATTACCATGGACCTCTGAGGCTTTTCTCTTTCTTTTCACATAAGCAGTTTGAGAGTGGTGTTTGGTATCAGATTGTCCACTTAGGGTTGATGGTTTTGCGAATACAAATATGGATTGAGGGTCAATTTTGTTAAAAGTAATCTGAAGAATTACATAGTTTGCATCTTCTTTGTGTTATTGAAAAATGGATGTCTCAAGTTTTTTTGTCCAATGTGGATGGAGAGGAGGAGATGTTGACACTCTACTCCTTAAAGAAGAACAGAAGTTTATTGATCATTTTCACACAATTACTCCCCATGGTCTTAACATAGATAGTGATTGCAGACCTTTTCTTTCATCTCTTTGTTTACAGCTCCTTCCCTTTTTACCCCTCTGCATTTTTGTTGTGTTTCAGTTAGAGTATTTACATATACAGTTTTCTGTCTTCTGTGGTTTTGTTTTCTTATGTGGTTATTTCACAATTTTCTTAGTTTCTTTTTTTTTTCATTTTTACCTGGTCTGTATTTCTGAATTTCTTTTCCATGAGTCGTCATCTACACATTTTTCTGGTGTTGTCATAAATTTGCAGAGAGTAAATCCACATTTTTTTCTCTTTGCAGTATTTTTGTTATCCTGATGATTTCCATTGTGATTGAGCTACAAGAGTCAGCTCTTTCATATTGAATGTTCTTAAATCTCTCCTTTCATCTATGCCATTTAGGGGCCCTTTTACTAAGGCATGTAGGTGCCTATGCATGGCCAACACACATCAATTTAGAACTACCACCTAGCTACCGTGAGTCCTAGCGGTAATTCCATTTTTTACGCGTGTCAGAAAATAATTTTTATTTTTTACCGCATGGCGCTAACCGGGTGGTGATCGGCAGTGTATGAGCACTAATGATTACCGCCCGGATAATGCATAGGCCTTACAACTAAGTCAGTGGGTGGCAGTAAGGTCTCAGGACCAAAATGGACATGCACAAATTTTTATTTTGCCACATGTCAATTTTTGGCCCCCCAAAAAAGGCCTTTTTTGCCGACACACTAAAACATGGAGCTGTGTGCATCCAATACAGGCATCTACAACATTGCAGGCCATTTTTGGGCACACCTTAGTAAAAGGACCCCTTAGATTTTGCTGATAAAGCAGGTTTTGCAACTGAACTGAACATCCTTTTTTTGTGCTGGTAGGCATTTTATTTCACTGGTTATCATCTACACATTACCTCTCACATATGTTAATACAATGAATATTCATGCTTCTCATCTTTTTATTAGTTGTTTTGCATACCCTCGTGTTTTTTTGCTAACTTTTGGTGGGCTTGACGGCGTTGTACTTTCTATTTCTACGTTGTTTTCTTGCTCATTTGTTTTTTGAGTGTAGCAACAGCCGCGGTTTTTCTAGTTGTTGAGTACAGACTCTTTATTTTGACGTATATTCAGAGGAGCCGGCTCACGCATGATCTTTACTGTATCTGAGCCACAAGAGTCTACTCTTTCATACTGACTACGCTCAGATTGTCACTTTTTTTTCTTTATGGTATCTACACTTGCTGCTGTTTTAGCAGCTTTTGCGATTGAACATGTTCTTTTTGTCATTAGGCATTTTTCCACTGTTTCTCATTTGTACATTACCCTATAGGTATTCATACATATGTAAATATAATGAATATTCATCTTTCTTATCATTTCATTAGTAGTTCCAATGCCCTTGCGGGATTTTCCTACTTTCTGGTGGGTTTTACGGCGTCCAATTGTAATTTATTGTGAGTCAGCGGCAAGTGCTAGTTGAATAGTTTTATCTTTTTCCACATCCATTTTTTTTGTCATTTCCAAATGTTTTTGTGCTCAGTTACAACTGCGACTTCTTAAGCTGTTGAGTTTATACAAAGATTTTCTAATTTGATATATATTCAGTGGAGTCGGCTTTTGACTGTTGTGCATCAGAGCATTCTGTTTCTGATTCCAGATTTTCAGCATTTGGGTTTTGAGAAATTAGCTCTTTTAATCTTTTATTCACTTGTTTTTTTATTGTATATGCTCGGTAGCACATATTTTTACAGCTGTTTTATTTTGTTTTATTCAAGTTCATATATTATATTGGTCTGTTTTCTTGATAGCACTGTAACCTTGTGTGCTACATACAGAAAAATGTTTTAAGCATAGTCCAGCCAACTACACCATTGATGAACTCAGATTCCTGGTTTTTAAACCTTTTAAACCAATTGGAGAATGGGTAATTTAGGTGGAGGGGCATTTTCGATATGATGTCTAATTCCAACTTTTTTTTTTTTATGGCTATTTTCAAGATGTTTTTGTGCTCTGGGCATTTATCTCTTTGGTCCATTTTTGAGAAAAAAAATCCATGTGAAAAATAAACAAAATCGGAGGTGGGCAAGATGGCGTCTGAATAGGACGTGTGTGAAACAGCTCCTCACTCAACTCCCTCTTGCTGTTTTTTTTTTCCTTAAAAAATACATTTCCATGCCCAAGAGACGGGGCAAACAGAGGGCTTACCCTGCTCCCTCTGCAAGACAGGAATTGGGACTGATGGACCGTTTCACTGTTCCCAGAGTAGAATTGACTGGGCAACAACCCTTGCTGCAGGAGGGATCGATGAGAGGAGAACCGACCTACCTGCCTGAGGGAGAGACCACTCTGAGCCCAGAGGAACGGAGTCCTCCTTCGATGCTGGCAATGCTGGCAGACCAGAGCCCTGGATTGACTAGACCCGATGAGGAGATGTCTGAGCTGGGAGCAGGGGCAGACTCTGCTAGCAGAACGCCGAGTGCAGCAGTGCTGGTAGTTACTGCTGAGAATACCGAAGGAGTAGGAGTTGAATCACAGGAGAGCAAGACTGGCTCTGAGAAAGGAGCTCAGGAAGAGGTAACATTGAAATTATTTCCTAAAAAAACAGAGAAAATAACCCTAGAAAAAATTTGGGATGCTTTGGAATGTTTAGAAGATTCTTTAACCCAGAAACTATCTCCAATAGTTAAAGTTACTCAATCAAATCAAGCTAAAATAGCAGACTTGGAAAAACAGTTGGAACAATCTAAAACTTTTGAACAAACAATTATACTTGAAACAAATCAAATTAAAGAGAGTCAAATAACTTTAATAAAAGAAAATGTATACTTACAGAGGAAAATAAAAACTTTAGAAAATTTACAAAGGATGAAAACTGTAATCCGTTGGGTTGGTCGTGAGCCCTTGGGCCCTGGCCGAGGCCAGCAGGGCGCCGACCCAGGCCAAGGGGAGACCGACCCACCACCGCACACCCCAGCTACACAATACCCCCTAAGCTACCCCTCCCCCCAGTCCCTCAGGAAGAAGGGAAATAGGCATACAGGCGGGCCTCGCGGCTGAACCGGAACCCACGCAGACAGAGCCACTCGTGCGAGCCTCACGGCTGAACTGGAACCCAATCACACACAGGGAGGGGTGAAAGAACCCAGAGGGCCCCAAGATGCCAGACACGCGCTGAACACCAGCAATAGGGCAGAGGGGGAAACAAAGGACCAGAGCGGGCCACGCCCACGCCCACACAGGGGACTAGCGCAGGACAAGGAACTAACACAGCAACCCCCCCCCCCCCCACCAGGGTAGGAGTCCCAGGCAGAAGCCAGAGGAACCAAACACAAAAGGAAGGCAGAAAGCCCTTGCCTCAAACCCACTGTAGACAGAGGCACACAGAACACAAAGGGTTAAGCTTGTAGAGCCAGCAGAGAGAGAGTGCCATAAATCAACAAACAATCAGAGAGAACGCTTCCCCTCCGGAGAGGGAGTGGGGCCCATCCAACAAACACACTGGCAGAGGCAGGAATACAATACACACAGTACACAAAGGGTTAAACTCACTGAGCCAGCAGGCCGGGACACTGGGAAGAGAAATCCTTAAAACAAACAAACAAAAAGGAGAACGCTCTCACTCAGCCCAGAGCCCCAGAGGCTGAGCAATGCCCAGCCCCCACTAAACAACCGAGCAGCTGACCCTGATTACAGAGCTATGTACACACACACACACAGCAGCAGCTAACCCAGAGGGAAGGAAAAGAATACTCTAAATCAACACAGATCCCTGTCAGAACCTAGAGCACGTTCTGAGAGAAACCTATCAGGCTTTCCTGTTACTACCAAGAAGTAACGCAAAAGCAGAGAAACTCCTCAGCTGCAGGCTAAAGTACTATCCCCTGAGGTCAGCACAACCCCTGGCAGCCAATCAGAAGAGACGTCCCCCCTCCCCCTCAGCCAAACCGGCAGAATCATAACAAAAACATTGAGATTTATACATTTTCCTAAAGTTCCAGCAGTGGCTCCTTTAATAACATTCAAAAGATATCTTTCTGAAGTATTAAAAATTACTGAACAATTGTTTCCACCTGTAGCAAGGATTTATTATTTGGCTCCCTATATTAAGAAACCAAGTGAGCGCATAATAAAACCCCATTTGAGGAGCTAAATTTGAATTTATCACAAACAATTGAAGATGAACTATGTGGAGTACAACCTGCTACATTAATTATAGACTTTGTTCTACAGCCGGATCGGGACTGGATCTTGAAAACTTTCTTTAAACATAGACATGAAGTCTTTCTGAATTGCAAAGTCAAAGTATTTCCTGATATTGCTAGACAAACTCAGAAAAGACGTCAGTCTTTTTTGAAACTTCGTGATCGTGTATTGTCACAGGGGGGAATTTTCTGGCTTAATTTTCCTTGCAAATGTGTTGTTAAATTTCAATCAATTAAATATGTTTTCTTTGAGAGTGATCAGTTAGCAAAATTCCTGGACTCCAGACAAGAACCAGCCGTAAACTCTCTTGTGCTTCCTCCATTAGTAGCTACTCCGTGATAGGATAAGTGGGAACATGTTCTACTCATTTTTTCCTATGTTAACCAATTTTTGAATTGTGCCTTGCCTATAATTGTGGACTTTAGCAGTAATTATCATTTAATAGATTTTCTTTATAAAATATTTTCTTGTATGGTATGGTAATACTCCTTTTCTGTACAAGTGTTTCTTGTAAAATTCATTAAAATTACAAATAAATTAAAAAAAAAAAAATAAACAAAATCAAGCCACTGAGATGTAGGAGGAGCCAGTATTCTTAATAGACTGGCCACACAGACATCCCAGGAAAGCAATGGGACATCCCAGGGGGCACTACACTGGACTTCAAATAAATGCTCCTAGGTACACATCTCACCATTGCTCTCTTATCTTGTTTGCTTAGCCCCCCCCCCCAACCCACCCAAATCCCAGTACCCCCCAACTGTACTCCATTACAATAGTCCTTATGGGTGAAAGGGGCACCTATATGTGGGCAGAGTAGGTTTCTGGTGAGTATTGGAGGGCTCACAATTTCCACCACAAGTGCAACAGGTAGGAGAGGTATGGGACTGGATCCATCTGTCTATAGTGCATTTCATCCACCATTCCAGGGATCTGCATGCTGCTCTAATGGACCTGAGTATTACATCTGAGGCTGGCATAGAGACCGGTAGGTAATGTTTTTAATCACATTTTTGGGGGTGGGAGTGGGTCAGTTACCACTGGAGGAGTAAGGGGAGGTCATCCCTGATTCTCTTCAGTGGTCATCTGATCGTTTAGGGCACCATTTTGAGCCTTATTCGTTATAAAACCAGGTCTAGCTCAAAACATCTTGATTTTATTCCTGGACACTTTTGTTTTGTTCCATTATGGCTGAAAAACATCCAGTGTTAGGAATGCCCAGATCCCACCCCTGGCATGCCTCCTTGTGATTTGAATGCACTTCTGACGGACTTCGTAGAAAAATGTCTAAACATTGTTTTTGAAAATTCTAATTTGGACTTTTTTTGTGAGAATAGTGTCCAAATGAAGGTTTATACCACTTTATGGATGTTTTTCTCATTTGAAAATGAGCCCTATAATCTCCTCATGAAGGAATAAACATTTTAACATACTCATGCCATCTTGACTTAACAACAAAATTGATTTTCGTCCATTCCTATGATCCATCTGACCCACTTTAGTCTCACTTCTGCATTTTCATCCACATGCATTTCTGGATTCAACAATGAAATGGATTTTTGCCCCTCCCTATGATCCATCAGTCTTTACACTGGCTTCCTCTATGTATCTTTACTCATATGCACTCTGAGTATGCACATACAATTTATAATTAGATATATATTTGCACATATTATATCAATTGCCTAATCCTATCATCTCAACACTCCGCGCCCCTCCCATCTAATCTTAAAACCTCCAACATCACAATCCCCATTTCCGACAACCTGAAAATCCTGGGATTGACACTAGACAACCACCTTTCGCTTGAAAACGACGCTAAATCCACTACAAAGAAAATGTTCAATATGATGTGGTTACTGAAACACGTAAAACCCTATCTTCCCCTAAAAACTTTACGGAATTTGGTGCAATCCACGGTACTTACCCATGTCGACTACTGTAATAGTATTTTCCTAGGCTGCAAGGCCCATATCCTGAAAAAACTACAGACTGCCCAAAATACTGCAGCGAGACACATCTTTGGCAAATCACATTTTGAATGCTTTGAATGCATAACTCCTCTTCATGCAAAACTTCACTGGCTCCCTATCAAAAGAGCGAATCAACTTCAAGGTCCAGACATTAATCCACAAGATTATCCATGGCAAATCTCCAAGCTATATGCTCAGTTTGATTGACCTTCCAATCAGAAACATGTCTGACTCATCACGAAATTACCTCAACCTGCATTACCCCAACTGCAAAGGACTCAAGTACAAAACCTATTATGGATCCAACTTCTCCTTCCTAGGCAGCCAACTCTGGAATGCCCTCCCCAGACCTATCCGATCAATCTGTGACTATCTACCCTTCCGGAAAGCACTAAAAACCTATTTATTCAAGCAAGCCTACCCAAATGACCCAGACTAATCTCATGAACCCATCTACCTAACACTTATCCATGTGATAAAGACATTGACCCAAACTATATCTCCCAATTTACTCCCTTCTCAATTACCTAGCTCTCCTTACTCATATCTTCTATTCTAGTTTTCTGATATGCTCTACTTTTACTTTCTCTAACAATATTCTGTATTCCCTATTACTACTACTAATAGCATTTATATAGCGCTACCAGACGCATGCAGCGCTGAATACTTGACATAAAGAGACAGTCCCTGCTCAAGGAGCTTACAATCTAGGTAAAACAGACAGACAAGACATTACAGGCAAGGGAATTACAGGGTAGAGAGGAACAGGGAGGAGGAGAGCAAATGAGTAGCGGTTAGGAGCCAAAGGTAGTAGTGAAAAGGTGAGCTTTCAGCATAGATTTAAAAACAGGTAAAGAAGGAGCTAGACGTATGGGTTACTATGTAAGCCACATTGAGCCTGCTTTGAGTGGGAAAGCGGGGGATACAAGTGTAATAATAATAATAATGAATACTTATTTATATTAAAAAACCCTGACTCAAGACAGCTTTTATTGATTTGTGTAAAATTGTATTCAATTATATGTTTTCTGTGATGAGTGGATTCATTTTTAGAATAATATCCTTCACACATGTGGCATAACATAAATGTGTTTTATCATTCTTTTGTTTTAAAGATAATTTAACATTGCATTGTTATTTCACTCTACTGACATACTGAAAGTCCTACTCACACCGTTTTCAGTGTTTCCATATTTATTCAATGCATATTCATTTTATCAACAATGTTTACACATTATCATATTTTATATTCACACTTACATGTTATCCTCACCTTTATGTCATATTGTTTTCTTTTTAAACCTGTTTGTTTATGAGACTAAGATAAAATATGCACTGCACTAATGCTTTTATGTTTTGACTATATTCATACATGGGCATTTTTTGTCATAATGATTTATTTATTTTAACACTGCATTCCAATTTTATTGTATTGATACAGTTAAGTCCCACTTACACAGTTCCATTTGATTGGTTCATATTTTAAATACATATTCATTCATCATCTTTGTACTTTTCACATATTAACACAATTTTATATTGACACCTTTATGTCACTTTCTTCCCTGTTTATTAAGTCATGTTATAGGTGCATTACCATTTTTAATGTGCATTAAACATGTTCGTGCCTACAATATCCCTATAGGCACCTACATAGTTAGCATGCGTACTAATTGTATGCGTATTAAAAACACCAGCATGGCTTAGTTAACAGGGTCCTTTATCTTTATACCATTTAGATTTCCTTTTCAAATCTGGTTGTTTATGAGATTAACATATAATATGCACTGCATCCATAATTTCAAGCCTTAATGCAAGATGGGCATCCTTCTCACAGGGTCGCCCAAATTGGTGATTTTGGCCGTCCGTAACTGCTTTCTGTTGCGGTGACGACCAAAGTTCCCGGGGGCCTATCGGAGGTGAAGCGAAGGCGGGACTTGGGCGTGCCTAACACATGGGCGTCCTCAACCCATAATGGAAAAAAAGTGTGTCCCTGACGAACACTTGGATGACTTTACCTGGTCCTTTTTTTCTTACGACCAAGCCACAAAAAGGTGCTCGAACATGACCAGATGGCCACCGGAGGGAATCGAGGATGACCTCCCCTTACTCCCCCAGTGGTCATTAACCCCCTCCCACCCTCAAAAAATGTTTTATAAATATTTTTTGCCAGCCTCTATGGCAGCCTCAAATATCATACCCAGCTCCATGACAGCAGTATGCAGGTCCCTGGAGCAGTTTTAGTGGGTGCAGTGCACTTCAGGCAGGCGGACCTAGGCCCATCCCCCCTACCTTTTACACTTGTGCTGGTAAATGTGAGCCCTTCAAAAACCACTGTACCCACATCTAGGTGCCCCCTTCACCCATAAGGGCTATGGTAGTGGTGTACAATTGTTGGAAGTGGGTTTTGGGGGGCTCAGCACACAAGGTAAGGGAGCTGTGTACGTGGGAGCTTTTTCTGAAGTCCACTGCAGTGCCCGGTTGGTGTCCTGGCATGTCAGGGGGACCAATGCACTACAAATGCTGGCTCCTCCCATAACCAAAGGGCTTGCATTTGGTCATTTCTGAGATGGGCGTCCTTAGTTTCCATTATCACCGAAAATCAGAAACTACCAAGTCTAAGGACGACCATCTCTAGGGATATCCTAAATGTCAAGATTTGGGCATCCCGACTGTATTATCAAAACGAAAGATGGACACCCATCTTGTTTTGATAATACGGGTTTCCCTGCCCCTTCGCCAGGACGTCCTTCGAGGACGTCCTCAGGAAACATTGGGTGCCCCTTTTGATTATGTCCCTCTATGTCTCTATATATTAGTACACCTTTTCATATCATTCAAGTTAGTATATTTATATCACAGGTTGACATCTTTCTATTTGAGGATCAAAATTGAGACAAAAGTTTATAATGTATTCAGACATTTACATCTATGACCATTTCTTGCTCCTCCCTTATGCATGTATTATATTACTTTTTACATGCATTGTGCCATGTGCACTTTTTTCTAAGTCCCACTCATTTTCTCTCTGTGCAAGTGCCCCATTTTGGTGCCCTTTTGATGTCTTTTAAACCATTGCATCATCTGTTTCTCATGCACATTTTTTATATATAAGGTTTTTTATTCACATTTGTATGCATATTTGTTTAGACTCCTGAGGCAGGTCATACATAGTAACATACATGGTAACATAGTAGGTGACAGCAGAAAAAGACCAGTCTGCCCAAGAAGATAAACTCATATGTGCTACTTTATAAGTATACCTGACCTTGATTTGTATCTACCATTTTCAGGGCACAGACTTTTGAAGTCTGCCCAGTATTAGCCCTGCCTCCCAACCACTGGCGCTGCCACCCAATCTCCGCTAATCTTCTGAGGATCCATTCCTTCTGAACAGGATTCCTTTATGTTTATCCCACGCATTTTTTAATTCCGTTACCGTTTTCATCTCCACCACCTCCCGCAGGAGGACAGTCCAAGCATCCACCACTCTCTCCGTGAAAAGATACTTCCTGACTTTTTCCCTGAGTCTTCCCCCCGTTCAACCTCATTTTATGTCCTCTAGTTCTACCGCCTTCTTGTCTCCAGAACAGGTTTGTTTGCGGATTAATACCTTTCAAATATTTGAACGTCTGTATCATATCACCTCTGTTTCTCCTTTCCTCCAGGGTATACATGTTCAGGTCAGCAAGTCTCTCCTCATACATTTTGTAACGCAAATCCCATACCATTTTTGTAGTTTTTCTTTGCACCGCTTCAATTTTTTTTACATCCTTAGCAAGATACGGCCTCCAAAACTGAACACAATACTCGAGGTGGGGCCTCACCGACCTGTACAGGGGCATCAACACCTCCTTTCTTCTGCTGGTCACACCTCTCTCTCTATACAGCCTAGCAATCTTCTGGCTATGGCCACCGCCTTGTCACACTGTTTTGTCACCTTCAGATCCTCAGATACTATCACCCCAAGATCCATCTCCCCGTCCGTACATATCAGACTCTTACCGCCTAACACATACGTCTCCCATGGATTTCTACTCCCTAAGTGCATCACTTTGCATTTTTTTGCATTGAATTTTAATTGCCAAACATTAGACCATTCTTCTAGCTTCTGCAGATCTTTTTTCATGTTTTCCACTCCCTCCGGGGTGTCCACTCTTTACAAATCTTGTTGTCATCCGCAAAAAGGCAAACTTTACTTTCTAACCCTTCGGCAATGTCACTCACAAATATATTGAATAGTATCAGCCCCAGCACCGATCCCTGAGGCACTCCACTACTCGCCTTTCCCTCATCCGAACAAATTCCATTTACCACCAACCTGTGTGGCCAAAATACAGTACTGTGTTGATTTTTCTTATCAATAAACTCAATTTATGATTCCAAGCTTGCCTCGTTTGTCCCTGGAGTGCATGGTCTTTCAAATACTGACCACTACTGGCTAAATTAGACATGGATATTCAGTGCTGGACTGTGACCTGGTACCGGTATTGAATATCTGGGTCACTGATGAACCTGGAAGTTATGTGGGTGCTGGCTGATGTTTTGTACTTTTAAACTTCATAGCTAGCCAGGCAAAGATAGGACATGCTGTGTGATCTTTAGGCCACTTTTGATCCTTCGGAGCGCTGTTTACTGCCAGAAAGTTTTGATGAAGTTTAAATTTTAAAAAGGACAAAAAATCCCACAGTTAATTGCAAGCCCTGTTGACTTTAATGGACCTACATGGACCCACATGAAACACAGTTTTTGAAATCCAAGGATGAACTGCACAGCCGATTGATCCAAGTAAAAAAAAAATTTGATTTCTTTTTCTGTGCACACCATTAACGTCTGCTTTGAAAGGGTCTTTTGTTTTCCATTTTTACTCCTGAAAAAGCATGACACTATCATTGTTTTCTGAAGCTTTGTACTGAGATACAGAGTTGTCATGCAGAATGGTGTGATACAGAATTGATCACGTACATTGGACTACAGGTACATTTAAGCCTTTAGTTCTGAGTCTAAGGCACAATGGTCATGCCATTTGGTTAAGCAGATTCAACAGCTTTTCAACTGATTTTCATGCTTTGCAATTCCATTCTGACTTACTGCGTTGACTGCAACAGTGCTTGTAGAGTATTTCTTCCAGAGTTGCAGTGAACTGTAAATTCAGACTCCATGAATTCATACAGTTATAGAACTTATGTTGCTATTTCCAGAAACAACCTACAGGGTTGTCTTTGTTATTACCCACTGTAAAACCTGATGGACTGTATAAACCATGGAGGTTCTATAGAACAAATGACCTGAAAAGCCTCCCACTCCTTAGACTTTTTGTTCTGTGCAAAAGTGTTTCATTTAAAGAGCTTTTCTTTCACAATTACTTTTATGTTGTGTTCTGGCCACTGGATATCTGCAGCTGTCCAGCATTCCTAATAGAAAAATATAAAACTGTATTTTATCTTAAAAGATGTAAAAAGTGAGGCCTCTGATTTCTTGTAGCTTTCAGCATTATGATTATGTAAACAAACTATTAGATGTACAATCCATGGACACATTAAAGATTCTGAATGCATTAATTGTGATGAAACTGCAGCAGAGAAAGAAATTCTGTTTATCTAACAATGAAATTTGACCAATAACACACTAAAGGTACAACATAAAGGGGGTGTTTTATTAAGATGCATTAGGCATGAACATATGCCTAATACAGCAAAAATTGTCTAACCCAAGACAAGCTAAAGCGTATGTTAATTTTGCCATCAGCGTGCACGTAGGTCTTTTTTACAAATGTGTGATAGCAGTTTTAGCTCACGCTAAAAAAAAGCGTTTGCTAAATGCTAGAGATGCCCATATATTCCTATGGGCGTCTCTAGCATTTAGCACGCGCTAAAAAACATTAACATGCCTTTGTAAAAGGACCCCTAAGTGCACTGTATTTATTTTTTCTCTTTTTATTTTGGCAGGAGGTATGTCAGTGGCAGAGAAAGGGTGTGGATGCACTAATTAGCAAGCGAGCTGACATTACCACCAGGCTAACTGGTTAAAGCCTTTCACACCTCCTAAATAGGAGGCAGTAAATGCTTCTGTGGTAATATTTTTCAAATGCAAGCAAACACAGTGAAGGTGACACCAAAGATGATGCAAAAAGAACATTCCCAATGGACTCAAAGAGTTCATTTCAGAAGCTTTATTCAAAGTATAAGCCCATTTATAAGTACATTTTTGGGGGGGGAGAGGAGATTTCCCAAGTAGTCTTTCATTTTTTGTTTGACCAATTTGGTCAGGGGAAAAGCTTTGAACTGGTCCTCAACAGTGGCGTAGGAAGGGGGGGCGGTGGGGCGGTCCGCCCCGGGTGCACGCGCTGGGGGGGTGTCGGCTCGCTGGTTCCCTGCTCTTTCTGCCCTGGAACAAGTTACTTCCTGTTCCGGGGCAGAGAAAGCAGGGAAGCAGCAGAGCCGACGCAGCTCCCAGTGACGTGCACTGGGGGCGGATCGGCCCTCCCGCCTGCCCCCTCACTGAAAGGTAGGGTGCGTTTTTTTTGGGGGGGGGAGCGCTCAGGAGGGGGGCGCCGTGCCCTGCACCCGGGGGGGTGCACATCGGTGACCCGCCACGGGTGTCAGGCACCCTCGCTACGGCACTGGTCCTCAAACCATCTATATTTATATTATATTTATTTTATCAAACTCTGCTTACCTTTTGAATCCAGAGCTGAAAGAAGTTAATGTTTGTCCAAAGCAATAAATCTTTTTTTTAAATAATGCTTAATCAACGAAATAACATCATTATATTGGACGAAAGCCCCAGAAATTCTATACCAGGCCATGTCCAGGCAATGGCATTGAAGTTCCAGGTTGGCAAGAAACACAGGGCCCTGTTTACTAAGGTGTGGTAGTGTTTTTAGCGCATGCTAACCGTGTAGATGCCCATAGGAATATTATAGGCATCTACATGGTTAGCGCACACTAATGCGCCTCTAGCGTGGTTTAGTTAACAGGGCCCTCCAATATTTAACACATAACCGGCTATGGTGAACCACATAACCCCCCCCCCTGTTTATTGAGCCATTCGACAATGCCGACACTGCCCATTCAAAGTCAATGGGCTGTATCGGCATTAGCGCAGTGGCAGCTGCTAGTGCAGCTTAGTAAGCGGGGGAAAGATAGGACTGCATTTTATGTGGGTTATTTATCTGGTTACTTTGGCTGCATAAATGCTAAATATTGGCACTTAACTGGCTAAGTACCAACCCTGCATCAAGAATACCCCCAAAATGGCTGATTTTGTGGTGGGTGCTAACTGGCTACCTAATTTTTTTTTTCATTTTGCTCACACCTTTTTCAGTAGTAGCGCAAGATGAGTTACATTCAAGTACACTGGATATTTCTCTGTCCCAGGAGGGCTCACAATTTAAGTTTGTACCTGAGGCAATGAAGGGTTAAGTGACTTGCCCAAGATCACAAGGAACAGCAGTGGGATTTGAACCAGCCACCTCTGGATTGTAAGACTGGTGCTCTAGCCACTAGGCCACTCCTCCATTCCACTTGTTTTAAATACTGGGCCATTCCGTTAAAAGAATTTTTTTTAAAAAGCATGTTTACACCAGCAGGGTAATTGTATAGCTGTGTGCATGTACAGAAAGCATACGCATATTTTTTCCTTTTCTAACTTTGCTGAATTTTCAAAGTAAATCCCAGGTAATTTAAAAGAGAAATCTTATAACATGTCATCTAAGTTTGGAGAGTGAGTAGTCATCAATTCCAGCAGGGTAATTGTATAGCTGTGTGCATGTACAGAAAGCATACACATATTTTTCCTTTTCTAACTTTGCTGAATTTTCAAAGTAAATCCCAGGCAATTTAAAAGAGAAATCTTATAACATGTCATCTAAGTTTGGAGGGTGAGTAGTCATCAATTTTTAGTGTATTTTATAAAGACATATGTAGTGTGTGTGTGTGTGTGTGTGTGTGTGTGTGTGTGTGTGTGTATGTGCACAGAGGTTAGAGCTGGAGCCCAGTTGCAGGGAAAAGGCTATTTGTAAAGCACAGTTGCGGCTAGCTTGGCTGAATTTTTAGGTCCCCTGGCCTTTTCCAAGCTCAGGAGCAGTAAGTGGCTGGCTGAGATGCTGTGAGGCAGAGTGGTTGTTGTGGTGAGAGGTGATAGATGGCAATGAGGCAATGCTAATGTCAAGGATATTCATGCAGCAGATATCTGTGTGCTGAGAACTGGTGTGCTGGATGGCAAGAACTGGAGGACTCAACAGGTTTAGCTGCTGGACAGGTATTGTGTTTGTGGGGAGGAGTGTATTGGTTGTGTGCATGGATCAGAGCTCTTAAGATTGGTTGTGGTGTGAGTGGCTGATTATTATTATTATTTTCTTTAAAAAAAGATGATGATTAGAAGTCTTTGACTTTAAAAAGGGATAGGGTATATTTCTGCAGTGTGTGAAGATGTGGCGTGTGCAGGGCTTGGAACCTGCACGTGCATGAGCATGGTAGATCATGTGATGTCACAAAAAATTCAGTTGTGGGGACAGATGGAAAAACCTGGAGAAAGACAGAGGGAAGTGTGACTGCAGTCTGGGTTTTTGACAGAATTTAGGGGGAAAAGTGGTCAGAGGTCTCTAATGTTAAGATTTTCAGTAGGAGAGAGGGACCAAGATGGCGGCCTGAAGGGAGCGCGGCGAAGTAGCTCGTGGAGTTTTCCCGCAATAGCGTTTTACCTGGAGAATGCCGAAGCGGAAGGGTAAGCGGGTGCCTGGTCCTGGGGCGCCCGCGGGACCCGCTTCAGGCACGATGGATCGCTTCGTGGTGGTGGGAGGCAGCCAGCTGAACTCGGGCGTCTTGCTGCCGGGAGGGGCGGAGAGAGGCGAAGCGTCCCTGCTGCCTGAGACGGAGCTCAGCCAGGAGGTGAGGGAACCGCCTCCCATGCCGGCGACGATGAGAGCCGAGAGCGGACGGGGCTTCCTGGCCTCCGAGGAGGGGGCGGATGGCTCAGAGTCAGGACCTGCTCTCGGCAGGAGAGCACAGAAGGCCCCGGAAGGGGAGATTTCCAGCGTGCAGGGAGGCGGCGCTCCAGGGGGGCAACAGACGGAGGAGGAGGCCGGCTTCTCTATGGGATCCCAGAGGAGTGCTGAAGTTTTGAGTAAGTCTTCACTTTTGCCAAAACCTCCAAACTTTACACTGGAAACTATTTGGGATGCATTGCTTACTTTGGAAACTTCATTGTCCCAGAAAATGTTATTATTGTCACAGGCCTCTCAGCTTCCAACCGAGACTGTTACTCAATTGGGCTTGCAAATAAAGACTGTGGGAGAAAGAGCGGAGGCCCATGATTTGGCTATTAAATCGGTTCAGGCTGTACAGACTACTATGATTACTGATAGTAAATGGTTGCACAGGAAGATTGAGGCGCTTGAAAATCGGCAGAGGGCTAATACTCTGCGAGTGATCAATTTTCCCAAACAACAGTTGATTGCACTGATAATGACTTTTAAAAAATACCTCTTTGAGGTGTTGAAGGTGTCTGAGACGGCATGCCCGCCTATCTCGCAGATTTATTACTTACAGCCTTTCAAGAGAGGGGTTCAAGGAGAGCGGGCTGCTAGCGAGGAGTCTGCTGGGCGGTTTGACACCTTGGACTTTATTCGGGAGTTGGAGGGGGAAGAGGGGCAAGGGGAGCGAGCTACCCTTATAGTGACTTTTGTTACACAGATTGAGAGAGATAGGATTTTGAAGTTATTCTTTAAATATCGGAAAGAAAAGTTTTTGAATGTACAAGTACGGATGTATCCTGATGTGACCAAGGTAACGCAGAGGAGGCGACAGGCTTTTCTTAAGTTGCGCCCCACTGTGTTTCAGTTGGGGGGCCTTTTTTGGCTCAATTATCCCTGTAAATGTGTGGTGAAGCTGAATGCTGTAAAATATGTGTTTTTTGAACCGGTTCAATTAAAAGCATTCCTGGATTCCCGGGGGGGCAGGGGGACTCCTTATCCGGCACCTGGGGCGGTGGTAACATCTCCACCTCAGCTATAATGGCCTTCCATGACTCCCTACAGTGCCTTTTTCTTTTGAGTGGATTAATTTTGGTTTTACTTTTCCCAGAATAGTGGCTTGGTCCCTGGCCTCAGTTGTGGACTAACAGGGGAGGCGGGAGAGTATGTTGATGGAGATTTTTTTTTTTTAGTGTAAAAATGTTCTTACAGTTCTCCTTGATTGTACAAGAGGTATTCTTGGTACTGTATATGTGAAATGTATAAATAAAGTTATAAAAAAAAAAAAAAAAAGATTTTCAGTAGTCTGGGAGATTAAGGGAACTGATTCTGTGTGGAAGGGGAAGAAAAGCTTCTGTCTTTAGGGAGTGAGAAAAACGTTGAAAACTTGAAGCTTATTACAGTTGATGTAAGAGCTCTGAAAAGGGTCTAAAGAAATTGGGACTGTAGAGAAACAATACTCCCCTGAGGGGACAGGGCATTATTAAAGAAAATTATTTATTTCATGGTTTTGCTTTAGAGGGAATCTGGGGTCTTAAAAGGCTAGGCTAAAAAAAGCCTTTAAAACTTGCTTCTGGGGAAGTGTAACCTCAGATAAGAACTGTGTTGTGAAAGTAATTTCTGAGTTTTCCATGAATTTTCTGAGGGGAAGGGAAAATCAGATCTGGAAGCAGTTTAGAATGTCCAATACACCAGTGGTCTGAACACTAGCCAAGGATGAAGCCTTGCAGACAAGTTTCACATTTGGGCTAACTCAATGTGAAATTTGTCTGCAAGGCTTCATCACTGGCTACTGTTCAGACTACTGGTGCAAGTTTGGTACACATTCAGGATTAAATTATTTTAAAAATACCCAATCTAAAAATTCCCTGAGACATGTGGTGTCTTTAGGTTTGCAACATTCCTTCTTTGTATTGATATCTATTTATTTATTTGTTTGTTACATTTGTACTCCACATTTTCCCACCTATTTGCAGGCTCAATGTGGCTTACATAGTACTGTCAAGGCATCCGCCAAGTCGGTTGATAACAAATACAAGGTTATATTGTGGTCGAATGAGGTAGATGTGTAACAGGCACTATGAGGATCAAGGGAGTGAAGATTGTATGTTGTCCACTACAGTCATTGGTTATGCTGTGTTGCTGGGTGTGGGGATTTACGGTGGGTCGGTGGGGTAAGTCTTTTTGAAGAGGTTGGTTTTTAGTGATTTCCTTAAGTTTAGGTAGTCATGGATTGTTTTCACGGCTTTTGGGAGTCCATTCCATAGTTGTGCGCTTATGTAGGAGAAGCAGGATGCGTAAGTTGTTTTATATTTAAATCTTTTACAATTTGGGTAATGTAGGTTTAGGTATGATTGTGATGATCCGATTCTGTTTCTGGTTGGTAGATCTATGAGATCTGTCATGTATCCTGGGACTACGCCGTAGATTGTTTTGTGGACCAAAATGCAGATTTTGAAGATGATCCGTTCTTTGATTGGGAGCCAATCTTGGGCGAGATAGTGGATTTGACTCCAGACTCGGGTATCATTGCCAAAACACAGCCCATGTCGAGTCACACTTCCAATTGCACCAGCACCAGTGTTGACCATTTGGAATAAACATGACTGTTTTAAGAAATTGTCTTCTTGGACATCTCTTTTTGTATCTCACTTTACACTCATGAGGATTCATTTTTCCTCTTCTACGTTTGTTTCTTATTTAAGTAATCCCACACTAACTCTGCGTTACTACTTAGTGTATATTATACTACATCACTTTTTGAGCCTGGATTGGCCGCTGTCGGAGACAGGATGCTGGGCTTGATGGACCATTGGTCTTTTCCCAGTATAGCGGTGCTTATGCTTATGTTCTTGGCCTCATCAAACCTGATCTATTGGGATGTGGGATATAAACGAAATAGATAAATAAAAGTAAAGCACCTGCTGCCCAACACTTCCACACCAACTCTTTGTCCAGAAATATTCTGAAGATTCAGAAACACATGGTTTGACACGTAGACACAGGCAAAGTACCGCAAAACCCTATAATTCGGTAATGTGGTAGCCTGTTTCTTGCACGTTCTACGCTTAATGCCATTCAGTATAAGGTCCTCCTGATTTGTAAAATTACCTTCAAAATGCTGTTTTTATTTGCTTACGTCACCTAACAAATTATCACCATAATAACTTGCCACAGATATTTTATACCTGAATCAAGTAGCCCAACCCCTGACAGAAGAACTTTTTCTGTGCATGCAAATCTTGTTTATCATTATTATTATTTTGCATTGTCCAAACTAGGTTATACGTTTTGATTCCAAATAATGCTCCAACTCTTACCGTTAAACAAGTGCAGCATTGACTTTTGCCTTGATACAGGAAAATGGGTAGGTATTGGTCTACAAGTGCCCCATGTTCTGCAGATCCTGCTGTTTATTCTCCTGAGCTTTCCACCTCTTTCTCAACCTTGCACCCTGATTTTTATGAGATTGCTTCTTTAGTTGAGCCTCTAGGCCTTAGGAAATGTTTTTTTCTTGCTTTGTCTCTTTCTTGTCCATGCTTCCTCTCCTATTCTGCTGATCATAAGAATATATGGAGAGGGAACTGGTCATTTTAGACTTGAGACAAGTGGACCCTCATTTTTGCATTTAATACATGCTGTGTTACTTCCATGCAGTCAGAATGCTAAGATTTCCTTGTGCTATGTGCCATGCAACTTCTACTAACCAACATATTGAATGTAAGAAATTGGGCAATGCAGTACTCAATAGAAGGTTCCAGATTTGATCCTTGAGTCAGCTCTTCCATTCCATTCATGGGCTGTGGATGGTGTAGAAGTAGAATTCATAACCCTGAAGTGGAAGTTGAGGGAATTAGTCAGTGCTTGAGGGTGAAACCTAGTAGCTGGATTCAGATTTAAATAGACTCATGATTGCAGGGAAAGTGTCCTGGTGAATGGACATTGATCATACTAGCTACGTTAAGGGGAAGGAGTGGAGGGCAGATACATAACAGGAGGCCATATCCCAACCCTGGTTCCCATAGAACTGAAAGTACAAAACAGCAAAAGAATAGTTAATGGGTCAAGAAAAAAAAGCAAGAATATAAGTAATCAAAATTGGTTTTTTTTTCTTTAAACTTGTATTTTACAATGATTATTAATTGATAATGATGTTAAACAAAAGATAGTGCCTAGCTCTGTCATGTAACATTCATCCTCTGATGAGCACCCAGCTTCGAATGACCTTATGGCATATGACAGACTTTTTTGAATACAGGAATAAATTATCTTTACCAGGGAGGTTATCTGAAGCAGAAAATCAATCTTAGAGATTTTATTTAGTGAAAAAGTAGTATCAATTAGAGCCACGGGTGATAGTTTTTAGCTGTAAATTTGGCAGACCCATCATTTACTCCCAGCAAGACCAATCTCTCAGGCATGTAAATGTCTGTCTCACCCCCCTCTCCAGAATATCCAAATGAGTGGATGACTTACAGGCCAAAAAATGCACACTGAGATAAACAGATAAAGGACAGTTCTATAAAGGGCACCTAACTATAGATGTTAAGGGCTAGATTCTGTATATGGTGCTTGAAAAATTAAGGTGGAAAAATATTACGCTTAGGTGTATTCTCTAAGGTACACCTAAATTTTATAGAATTGACTTAAATTTCCACACAGTATATAGAATATGCTGAGTGGCTTGCCACATAACTAAATTTGGTCACGTCCATTTAGGCCACGTTTTGCTTGGTATAAATCCCAATGTCTAAATTAGGTGCAGATCGGGTGCATTCTATAATAATGCGCATAGATTTTAGAAACGTCCATGCTTCGTCCATGGCCATGCCCCCTTTTCAATTATGCGATTTAGAATTTAGGCGCACCATGTTATAAAATACACATGGAGGCATATTTTCAAAGCACTTAGCCTTCCAAAGTTCCATAGAAACCTATGGAACTTTGGAAGGCTAAGTGCTTTGAAAATATGCCTCTTAGCGAGTTGTGCGTGTAAATCTCAATTATGCCAAATAGTGCTGCTTCTTAACATCCAATTAACAGTGTTGATTAGCTAGTTACACCATGTTATAAAATACATTTAGCGGGTTGTGAGTGTAAATCTCAATTATGCCAAATAGTGCTGCTTCTTAACATCCAATTAACAGTGTTGATTAGCTAGTTAACCAATTAAGTTATAGTTAACCAATTATGTTATGCACATTGTTATAGAATATGCTTTGTTTCCACATGGATTTTCAGGTGCTATACATAGAATCAAGGAGTAATTGTGCATTCTAATTTATAGAATAGGTGCACATGTGAATGATGTCACGATTTGGTACTTATGCATGTATATGCTAGGTATTATTCTAGAAAATTGTACCACATGTGTGATCTAATTGTATAGGAGCATTGGGGGGCCCTTCTACTAAACTATGTTAAGTTTTGGGCTTACTGGGCTATAACAGAATTTTAACGCAAAGCAAGGCAAGCCAAAACTATCACTGCATCAAAAGGGGCACAAGTAAATGGGCAGTATCAGTGGGCAGATCATGGGTGTCTCATGAGTCCTCGACCTAGCACCGGCCACCTTGTAGTGTCAGATGTGCGCATTGCAAGGTGGACTGTCTTTGGCATGCCAGTTCATGCCAGCCATTGACCTGGCATAAGCTGTCATGCTTCAGCGTCAGCATACTAAAGCAGCTTTGTGCTACTATTCTATTCTTTGCACAGCCTAACACATTATAGAATTGACACTAAGCATTCTTCTTTGTCACACCTATATTTAGGTGCTACTTTATAGAACTGCCTCCAAGCTCTGTAAAATGTGTTAACAAATTAATGCAGCAAACACTATAAAGTAAACCAAAGGAAGCAGTCTGAATCACTGTGTATTAATCAGAAGCTTCTCAATAAGGATGTGTAGTCGGTAGCACAAGCTTGGGTTTTTGTTTGTTTGTTTTAGTGCATGCTAAATTGCTTTAACATGCATTAACTTACAAATTAAAGTGCATTAAAAGGCTCATTTTCGAAACAGAAAGATGTCCAAAAAGTGGCACAAAGCAGCAGATGGTCGTTGTTTTTGCCAAAATGCCCAAACTGCTATTTTTGAAACCTGTTTTTAAGACTTTCTTTCTATGAAGTTAGTCTGCAGTGCATCGAGATCACAAGGGGACTTGTTGGGGGGGGGTGGGATTTGATCATTCCCAAAGCTTGGACGTTTTGTTTGCTGTAATGGAACAAAGTAAAAACGTCCAGGAACAAAAGTTAGACATTTTGGTCTAGACCTGATTCAATCACGTCTAATTCAAAAAAAGGTGTCCTAAATGACCAGATAATCACTGGAGGGATTAAGGCATGATCCCCCCCCTTATTCCACCAGTGGTCGCAGACCCCCTCCCACCTCCAAAAGATGTGAAAGAAACAGTACATACCAGGCTCTATGACAGCTTCAGATGTTATGACCAGACCTATTAGAGCAGCAAGCAGGTCCATGGAGTAGCCTAGTGGTCAGTGCACTACACAATAGAGAAGGTGGTCCAGGCTCGTATCCCATTCTAAATGTTATGCGTGTGGTGGAAAGTGTGAGCCCTGCAAACCCCACCAAAAACCTACTGTACCCACATATAGGTGATACCTATAGACATAAGAGCTATTGTAAAGAGGTACAGTAGGATTTTGGTGGGTTTTGGAGGGCTCATATTACAATATAAGTGGGTTAGGGTGAGATGTATACCTGGGACCTTTTATGTGAAGTCCACTGCAGAACCTCCTAGGTTGCCCCACTGCTCTGCTGGGATGCCTATGTGGCCAGTCTGCTAAGAATGATGCCCCACCCCCACCCCATACATCCCAATGGCTTGGTTTTGTGTGTGTTTTCCCTTGGACTTTTTTTTTTCCCAAAAATGGTCACAAAAGAAAAACACACTGAGCTCAAAACATCTAGGAAATGGATCTAATATTGAAAATGCCCCTTCACATCAACTAGCATGCCATTCAAAAAGTTGTACCATGTGTTATATTTTTATGAAAATGAGTGGATGAAACAAACCAAAAATGTCTAAAAATTGTGATGTGTAAACAAAATGAAAATCAATAAAAGTCTTTACCTGTACAAATCTCTAGAGGGTCATTGATTTGATAGACCACATTTCTATGATACAACTAAAGTGGTTTGCATTTATCATATGTTCATACTGAGATATGCTCCAGCCCTAGTAGGCGTCCAATCTAAGTTTCCGTACCTGGTGCAATGGAGGGTTAAGTGACTTGTCCAGGATCATAAGGTGCCATGGTGGGAATTGAACCTGCTAAACTTCTCTCACCATTTAAAACACAGTACACAAAAATCACAATCTGTGACCCACGACCCACACAATAAAGGAAGAATTTCTTCATAATATATTCAAGGAACAATTTGAAAACATTTGTTCATTCAACATTAAAATATATATTTTTCTGTACTCATGGGTCTCTATCCATCAGGGCATTAGGATAAAGATATTAGTCTAACAAGCAGCGAGTTTTGTTTAGCAAAAAAGGTGCCGGTACTCAAATGTCAGACCACTCCAGAGCAGGTGTAAATGTGTGTACCTAAGTTCTCTGGGATGAAAGCACTTAGGTACATATTTTGCCTTTATAAAAAAGCTGCAATATATGTGCTATGGGGTAATTTTATAAGGAGAGCACCAGCATTTATTTTTATTTCCCACTGCTCCTTACTGATGACACCTACTGTCCAGACCTAGATTGCATGCACAACAGATACCAGACAGAGACACAATCTGTGACCCCAGGTCAAAGGACCTTCACTCAGTGGCATAGCCAGACTGCCAATTTTGGATGGGCCTGAACCCAAAGTGGGTGGGCACAACATTTTCTCTCTACCCCCCTCCCCCAGCAAAATTTAGTCACGCTAATCAGATGCATTTGTCACACAGGGTAAAGTGCTGCTTTTCAGTGCATCAGATTTCAGAAAATTTATTTAATAGCCTAACACCCTTTTCAATGAGCTTTCAGAGGCCAAAACCTCCTGCCTCAGGTCAGTATAATGCTGTTACGGTATCCTCGCCTGACCTAAGGAAGGAAGTATTGGTCTCTGAAACTTCATTAACACAGGTACCATATTACTTTATCCTAAATTAAAAATAAAATTATTTTCTTTACCTTTCTTGTATGGCCATTTACTTTTTCTCATTGTGTCGCTCCCAGTCTCTAGATTCTGCTTTCCTTCGTTTTCGCTTAACTCTTCTGCCACGGTTTCCTGGCCATTTCTCATTTTTCTCTCCTTTTTCTTTGCTTTCTTCAATATTTTTCTGCCTCTCTCTCTCTGTCCTGATTTAATTCATTCTTACTATCCATTCTTTAATTTCCTTCATCTACTTATGGCTTTTCATCTTTTTCTCACCCTTGTTCTCCCCATGCCCCTTCCTCTTATTCTCCAGTCTTTCACTACTCTCCTTTTCCATCCAGCAGCTCTCTTCTTTCTCTCCCCATCCTTCCAGTCTCCCCTCTCTCTCCCCATCCTTCCAGTAGTCTCCCCTCTTTCTTTCTGCATCCTTCCGTCCAGTGTCACCTCTTTCTCCCTACCCTTCCATCCAGCGTCTTCCCTCTTTCTCTCCCCATCCTTCCATTCATCTATCCTCTCTCCTGATCCTTCCATCTAATGTCTCTCCCCCTCTTTCTAACCAGTGTCTCTGTATCACTCTACCCTTTTCTGTTCAGTGTCCCTTCTCTCTCCACATCCTTCCAGTCTCTCACCTTTCTCTCTGCATCCTTCCAGTCTCTCCTCTTTCTCTCCCCATCCTTCCATCCAGAGTCTCTCTCCCCATCCATCCGTTTTCCTTCTTTCTCTCCCCATCCTTCCATCTGTTTTCTATCTTTTCTCCCCATCCTTCCATGTTTTCCCTCTTTCTCCCCATCCTTCCATGTTTTCCCTCATTCTCTGCCATCCTTCCATCTGTTTTCCCTCTTTTCTCCCCATCCTTCCATCTGTTTTCCCTCTTTTTCTCCCCATCCTTCCATGTTTTCCTTCGACGAGGCCCGCCCTGCATGCCAGCGCCAGCCCCCATTGCCGGCCACTGCTGCTTTTCCTGTTGAGCAGCAGGGCCGGCGCTACAAAAAAGAAGAAGCACTAACGGCGCTAAGGAAGACGAAAAATGTAAAAAAAAAAAAGCGCGACACCGGCAGGCACTGTCTCGGCAGTAGCAGCCTTGAGGCATTGGCTGCTGAGGCATTGGCTGCTGGCTCGCAGGCTCCTCCCGCAGACGGGAGGAGCCTGCAAGCCAGCAGCCAATGCCTCAGCAGCCAATGCCTCAAGGCTGCTGAGACAGTGCCTGCCAGTGCCGCGCTTTTTTTTTTTTTAACATTTCTCGTCTTCCTTAGCGCCGTTAGCGCTTCTTCTTTTTGTAGCGCCGGCCCTGCTGCTCAACAGGAAAAGCAGCAGTGGCCGGCAATGGGTGCTGGGGCTGGGGCTGGGGCTGGTGCTGGGCGGGCCTGGGCTGAAATTGGGTGGGCCTGGGCCCACCCAGGCCCACCCGTAGCTACGCCCCTGCCTTCACTTCAATGGCTAGTCTGCATAGAAGGCAGGTGGTATTGAAAAGGGGGGAAGTAACCCTGAAGCAGGTTCAAATGAAAGCTGATTGCACCCAAGTCACAGTTGTGGAACAAACTGCAATTAAGCAGACAGGCCTAAAGAGCAGGAAGAACTGCCAGGTTCCCCAACAATTAAATAAATTCTACTTAATCAACATACAGAGCAAACAGACCTGATATGTATTCTGAGTACGAACTATGGTTACCTTCAGTTCTCCTTTAAAACACTGGCTAATTCTAAGCGCTCCTTTTGTAAGACAAAATGTTTATGTCTGAACTGCTATTGATTTTTAAGGGATTCATAAGCTAACACTGTTGCTGCCTATAATATAAGACTTTGCTAACCTGACTGAATCTGTCACTTCGGCAGCAAGGAAAGAGAAAGGAAGGTGTTGATAAATGGGAAGAGATGAGATTTTGTCCATATGGGATCTTTTCAATAAGGCTCAGCATATACTATGGGCCCCTTTTACTAAAGGATGTTAAGCTCTTAACGCATGGAAACAAGCTATCACATGACTGTGTTAAGGGGTTTTGCAATAGTTTGCCTGTTTCTACACGTCAAACCATGCATTAATGCACTTTTCAGATTTTTTTTCCTTCAGAGGTTATGGCATGGATGGAAAGTGGGTGTACAAGGGTTAGCCAGCTAGCACGTTACATTTTACTGTGCACTAACTTATCAGTGCAGAGTTAACGTTAAGGAGGTGATAAGTGGTCCGTGTTATAACTCTCAGCACATACCACACTAATGGGAATATTAGTGCATGACTTTTTTTTTTTTGGGGGGGGGGGGGGGTTTGTTCACACCTTTTTACAGTAGCAGCTCAAGGTGAGTTACATTCAGGTACACTGGGTATTTCTCTGTCCCTGGAGGGCTCACAATCTAATTTTGTATCTGAGGCAATGGAGGGTTAAGTGACTTGCCCAAGATCACAAGCAGCAGCAGTGAGATTTGAACCGGCCACCTCTGGATGTCAAGACTGGTGCTCTAACCACTAGCCTACTCCTCCACTTGCGGTAAAAATAATGGGAACGCTCCCCAAAACGTCCAAATTGGTATTTCAAAACCAATTTTTAGACGTTTTTCTATGAAGTCCAGCAGAAGTACGTTCAAATCACAAGGGGGCATGTCAGGGGCATGTTATGGGTGGGATCTGGGCATTTCTCACACTTGGATGTTTTTCAGTCATAATGGAACAAAAGTGTCCAGAAGTAAAACTAAGACATTTTGAGCTAGACCTGTTTTTATAACGAATAAGGCACAAAAGGGTGCCCTAGATGACCAGACAACCACTTGAGAGAATCAGAGATGACCCCCCCCCAATACCCCCCAGTAGTCACTGACCCCCTCCTACCCTCACAAATGTGAATACAAATATGATTTAGCAGCCTCTATGACAGCCTCAGATGTTAGAACCAGGTATATCAGAGCAGCATGCAGATCCCTGGAGTAGTGTAGTATAGTGGTCAGTGCAGTGCAGTGTACCATGGAGTGGGGGACTCTGGTCCCTGTCTCACTCTACCTGTTACATTTGTGGGGGGAAACTGTGAGACCTCCAAAACTCACCAGAAACCCACTGTACCCACATACAGGTGTGCCCTTCACCCATAAGGGCTTTTGTAGCGGTATACAGTTGTGGGCAGTGGGTTTGGGGGGGGGGGGGGGCTCAGCAGACAACATAAGGGAACAATGGTGAGAAGTGTACCTGGAAGCATGTTTTTGAAGTCCACTGCAGTGCCCCATTTATCTCCTGGGATGTTTGGGAGATCAGTCTACTAAAAATGCTTGCCCCTCCTGCATCCCAATGGCTTGATAACTTTTGTATTGTTAACTATGCTATATGGAAAATTAATAAAATCTCTTGGAAAAAAAAAGATTTTCTACGTTTTTCACTTGGACGTTTTTGTTTTGAAAATGGACCAAAAAACAAAACGTCCAAAGCACAAAACCTTGTTAAAAACAGAATTTTTGAAAAGAAAAGAGAGGCGTTTTTCTTTTTTGAAAAATGGATTTCTTTCCTATTCAGACTTTGGACGTGTTTTTGCAAAACGTCTAAAGTCAGACATCATGTTGAAAATGCCCCTCTACATATTAATTACAATACAGTTCAATATATGATATATTACAGCATTTTAGCGTAAAGGAACTAATGCTGTTGTGGCATAGGATCATAGTGGGGTAAACAAAAACCATTGAAAGATAATGAGATGAGATACACACACAGTGGCACAGGGGTGTCAGTTACAGAGTGAGGATTAAAACATAGAGTAAAGAAATGAAGCAAATCTCCAGTCACCCTCTTCTCCTCTCTCCCCAAGGCACAACCCCACCCAGACAAAGCTAGTGAGAAAGCAGGGATTTGCTATCACATTAGTTAGCAGTTTTCCTATCTTCTTGATTTGGTGCTCTAACCACTGACCCACCAATGTCCTTCTTCAGATGTAATCATATCTGTTCAAGCTACAGATCAGCCTGCTTTAAAGAATGTCAGTGCTAAGTCTTCTATAGAACTGCAAAGCCTAAAAAAGTACCTTATTTGCTACCCATTGATTAAGGGATCAGTGCTAGGATTCAGTATCCTAAAGCTTGCACAGCTGTAGATTAAATTCGTTTTTTTCATGGCTTAGCACCTCTAACGTGATGCATTGGTCAATTCATGTAATTCGGCTGGTATAGATAGAAAAAGGCTCAGGTCTGGCTTTTAGATCCTCAGCAGAAGATACTGTCTGACAGATCTGTAATTGAAAACAATTAAGCAGCAAACCCGCTGGACTGGGGCTGCATAAGAAAGGAAGACCATATGTGCAGAAAAAAAATGCACATAAATCACTGCACGGCAATGGTAACGAGACCATTCCTGAATGGATTGCATCAACCTTTACCCCCACCTGCTTCAGTCATGCATGGGGATAATGGCACTTTTTCAGCTTTAACTGAGGCTGTGAGAACAAGCGTGGGCGAGGAGGGAGGGAAACAAAACTGATTGTTGCAAATTTGAAAGTCAGCTTACAGAGAGAGACATGATGGCAGAGTTGAAGGCAAAATTCAGCAAAGGAAATGCAACAAAAAGCATTGCAAAAACAATTTCAGGTATGCAGGTGGTAAGAATTACCTACAGGAAGCTGTGTAGAACTATGCATTCCATCTCTTTTAAAGCATTCAGTGCTACTAATATAAGAGCATCTATTAGTACCTGTATGAAAATTGTTAGAAAATACAGTTTGGGAGATATTCTAAATGCTGATATTAATAATATAGGAAAAGGTTAGGTATTCCTACTGTGAGTCCGTCAAAACTGCTGTCTCACTAAGAGAATTTTTGGTGCTGACCCTGAATGCACTTATACTCCACTGGAACTCTGTTGTGTCATATGAAGGCTGTTTCAAAAGGGGAGTTTATAATTTCAGAGTAATTTTCAAACTTCCCACCTAGGTGCAAAGTCCACAAGCCTTGTACCAAATTTTCAAAAGGAAAGTATGTGCATGATTTTCCTTTTTAAACTGCCCAAACATATTTTCCTGCAAAAATGACTTTTAAAATTGTTCTCTTAATACCTACTAGACCACATTTTGGAGGGATTCTTTTCCCATTCTGTGACCATTATTAAATCTATGGTTGAATCAGATCATGCTGCCAGTGGCGTGCCAGGGGGGGGGGGGTGCCAGGGGAGCGGCCGCTCCCCCAAATGGAGTTCTGCCAGCTCTGGCGCCTATTTTTTTCTCAATGTGTTGCATTGAAAATGTGCGCCAGCGTTGGCGGAAGTCTGCTCTCACTCCCCCTCCCCCCCACGTCATCAACCTGGCTCCGCTTCTGCGTGCTGCCCATTACCTTCCTCTCACGTGTCCCCGGACACCATTCACTTCTTTTTTTCCTTTTAAAAATTATCTCTATCCAGTTTAAATTCACCATAGCAATAATGAGAGAGCATTAACATAGGCATGAAATGCATGATTTTGCTAAGCTGCTTTCTGTTGTGCCATACACAAAGCAGACAAAGCAAATTACACAACCAAGAGAATTAAAGAGATACATGCAGCGTAGAACCTGCTTAGGTGGCAAAACATGAAGAGTTTGGTGGATAGGATCATTGTGATTTGGTAAATACACTACCTAGCAGAATACAGATTCTCACCCTTTATTATAAGAAATGATTTTATTTGTTTTAAAAAAATGATAATCCACCAATCCAGCAATTTGAATGATTAACAAATTACACACGCAATTAAAATTATGCAACAAAAGTAAACAAAACATAAGCATTAAATTACTATAAACAAAAACTCAAGTCCCTGTTAAATGTGCTGATGCATTATGGTATGCTGCATTAAAGATATTTTCTCAAATTCTCAATAAACAGGCATGTCTTCCATACTCTTACCCTTCCCTGTATATTAAAGAAATGGGGAGCCTTGATGGTAAACGTATTTTCAAAAAAGATGGCCGGCCATCTTTTTCTTTGCTAATACGGCTGGGCCCGGCCAAATGTCAGAGTTTGCCGGGTTTGAGATGGTCGGCATCGGTTTTCGGCCATAATGGAAAATAATGCCGGCGATCTCAAACCTGGCCAAATCCAAGGCATTTGGTCATGGGAGGAGCCAGCATTTGTACTGCACTGGACCCCTCACATGCCAGGACACCAACCAGATACCCTAGGGGGCACTTCTAAAAATTAAAAATAAAAATAGCTCCCAGGTGCATAGCTCCGTTCCCTTGGTTGTTTAGCCCCCCAAATCCCACTCCTCACAACTCGACACCATTACCATAGCCCTAAGGGGTGAAGGGGGCACCTACATGTGGGTACAGTGGGTTTTGGGTGGGTTTTGGAGGGCTCCCATTTACCACCACAAGTGTAACGGGGGGGGATGGGCCTGGGTCCACCTGTCTGAAGTGCACTGCACCCACTAAAAACTGCTCCAGGGACTTGCATACTGCTATCAGGCAGCTGGGTATGACATTTGAGGCTGGCAAAAAAGTTTTTTTTTTTTTTTTGGTGGGAGGGGGTTGGTGACCACTGGGGGAGTAAGGGGAGGTCATCCCTGATTCCCTCCGGTGGTCATTTGGTCAGTTGGGGCTCCTTTTTCAAGCTTGGTCGTGAAAAAAAGGGACCAAGTAAAGCCAGTGAAATGCTCGTCAAGCCTGTCTTTTTTTTTTCAATTATTGGGCGAAGCAGGCCATCTCATGAGCATGCCACCGTCCCGCCCCCGTCCTGCCTTCACTACGGAAAGAAGTTGAACCCGGCCAAAATCGGCTTTCAATTATACCGATTTGGCTGGGTTCAGGAGATCGCCGGCCATCTCCTGATTTGTGTCGGAAGATGGCCGGCGATCACTTTCGAAAATGAGCTGGATAGTAACCTACAGGGGGTGCGTCCACCCTCACCCCCCATGCTATCATCCCTTAAAATCTCAGCTTTAGTCTTCACCCAGGCAACAGTAGTGGTACTCATAGGCTGCCTACAGCCTGCTCCGGGACTTCCTCCCTGAACTGTCCTGTCACTTCTGATGCAATTTCCTGTATTTTGAAGAGCAGGATGGTTCAAGGAGGATGTCCAGGAGCAGGTGTCAGGCAGGCTATGAGTGTCACTGCCAATGCCTGGGTGAAGACTATACCTGAGAGGATTTTAAGGTGGGGGGCCAGATCTGACAGGGGGGGTATATGCCACTGATGCACCTAGTTTAAATATGCTCTTTCAAAATGGTGCACTCTATTATCAGCACACAAGAAAATGTCATGTTTTTATGTTGATTTTCATTTCTTAACAACAAATGACAGAGTGGCATTAATGAACAGATTATTGAGAGATTAATCTTTATACCATGCTTCTTGCTGACTTTTGGGGTCTTAATAATGACATTCTTCTTGGTGGTAACTAGCTTGACCTAGTTGGATTTCTGAATCACAGTTTGGATTGTTTTCTAGCACACTCAGGCATGCTTAATGTGTTAAGGCATGTTGTTAAAATGACAGTGTTGGTACTGCTCTGACACTCTCATAGTGCTTTGGTGTGCTCTTCCAACTACATGCTGCTGCTGCTCTGTTAATCTCATGGTGACTTGCTGTATTGATGAAAACAAAAATAGAAGAAAAAAAACTCACGGAACCTTCTGGTAAATAAAATAGCGAGGAAATGCACCCAAAGGACAAGGAGCACAAGGACCTTGTACTCTAAAAGGAGCCTTTATTCGACAAAGTCCAAATTAAAACAGCTTGCACTCAAATAAACGAGTTGATGGCAACAAGGATCAGACTCAATACAACTGTGTTTCACCAGTGATGTCTGTGTCAGGAGTCAAAAAAAATAAAATCTAAAATAAAAAAATACCAATCACATATATATCCATTAATATTGATATCAAATAGTAGTATATATATATACACACACACACTAAAAACAATGTGCTCCTGCAAGGTGGAATTAAAATACGTATTACTTATTGGGATGGAAAAGAAAGTAACTCAATATGGAATTACGTCTAAGTACTAATATAAAAACTTTAAAACAATAAGAACAGTTATATAGTAAAAATCTCAGAGCCATTAACAATGAATGCACATGTTTGAATGTCTTTGAGAAATTAACCACCCTGATAGTATTAAATCACGTGACTCAGATGACTAGAAAAATAATGACAATATTAAGTCTGATCCTTGTTGCTATCAACTTGTGTATCTGAGTGCAGGATGTTTGAATTTATTTTGGATTTTATCCAATAATGGCTACTTTTAGAGTACAAGGTCCTTGTGTTCCTTGCCTCTTTTGGTACATTTTTTCACCGATTTCCTGTACTGGTCATGCCACTATTTGTTCTGCTATTTGATGCCTTGGACTGTTCAATCAAATCTTGCTTCTGCCTAGCCTGATCCTGCCTCCCTATCTCCCACTCAGTGCTTTGGGCTGTTCATGCACTCTTTAGTGTAGTTTTTCCAACCAGTTTGAACTGCTGTACAGGTACTGTTATAACTTATTTATTTTTATTTTTGTATTTATTATTTAGATGTTGCTCACACCTTTTTCAGTAGTAGCTCAAGGTGAGTTACATTAACAACTGAATGCTAATGTCGTTTTTTTAAAAAGAAACAAATCTTGGCAGAAAGACTTCACTAGGCCTTGGTATGAGAGACATTAGATTCTTTTATGGGTTTTTTTTTTTTTTGGGGGGGGGGGGGGGTCCAATACTTTTTGTTAAATGTCAAAGCCGATACTTCTTTATAGTTCAAACTATTCAAATTAATGTGCAGCACTCACATTAACACAGTACTAAAAAGTCAGTACAATAAAGGCCCCTCAGATTAAGTCATCGCACAAAGTATAACAGCCACTTATTAAGACATGCAGCACACCCAAGCCTACCTCTCATGGATCTAAAAAGATTCAAAGAGATCTTGAAATGTTACATACAGGATGGCCTAGTGTGGTGGTATTAAGAAACCAGAAGCAGGAGGTAAACACCAGCAGCACATTATGGTGCTTCCCCCAAACCATCCTGTACTGAGTCCCACCTTAACCTTCTCCCCTCCCATCCTCCCTACCTCCTCCCTGCACTCTGTTGGGCTAAGAACAGGTAGTAAATAGTCCCGAATAGTTATTCTTGAGTTCTAGCGTAAAGCCCTGTAGCAGAAAGTACAGGTTCAACTAGTACCCAACAATTTCACACATCTAACAAAAATGGAGTCTAATAGGTTTGTTATTTTTGTTTTGAGATCTTCACAGGTGTCTGCTGAAAGCTTGGAGCTGTTCATGTTTAAACTACACAGGCTGTTCATGAAACTCAGTGCCACAAGTTCAATATCTGTGGCAGGTGTTTTGCACAGGTTGAGAACTAGAAGCATTGTATTTGTTGTACAGAACCGTTACTTGAAGCTCAGCAGGACAACTGCACCACTTGACAGAGTCGCATAAATGAACAGTTTATTGATAGATTAATGATCTTTATATCATGCTTCTTGATGACTTGCTCTATACTCACAGTTTTGGGGGTCTTAATAATGCCATTCTTCTTGGCGGTAACTAGCATGACATAGTTGGATTTCTTTTTTTTCTGAGACAAGAAGGAATCACAGCACACTCAGGCATGCTCAATGTTTTATAAGTAGGATAAAATCTTGAAGCTCTTTTTTCTTTCTTTTCAGGCTTTAAGTCACTTCTCCCAACAGACACTACTACAAAGCAGTATATAAAGCAATCATCACAACAAAATAGAAAATCAGAAGCATGCATAAAAACATGACAGACAGCAAAAGTTCTATTTAAAAAAAAATGAACTCTCTATAGCCAAGCTTTGCACAGTTTAGCAAAAGCCAAGAGAAGGTTTTTCATTTTGAGATGAAAAAATAGACTATTCCATTGGGTTGGAACTATTTTGACATAAGCTCTTTGTTTAGCAGTTGTTAGATGTACAAGACCAGGAATGTGAAGAAGAGCTAATTGAGAAGAACACCAATGAGATAAGATAGCCCTTTGGGGTGGAGCGCTAATTCTTATGGGGGTGGGAGGGCCTTGTGGTGGAGGGGTTAATGCAGGGGGTGTTAAGTCAGGGGGGAGCTGGATATCTACGGGGGGGGGGGGGGACCTTGCACTTTCAATCTGGAAGCATCGAGCCGCAGCTTTGTGGACCAATGGTGCTGGGCCACAGGAATAACTTATGAGGTGACTTGCAAGCAATGTTATTCTTCTGGGCCAGGATTCATCAATCTGCAGTATTAGGATCCCATAGGTTGCTGAATCCCCTTGATGAATTTCGCCCTAAATCTTATCCTCATATTATATTCCAGAAGGGAGTCGGTAACAGCATTCAGTAATGGTGGGAACATTGGCCACAAGCAAAATTATCCATCTTTTCACAAGAGAAGCACTATTATCCTTAAGCAGAGTTGTTGGTCATGCAGAGGAGTAGAAGAGGAAGTGGGATGCTTGACCAATGAAACCAAACTCTGGAAAGATGTATTCTTCAAAAACCTAATGTTTATTTAATCAAAAGACTTGACACAAACATTGTGTTTCGGCCATTAGGCCTGCATCAGGAGTCTCAGTTGTTGGAAAGCATCTGACGCACTGATGTAATGGAATATTGAATGGTGTCAAAAAAAGTTGGTCTTTAAAAAGACCTTAGAGGAAAAAACTCAATAGGCGATGAGTATAGTTTCCAGCATTTTTTTTAACGGCCGAAACACAACGTTTGTGTCAAGTCTTTTGATTAAATAAACGTCAGTTTTTTGAAGAATACACCTTTCCAAAGTTTGGTTTCATTGGTCAAGCACAGGGGCATAGCTACGGGTGGGCCTGGGCCCACCCAATTTTGCCTCGGACCTACCCAGAAACACACATCCATTTCTCACCCTCTCCCACCCCTGCCGTGGCACTTACTATTGGCGCTGCCTGGCAACAACTCACAGACGTGGCGTCCTGCTCCAGGGCCTTCTCTCTGCCGTGTCCCTGTGTAAACAGAAGTTGCATCAGTGCAGCGGAGGGCGGGCTCCGGAGCGGGACGCCACATCTACAAAGTGCAAGGCAGGGGTGGGAGAGAGGATCGCTGCCAAAACGACGCCGACGCCGGTATCCATGTAGCGGTAATGATGAAGTAACGACGGTAGGGCTCGCGGCAATGATGTAGTCTGTGGAAGGCGGCGCGGGACCTTTCAGCCACGTCACACTGATGACTCTGCGGTGTCTCACCCCTAAGACACGGACTTCCTGTTTCTGAGAGGGCAGGAGGGGCGGGACTCCCGCCCCTCCCGCCCTCACAGAAACAGGAAATCTGTGTCTTAGGGGTGAGACACCGCAGAGTCATCAGTGTGACATGGCTGGGAGGTTCCGCTCTGCCTTCCAAGGACTGCATCGTTGGGTTTAGTGGTGAGGAGCTGTTGGTGGTTGAAGGGGAGAGAGCTGCTGTAGGGGCAGGAAGATTTGAGAGTGCCAGAGAACAAGAAGGGGAAAATTGGGATAAGGAAGGACACCGAGGAGGACTGAAAAATAGAAGACATGATGGATTGGGGGTGAGGAAAAAGGACACAGAGGAGGACAGAAAATAGAGGAGATGCAGAATTTGGGGTCAGGGATATAGGGAAGGAATGCTGCTCATAAGAGAAGGAATGGGGGGAGGGGGACACAGGGAGAAACAGGACATAGAGAGGGCATGCTGGTTATGAAGGAAGAATGGTGGAAGATTTTGGATACCCAGAATGAATGCTCACAAGGGTTGCTGGATAAGTGAAGGAATGAGGGAAGGAACGGCGGAGGGGGGAAGAATGGATGCCGGGAAGGACTGGACACAGAGAGGGGTTGATGGACATGAGTCAAAGAATGGGAGAAGAATCTGAACACAAGGAAGGACAGGATGCAGGACATATTGGACATGAGATAAGGAATAGGGGGAGATTATGGCTACAGGGAAGGATAAGAGCAGGGTCACAAAGGTGAGGTGCTTGACATGGGGGAGGATAAGAGCAAAAACATAGAGGGAGGATAAAGACATGGACACAGAAGGGAGATGGATGGTGGACATGGAGAGAGAAGAAAGGTCAAATGGACTGAGGATATTGGAAAAAAAAGTTAAGAGAAGAGAAGACAGAGGAATGCAGAAACCAGAGACTGGGACAACATGATTAGAAAAATAACATGACCAGACAACAAAGGTAGAAAAAATGTTATTTTCTGTTTAATGATTGGAATATGTCATGCATGAGAACTGAGCATGCCTATGGTGCCGAAGCCAGTGTCACATGGAGCAGTGCCTTTGACTGCTGTGCTTTTCTAAACAGGGGTCTGTGGGCTAGAGATCTTCACCAGCTAAAGTATTTCATTTTTGTAAGTTCATGGTTGGGGGGGGGGGGAGGGAAGAGGAAAAGCATGCCCACCCAACCTGCCCACTGGCCCACCCAAAAACTGCCTTCTGGCTACGCCACTGGTCAAGCATCCCACTTCCTCTTCTACTTTGTGTTTCTCCATGGGACGTTTGAGTTCTCTGCCTTCAGCAGATTATCCCAAACACATACATGCAGAGGAGTGACAGGGTGGAAACTAGTGACACTGGACAGAATAGATGATGAATTTAGAGCTGTATGACAAGCCTGGGTACCATAAAACTGTGTATCACATGGAGTGATGTCTGCAACTTTATGGCATGTCTGCATTAGGCTCATGGTGGTTTCTATAACATATTTTTGAGCTTCTGCATTCTCAGTGAATATAGCATATTTAATCAGTTCACTTATCATCATCTCTGTGTGCAGATATTGCTGTTATGACCTGTGTTGTGTAGTCTGATCAGACAGAATGCATATATGAATAAAATGAGTCTTTATAGGCTAAATCTACACTTGACCTGGGTAACTCCTTTCAGATGTACAGTACTTTAACATTACCCATTTTGCTAATTCCTCCTTCCCCAGCCACAGCTAATGCCAAGAAAACACTTCAAGTGATTTTCATAAGCACTCATTATGACCACTGAAGCAGCTGGTCAAAAAATGTATATATCGACAAGGTCATGGTTGGGTAAAATTCATTCTGAACAGAATTTTTCCAGGCTCATGACGAGGTTCAGTGAACAAAGTAATTTTTCTGACTAATGTAGCAACGATTGTGTTTTAACTCAGGAAAAACAAAATTGGAATAGTTGTTACAAGCCATGGAGCCTGAAGTAATACTTTTATTGGTAAAGCTCCATATTAACATTCTTTTGCAGGTTTTCAGTGAACAGAAGTAAACCGAGGAAAGAACATTCTCCCCCTAAGCAACTGTTAGTGTTAAATGCATCTGTAATGCCAGAATGGACTCTCAAGGGTTATAACAATTTTGATGTGGTATCTTAACTGTTTTCCCCTTTGGAACAGTATTCTGTCATACTGCATAACTGCCCGAGGAAGAGACCTCAGCAACAGTGAAATTTTTCATCTTCAAACATTTCTTATCCTCATAAAAGGTATTGTCTCTACCCAGCTACTTTGTTGGTTTTCTTTTAACGTGTTCTGCTCTTGGCAGGCTCAAACTCTCTGTCTCTACCTACTTCATCATTGCAAACACGTCTCTCCTAGTAATCTCACTTATCTCTCTGAGATTCAGGGCAATGCAGAACAAGATGGCAGACCCTAAAGCCCATCTCACGATCCTCATTCTCCCTCTCTACTTCAATTAGCATTTCTTGCTATCCCTCTTGCACATTCGCTAAGGTGTTTTTGCCTTTTTTTTTTCCTCATCTGAAAGCCATCTCTTTGTCTACCCATGTGAAAAATTCATACTGTGCAAAAATTACATTTCCCTTCTTGAACCTTCCATCATTCTCCTAACGCTGACTAAGTCTGACTTATTAAAAATGGGCTATTTACCCTTCAAAAATGGTAGTTTGTGCTGTTTCATATTATAGTCTTTGACATATTATAGTCTTCCGTTGTTAAAAAAAAAAAGCTTAAGATTTGTTTAAGCATAAGATTCCAAAGACACTTTATTTAACATTGACATTACAGAGGTGATTTTAGACGTATACATATATTTTCTAGATTTTCTCTTACTAAAACTGTCACAACCAGCAGCAACACACATACATGTATATTTAAAGGTGCACCAGAGAAAACATGAATAAACATGTACATGTCTCCCAGATTTAGACATATATACTTTGCATTTTAAAAAGTATCCAGTTGATATTTACAGATAGTTATGAAGGAGCAGAATTGCAAACTAGATAAGTGTCAGCCAGCAGAATCCGGGCAGAGCCAGGGTGCTCCATGGGCAGAACCAGATATTATCTAGTTAGTGGTTATCTTTGTACTGCTAACTGGATAAAAGGTGGTCCAACTTTATCAGGTTTGTCATCTTATTAGTGATCTGAATATTGCCACTGCTGGTCTGCTTCCTAGATATTAATTGCTGGCTAGTATCTGTATTTTTACTCATAGCAGCTCAAGGCCGCTGAGGTGGGACAAAATTCCCTAGGCCCGGGCCTCCAAGGGGGGGCGTGGCACCGGGGTCTATCTTTCTCTCTCTTTCCCAACAGGAGCAGGAGAAAGAAAACTCTGTTGCCGGGCCCCCCTTGGAGGTTGGGAAGGACCCAGAGGAGCAGACACTACAGGTCTTCCTCCAGCATTGCTCATCTGCTCATTGCTTGCTGAGCAGCTGCTTTTCCTCTCAGGCGCGCATACTCGGTTTTGAAACTGAGCATGCCCCGAGAGAAAAAGCAGCTGCAGGGGCAGGCAATCGGCAGAGTGAAGAGTCAGTGCTGGAGGAAGATGTCTTTGCTGGTGGGGCCTCGGGATCCCCGCCAGCCAAGGTATTTGAAATTTTGAATTGCGGCAGTGATCTGGGTGGGGGGCAACAGTGGTGACAATTGTGGTGGGGGCGGCATCGGCGATGATCATGGGGGGTGATCCGGGCCCCGCGGCAGTGGCGGCCCTGCCCTGGGCCCACTTCAGTCTTTCAGCGGCCCTGTAGCAGCTCGCCAGAGGCTGGTGATGTTTACCCATAGCAGCTGGCATTTTAAAAAGTGCTAACTGCCAAGAAGTGAATGTTGGACTCAAATGGGGAGGATTCTGTACAGGTCATCCAAAGTTGGGCACTCAAAGATCTGCATGCAAAGCAATTGCCTAAATTGGTGATAAGTACTTAATTGGCCGTCATTAGGAGTTACACACGGATCCACCCTATGCCCTATTCTATAACATGAGTGCCTAACTTTCATAGTATGCCACTCCAAAGAGGGTGTGGCCATGGGAGGGGCATGGGCAAGTCATGAACTTCAGCGTGGTATTATAGAATACCTATACTTGTGTGCCACTTATTTGAGAGTGATTATTAACACCAGCCTTTGGCAGGCATACATGCACCTTTAGCTAGGATCAAAGGGCTGGATCCTATATATCATGCCTAAAAACTTGGTGCTGAAAAAAATGCACCTAGGCGTATTCGATAAACCACCTAAATTTAGGCACATTTTATAGAATATGACTAAAACTAGGTGTGGTTTATAGAATATACCCATCATCCATTTACTGTGTCTACATTTAGTCATATCCAGTGGTTAGGACCACATCTTATATTTAGTTGTGACCATTTTCACCAATGAAAACCTGGTGTAAATACTGATGCCTAAATTACGTGCAGAACATGCATATTCCATAACCCCATGTAAATTCTAGAAATGCCCACAGTCTGCCCATGGCCACACCCCCTTTTCAGCTCCACATCTTAGAATTTACGCGCATCACTTTATAGAATATGCTTAGACATTTGTGCGTATAATTCTAATTAATGTCAGTGTCAATAATTGCTTATTAAGTTCAATTATTGGCATTGATTGGCTTGTTAAGCTAATTAAGTTGCATGTGCAAACCCAGAATATGACCAGATTTGCATGCGCAACTCAAGTTGCACTATATAGAATCCGTTGGAAAATGCACACTAATCTAATATTCTATAAAGGGTGTTCAGTGTGCAATGGCATTTATAGAATTCAAACTTAGTGTGTATCATCCCTAACTTTGAACAACTTAACACAGAATCCCCCTTTTTCCCCCCAGATTCTATATAATGCACCTAGAGATCCACTCTGAAATCCAAGTAGATTCTATAACAATGCGCGTAACTTAACAAGTTTAGCAAGCTAATGAGCACTAATAACAGCACTTAACAAGCAATAATGAGCACTATTTGGCATTGATTAGAATTTAGGTGCACAACTCGCCTAGCATATTCTGTACCGAACTTCTAATGCGTGCAGGCAAAAAAGGGCATAGTTATGGGTGGGGAAATGGGCATTTCATGGGCATTCTAAACTTTACGTGTGTGGTTATAGAATATGGCCCAGTGCATATAAATCTAGGTGCGGGATTTATGCCACATTTTTGTTGGTGTAAATGGATACACGTAGTTTTAGGTGCTGAGATATCAACTAAGCGTATACTATAATCTTAGGCGCCAATTATAGAATATGCTCATTTGGCACTGATTTCAGCACCAAATTTTTTTTAGGCGCCATAAATATAATTTCCCCCTTTATGTGTAAACCCCTAACATCTCCCAATTCAGCTCCCAGGAATGCTTACTATATACATTCCTAGGCTCATTCCCTATATTTACATTTATATCTGTTTATGGCAGCAAATTTTGCATGATATACTTTATTTTTTCAGTAATTTTATTTATTTTGTTACTAGGCAGGTTATAAAATACATATATAATTAAAACAACATTATAAAACATTAAAAACAACATTGACAAGCAATACCCGATCCAACTTCTGCCATTATCAAACAGATCCTGGTATGTCTATCTCAAGTGAGAATACAAGTGAAAACAGATATGCCCATGACTGTCTTTTAAACTGCAATAAATCTGCTAAGCAGTCTTAAGTACCTCGACAACCCATTCCACAATAAGGACCTGTGATGGAAAAGGCTGCTTTTCAAGTTTCAGCATAATGGAGCTTATGCACTG